>NC_087480.1:39521521-40795021 GCF_036417665.1 Passer domesticus | reverse complement strand
AGTCAGACACCTTTAGGAAAAGCAACTGAATGAAAGAGACAACAAAATGTTTCACTACTTAAGTCCATTGTGTGTACACTGAATACTGCACAGGGCTCCAGAATACAGGCAAACAAGGAAACTGAGCAGAATAGCAATGCTGAGCAGAGACATGCTTCCATGTAAGAACAAACTTAATAAAGCACTGTTCTTCAGCTTTGGGAATGCCAAAACAAACAAACCCCCAAAAATAAGGGATGTATATGCTGCTTTCAGTTTATGGTTTTTCAGGTCTAGTAAGAGATTAATGCTTTCCTCTATTTAGATGCTAAAATGCTCCCATTCTACTCTCACAGAAGTTCTGGAATTTAAGTGTCTACTGCCTCAGACTGCTAATCCATATTTTTCAATCTTCCTCCATAACCTTTTCACAACGTGGAAGCAGTTTGGGAGTACTATCTGCACTCCCAGAACATCCTTGTGATGTAAGGGAGTACAGTGTTTTAACTTCATAGATAACAAACGCTGATGGAGCATCCAGGCACTTCATTCCAAATAGCAAATGAGTTTCTGATAGCACTGACTGTGGGTGGAGGGCTGCAGCTAGCAGTGTACCTCAGCAATTAATCCAGTATTGATCAACACCATCTTTAATCTGGGTAATGGGGCCAAATGTGATCTCAGTAGGTTTGCTGATGACACAAACTGGGAGGACTGGATGTACCAGAGGGTCATGATGTCATCCCAGGGGACCCTGACAGGCTGCACAAATGGGCTGCCAGGAGCCTCACACAATTCACCACAGGGAAGTGGGAAGCCCCACACATGGGCTGTGATAACCCCAAAATGCAGTGGGACCGCTGGCACTGGCCTCTGGAAACCAGCTCCACGGGCCAGACCTGGGGAACCCCTGGACACCAACGTGAACAGGAGCCAGCAATGCACTCCATGGTGGGCAGGGATGTCCTGGGCTGCATTTGGAGGAGGGAGATCCTTCCCCTCTACTCAGCACTGGTGGGAGCACACCTGGAGTGCTGCATCCAGCTCTGGGCCACCCCTACACAGACATGCTGGAGAAAGCAAGCAGGGCTCTGCAGCACAGATCACAGGGGGAAAGGCTGACAGCACTGGCAACATCCAGCCTACAGAAGAGAAGATTCAGGGGGAATCTCATCAATGGGCTCAAATTCCTGAAAAACACATGTTAAAATACAGAGTCAGGCTTCCTTCAGCAGTGCCCTGTGACAGGACAAGAGGTGATGGGCACAGGCAGAAACACAGAAGGTCTCATCTGAACATCAGGAAAGATTTTTTTCACTGTGAGGTTGACAGCGAAAGGGAGGTGGTCCAGGGAGGTTGTGGAGTTGAAACCTGATGCCTGGTTTCAACCATTACATTTCTGTCAATGTAATGACAGAAATTCATACAGTATCACTGTCAGGAAGTGTAAGAAGATGTAGGTAAAGCCAACAATCTGAAATAAATATGGTATTTTGAATACAGTGTTTAACAACTCAACATTTCTTAAGGAAACAACTGTATTCCTCTTTGTGCTTCCTCCTCACACTACAACTCCAACTTCCCAAAGTAAGTGAAGCAGCAGGAGGCAAAAATTAAAACCAATTATTTTCTATCAATTACTAGACTGACACAGAGTTAATTTCAAGATCATGAGAATACATTCTATCTGTTCACAGTTTCATTGTTACCACAAGAAACAATGTTTCTCTATTTAAGAAATTAGTTACAGTTAAAAAAAAAACCCAGATATATGTACCTGTGGCTGAAATGGTGGAGCAGTAGGCCCCTGCATCCCTTGTGATTGTTCATCCATTCTATCACGCAACAATGTCCCTTATGTCCTGAAAAGAAAAATACAGTCATTACACTGTAATTCAGCCAGTATTTATGATTAATGAACATCAGCAGAAGAACAAAGGAATTCATCTTCTCAATTGTAGTTCAGTTTAGGAACATTTAACTAGCTCTGCACTGTTTGGGGAAGAAACTTTTCTTATATTTACCTGTTCTATGAAATTAAGTAAATTACTATAGGCACCTGATTTTTTTATTAATAATGTGAATTAAAACTACTTGCACCAAACAAATTACTCTGCTTGATAAAAGCTGCATCACCCCATTACTCCTCAGGGGCACCAACCACTTGCCTAACTATATAGATGTCTGACCTACAGGCAGCAGGGCAAATAGCAGATCAGCAGAAGAGTTACAACTGCAGCACACATACTGCAATGCATTGATTTATCTGTAGGTTTTAGGAAATATGCAAGAGTAGTTCCATCCAAACAGGGAAAAAAAGCTACGTACACAGTACAATCTGACAAGCAAGTTAAGAGGCTTTTCGAATACCCTGTTAGAGCACAGACTCCATTCCCAACTGGGATCTTCTCATTTCCCATCAGGAAGATGGGAGGAAAGATGCCTGCCACATTCCCATGATAGACACACAAGGCTTTGACCAGTAATAAGAGTGCAACATGCACTGAACCATTAGCAGTAAAAACAGGAAAGACAAAAATGCAAATGCTCATAAGATTTTTTTTCCCCTCAACTAAGTGCATCCTTTCTTGGGCACCCCTGAGGGGGAGCAGGTGCAGCAGCCAGTGTTACTGGTGCCTACTGATGCCCTCTTCACAGGAAGACAACACAAAAGTTCACTGGTGGCTTCGAAGTCAAACAATGAAATAAGCTTTCATACGAGTCAGAGGCAAGGCCTGAACATCTTTTTATCACAAAAAAAGGAAGTATCCCTGCCTATTACCCAGTCAAACCTGCCAAGGCCTTCAGAGAAACAGAAATGATGTGTCTGATAGGGATATTATCCTTGCTTTTCAATTTATTATTTTCTTATTCTCTGCTCCAAATCCTGAATGTTCTGGAGATATACAGACAGACAGAGCACATCTTTTCTGACACTGTTAAATGTTTAACATGAGGAAATTTCCTGTAATAAATTTATTCTGCTAAACCTATGTATTTCCACATACAAAGCTATTTCCACTCCACACAGATTCCTATAGCTGTTAAAACACATGCAAATCTTCCCAGTAATTCCTCTAGACTATTCAAAGGGTTAGAAATAACTCTCAACAGAAAGCAGAAAACCTTAGAAAAGCTTTTCAAAGGCAACTGCAAATATTCAAGAAGGTAATGAATGGTTTGTGCTCGCTGCACTGTTGCCACTCTTACAGCATTGTTGTGGTAAGATCACAAACAGACAAAAGAGTCACCGAGCAGCTCTGCAGTTTCTCGTGTGCTGTCCTTGTGTAGTAAGGGGTGGACAGCATACACAAACAAATCATTAGTGATCTGCTCTCCCTGGCCCATTGAAAGCAGTCACCCACATGCCATCCCAGCTCCATCAGCAATTCCTGACACCAAACCACAGCCACACTCTAGAAAAACAAAGGTCCCTTTGCCTTTCCATCTATCATATTTCCACACAGGCTGCAGCTTCCTGTTGTTCTGTATTACCTGTAACTGATTCAAAGACAAAGGAGATCCAGAAAAAGCAATTTCAGGCAGGTCAACAGAAAAGAAAAAAATCAATTATCAAACTACAGCGAGAAGCAGAGAAGAGGAGGTAGTAATGCCAAGACTTCCAAGACTGTCAGAATGACCATGCTGAGAAAGGGAAGTCAGCTGCCAGAGCCAGTGCACACCACTGACCAGGCAATCTTTCAGCCAGCACTAGGACACCAATACCGACATCTTTTGCAAGTTCTAAAACACCTCCCATGCAACCTGCCCTCAGAGGCAAGAAATCATAACACAACAGCACTGAAAATTAAACCATTGTTACAAAACTTCAGAATTTAGACTCTTCAGGTAGATTCACAGGGGTTGATGCAGTTGAAACAAATCCCAGGGGAGTAACAGCAAACTTAAGGAATCTTCTGTTAACTTCTAGTTCTTTCTATCACTCCTAAGAAGGCAATTTTTTTCTGAAGTGCTATTTTGAAGAGTCTTTATATTAATTTAACTCTCTTCAATAGCATCAATATTTCTACTGAAGATTTCGCAGTGTTTCACCAATATGTTTCAATATTTAAAATTTTGACCACCAATAGGTAATTCCTATGGTCCAAACATTTGCTTCAAATTGCCAAAAAGTAAATAAAAAAATCTTTACCCTCTATTGCAAAAGATTAATGAAACAAGCTGAAACTTTTAGATTATGTATGTTGATTCAAAATATATGACCCATTAATCTTGTCTGAATGGTCAGAAGCACTGACTGAAAGTGCTCTGAAATTTATCCCTCTCTTTCCTTGTTAAATTTGAGAAAATATTAGAAATGGGAGAAGTCATATTACTACCACTGCCAGTCATCACTCTGCCCTCTGTGGCTTGTTTTTATAATAAAGCAAGTAAACCAAAGAGGTAAAACATTCTACCAACACAAAGCATGGAAGATTTATTAACTCTTGGATTTGTTCCTTTTGCAGAAAGACAAAGATAATTATTTTATGTCCATATATGAAAGTTACTTTAATTTTTCGTCTTTGAAGAAGGCATGATAGATTCACATTTTTGAGAATTGTGGTGTTTTGATCATACAAAATCACAAAGATTCAAAGATTGCCAAGGATGTAAAGTAAATTTTTTGTACTATAAAACACAATATAAGTAAGAATTGGATTTCGTTGCTTGAAGACTGTTTTCAGTGTCAGGCATGTCTTTTGTCTTAATATTAACCCCAGAAGGCAAAACACAGTGCTGTAATATTGTTCATCTTTAAATTTCAATTGAGGCAATAATTTTGTCTCTTCCAAAGATGGTTTTCAAGTTGTAATTTACAGCGCCAAGACACTAAAAATACCCCAAAGAGTCCATGCCTGTTTAAAATTGAAATGCAAATGCAAAACACACTATTTATAACATGTCTGTCACCTCTTTAAAGAAGTAACACAGGGACCACCTTCTGCAAATCCATCACCCTGAAAAAGGTTCACAGAAAAGAAGCAACAGGTGAGGTGAGGCGAGGCAAGTCAACGACAATAGCACCCCCAAAATCTCCAAATGCAACTGATGTTTTTCAAAGCTCTCAAGCCGATCACATGGGGAGGGAAGGACTCCTCGCCTTCACCATACGCCCTGCCAAAAAAAGGAACTTTCTAAATCATCTATCTTGCAAACATGATGTTTACCATTTTGATGATGAAGATCATTTGGATCTGGACAACCTGCACAGAGTATGGATCACAGGAACACAGGCATATACACTAAATCTTATACTCTGGTTATGGCTGCTAACACTTTACAATTATAGTTAATACTTCTAGTTAATTACTAATATTTTAAATCTTTGACTTTTCAGTTGATCAAAACAGTAGTCGGCACCTACACATAAAGGATGCAGAGTGAAGTTCCTGGGGATACAGACAACAGGACCAATTTTTCACTTGAAATCACAAGGACACAGCAACTCCTCTTACCCCACAAGGCAGAAAAGGAGCCCTCACCAGTAAGTCAGACCATCAAACCCCGAGTGCCTGAAATGGGAGGAACACCTTTTCCTTCCCTCACAAACAGGCCTCACTGTCCTCATGCACTTCCCCAGTGGCCACCTGTCAGAGCTCTGGCTCTCTGCCCACCCCTCTGAAGATCACACCGATACAAAGCAGCCCGAGAGGCGAGGGCGCGCTGCCACACGCCAAGCTCCCGTCCCACAGGCAGCGTTCAGTTTTCCAGGTGGTTTCCAGCAGCCTGCCAGGGGAGAGGCAGGACTACCCACGGCTCTCAGTGCAGTCAGAGCAGAGGAGCCACTCCTGAACAGGAGCCAGAGCTCATCGCTTCCATTTCACCCGAATGTATTCTAAAATAATATTAAAAAAAAAAAAACTAGGAAAAACTTGAAATCCTTGTGACTTAAGTCTAGCAACTACATCTTTAAAAACATGATCAGACTATTCCAGGAGAAAAAGATTAAATGCACTGCTTAATCACATGAAACATGCTTTTTAAGAACTAGTTTCATAGCTCCAAGTCCATAAAGCATTCACACTGAATTCGCACGGTATTTAGGCAAAAACGTTATTGCTTTAACAGATGGCAGTTCTTCAACAACAAAAAAAATACGTTTTCCTGTAGAAAACATCATTAATAGTCTCAATATACATGGTTTCCATTAGCTACTTGCTATGCACTTGTTTGTCAATTTTGCATCTTAAGTGAGAACATACAGTAATCAATGTCAAAGCAGAAACAGCTATACTTTAGGAAAAGAGCATATACTTAAATGAATGCTCAGAATGTTACAGTTCTGCTGAGAATCTGAGATGCTCAGCCTTCTTTTTTTTCTGCAAAATACTGCTGTAACTACTCCACATAATTGCTTACACAGAGAAACACAGAGTTGCACTGGTTCAGGATGTGCTGATCAGGGACACAGTCAATTTGGCTGTTCTTAAAGAATGGAATGTACTATGTTTACTTCTGGATTACACCACCAATTAAGGCAGATATTTTCAGTTTTCACTATAACCATTATTTTAGTTAAGTTACAGACAAGACTCTTCAGGAACAACTATTTTTTGTAAATAATTTTCTTGTAAATTTTGTACAAAGTTAGATTCTTCAGTATCTAACATGGATTTAAAATGAAAAAATTTAGATCAACAAACTTCTCATCTTTACTAAATTTAAAGATAAGGATCAGTCTCAGCTGAGGGGTGGGGTCAGAAAAGCCAACAACACAAATCTTCCATGTAAGAATACAAGCTTAAGAAGTATTCCCATTTGCTTATATCACATGTTGTGTCTCAGCTACCGAAATGCACAGTTTAAACATAGGTAGAACATTCAAACAGTCCCCCTGGTTGAACCTAAAAAAAGCAGAGTGCTGTGGAAACAAGGGCTTAGATTTCCAAGTGCCTTCCTGAATACCCACCGCAGCAGTGCTAATCCCAGCAGTGTGTGCCAGGGAGCCCAGTGCCAGCCCGACTCCAGCCCTGCTCTCTGTCACCTGCAGTCACACTGACATCACCTCTCAGAGCCAAAGCCACAGACCTCGCAGAGGAGACCAATTTCACACCCAGCAGTAACAGCGTGGCCCTTCAGCTCTATGTGGGCACAGTAAAAATCAGCCACAGCACTGGTTTATAAGGCAGACTGTCTGAAGTCATTCCCTACCTCTTTAAGGCAAGAACTTGGCCACTGGAGGGAACTGGCTTGGTGGTCAAACTCAGCCCACACTTTGTCAGGTCATCAACACTGATCAACACTCTTCAGTGTTGACTGCCCACATTGCCCACTCAATGCTGGCATCTCGGGGCAGGCTGTAGCTTATAATGCTTATATTTACATATATTTTATATGCATGTATTAATAATGCAAAATGCATTTAAACTGACACCCACTTGAAGTTTGTCTGCCAAGACTAACTGACAAGGGACAAAGCAGCCTTAGTACTGGAGACCAAGCTAACCATTGTCACAATAAAATGTCACACATCCCTATTAGTATACACACAAATATATAAATATTCTATATATGCATATTAATATATATATGAGCACATGTCTGTACACAGATTATGTACCTATACCTATGTACATACAGAGAATATTTCATTTTTACCACTGACAGCTAATAGCAAATATTTGCTTCACATTGTCCAAAAAACTCAAAATGTCTTCTAAAGTGTGGAAACCACATACCCATTCGTCAAATTCTCTGCAGAAGCATCCACATCAGAGAGAAGCTGCATACACAACTTTAAATTACTGAAAGGGATTCAGTATAGATCCATATACATCTATATTCAGAAGGATTAGTTTTCATTTTAGAAGCAGTTTCTAAAACCCAGATCAATACTCCCCACAGGATGCCAAGCCACTCCTTCCCTCTGCAGGGACAGCCTAGAATCTGAACAATACAAATTCCCAGCAGTTGTTGATCTACAGGTAGATATTAACTATCCAATTGGAAATACTGCATTTTTCAGCAAACTTATGTCCAAATTCTGTACTCATGGGAAGTCCAGTCAAAGCAACCAAAAAACAGACAGTTAATCTGGGGTAAAAGTTGGTTTTAGCAAGAGCAGAAGCAGCCACACACAAATAACCCTTTTGGAAGAAAGTAAGGGAATACACTAAGAGTTCATACGCAATTTTCTCATCCATTTGGCCCGACTCACCAGGCTTATTTTCACTCCAACCCTGAAAACACACATGCCACTCACTGTCATTCCCCAGCTACTAAGAGTTTGCTCTGCCAATGCTGTCTGACTAGAAGATGAAAGTCGAAGCTCTCCTGCTTCTCAAGTCTGCTTCCATTCCTCTTCATTTGCACAATTTAGGAAGTTCGTTTGTTTACTTCTCCCTCTCCATGTCAGTTATGTCACTCAAGTAAATTGCTTATCTTGCAAGGTGCTCCCAAAGGGTTATACATGCACTGACTTGCCCTTTATTGAACTGTTTGTTATTTCTTATGAACTGAAAAAGAAACAGGAACTGAAACTGCTTGAGCAGCAAGCTTGTACATTTTTCATTTAGTTTCTATTCACCTGAAGGAAACTTGATAACCCATTTCTTCATACTCAATAGTCAGTTATAAAAGGCATAGGTAGATTACAATAATGTCACAGTGAAAATATTGCAGGGAACAATGCACTCTATTTAACCATGATACCATCTAGAAAGCAAAGCCTCAGCCCACAGCACACCGGGCTGTGCTCCTGCGTCTGTAAGCAAGCAGCTCTAAGACAGGACGAACAGATGATGTGATGCTGCCCCTTCCCCTGCCTTCAGCCATGACTCCCAAACCCTCTTCCTTCCAGTGGGACTGCTGTGGCTAGCCAGACTCCTGGTAAGCAAAGTGAAACTAGCGGAAAACTAACCTTGACAAAGTCACTTTTTGCCAGTTCAGTTCCACTGCAGACACAAGGACAGAACTGTGATGGCAAAAAACAGAGTGGAAGATACAGGACTGCTCTAGCCCCAGCTAACTCGGATCAGCTGAATCTACTGCCAAATTGCATCTCTAACATGAAATTACACAAGTCAATCTAATGGCTCAGTAACACCAAAGATCTTTCTTTCTCTCACTTTCTCTCCCACACAATCCCACATTGCCATCTTGACCTCTCTGGCCCTGTTGCCAAGCTGATCCGACTCCCTGGTGCAGCTGGGCTTCTGCCCTGCAAGCAGAGAGCAGAACCAGCACATGGGGCACTCTGCTGAGCACCAGAGAAAAAAGTAAGAAGGGGAAATCCAGGGATAGGAGATGTAGGAAAGGGACTGTAGAAGAAACAGAACATCTTCCCTCTGGAAACAGTGTGCTAGTAAGTTAGCTCACCACATTTTACTGTGCTTCGTCCTCACTAGGGAGGTGAACAAGCACTTCCAAAAGCTGCAACAGCAAGGCAAGCACCACAACAGAGAAGGCAATTCACTCAACACCAACACAAGAGTTTTGTCAACAAAATACTGTATGGGAAAGCAGAACTAGGAAAGAAAATAAACAGAAGGAACATAAATAAGAATAACAAGTTAACCTGGAAAAAGGAAAAGAAACTAAAAGGAGAAAAAAACCCCAAAAACTAAAGATGCTCAGATAAAGGAAGCTAAAACATAATTTAGAAACCCTTACAGGTGCAAAACCTCACAGCTCTCACAGAGAGGGAGTCCTAATGAAGGCATGACTTTAAATGAACCTATATAAGCAAATTATTCACAAAGAGATGCCGAAGGGACTTTACTAAAAGTGTAAACAGCTGATCTTAACACAAGAGTTAAAAACACAAGACAAATGAAAAGACTGGAAGCACTGTCAGCTGAACCCATTATGGCTAAGCACAGGAAAAATACATCCCAGTTAGAAGACTGGGTGGACACAACTGTGCAACAACTCTGGCTGACAATGTCCATGTTGCTACAGGTGGAGTAGAACACATATAACAATAAATTCCACACAGTCCTCAAAGAAATGTCTCAGTATCTTAGAAAGCAGTGCAAGACATCCTACTGCAGGCATTAGATGCACATTCTCAAGCTGAAAAAATTTATCTGTAATATCTAGTTTAAAATCTGCTACCCCGATGTTAAAATGAATGAAGCATTATAAAGAATCAGAAAAGGAACACCAACCACATTTAACAGGCTGCCTGTGAGCCTCTGAGCAGCATTACCCTTGACTCCTGAAAGCAGCAAGTAATCCAGGATCCCTGGGTCCAGAAGCAAGGCAGGCAGCAGCCAGCACACTCACTTCAGAGGCAAGCCAACACTCCAGCTGCTTCTGTTTTACATTAAAGCACCACTGTGTAAAAGATGCAAGGTCCACGTGTGGCTGTGGAGCACCCTCAATGACCAGCAGTATGTCTGACACTGTCTGCAGGCTGCTCCTCAAGTCCTGCAGGGCTCTGCAAAGTTCACACACAGCCCACGTACCCAACACACAGCTCTGAATTTCAGTCAGGGCAAGGACTGGAAGTTCACTGCTGCAAAGACAACTCCTTTTTTGGATTTGCTCTCAGATGAGGACAAAAAGGGTACAGAAGAAGGGCCTCTACAGGGCAGGAGGCTATGTGTTTTCCCACCACAAGTTTTTACTTATTTTTAGAAGTAACTTTTAGTTCACCTGTGATACTTTTGCCTTCCAGCTATCAAAGAAACAGTAATTTTGTAAACTCTGTACTCTAACTGCAAAAAAATGGAAATTAACTGAAAAAGACTGGTTCATCAATACTTCACAGCACCTAATTCACATATCTCCCAAAGGCTTCAGCAACAATCTAATCTACAAGCTCTACATCAACTTTTATGACATTGTAAAATAATTAATCTGGTCCAACATAAATACAGCCATTAAATAAGACAGCAATAACTTTGCTATAAATCATTCCAAGCAGCTTGAAGAGGCTTGAATGCAGACTCTCAAATGCCACATGATGCAAACAGTCTATTTACTTTGTCACCTCTAATCCAAAACAAAATAACACTGATATCACAAGATTAACTATGTGCAATCAGGTTTTAACATGATTGTTCACAGGATTTTCTTACAAATTCCTCTTTTTAATGTCTTGCTTAAATTTTTGTAACAAATTCCCTTACATAAGTAAGTGCTATACACCCAACAGGTTACAATGGCACTTGAAATACTGCACATATTCTTGCTACAAAAATCACAACTGAATCACAGATTTGTTTTACATGCCTGAGACAAATGCACAAGAGTCTCTTCAACAAAGAAGCAACTCATTTTCACAGCATTGCTTCTCTGCAGCTTTTTAAACTAACATGACAGGAAGAATCACTTTAATACTTATTAGGGAAACAAAAAGTGATATTATGTACTTCAGACTAGGGCTCAGTTCCTTCCCATGTGGCTAGGGAAGTGAAATGGTGATAAATACAGCAAATCAGTGTTCTAAAGGCTGCCCGTATCACCACTTTGGTATTTTGGTCAGTTATTTTCATCTCATTTGCAAAGCACATGGAACGCAGATAAAGTGAACAAATTCTCTGGAAATTAGTCAGTTAACTCCTAAAACTATCCATAGTACTAACCTTCACAGGATAATCCCATCATCTCCTAAATCCTAAACCAGAAGGGATTTTCAGATAAACACCAAATCACCAAAAAAAAAAAAAATCCCTTGGAGGTAGAGAAGAAGTTAGTGCAGATGGACTTTTCCTAGGGGACTTTCCAATGTAAGGTGAACTCAACCAAGCACCCAGCACAGATGTTTGGAACAATATCAAACTTCAGAAGGCAGCAAGGCACTGATAGTGATAAGCTGAATTTAGCATCAGTATAACCACAGAGAGTACTGCACTAAGTTTATTACACATGGGGGGGTGTATTTATGAACAAACTGCCTCAGCAAACTGTGCACAAATGCACAGGACTGACGATGCTTTGTGCAACTGAGCTCACACAGGGGCTTATGTGGCTCTGTCTTACAATCCAGAAGGTATCACAGGTCACAGTAAAATGAGCAACTGACTTCCTGCACTCTGGTTTTCATCTGACTTTCTCATTTGCTCACAGGCCTTCTGATGAGCTCTAAATGTTAGATTTTTTTTCTTCTTTTGAAACAAGCTTCCATGGTGAGGATGGGAATCTACTTATCTAACTCATGTACACCCTGGAAGATGCTGTGATAAGTACATCAAAAAAAGATTTTTGGTTGAATAAAAGATTTTTGTTTGAATAAAATAATCTCAATTTATTTTTTTTTACTGCCATGACTAACTAGTATGTTGAATAAAAGATACCTATGACAAAGGCAGTATCTCCATCCTTACAGCGAACAACCTCTAAGTGTGCTCTGACAAGCCATCTACCCAAACATCAGGTATTTCTAAATATAGTATCTTCATGTTTTGAAATTAAAGAACAAGTGCTCTTAATATTATTCTTAGTATCAAAACACTTAAAAATAACAAACATGGCTTTAAGTTCTTACTTTAAAGCTGCCGGACTTGCTTGTAAGTTTCGCTCTTTCCACCACAGTTTTCCTTCCTCTGCCTAAGTTTTCCACAGGCCATGAACTAATGACTGTTTTCCATGGCATTTCATCTTTCTCAAGACAGTGCAAGTCTGTCTTTTAAACAGACATTTCTACAGCACTGTAACATTTCAGTTCTCGCCTAAACTGCCTAGGGAAAAAAAAACAAAACCAACTTTTAAATTTCATTCTTCTTGATTGAGCCAATCTGTGAATCTAACCATGCAATCTAACAATCCAAAGAGTGTATTTTATGCAATTTCTGCATCTCAGGCTTGTAATACAACTTTATGTAGGAAATACATCCAGTACATTCCACGAAATTACTGTGCACAATGTGACCCTTCCTGAGAGGCGATGCCACTATTGCAATCTGAGAAAACAACTCTATCACTTCAAAAGGTAACAAAAGTTACCATTCAGGTGGTGCAAGAAGGGGAAAAAAAAACATTTAGAAAGTTTTTATCTAATATCAATAATTAAGTATTTGTGTGATTACTGAACACACATCCCCTCATCATATTTTATCAGAAGTAGGGTGATTAAGTAGTTTTACCATTCCCCTCAGAAAATGCCCCTCAAAAAATGCAGAGCAAACCAAAGCACACCGCACTCGAAGAAGCGCGTTCTGAACCCTGAAACCCGGCAGGATCAGCTCACACGAACACCGAAAGGAACTCGGGGCCGGTGCCGGGATAACCGAGCCTGGATGCTGGGTAGGCTGAAGGGGACACTCACTCCCCAGACGGAGAACGCCTCACTCCCAGCGTGTGCCACCAGGCCCCAGCTCTCCCCGGGCCCCGGCCGGCAGCCCGGTGTCCTCCCGGGGAGGCGCGGGGCAGCGGCCGCCGGACCCGCCGGGACGGGGCTGCTCCCCGTCACAGCCGCAGGGCCGCGGCTGCCGGGGACAGCGCCGCTGTCACCCGCTGCCGTGTGACACCCCAGGCTGGGCTGTCCCGGGAGCATCTGCCCGACACCCACTCCCAAGCGAGAGGAGGGCACGGGAGCTTGGAGAAAACCACAGGAAAGTGACGAGAAACACTAAGGAAAGCAGCTCCGCCTGCGGCAGGCACGCCAGAGGCACGGGGGCCGGCCGGGCCGCAGGCAGGCTGGGGCCGGAGGTGGCGAGGCCGCCGGGCAGGGTCCCCGGCCGCCCGCTCCTCTAGCGGAGGCGGCGCGGCAGCCGCCACCGGGGGAAGCACCACCACTCAGGGCGCCGCTGGCCCTGCCGGCACACGGCGGCCCGGCACCCCTCCGGCCGCGGGCAGGTGCCGGTGCCCGGGACGCGGCGCAGCCCGCGGCCGTCCCGCCCCAGCGCCGCGCACAAACTTTCTCGCTCCGGCCCCGCGCCGCTCCCTCCCCGTGCGGCGGGCGGAGCGGCAGCCGCCGCGGCCAATGGGGACGCGCGCCGCAGCCCCGCGGCCAATGGGCGGCGGCGGGAGGCGGGACCGCCGGCAGCCCCGCGGCGGGGGGAGCGCCCCGGCAGCGCCGGCTCGGCCGCCCGGACCCCCGGGACCCCCCGGCCCCGCCGCCGCCCGCAGCCCCGCCGCCGCCCCACTCACCGAGCAGCCTGGCTGCGCCTGCTCCTGCCGCGGGACACCGGCACCGGCCGCCGCTCCTCCCCGCCTTCTCCGGCGCCTGGAGCCCGGGGCCGCGCCGGCGCTGGCAGCGGGCACCTAGCGGGGCTCCTGGCGGGCGGCGCAGGCACCGGCAGCAGCCCCGACCTGCTCTCCGCCCCCCGCCGCTCCTGCCAGGCCCGTAAACATCCCGGCATCCCCGAGGATGGGGCGGGGCGGCCCCGGGCCCCGCCCCGCTCCGCTCCCCCGCCCGGCCGGAGGCGCGGTGTCCGCGGTCTGTCCCGCCGGGCCGGGTCCGGCTGCGCGCGGGGAGCTCGGGCTGCTCTGGAAGGAGCGCGGTTGTACGGGCGGTGAGACGAGCAGTGCTCACGGCAGCGTGTTCGTGCCGCGGAGCACAGCGGGGCCCGGGCACTGCGGTCACGGGAAGCTCTCCCGGAGCAGGAGCGGGAGGAGCACCGGCCCCGGCCTCCAGAGCAGGGACTGGCCCCTCTGCTCTGAGCACTGCTCTGAGGCTTGGGCCCTGCCAGATTTGGAAACGCAGCATGCCACACTTGCTCTTCTTGTATTTGAGTTGTGGTACTCGATCTGCGATACATTCGGTGTTAACTGAGTACATCAGCTGAAAGTGACACAAACTCCTTTTTGCTACACTGGGAGAAATAAAAGTGACTGGAACAAAAAAGAACAGACTCTTGGTGACTCCTATTCCACCAGCTTCTACTTTGCAAGAGCACTGGGTTTAAGTAGCTAAAAAAATACTGAAGTCCAGAATACTCCTGGTTTTCAAGTTCCTGAAAGTTACCCTGCCTCAGTACAGGGAAAGATAATTACCTACACAGAAGAGAAGCCTTAAGAATCAATGATGGGGGAAAAGTACAGAAGCTGACCAGTTTCCCCAGTAAGGTTATGGATAACTGTGATCAAATAACGTTTTGCTCAGGTGTGGATGCCCTCTGTAAAAGGCAATCCAGTAATTTAAAAAAGAGAAAACAGCAATTGAGAATTACCTTGAATCAGATGTACTTGATTTTTCCAAAGCAAAACTTAAGTTCTCACAAGGGTTGGGGGTTTTGCTGCAGTTTTTCTCTTGATTTAAGCCTTGCAAAAGAAGTAGGAAATGGGCCTGGTGTGTCTGGAAAAAGTCTATTCACTTCCCTGTGTACAAAATAATATCTGGTTTTGAGGCAAACTTTTCAGCTTTGAGACATCCGCAATGTCGCCAGTGATACAAAGTCTAATGAAATTTGAAAGGAAATTGTTTTTGTTGGCTCTCATTTCTCTGATTTGTTAATCTTTCTGCACATTTCCTCTGTACTAGCACTGGGGCTATGCCACTGGCCAAATGCAGTGATAAGGTGACCACCCAGGCTGTGGAACCACACATATCCTATGACCTTCCCCTTTAATGTGCATTTTGTATTTCTTTAGGGTAATTCAAAAGAATTAATTGAAATCATGATTAAGAGAATATTTTCTTTTTTTCTTTTTTTTTTTTTTTGTGGATAAATTATGTTGTAAATGCAGTTTGTTGAAGAATTCACTGGATTGGTTTTTTGTAAAAAGTGCACTACATTAGGGCTCCCCACATACCGTAAAGTGAAAACTTGATAGATCTGCCATACAATGTTAAGAAGTTACTTTAAAGAATTACAATCAGCAATTCCACTGACTTCCATCTCCAAAAATCTCGTCAGCCTCAACCAGAATTGGGGCTGTGTGAGGGGAGTCACCTATTTGCAAAACCTCTGATGGAAAAAGAAGATATTGTTATTTGGTGTGTAGCTGACCATAAAATACCGAGTCCTATTAGGTCTTGTATTTCCCGGTAAAGGCAATAGCACTATAATACCCAGCTATTGCTATTTTCTAGCCTCTAACAGATGGAAAATGAGCAATTCACAACCTAGACTTAGGTAGCATTTGAAGGTTTTTCTACATTCATGCATAAAAAAGAGAATACCCATGGCTTACTTGCCTTTTTTATGGTAGATTTCTCAGTCTTCCTTTGTTTAATCTGATTGTATTTGAATTTTATTTCTATCCTATTTTTATACTCACTGCTCTTTCATTCATTTTCTTTGATTTTCTCCATGCTGTAATTTCACTGTACAGTTCTATAATATTTTGACTTCTCTCTTTATACACCTGAATCCAATGGCTACTTGAGCCTGACATTACCAGTTGATGAACATCTTCTCTTTCCTGTATTCCAACCTTATCTTTCTTAGAAGATGGTTGTTTCTATTTTTTTCTTGATGCTTGGGACTCAGAGATGCTAAAAATGAAGAGTCTGCTTTAGTTAATTAGTTCATCATCACAACCAGGCAAATATGCTTTCATATAAATGTAACTACACTGCCCCCATTAATTTTAAATTTGCAGAGTGACACATCTTCCACAGAAGATGCTCTTCAGACCTGGGTTGTACAAATGTTTATTTATAGAAGGATGTTTTTCTTTGCTTTTCAATGCACATTTACAGTTAAATAAATTTGTCTAATATTCCCTATAATGGAGACTTTCTATCAAACAGAATCAGAAAGGCAGAAGAGGCTCCAGAAGATGCAGCAGCCTCAGGGATTGTTAAGGAGCAGGCTTATCTCTGGCTAAAGCTTCTCTCAGAGGCCGGAGGGGACACTGCCTAACTAGTTAGCAAAGGATTAGAGAAAATGGACAAAGACATGCTGGAATGAGGGATCTGTGAGGGAGAACATGGCTTGTTCCCTAAGCCTTACCAACTTCTGAAGGTGTTGGCAGCAAATGCTTTACACCTGGAGTTGAACAGGCCAGAGGCAGAAGGAACAAGGACCTCACTATTTGTCAGTGGATGCTAAGCTGCATTCACTCTTTGACAGTGGATGCTAAGCCATGCTATTGTTAATCTATTTACAATTCAGAAGTGATTTGAGAAAGCTGCACCAGTCTTTTTCTGATCATTGAAATCTGTGAATATACAGAGCCTATAAATATAGTCAGGGTTCAAGGATATAAAAAATATCCAGTGATGACAAAGGGTATTATTTGGAATGGCAACATGACATTTGGATTGTCTCTGAAAACAGTGTCCTTTGTCAGGACTAAGCTGCCAGACTTGAAAGCACCTAGAGAGGGCTAGGTAACAACATAAAAATCAACCAGGAATTCAAACATTTAGCCCAACTCCCCAGATGGTTCCTGACTTGCTGTCTCTGTTATCCAGGGCTCTGTACAGCTGGAGACTCTTGAGATGTTCATTAACAGAATAAACTGAAGACTCAGGAAAAATACAGATTTGAAAACTTTAAAACTTCCAGGCAGAAGAGCTCACTAGGACAGTGGAGGATGGGGATAGATGTCTTTTGAGGTCACAAAGATAGGAACATAACAGCTCACTGGTTAACAATTCTTCAGGTTCTTCAAATCAATAAAGTACAGGAAATTAATCAAAAGGAGCAACTGCTCTGCTCTAAGTCCTTGAAGCCTGAAAAGTCTCCCCTCTCTCCTGGTTCTTTGTTACTAACAGTAAAAAGGCTAGGATAGCTGCCTGTGACATGGATGTGGAAATGAGAAAGGCTCTGAAGGCAGGAGTAAAGAGATCTCCATTATATTTGCACTGGATAAATATTATGATAGGGCTTTATGCAGAACTTAAGCTTTTAGACAACATAAATCATTAAATGGAGCAATCCAGGGGAGCTTGGAGAACTGATTTGTATCAAGCAGGGTACCAGACATTCTGAATTTCTCTGTCAAAGAACTGGTTTAGAATTTTGATCATAATATATTCAAATTCAAAAACCTTTAGAAGTGAAAAGGCCAAATAAACTTACCATAGCAACAATGTTGAAAAGAGGACTACATAAAATCAAAGAAGTTTGTTAAAAATAAGTTAGGAAAAAATGATCTGTATTAGAGTTTCTGAGTAAGTACCTATCATCTGTCAAAGCCAGTTAGAGGGTCTCCAAAAGACTAGCAGAGCTCTACATGAGAATAAATGATATTATTAAAAAGGAAAAGGAGCTCCTTAAAAACAGGGTGTTCAGATGAGAAAAACAGAAAATAGCAAAACCTCTGGCAGGCTACATGTAAAACTGTAAAAGGCAGACCAAAAGCATTTGAAGGAAAATGTTAGTAATGGTACAAAACTTTATTGTAAAACTTCTTCCAAACACATCAGAAGCAGGAAGCCTGCAGGACAGAAAAAGTGTTTGCTTATGTGGATATTATGAGAGGTTCCTACAGGGAACCCCTTTATACCACAGAAACCTGTGAGAGTTTTTGGAAAGGTATGTGGAAACAGGGAGCTTGGATGATAGAAGATTCCTGTATTTCAGTAACATTTCTCAACAAATATTCACTAAAATTGCTTAAAGAAATTAACCTGCATTGCAGTACAAAGAAAGGATCAGTACTGAGCAATATTGAGTACTGTGCAATACCTTTTCATAAAATTAGGTTCTATATACATAATCACAGTTAAATACAGCTTTTTTTCAAAATTTTTCTTTGCTCTAGCACACTGCTTCTCTGATGTATTATCGTTATACATGTGTTATTGTTTACCTGAAGGAAGAAAATATTTGTATATTTCCTGCAGTGAGCACAGTTAGCCTAACCTAGCTTACTGGTAATAAAGAACACTACATTTTGGTGCAGGTTAATTGATCCACCAGCTGATCTGTCCATCCAGACTCCCACTGCACTGCAGCCTGTTGAGCAGGCTTCAGGTTTTTCACATCCCCGTCCATCCACATCTTCCCTCAGCATGTCCTGGCATTCTCCATGTTCTTTGAGGGCAGCACTGCCTGTCCCCATCTCAGCAATGTCAGTAACAGAGTGCCCAGGCAGCGAGGTCAAATGCAGTTTAGGGAGAGTTCTGCCATTCACACATGATGGCAGTGACTGTTCAAGAACCAGCAACAGACATATTCATCTGTATTATGTCTTACCTTGGTTCTTTCATTTAACAAATATTTATCATAAACCCCAAACTGTTCTTCTCAAGATTTTTTTGCTAAGTCATCCTTTACATTTATTAAAGGTCCAAACAATTTTAAACATTACAAATGTAACAGTTTCAGTAAGAATGTGCAATGAATTGTGTGGCTAATCAGTGATGGCAAGGAATTATCTTTATACATTTTTCAATTGTTCACCTCCTAAGTTGATTACCCTGCTCTGAATGCCAGAATCTGAATATTAGTACATTTTGCTAATGTAAAAGCTATCTAACTTCTGTCTGGTAATGGTCCTTCATGCATGAAGTTCTTTCACAGAAGCATATTCATCTAAAAGAAACTCTTACAGAAGTGGGTAAGACTTTCAGCTTCCAAATAATTGTTCTGTCTGTTTGTCCAAGGTGGTAGTGTTTACGATATGACACAGGATTAGAAACTGCCTTCAAGTCTATAAACATGTACTTGCCAATAAAAACTGTAAACTCTATATCTGGTGTCACTGAAGTTCAGGCTCTTACCCAGTGTAAGTTGGTGTAGCTGCTCTGACTTCAGTGGAGTCATGCTGATTTACACAGCTGAAGACCTGGGCCTTAGCTGTTGGATCTGAGTATTTTAACAAATAAAAAAGAAAATTTAGTCAAGTTAATCTTTTCCTTCAATAATTTATAGCTGCTAGCAATTGTGTTATGCTGGAGACATTATTACTATAATACTGCAGAACAAAAATGCAGTATTATGAATAAAAATTCATAGCTATTACATTTTAAGCTAACTAAAGTAAATATCTATGTATATGGATCCATATGCAGAATCCCATTGGCTTCAGTGGTGCCTAGGAAAGGAGGATGTGGTGTCTAAAAAATTACTAAAACCATACCTTTAATTTTCCTCTCCCACATGACTAAATTCCTGGGTAGATCAGACATCCACACCATTGTACCCCCAGTGCTGAAACTCTGGGGTATCCACAGAAGCACCTTACCTTACACAGTAACACAGGTAAAATTCAGAAGTTTGTTAAATATATTGGGATTTTTAGTGGAAAGTGATAGGTAAGATAAATGCATTTTTGTCTATTTAGATCACAAGTCAGTGAAGCCACAGACCTCCTGGAGGTGCATATTCAAACGTACTGTGTTATCCACTGTCTCATTCCAGGTATACACCTGGCAGCTATTCTAAATACTCCGTTTGGGTCTTACATGGGCTCAGTAAATGTACACCTTTGGAGAAAAGCAGCCTGAGGCTCATGATTAATTAAACACCATTCAGAGTGTACATTTAGTCCTGACATGAGACAAAAAGGTACATACGTGGCACGCAGGCACTTTGCCCAGAGTCTAACATGACTTTGACCAATATGTTCTCAATTCTGTTGTTACTTGATAAATTCAATTCAAATAATTGTATTCGTTCTTTCCATATAAGCTTGACCAAATTTCCTAATCTCTTGTTCCAACCTTCCAGATAGAAACAAAATGAAGATAAAGCAGCATTTGTTCTGCTAGCATCCTTTCTCTCAGCCTGTGTCACAACTGGTTAGAGTGCAATTCTTCCAAACAAGAGTTGTCTCTCACCATGTCTTTGCACTTTGCCTGGTAGACTGGAGCCTCTGCCTGTGCTGCAATGCAAATGAATAATAATTTATGGTGATGTTGGAAAGGTGTTGACAGAAATGGAGCAAACGGCATGAGTGGGGAATAACTGCATTTATCCTAAAAATAACTATTGTCAGTCGAAAAAGCAAACTTAATTTCAGCGTCTAGCCTTTTTTAGCTGAAACCTTAGAAAGAACACGATTTTCAGTGGCAATTTTGCTGGAATGAGGTACTGATTTCAGAGCCAGCTTGAGACAAGAAAAATGCATAGAACAAGTGAAATAAATATCATTGGCATTTTACAATAAAATGGGGGTGCATTTTATAGGTGGCTAGCAGCTTGTAATTACCCTTAATAAAACTAATCCTTTCCCTGTGCTTATTAAAATGTTTCAAGTTTCAGCAGGCCGTGAAAAGGACTCACTACCAATCTCTTAACTTGCATTAAAACCGAGAGATGTCCACTTGAGTCACAGTTCCCAGTGCCAGTCCTGTTTCTCTGCCTGCTATTGGAATTCAAAGCCTCCGAGGGAATTAAAACTAACACATTAGTTCCTAATTAAATCCAAAAGGGCTGGGAAATGTAACCAAATAACTTTATAGTATTTCTTGGGAATATGATCTCAGGAGGATAAGGAAGGAGCAATGGTTTTCAATTAATGATTTTCCCTCTTCTAACACACAGGAAATGTCTGCAATGTTCTTTTGACCCCTTTTAATTTCTTCAAGGGGAGCATTTGACTCTTTAAGCTTCTTCCTACAAATATATTTTTAAAAGTTCCTGCAGGTTTGTAATAATTTAGTAGGATAAAGAAGTACAGTCATTACTATAGCAGTCCTTTTTTCTTCAATTAGTATTTCTAATCACATTAGACATGTTTTCAGTATCCAGAGAGGATGCCTGATCCCTACAGCTATCGTGAACTATTAACTTTAATTGAAATTTACAAGTCTAATGTTGTTACATCTGCTAAAAGCATTAACTGCCATGTTAATTACCAAAATGTTAATGTTGCGTTAAAATATGAATGTTCCCTTTTGACAGTTCATCTGTGGTTTAATTATTTATTTTTGGTAGAATATCTCCTCAAAAAAAGAAGAAGGCATAAAAGCAAAAATGCTGACTGAAATAATGAGACATAGTGGGAAAACTTCATCTAGGAAGAAAACTTAATACTTTAGAATACCAGTTGCTAGCAGAAATTCATTTGCATTCCTTGCTGTGTCAAAAATAAATACATAGCACTTCTGTCATGTCTAAGATGTTATTTATAATTGCAGCACATTCTTCTGCTTTTACTTTATAGGGCTATCTAATGTGCAGGACAAGTTCTTAAATCCCTATAGTCCAGCAGTGTCATTGTGTTGGTGCTACAGTAGAAAATTCCCCCAAAAAAAGATTTCATGAATTCACATCAAAAACTTTATTGGATTTCTGAAGGTTTCCCCATATAACTAATTTAAAAGTAGGTTTACAAAAGGAGATGTCTTGAACTCAGTCCTGAAGTTACTGTACTCCCTATCCCAAGAGTACAAAATGAAAGTGGAAGTCTTTTAAAATCAATTAGTAACAAGCATAGTGCAGTGGCTTGTCTAAAGGAAACAGAAATGGCTGGTTAAAGTCAAGCTGTCTCTTGCTATATTTCATGGTACAATACTCCTCTATCATATTATTCTTAAAGGCATTGCCACTGAACTTAATAAACGAGAAAGTTCTGACAAACCAATGTTAAATATAATTGTTACAGGTTTCTCTCATGTTGAATAATTGTTTTAATATCTGAAGTTAACGGTCTGCCAAATAATTTCTTAATGTGATTGTAGCTAGGTACTGTTAGATTTTATGCCATCCTCTATTTTTTGATTTTGCATGAAGAAACCTTAATTTTGCCTGTAGATCTTCTATGGTACATGTCAGAGGCACATTCCTCACTCTGTACTCTTGAATGCTGGAAGTAGGCAGCTGTTTAGTGGCAAGTGCACAATTGGGTTTGTGGGTGGAGAAAAATATATTTTTAGAGATCAGATGTCCAGTTCACAGATTTAGATGGTTTATTAGGATAACAAAAATTTTTAAATTGCCAAGTAAGACCACTGCAAGTTGTCAGTGGACTTGAACTAGCAGGACAGCATGCATAATGCTTCTTGCTTCACCACAGCCTGACCTCTTCTGATGTCCAGACTTTTTCTCCATTGTATGGTGGAATTAGTTCCAATCATAAAACAGAAGTTTTCATATAACATATTTAGAGCTCTTCTCAGAAGTGGGTATTGTACCATGGTAGTGGAATTCTAGATGAAAAGTTGCATTCAGTTGTCTTTTCAAGTTAACATTGTAGGAGAATGCTGCAATAAATGCTCATTTGTTTTCCACAGAGTTTGGAGAATTTGCCTCCAAGTCCATTTTGCCGGGCCTTTAATAAAGAAGAGCCATTGAATGAACTGGTCTGAAGCAGAGAAAAGCTCTGCAGTCTCCCAGATGTTCAGAGCCCAGATTGGTCAGAGTTTATAGAATATATCCGCATACAACCCCACCTTCCCTCCCAAAAATCCCCAAACAAACAAACAAACCCACTAACCCACATGTTCAAGCTCAAATGGCTGGTTATGTTCTACGAGCCCTATTGCAGGCATGCTCAGCAGCACTAGTGGTAAGATTTACTCTGGTGTGCTCTGATCCTGAGGCTTTTTAAAGTACTATTTCAAACAGAAAAGATTTCCATTTAAAAATAATAGTGGTTATTATTTTGAAGAATGTAGCAAGTTGCTAAAAAAATGTTTTCTAATAGTCTGCCAGAAGGCAACCTACCTCCTGGGCTTTGTTTGCTTGTACAGATTTCATTGCCTGCAGCAATACTTCTTTAAGTCAAGTTTACAGAAACTTGTCTCTCTTGGGGAGATGAATATCTTTCAAAGCTCATTATTTATTTGGAAATATTCAAGCACTCTAGAGAAGACAAGGAAATAATTCAAATTATTCATTTGCAATTAATCTGATACTAACTTTAGTGCTGCAGTGCTCTAGCTTACATAACTTCTTGCAAAGATCTGTATTACCACCAGTCTTTGTGCATGGAATTCACCTTTCATTCAGTGTCACAGTTCTTACAGTATGGGGAAATTACTTAACTCCTTTTCTAAGCCAAAAAAAGAAACACATTTTTTATCTGGTGGCTTGTGGCTGCTTGTTTGACTGCCATTGTAAAGCAGAGTGTGAAGGATAATCCTGTACAGCCACTGAGACACACAGACAAGCCAGAAGCTTCCCTATTCATTTATGGAATTGTCAGAACTCCTTTTATTTTGTGAAATGGAAATAAATAAATTAACCCTGCTGTACCATGCCCACTGAGTAGCTCCAGCAAAAATGTTGCCTTTTCTCAGTCATTCAGATTAACGTGATGCCAGATCTTATTCAAAGATGTAGCATTAAGGAAACAGAGTTCCTCCATTCAACAGGTTTTGATTTGCCACACAAAAAAAAAAAACAAACCTACAATTGTGTTTAAGATCAATGTCTGCCTTATAATTTGCATATCTTCCTTTATAACTTGCATATCTTCCTTCTCTGCCTATGTTTTAAGCTTTTTTTTTCCTCTGTAGCACATATACTATTAAACTTCAAAATATTTCTGTCATTCCCTTCACCATGCTTTTGGTGAAGGATGCTTTAACAGCTGGCAATCACCCTGGCATGTCATCCACTGAGAAACTCCTGTTGGACTCTAAAACAGTGCAGTCTTATTATTAATAGTTAATCAAAAGGCCAATGAAAGGGTATTATTTTATGTTATCTTTCAAGAGGTGTTCACAACAGTTTTTATCAGACAAAGCATCAGCAGGCAAACTGCTCAGTTTGTGCACAACTTTTTGAAAAGAGTGACAGCTTCAGCAGTAAGCCTTTTTTTGACCTTTCTTGCAGACATATATACCTTCTTGAATGAACATGAGAAAAACACTGCATTGTTAAGATGACAGCAGAGTTCTGGAGCTTTGCTACAGAACCACTGCTGTTATAAATCTAGATTTACTATAAAGACAGCAATATTGACTTCACATACCTGATCTCCTCCATAGAGTTCTCCAATGTGTGAGTATGGAATATCATACCTAGCATCAAGGAGCTGATTTATAGAGGACTACGATATTCACATATTTTAATTTGGGCACATGATTTATGCACCTTCCAGAACATTCCATGTCTCAGGTTCATTATACATATGCATCTGTGGGTGTATATATATAAAGTATTATATGTACAATAGAAATTAACAAATCAGAAGTAAATAGATTAAAAGTGTTGTTTCAGGCCAAGGAATACTGAAAACAAGACCTTAAATTTCAAAAGTGAAATCCTGGTTCATTAAAGCTGAGGGAAATTTTCATTTATCTCTCTGTGACCTGAATTTTCCTTTAAAAACTTACTTTCCACCTAACATCATACTTTCTGTTCTAATTATTTATTCTTCTGCAATTACCCCCTATAAGTAATATTATAGTAGTAGAACAAAAACCTGATAACTTGATGTTTAGCAGACATCTTCCATCAGTCATTTTTAGATCTGAAGCTTATGCAATTGAATTGTAATTTTGAAAAACACAGCCTCTGCTTAATGAGGCAGTGCTTTAATGTTTAGAAGACTAGTCTTTTAGATTATTTTAAAAATTGTTGTTCTACACCTCTCATCTAAAATATTGAAAGCTTTCTCTCATCTCCCCATCTACCCTAAGCTTTAGAGACTCTCAAGGCTATGTATGGGAGTATATACCACACCTTTTTGTGTGGTCTCACTAAGGAACATTGTTAATCACTCTCCTACAAGCATCTTACACCCAGTGTACTAAAACATACTCTTGGTTTGCTCAAAGCTTCTTAGGAGATACTTCAAGGATACATAATCCATACATACAGTCAATTCACAACCTTGAAAATGGGGCACAGCAGGATTTAATGAATAATAACTATTTTACTACCTGCAAACTGAACCTGTCACTTAGAGTGTTCCTATTATTTACTTACAGCAGATTTAATGTAGCATAATGCTCTTACATCTGCAGTGTTTTAGGTAAACCTAC
Source organism: Passer domesticus (assembly GCF_036417665.1). Classification (NCBI taxonomy): domain Eukaryota; kingdom Metazoa; phylum Chordata; class Aves; order Passeriformes; family Passeridae; genus Passer; species Passer domesticus. Next base: position 40,769,376 of record NC_087480.1, on the reverse strand, counting down.
ACATACAAACTTAATAGAAGTCAAATACTTATTTTAAAATATGCATACAAAATAGGAGCATATATATTATTACTAAATATGAAATATCTAGAAATGTACTACTTATTGGTCTGTAAACTTCATCCCATCAATGATCCAACACACTCAAGATCTATTCCTAGTGCTTTTGTTTGTTTTACTTAACCAATCTCCCCCATCTCAGGTTTATTCTTTTAATTCTACCCTATGCAAGGAAAATGGAAATCTGGTAGGGTTTCCTTTGTAAGTGAAAATAGAATAATAGTTTTGTTCCAGGTACTCCACAAAGTACTGCTTTGTCTGGCATGACATGATGGCTGAAATTGAATTTGGAGGCTTCATGGACTGCTCTCCCTAAAAAAAATACAAGAAAATATCTATGAATGAAAACTTTGTTCCATACTATCCAATTTACAGGAAGTCAGAGCAAGCCAACAATGATTTTCCTGCTCCTGTTGTCACTCACTTTTCACCTTTTCCTAATGAAATAGTCATTTCAATTACACATAAGCTGGTGAATAAAATCTATACAGGTACACTGACTATCCCCTGCTGTCCACTGATGTTCAAAGCAAGCTGTTGTTAACTGCTTAGTCCATCTGATTTCATAAAGGTTGCCAATAACATATTCAAAAAATATTAGACCAACAAATGTAATTATTGTAGCCTATTAAAGTACTAAAATATTAGTTTAGATCTACGGATCAATCCTTAATTAAGCAAACACCAAAGAACAGAAACCCAGAGGAATCAAACAGGGTACATTAATTTTCACAGAAAAAGACTTTCCTCTTGTCAATATTTCCCACAAGTGAGAACAAGTCATAAGTTAAAGAAAAAAAAGTTGCACAGAAAATGCCCAGTCTCCCAGTAATACTTTCTGCTAAACTTAAGCTCAGTAGGTAATTCAATAGCAACATGAAAAAGGTGGAGGAACCATCCTGATGGTTCAGCTTCTAGGTCTTCTGCAAGACTAGAATGAAAGGAAGACACGATTTTGGACCGAAAATCTGATCATCCTAAGTAAATCCTAATTGCCAGCATAAAGGACTCTGTACTGAGCCTTTAATAATGTAACATGGTTTTGAAGAAGCGTGGGATCCAGAAATATTTGTTTGTTCCCTCTAATGCTCTTCTACTTTTCATACAGATTTGCTATTACTGAAATAAAGTGAAACAGGACAAGTTTCTTCCTTTTGGAATGCTGCTTCCAAAATCCCACTCCAATGCTCCTGAACTATTGCCACAGACTTAATAAATTCCAGAGACCACTGGGAGCAAGTTTTGGAAACAGATGAACCACTTTCTGAGAACTGCAACCTTTGTTTCAAAAACATTCAGTACAAGCTGACTTGCAGGAGGCCTGAAGTTAGAGCCTCCTTCTCTCTTTTCCAGACACAGCCCAAAGAGAGAAAACTTGGAGAGAAAGGTTGGTGTAATGATCAGGATACAAATAAACAAAACACACAGGAAACATTGGTATGCATCTGCAGAGATACAAGAATAAAAAATTAGCATTCATTCAAAGCTGCTCTGCCTTCTGACAGGTAATAATGATTGTTAATGGGACTGACATTTCCACTGTACAATCAAAACATATTCTTCAAAACCTATTGCATAATTAACATTACTTACACACAATTCACATCAAATAACATCAAATTAGAAAGACTTATGGGGCTAGTGAATAGCATCCTGAAAACCATCTTGTCCAGGTGGTGACTGAGCCCTGCTAACACTCACAGGGCTCTGCCGGGTTCTTCTCTCAGCCAGGCAAGTCCTCTGTGTTCTGCCACTGCAAAGAGGAAAAGGCTGCACACATCAACACAGGACTCACAGGGATGCTTTTCCTTCCTGCACATTGTCCTGACAAGGCCAGTGATTGATCAGCCACACAGGAGACGCTCCTGCACTGTAATCCACATGAAATAGCAGAGAGGCAGGAGCAAAGTTCCTATCTTTACCCATCTGATTAATGGTTTGGTGTTGCCCAAGATTTGGTAAGACTATAAAGGAGTTCAGATTCTTAATGTCTTTATATCTTTATTAAATCAGATACTTGATGCAAATGTTTTTTTTTTTCTCTCAATAAGCTTCTCACTCATTTTCTAGAACAGAGACTGATCAATGCACAGATGTTTCCAGAAACACTGCACCTACTACATGTGTCAGCTGTGTCCTCTTGCTCAGCCAGAGTGGAGTTAACCCTGTGGCCTCTGCTGAACTAGAGACACGATGGTCTGCAACAACTTCCCAAAGAACAGTCAGGGGAAAAGCCTAATTACTTTGAATGTGATGTTTAGTCACTATGTGAACATCATTTTGAGCTGTAGTGCCCAAAACACAAACTCAGGAGGTGCCTTCCCAACCTAGAGTTTGTATGGTTGGGATGAACCTTGCAGACAACAACCCAATCATTTCCTATTCTTGTCTTAGAAGAAACTTGACATATTTTGGGGCCTTGCAGTGGGAGAAGGAGGGGGAAAGGAGGCTGCTATCAAGTAGTTGTTAAAAACATGCTAAATAAAAAGTCTGGATAAAAAAAAGAACCTTCTTATACAGTCTTTGATGTTGCCGAACATTGATTGTGAATTGAACAAGAAAAAAATAAAACAAGCTGAAAATGTGCTGTCAGGACTTTTATAACACCAAGCTTTTTTATGATTTTTTAATGCTCCAATGACAGATATATGAAAATTAGTGCAAAATGCAGAGAAGAAAGAAAATAAAACCTCAGTGTAGAAATTGCACAGACAAAGAAGAAAGTATAATTTCCTAGCACTGACAACAGCATGAGCATGGAGTAACTTTCAGGAGAATTATTTTTGCAAAACACCAGTATGTTTCACATGCTTTGGTTTCTAATATGTCATTGTTAAATCAAAGAGTATTTTTTTCCCCAGGCATGTAGAAGACTTAAGAAATACGAAACAAATTGTAACACTACCACTAAGGCTTTAAAAAAGAAAATAAAGTTACTTGTTTATATTATTCATCTAGATCATGCCAACAGATAAAATGGCCTACAGATTTCCATGACACTACATGAGCATGCACAAAATATGGTAATTAAATCTTGCATCAAAGTTTATGTAACGTGTAATTGTACCTGGCATTTCAGTTTATCACTTTCTGAGGATCTGTGCAGGTGGTACACAAGTCATATCTTCCTACTGAATCTGAGCAGGACTAAATTCCACTCCCTTTAGTCTTTGTTTCCACTTCTCATTTTGCATATCAGACACTAAACTCAAGTTAAATTTTAGGAAAATTGCATAGTTATGCTTTCTTAGAGCTTATCTCCAAAATGGTTTTCCAGTCTATCTATAATGGAATAATCCATGTGTGGATCACTCAAGAATAAAGGAAATTAATTAGGATTCCTAAATAGGAAGATATTCAGGATTTTGTTATTTAAAATATTGCATTTACATCACAGAAATAGATCTAAACACATGTTTTTATTTGGACTTCAACAATTAACCTTCCCAAAAAGAAATATCCCATGCATCTGACCTCAAGCTGCCACTGGAAAAAAGCCTGCAAGTAGGTTGTAAGCAGGTTACCAAACTCCACCTTCTGGATATTGGGAATGGGAGGTATGAGTAGCTAGAGTACATAACAAGTATATTTCTCAAACATTCCTAAAATTAGAAGTAGTTATATAAATTATAGAAAAGAAATTCTCAATAGGATAGAAACTGAGAACAGTTGAAAGAGGTTCGTGCTACCATGAAGAGGAACATTTTTCTACTACTGGTTCCTGAGTTTCAAACTGTCAAGGAAAAAAAAATACCAAAATCTGTGGCCCAAGTTTACCTTCCTCAAAAAGAAATTTTAAGAGATTTTGATTTTTAGTGCCTGTGAAATCCAGCTTTGCATACCTGTCAGCACTCCAGGCTACCTGAAAAACTTGGTGTAAGAGCCCATCCATACCAGTCACTACACATCAGAACTGGGTATTTCCAAAGTGGTTGAAGAGGCTAAAATGTAGTCTAAGCCCAGAATGAAGCTAGCACAGTAACACCTTCGTTTTTCCCACTTTCATTTTTCCACACTTTCATTTGCATTGTCTTGTATTTGCATTTTTAACAGGAAAAAAACTCTAAGGAGAAAATCCTCCACAATATATTTGTTGGCTGCCAAAACAATGATTCTTAAAATTCTGTAATGAAAAGGATATAAATTCCAGAAGCAGTTTCTTGTAGCAGCTGTCATAGGTTTCAGTGTGGTAGAAACAAGCTTGGAAGTACTTAAGATCCACCTTTTGATTACATGCTGTATGTTTCTCTTCCATGGCATTTCTCTTGCTTTGGGAAGCCTGGATGGATGGTCCAGTGGAAGTCTGTGATGGATCTCCCTGCCCAGGAGAGTCCCCTGCAGTAAAGGTTGGTGCTTTCCCCCAGATCCCCACAAGTCTTTGTGATCAACAGCGCTGTCCACACTCTTCACCACGACCTTGGTGAGCAATCATCATTCTCTTGTCCTGTTCTGGTCTTTGGGAAGGGAGCTTTATACCACCCTGGCTCCACATCCTTCCTTCCAGGAATCATTTTCCAAAACAGAGGCAGCTCCTTATGGATTCCCAGCAGAAAGGAAACATGTGGGCTGGAACATAGCACAGAGAGACTCGAGGATTTCAGCAAGCTGGGTCAGCACTGGACTCAGCAAAGGGCTGAAGGCAGGCTCATGGAGCCAGTGCCTGCAAGGGCACTGGAAAGATGAGTGGTTAATGACGTGTGGAGGCAGCCTGCCCAGGGCACCGCGCTGTGACAGGCGACAGAGGACCTGCTCTGTGCTCTAGGCTCCATCTGCCTCACAGCCACCAAGCACTTTGCCTCACCTCCTCTCCTCCCCTCCTGAATCTGGCCTGCTCATTATAAGGGTGGGGTTTTTCTGGCAGGGAATGGTTTTTTTTTACAGGTGAAATCCTTGATGTGCTGCAGTCAGCAGTAAATCTCCAAGCTCTGGGCATTCCAAGTTTTAATTTTATGCAATCATTAACCTTTTAGCATGGTGAGGGCCCTACTTCAGTTTCTAGGTGCAAACAAATTATAGCTATAAAGGATCTGCTAAATCAAAATTTTAAAGCAAAGCAATGGAATCTTCCATAGGTAAGAGGGTGTGTTTCTTTATCCATATATTTGCTTAAATTCCAGTTACCGTAGAGATAAAAGCAATTCTTTAATCATAAAAAGTACATGAAAAATAGTTATAACATTTTTCCCTTATCCCCTGACTAGGCACACATCAGACAGACCAACAGCATTTATTAGAAGCCAGACAATGTGAGGTATTTGGAAGAGGGAGGAGAGAGGTCAGGAAAAAGGAAGAAAGAAAAGCAGATCACAAGTTTGGACAACATTTGAATAGTCTGGAATTACTTTGAATTTTCTACTCTGAGCTGTTGAGATATGACAAATTTGGGTTTTGTTTTAAACTGGCATAGTCTGCTGTTACTGAGAATGCTTTTAATATTTCAACTCAAAGGTATCCTTTAGGGTGACATATTGCAAACATGCTTTCTGTTTTGTTTTCAATTTTGCTTTGTTGTTGGAGTTGCAATGTAAATATGCACCATATTTTCCTCTGCATATTCCTCATTATATTAATTTTAAAGTCTTTTCTATGCAGTGTCTTCTTCCCAGCACCAGAGCATACAGGAATATATTGTCTCTGAGTTTGACAATGAAAATATTCTTACTGGTTTAACTATACAAGGGTAGAAATTGTGATGGCAGCAAGAGCATCTGAAATTCATTAGCAAACATCTGAGATGACTTCCTGAGTGGGCCACAATGAAGTGTGGAATGAGCAAATGATCTGCAGGGGTGGCAGAGGGGAAGAATTCCCATGTATGATAAAAGCAAAGAAAAAAATGCACGTTTGTTAATACAAATCTTTTCTTCACCCTGATTCTGGTTTCTTCCATGCAAGTCTCTTTCCCCCTTAACATGAGAATTAGGAAATCCAGGATTCCTTTAACAACCTGTTGCTCCATTTCACTCAGCTATCAATTTTAACAAGTTCAGTACCATGGTATGTGCTTCCAGGAAAGCTGCTTCCTTATTTTTCTTTAATTTACTCTCAATTCATGCACTCAGCACTAACCTGTACCATCCTATTCAAAATCCAAAGATGAATTCAGGATTCACAGTGGCTACCAGAAGCAAAAAAACCAGAAAAGTGCTCTGTAAGAAAGGAAACTGGTATTATGTTATGGTTTTATGCCATGTTTTTTCTATATCATGCTCTTTGGACTGCAGCAGTCTTCAATATTTGTTATGTTACCATAGCAACTGCAAGTACTTGCTGTGGCCAACTGTGCCAGGGTCTGTACAGAACAGAAATGGTCCTCGTTGTTCATTCAAAAAAGTTTTAAGAGAGGTGCACAGAGATGCTTGGGAGAAAAAATACAGATTTTGATACACAGGATAGTATATGATATCACTATAAGAGCAGCTCCAAAACTGGCCTATTTATTGTAGACATTACAATGAAGGAGAAGTTTAATGAAGGATGGGGCCTAATGCTGAAAAATTCTGTGTTATGCCTGTTAAAATTTATCAACAGTTGAGAGTTTCTACAATTCTGCAAAACTTTGTATCACTATGACCAAAAAAAATCAAATAATTATTCTACCACACATTCTATAATTTGTACATTAGACATTACATTGACTTTAGGTGTTGAAATGAGGTGTTATTTTTGTACTAGAGCACTTGTCATTGCTTTCCTGAATTTAAATTTGAGTATAAAATATCTGTCATTAAATTTTTAAACATGCTTAGGTTATTAAATTTCAAAACAAAGCAAGAACTGAATTAACTGCTAAAAAAACCCAAAGAACCCAAGCATTAATTCAACCTGTCAGTTCAGAATTGTCAAATGCATCACTCTAAGCAGCCTTTTTTTTTTGCCATTTTCCTGTTTGTCTTTAATACCTTCTTTGAATAATGTTCAACTATATTTTTTGATTTATTTTATTTTCTAGGAGAGACAAACTCATCTTTTATCTTGAATTTATGGATGCAAATCAAACAAATCTCATTGCTTAGGCATGGCATAGACAGAGAGGGGTTTTCAGCATCCCACTGCTAAATTCAGGAAATAACAATGTGTTGCATGTCTCAGGCTGAAATATTATTAATGTATTTGTTTCTGTATTTCCTGCTCCAATTCTACTGCTATACAGAGAGTAATCAAACTTCAAATTTTCTGAAGGTTGTATTACAATAACCACTTTAATTTCCTGTGAAAATCAAATCTATTTTTAGTATCTGAGATCTTGAAGGTAAATGAGACTTGCACTGGAGATCTGTTTTCCAACAAATTTCTCAAGATTATCACATTTCTAAAGAAGCTCTTTTAATTTTTTGGGTGAAGGTTAGGGAAGCTAATCACCCCCTGCTAGCAGGCAGTTAATTTTTATTTACAAAATCATTGGTTACACACAGAATGTGGTGGGATTTTATGTTGTTGAGTTGGATGAAGCTTTTTTCCAAATATAACATTTTGAGAACTAAAGTACAAAGTTTTATCTAGATTCTGACTGTTGTCATGTTTGAGCAACTGTTCAGATGTGCCAGTCAGGCTTGTGGAGGAAAACTGGCCCCGTTCTCCCACAGTTGTCATGTATCTGTCACACTGACACCAGCTAGAAAAATCAAATTGGAGCCATTCTGTTCGGGCTGTGAACAAACATCCTTTGCAGCAGTGTCATTTGCATCAGAACGGCTGCTATTGTTTGCAAATGTCAATATTCATTTGAAATGGAGTGAGAAAGGCAAAGCAGTCTTTTGTTGAAAGTTATCCCAGTCATGAGTGCAGTGAGGAAAAGGCAGACTGAGGCACAAAGATCAGATGGGATTTAGATCCTTCAAGGGCTTCCATGTACCTTCCACCAAGACATTGAGGGTAGATACAGCTCTCACCAACTGCCTGACACTCTCAAAACACTAGCTAGCTAAAAGGCATTAACAGACATCTACAAGGAAGAATTACAGTCCAGGAAAATTTCTATAGTCATGGATTTAATTTTTAAAGAGGAAAGTACAGCTAAAAGTCTTTCCAATGCTGGTCCTTTCAAAAACTCATCGTTCCAATCTAAGTGTTTAGAGAACGGACAATTCTGTAAGCTATTCATTCTTCCAGCACTTAAGGAAGAGTTTTTTTTCTCCTGATAAGAAAAATGACATATTTTTAAAACTTGAATAGATAACTTGACACACAGGAACAAGATAAAAAGTAATTCTCTCAAACCAGAGAATACACTGAATCATTTAAGAACTCTGCAGCAAAACTTGCTTCTTGGCAAACTGTTTAGGCATATTTCTATGACAGTGATTCGTCTGTATTATTTCCACTGGCATTCCAAGATATGAATGGTAGATTTCTAGCATTTTTTAGTGCCTGGTTGTTGTGCTTCTTTATCACAATGTAGACACACTAAGAAGTGTGAAATACTTGCTTGTATTATTTCCCTTCAATTTCTTAAATTCAAACAGCTTTTCACTACAAGATATTCTAATGATATGTTCTCACACCTATTTTTTATTGTCTCATGTATTCTAAACATTATTCTACCCATTCTGTTTAAAGTCCTACGCTGCAGCAAAACACCCAGGTTCCCTAACACATGACTCTGAATAACAGAGACGTGTATTATTTATATGCAAAATCTGGCTGTATTTGACAAATAGAAATTGCTTTCATGATCTCATTTGAAACTGAGAACTACCTGAAGATTGAACAATGGCAGAACTTGAAAGTTATGGAAGTAGGCAGCATGTGGTGTTAGGGAAAAATGAAGTTAGGTGGATTTAAAGATTTGAGTCATGAACAAAACAAGGATGAAAAAACATTTAACAGCACATTGAGCAGACATAAACATGACAGAACTGAAAAGGATATTGGCACAATTGAATATTTTAATTATATGTGCTAGTTGTGTGAATAGATAGAAAAAGAGAAATCTCAATTAGTTATGGAAAACACTACAAGATTCTACTATCACCTAAATCTGTAGATCACTAAGAAATTATGATAAAATAATTACTGCATAAGTGACAAAGTTTAATTTTGTTCACAGTTATTAAAAAGAAGGAAAAGAACAACATGATGCAAACACTAAGGGGTTTAGTCATGTTACACACGGAGTAAAATCAGAATAACCATAAGATATGTCAGAAGAGCTAAAGCTGTGGTTTGCATGGAAGAAAATGGATGTGAAGATGAAAGCGTGAGAAGATGAGAGATCTGCATGTCATCTCCACAGCAGCAATTGTAAAAAGACAGATTCCCTGGTTTATGAAGAGAGTTTAGACAGCACAAAATCAAGGAGTCCAGAGAGGAAAAGATTTAAAGGAAAGACACCTGCCACTTTCAGAAGGATAATACCACCAGTTGTGGGATTTTGCTTGGATGAAGTAAAGACTTTGGCAAAGGTTTTTTCAATTATGGTTAAGGCATAAAGCATACTGGAGGAGGACTAGAATGAAATAAATGTGTTGTTCTTGTCTTTTCTAAAAAGAATGCTTCTGGGTATCTTTCTGTACAAAAAACTAATCATTCTCACTGTCTCTCAGGTTCCCTAATCCCACAGTATTATATTGGAGGTTTGAAAATCCAAGACTAATTTTTATTCAATCATATGATTTTGGAGTTCATTTATGATGAAAACCAACGTCTGACTCTGAACTTGGCATTATTTCCAATGGGATCTGTGCATAGATGTGACAAAGTATACCCCAAGACTTTTACTGCAGATTTTCATTTCTAATACCATTCAAGTGCTCATTTGCAGGTCTAGACCTATAATGCTTAGTTAGCTTGAACAGCTGTGCTTTTATGGCTGGAGTAGGTTTGAATGAAAGTTTAAAAGCTTGTGTATACTTATTGTATATGTCCAATTAATCTTCACTCTGCAAAATTGAGGTTTTCCCTTCTTTTTTTGCTACATCGCAGTTCTTATGCTTGCTTTGGACTGCAATCCTGGCTCACACTTCAAGTTAACAAGGCTGTGGTACTGCCTAATAATCCCTAACATGTTTAAACAGATGTTTATAGCTGCTGGTGTACCTAAGCTCTTGTTTTAATTCGTGAGGTTGCTTGTTAAACCTGAGTATGACAGAAGGTTTCTGGCGATAAAGTGGGATTTTTGCTATATTTGATGGATGATATATGAATGCCAACACCTGAAGCATCTCAAACTCTTCAAAATAAATGACAAGTACAGAGATATGATGTTTAAATCTCATCGCAACACAGCAGAATAATTTTATCTCAAACTGGGAGAAAACATCTAAAAGGAACATAATCTGACCAAGATTGCCACTATGTAACAAGATAGTTTGTGATAAATTTTGAAAGAGGCATATTTAAAAATCCTGTTCTGGATTTATAAAATCCATATGAACTGGCTTATTCCAAAGGGGCCAACAGAAGAGTTTTGTAACTCCTCATTTAATTCATCAGATTGCTCTGCAGATGGCAGTAAAATTTATTTTCTATTTAAAGAGTGTCTCGCCTCATCATAATCAAGGAAATATACTTTCCAACTTAACCAAAAACTTGGCAAAGACAAAGTTCTGCACTGGCACCAAGTAATCCCATACAAAAAGCCTGTCTCCCATCTTACTTGTTTTGCTGTGCCAGAAATATTTTTAAAAGACCACAAAGTAGACCTTTCATATTCTACTGTGAAATATTCACACTCACTTTAAACACACACATGCTCTCAAGATCCCAAAAACTGCCTCAGCCTGGCCTGTACCACATGAAATAGGTGTTTCCCTTCCCCACAAACTGGTCTGTGAAAAGCCAGAGGATCTCCAGGCTGTCAGGACTGGGGCAGAGAAGCAGAGCTGGATAATTGCCTGCTCACACCTTGGGGTGTGAATGGGAAATGTCCTGAGAGGAAACGAAGGTCTTCCAGAGCAAACCCACACAATTTTCCCATACAGCTGTTGAGTCATTTTTTCATGAAGAAGAGAAAGAAAAGGGCTTTCCCAGGAGACTGGAAATCAGAGCTATCACTATAGGTGTCAGAGAATCCAAGGCAAATGATGGGAAGATAAAAGGGGAGGAAACTACAGTTAGCTCCAAGATGAGCACAGAGCCACTAGGACAAAGCATCCCATTTCCAACAGCAAGTGACAGTGAACAGCAAACCTGAAACATTTCCATGGAGCACTGGGGCAGCAATAGGCTGAAGACAGGACAAAATCTGCATAAATGGCTTTATCAGAAAGGTAAGTTCTATATCTTACTGCACCTCCACACTAACACTTGACTGCCTTTTCCTGGAAGTTCCTCTGGAGAAAATGGCCACAAGGATTATGCAGGAGATACCTCAGGATTTATCAGGCTTGGAGAATTTGCTTCGTAGCTGTGTTATCAGTGCCAAGTGGTTTGAGAAAGTGTACTTTTCCTTACTTGCACTTACAAGCTATTCCTGTGACAGTGAATCCAGGACATTCATCATTCAAATATTTGAGTAAAGCTGCAACTCTACTCAGGACTTGTCATCACTTGGAGGGAGCTACCACCACTCTTATTTGTGCAGCTCTCACTTTGCAAAACATTTTCACAGTAAAAGTTTGTGACAACTTCACTTTTTGAGATTGAAAATTAGGTAATAAGCTAAGAATCAAAATGTTGGAAGACTCTGAAGCATTTCTGGTGACTCTCCAACAAAATACTTAACTGTGTTAATTCATCTGCTCAGCAGTTCAGCTACATATTTTCCTAACCAGGTGGTTCTTGGCTTTAAATGGATAAAAACTTCTTTATTAAATAATAGAAAGGATCTCAGAAGTAATTTTTCAAGTCATTATAAAAATACAGCTATAGATAAGATAAATAATTCTTCACCTCCAAAATTGTTTCAAAGACATATTTACAACTGCAACATATACAGCAAGAAAATCTTCATAATATAAAGTTTTCTAGCTCCAAACCTGCTGCTTGGAGTGAAACTCAAGATAGAATCAAGGCAGATCTCTGGGGAGGTAATAATAGGAGTACATATTGAACTGCTGGGAGCATGAACGTGCATAGCTCAGTGAGAGCAAATGACAGTGGCCTATTGTGTGCAGTTGAAATGGGTGTATACATTTGTTTTTTCCTCATAAAAAATGGAATTCACAAAAAAAACCCAACTAAATATTTACAGCCCTTTATTTAAGTAGGTTTCATCTTGAACTTAAGCATTGAATGTATTTAGAGTTGAGGAATCTTGTCAGGTTTCATTACTGCAATATGGTAGCTTCTCCTATATTAATGGCAGGGGGATATTTACAAACAGAACATAAAAGTACATGTTAAATTACATTTACTAAGTTTTATCATGTAAGAGGAGGGAAGGAAGGAAGCTGAGGTTAACACCACATATCATAAGCTACTTTGAAATTTAATCACTAAATAATTTTATAATATACAAAATGTTTACTTGACTTGAATGCCAAGTAATTATTTGCCAATACCTGGCAATTATTGGCACGGCTTCTCTTACTCAGTTGCTAAACAAAATGCAAAATGATAACCCTTAAGGAAAAACCAGGATTACAGATGAAACTACTCTTTTGTTAAAAGTCTGTATAATTTTAATTCTACTTGGTTTAAAACAACTTGAGAGATTTAGATGCTTATGCCTGAGGCAGCAAAGAATCACAAACCTTGCTGTAAGGGTACTGCTGTAAATCACCAGCCAGGCTTCAGTGGGACTGTTTATCATCAAATATACATGAAAGACCAGGACCCCTACTTGACTAGACATGACAATTTAACTTTGCCTGTTCCACTGCAGTGACATGATCATAAACATATTATCAAGTTCTACAGTGTGATCAACAACAGATGTAAAATTAAGAGTTGACAAGTTTTAGCAGGTAGCTGAGCCTTATTTATTTTCTGCCTAATTTTAATTTCCAAAAATCTTCCAGGCAGGTCTTTTTTAAAGAGTTCAGAAACCACTCCTATTTTTCTCTTCCATTCTTGCAGTTAGTACCAGTGTTCTGAAAAGATAGGACTTAGTTGTGGTTTCTTTCAGGACAATTTGCCTTTCCTTTTTTGTTTGCTTTTTTTAATTATTTTGTACAGAATATAAATCTAGGAAACAGATTACCTATATTTTTGTTCATAACCAACAATTTTTGTTCCTTGCTGTGGATCTGAATCTGAAATCTGAAATCTGAAATCTGAAAGCGAACGGGGTGCTGGGTTGCATCAACAAGGGCATCACCAGCAGAGATAAAGAAGGCATGATCCCACTCTGCTCTGTGCTTGCCAGGCCACAGCTGGGATGCTGTGTTCAGCTTTGCTCCCCACTATAAAGAAAGATGGGGATAGGCTGGGCAGGGTCCAGAGAAGGGCAACAAAGATGATCCAAGGACTAAGAAGCCTCCCATAAGGAAAGGCTGAGATGCCTGTGTTTATTCAACCTTGAGGAAACAAAGAGAGATCTTGTGTGACCATGTTCCAGTTTTTAAAGGACTACAAGACTTGACTACAAAAAGTTGAGGTTCCCTTTTTACAAGGAGTCACATGGAAAAGAGAAGGGATAATAGGTACAAATTACTCCTGGGTCAATTCCAATTGGACACAAGAGGAATATTTTTCACAACAAGAGCAATCAGCCATTGGAATAATCTTCCCAGGGAAGTGGTGGATTCCCCAACAAAGATTTTGGCTGGGTTATCTTGTCTTGGTTTTTGCCAAAAATGTCTGGACCAGGTCCCTTCCAATTGGTTCTATGATAATAAATTAACAATAAGCCATGGCAGGGAAATTACCTGTTATTTGAGAGTTAACTCCCTTGGCTTTGTAAAGTGTAACGTACCAATGAATGCGTCCTTTCCCTTTGGGTGCAATTATATTTGCATTTCCTGGAGTTGCTGGTATAGCTTCTCTTTGGTGAAAAGTTTCTCTATCTTCCATAGATTACACTCATTTTTCTGGAACTGTATACTGTGATTGGCAAGTGCTGACGTGAGGATTTACTTGTGCTATGTCAGGTTCAATGCCCAGTGCTGAACTTGATATGGCTTAACCATGAGAGCATTATATTGAAACATGAACACCAACCAACCTTCTAAACCAAGCTTTAGTCCAAAGACTAAGCATCATTCATTCTAAACAGCAAAAACTTAGAAACAGACCTTTCTGATCACTAATTCTTCTCTTGGGAGTTCAGTTAAACCAATGCTAATAGGGTAGAAGCAATGGTGGTACAGCAATCACATCCATGAGATTTAGTGAAGGTCTTAAATCTACTCAATAGCACTGTAAACAGTCTTTTTTTTCCAGTCTAAAAAAAAAAATTAAAAAGCCAAATCAGAAGACAGTCATCTGCAGTATGGTGAAAATAAAGGAAAACACCAAGGAGAAGGCTTACTGCCAAATGTTGAGAGCATTTCACCAAAAACATTATTAAGACCTAAAACACAACAGAAAAGTAAAAGATGAACAACTACATGTCTGGATCATTTAAGTTAAAGTGAATGTTTACCTTAACAGATATCATAAACATCTACTGTGGTTGTTGAGGAATTTGATGTAATTACATTGCCTCTCAGTTAGTTTGTTTTTATTAACTGGGATTCTTCATGTAAATATTCCCTGTCTTTGAAATTTCTATTTGCAACCTTGTATGAATTCCCCTGGTACATTTAAAGAAGTAAGTTTTAAACTTGAAAATATCTTCTGTGCACTACAGTTAACTGAGTATTTGTTGAGTTGGGCCATAAGTAGAGTTTAATGAATGTTTATGCCATTTAAATTTAAAATTTTCAGGAGTTTGAAAACAAAACTCAAATTTTTTTATAAGGAAAAATAATTACTATTGTGTTATAAAATACAGGTAGTTAAGTACTAAAGCAGATCAAAAGGTTATGAAATCAACTGTTATAAAAAGGTAGTGATAACTACAGGCAACTAGGAGAGAATATTGGAATGAAAAGGTGATAATCCAGTTTAAAAAGCCTGGAACAAAAACTGAGAATTGCAATTAATGAATAAAACAGAACTGAGGGAAAGGGGGAAGGGATAGCCATAAAAATCCCATAAAATGAGTTTGTCATTTCCTCTAGTGAGTGATGGGGACTCAGACAAAAAATGTTAGGTTTGATCTGTTTTGCTATACTTTTTCTTCTGAAAAACAAAAACAGAAATCCTGCTGACAGATTCAGGGCACACTTTGCAGCACTTAAAAGTGGTGATTGCTCTACTAATATTCCTTCCCATTTTGTTCTATTCAGCTATGACTTCTATGACCTCTGTCTACACCTTCCAAGAAAGGATTCCAGGACATCTAACACAGAAAAGCAGTCCTAACCAAACCTTTTATATACAGTTATTAAATAGCAGAACCACTATAACTACCTCAAGATTACTTTTTCTTGTTTTTATATATTGTTAAGCTGTATCAGTTCACTCCTTCTTACTTCTTTTTCCTAAATTAACCATCCCTATCTGTCACTGCTTTGTTACTTGCTTCACTCACTTCTAAAATCTGGCATGATACCTCAAAATAATAAGAGTATTGCTGGCAGCTTTCCACTGTGGACTACTGATGTCAAAGTGAATGATTGAGGTATTTCACTTCTTATATCCTAAATTAAATATTTTGGGCTCCTTCTTTAATTTGGAAGATTTGATACAAGGGAAGTCTACCAATATCTTCACGATACTTTTCTTTCTCTAACCAGAGGCCTGAAAGTCCCTTCACCCCCATGCCCCAAAATAGAAATCTTGTCTTCATTTCTATGAAACTATTTTGAAAAAATATCTTTAATTTTTCCACCTTTATTTGCCAGATGTTGACTGCTTCAAAACATTTGGTGTTACTTTAATGACAAATTTGTCTCAGTTCACATTTTCCCCAAAAGACAGAACTCAGATATGCCCATATTTGGTGTTACCAAATTGAATGAAACATAGATGAAAATAAAGTTACTATTTTATCCTTATTATATTTAGCTTTTCCCAGTTGTTAGTAGTTATGGAGAAGGTTATACTGATCCCAGGCCTCATGATCTACCATGACTTTTTCTTTGTAATTCTCAAGCAAATGGAGCAAAAAGAAAGAGCACATGGTGTAGCTCATCTGCACATCAGGAGGTCTGGAAGCTGAGTCAGGTTTGTGCAGAGATATCTCTCAAGAAGCTTGCATGGAACAGGAAATAAAGGTGACAGAACACTGCTGTCCATGGCACGACAAACAGCATTAGTGAACAGCAACATTTCCAGCACAGTGCCCTAACAAGGCATAATCTGTTTACAGCAGCAACTCAAAAACACTCAGAGCATGGTTATACTTTATAAAACCCATTCAGTCCCAAATAATACAATAGGATATACAATATTTAATATTTCATTTCAATTAATTATATTAGTATTTTCCTGCTGCATACAATTATGAACTTCAGTGACCTTAGTGCAGATACCTTAGAATTCCATATATTCTGTGATAACAGGCCTCATGCACTAACATATATCATGTGTCAAAGCTGGTACGATTCATTCTTTTAGTCTTTAGTATTATAGAAATACTCTTCTTACCTATACTACAACATCTTGCAACAAAATGAAGAATTTAGGGGTTTTCCCCCCACCCAAAGTGAGCAAAAAAAATACGGAAATAAAACAACAGTCTGCAATGGTTGCATTTTCAAGTCTGTGTTTGTCTTGCTTAAGAGATGGTTCTCCAAGATGCTCCTTACGCATACCTGCATGTTTGAAGAAACTTACACTGTGGCTTAGTGTACAATATATAGGAGGTACATTTTCAGCATTAAGTGTATTTTCTCTAGAAATTTCAGTCAATAGCTTGATGCGTTTTTTTTAATTTAAAATAATACCTTCTCCACAAAAGCAGATAAATGTGTCAGATTCATAGTATGAGGGTCTTCTCCAAGAAGTTTTCCTTCTGCTAAACTATCTTAAGTGTTTCTTCTGCCTCAGCTGGATGTGTCTGGGAAAAGAAAAAAAATGGCATAAGAACCAAAAAAAATTTAATTTGTTGGGCTTTAGTGTTGTGCCAAAAAAAAAAAAAAAAAAAAAAAAAAAAATCCAGTTCATCATATACAAACATGTTCAGAATTTGATCCATTGTCTTACCATCTATTTCCTCTGGCACTTCCATAAGACAAAGCCTGACTAAAAGTTTCAGATTAAGTTTATGTGACAGGCATGATCTTTGTGATGTTACAACATGATCCAAAAGAATAAAGTAAAATCTAAGGTTTTGGAGTTCTCCCCATTGTGCCTGTTTGGACTATTTGTGTTCTGCTGTCCCAGACACTATCTTTTGCTTACTGAGATTTCTCTCTCTCCTCTGATTCCTTAGACATTTCATAGCTGCTGGTTAGATGCTATTACCATGTGACATGTTCAACCTTTAAAACAAGTAATTTACTGTGAAAGTTGAAAACTGTTAGAATGATGAATTTGAATGTGTATCACAGAGTTCTTCAGGCCTAAAAACACTGTCAAACCCGAAAACAAAAAAGTATAATAAAATTACCCTTCTTTTCAAAGACTGGATGGTAGGTTTCTTCCTGGCTCTTTGCTTAGTCGTGTGCACCCTGCCGATAGAGGCAATTTGCAAAACAGCAATTGCAGCTTCCAACCGACAGCCCCAGTTGAAATTAGCAGCAAATGAGCACTATGCTGCTACCTGCCATTCCCACTCACCTTGCTGTGGGAAGAAATGTCACATCAGCTAAAGCAGGGGCCAAAGGACAGGCAGAGAAGAGGAGGAGCTTACACTGACCGGCAAGGTTCCCAAAATCCCAGACCACAGAAGCGGCACCAAAGCAACAAACACTGCTGTTGCAAGGGAGCCTGAGGAACTCCTTTTGACACTAGAGAACACGGAATGAAAGAAAAAATGGTGATTAAACGCCTCGTTGGACAGTTCCAACCCCCTACTGCAAAGTGACACCAGGAACCCAGGCTGCTGAGTTCTGTTTCCCAAGGAAACGGGCTGGCCTTGATGTGCAGGGGCCTGTGGCCCTGAGTGGCTGGCCGCCTCCTGAAATTCCACACGGAGCAGGATGCCTTCCAGACACAACCTGCCACTACCAACAACACAGGCTGTTTTGAAGTCCCAATCACCCCTGCAAACTGACACCAGGAACCTGGGCTGCTGAGTTTTCTTTCAAAGGGAATAGGGCCGGCCTTGGTGTTCAGGGGCCTGTGGCTCGGAGTGGCCGGCCGCCTCCTGAAATTCCACATGGCGCAGGATGCCTCCCAAACCCAACTTGCCACCACTGCCAGCTTGGGCTTTTTTGACAATCCCAGGTGCCTCCTGCAAACTGACATCAGGAACCTGGGCTGCTGAGTTTTGTTTCCCAGAAAAATGGGCCGGCCTTGCTGTTCAGTGACCTGTGGCCCCCTACTGAATTTCTGGTATCCAGCAAAGGTGCTGCTAGAAAACCTATACCTTGTTTATCTGATTTACTTATGTGAAGCAAAGTGCAAAAAATGCAGAAGCCCCTGTTTCCAACATACCACCCCACAAGTTAAAGGTGAGTTTTCAGAGACAGGCCTGGTCTTGGGCAGCTCATGCCTCCTACCATAGCCTGACAGACTCTCCATGGCCTGCCCAAGATGTTCCTACTAGTTTTATCATTGTTCAGCTACTATACATGTTTAACAGAACCAACCCTCCTCTGAAACCCTTTTCAGTTGTCATACAGATGTGGATTTTCCATCCTCTGGCCTTTGGACTTGAGGAAAAGCTAGAAGCAATGCCTTAGAATCTGTGAGAGAGACCAGGCTTTTTACCTCAAGCTTTTTTATTAAAATCAAATAACAGCTCAACTGAAAGAGCCGTACTGATAACAGTATTTTGACACTGCTATAGAGTGTGGTTAAAAGTAATGAGTTTAGTAATTTAATTTGGTGTCGGGTCTGGTTCTAAGCCTTAGAAATTATTAGGTAGCTAAGATCTAGTGGTGTTTCTGTAATGGAGAGAGATAAAGTCTCTCAGACAATAAACAGTGTAGAACTGTTTATGATAGTTAATGTTTTCTTCTCTGTTTCCTCTTCTTCTACCACCACTTAGCAACACATCATTTTGTTTCTTCTCACCCTACACATGCTCTTTATTATTTTTACAAACTCAAAGTCTTTCTTCGGGAAAAAGGAAAGATGATTTCGAACCTTCAGATTGCAATACAGTAACAAGGCAGCAGGCATGGTCAAAACATATTTAATGACAGAATTCTTCAGAGAGCTTTGCGAGATCAAAAAAAAAATTACTTGATGTCACAGTTCCCTGTGGGACTTGATTTTTGTTTTAAATTGAGAAACATTGTTCCTGAAGAAACAGTGTATTGATTTGTTAAATCCCTGATTTGAGCAGTTTTTTTAAAATTGAAATGTAAATGGCATCTTTTCTTTGTGACTTACAGAAGTCTTCAGAAAAAACAATCTTCTAAGAGACTCTGCAAGCATCAAAACATGACTTATTTGTAAAACATTTAGTCAAGAAACATTGGACATGTTAGTAGGAATTAGTGCTTTTTGCCAGGACTAGATGCAGAGACATACTAAACTACACAAAACAATTTATCTGCATTTCTAAAAGGTACACCAGGGCAACAGCATCAGGCTGTCTTGTATTAAAAAGAAATAAATACTAGAAAAGCCAAAAATCTACAAGAAAGCAAGTAAAATCTTCAGTATAGATAGTATAGATCAAATGCAGCTAGACCTTTTTTCACTAAAAGGAAGTAATTTTAAGCCAAAAATAGCTCTTTCTGAAGCAGAACAGTTTGATTTGGTACTTCTATGAAGATCAGAATCTGATTTTATAACTATGCCCAAGATCAAAAAATCTATTGTTTAAATAGTGAGTTGTGTTCCACTGTTGTTAATTATCACAAACTCTTCACAGCTCTGGATTTAAATATAAGAGTGTGTGCTGTGCCCATGGTATGCTCCCTTCTCTCCTCAATACGAATAATCAAGGTCCTCTCTGCATTTTAACTTTCTGTATTTGTAGCTTCTATAGGAAAGAGTAAGGCTTAAGTGTTTGGTTTGTAGTTGTCTCACCCTCTAGTGGCAAAGAGGCTTTAGTTCTCAGGGATGAAGAAATGGGAGATGGAGGTTTTTTTCTTCTGGTCAACTCTGCTGTGTTTCCTATTTACAGCAGGATGATAAAGAACTGAAATTGTTTTATTCGTTTATAAAGCCGCAGATCATTGTCTACAATATGTGCCCATCACCTCTAATGGAGCAATGCAAAATATGCTGACCTACAGGCACTGAAATAATTAAAAAGGTGCTAATGAAGCGTGGTTGTATGCTGAGATGTACTCCTTCAGTTATGTGAAATGACTGCTATAAAAGCCTTCCTGTGCCACCACAATTAGTAGTAGTATAACGTTGCTGCCTGAAGACTTACAGAGATAGAACCTCCATTTTCTTCTAAATTCAAATTCCCTATTAAATTTGCATTTAAAATCAGAAGACAGACACCAGATTATTTTTGTTCCCAGAAAGACTTTAATCATAGTGCACAGTTTTATAAAACAATATGCTGACCAGATATTAGCTGACAAATTAGCAGATTTCCTATCCTGCGTTTGAGAAAAAGAAATAAAAATAAAAAGAGATAAAAAGAGTATTGAGTAATGTTGACTTTTGCAGAAATTTATCTGCTACTTTACAAGATTAGATCCTTGGAAACAGAATTAATTCAAACATGTATCATTTAAGTTTTGCTACTGCTATTTGGCCTGTACAGTTGGACCAAAACAGAATAGAGAAAAAACTATGAGGCATTGCCAGCACTCACTGAGAGATAGCCCCTAAGTGAATGGAGAACTCTGGAGGTACTAATCAGCTGTAAGGAAAAGCCTTTGGCCATATTTTAGAGGAGGGTGTATAAAGTACAAAACCACAGGGAGCAGCAGCTTAGCTGCCAGTGCAGCAGCACATTTGTTAAAACAATTTTCCCATTTTTAAAAAGCTTTTTAAAGGCATAATTCTTACTTGTAAATATGCTGTTGCTGATAATCAGGTAAAGTTCTAATGTCACCTCTAGCTGTGATTGTTTAATTAACAAGTACAGATTATGGTGCATCATTCCAACTGCCTGCATTCTCCACTATGATATTTCTTACACTCTGGTCTCCTGCAGTTCAGCAAAACTTCGGCAATTTGATTTATTTTTCACTTGGCAATACAAGACAGGTATTGCTGAAAATTGGGGTACAGAAAGCTACAGTATTTTTGCTACATGCAAAAATCCTACTGGCAATAAAAATGAGAACGCCTCAGAGCACTGAAAAATATAGCCATGTTTATAGGACTATGGAACACCCATAAGAGCACAAAATGCCCTTATGGGTGCTCCAAACACCAGCATCCTCAAGCATAGAAACGTGAGCAACAAAGATTTGCTATATTCAAAAAGCCCAAATTGTAGAATTATGATGAAAATAAGTCTAAGAATCCAAGCACAATCCCATACCAACACTACTAGTTTAATAGCAGCTGTGAAGTAGCATTTTTATAAGGATACCAGCCCACATTTGCATAGTCATTTTGTAGTTAGAGCGATCAACAGTGTCTTCAGAAAGACTTGTAGAGAAAGCAAACCTTCAGAGAGACTATCTGAGAGTCATAGAGTGCAATGTTCAGGCTCCAGAGTGAATCTGTCTTCTTTGGTTACAAAATTCAAGTTTAACCTATCACCATGGAGCCGGCTGCAGTCATTGCAGGAAAAATCTGAAATTGTGCAGCCCCACTGTCTCACCATCTGAGATAGGGTGCAAATGCTGCCTTGGGTACAGTAAGATTGCTTAACCTATTGCCTTATATCTCAGTACTTTCTCCATTTTCTTATGTACTTTAAAATGTCTAATAAAAATATTTTACTTAATATTTCCTCATATACAGGTCTCAAAGCATGCATAATGGGAAACAGATGACGTGAGTACATACAAGTAAGCTCATTTTGTATATATGAGAAGTAGCTTTCAGAAAAGAGATTGCATTCTTGTGAGCGGGATTGGTTTAATTACACCACAGACTTTGATCCTGTTCACAATTCCAGTGTGAATTCAGGCAAAACTTAACTGAAATGGTACAATTACAGACAAAATTAAAATAAGAAAAAGTGTTTCAAGACTCAGGACTGCAGTAAAACATCTCTGACAAAGAAGATGCTAGTAGACAGGGTGCACAGGTCATATCTGTGTACCAGCCTACCACCCTTATTTACTGCAAAGTCCATATAATGCATATTCTGGTCATGTAAACAAGTCCCTTAAAAAACAACAGTGCAATATCAATTTACAAGGAACAAAACATAGTGCAATAATAATGTTTTACTTGTGTTACATTTGTCACCATATTAAGCATTTCTAAGGAATTTTGACTTGCTTTTTCCCACTACTCTACACTGGATTTTACTTTCACTAGCAATACTATATTAATGATAATAAATGCACTGCAGCAGTAGCACAGCAATGCCCACATCCCCCAGCCACCACTCCTTGCTGTTAAGGCCATCAGACAAACACCAGGTTAATGCCTGCTGCACTGCCTTTGACAGGCTGCTGAACTTGAGGGTAGCTGCTACAAATGACATTGATGAATTCCAATCACGTGCTCCATGTGTGTGATGGGAAATTCCCACCTATGATCCTATTTCCCTTTCAAACAAGGTGCAGTACAAAATCAGGGTGCATGAATGAGCATCACAGAGGCTGCAGTTTGGAGCCCACAGGTTAGCTCATCTTTAAAGCTGCTCAAGTGTAATAACTTCTTCCTTAGCTGAAGACAGGCGTGGCCCAGGTATGTGCCAGGTCACAGTAAGCTGACATTCACCACTGAAGAATTTACACACTAGACAACACTGTCTTCTGAGGTGCTCAGCCATGAAACTTTCAGTTCATCACATGCTGTTGCTTACATTTAAATACACAACATATAGCACTTCCCTCTGTGGAACACACAGATACATTTACCTGTTCAGCCTAGTACTGCTATTCCCCATTTTGAGCTTTAATAATAGGGGAACAAAGTTCACCCTGAATTCAGCACAGACTTAAGTCTGTAGAGAACTCAAACCACCCATGCTGAATTCCACCTGTACACAGCACAGTGCAAGCAGAACATTACAAAAGGACTCTGTATACACACATACCTTTTTGCCTTCTGCCATTGGTAACCAGTCACTTATCCACAGTGTTCCTCAGGAAGAAGAGCAGCTTTCTGGAGGTGCGCAAAGACACTTCTGGACAGGACTGCCATTAGCACTCCAGGTGAGGCCCCAGCCTAGGACACAGTGCCTATCAGCCCTAGCAGCCTGGGCTGTGACACATGGCAGCAGGAGCAGGGAGCAGCAATGTGGCACCAGCCTGTGTTCCAGCACTGCCTCTGCACCACTGTCCTGCTGAGGTGACTGCATGCAGGGCATGGAACTGGGGGTTAAAAAGCATGCTTGGAAAGGCATTGCCAGATCCTGCTTCCCTTTCCTCCTTTGGGGTGCCTGAATCTTTTTACCTAAAAATGGAAACCACTTTCACCTGTGAGCAAGGAAATGAGGATCAAAAAACCTCAGAAATATCATAGGCTTGAGGCTGAAACAGCTTTTTTTTTCACCAGCTTTCTAAAAGCTGGTTCTTGCTTATCCTCCTCATGGTTCAAACACAAACTAAAAACTCTGGTGCTTTGTATTTATATACTGGCAGTAAACCCCAAAATCTGGGAAGGCTTTATTGCTATCTCTGCCTCTCATATAGCTACTTTAAAGTTGTGCTGAATATTAAGTATCATAATTTGGAAGCACAGAAGAAATAACATCTGTTATAACCTGAAATACCAAAAGTAGGCCTTTTCATTCCATGCCAGTCAGGAAACTAATAACATATGTGCAGAATGCATTTCATATATGGCAGTGACATATTTGCAAAACATTCAAATTATAGTTGCATCCTTTGACCATTTGTATTCTTGACCATTCGTCCAACTGCTTCCATTCCTTCTAATGCTAATTCCTAAGCAAATGTATGCAACTGACCACAAACAAGGCAAAATTCAGAAGTGGTAGAGATATTTCATTGGTATTCTAACATAGCTGAAAATCTTTTGACTCATTAAGATAGAAACAGAGTTGGTATAAATTATACACTAAACTGTGATTTCATATATCTAGTTAAGTCCAATACTGCAAATAATCCCATTTAAATACATTTCATGGTAACTCACGGAACAAGGAAATTAAAGACAAGCATAAACACTTTCACTACCAGGATCACAGCATATGGATACAAGTTGGAATTAGAAAGAAGAGCTTAAATTAGTTTTTCCTGTGATGGTTCTGCTGCCCATTAGCGTTAAGGTGAGTTGCATGGGATGGTGCACGCAGGCCAGGCTGGACAGCCCTAGAAGGAGCTGTCCCTGCCCATGGCTGGGGGAGAGGAAGGGCAGCAACCTTCAAGTCCCTTCCAATCCAGACTGCTCCGTGATTCCAAAAGCAGTCTCTGACCACATCATGAGGTATTCCTTTCTTACCAAAAGCCAGCTGGGCCTGAGGGCCGGCGGGCAGGCTGGATGGAGGCAGGCCGATCAGAATTCCCCGGGAAGCCGGGCTGGAGGCAGGCGGGGCACAGCAGGGCTCCAGGCCGAAGGGCGCGGGGAGGGCTCCGGTGGGGCCGGGCAGGGTGTGCCCCCAGCCCAGCAGGCACACACTTCCCAAAGGACAAGCTTTAGTAAAAGGGGTCAGAGCTGCTGGAGGGCAGCAGCTGGGTGTGCTCAGCCCTAGGGCTGATGCCCAGAGCAGAGCCTCATCCCCGGCACGGGCAGTGCTGGTGAAGCCGCCACAGCAATGCTGCGTGGGCTGCCTGCACACGGGCGGGAGTGGGACAGGAAACACAGGTGTTCAAAAGCGCTGAGCGGGGAGAAAAGAGGAAAATAATTCGGAGGATTCACCTTACTCGAAGTAAGAGAGTTTTGTAATGAAGTGTTATTTAATTTAGTGGCAAAATTCTTCAGAGAAGTTTGAGAGAGAGGCTTTTGGAAATTAGTTATGATCCCAAAAAAAAGGGTGTCCCTGTTACTTTTCTTAGGAAGTAAAGAAATAAGGCCCACACATTTTAGAACTCGTACTTCCATAAAATTGTTTCTTTACAGATGGTATTCACTAGTTCATTTTTTGTGTTTTTCTAAAGACCAGAAATTGAAAAAGGCTATTATAAAACTGAGTTTTTGTTTCAGCAGATCCAAATTTTTTAAAAAAATCAAGAAAATTTAATCTAAAAGTTCCAGATTTCACCAGAATTCAGCAGTCCATGTTGGAAATATTGTTAATTTATTATTAATTCAGACAGTTTGCATATGTTCAAGAACACAAACATGCTTTTAAGCTCACCAGTTTGAATTTGTTGGTGTTATAATACAAGGGGATAGAAAGATCTCAGAATCTGGATGTTATTTTAAAAAGGTCTGAGCGCTACAAATTGTATAGTCTTTTAATGGTACTGTTTTAGAGGTAAATTGTGCCTTGAAGAGCTTCTCAATTTTGATCCATCCACAACAGAAATAGTTACAATTAGAGTTTCGAGCCCCTGACTACTATGTAGTTGCTGTCATGTTAGTGCTCTGTTATGGGTTAAAAAGAGCAGAAATTGATTCATTCCAGTCTAACATTACTGTATGTGCAGAACAATTCTGGACAGATAAACTATTTCTAGTAGATCATAATTCTGGACAGATAAACTATTTCTAGTAGATCATAATTAACCAACTTCTTAATTTATCCCAACCAGATTAAAAAAAAAAAACATATCCATCTCAAGGGTTTGATTATTAAGAAATGTATTGACAAAATGGGGTCAGTAGTTAATTCAGCTAATGTAGTTACAGCTTGTCTCTATAATTTCATATATAAGAAACAAGGCATCTTCAAATTATAAAGCAGAAAGAAAGCAGTAATATGAGTCTGTAAGACTGATTGAATCTCAGAGCCCCAGCATTTTATATCAAAAAGGACAGCAGGGACATAAAAGGCATACAGTCTCATTCATGTACTTTTCAATGTCCATTTAACTTCCTTTTCTGTAGCCCACTCTTTCTTATAAAGTAAAAAATATTCTGCTGGACAGTCAGAAAACAAAAGGAGAGGCGTTGTCTAACACTTGTGGCTGCAGCCCGAGCAGTAACAACGCAAGTTTCTTGGCACATTTAAATATTCACCTTCTAGGTGCCAGCTTGGTTACTTTCTGAACTGCTCTCAGCTGTCCCTGCTGACACTACATGCAGGACTCCTTACTGTGATGGGATAGGTATTTGTTTGGTAAAGGTAATTATCATCTAGGAGCTAAACAGAAATCACGAGCCTGCATGTCTCTCTATCTAAGATATAGTAGTAATCAGTGCTTTCAGCTTTCCTGAGTTTGCATTTGATTTTACTAATTTTGGGACATTGGGCAACAATTTTTTATTGTACTAGATAATAACTCCTGAAAAATTCTTGTTACATGTTGTTCTCTATTGCATCTCAGTTCTGGGATCAAGGTGCATGTGGCAGAGCAAGCTACTTGAGTATTTACTCTGTGGAATGTCCAAATTCCTCAAAGAAAATGGTGAAATAAGAATTCGTAGGGTGTTAAAAAAAAACAAGGACATGTCTCCAGTGACTTCTTATACTTGCAACTTGATAACCATTTCTTGGCTTGTTCTTTCCCTTATTATTTACTTGCTATAGGCAGCATTCTCACAGATGCAAAATGTTATATATCTGTTCTGCCTCAAAAATCCATTCTGAAGTGTGCAACAGAGGTGCGAAAGGGAAGAAGACTTTCATTGTCTTGCAGTGAAATAATTAACAGTATTTTTATTCTCTGTTAAAGCCTAATTTAAAAGAGACCAAACTAGAAAATAACACGTATTTTTTGTCAAGCCAGAGCTGACCTTCAGTCTAGCCCTCTGTTCCTAGCAGAAGCAAATACCAGAAATTTCAAAGGATGCTTTTTTACAATCCCATTTCCAAAAACAGAGGCAAGCTTGAGCCAGAAAGGAGTACAGCTAAAAAACCCTATCATTTCTAATATTAATCATATTAGTTAAAATTAGAATTGTCTATATTTTATATCAATTGTTGTGATAAAATCAATCTGCAGAAGGGAACACCTTACAGTAACATGCAAGCCAGGAATTCAGTGATTACCATAGATTTGTTTTTCTAGATATTGCAAGAAAAGCTGGCAAAATAATCTGTACACTTAGATGCATCAAGCACTACAGTCAGGGTTTTTTTGTCCAAAGCTATGAAAAGAAAAAAAAAAATAGACCATACAAATGTACAAACTTCTAACATAAAACCTACTCCAGAAAAATGTTTTACGGTAAAGGAGCATCAGAACAAAAATTATGACAACTGCCTTTGCTAGAATGTGAAAGCACAGAGAGTTGCTTCCTGTAGGTTTGAATGACTTAAATAAATATGAAAGTACTGGTTATCTGAAGGCAAGACAAGGATATGTGTATAGGTATGTGTCAAGATAAGTCTGTGTCAAGTGAGAAGCGCAAAAGAATTGTTCAACATTGCAGAATAACTGAATAAAGTCTCTGACACTGTAGTAGCTTCTGGAAATTCCGATAGTATAATTTGTGTCCTGCATTTGGCTGAAGGAGGAAGAAATATTTTGAAGTCAATTTAATGCATGTGCCAGGTGCTTGGATTAGCAGCTCTGAAGGATGAAGTCCAAAGCACAGAGCGGCATTGCTGTCCCATATATTCTGTCTCATTCTGAAGGTTATGCTTTCTTTAGAGACAAGAGTGTAATTTAATCTCCATGTTCATTCAGCTCCTGGCTCAAAGCCCACGGAATCAGAGAGAGAATATTTCACCAATTGCAGGGCACTGCGGTGTCATCCTTCTGTCACTTGACCTGGTCCTGCGAGCCATTTCTCTGGTGAGTAATTCTGAGGGAGATGTTGTAGGACTGAACAATTTGACTTCTTTTTCAAGACCAGGACAGCAAAGAAGTGTGGTGTCTAGACATGGATATGTATCCACTAGAAAGACCCCCAAGACATTTCTCACTCACAACGATACTGAAAACCTACCTTTGTCTTGCGTTCTCTCAAGCCTTGTCTGAAATGTTTCCTTTTTTTCTTTCTCAGATAATGCTTCCTTTTCAACACGTTTGCTTTCTTAATGCAGGAGACAGTTCTGTATCTTTGAAAAAATTTGGATTGTCTAGTGCCATTTCTCAGGTCATTCAGAGCACTGTGTGCAGGACTGTCTCCAAACAAAGCTAAGTGTTGTTGAAAAAAATCAAACCTTAATGTCTCTAATCAGAGACAGATGAATAAAATTGTTCTGGTTTTATTTTAGATTTTGCCAGTATTTCACCAGGATTATTTAATTCATTTATTTTCTAATTTAAATGAAGTGAAAAATTCAGCATATGAACAAGACTAGAAATATCTCTGTTAAGTATTAAATCAGGGAGAAAAGAAATCCAACTTATTGACGAATGCAGTGATTTACAAAAGAAAAATTAAAATGTGCAGGTTTTTTTCTTGGTCATAAGCACCACCAAGTTCTTTACTGATTGGAATAATTAATGGTTGTAATATTTTCTTAAGGACAACAGGAGGAAACCACATTGTGGCTTTGACACGAATGGTTGCTTTCCTACATTTACTTACTTTCTGCAGTAATAAATACACATCAGGCTCAGCTTAAGAATTTCACAATATACTTAAAGTTCTGATCAAGCTGATTTGAATTAAGTCCGCCATGCTAACCTTTTTCAATAGAACTTTACAATATACTATAAAACTGTTGTTTAAACAATCCTTCCCATAATTACCACCAATAAATGATACCTTTTTATTGCCATTAGAACACTCTTAGGAACTGGTTTCCAGTGATTGCTGCAGTAACCTGTACATAACTGTGTGCTATGTTGTAAGTAGTTGTATGGTTTTCTTTTTAGAATTCTGAAACTGGAAAGGTTTAAGAAAACATGCAAAATGCTGAGGATACACGTAAGTGAAATATTTAATGTCCATCATTCATAAAAGTTACATTGTTTACATAGGGTTCATTAGTATATAATAAAAATGTCATCTTAATGAAAGATTTTCTGGCAAGTCTTTTATATGTTAATTTGTTTAACATATGCTTTGGCTATACAGCTAAATAGGAATATATTTTAAAAACTCTTTCTGCAAATAGTTGCTTAACAGTTACAAAACCTCATTACTAAGAATTGTTATTGTTACACTTGCTTGTTGGCTTGTAAATATCATCTGTGATTTGGACAGGGAATCTTAGGACCAACTTTATGTAGCAAACGTGCTCATTGCATAGTGACCATGTAAACAGCTCAGGGACCCACAAATTATATCCTTGTACTCTAGAGCCACTGTGTGAAGTACACACTGTACTGCTCATGTTTTCTTATATTGATGAAGAATTTGGGAATTGTTTTATTGTTGATGCTGATGGGAATTTCTTTTTTAAACAAGTCAGTTTTATACAAGAAGTTAAAAAATTAACACCAAAGGAAATAATTTTACACTGTGCAATAGTATTGCTACCTCATTATTTTTGATTTTAGAGATATATATATAGCATATTGGAACTGCACTGTACTGCTTCCTTTCAAAAGAAGAGTTTAAATTAGTTGGAACAATTAGCTATGTGTTTACATAAAGTTAACTATGTTTGCATCAAATAAAATGTTTATTAATGAAAGGTATTATACAAGAAACATCAAAGAGAAATTCATCATACAGAAATGTACACTATATGTGACAGATGGAAAAGTGCATGCAGAGTTGTCTCATTTTAAAAAAATTAGTTCTGAAACAATAGTACTAAAGTTACTGGGTTTTGATTCCTATGATCTTGGATGAGTGAAAAGTTCTCCTTGAATTTACAAAAATCCATTTAACAGATATGACTAGTACACATTAGCAAGCAAGTGGAATGAATGCACTCAGATTTTATTTTACAAGTACTTGTGCTTGACAAATGTGATTCTTTTCTGAAAAAAGAAAAGGTTTCTTCGAATATGGGCTGGGTAGATTGCTGCCAGGTTGCTCTGGTTTTATACATAGGTTCTCTAAATTTGTTTTTGATAGCACACAATTTGTTGAAGCCTTCGGTTCTGTTAATTAGACACCATAAAATAACGTATGTTTTGTTAACATTCAGGAAATGACATCAAGTCTTTTGTTTTTATTTTTTGGCTCAATAGATTTTTAAATGTATGATTATCATAACCTAATATTGTCTTTGTCTTCACTGCAGTGGATTTCCGATCAAACTTTTCCCCTTCTTTTAATACTTTAGGGAATTTTCAAACGTCGGGATGTTTGGCTGTAATGCCCCATGATTTGTTCTCCCTGAAAGAAATCATAGTGACAATTTATTAAACTACAGAGCAACCTGGCTTTTCGGGGTCTGCAATTCTATTTTGTGCTCAATATACCTAGCATTAAATCCTGATTCATTTCATCATACTATTTAGGTTATATTTGTCATGCAATTACTTTAGCTCCTAGTTTTCTGGCTCTTTTAGAGGGCTAAGACAGGGTTTCAGTATCAAATCAGTGGGGCATTACTTTGCATGTTCAAAAAAGGAGGTTAAAAGGCTAAAATCTAAATTGCACTAGCAGTAGCATATACATTGAATATGAAGAAATTGAAAACCTAAGGAACTGTACTTTAAAATATTTAAAAGGCTGTGTTTCTGTGTTTAATACCAATTGTTCATAGGTACTGTAAAAGCAAAGAGACACACGGGTACATGTAGATCTTAAATTTTAAAAAAGAAACAAAACAAAAAAATCCCAAACCAAAAAAAAAAACCCAACAAAAACTGATGGGAAATAAAACTCCTTAGATTCAAAATGGTTTATTCACACAAATTTAATAGGATATATCACAATTGTTTGGTCCATAAATATTTAGGGGAAATAGTTTCTATACAATGCATTTATCAATAAACAAAGAAACATGGACAATTTTGCTAGACCACTTACTGTACTATAAACACGAAGCTCAATATATAAGATTATTGGATTTATCAACTATATCTGAAAGAGTGCACAACTGCTTTCTATGACATGTTTGTCCCCTCTAACAGGATACACCATAAAAAGAGTTTCAGAAATAAGAGGTAAAACAGTACAAAACTAGTGAGGTGTCAAAAGGGCTTAAAACAGTTAATTTAACAAACAACACATATATCCTGATTTTTCACAAACTTACTCCCAAGGTATATCATAAGGCACATAGTAGAACTGAGTTTTAATTAGTCTACTTAATAAAGTAGATCTCTAGTACCATATATTGTTCTGTCAAAGAACAAAATTTATAAGTATCAATATTTTTACCTGTAAAAGTGTATTAATAAAGATCTCAGCCTTACCAAGGTCTTTTGGTCTGGTTAGTGGTAAATGCCCATAAGGTAATAGAAATAGGAAAAGTCAAGATTCAATATCCGTAGAAGATGATAACCATACTTGCTAAATATATAATGGCAAACACACCTTTCTTCTATTACAGTGTTAACATCTCTTCCATCATCTTTTTTTAAAAATAAGCTACTTTTCTGTGCTAATTTTCTAAAAACCCTGAGCAAAAATTACAATAATGCACTTTAATGTGGGCAGTGAACTGTCAATATGTAACCACACATTTATACAGCCAAAAAGGACACCTTTAAAATATATTAAATAGCCACTTTGACCACCAAAAAGAGATTTGATGGTGTCTAAAAAGTGGGGTATATGTGCAAAGTTATTCTTAACAATCCACTAAAAGCAAGACATAGATCTTGACTGGTTTTTGTTCGTTTTTGTTTCTGAGACTCTCCACAATCTAATTGGTGTTCAACTACAATAAAAGGATACAAATGAACATTCACCACTGCCCAGACCATTCAGACTTTTAGCTTAAATAAAACTAAAAAAAGAAAGATCACTATTGTAAACTAAGAAATGTATTCAGATCAGCATCCACAAGGCTTCTGAGTTTATCGGCTTTGAAGTTATTCACTGCCAATTCCTGGTTTTGTGTGATTTTTGCTAACAATTTTTTTCTTTTATACAAAGTTTAAAAAGTTAAAGTATATGTTAGAGATATTAATGAACTAAAGATTTTAAGTTCCTGTGTTAAACAAAGTGTCTGATACAATCTCAGGAAACATCTAAAGAAAATTCAAAATAATAATGAATAAATTGTACTGATTTTTTTTTCCTTAAACATCTTAATAAATTATATTTTGCTTATTTCCATTTCCCTGAAAAAAAAAAAAAAGTAGGATTTATCAAAAGTTCATTTGAATAGTACACATGCATACACCTTCTTTAAAATTATTTCTGTGCTCCCTAAAGTAACTGGGCAACCTCTTGTTTGCTTTGGAGGTACGGCATCGAAGCCGTGTAGCCAACTGCAATTTTTATCTTTTTTAATTACAAAAATTCAGAGCTGCTTGACAGAGAAAAATTAAAACCCCTCCCTAGGCAACATTTCAGATCAGTAGGAGTCTCTACTTGCATTGTTACTCTGCTGTTGTTACTTTCATGACATTCTTATAGGAGTGAGCTCACTCTGGAGGGTTTTTTCCAGATCTTGCCTCCTTAATGCGGGGCACAAATTTGGAGACCAACGGCCTGGTCCTGCCATCCTCACCCACACGTGCTCTCCTCACTGGGTCTCTCTCCAAGTCCTCCATCAGGAGTGGTGGCCAAGGACGTCCCAGCTGGGTGCAGAACTGGCAGAGGAGCATTTAGCTACCCCAGTGAGACTCCCCAGTGCTCAGGGAGAAGCAGGCTTGCAACTATTGCATTAGGAAAGAGCACTGGTACTTCCAGTCTGACTGTTTCCATTATTAGTTTAATTCATTTTGTATTTATTTTTCAGCATTTAAAAAAAAATAGTACAAAACTTTTGGATGCATTATCAAAATAAAATTAAATTTGGGGTTCTTAAATGCTGTAAGTGAACATACAATCCTGAAGCAGCATTCTTTTGGCTATAATTAAAATTATTTTTATCTGGTTATCAGGGAGGAATAGAGTCTTCTTTTTTTGGGAGGGGGAACAATCAATTTTTTTCAAGGTTCTGGAAATAAGTAACATACAATCTTAAGAGGCACTTATTAGAATGATTCATCACCTTCTCTTCAGTCATTTGATAAATTTAAAGAATTTGAGTACAATTTACCAACAACAAATGTTTGTATATTATAGCAACATATTACTTCAAACTCATTTGCCAGGTGGCTGCAGATGCTACACATCAAGCTGTTTATTTTCCCAAATATTTTGTGGGTTTGTTTGTTTTTTAAAAAGGCTTGAAAATAATAATAATTATAATAATAATTATAATAATAATAATAATAATAATGAAGAGTAAGAATTTAAAAAAAAAAAATGAACTGTTAGAAAAGGTTCGTTAAGGTAGTTTGTGAGGGGCTCCCGGATTCGTGGCTGTCCAAGTTAGAGGTCACTGATGTCACTACAGTGATAGTGGGATTGGTCAGGTCTGTTAAAGTGGTCGCAGTGCCGGGTGGAGTGAGTGCGCCGCTGTCTGCTGAGGGCGGTGCCGGGAGCGAGGTGCCGTCAGCTTTATCGACACCCCCATTCTCCTGCCGCAAAAGGTTCCTTCTGAATTTGGCTCTTGCGTTTTGAAACCAAACCTGCAAACCAATCCCAATGGATTTCTTTACCGATGCTTGTTTTGCTTTGCTTATTTTTGTCTTTGTTCTCGCTTTTTAAATTCATTTTTGATGTTTGATTTTGTGTGGCACATCACCTAAGTCACTCTAATAGATTTTCTTGCTACTGGTGGTCCTGACTCTCTGTACAGGCCCAGTGCTACAGGTGCTTACAGCCCTCAGAGAGCAGCCTTGAGAAAAATCTGCTCGCTCATTTACCCAAAGAAAGCAACTCTCTTGATGGCCATGTAGTGTTTCTTGGGTTGGGTAGCTTTGAGGTCAAGACACACAAAAATTGAGGCAAAGGGTGAGTGAGCAGATTTTTGCCAAGGCTGAAAGCTTGCCTTGATTATTTGAAAAGGCTGAAGAGGAAGGAGGGGTAATTACACCGTCCCTGTCTTACAGATTGTTGATATGGGTCATCTAGTCTTTCTGTTCTGTAAGGTTCACTGGCAGTGTTTGAGGTGACATGTAACACGGACAGGAATTGCCGCTAATAGATTCTCCTTCTACCTCACTCACTGCCCTTCTTTGGCACTCTGCATGTAATACACACCTCGTTTTAACTTCACTGAGCTATCACAGACCATATAGGGATTTTTAACATCATTTGCTAGGCTGTCCTTCACAGGGACTTTCGACTATGCAGGCCCTTAAGGAAAACAGTTGTCTAACAAGCATTGGGAGGGGGAGCCAGCTGGTCCTGGAGGATCATATTGGTCAGAGCTTACTTCAAACAGATCAGGGATCTGCTTACTGAGGGGCCACATTAACTCCTTCGGGGAGCCCAAAGGCTTCACCCATAAAATCAGTAGATTTGCCACTTCTGTCCTTAGTGCAGTCACCACAGAGAGAGCATCGACCCCAGGAGATCTACTGGGTGGGTGGACTCTGAAGACATTCTCTTCATGGTGAGGATGCAGCTAATCATAAACCACAGGTTGGTGTTTGGCTGCCTCAGGCCAATAAGGCACACACATTTGGCACTTGTGCCACGTAATACCATACCCCTCTGCACACCCACTAGGGACACACCCAGCAAAAGTATTTCTACGTATATCACTATAGTTACACATAAGGGAAAGGCTATTGACTAGCAGGGGGAAATTCTGTCAAGCCTGTGATGTGGCTTCTTACCTGCAGAACTCTCTTGGTCAGGCCTGTTTTCTGGGCAAGCTGCTTGAGGTCCTTGGCATCTGGGTTGTGGTTGATAGCAAAGTAGGACTTCATGGTACGAAGCTGGTGGTGTTTGAAGGAGGTACGCATGCGCTTTGTTTTCTGGGATGGGGGATAAGGCTGCTGGTCTCTGTCCAGGTGGTCTGCCTCATTCTCATTACAACCTGTTGAATAAACAAAGTGGAACAAGGAGTTAGTGGCCATGCATTGTGGAGGATAAATGAATCAAGGCAAAAATCTTGAGTAACAGGCAGGAGGGACGTCAGGCAGGAAGGAAAGCAGAAGGAAGGCAGGAAGGCAGGAAGGCAGGAAGGCAGGAAGGCAGGAAGGAAGGAAGGAAGGAAGGAGGACTAAGATTGTACAAGAATAGGTACAGATGTGATAATTGATGAGACCAAAAGAGATCCAGAATATTGTCATTTCCTATCCTTATCCTATGTCCCCCAGGCCTGTACCTACTAAGGGCAGACTTTGAAAGTTCTCTCTCCTTCGGCATTTATTTCAAACAAGTCTTTTCCCTGTGGTGATGGTTTTGCTTTGGGTGCTCAAAGAGTCATTCAAAATCTCATTCAGATTTTGAAATCTTACTCATTGAAACATTCTTAGCTTGAGAGAAGAGTTAAGGTCAAACCAGCATTTTGAATGTTCCTGAGATTTTCCCCCAAATCACAAGCACCTATAAAAAGAGATGTACAGCAGGGAAGTTTTTTATGACAGTTCATCAAGAAAGCTGAGTTTTTTTGCTGATAAAATGAATGCTTTTGGTCTCTGCCTGGGAGTTTATATGAACTGCTTGAAGCCCTTCATCTGTAAAACACATCCAGGAAGCAGTTGCATCAAGACTTGATCCAGACCCCCAATCCCAATCAGCAGTCAGTCTTAGTTAGTACTGGTTTAGGACATTTCTCCAAGCAAGAAGCTAGGGGCTCAAAACTTGAAGGGTTTCTCTTCTTCCCCTGATTCAGTATTTTCAAAGTGTCTATGAAGGATAAGTTTGTTTCAGATTACACATTTGTGGGTGTGAATTGTACACAAGGGTTGCAGCTGTTTGGGGATGGTGGCATCATTACTTCATATTGGAGAAAGAAATTACAGTATTAGCAAAAAGAGAAGTAAGAAATGCATCTGTGCTTTTCTTTTCAGCTTAAACAAAAGGGTTAGCAATTTCTAGGATCTCATTTTATAAAGATAGTTCAGTCACACAGGAGAAAATTAATGGTGTCATCATAGCAGGGAATATTAATTAAAGAAGAGCTAATTAAAAATGTTTCAGAATGTCTGTAAATTGGACAGTTTCATTAGTTGCTCATTTTGATTTTTGAACTGCTTTCCAATAGTTACTGGATTATTTACAAGGCCTAGCTGATCCCCATTCCTAATTGAGAGAGAGAGAGAGAGAAGAGAAAGAGGGAAGGCACACAATACAGACACTGATGTTGGCAGTGCTGAAAACAGAGGCAAAGCAACTTGAAACCACAAGAAAATAAAAAGCTTCTTGAAGGTGTTTTCTCTTTTGAATTATAAGACAAGTCAACATGAACAGATGCTGGTAAGACAGCACTTTGACAGAAAATCAGGTGAATATTTAATTATAGCTAGCTTTGCTCCTAGTCTTGGTAAGAAGTATATCTGTACTTTCAAACAAAGTAAGCTGACACTTCTGAAAAGACCAGGAGTTGAAAGTTGCCTTAAAAACAATTTCAGACCAGATTTGGATTGTATTTACTACTTGTTTTCACAAGCAATCACACTGCCTTCAGTCAAACTGCGTGGGCTGTAACTTATGAGCTGACATAAATCAGAGTACCAGAATTCAGTCCTCAGGTTTTACTTCAGAGTTGCAAACTGCTTGTTTGTGTTGTTTTCCTTGGGCCACTCGGGCTTGTAGCACCAACACAACTTCTTCAGCCTCCTCTGTCCTGCTTACTGCCTTTGTTTCTGTACTCTACTCTTTTTTTCTTCTTTTTCTTTTTGTCAGTGGTCTACTTTATTTTGGTTTTTATTTTCAAGAGAAAATTAGAAGAGGGCTCCAAGTGTCTTCAGACAATCCTGGTTTATACAAAGATTACAGCTCACTCTGTTTTGTACTGTGTTGTGTGGTTTGGCCACATCGTAGAGCAGAGTCTTACACTATCTCCTGGAGAACTAAGGGAAAGCACAAAGTCAGGCAAGACACTGCTCATTTCATTGCAGCAGGATTGGAGGGTTATTTAATTTTTGCTTTCAAAAGAGCTAGAACAGTTTGCTTCTTATTGCCAAGATTCTTCAAGTGAACTCTTCATAGTTTTTCACACACACACACACATAATGAAATAAAGTAAATAGCTCTTTGAGGAACAGATGTGTAAAATATTTTCCTATGGAAATCTTCTTCACCATCTTATTTCTATATCCTCTAAGCTCTAAGTCAACACAGTTTTCCTTAAAATATATATTAATTATATGATATAAGATTTAATATAGAGAAAGCCTTGAATGTTTTAAGCACTTCTGAATAGTTTCTTCCATTTTTCACATTAATTCCAGACAGCTTGCAAGTATGAGTGATTTCTATACCTCATAACATTCTGAGTTATTTATTGTTGTTTCCACTTTACAACCGAGGGGCTGTGAAAAAGAAATTAAACTAGCAAACAAAATACAAAATAGAAAAGCTGTTGTAGATTCTACAGCAGAGTCTGATTTTCCATTCTGGACCAGGGCTCAGCTCCCCTGTAACATAATGTGCACACAAATCTAAGCCAGGGCCTGCTGGGTGGCTGTGAATACGCACATGCTCATGCTCAGCTGGGTGAAACTGTTGGCTCCATCGGAGTTTCGTTTTTAAAGCTCGGGGTCGTTTTCCATAATGGCTTGGCACATGGCATGGGCCCCGCGGCTGGGACTGTTTGGGAAGGTACTCGGCTTACTGGGGAGGTCACAGCCGCGGAGTGCCGCGGGTGAGGTCCGGCCCGGTGTGCGGGGCAGGGCTGTGCCCGTGCCCGCCGCTGTCCCCGTCCCCCGACAGGGCGGCACACCGCGGCACGGCCCGGCCACCGCCCGCCGGGGCTCGGGGCCCGCTGCGCCCTCGGAAGGCGGCAGCCGTGCATCCCGCATTTAATTTCTGCGGACTGCTTGCCCTTTGTAAATGATTACGTGCAAGAGTAGTTACTGAGTCACAGGGCAGAGGACGAAAAATGTGTGTAGGGAAGTGGCTGCCAATTAGTTAGAAACTTTTTTTTTTTTTCCTCGCAAGAAGCGGTTTCATCTACTGCAACTCATTTCGTAGCTGTTCCAGATTCGCTTTCCTCCCCCTGGATTTGGGGCGCAGTGGGTCAATGGGCTGGAGCCGTTTGCACCGGATGCACGATTTGGCTGCAAACTTTCTCGAGACCATGTGTCAACCCTGGACATAGCTAGATAATGCTTACAAAAAAAAGAAGAAAATCACGGCCCTAACAGAAGAGATTTCTCAGCCATCTAGCCTGAGTCCAAAGCAGCAGAGCGTTTGTTGATTTGTTTTGGTTTGTTCTTTTTTTCTCTCCGTTGCCCGGAGGATTCTGTGTTCTCGATGCGGTGAACTGTATTTTCATAATGGGTGGTGCTTTTTAATCTGATTTGGAGTCAGTGGTACATCTTCTATGGCCCGTTGTTGTAAAGAAGGGGAGTTTTAAGACCAGCACACAGAGATTATGTCAGCGTTCGCAAATAATGTCTTTCTTGAGTCCTGATCTGAAGTTTAAGGGGATCTTTATCATATCCATAACTCTTCATCTTACCATAACTTCTGATTCTAATTTTAACGCTAAATTGTCCCTAGGATTATTTCCCTTTAGGAATCTGGGGAATCGGGTGATGCTGTGTGGACCAGGGATAGAGACCAGAGCGGGGAGTGGGCACACGGGAAATCCACCATTGGAAGCTGGGGCTGAATGAATCCTGGCTGTGCTACAGGTTCCCTTTTCTTTAGCAGCTTTCAGGATTGATTGGAAGCCGCTCCGTAGCCAGGGATTCCAATGTCATCTTCAATTAACAAGGAACAATTAGCGCAGTGATTACCCTGGCTCCAAGGTCTACGCATCAGAGGAGATGAAATCGCCTTGCACAGCTCCCTGGTTCCCAGCTAAAGCCCGTTTCACGAGCGGCCCCAGAGGAGGTGCCGGGGGAGGGGTGGGGAGGGCAGGGGGCGGTGGAAGATTCCTTATGGATCTCAGTGGCAGCGGGTTGAGCTTGGTGCAGGAGAGAGAGCTCCGGGCCGGGAGCGGTGCTCTGTTACCGACCCGCGATTGTCGGAGGGGAGGCCTGACCCCTGTCCCGGCTCCCGGTGGGGCCAGCGGCCCGCAGCCCTGGGCCCGGAGCCCCGGCTCCCTGCCCCAGCCGGGACGGCTCCACGCTTCACGGGGAAGCACACCTTGCATCGCTCCTGCTTCCCACGGCTTTCTTTCCTCTCTTACCGTCCATGGGAAGCTGAAGTTTCCCTCAAACGGTTTTGGAGTCGGGAGTTCGGCAATTCGTATTTACCCTTCCTACTTTCGTCCTTCATCTAATGAAACTCTGCCTCAACTGCTTGGTCATACCTGAAACTGCTTTACCTCCGGCCACTAGCACTGTTTATACACGGTTTGGGTACTCAAGTGACTGGAGTTATAGGGATATTTAATACAGGGCAACACTTGTTCCTTTCCTACTGTTGAGAGAACAGAAATCATTCTCCTTAATTACATTTGTTAGGGTTTAGTTACAGGAAACAACATTTATTCGTTGACCTCTTGTACAGTTTGATCGTTTATGTGTCAGTAAAACAGAATTATTCAGCCTGAAGAATTAATCACTATAAATTCAATATATAAATTGAGTTATATGCATACTACATTGGTATTGTAGGAACCGTATACTATAACTTTTATTCTATTTTTTTCTGATTCATTTGGTTATTTGAGGTTTAAGTGGTGAATTTTTTTTAGCTAATCAAATATAAATAATGATAACTGTATCTCTGAGATTCTAGCAGAGAAAGCTATGTGGTTTTGGGGTTGGGTTTTGGTTTTTTGGGGGGGAGTTTGTTTTGTATTTTTTGGGTGAGTTGAGGGTTTTTTATTGGGTTTTGGTTTTTTTTTTTTGTTTTTTTTTTTTGTCTTTACCCTGGGAAGTGGCTAAGTTTGGGTGTTTGACATTAATAGGCAAAGACAGCCTTTGAGGAGGACTGCTGTTAGCTTTCCTGCAAATGCTCCAACCCTCAGAGGGCTGTTTGTTTGATTTTCCAATGGTTAAGCAAGATTTGGCCTGGCTGAGTTATTCACGCGCTGCCTGACTGAGGGGAAGCCCGAGAACGCTCTGTTCGGGGGCGCGGGAGGCAGACTCGCCGTGTGTTTCCCACCTGAGTTGTAGCTGACGATGTCCACTCCCAAGGCAGGGCTCTTTCGTTTCCTGGGCCTCCCCTTCTGGACCGTGCCAGTGCCGTTGAAGTAAGGCAGGGCCAGCCCTCCGCTCTTGGCAGCCAGCTCGGTGTAGCTCAGCTGAGGGGGGTATTCTCCTTGCAAAAGGGACTCGAAGTGGGCCCTGCAGTAAACCAGGTTGTCCTTCATGCCAAAGTGATCGCCCGTGGTCAGAGTCTTGTTGCAGGTGGTGCAGGTGAAGCAGCTCAGGTGATAAACCGATTCCCTGGCTCTCATGACCATTTCAGAGGCTGAGATCCCAAGGTGGCAGCGGGCACATCTCTGCACGGAGAACCTTCTGAAGGAAACAGAAAAGTGGGCATCAACTAGAACGGCGAAGGCAGAGCTTGCCCCGGTACCTCCCGGCCACGTGAGGGAGCCTGTCCCCGACAGGGTCGCGCCCCCCCGGCCCAGCACGGCCCGTGACACCGGCTGTGGCCCCTGGCCCGCCTGGTGTCGGGACAGCCTCAGGGAACCGGCCCTGAGGTCCCAGGGGAGCGGCTCGCCCTCCCCAGAGCCGACCCCTTCTCGCAGACTTTGGCGAAGGCGCTGCCGCTGCCCGTGAGCGCGGGGCCGGGCGGGCCGGAGCGGGGCAATCGGCCCCGCTCTCCGGGCGTTTCCGTCAGGACGAGAAGCGCCGCGGGGCGCTGGCCAGCGGACAGCTGTAACCCACGGGCCAGCGGGGCCCGCTCCCGGGCCCGGCTGCGGGGCTGCGGGGGCGGCGGGCTCCGGCCCTCGGGAAAACCGGCAAGCTGCGGCCAGAGGGAATTTCGGTCGGGTCTTTACGGAGGGAAGCCGCCGAGCAGCGGGAGAGCCTTCGCCTGTTTGTGCCCCGCCACACATGCTCAGTCAGCGCGTCCCCTGACGGCCCGTTCAGTTTGGAAACGTGCGAGACTTTTCTGGGGGGACTAAGGATTAAGGAGTCGCTGACTGCGAAAAGCTACCTTTGAAAGCCCGTGTGGAGAAAAGAGCGTTTCGGTTCACAGTGCCTTTTGAGGGGATGTGTTTTGAACCCATGAGGACTGATTGCTGTACCTGTAGTAATCCTCCTTGCAGTAAATACTGCCGTCCTTGGCAAAGCAGGTGAGTTCTGACTCCAAAGCCAGTTTACATTCACAGCACTTAAGACACCTGAGGTGCCATTGTTTGTCAACAGCCAGCAGGTAATATCTGTCTGAGATCTTCCCTCCACAACCAGCACACAAAGCAGGCTTCTCGGGGCTCATGGGGGGCATGTTCTGCAAAACAACCACACCACAAGGGATGAGACAGGGAGAGAAAGACAGGCAGGCAGGCCGGGCTGGGAGCGGGTCCTGCGCAGGGCCCGGGGCTCGTTCAAAGGCACGGCTCTCTGGGACCAAACTCCTGGCTCCGGGCGGGAAGTTTAAGGGGGAACCGGGACCATCCCCGCGAGTAAAGTGTTTACCGCGATTCACAGGAAACCTCTCCTAGCGATCTGGTGTCATTTCAATACGTGAAAGCAACGGATTAGGCCGCAGTAGGAAAAGCAGAGCTCATTATTTTCTGAGGTTCTGATCTTAAAGTCTGAGTCTTCCCCGTTTGTTTTTGGGGTTTGGGTTTTTGGTTTTTTTTTGTGTGTGTGGGGTTTTTTTGGGAGGGGGGGTGTTTGGTTGGTTTTTGGGGTTCTTTTTTAGTGTTGTAATCTTAAAGCACTTCACAGGAACAGCATTTTAAAGTAGAAAAATACCGGTTTGCTGTTCCTAAAGTTTATGGCAGAGGGTTCAGGCTTACGCTCATTCTGTGGCAAATTTTCACCCGTATTTAAACAAGCGGCAACCGCGTCTCTAAAGATAGGCCTTTCAAAACAGGAGTAAGAGAAAGGAGACAGGTGGATGGTGTAAAGAGCAGCGAGTATGAACGCTCACCAGCTCGGCCAGGGACTTGGGCAGAAAGGTGGCACGGGCTGGTTTCAGCTCAAACCAGTGTCTTTTTCTCAGTAAACTTCTGCGAGTTCCCATTGATCTGCTCCCCACGAGGAGTGCCGCTCGGGACAAAGGGAAACGGAGGGACGGCGGAGACAAAAGCTCGGCCGTGAAACTTGGGGCAGCTTTGCTGATAAAGTAACAGGGGGGAAAATCCCAAACATCTTGTTCTAAAGTCTCAACTGTTTTAAAGAGGCAACTCTGCATTCATTTTTCAATCTGAAGTTGTGTTCCTCGCCCCCTTTCCTTTTTAGCAATGGAAAGATGAGTTAAATTTACATTGCAAATCCTCATGTAACAAAGCATGAGTTTATTTAAGAGGGGGGTAAACCTTAAAGCAGT
This sequence comes from Passer domesticus, assembly GCF_036417665.1. Classification (NCBI taxonomy): domain Eukaryota; kingdom Metazoa; phylum Chordata; class Aves; order Passeriformes; family Passeridae; genus Passer; species Passer domesticus. The sequence goes on along the minus strand of NC_087480.1, from coordinate 40,726,779 downwards.
TTTCCAGGCCGTTACTTTGTGCGCGATCGGCGGAAGCCCTACAAGTTGGAGAAAGGGAGATCTCGCTTTGCACAAAGCCCAGCGTGACACTCGATTTCTCCGCCATCCCTCAGTACATATCCGAAGACTTTGGTCCTTTTGACTAAGTAAAGAGGAGATGTTACTTTCTAAGCAAAGTAGTCGTCCGGCAAAACACTCAGAGAGAGCGGTGCCTCTGTATCAATCACACACTTCAGACCAAAGACAGTTACGAAAAGTAAGTAGTCGCGGTTTGAGGTTTAATTTAGGAGGTGCCAGAAGGGCAGAATGAAAATAAAGCACCTCGGGAGCTCCAGCTGCAGCCCCGCTCGCGGGGGCAAAAGGCTGCTCCGCCGCAAGGGCTGAAACCCCGTCCCTGCTACGATTTCGAACAGTTTCCCCACTAATCCAGAGAGCACACGCAGCGACACGGGTTAGACAAATGTATAACCGAGCCTGGCCAGCGCAGCACCCAGCCTTACGGGTGGGTTTACAGGGAGCGTCGGAAGGGGTTCCACAAGCAAGGGGTGACAGGGAAGGGACAGAGGGAAGCAGCGTCTTTCTCTTCCCCAAAGTCAGGGTCTGTCCCGACGCGGATCCATGCTTGCAGGGATTCCCTTGCAAAGAGCGCCAGCTCCATTCTTACCGTATCTCGGCCGTTCATCTGTCCCCCTTTGGCCAGGCGGGACTCGGTCTTGGATCGCCTCTCCATCTCCTCCATGATTCCTTGGATGTGGCCTCCGGAGATCCCGTGGAAAAGCATGGCTGGGGGACGGAAAGGACAAGTATTTTCTTCTGCTCTGCACCCCACTATTTCCATATACAGACCCCAGAGTCTTTAGATCATCCAAAATGTTTACACCGAGGCGCACAGCGCAGGGAGGGAGGTTGCAAATAGGAGCTTCTCTTTGCGCAAGCACTGAGGGCTTCCTGAAGATGTGCAGAAAACAAACAAGGGGGAGAAAATGTAATAATAATTAGTTTAAAAAATAAAATAATAAAAGCTAGCTAAAGGATCTGTTACTGGTCTGGAGAGCTGGGGGCTTCTGACTGGAGAGACTTGGACCTGGGGCAGTAGAATCAGTCGGGAAAGGATATAGTTTTGAATACAAAGAAAGCAAAAAGAAGTGCTATTTTCAGCAGTCCCTGGTTGCTTTAAAGTTCCCAGTGCCTGTAGGTTGGATTTGGGACTGCTGCTTTCCGGAGCTCTGTCCAATTTGTTAAGAGACTAAAGCCAGCCCATTTTTGATAATTTAGTAGGAGGAGTTCTCTCCCTTGAGCTGCCACTGATTTTTATTCAGACAACAAAGACCTGTCATACTCCTCTCAACCCCTAGTGATGGGCAAGCAGTGACAAACATTACGGTCGGGGCTGTGGGTGGGGTGGGATTTATTACCTCCCCCAAACACGGAGTCCCGGGAGTTGGCGGCGACGGCGCCTGGCGAGGGGCAGGGTGGCCCGCTCTGCCCCCGGGGCCCCGCTCCCCCGGGCCCCGCCGCGGGAACCTCCGTTCGGCGGCCGCTCGGGCTGGCCCCGCCGCGCCTGGCCCCGCCGCGGGCACGGGAGAAGGAAGAGGAGCGGCCGAGGCGGGCCGGAGAGGCCGGAGCGCTCCCCGGGCCCGCGGAGGGATGCTGAGCTGGGGGAGCCGGGGAGCCGGGGGCGGCCCGGGCAGTTCGAGCGCCTCCCGGGGCGCTGCCCGCCCTGCTGCCCGCGGTGCTCCCGCCCGTACCCGCAGCAGGACGCGGCCCCTCCGCGGGCACTCCGCGGGGCCAGTCCCGGCCGGCCGGGGACGCCCTAGCGCGACCCTCGCCCGCTGCCCGGCCGCGGGCTGCGAGCGATCATTGTGTGCAGGAGACCCGGCGATGCATTCCTTCCAGGCTAATCTCTCTGTCTGCTCTCCCTCCCCTCCGTTCCCCGTTTTCCTACTTACTTTTCACACCGCTCTTCCTTGCCTTTCCCTGAAACAGCTGCTGGCTGTTTCCTGACACCTCGATCCCTACTGAAGGATCTTCCTGGCGGCAGTCCTGCGCTCCCTGCTCCCTGGGGAACACTCCACACCAAACCCTAGCGCGACTAGTGAAAGAAGTACCCCAGCCCCCACTTCCTTTCCAAAGCATCCCAGAGACATCCTCAGGGGCTCCTCGAGTCACCTCTTCCATGTAACCCAAGATTCAGGCAGCAAGTTTCCTCCCCTCTCTTTCCCCCTAAGTAGCTAAAATTAATGTTATTTGCAGATTGAATGTTGTTACATTCCTCCGAGTGCCAGAATACAGCTCATAAAACACAATTTCACACAAAGATGAAGTCAATCAAGTGAAATAAGCCGGGATTTTTTTTCTCTGTTGGCACACTAGACCCTGGACAGCAGGGCTGCTATTTACTGTAAGTAATGTAATTAGCCCTTTTGGATGGGAATCAATGTGTTGTATATATGTGTGTGTTTTAATAAGAGAGTAATAGCTATAAAACCAACGAGTCTCAAAAAGGGCTGAGGGAATCTCCCTTAAAAAGGGCAGATCCCTCCAGAAGCCGTAGTCTTCTGCAGAGCACTCCCGGACTGGAAGAAAAAAAAAAATCTGTGTGTGGGGAAGGAGGAGGAAAAGATAGGCTTTCCTTGGAGAAAACAAGTCAATTAGCACAATAAGACATCAGGAAAAATAAACAAGGTGATTCAATCCGGGATACGGGAGCTATTCGCTCGGGATCCCCAATCCTCCTCCACCTCCTCCCTCCCGCGCCGCTCCGCGACGCCCCGGCTGCTCGGGGGTGCTTCCCTGTCGCCCGCAGCCCCGCCGGGAACGGGAGCGGGGCCGGCACCCCCGCGGGGCTGCCTGGCCCGGGCCAGCCCGGCGGCTTTGTCGAGCGGCCCGGGAGGAGGGAAGGGAAGCGAAGGGAAGGGAGGGGCGGCGGCGCTGCGGGCGGGGGCGAGCCCCTGTGCGGGAGGGTTCGCCCGCTCGCCCTGCGCCCGGCAGGTACCGCCGGCGTGCGCCCGCCTGGCTCGGAGATGGCTGCGATGGCTGCGACAGAGCCAAAACAATCTCCCTTAGAGACGAGTTTGTTTCTAATCGTTGCAATATAGTCTTTGCACTCTATAAGCACGTTCAGGGTTTGTTCTGGGTGTTTTCCCCTTCGAAGGAAATTTTTCTGTATTCTCCTCTAGTTATGTTGTCGGGGTAACTGCCCCTGTTTCACGTTGCATGTGCTCTCCTGGAAATGGTCTGCATTTCCCGTGGCGTTCGGGTTGCCAAAGACACCCCGGCGTGTGCCAGGCAGGAAGGACCCTCGCTGACCCCCGCCCGCCCGGGCCGGCCCCGCAGAGCCCGCTCGGAAGCGCCGCCGCCGTCCCGCTGTGACCGTGTCCCTGCCGGGCTGAGAACCTCAAACTCATCGTGCCCGCCGGGAGCGGGAGGGGTCTGGGGCAAGCCCCCGCCTGCCGCTGGGCCCACTTCCATCGGAAGCTAAAGTGGGGATCCTGTGCCCCCCGAGCAGGCTGTGCCCCGCCTCGGGTGCCTCGGGTGCGGGCACCGCTGCCCTCTCCCCCATTTATCTCGCGTTTGCTGTCTCGGGTTCACCGAAACGCTCTGCAGGTGCGGCGTCAAAGCATCCAAGGCAGAGACACGGAAAATATTGCTTGCTAAATTCCCGTCTCTACCTTAGCTCGACGGCGCCGTTAGGAGTAATTGGGCAGACTCATAACAAAACTCAGAAATGACTGAGCCTCCTCCGGTTAGACACACTTAATTAATTAGAGGGTCCTTTCTTTCTGCTCCATCAGGTACGGTTAAGGATACGCTACTAGCTGCTGCTGCTCCAGTAAAGGAGGCCAGGGGTTTCCAAGGCGTTTTCTGATTAACATCCTAATGCTGGCAGACCACTTCTTACCTAAAGGGACACTAAAAGTTTGTTGCTAGCATCAAACGTGACTTCTCCGTTTCCAAAAGGCCTGTAGGAGATCAAGGTAAATCTATTTCAATGTTCCTGAGATCTCATTCCTCGCTGTGAACTGGAGCTCCGCTGCTCTAAGGCAGGCTGGTAGCGAGAGGTTGCCATTATAGCACGAGGGATTCCGTACAGTTTTGCTGGTTTGCTTGGGGGGTGGGGGAGAGAAAAGCTCACAAAGAACACGACAGGGAACCTAAAATCCAAATCTACGAGCCTGCCCCTCATGAATCCATCGGCATTAGCACTTTGTCTGTGAACGACAGTTTTCCATCGCAGGGCGCTTTTATCTCCTTTTGCCGTAGCATTTGAGAAAGAATATCTGATGTGCAATATTCGGAATATTTTAGTAACGTGACAGGCGCTCTCGATCTTTTCCTTTCTGTAAGGCTCTACCCGAACTCCCCGAGCTAATGGGGGGCTGATGGGGATGATGAGGGGTACATGGCTGTGGGGATTTCCACAGGTACAGCGTTTGCCTGCGCACGCAGGGCTGGAGAGCTCCCGCGGACATCCCGCTGGCCGGCTGCAGCCCCTGCCCGCAGCTCCGCGGGCGCTGCCCGGAGCCCCTTCCACCTTCGCAATTAGCGTGGGTGCCCTGGGAAGGTTTCAGCGTGCGCTCCCCGGATCCGCTCTGCCACCGAGCCCGCGTTCTCCCTGGCCACGGGCTACGGGCTAAAGCCTAGCACAGCGTGAACGATCTCGTGTTTAGTTCGGAGGATTTAGGACGAGGTCTATATGCAAATTAATAATTGACCAACAATAATTAGGAGAAAGGGGAGGGTGTTCAGGCGGGGGGTGGGGGTGGGGAGGAGGAGGAGGTGTTCTTTGAGGAGAAGTGGTTTGGATTTCGCCTGCCGCATTTGAGGCCGTGGCGTGTCCGGCTGCGGGCGCAGGGCGCTGCCCGGGCCAGCCGCCTCCCGCCCCGCAGGGCACCAGAGCTTCACACCCTCTCCGTCAGCACCTGAACTTTTCAAGACACTTCCAGTTTAATCATTTCCAGAAATTTAAAGCGCGTCGTAATAACAGCAACAGGATTACGATCCTGTTGCCTGCAAGTCGGGTGGTTAAAGCCAGGTCTATTTTTAAATCCTAACGCTATTTTCTGCTCTACGAGCTTGTGGTGGAGTGCAGTGCTATTAATGATCAGTCTCATCTGTTTGTATAGTCCGCGGGCACTGCAACCAATCTAGACACAAAGAAGGGAAATCTGAATAGAATTACATCTCTTGGTGGTGGCACTAAATGTAGCTAATACAGTTTCCAGTATTCAAATAGGTTGCGGTTTATTTTATCTCATTTTTAAATTATTTTTTTTATTTTAAAATACATTATTTAAAATTGCACTTCGGAGTCAGATCCAACGTATTTTACCGTCACCATCTTTCTTCTCCTTTGAGTCCTCTCGAGTGTTCCGTAAAGCAACTTTCGGATCGCTGTGCTAGGGACATGTTAAAGCCGGTGCATGGCAGCCAGACTCGGGCAGCAGCCCCTCTGCTCCCCTGCCAGGCTGCGCGGGGCTGGCGGTGCGAGGGACACAAGCGCTGGGTGTTTTAAGCGTTACCGGCATCGGATTAAAACTCCCCAAACCTCCAATGTGCTTGTAGCTCCCGGTAATCTGAAAACATGTCAATTAAGACACGTATTCATCTGCTTAGGGAGATGATATTTAAATAAGAAACAACTAGGTGCTTTGCACAGTAATCCCAAACACATATCTTCCATAGCCAAGCGCTGTGATTGACCACAAACAAGTGATCACACAGCCAGAAGAAAGCAGGAGAGGCAGATTATTGTCTAACATGAAACTGTTCACCGCCCAGGACCTCAGCACTCTCAGCTCCATAGTTGTCTGGTATTAGCTGTAATCGTATTTGCACTCCGCTTGTAATTAAGCCATTGGAAATTATCATATTTTGCTGCTTTTGAAAAGGAATCCCTTACAGACTGGATTACAGACAGGTGAAAGAAGTCATTCCATTTAAAAAGAAAAAATTAAAAGAAGCACAAAAAAGGAGCTTTTTTTTTTTTTTTAACTGAGCTGAAAGGCTCAGGCTTCCCAAGCTGACCTATTTTTCTAGATTAAAACATAGATGCATGAAATATTATCTGCGAATACACCTGGGGAAAGTACCGTTCTGTGTTGTTAAAAAAAATCCCAACCAAACAAACAACACCACGGCGCCAAAGAAACACCCTGGAAATTACATTCGTGAGGTCCAAATAGCTGCATTGCTAGCAAAGACTCATGCAGGAGCTTACCTTGAGACCTTAGAAGCTTCTTCCAAAATTGTACCCTCCTTAATGAGTGATGAGGGATGGGTTTTGAATGGAGAAGAGACGCAATGATCTAGCCAGTAGATGGAGGTTGTTCCTTGCTCCTAGCAGAGGATCCCTATGTTAATTAAAATAAACAAGCTGCTTGGTGGAAAGGTTTTTTTCCTCCCTTCTCTCCCTCTCTCTTCCCGCCCTCTGCATAGCCTCTGATACAGAACTGACGTGAATTTCTAACCTCTGACCTTTCACCAATATGCACTGATACCTGCCTTTTATTTACTGTTTGTTTCGAAATATTTCCGAAAACAAAACAAATAAATAAAGAAGAAGCCTGAATGAAAGCAAAAAAATAAATCCCACCTCTCGATTTTGGCTGGTTTGCTGGATTTTCTTGATTAGCTGTCTCAGCTCCTCAGTAATCAGGTGAGGTGTTAATGGGGAGCTGGTTGTAAATAAAACTAATAAAGCAAAGAACATATTAGGAAATTAAAAAAAGGCGAGGACTGAGAGGCTGTTAAAAATATTGTAGCGAGCTGAGCGTTTCCCCATCACGTCGTTTTTTTCGTTCTGTGCTTATTCACAGCTGAGCAGCAAACCCCGGGTTGTTGCCATCTCTCCAGATTTTTTTTTCAAATCGCATTGAACCAACCATGGACTGCATCAACCCTTCCCACTTTCATAAAAAGCCTCTCAAATGGAGTCGCTAAACAGCAAACTTCAGCCTGATCTGATGTGATATGATATACGGATTCATGGAGCAACCTCGCTTTGCCAAACCCGATGAAACTGTGAGTTGTCATGCAATACTACGCAGTCAAACCTGGGATAATTGTAAAAGTGAACCCAATTTAACCCATTAGAATAAAATCAGATGCCAAGATGAATCGGAATCATTGCTTCTTAGGTGACAGTACTGATGACAATTGATCCACCGGCTCAAAACAATAGAAGAATATAGGGTCGGGAGTCATTTCTCGTACTTCCTCCCGGGGGGAAGCGGAGCCGCCGGGGAGGCAGGAGCCGGCTGCCGGCCGGGCTGCGGCGGGGCTGCGGCCGCGCCTCCCGCCGGCCCCGGCGGAGCGGCTCTCGCAGGAGGGAGCTCACTGCGAGCACCCTGGAGCCGGGGAGCTGATTGTGCAGCAGCCACGCGAGATGACTTCTCGCTTTGGCTTTGTTTGCCCGTTCCTCTTAACTCCTGCGACAGTTTCTGTCCTTCTCCCCTGAGCCATGTGACCCTCAGGTCTACGTGGCCAGCTTGGTAATCTATCTGAAAAAAAAAAAAAAAAAGGCAAGGGATGCTAATGATCTTCCTTGGAGTTTGTCAGCGGAGCCCCGGCGGCGAGCGGAGGAAGCAGGGCGGACTCGGCTTCCCGCGGGGTGCGCACCGGCGGGCGGGTGGGGGTCCGCCCGTGCGCTCTGGGCAGAGCGGCGGCTCCCGGTGTGCTCCGGCTCGGCAGCAGCCGGGGAACGGCGCGGCGGCACCGGGAGCATCTCTCCCCGCCCCGGCTCCGTCCCGGCCGGCGGGGGGAGGCCCCGCGCCCGCCCTCCCGCGGGCAGGGCTGGGGAGCGTGGGCAGCCCGGCGGGCCGTGCCCGCGGGCCTCGTGAGCGCGGCCGGGCAGCAAAGGGCACATCCCGCTCAACAGCAGCGGCTCACCTGGAGAAACCGGCCAGGGACGTGGGTCGGGGGTGTGTGCGTGTGTTTGTGTGGGTACTTCTGGTGGAGAACCTAAAAGCCTAGTATGTCTCTGCAGGAGGAGTGGATTTAGGGCAGGGACCAAGAGCTTTCATCACTCAGGGCTTGCTGTGCCAGCTCCGGGGCCATTGCAAACCCGTCTTGCTCCCGTGGTTCGGATGGCGAGAGCTTTTAGAATAAGGTTTCGTTAAATCCGCTGGCGATCAGGAAGTTTAAAGGCATCCCGAGCAAAATCGGGAGCAGCTCCGAGGCAGGGGTAGCTGAATCCGTCATGCTGTTTGTGCGTGCCGGGAAGCGGCTGAGCGCGCAGGGAGGGAGCGGCCTTCATGGGACTTGCTGTCTTCTTAACCTCCCTGAGAGAGCAGCCGCCATCTGCGCCAAGGTACAACAATAAGAATTATTAGTATCATAATCACCACGGTTGTTATCACTGAGACTTTGAGGGAGAAGCCCAGCCCGGCTCCGGCTCCGGCCCGCTGGACGCCCCAGCCACAGACTCTGCCCCGTTCCTCCTCTTACTCCCTAAAAACCCAAAAATATTTTTCCCCCTCCTAATTACCAGCGCTCTGATGAGAGCAGGAGGCAGAGGAATATGCAAGGCTCATAATAAGCCACCTGCTGCGTCGTGCCTAACTAATGTTATGCTTTATTTCATTACTGCTGCCGCGGCAGCAGCACCGGCCCGTGCGTTACAAATTCCCCACCCAGCGCGGACAGCCGGGACAGGACCCGGCACGCTGCGGGACCGGGGCTCGGCCAGGGACAGGGACCGGGGCTCGGCCAGCGACAGGGACCGGGGCTCGGCCAGGGACAGGGACCGGGGCTCGGCCAGGGCCAGGGGCCGGTGCTCGGTTGCTGCTCACGGAACGCGGACCCACGGGCGGTAGCTCGGCGCGGGCCCGGGTCCCGCCCGCTGCTGCGGGGCTCGCAGCCCGCCCGGTCCGTTCCGAGCTGTCTCTCCCCGCAGTGACCCCCCTCTCCACCTATTTGCATGCCCACGCGAAGCTATATAAACAGCAGTAATAGCCTCATACATTACATCAGTATTTGTTAGCACAACCATTCCGAGTCATTTCAGATATTTGGAATCGGTCTGTTCAGTGTAGCTTCAACCTATTGACTTGCCAGACGAGATGCTCATGTGGACCCAGTTGCTAAAACCATGAAAACAGACTTCAGCTCTAAACTGTGCTACTCTCCCATCTGACGGATGTTAACACACAAATGAAATCCATTTGGATGTTTTTTTGTTACCAGAAGGCTGCGCTGACGTTCAAATGATCTAAATCTTAGCATCTGGAAGACTGTACAAGCATCTTTTTTTTTTTTTTTGAATAGGTTTCAATGCATTTAGTTCAACCCAAGCTGAGGAAGGATCAAAATGGGACACCAGGAAACTGACAATAGCTTCTCATCTAAATGAAACTGTTTCATCTGAAAGCACCAAAAAGAAAAAAAAATAATAAAACACCCTAAGTCTTTCCATTTACTACAGTCCCTCCGGGTAACCCCAAACCCTCCCAGCCAAGGTCCATCATGGAGCTGCTGCGAGGCACCGGGATGTCCCGAAGGCCACCACGGCCTGCGAGTCCCCCCGCTGGCAGAGCGCTCCGCGGGGACAGCAGACCGGCTTCATCTCAGGAATACTTTTTGGGCTGGGATTCATTTAGTGTTTTCTAGGCGCAGCAATTCATCGACACTATGATAGAACACGTTGTGTGAGTGCCATTCAGCCTTAATGAAGATCTGTGGGAGAAGTCGTGCGAGACAATAAATACAGCGGTCCGGATGTCGGTGACTTTAGCAGGAAATAAAGGAGGGCTCCCTGTTAATGAAACAAAGATGTGGGAGCTGCTGGCAAGGGCCTCGAATGTACAGGAGTGCTTAGTACCTCCTGGGTGCTCATGAATATCTGTGGTGTGCTTTACACTTCGTATTATGTTTGCAAACCGAATTCTTTTGTCTTTCGACGTTTTTACAAACTTGGATGCTAAACAGAACGACGTTCAATCAATTACAAAGAATTTAAATTATTCAGGAACCTAAGCGATTCTGTGGAGCCTTTCTTTCTCCCATCCCCCATCTCAGTGCCGGGCATTTAATCCGGTGGCAAGTGTGTCGGGGAGCCGCCTCGGCCCTGCCCCAAGGCGGCGGGATCATGGCCCGGGGCCCGCGGCGGAACCGCGCAGCCCGGCCTGCCCGGCGGCGGCTTCCGCGCCTCCCCTCGGGAGGGCTCCGGGGCCGGGCCCGCTCTGGTGCCTAGGCATGGCCGAGCTCGCTGTGCAGAGGCGTCGGAGCATCCTCCGGAGCAGTCGAAGGGGATGGGCTTACCCCAAAGGGCGGATTTTCCCGGTACGCGGCTGGAGCGCTCCGCCACCCCGGGCATCCGCCTGTGCCGGTGAGGAGCGACAGCCGGCCCCGGCCGGGCTCACAACACACACAGAGCACACAGAGCACACACACAAAGCACACAGAAAACAGAGCACAGAACACACAGAGCACACAGATCACAACACGGAGCACACAGAACACACAGAGCACACAGAACACACAGCACACACAGCACACAGCACACAGAACACAGAACACACACATACCATAGAGCAACACACACCACAGAGCAACACACACACAGCACACAGAACACACACCACAGCACACAGAACACACAGCAATACACAGCAAACACCACACTCCACAGCACACAGTAACACAGCACACAACACCCAGCACACAACACCCAGCACAACACACACCACTGTCTGTCAGTGCCGCCCTCACCTCTGAACAGTCCAAACTCCTGGGTATCAACGATATTTGGCCATCATATTGCTTACAAAAGTAGTGCTAGATACACCTGTGGGATTTACAGATCACATGTGCTCCCTTTCTTAGTTTCTTTTAAAGGGAAAATAATTGTATTATGGGATTGTAGTCCGTTACTTGTAGCACAAATGAAAGTGAAAGGGATTCACTGATGTGCTGTTGAAAATACACGTTTGCATATGGTTCAGTTTGTGGTTTATGGCAATTAAAACACATTCACTGGGAGCCAGGATCAGGTACAGCAAATGCCAGTATTCCAGCAGTAGAAGCCACAAGGAGGTGATGAGCTTCAGTTTCACAGCCACTCTCACAGAATGAAAAAAAACCTAATAGTCATTTATTAAAAAAAAAAAAAAGAAGAAGAAGAAAAAAAAAGAAGAAAAAATATTTGAAATGCTTCTTTTTGGACTCATTCTCACATTAGCTTGCTCATATGGACACTGCAGAAGAAATAAAACAAGTCCTTATTGCATTACTTGGTAATCAGTATGGAAAAGCCCAACCCTGTTTATGGTTAACAAGAATTGTTAATGATACATAAATCATTTGATCTATCGTGCCCTCCAGTCTTAAAGGATAATAATGGCAACCCCAAGCAAATGGTCCTAATTAGTGTCCAAGAAACCACTTCCTAAATGTATCCTTCCAACTCATTCCAGTTTGACTGTCCAGAACAATCTTTTGTTCTTAAATCCCTTTATTTTGTGTGTAACTGCAAAAATGCTCTGCATACCGGCGCTCCAAAAATAGTTCATTTCAGGGTACAGACCAGCACAGGGGGCAGGAGCAAGGACGACATGATCCCAGTCTCTTACTGTTGCCTGTAAATCGGTCCCAATCATTTGAAATTCTGTTTCCCCGAGGCCTTGCCTCCTGACAAGTCTCCGTAGAAAAGTACCAAAGGGGAATTAATCAAAAAAATCGTGTCACTGCCGCCATTTGGTCTGCAACACAAACTTTGAAAAGCCAAACCCAAAACCGGATCCAGGACCAAACTGCGCATATTCGAGCTGCCTGTCACGTACTTCAACCCACTCCTTCCACCGTTTCCAAGTGTGATCTGTAGGTTAAATGCACCGTGGTATAGATAGTGCATAGATACCACACCTCATGTGGTACCCAGGTGAAGGGTCGGGCACACCCTGGAGGAGGAACAGAGCTTGGCCCTGGGTTATTGTGGCCTTGGTCTTGTCTCCAGTGGAAGCAGCACAGCTCTCACTGTTTGCTCCCTCAGGAAGTCTCTTTCTTGGATGTACAAAATTCAAAGTGCTATTTCTCATTAGGTGGAGCACCAGATCCTGTTGCTTCACGAATATAATCTGCTCTTCCACTGAGTCCAGCATCTTCTGCCACTTTTCTATCCTGTAGCTACTCACAAAATATCATTCCTAAAGTTTGAAACACAGTGCTGAAAAGCTGAACTACATTGGACACATAACACATCTTGGTCCCTTGCATCTTGTTGTTGGTTTGGTGTGGTGGTGTGGATTTTGGTTTGGTTGGGGTTTTGGGGGTTTTCTTTTGGCCTTTTTTTTTTTTTAATGAAAGCTGGAAGGAAACAGGCTTTCTGGCACGGGTTCTCTTCCCAAGCGTGATGGACTTGCCAAGGGAAATAGAACTTCTATAAAACGACAGTCAATTACATCGCTGCTGTGTAGTGCTCTTTATGCTATTTCCAGGAGATAACGCTAATGGGAAATGCTGCAATATTTTAACCAAGAAAATCTGTCAACGATCTTTCCTGGACTTAAAACGTCCTTGACTCATTTAAAGTCACGGTAAAACACATAAGATGGGTTGCCAACTCTCACTACCCCAGCATAAATAATTTTACTAAGTCGCAGAGACAACATACAAGCTGATGCCGAGAGGTTTCTTACTCACGTGTCTGCACGCAGAGCCGCAGCAGTTACCCCTCTGCAAGCGGGCAACTTCGGAGAGCACCACAGCCCCAGCAACTGCATCCACTGCGCTCTGCTGGCCAGCCTGAAAGCAAAAGCAACCCACCTCGGCTCTCTGGAGCCTTCAGGAGCTCCCTCGGCTCTCTGGAGCTCTTTCAGGTTTCATATTGCAAGCGAGTTTGATTTTGTCCTCTTGTAACTGCTTAAACGAAACACGCATGTTTGGTGATTCGCGATTAAATGCGTTTATAAAGAAATTATATAGTCTGGTATTCACAAAGACCTGGCAAATCGGTGGATGGGGACAGGTTGCAGAAGCGATTGCGGCAGCTCTGAGGTAACGTTTGAGTGCAGCCACAGCCTGGCCGTCCCCCCGTCCCCCGGGGACACCCCGCAGTGCCCCGGTGAGCCCGAGCCCGTGGGGCAGCGGGGCGGCCACAGCGGCGCTCGTTTCGCCGGGAACCACAGGACATTCCCACCCCTTTAACTTGGGACCTTGTCCCCTCGCTAACACTATTACCTCTTCTCTTTCCAAATTTCAGCTCCTGGAATTTTACTTGTAAAAGATTTCAGGCAGAAATACTTTCACACCAGAAAGTATTTGGCGTCTTTTACTGCTTTTCAGAGCTCCTTGATCAAAAGCAGTGTTTGTCCCTGCAACCTCCGCGCTCTAAGGTGCCCTGCGGTGGCCAGCCCGGGGCCACCGAGCCACTGCTGCGCGCAGGGGAGCAGCGAAGGCGCCGGGGAGCGGGAGATGCCACCGGGGAGCGGGACCGGAGGCACTTAGCACATCTGCAAGCTGCTGCCGGGCGATTATCAGGTCATTTCTTCCGTAATGCGAACCATGCGCTCCCGTATCGCATCAAACCGCTAATTGCGAGTGATGCGTTTCGTGTCGGAGGTGAGCGGCTGCCCCCGGCCGCGGCTCGGGGAAGCGCCCCGGGCAGAGTTTGCGGCTCGGCCCCTTCTTCCAGCCCCGCCGGCGGCTCCCGCGGAGGCCTGGAAGTGCCGGTGTGGATATCACCTCCTGGCACAGGCGGGCCGGTGGCAGCCCGTGTCTGTCCCGCCGGCGCCATCCCCAGCCGCACCTCCCGTCCGCCCCGTTGCTGCTCCCGAGGGAAGCGGCGCCCGGCATTGAGAGTGACGGAGCCCAGCCCAGGCCCATCTGTGGCTCCCCTGCGAGGGGCTGGTGGCCGTGCTTAGGCGTGTCGGGTATATTTTAGGGATGGGGGTGTCTAAAGTAGCGGTGCGTCCCCGGGGATCCAAATGCTGTACTTCTCGAGCCACTGCTAGCAAGGACTCCCTAGTCGGGGTCTGCCTGAAATCAGTGTCAGTGCAAACATAATTTGTGCTTTGGTATATTTCGGTATCACTTTAAACTGTACAGTTACAGTTTCTCTTTTCCCATACCTGCCTCCTTAACCTATTGTGCTGTGAGTCCAATGTCGGTTTTCAGCACAATCTCAGACTGCACATGGTGGGTGTTTCTCAGGAGATACACTCCCACCTTCCAGATCTCCTTCTCAGGTCTTTTGTCTCAGTCCCGTTCCCAACCATAATGCCTATGACGAAGCATTTCCTCGTCCCAGGTTTCTCAGTCTCAACACCACGAGTTTCACCACAGCCAAGCACCTCCAAAAGCCCAGAGCAGGAATGGAGGGGCTCAGGCACCTCGGTGGGATTGAAGCCTTGCTGCTGGACTCTTTGTCAACAAACTTTTGTTCAGCCTTTTCTAGTTACCTACATGGATTTTGACCTTTCTGTGAAGTCGTGGACTCAAGGTGACCCATGTCCCTTTCTGGTCCCTCTCCTGTTGCCCATTCTGATGTAGTGATTACCTCCTCCCTCCTTTATGTTTCTTTGCCTTCCCAGACTTGATGGTTCTCAGGGAACACAGCTGCTCCTCAGATGTCCCTTTATTCCTCCTCCATGCTGAGTGTCAGTTTGTTGCCTCGGTTGAAGTCTACCCTCTGTTCTCTCCCACTAAAGTTCAACCCTTTCTGGTTCTGTGTGTAAATCAGACACTTTTCTCTCCCACAAGCTCTAAGGCCAGCAGGAAGTGCAGACAGCACCAGAGAAAAGGCTTCTTTCACTGATTCCAGACCCAGACAGCCTAGGAAGACCCAAGAAAAGTCCAGAAGAAAATTTGCAAATAAAATCGTGCTTTACCCTGAATCTGAGCATTTCCACTGGAATAATCAGAGAATGTAGCTGCACGTATCCAGCAGGTACAGCAGGACATATGGGTACTTGCAGGGCATGGCTTGTTACAGTTTATGACTTGGCTAAATTAGGATGCATTTTCACATATTTGGCAAAAGTCGCATTGCCAACACACAAAGCTCCTAGCACAGTATCTCCCTGCCAAATGTACTGCTGCTCCAGAGGAGGGGACACCAGTGCTGCTTAAAGTTTTTAGAATGACTAACATGAACATAACAAACCACTTCTTTTTTCACAGTCTTTTATAAACTTATATGTGTATGTATATATAAAGGCTATATCTTTCTTCCTAAATTTTTGCAAAACATTTACCCCAAAGCAAAGAGTCTGGAAAATAGGAGCTTAATTTATTAAATTATACCAGTTCTAAGGAGTTGAAAACAATGCAGCTTTGCAGATAGTGAGATACCGACTACACATAAAAATTTATGAAAAGTATATTATTCAGCAGCAGTGAATACATCTAAATAATTCTCTTTATGATTGAGTGACTGCATCAAATTGGTTTCTAGCATTTATTTTTATTTATAAATTCATGTACTGTTCTGTGTGGTGCCTTGCAGGATCCAAAAATGTGTACAACATTGTGCTCAGCCCGGAAGCTTATTTTCTTTCCCAGCACTGTCTTTACTTGCTTGATGTTTGCACCATTAGTCTAGTTCACAATTTATATAAATTGTGAACCTTCCATCTGATGGCACATTCCATGGATTTGTGTCCTTAAAAGTAGGCTCTAGGAAACTAATCAGGGAAATCAACATTTAACTCAGTGGTGTAATCTTAATTCACTTGACATTAACATCTTAGTTTATAAATAAGTGTGCAGGTTGCCCTTAAGCACCCAGTGACCTCTCTGAAGTAAATCCTGCAGTAGAAGATGTGACCCAGCTCTCCAAAGCTGCAGCCCCCAGGAGTCCCCTGGAACTCCTGTACCCGACTTCAGTGCACACATCTTGTTCTCAATAGGCACGGAGCTCTCAACTCGCTGAAAATCGATACCTTGTACACTATATTATTGGGATTTATTTGGAAAAATGGTATTCAGGAGAAGTGTTGCAGCTGAGTTTGGATGATGAAGAGAAGACTGAGAAGGCATCTGGTAGAGGGGGTGTTGATGGAGGGCTGAAAGACAACTGCTTGTTTTGTCCTTACAGATTGAGTTGGTGGATTATGCTGTTTAGCAGTTCTGACCATAACAACAAATAATGATTTCAGAAAATCTGTACATACTAAAATGTCACAAACTGAAGATGCATTGGTTTTCCAGCTGAGTAGCCTATTTTATAGGTGTGTGAGTTATATATTTCAGTTAACTGAATGCAGTAAAACTAAACCCACTTTTGCAGATGTTGGTCCCAGTTCTATAATCTTGGTAGGATTTAACTTCAGTAGCAGTTTGATGAATTCTCATTTTCCAATGAGGAGCCAGTTTTCTTCATTTGTTCCAAACCATCAAGCCTCTACTTTATGAAATAGTTCAGAACACTCAGCAGGTAAGGCCTGTAGTCCTTATTTGTCCACAAGTGTCTGGATGTGTGAGCAAATTGCTTATTTTCAGAGAATAACTGCTAACCATGTTGTGTATACACAGAGCAGGCTCTGACTGACTGGTGCTGACTTCAGGTGTTGCAGACAGGAGGCCCCAAAGGTGTGAAGGCAGAATGTTTTGTCACAGGCTTTAGCTGCAACTTTGTAGAATTCTCATGGAGGACAGGGCTTTGATAACAAGGAATTTAAATCAGTTTCAGTGGTGAAATTCAGAAAAGAGTGTTGTGATAAGAATCTGAACTCTTAATTTCAGTGCAATGGTGCTGCTGGAGCCTATTCTCATGTGGCCATATATTCCACTAGGT
The DNA here is from genome assembly GCF_036417665.1 of Passer domesticus. Classification (NCBI taxonomy): domain Eukaryota; kingdom Metazoa; phylum Chordata; class Aves; order Passeriformes; family Passeridae; genus Passer; species Passer domesticus. The sequence continues at coordinate 40,710,047 of NC_087480.1, read as the reverse complement.
TTGTGCTGCTGCATGTGCTGAGATGATGTTTAGGGCACAGGAAAGGGGCCCATACAAAAGGTCATATAGCCCCTGTATGTCTGAAGAATACAGGAGAGTAACCTTTCTGTTGTAGCCTTTTGAGTCCTCTAAGATGATGGGAATTTTAAAGAAAATTGTATGGAATTAAGTCTTAAAAAAAGTTGAGCTTCCTTAGATATGCAGCAGAATGCACCACCTTTGCAGCACGTTTGGGAAGCAATGGGAATGACTGTGGCCTGTCAAGAGCATCCTCTGGGAACACATCTTGCTTTGCCTCTTGGTACCTCCATCCACAGCCCCGAGAGCTGGTATTTGTGAGAGCAGTGAGCAGCCCCAGAACTGCTTTGGTCACTCCTTTGAACAGAAGCCTGGGATGCTGAGACTTCTCCGTGCCTGTGGCAGGGGTTACTCAGGCACGAGGTGTGCAGTGTTTTGCTGTGAGTAGTGCATGTTTATGGGCTTTCCATACATGTGACTTCTGAGCCAAAGCACTACACATTTTTACCTACTTTTCTCATAGTCCAGTTGCTTTCCCCATGTTTGGCAGCTTGTCCAAGGCAGCAGTCCCTAAATATGGACATGTTGACATGTTGCACATCATTCCGCCCTCTTCTCTGGATGTTAGGAGAGTTTCAGCCCTGAGCAATGGGAGCTCTTCCTACAGCTTTGCAATTTACTTGGTAGAGTGTGTTCCTTTCTAGTGGCTGGCTCTAATTTCCTTCTGTATTTTTTCCTGTGTTCTGTGGAACATAAATCAGTATTTTTTCAAATCACAATTACAGACAGAAAGCCATCTGTGACAGACATTTGGAGAACATGAAATGTATCTTACTGAGCATCTTTTAATAGACTCTGCATTTTTGTATGGACTAACCTTTCTTTGAAGAGAATTAGAAATTTTTGTGAAATGCTTTCTAGTGAACCTTCTCACATTCTCAGCTGTCTATGCTAGATAATATAGTCAGTTGTGACCTTAGCAGTGTCAGAAAGGAAAACAGACTTTCAATTCAATTTCTATGTGTTGATATATTAAAAAGCACATTATAACACTAAATGGAGCATATACTACTGCATGGTGTGGTGCCATTGTGACATCTGAACACGGTAACAACAAAGTAATTAATGAACATGAAAATAATATACAATTTAGCTTTATTTAAGATTATCTCTGCTACTTATCTGACTCTGGTTTCTTTCTTGGTGTTCCTCTCATCACAACTGCATTCTTTGCCAGAGAAAAACCAGGCAGCTACCCAGTTAAAAGAACATGATGCCTGCTGACATTGCTTTACTCTATCATGATGTAAGGCAATCTTAGCAAAAATGAGAATTAAGTCTTGAATATCATCTCAGGCTCTCTGACTATATCAATATAAATCCTCTACACAGCTCCTCATGAAAGATAAGAATGTCCAGTGCCTACAGAGCACTTTGATGTCAAGGAAACTGGGGAAGGGGAGCAGTTTGAAATGCTCAGGGGTGTGAGGGATTGTTTTAGTGTCGAATTTTCCTTAGCAGTAACAACCACTGTGATTTTTACAGTGAGCTAGCAAGGAAAGGAAGGAGCATAGTAGGGAGACTGCCATTACATACATGATTACTCACTGCTGTGCCTTTTCCTTTGACTTATCTTTTCTTGTGTTTTGTAAACTTCCCTCCTTTCTCATTTATATTAATGTACATTTATGGTACTTAACTGTTAATAGGAAACTACAATTTTAAGATCAAAGAGTAGCTGTGAGTCAGAAGCACTTGTTCAACAGTTGGTGATTGCAGTAATTTGCTGTTATGTATTGCACTGTGCAATCACCAACATACAAAATTATAGTATCAATATTAGCTAATTGAAATGCTGGATATGGTAGCATTTAATGGGAAAGGGTTGATTTGCTTTAGCCTCTGTTTCCCTCTATGATTCATTGCTTTTTCTCTAGCACATATGGAGGGAGTTCATTGCAAGAACTAGCACTGGCATTTCAATTGGCAATTTTGTTTGTACAAGGCATATAGGAATGTAAAGGGCTCCACTTGAGAAGAGAGCCTCTTTCCTCTGCAAGTTGAATGAAGATTATGTTCTCTCACAGGAAAAAAAATATTCTAAAACTGTTATTTAAGGATTGTAAATGAGGACACAAACATTTGTGGGTGCTTGTAGAAGACTTAGAGTAGTTTTATCTCCAATATGGAAAAGATACAGCACTTCAGAGGTTTTTCTGTCTTTCTTAGAACTAAGGAGTTAAGCTAATAATTCAAACTAATTAAAAATAAAAAGGCTAAAAATAGCGTTAATCAGTCTACTTCAAACTAGCATTGAATTTTTGTTTTCTTTATCTGTGACCTGAGGTAGTAATCAGCATAAACCAGCATACACTGTCAGATAAAACCCAACCCACTTGTTTTTGTGATGTGAGGGGGGATTCTGTCAGGACTGATTTCTGCTGAGCTGGAAAGACCATTTAGAGTGCAGACAGCAGACACATAATTAATGTGATCTAGAACCTGTTGGTTGAAGCCCCTCTGCTGCTGCCTGTGGGGATTGCCTACATGCTTGTCCATGATTCCTTTCCTGAAGCCAGGAGGTGGGACTATCCTAACACACCTTCAGACTGAAGGCTTTATTACCTGTCTTCTACTGTGACCTAAGGACAGCCACAAATAAATTTTTATCAAGGGGTGATAGTTCTGGTGGAAGCTCCAGTAGAAAAAGGGATTTCTACCATGTTGTTTTTATCCCATACCAATGTTACAAACCACCTCACATATGGCAGAAACCTCCAATTATTTGGATGAAATCACTTACTGAGCAAGATAATGAAGGCCTTCCTATAGGAGAGAGTACAGGTGTATTAGCTAATTTCAATGGCAGGCAGAGCTGGAGAAAGTGCTCTGTGTTCTCTCTGTGGGACTCATCTTCTCCCTGAACCTAAAGAAGGTGATATAATGTTTGGCAGCTAAAAGGAGTAGGACTGATTGCCTGGTCCCTGAGTGCACCACTAAGCCTTCATGCCCTGCACAGCCCCACCTGGGCCCCCTCCCATACCCTGCCCCTGGGGCCCAGGGCTCTATTAAGCTCAGCCCAGGGCTCCCTCTGTGTTTTAGCTGCGTGTACCTCTGGTGTTATCCTAAAGGAGCCATGGCTGCTAAGGCTGTTTGTGCTTACTGGGCTTCTCTTTAATTGTATTTGGAAGAGTAGAATATGTGCATTGGTGGGTTTCTTTCAGGAGAGAAGGTTTTGGGAGTAAAGTATTGTAAAATGATTTAATTTTCATAAATAACCAGTTGAACTGAGATGCCTTCTCCTGCAACAGGTGTAATGGCAGCCTACCACTGCCCCGTGCACGCTTTTTGCCTTTAAGCAAAACAAACTGGTAAATCCAGGTAAAAATACCAAGCATGAGGACTTTCATCTCAGCAAAAAGCCAAAATTTTTTCTCATCTGCTGCCTTCAATGGTAGGTTTTGATGCAATAAGTTTTCTTCAACACTATAGGTGATTGGGGTATATATGGAGTACCCTCAGTGGTTGCAGGGAATTGGCTCTCTTTTAATTGGGTTTATCTTCCTTGCAATACTGCCTTTCCCTTGCTGTAGCTCTGATGCCCTTATTCAAGCTGTTTATCTCTGCTGACACTGGAAAAGAAGAAAAATATCTTGAATGATGTCTGAACCAGGCTGATTGTTATGTATGAGGTGCTGCTGACTGTGGCTGGCACGGATCTGAACCAAGGTCTGAGGGAGCTGTGCCTCACACCTAGGAGGTATGGAACACTGCTCCTGTCAGCAGTGGGACACAGCTTCTGGTCCCCATTTAGGGCTGCTTTTACTTTTGAGTAATTCTTCCCCTAATATTTCTGTGCTTTGAAATAATGAGTAATTAAGAATGGTTGCCTTGAGATGATTATCAGGTATTCGCTGATGACATGGTGATGATGAAATTATCGACAGTCATGTTGTTTTCACATAGTTCATTTTAGTGGGGATGTCACTTTTGAAGACTTAGGAGCTAGAAAAATGAGCATAGAGCCTTTTCTGTAGCTCTCTTCACCCAGCCTCGTGCCAAACACCAGGCAAAGGCTGTATGTGCACTGCAGGCTGTTTGAGTGCTTGTTTATGACTTAGCAGAGCACTATAAACAATCATCTTCATGTTATCTAAATTTATCAGTATTAGCACTAACTTTTATTGCTTGTGTCTGGGAATTGTCTAATAAAGCAAAGTACTGCTCTTGTACTTTTTTTTTTTTAGTTTAGTAAAACTACAAGGAGAAATTTGAAGGTTATTTTTTTACTCTTCAGACACCTAGAGTCACTCTTGGGATGAAGAGCTTTGATTGTGGTCTACAGAGACCTTTTATTCTTTCTGTGGCAGATCTATTAGTGCTTTCTCAGTTGCTCCTGTACAAAACTACATGCCAATTTAGGACCTGGCATGTGCCTCCTCCCTGAGTTCTACCCATGTGTGGCAAGAGCTTTACAGAGCAGCTAAATAAACAGATAAAGCTTACCAGTCAGGTGACCTTTCTCTCTAACCTGTTCTGGATCCTTGTTTCTAGAGAGCTCTGCTCCCTTTCCTCGTTGCACACAGGATGATAAGCCACCTGCCTGATTGGATCAGTGTAATTCACTTAGCTCTTGCTCAGAGGGATCAATACTTGCCAGTGGAGTATGGATTTCATGTGCATGCTGCCAGCTTGATACAGAAGAGTTTTTTTGCTGGAGGTAATGCTCTAGGGTAGTGTGCATCACAAGCTCTCTTGCTGTGTATATGAAGAAACCCAAACCAACTAGTTTTGTACAGAAATAGTATTGTATAACAGCAAAATAGGAAGGAAATCTTTAACTGCAAAATTAATATTGTTGTTTTCCTGAGAAACACAAGTCCTACCTTCCCCATTGCTTGTCTCTGTTGGTTTAAGAGAGCTCAGGCTCTAAGGTAAGGGTTGATTTGTTATTAAGAAGCACTACTGCATTTGTAATTAATCCATCCTTTGTTTTTTCTTTTCTTATTAGAGAACAGCAGAAAAAACCCCAATTAAATAAAAATAATTTACTTTATTGCTTATGCTGCAGAAAAAATCTAAACAAACAAGAACCCAAACCCATCAGGTTTAGGAAGACAACAGCTCTCTATTTGTTTTCTTGGCCAACTAGAAGCATCTACTAACCAGTGTGACTCCTGTGAAATTCCCCATATAGGGCCCAGTTTCAACTCCTCCAAGACCTCACTCTCGTTGCCTTTAATGGGGTGAGTATGAGGAAGGACAAGGCCAGGCTCAGCAGTGTGCCAAGGCACTGAGGGTTTAAAAGGGTTCATGTGTCAACTTTGAACGTCCCTTCTGTTTCTGGGCTCTGCCTCTTCAGCTGTGTGACAGTGCCACCTTTGTATGACAGAGCTGCTGAAGAATCAGGTTTTGAGGAGCCTCTTGATTTTTCAAATCCAGTTTACTGTGTAGTAGCTAAGCCATGTTGTAAAGTTGTGTTGCTCATAGCATGAGCAATGTTACTTATTTATCTTTCTCCATAGAGAATGAGCTTTAAAAATATCCCATGAGCATTTAAAAAGCAATGGCCCAAATTAATTCATGTTTGATTATAGTCCAATAGATAGCATGCCAATGCTGAGTTTGTAGTAACTCTGACTCTGCACATTGCTTAAATATGCAAGATTTGGACTCACAGAAATTTTGGATTATGCAAGTGTTTGTGTCCCTTTGGTAAGTGCTAAGCAACTGACTCGTAAGTGGGGTCTGGTGCTCTCTGGTTTGTGAGTTGCTAACTAAAGATATTTGATTTCAAAAAAGTTCTCATTTCCACATGCAATGTGTTACTGTATTACACTGCTCAGAATGACGGGGAAAACAATTCCCAGCAGAGAAAACATCTGATGTGCATGCAGTGCAGGAGACTGAGTACCTGGGCTGACTGACCCTGTGTCCCACGGGGGCTCTAGCACTCCCCACAGCCAGTAAGGCAGAGATGAGACACACTTCAAAATCTTAAGAGATTTTGGCACTGAACAAAGTAAAGGCTTAATGGAACACTTCTAAAATCAGCTCCCTTAAGTCTTGAAATGTGTGAGCATTTTGAGAGCTGGAAACTCTTGGTTCACTTGCTCTTGTCTAAAAAGCACAGGTCACCCCCAGTGTGCAGTTCAGCCTTGTTGGCTGGTGGGATGGGGCCTCTGTGGCAGAGCAAGGAACATCAGGCTTCCCTAGAGAGGGAAGAGAGGCCACGGCAGGCTGTCACCAGCCTGCTGGGAAATGGGGAGGGCAGGGGCTTGGCAGGCTCTGGTGTTACAAGATGGGAACATAATTTTAAGATATACAATGTTTGCTCTGTCACAAAAGCAAACCCTTCATTTTAGATCTAATATTCATACTGGTCTGGTTGAAGACTTGGTGCAATTGCTTCAGTATCATGATCTCCCATAGCAGTGTATTCACAAAGGGAGAGACCAAGGACTGCACAGCTCAGCCTTGGGGCAGGCTTGCCAATAATTCTCTTATTCATCTGAAACTATTACTATTACCCGTGGCAGATTGATACCCAAAAAAGAGATATTTGTATGCGCTTTTGAACTGCAGCTGTCTCTGCCATGAAATATGACTGTTTAAACACCAAAAGCACAACAGAATAATTAAAATAGAACTTGATCTCAGTTCAACTTGGACTGCAGGAGGGGTTGCAATGAAAAAAATCCCCAACGGACTGCTTTTCAGAGGTGCTGGACTCATGCTTTATAGATGGGGGAAAAGGTGGTTGTGTTAAAATGTGTGAACAAGGACAGGAGATGCTTGGGTTTGGTTTGCTTGTTTGTTGTGAAAGCCAGTGATTCAGCTGGGAGGGGCCAACCTTCCTAAGCAATCTTCTCTTTCCAGGCAAAGGGAATTGTCAGGTAGATGGAGGCACTTAGAACAACACAGATAAAGTCCTCCTTCACAATGGTTTGGGATGGAGTCAGTCATCAAACTTTTGGACTGGATTTTAAATTCATACCAGAAAGATATATTAAAAATATGACAAGCTTTGAGGACCTAAAGGATCAAAACAAGTAAATGAGCTTATAAAAAGTTAAAAGAAGCAGGGATCCTTCTATATGAAAGGTAATGATTTCCAACTCCCTAAACTTTCTTCAAAACTCAGCTGTGGGCTTTGGTCTTGCTCAGTTCCAGAAAACAAACTTAGCTGAGGTTAGAGTTTCTTTAGGACTGGGATTTAGAATACTTCTGTGTAGATTAACACTGGCAATTACACATGGTAAACTGAACCATAAAGAAAGTGTTATTGCTCTCTGATGAAATAATTTCAAAATCCATTCTTGGTTTTAAAGTTTTTAGAGTTGGCAGCAAAACTGCTTCATGGGATGGAAACATAATTTCAGTCTTTGAACTACATTTTTTCTGAGTTAGAAGTACAAATACAGTTTTTCTAGCAGAATGACATCTGGCAAAGCAAAAGGTCTGGTCTTCCTGGCCATCTCTAGATTTAGTATATAAGGACTGCATTAACTAAGATGATTTTGAGCATGATCTTGAGGTCAGGTGTTTTAAAGTGTTGTTTTAAAGCATCAGGGCAACTGGTTATATTTTATATACATATTGTTCCCCTTGAATACCACATGCAGAATTGCTCCCTGTTTAGGCACCTACACGGTAGGTGCCCATACCTGACCTGCCAGCTAGTCTCTTTGTAGTCAAGTGACTTTATTCTTCTGAAGTACAAATAATCTCTCTGGAACATCTGTCCTCCAGTCAAGTTATTTATACTTTTGAGGTGCTTCTTTCTCCCCCATGGATGATAGACTGATTCTCTCCCACTTTGGGTGTGGGTTTTCTGAGTTCTGCACTTCAGGGAGATGTGATTCCACCCATCTTGTCCTTCCTATTATGTGCCAAGTATGCTGACAGCCTGCTAATTTCAGTGTGCTGGATGTTTTAAAATACAATTTTTTTTTTTCTGCTGTAATTAAAACTTAAGATGAAAACAAATGCATTTAGTCCCCCGTGTTACTGGGGAACTGTTTTGACAGCAATGCTCAGCTGGACATTCAGCCTTGGGATGAACATGTAAATGGTCTCAAGATAAGCAAGATATCTTTAACCAGTGACATTTTCTGCCTATAAGGTTCCCTGGTTATTATGGGTTCATTGGCCTAACTTCTTAATTAGGGTTTTTTTTTAAATTTTTAAATTGGAAGTGTCTGGAACATAGGTAAAAAGCAGAGGCACATGAGCCAGATGGAAGAGCTCAGGAATGCCATGCCATCCATAACGTGTGGGACTAGGAGCAAATTGTGGGAGAAGAACTATAATGAACATTCAAGGCTTACATCGTGATGCAAAAAGGAAAAAAATAGGGTAGGAAGGGAAGACTCATAATGGAAAAAGCAATATACTAACCTGCCAAAGTTAGCTTAAAATGAGTGATTTTACAATGGCAAATATAACTTCCACAGCAAAGCAGATTTCCCACTCTGTGTGGGAGGTTTCCATGCCGTGATGAGACACTCTGAGCTGCACGGAATTACAGTCTGGGTGCTGTGTGTGGAGGGGTTCCTCTAGCTTGTGTTGGTGGGACTGAGATGATCTGGAGGAGAGATATACTGATGTAAATGTATACTGATTTCTGGGAGTCATAAACCAGCTTGTGAGTGCATGACTAGGACTTCAGCATGCCTTGACAATAATGAGAGAGACAAACCATGATTCAGCTCTAATTTATGCCAGTTTCACATTAGTAAGTCAGCTGACAGCAGTGGAATTAGCCCTGAATTTTTGTGATATAAAATCAGAACTAAGAATAGTTTATGATCTTGGAATTTGAGCTTCCACACTTCATCAATTTGTATCACAAAGACTACATTATTCAGGCACGAGTTGTTTCATATTTAATATCATATTACATATGTCCCTTGATGAACAAAGGACTGTAATGTAATTGGGTTCAACCATCAGGTTAAACCCTCAAGAGAACAGAGTTCAAGCTGTTAATAAATTACTGCAGAATCCTGACATAAAATTGAAGGTTGGGAATTCCATCTGTTGTTTTAATAGAGAGAGAACGATTACTTAAATATTTTAGAAAGGCTTGGCTGAGTTATAACCAGAGAGATGAGGTAGGATAGTATTTACAAGTCTGAGCTACTGACTCACTGTGATAGCATTTTAAGACAAACAACAGGAAGCTACTAAAAAACATTCATATTTTCTTTTCTCAGTCTTTCAGGCTTCCCAAAAAATTCTCCATCCTGGAATAAGACATAGCATTAAAAAATTATGAAGTTGACATGGCCTTAGCTTCATTTCTGGGGGTATTACTGGTGTAAAATTGCAAGGTCTAACCTTGATTTAAGTGCCTTGAGTCTGAAACATCTTGGTCTGAAGCAGTGTTATTGCATGGTGATGGAATGTAGGAAATGACTGCCTGCTTTGAAGCTGAGTGGTAGGAGCTGGGTAGAGAAGGGAGGAATAATTGGTTGAGCAAGCAGAAATAATTGTGGTGTAAGACAAAGAAAAATACTATAAATGAGAGAATATGCAATTTGGGCAGTTTTCTTATTCTCAGAAGGAACTAATGATGAAATCTCTGCTCAATTCAGCGTTGAAAGAGTATAGAACTGCTTAGGTATGCAATATAGAAACCAGAGGTGCTGCACATAGAGTTGTAGATTGGCTGAGGGCTTGGAGGCAGCTGCTGATCCTTTCCCCAGCCTTTGCTTTGCAGTGGCTTCACTGGAGCGTTCAGAGCACTCTGCAGGGTGGTGGGGAATGGGACCCCCTTTGCTCCCATTGAGCTCCTCCTTTTGCTGCCAGCAGCAGCTGCTCAGCAGTGTGGCCTGGGGACTGAAGGAACCATGGCTGTGTGGGTCACAGCACCTTTGTGTGGGTCACAACACCTTTGTGTGGGTCACAACACCTTCGTGGCCATCAGCAGAGTGCTGCTGCTGGGCTGAGATTCAGGCAGGCAGCAGCGGGCACTGCCCAGCCAGCCTCAGAATGCCGGCTCCATTAGACATATAACCCATTCCTGGGAGGAGGGTGTCAGGATTTCTTTCAATTAAAACCAAACTCGTGTTTCTGTGTCAGAATGTGTAACATTTTTGCATAACAGAAGGCTCCTTTATTGAAGTATATTCAAAGAATTAACATTGAGAGGTTTAAAGATACATTGTGTTGAATTTTTTTAAAAGCATCACATTTTCGTAACTAGGTCATCTATCCATTAATTCATATCCCTTATTGCTCAGAGATATTAATATAGATATTTTTCATAGCATTAATCTCCTGCAATATGAATCTCCTTATTTCTGAAATGAAACCCATTAAGCATTTGCTGGTTCATAAAAGAATACAATAATCTGATAGCCTGATTAGATGTTATTTAATTTGATAATGGTGTACCAGTGGCTAGGGGGAAACTGTTAAATAAACATGGATGCATTGCTCTATTAAATAACAATTAAATTATCCTCTTGACCAATCCTTAAACAGTTCTCCCACTTCCTTAGCATTTTTAGGAACAGATTAATGACATCCGTGGAGTAACTTGCATATGCAAATTATAAATGCAATTACTTTTTGTAGTCACAGCAGACATAGATGCCAACACTACTGCCTTTGAGTTTTTGCCAAAATGTAGAGGTATCCTATTGCATTGGTAAGTTAATGCCCACATCTTCAGCTCCTCATGTCCAGAGGGAATGAAGAAGAATGGCAAAAACATTCAGGACAGAGGCAGCACTGGGAATGACTGCTCCATGTGCAAACTCCCCCTGCCTTGGCTGGTCAGGCTGGGCCTTCCTCCCTCCTGTGCATGTGGAGGTGCTGATGTGCCCTGACACCACCTCTGCGTCCCAGGAGGCTGAAAACATTCAACAAAAAGATGAAAAACCTGCTGTTAGTCCTGCCTGTGCACTGGTTTAGGAAGAGGAAGGCTGGGAAAGAGGTGGGAAATGGATCAGGGAGAGCTGGCACAGGTGTCACATAGGATCTCAAGGAGAAGGATTGCAGCTTGCTTCATGGTGCTGGAGAAGTGATCCTAAAACAGGAGCTCTGAGAGGTGTCAGGGCAATTTTTGGCTATTGCACTAGCTTGCAGCCTTGCAGAGAGAAGTTGCTGCTGTGGAAGAGTGAGCTAGGATTGGTGTTTGTCACCATGGGTGGTGCCAATCCAGGGATAAAGGTGTGGGGAGCCTTTTCCCGCAGCCCCAGGGTTTCTCCAGAAAACAGAGCCTGTGTGTCCATGTGCAGTGTGTGAGCCTGCAGTGCCCAGAGCTGCAGTGTGTGCATCCTGTGATACCTCTGCAGCAAATTGGATTTGCTTCAGTGGAGTTGCTCCAATTTATGCCTGAACAGAATTAGGCCTTCTACATGGTTTGGATTCAAATTATTGCTTGTCACAGCCACCAAAGTCATCTGATGTTAATTCACTGGAGTACTGTGGATTGTCTGTGCTCTCATCTTGTCTCTTGCTGTCAAAGAAACATCCCCAGCTGAAATGTATCCAGGGCTCATGCACAGCAGCTCGTCTTTTTCCTGTAACTCGGAGGAAAGGAGAAATCTTTTGTAGTACACAGTGACCAGAAACCAGCTTGTAAGTCAGGTATAAACTAGAAGAATGTTAAAAGAGTTCTGTGCCAAAGAAATAGCTTACAAATATTCCTTGTGGGGATTATGCATGAAACCAGTTAGCAGGAATTACTGGGTTTTAGGCAGCTGGAAAACATTGGTGTATATATTAAATGTTTTCTATTGATTAAATGCAGCCTCTCTGTAAATATCTTTTCTTACCTTGCTTGCTGCTATGTTGCTACTTTTTGCACTCTGCTATGGGGCTGCTTTTGCTCTTTAGCTTGTTTGGTTTTTTATTTTATTTTTAATTTTAAAAATTATTTTAATTTTTTTCCCTCCAATCTCTTGTGGGTGACTAAGGAGTCTTGGAAAATGACAGAATGTGATTTGTCTTACAAGTCTGGAAGAGCTCTCTGAAAAGGCAAGATGGGACCCGGAAGAGGGTCATAGTTTGAGGATTACAGATACCACGTATAACCCCTGAAAACATGCGTGGATCTCATTCAGTATGAGAAAAATGTGAGATAATGATTTATTATGGCATACTTTAAATATTTTTTTCTAAAAAGTGAAGAATAACTTAACTGGGAAGGTAGTTTCAATGCTTTTTAAAATTTCAGTTAGTTTAATATACAATAGTTATATTCTTATTTACAGTTTTGAGCTTATGCTTTGAGAAATTTTAAAATTCAAGCATATTTTTTAAAGTAAGTCTTTTCAAACCTTGCTTCTGTTTGCATTATCATTCACATGCCCCTGGCATGATTTAAGGCACAGTGGCTTGAATCCCGTAAGAATAAAATAATTTTAAATGGCAAGAAACATGTCAAAAATGTCCATTTTATTTCATAGTGAAATAATTAGTATGATTTGCACAGGAAGTAAAAAATGTGTTTATTAGAACATATTGCTAGGTAATGGAGAAAAAGTTAGGTTTTTTATTATCTTAGTAAAAATATGCTATTCGGATAAAAAATGTTAGTATCTTTTTCTCAGACATGGATGAGAGAATGTCTATTTTGGGTGGCTTTCTTGTGCTCTTTTTGCCCTTTATTTCAGCAACAGGGTCTTGTGGCTTGAGCAGGTAACTCAAATATATTACAAATCTCACCTAGACTACTGATGAATCACATGGCCTTTCACAAGAAATAAAAAAAAAAAACAAACCCAAACTTGTCTCTGAAAATTATCTTTGTGCCAGGAGTTGGAACTTTGTGAAGGAAGATCAGCTTTTTGTAGAGAGCACTCAGGTTCTTCTGCATAGCATTCTGTAAAGATGCCTCATGTTTAGCAACCAGCTCACAAAATTCAGGGTGTGAGACCTTGAAAGCGATGCTCCAAAAAAGCTACTTTGAACTTTGTCATTACATGAGATGTGGAGAAAATGCCAGTAGGATCATCCATGGGACAAACCTCCTTATCTACTGACTTTCAAACTTCTTTTAAGGATGTTGTCTAGGAGATCCTGTGTGTTTAAAGAAGGCACAAGTGAATAGGATTCTGTATTTTGGGAGTTAATTTATTTACAGCTTGTCTTAGTCCTCATCCCATTGACTTTGTGAGCCATTCTGTCACTGATCTTTGAGATTTCTCAGAGCAGTTAGTTCTGCAGAATTAACTGGCTCTGGTCTGCTTTAGGCTGAGGTAATGGTGCTGTATCAATGGAGATATTGGGTTTCTTTAATCCCCACTGAAGTTCACACAGAAGCATTTCCACTGTTGGGAGAGGTGCATCAAACAGCAGAGCTCCATTTCTTGCACCTCTCTGTTTGCTTTTTCTAGTAAACACTGAAGTTTAAAGGACTGTAGTAACGACTTGAAATTGAATGTTTCAGGATTTGAACTATTTTGGCTGGTGGAATTCAGGAGTTGTGGCTGGAGTTGAATTGGACACTCAGCCCAAGTATGATCAAAGCTAAGGTACGTTTTGCTGCTCCAAAAAAAACCAAAACAACAACTTGGCTTAGGTTCTCTTCTCTCAATGAAAGAAGTATTTCAAAAGCACTTTGAAAGTTTCTGGGCTTTCTAGAAGTGCTGAGCAATTAACTGTCTGTGTAGGCAAGCAAGGGCCTTGAGAAACAAAATGCCCCATGTCTAACTGTATTTACATTGTCCATCTGTCCATGAAAATAGCATGGTATTCTCAAATATCTAAAAGCTTGACAAAATCTGTTCATCAGGCTTGGAGCCAATGGGTTCTTAAGGTGTTTTGGTTTTTTTGTGGTTTTTTTTTTTTTTTGAGCATCTAAACTGACATGAAGTTGTCAGGTGGAGGAAGGCTGTCTCTCAGGAGATGGGAGAGGACAGGGAGCTGTACCTTCTCTGTGAATGTTAAAGGTCTGTGGTGGTTCTGGGCAGCAGAAGTCAATAAGGTTCAGACAGCAGTATTCATTTCAAAGGTGATGCTCCCATACCATCTGGGATTAATACATGCTACAGAATGATTCATAAAACTGCACGGAAATGATGTATGTTTATCCAATACCTTTGGCACTCAGCACTATTCATAAAAGTGTAAATGTTCTGTTCCCTTTGAAATAGGGACTTGACAGTGTATAGGGTTCCCTGCTTCTTGTTAGCATCTCATCTAAGCTAGGAGTGGACAGGGAACATTTTAATTTCTCCTCTGTCTCAGGGGAAAGGCAGATCAGTCGACTCCAGCATTATCCTGCCTATCAGCGGTCCTAGCTATAAAGTTATAAATGGTAATTTTTCTGCTAAAACTGCACTTGAATGAGTTGAATATCAACTATACAAAAGAGTTTGGTATTCACTATAGAAAAATGTAAAACAACAGCACTAGAATTCTCCCTGGACTGTATTTAAGCCCTTTAAAACTACCACAAATGTTACTGAAACAATCAACCCCAAAACAACCCCCAACATTTTAAGGCAAAACAAGCCCTGGGCAAAACTAAGTAGAGCCTCAGCATTCATTATACATTACAGGATGCTTATTCCTATAGCTGCAGGTGATCTAGGTACTCCATAGCAACAACCTTGAAGCATAAAAAAAAAAAAAAATCATTAAAAAGTAATAGTTGCTGGGACTCTTCAAACACAATTTTAATACTTGACAGACTGTTAGAATTTTGGAAACCGAACTTTATTTTTATAGTCACTCTCATGACAAAGATTTTTAGCAGAAAACTTTTACTCTAAAAAACCCATAAAATAATACTCCCCCAGTGAAGGAGTGGGGTTTATTACAATGCTTTTTCATGCAAGCTCAATCCCAGAAGGAACAGCTACACTGTACCACAGGCAGCTTTGAGCAGTAGAGCTGGGGAGAAATGGCTGCATGGCCTGTTGGTGCACTCAGACCATGTTTAGAAAATTGAATGAGAACCTCAAACTTATCTAAATTAAGAATCTATGTGGAAAGTCCTATTAAAATGAGCAACTCAGCCACAGAGTATTTCTGAAAAATCTCATTTTATAAGTCAAGTTAAAAATCCCACTTTACAGAACCACTTCTGTTTACCATGCAGGTTAAAAGGCACTGAGTGCCCTTTGTCAATAGCCTCAGCAAACAGAAGTGGGAGATTAGTCTAACACTTGCATTGAAGACCCAGGGATCCAAAGTCACACGCAGCCTGACATGACAGTTTTCTGGTACCTGGTGACAACCAGGAACTGCCCTCGGGGTAGCTCTGTGATCCTGAGCTGTTTGGTCAGTCATCTGGGATGCAGGAAACCCGCTGCGACATTTCTGCAGCGGAACAAAAAGAAATGGGGGAACTTCAAAACCTCTCATGAAATAGTTATTTTCTGCCTTGCTATGGCATCTCCTAAACTTGTCCTTCTTTATTTGGGAAGTATGGATTGCTGTGCTGCTGGGGATTGAACTGACCCTGGCATGGGTCCATGGTATCCACCCTGGTAGCTGGGACTAGGGCTCTTCCTTGTGCATTAGCCCAGGCTCAGGAGGCTAAAGTGGACACTCAGCACAAGTAATTGTGTGTGTGCAGAACAGCAGAGCTGTGGCCAGCTTGTAGCCTTAGCACATGTTTAGTTTTAGTATAGGTGAATGGATGCCAAATCAAGTGAACAGACTTTGGGGCCAGAAATAGGATCCTGTAAGATGGCTTCACGTAACACTCATGTTAGTGAGAGGAAGAAGAGTTTTTCTCCCCAAAAGTTAGATGCTGGGGAAGCAACTTCTGGAGCTGCATTGCTTCTGAAAGCACTGGGAGTGCAAAACCTCAGTGGTGGTGGCTCTGCTCATGAGGGCTGCCTCTGGCTCAGGTGAGTAGGAAAAACTCATCTGGAGCTGCTTTCTGTGATGGAGGAAATGGGGCCACCTTCCTTTCAGACTTAACTCCTGCTTTGTTCACTTCAATACGTTTCTTGTTCTGGCATTAGTGTGCTGGGCAGTCGGGAAGGGACGTGAGTGCAGATTTTAAGTGTATTGAATATGTACAGAACAGAACAGCTGCAGAGAGCAATGCCAGAGCTCAGGCCAACAAGCAGCGACCCAGAGCATCTGCTCAGTGCCTCCCCTGAGCACCAGTGCTGTGCTGTAGCAGCTCTCTGGTACTGGGAACAAATGGCCCTTTTCATTGACCGAGGGGCTGATGCTTCCAGAAAGCCACACATGGCCATGTGTGGCCTGGGGGAGACTGCAGTGACCTGGTACAGGTCTGAGAGGGAATGTTTGTGCCAGTATCCTGTCCCTCTCCTTAGTGCGTTCCTGCTTGCTTGCAAGCACATGCTCTCCCTGTGCTTGCATATCCTGCTTGGGAAACTAATTCAGTGTCTGTGAGGAGGAAGCAAAGGTCTGAGATGCTGAAATGAGGATGAAGGCTGCAGCACCTCCTTAAAGTAAGTGTGCCAAATGGACTCTTAATCCCTAAATAACTAGCCTAATAGAACACCAAATAAGGTGCTTCTTAAACAGAAGTTCAACTGTTGCACCAGAAAATTGTAATTTACATGTTTTCTAAAGAAATCTCCATCTACTGGGCCATTTCTCATGGGCCTGCACTTCTCAGTGGCTGAATTACAGTCCCTTGTAGCTCCTCTGGAAAACTCTCCCTCACCTCAGAGGTGGAGCTGCTGGAGTGGCCACTGGCCAGAGGTGATCCTGCTCTTCCTCTTCTGCCAGCTCTGGAAATTGCCTCACCATCTGTGGGGCTTGTTCAGAGCACCGAATTGGCAGAAAACTACCTCCTCTTTTAAAAGGGAGCTTTTTAAAGGTTCTTCCAGATAAGCATGTTCATTTGCTACCAGGAAAGGTGTAATTTCCCTGTCCTTCAGCTCTGTGTTGTCTGACCAGGACGTGGGTGCCAGCACAAGCTGGATGGGCAATGGAGAATATACAAGGACTTATCAAAAATCACTCTTTTTCCAGACCAAGATGGGACTCCTTACTGAAACAGCCCATAAGGATGGTGGACTGTAATATATGCATTGGTGTAATGAAAATCCTAGAGAATGAAAGATTAAATTCTGGCGTCATTAAAATCAGTGGGAAAATGTGCTGAATGCCATTAAGGTCTTTTACCATAAAAAGTAGGGGTGTCCATTAACCCATCAGGCTGTTCATACCTTCAACCCTTATGACTTAAGAGCAATTTGCTGGTGCAGGTTTTTATTTTGTTTTCTGGTAACTTAGAAAAATGTCAAGCACCATATACTAGATCGATGCTTCTCCCCACCTTCCCCTTTGAACTTAGGAGAAAGCAAGTGCTGCAATCTGTTTTCCCTGGCCCATAACAAAAAGAGGTGCTCTCTCAGCCAGACACACTTTAAAAGTGAAAGATCAAGACTTAAAGAGAAATATTAAGAGCATGTAGTTATCACATAATGCAGAGGACTGCATCTCTGATTTAATCATTATAAACCTTGATGTTCTTGCAAACCACCACTTCTTTTCCCAAAGCCAGAAGAGAGCTTGTCCCTTGTTTTCCTGTTAGACCATGGGATAAGACATGCTTACTCATATGAAGTTTAGGTTTGCTTATGTTGCAGCTTGAGGCCATGTAGAAAATGTGGTCTTTCTGTTTTTTTGTTTAAAAATCTAAAGCTGCACTCTTCCCATTGGATGGGCTGGAGTGCTATAGAACCAAAGGCACTCCAGTTTCAGCTTCATGGAGCCTGTGGTGACAATGCAAATGCAAAAACCTTTTGCAGGATTTGAAATGTAGATTATATTGGTATTATATAGGACATTGGGGACATAGGAGTCATTTGGCTTTGACTTCATACTGGCATATTTATATTCACGTTTTTCTATTTATGATCGTTTAGGAATAGGATCAGGAAATGGATATTGAAGCATTACTTGCCAAATGCAAAGACGACTGAAACAGATGACGTGATCTTTAGAGTAATTTTGTACAACTGGGGAAAGAGAGGAGTAAAGGAGAAAACCAGTTTACATGTCAGTTCTATGAACTTCAGAATAGAAAGGCCAGAAACTACAGTGAGAAATGATCTGAAACAGTCAGCAGCATTGCTTTATTGTGAGAAATGATGATGATAAACTTGGCTACAAAGGCAGTGAGAAATTTTGTGGTGTAAAAGATCACAGTCCAGAGTTACCAGGTTCACAGGACTGAAATCAGAACTGAAACTGGATGCCAGCAGAATCAGACACTTTGGCTCCACAGAAGAAAACTGGGCAAGAATAAAGATTTTTTCATCCAAATGCCATGGCTCCAGTCCCTGACTCTGAGAAAAACATGCAGAAGAGCTGGGGTATTGTTTTCCCTGAAGATGTCTTGTACAACTTGATAAAGCACAATAAATTGCATTTACTTATTAGGGTATTTAGAATAGGGCAAAGCTCTAGCTAAAGATAGGATCATGGGCTGTAGGTTTGGAGTGACCTTTTCAGTTGCTTTTTTCTGCCTTGACCCAAGAAGCTGCACTGTCATTATCCTTTTATAATTCACTTCTCTGAAAAGCAACCTTATTTCCTCTTTAAAGCTCCATGAAGACTACTTTTTTTAGCCCAGTTCCTTGAACTTTTGCTGTTATAATTTAAGCTAAAAACTCTTGGTAGCAGCAGCTTCAAGGCTAGTTGGAAAATTGAATCAGTTGCCCTCCCAGCCATGGTTTTCCCAAGATGGATGAACCACTTGCTTCTTTCTACCAGAAATCTCATCTGACATGAGAATCTTTTGTTTCCTCCATTCTGCATTGGCTTTACCAGCTTCTGTTCTTACCAGCTGTATCAGCTTCTGTTCTTACTCCTAAAATGCCTTTAGAACTGGTTACCCTGTGGCTACTTCTGAAGTCCTTTCCCTACAGTTTTCCTCACTTATCAATTACAGATAGTTTTAGCAAATTTTGTTAAAGAAAATTCCAAGACTCTAGTGTTAATATTCTGGATGACTTCAGGAAATTTTTTCACTTCGTTTCCCTTCCTTAAAGTTTTCCCTTATGAAATAAAAATCATAGTTAGAGACCAAAATTTGTTTCTTTATCCATTTTACTAAAACAAGTTATGATAACTTGAAATTTATTATGTGCAACTGTCTTATAGTGTGATTTCTAAAAGTCTAAAATGACCTTGCTTGTTAGTTTGATAATTATTTCATTAAGAAATCTGCCAGCTGCCATGTTGAGGAATAACTTTTTCACATCATTAGTAGAAAACACTGGTTCATGTGAGCAAAATTAAGATTGCTCATTATAGATTTGTTGGTGTTCAGCTTCCTGATATCAGTGGGTTTCAGTAAAAGGTTATTGAAGTGATCTTAGCAGAACCTCTTCTCAGGCTTCTTCCACAGTTTGAAAAGCTTTATATCTTTAACTGTGCTGGCCTTGCTTATCTCATTATAGTTTATTGTATAACTGACAAATAATCCTACCTCCCTGTAACAGGTTTCTTACACACCTTTTATTTCTTAATGCTAGCTGCAGGTACCTGTACTGGGTTGAGGATCCCTTGATTTTGAGTGTCTGTATAATGTCTTCAGTCAAAACTTAGCAAGTTTCTCTTCATTTTTTCTGTTCAAATTTCTTGTATTACACAAGCCAGGGCAAGCATCCATTTTCAACTACATTGAAGTTTTATACAAATATAAATTAGGATGTTTAATGTCTATTGAGCAGTTAAAGCAGATTGCCACAGGCCCAGGACTTTATATGCCTGTGTGTATTGACTCACTGAGTGCAGAGTGGTTATGCATGTGCAGGAGCTTTGCTCTGCAAGTGAAGTGGTTACATCAGGCCTCCAGCCTGCCATCATCTGAGGTGCCCTTAAATGAGTAAATATTTATGTGATCATTAACTATTTCACAATGGCTATTTTACTGCCTTTTTTTAAAAGCCTAGTAAACAACTAGGAGATTGCAGAAGGTTGGTTTGTTCCTTAAGATCTGTTGAATTGGAAAAAAATGTTTTTTTAGAAATAAGCAACTGACCAAGATAGTGTTTGATCTGCAATACTGGGGCAGCAATGTCATTTCTGTGGTCTGAGATTGCAAGGCTCTTGCTCAGTGCTATGCAATAGGTTATTTAATGTTCCAGTTTTTAGTTCTCTGCCCAGGAGATAGAGAATCACATTTAGCTTTCTCACAATGGTAGCTTGTTGGGATTAATTTCTGCAGGCTGCTGAATTTGGCAGATGAGGATCTTCATAAATCAGACAATCTAGATGTGAATTGCAATCTGGACTCCTCCTTTGGGACCCCTTTGGAAGGCAAGTACATTGAGACATTTTCTCTTGGATTATTCTACAGCAGAACTGCTATAGAAATACTAGTCAGTTTAACTTTTTTAGCCTTTTCAGTATGTCCTGTCTCTTACAGAGCCTATTATTAATGAAAAAAAAGATCAGAAAGTTGTGTTTTGAAGTGTGGACTGTTTGTTCCTCACCACAGTTGCTCAGGACTCGTCCTGCCTTGCTCATGTGATCGTGTGCCCAGAGACCAGCTGCAGTTTCAAAGTGGATTTGCTGTGCAGCGGTAGAAATCTCTTGGAAAATAGGTAATCTGATATATTAGTTTATATCAAACCATGAGGACTATTATTCATGCTGTTCCTGGTCTTCATCATCGTGGCTGTCAGCCTGATATCCCTTCTAATCAGCTGGGTAGACAGGGTTTAAAGCCTCAGGCACGTATATGAAGCGGAGAAAGAAGCACCACTCCAAGGCTGCCTGGCAAAAGTATCCTTCTCTTGTCAATGGGGACAAAAAGAGAAGGATGGAGGTCACATTCAGGGTTTTTTATTTTGTTGTGGGGTTGGGGAGGGTTGTGTGTTGATTTTGGTTTTTTTTTTGAGGGGGAGGGAGGG
This sequence comes from Passer domesticus, assembly GCF_036417665.1. Classification (NCBI taxonomy): domain Eukaryota; kingdom Metazoa; phylum Chordata; class Aves; order Passeriformes; family Passeridae; genus Passer; species Passer domesticus. The sequence continues at coordinate 40,689,210 of NC_087480.1, read as the reverse complement.
GAAGAAAGGCAGTGGTGTAGCCTTTGCCTGTGTTTGATTTAGCTAAAGAAAGTGCTGCAAATCTGTAATGTACCTCTGTGTCCTAAACTGCAACAGCAAACTGAAATAGTGCTAAACCTGACCCTGGGGACTGTTCATGTGGGACTGTTGTCACCCAGGTCCATTTCTTAGAAACACTGTTAGTAAGTGTGATTAATGTAGCCAAGCTCTCGATGATCTGAGCTAGTGGATTCTTTTTTGTCAAGTTTTGCTAACCAAAAAATCTGCCAGTCACCACCAAAGCACATGAAATGCTTTGAAAGAAAGAAAAATATATGCCAGATTACAAAGGTAAGATTGAAAATATGCAGCTATCTAGATAATTTGGAATACTGGAAATATTCCTGAAAATACTTATGCATGTACTTAACCTTAAGCATACACATAATTCTATTAACTTCAGTGGGACTATATATATTTCTAAAGTGAACCACCTGTGTGTTTGAGAAGACAAAGCCATTAAGCTTCTCTGCATGCAGAATTTGATCCTGTGACTAAGTCTTTGTGTATCAAGCTGTAAATTTACCCTGAAGCTTGCCATAAAGTCAGTGCTTTTAAAGAGTATATTTGAAGAGCTCCAGTAGAGTCTCAAGGCAGTTATAATAGTGTGTATTTGATTTACAGCATGCCATTGAATTAGAAGGGTATTTGAAAGAGGATTTATGTTAAAATAATGTAGACAGTGATTTAGAGCATGGATTGTGGCCATAACTATGGGCAAAACAGAAGAGTTTATTGCAGCAAACAGCTCATTGCCTTCTGCGGAAAAAACACTGAAGTAGAAAATTTGGAGATTGTCATCTTGGCTGAGTGTATCTGTTAACTAAAAATACTGGTCAACACATGGCTTTTCAAAGTACAGAGGACTTTCAACAACATTTTGTGTAACCAGCACTGGATAGAATTATCAATGAGCTGGAACAGTGATTTGGAAAGGAGAACCATGGAATCGATAATCCAGCTGGGACAATGAATCCAAGAAATATACATTTCTTGGAAAATGACAAAGCATTTTGGCAATAAGTGCTACAAAAGAGTCGATCTGAGAATTTTGCCAAATTCCTTGACAATACTGAGATGGCTCCTGAATAGACACATGCCTTGACCTGATTAGTAAACATTTGGGTTTTATACAAAAATCAAGAAATTAAATCTTAAAATAAGAATTTCAAATCTTTTTTATAACTCTCTTGATTGCTCTCAGTATTGTTTTCCTAATTTCTTATTGGAAGCTTAAAATGCAAGGCCAAAATATCAGCTGGCATAAATTACCTGACTTTTGTGAAGATGGGCTGGTATGAATGATAGGGGGCTTGATCTGTCTCCTTCAACATGTCTATCCCCTGCCTTCAATTACAGTCTGTTAGTTTGGATTTAAGTGGAGTTTAAGATACGCGAGGCTGCTCTGACAAATGACAGCTTATTTTCAACGTAATGCTGAACTTTCCATACATTTGCAAGGTGAAAACAAAGAGAAGCCCCTTGGCTTGGACTTGCACTGGCAAAGACCAGGCAGTGACTGCTTTGGTGACAGCGCATCCGAGCGAGCCCAAAGCGCTGCCTGCGGCTGGGCCGGAAACGCTGGGACTGTGCCGCTCCATGGTTTGGATTGCCCTCTAGAATTCTGATACAAACAGCTGATTCGGGGCTTGCCTTATCAGTTGAATTCTCAGGTTCTGGTTTTCGTGGTTTTTTTAATGCTAAAACTTGGAAAACAAAGTGATGATCCTCTATGGGCAGCAGTTCCCTGCTAAGAGAATCTGGTCAGGCCGTTTCACGCATGGAAAAGATCCTATTTGTCCTTACAGCCTGAAGTCCCTGAGTGAAACCTTCCTGGATTCACTGGGAGAGGCAGCACTGCTTTCTGTACCAGCAGCCTCATGGGTGAAGTTACTCCCCAGGACTGTATGGATACAGCAGATAAAAACTGATACAGGACAAATGCCAAGGACAGAAAGGTCTATGCAGTGAAATGATGCATGAAATATTAAGAGGGCGGTGTTTGGCAGCTTCATTAGGAGGCCAGGGGAAGCATTCTGCACACCAAGAAAGGATGAAGGCAACTGTGTCTTGGAAACTTGACAAAGAGATCTTTGTGCTCTCCTCTCTTGTTTGGTTTAACATCGTCACACTCCTCTCTCTTTCCCGGAAAATGCTCTCAGCCACAGCAGAGGACCCTGTGTTTCTGTTTGGGTGGATGTGCAGGTCTCCCTCCATCCCCTACCCCTGACACACTGAATCAGTCTCCTGCTGGATCCACATGGATTCACACAAACTATGGAAGTGGACAGAGGGAGCTCTCCTGCTCTTGTTTCAGGCAGGCTGTATATCCAGCCAGACATTTCAAGATCAATTATTCTCAAATTTGAGTTTATATACAAGCTAGTGAATGAAATGTTTTGTAAACTTGAATGATTTTTTTTTTAATGGGAAAACACAACTTTATCCCAGTGCTCAAGGGATGATGTATGCCTCAGTCCAGCATGGAGGGAGTTGATGGCAAGAACACAGATGATGGAGTTCATAAACAAGTGGCAGCAGAGCTGCTCATAAATAGCAAAAGTAAGGCTGGACATTTAACAAAATTAACTCCCTGCAAAAAGAAGAAACTTGAAAACATAATGTGGAAGAAAAAATTAGTCCAAAGAACATAATTTTGATGATATTTGGGAAAATAGACTAGACAAGGTTGAACTGAAATTAATCAGATCACAATTCCTTTTTTGGACATGAAAATTTGAAAATTTCACAACCATTTAGTAATATAAACTTCTTACCCCAAAAATGGTTGCAGAGAATATTAAGAAAATGTTCTTTGAAACATAGAATTCTAACAAACATTCTCAATGTACTTTATTAGCATTATAGACAGAAAAATATTACAAATTGTAACTATTTCATAGACACAGATGAATAGGCAGTAAAATCTAGAGCTAAGGACAGAGAAAACCATTTTTAAGGTAAATTAATCATAATGCATTGAAGATATTTTTCTACTTCTGTTGAAGCAGAAGTAGGAAACAGCATTGCTGCTGCTTGTCACAGAAAAGCATCCTGCTTCATATGGAAACAAGAAAGTGCAACTTCTTTTGTCAGAGGCCTTTAAGAATTTTCCCACCACTAGCACTTATCCTTTTGGCCCCTTTGTCTCTTTCTCAGGCACCTGTTAGTTAGCTCCTTGATGGTTCTGCAGAGGTAAGTCCCGTGTTAGAAGGAGAAGACAGCAAAGGCAGCAAGGCAGCACACAGTGACCTTGCAGGTCACAGCTCTACCAGTGCTTGTCCCAGTTGTTTAGGATCCTGTTTGCCTTGCAATCCAGCTGCAGGACAGATGTTTGCAATATAGCCTCTTCTAAAGCTCTGAGAAGATTGCAGATTTCAGTTTTATGCTATCAAGAGGAGTATTCTCTGTTGGCAGACATTTTCATGGTCTGGTTCTAGAAATGCTTTCTCTTGGATGCATAACTGTGAACAGTCACCAGGAAACAGGGATCCCTTGCTTGTCCCTGGTTAATGCACCTGGGGTTAGTGCTTGGTTTTGCAGTGCAGGATGAGTTCAGCAAAAGAGCAGCTATAGAGGCAGAACTGCCATACTTCAGTAATTATTTTGAGTGATGCAGAACTCCTGTGTAGCTGCATACAGCAGATGGACTGGAGGGATGCTGGTTTGTTGCTTGCATTAAAGGTGGTTTGTGCTGATTCTTGTGTTGCAGGGAGTGAAAGCCTGCAAGTGTTTGGTTTGAGAAGTGCAGTGAGGTAGCTCTCTTTGTTTCTGAATGAGTACAAAACAAAATAGGTAAGACAAATATCTTTACTGGCAGTGGATGGCTGCTCCTCTGCCATATGTGTGATGAAAGAAGATTTATGTCATGGGTAATGCCCAGATTTGTTGAAAATATTGGTTGGCTTCCTCAGCAGGCCAGAAATCATCTTGCAATAAAACACAGTATGTTATTACTTCTCTGGGTTACTGCTGTTACGAGTTGATGACTGCATGATGAGAAATTTAAATTTTTCAGTGATAACATTTAACAGAGGCAGTCTCAGGAAAACAGCAGAGGCAATTGCAAGCATTTGGGTAAGTGCATGGGCACTGCAGTTAGACTATTTCAAGAATCCCTTACTGTATCCATCACATAAACAACCTCTATGGTGTGAGAAGATTGATAACATGCTCCGTATTGTACGTGATTTTCATTCAGTCTGTAGATTCCAAAAGTGAAAATAAGTTGCATCACATCAGAATCACAGTATATCATGTCTCCAGGCTAAACTAGAAATCTTTTAAGGAGGTCCTTCAGTTTAAAACAAGTTTTATTTACTTAACTAATGCCTGGAAATCCCCAATAGTTCTGCTGTGAAAAGGAGTTCTTTCTTATCTCTTTTTAATTTTTTTTTTTTAAATTTAAGTGTACTGAATGCTTGATTATACCTAATTGTCATCCCAAGCTTACACACTGAAGAAAGAAACTCCTTTTGCAAGATTCTGACTTTATTTTGTAACACATTAGAGGAACTTTCATATGGATTACATCTCCTGAGTCTGCTGGTGCCTGACATATGTTCTGTGAAAAAGAAAAATGACATATTGTTCTGTAAAACTATTCCCCGTGTCTCCCCACTTGCCAAGTTTACTATACATTGTGTGAAAGGAAAAAAATGTCCAGAATATTTCAGGAAAAGTGGAACAAACAATTACAGTTGATTGTGACAGCAATGAATATACTTGTAAGTATAAATGCTGGTATCAGGAATATTCTTTAAGCTCTTTGAAATGCTTTCACTTGGCATATTTCAGATTGCCTGGTTTGTACCCTGTAGAACAGGCCCAGCCCTGTTTATAGATATAAATTGAGCATTATTAAGGAATACTAGGTGTGATGAGCAAACCATGAATTATAGATAACAGCTTTCACAAAGCTTTTTGAAATGCACACCAATGATGCTTTGCCATAGAAACCTAATGGTTTCTATGGTATTTAGGTATTTTGTATACCACAAAATACCTAAATGTGGTATTTTGTGGTATACAAAATACCACATTTAACAGTGGCATTAAAGAAACTCAGGAGATAATAGAGCAGAAAGAACATGTCCTTGGACTACTTTATAGAGTGCAATTACATTTTAATGTGTAAAATGTCTTTGAATGAGGAATTTTAGCTTGTTTTCTCTGGAGATCACAAGAGAAATAAAAAAAATTGATCCTTGGAAATGAGGATTTCAAGACTATTGTATTCCAATATAGTCCATCAGATCTCATGTACTACTTCTGATCCTGTTTGGATAGAAGCATTAAACAGAGATTAACTACTTCAAGAAGTTGAGGCAATAAGGATGTAGTGTTCCTCTCCTTCTTTAGGAACAACACCAAATTCAGGACTTAAGGTGATGCCCTCTTGCTTGGTGTCTTGAGGTCTTAGGCTCAGTCCCATCGTGTCCATCCACACTGGCTGGCTGACTGCAGTTCACCACAGCTCTAAGCTGCATTTCTCACTCACGCCGTAGCGTGCATGATGAGGTTTCTCTTTGGTACCACATGTGTTTGCAGGGGTATTTGGAATATAAACATGTTGTGGGCATGAAGATGAATTTTTGTTTAGTCCTGTTTTGAGCGCTTCTTTATCCCAGACCCTGGCATTCATAGACAATTTCAAATGCCCTGTCCACTAGAAAGGTGACAGGATCATGCACAACCAATCCAGGAGGTTTTTGAAGCATGCTGAACACATTTTGCTGTAGCAGGTGATGACTGAACTGATTGCTAGACCCATTACACACAAGGAAGGAAGAACTGGTTGAAAAGGTGAAGGTCAAGGGTGGCCTTGACTGCAGTGACCATGAGACTTGGCAAATCCCCCTGTAAGACAGACTAGGAGGAATAAGGGGCCCAGGAGAGCGAGTCAGTCTTCAAGGACAACCTCCTTAGGGCATAAGAGCAGTCTACTGCAATATACGGAAAGAAAATCAAAAGTAACAGAGGAGAAGCTTGGGTGGAGAGGTGACTCCTGACCCAGCTCAGGTGCACACAGGGAGCACACTGAAGGAGGAAGCAGAGGTGGCAGCCCAGGAGGTTTTCAAAGACACATCTTGAGTGTGCAGAGAAAGAACTGCAAAATCCAAAGCTCAAGCTGAGTTGAAATTAGCAAATGATGTAAAGGGTATAAAAAGGCTTCTTGTGCTTATATGCCTGGAAAAAGTGGCCCGTGTCAGCCTGGGTCCAGGGACCACACAGCAAGTCTGTTGTGATGAGGCAGGTTCAAGGTCAAGCCAGGAAGGCAAGCCAGCAGGTCAGGATCAGGGAGGCAGGAGACTGGGCACTGACACAGCTGCAGCACAGCTGCAGTGTCGCTCAGACAGAGGCCAAGTGCAAGAGCCTCAGCTTGAAAGCAGCTCCCAAGGGATGGAGAGGCAGGCAGGCCTTTGCTGAGGTTGTCTCTAGCTTTATTCCCAACAAATAGTTCAGATCAGCAAAAAGGCTGACCTTGAACTCAGTCAAATAAACTCCTGAACTGACTAAAATCCTGGCAGGGGGAGTTGAATCAGGGCCCTGATGCACTACGGGCTGGGGATTTGCTGTGCAGAAATCAGTATTGCAGAATAAAACCTGGGGGACCTGGTGGACAAGGAGCTGCCTGTGAGTCAGCAACATGCTCTTGTAGCAAAAGGAGGCTGACAGCACTCCAAGCTCTGTGAGCAAAAGGCCAGGCAGCCTCTGAAGGGGAGGCATTAGTCCCTCTGTCTGTTTACCCTGCCCCATTTTGGGCTCCCCATCATGAGAAAATGAAACACTGATGCAGAGCCAGGGGCAGACTGCCAGGATATTGTGTGGCTGGAGTTTCTGAGAGAGGGGGAGCAGCTGAGAGGGCTTGTTCAGCCCTAAGGAGAGCTGGCTTCAGGGAGAACCCTCCTGGTGTATGCAGCTACTGAGGGGGCTGAGGAGAAGATGGAGCCCAACTTTTCCCAGAGGTGGACAGAGGCAGTAAAGATGTGTTGAAACATGAGAAATTTTGACTTGATACAGTAATTTTCTTTTTTGCTGAGAGGGTGGTGGAACACTGGAGCGAGCAGGATGCCCAGGGGAGCTGCAGTGTCCCTGACCCTTGGAGATGCTCCGAGCCAACCTGCATGAGGCCCCAAGCAGCCTGCTCTGAGCAGGAACCAGAGGGGAGGGAACCATCCCACAAGTGGGATTTCACATGGCAGCTAGGTGCTTTGCTGTGTGTTAAAATTCAAGTCCAAAGACAAAGGTTTGTACTTAGCAACACTTCTAATTCTCAGGAACACGTACACATTATTCTGCTCCAACATCTGTTAATAATAGAATATGAAGCAATACGACTTTCTAATGGAACTGTTGAGAAGAGCAACAGATGGAAAATTCTGTGCAAAATAAGTCATATCAATATGATTTAATTTTTGTGTTTGCCTGGGACTCTGACAACAAAATGGCCTGATTCTGTGGCAGAAGTACAGAAACATTTGAGAATTGCTACGAGCCCTGTTCCCTTCACCACCACCTGAAATAAAACAGCGAGGTGGCTCCACAGGCTCACTGCTGACATCCTTCTGAATTCTCTCAGGCACAACCTCTCAAATACCAAACAGTATGGTGCTCCTACCACTCTGCTGCTCTTAAACTGAACCTACAGCTCCAGTGGTTAGGGTAGGCAGCAGGACTCACTCCAGTAAATAAAGCATCAGCTGTGTTAATGTACTAGGGCTGTACTGTCCCATGGACAGCCCGCTGGCCTTGCTCTTCTGGACATGTCACTTCCTTCCTCTGCTCCCATTTTGCCTAGGTATTAAACTCAAGAGTTTCTTCAATAAGCATACCAATAAATATGGAAGTTTATTGTATTATTAATTACTGGGATTACATTCCATCTGCTGTGCTGAGAACCTTCCCATCCACTTTGTGTCTTTGGTATCTGATGCAAGGGTGAATCAAAAATGACAAATCCATACAGGGATAACCCATCTGCCTGAAGTATTTGTAGCTATTTAGCACAATGGCAACTGGGTCTGTTGTCCTTACACCTCTGAACGAAGAAACCTGCAGAAAATGTATTTGATATTTCAGTACTTCACCTGTCATGCAGTTGTGGAACAGTGTTAAAACAAACAGCAGTGTAGGAAGCCTTCCTTAAATACCTGCCATATACCTACATTGGATTCATACACTACACAGGGGTATAGTTTTTCCTTTACAGAAAAAAAAAAAATTTAGAGGGAATTTTCTTATTCCTAAGAAGAAATGTTGACATTGCTGAATTACCTTATGGAATTAATTATGAGCAAAGCACCCTCAACAAAACATGAAGACAAATCACTGGCCAAGGAACCTGGCACTGGGGGCTCCCCATTATGTCAGCCACAACATTAGAAGAGGGTCAGGGATTTTCTGCAGGATCTTTTGATAGAGGAAACCATACAGTGATTTTTAATCTTTTAATGCAAGTAAATATAAAAATACACTGTCTCTATTGGCTATTTGTAAATTAAATACTGTTTGTAGAGCTGAGAGACTGGCTTTTTTATAACTAATTTTCATATAAAACTTCTGTCAGTATATAGCCTTTTATATGTATGCTAGTGCATAAATACGGCCTTAATCCATGGCAAGTAAATAGCTGGAAACTGTTCTTTTAATATTTAGGATTCCTTGATTTAATGCTTCAATTTTTTTGGTAGACACAGCAGACAGTTTTTAAAGCAGCCTAGAGATTTAAAATGAGACCTCTTCATTTTAATAAAGTTCAGTTCCTAATTTTGTGTATATTTGGCCTTACCACATTAAGTCCACACTCAGAAGATTACAAGAGTATGACATTTTTATGTCTGATAACAAAAATCAGTTTCATGCTGCTTTGAATAGAACTTTTTAAAAAATCTCCATCATAGTTTTAATGACTACCAGGTTAATCAGGTAGCCTGCAACCTACAGCATTTAAAATATACATTTGAGAAGTATGAGGAGTATATTCTTGCCTAAAGAGAAGAACTGAATTTATTCAGCAAAAAAGCATTCAATCTGGTAAGAAACTTTTACTTGCAAATGACTTGAATGAGTGATTTCCTTCTCCTGAATCTATGCATATTGAAAGATGCTGCCTGACCCTGCTGCTTCACTAAAAAATTATTCCTTAAAGCGAACTGTCTGCTGGGCTGAAAAAAATCTCCACAACAATCACTGTGTGGGAAAGAATTGGGTATATTCCCTTAATATTGGCAGAAATGTTTCTTGAAACTTTCTTGGAGTTTGTGCTGTTGTTGTTGTTGTTTGCTTGGGTTTTTTTTTTTTTTCCTTTTTTTTTTTTTTTCTATGCAAAGGAAAGAGCAGCTTCTTTCTTTTTTCCATCTTTCATTTCTCTGAAGTTCCTAAGAGGGAGGCCAGCTGCAAGGTGTCTGACTCGCATCTAAACTGGAACTGGGCAAAGACCAGCCCTTGTTTTCAAACACTCCTGTGAATAATCAGCATCCACTGGAAAGCATTTGATATTTGCTGGCTGAATGCTGGATTTGGGCAGCAGACCTGAAAGGTGGTTTATTCTACTGTTAGATTCTGCCAGCTGTCACTTCTGAATTAGAAATAAATTAGGAACAGAAATTAAAAATCCACCTAAATTTTCTAAATTGTCTGTGAATTGAAGTTAATATGCATAGAAATATTACTTATGTTTAATTTTGAAATTAATTTGCATCAAAACAATTGATAAAGCATCCAGACTGCACAGATAAAGCTAATGCCTGGTTAAATTTACAAAGGCTTGTAAATATTTGCTAAATGCATACTTCATGTCTTCTGTAGATTATGATGCAAATCTATCTAACAAACAAAAGGTACTATGGATCAGACTGCCAAGGTTTGCAAATACTACCTGTAAACCAAATGCTGAGCTAATACAGCCATATCATAAACATTTACATTTTTATCTCTCAAAGCTCTGTAATTTGAAGTTATGTTCATCAAAGTTCCCCCATCTCCTCTGTTAAACTTGTAATTAAAGCTGACCTGATTATGAAGATCTGCTATCTCAGTCTTGTTGCGAGGACACGTTGATTAGAAAATCAAGGAAACCTCATTTCCATCCAAGCAATGACCTCTGCCCAGGAGTCCACTGATTAATTAATGAGTGTGTTTGCCTGGGTGTGTGAGTTTGGGCAGGTTAGCCTGGCTGCAAGGACAGGGACAGCTGCTGGAATGCAGCATCCCTGAACCTTAACGAGAGCCTAGCACGAGCATCACATGAAAGCATCACCTTACCCAGGAAGGTGTCACTTCTGGTCATGTCCAACTTAAATCATCATTTCCTCAAGCAGGAAAACTTAGAGCCCTTTACAGTGTATTTTTGAATAAATAACATAAAGAGGTTAAAAAGATGTTTGTATGATCATGCAAGGAGGCAATAAAAATGTGGAATACTTGTAGCCATGTATATTCTCTATATATTTAGTTAATAAACTAAAGTTTATTTATTTAGTATAAATATATAAGCAATACAATATAAATATATACATTGTTTATAGTATGTAGTTAATAAACTGTACAGGCTTCTTGAAAGAGGTCTATTTCAAATCATGAAAGAGAGTATCTTGAAAGAAAGTATCTTTAAAGAAACTGAATGATGAAATCACATAATGTAGGAATGTGGTTTTTTAAAAAGTACAGTATTTTGTTTTCAAGTATCGTCTCATGACAATATTATGGCTAAGGAGTTTAACGTGGAAATTGATGTTTGTGAATTTGGTAGTTTGGAAAACTTTGCATAGGAGAGATGACAGTCACTCATTTACAACTGGGAATGGGTGTGTGTAAGATTCAAACAAAGTGATAAAAACCCCAAGCCTCCAACCCCATTAAAACGGGGCTGAGTGCAAACTCTCATTGTAAGCGATGCTTTTCAAGTCTGTGAGGTGTGACAAGGTGATTGTGTTGTTAGGAGATGTGCTGATAGCTGCTGAGATAACATAAACCTACTGTAACTTATTTGAAAAGAACAAGGACTAAAACAGACCCAAGTACACTCAGGGGTCAGTGGAGAATTCTTGGTACAAGGTATAAACTGTAGATCATACTGAAGTATTCTAAAAAATATTTATTATGGCCATAGAGTAGGAAACTTAATAGGTTTTGATTTTGCCATTTTTGACAAACCCATTGGTGTTCCCAGGGGAGAACATGTCTTTCAGCAAGCTCTGCTAACAATGTTCTAAAGGAAATCCCTTTATGGGTTTCAGGAGCACTTAAGAGGAAGATCACTTTATTAGTAGCATGCTTTACTATTAAATGAATTGTACCTGGCAAGTGAGGAATTCTGTGATACTTAAGATTCCTTAATTCACAATATGTCTGCTCCAGCTTATGGTGATGATGAGTGTTTTCTGCCTCTCAAAGCCTTGCTGGAGTTATTTGGGGTGGGAGATTTAGATCTGTACGGAGCTGGATTCAGTCAGTGATCCCTAAACCTATTTCATAGGGTGGCATTTGTGTGTAGGGTAAATTCTGTTTCCTGTTCTCCCCGTGAGTCTCTCTGCACAAAGCATAGGTGCTTGCAGCTTGCATTAGGAGGATTCAAACTCCCCCATAATAAATACTGAACAGAATAATTTTTGTCTTCAGATGATTTGTGCTTTTGCCTTCCCTCTGTCCCTTTTATGCCTTCTGTGCTAAAGAAAAATCACTGCATGTGTGAATGTAGTGGTATCAACTTAAAAAAAGTAATTGGCTTCCCATAGAACTTCTCTGCCTTGCTCTACCATTTCCAAGTGACAAGATGTGTGGCCATTTTTTGTCTGTTTCTCATCTCCCTTTTGGAGATTTTGACCCTGCTTTGCACCACTTTTATAGACCCAAACCCACGTGGTTTTGATTTGGCAGAGAATGGCAGATTGCTAACAGAAAGGATGTGATGCTTGTTTTGGCATTTTACTTGGTGTTTTTCATCTGCATCTCTTGTTGTGTCCATATTGAGCTTGGTTGCAAACTAGAAATTATGCTCTGTGGTTTTCTGGACTGATGACAAATCTCATGAGGTTTGGGAATCCCATGAAGTTTAGAAGGGCCAAGGGCAAGGTGCCGCTGGAGTCCAGAAGGGGCCACCCAGTTGATCAGAGGGATGGGACACTTTTCCTATGAGCAAAGGCTGAGAGAATTGGGTTTGTCCAGCCTGGAGAAGAGGAGGCTTTGGAGTGACCAAACTGCAGCCTTCCAGTACCTGAAAGGAGCCTACAAAAATCATAGACAGGGATATTTTAAAGGAGCATGTAGCGATGGGCTAGGGGGAATGGCTTCAAAATGAAAGACAGTAGGTTTAGATTAAGTATTATAAATAAATTAATTTTTCTGAGGGTGGTGAGGCACAGGCACAGGCTGAGCAGAGAAGCTGTGCATGCCCCCGTCCCTGGAAGTGTTCAAGGCCAGGCTGGATGCGGCTCTGAGCAACCTGGCCTAGGGGAAGGTGTCCCTGCCCATGGCAGTGAACTTGGAACAAGATGATCTTCAAGGTTCCTTCCAACGTAGGCCATTCCATGATCCTTGAGATGGAGCTGCCCTGATGGCACTTCCATTATCCTCTTATCTGATTCCAATGAAGTGGATTTTTGGATATTTTTTCATTTGGCCTTTTAATCCAAAGCATTAATAAATCTGGGAGAAAATTAAGGCTTGTAGGTCCAATTCAATTTACATGAGACCTCTTTTACTGCCAATACTTAAGAGCTGAGTTGTGTAAGTATCTGTATCAGTTTGAAAGTTCCTCTACATTATTAGACTGGTAAAAAGATGACTAATGAATACTTACCACTGGTAAACTACAATGGAAGATTGACTAGGAATCTTCATCTCTAAGCTACCTGTTTTTCAGTTGCTCCTACCTACAAAACAAATGTTCATCTCCCCCACCTCCCGCCAATCCTCTTACATCAGTTCCTATGCTAATCTTTTAGATATAATTTAGGTTGAGGTCAGCCATTTTCATATTATGCAAAACTTAGAGAAAAAGGCTTTGTGTCTTCTGGATTACGTGTAGAACAGCTGATTCTGAAAAGTCCAAGTATCAGTTGCTTCATGGCTCGAATTTGGACTGGAAAACCAAAGAGTAAAGAAAAGTAAACTACACTCACAGCTTCAGAATATACTAAATTAGTCCATTTTATGCATATCTAGAGGTTTTGCTTTCAGCTTTTCCTTCTTCCTTGATTCCCTCCCAAGGAAAAGCTGAACCGAGGCAGTAGCAAGAGATGGTTTTGAACACCAATGCCTTTCCCAAAACATCATCTTTCATTAAAAGCTGCTGTGGTTGCAAAGCAGTCTTGAAAACATGAACTAAGTGTAACCTGGGCAGAGATGTCTGCTTAAGCTTTCACGGAGTCTGAAATAATAGCTCTGAGAGATGTGAGCCTCATCTCAACAGGGTGTTCTCTCATATGCCTTCTATTTTAAAGTTGAACTTTCTCTACTCTTCCTGCTCTTCCAGGCAGGCAAGGTTTAGTCACTGCATGCAGTCAATTTACTCCAGTGACAAGGCATGTATTTGCTTTGGGAAAGAAACCCTACCTATTTTTTCTCCAATTATGACAAAATGAAATCTAAGGGACCCAGTGGTCCTATCTGCCAAGACAGACCCTAGTCCAGGAGTGGCTGGAATTGCACAGTAGATCAGCCTGACAGGCCGCCAGACTACTCCCCTGTCTGCAAAAGTGGCAAGCACCAGCAGCTTAAGAGAAGAGAGAAATAAACATACACTAGACTTATAAAATATTTATTGTAATTCAAAATACAGATTTACTGAAATCCTGGGTTTTTTTGGAGGTGGGGTGTTGGTTTTTTTTTTGGTTTTTCTTCTTTCTTGTACACCTAAAATGGAAGCTTTCCACAATTAAAATGTCTCAGTATTTGGATAATCATCTGATCCAAATTCAATCTTATTAAAGCATTGGCCATTTTTTTTTTTTTTCAGAAGAGACTTTCAGATTCTCTGTGCTTTGCAGTAGGTCTGGGGGGAGAGATGGGGGGCAGAAGGGAGGCAGGCAGAAAGACAGAGGCACAGACATGACTGTGGTTGTGCCCCATATCCTTCTCAGTGTCCTTCTTCTCCTCTTGGCTCTGTAACATCCCCAGGTGCTGGATGCCTTGCTCTTCCCATCCCCTTCTAGAGCAGACCTGGGCACTGCTCCCTTCTCTCCTGGCTCTTTAGTCCAGACTGATCCCACCAGAGAAGTTCACTTTAACAGAGGGTGAATTAATGCTCCCTGCTGAGAGGGCCTCTCATGGTACACAAAAATCCACATTTAACTTTTTTTTTTTTTCCTAAAAAACCCCTGAGCTACATGAAGTGCGTTGTTATATGTCAAGGATACAAAGCCCCAAGCAATTTAATTTACTTCAGTGGGAGTTGCAAATAGTGGCTGCTAAAACACAGCCAAAAATTACCACAGAATGAGGACTGGGAAAGCAAGTACTTGAAACCCAGAACAATCCCCAAGCTAAGGTTACTGCTGCAACATTCAGTTCTTTTTGTTGCACATCTATATGGTTTATTATTAGTTAATCTATGTCCTGTGAGGTTGCAGGATGTGCAACAAAGCCAAAACAATATTGGTTTGGAGAATTTAATATTTGTAATTTCCTGACTTTTGAATATTTGATTTTTCAGCCCCAGTAATGCACTAATGCTGTTTTATGTGTTTAATATATAATTGGCTTGAGTTTTTTTCATCTTTTCAACTGTTGATACGATGATTAGCTTCTGGAGGAAGAGTGAAAAGAATGACGTTTTTTCCTTGGCCCAGTACCACAGAATCTATTTTATGCACTTTTTCATTACAGTGTTACTATGTTAGTGAGGGAAACTTGGTGTAGGTGGGAATTTGGCTGCTCAGTGCCTCTCAGATGAATGAGACTTGGAAGCCTCTCAAGGCCGGTGTTATTTTTATTTCCTTTCCAAACTCGAGGGAAGCACTCGAAGACTGAAAGCTTTTTACGTGTGTTTACAGGACGGTGGGTTTGCTCCAGCCGTCCCTGCTGCACCAGCTCTTCAGCAGTTTGGGACAGTGTTTGTTTAGCACTCGATAAAACAAAAAGCTAAGCAGATTACAGCAGGTTAAATTAACATTTATGACCTTTAGTACGAAAAGCTGCCCTTTCCTGCTGCGCATAATGTGCTGCTGCGGTGTGTCGGTGCACACACGAGCCGGACCCATCCTCCGAGCGCCTCCAGCAGCGGGTGCAGGTGCCCGTGAGGGGACACGCGACGGTCCCCACGCGCTGCCGGGCCCACCTGCCGGGCTCCGCAGCGCACCTGCCGCGGAGGGCTCGGCCTGCCCCCCTCCCCCGCCGCCCTCAGGTGACACCAGCCCCGGCGGCTCCCCGGGCCGCCGCGGAGCTTCCTGGTTCCCAGAAGGTGCCGGAGCGGCTGCAACAGGAACTGAGAGACGGGGGAGGAGGCGGTGCCGCGCTCCGCCGCAGTCGCGGCCCGAGCCGGGGGAGCGGAGCGGAGCAGCCATGGGCCGCCGCCCGCCGCGGCGCTGAGCCGCCCCCGCCGCCCAGCGCTCCGCGGCCGGCGCTGCCCCTTCGCCCCTGCCGGGCGGGGCGCTTGTCCCTGGGGGCGCCGGGGCCGCCGCCGGGGCCCGCGATGTGACCATGGACAGCAGGTTCAAGTGAGTGCTGTGCCGCGGCGGGGCTGTGAGACGCGCCGGGCCGGGCCGGGCCGGGCCGAGCCGAGCCCCCGCGGCGGGCAGGCGGCGAGCAGGCCCCGTGGCAGCCCCGGTCCGCCGGGCCCGGCGTGCGGCGGGCGGGGACGGGAGGAGGGGGAGCCCACCCGGCGGGAGCGTGCGAGGGGCCGGGCGCGTCCGCCGCGGCCGCTGAGTGACAGCGGGAAGGGCGGGCGGGAGGCGGCGGGGCCGGAGCCGGGGCGAGGCGGGACCCGCGGCGCGGGGGGAGCGGCGGCGCCCCCCGACCCGGCCCGCGGCGGCGGGGAGCAGGAGGAGGAGGAGGAGGAAGAGGAGGAGGCGGCTGCAGCCCCGCCGGCCGCTCCACTGCCCCACGCTGCCTCCCGGCCCCGCGGCGGCCCCGGCATCGCCCGTGCGCAGCGGCGCGGGGGACGCGCTCGGCAGCCGCCGGCCCGGCCGGGCAGAGGCCCCGGTGCCGCGCGGGCTGTGCACGGTGAACGGGGCCTGTGCGGGGCTGGCAGCGCGGTGCCGAGGCCGCCGGGCCCAGCGGAGCTGCCCGCAGTGGGCCGAGGCTGTTACAGACATCCCTGTAGGAAATCACAGATTGTCAGGGTTGGGAGGGAGCTCTGCAGATGATCCCGTCCTGTCGCCTTGCCAAGGCAGGGTCATGTAGAGCAGGTGACACAGGAACGCTTCCAGGTGGGTTTGGAGCGTCTCCAGGGGAAGACTCAATGACCGTCCTTGGGCAGCCTGGTCACTGCTCTTCCACCCTCAGTGTAAAGTTCTTCCTCACGTGCAGGTGAAACTCCTTGTGTTTTAGTTTATGGCCATGGTGGTCGCAGACCACCCTTCTGTCATTACTGTGTGGCAGGTGCAGAAGAGGTTCTTATGGTGTTTGGGAGCACTGCCGTCCAGGCTGCCCTCCGGCCGCCGCCTGCTCTGGTGACATTGAAAGTGACGAGATGTTACACACGGGTTTCGGCAATTGACAAACAGCTCCGTGTCTATATGCACTGAGCAGGCTGGCACCGCGGAGCTGGCAGGGAAACCAGAGACGAGAGACAGGCTCACAATTCTCAGATTAGTTTGACACATTTTTGACACTTCTGAGCGTAGTGGGATGTGAAGAGTAAACTTAGAAGCATTTTCCTGCAAAAGCAGTTTTAGAGTACTACAGTGAAAGACAGAAGGCAGTATTACTTCAGAGACCTTTTTTGAGTGTAACTCATCCAGGAGTTGAGCTAGAAGGACTCATTTGGTGATTGTAACTCAAACTGCTTGACATTAAGCAACCGCAACCTGAGAGGATAAACCAAAGGCCTAAACTAGAGCAATGTCATGGGGAGATGTCATTTCTTTTAAGTGAAGGATTTTTGTGGTTCGGTTTTCTAGGTGACTCAACCAAGCACAGCCCTATCAGTTTCATTCTGAACCTGCTCAGCAGCCAGAGGAACAATGGACAGTTTAACACCAGAGTAAATCTCCAGTGTCCTGGATTTATGCTGTTGTAACTCAGACCAGAATTTCATATGCAGGATCAGTAGATAAAGGATTTCCCCAACAAAATGCTTTAAAATGCAAGGAGAGAGTGTGATGTGGGAAGGTTATGTCTTCATAATCTGAATTAGACTATAATTGTGTATCTCAGCTGATGATGGTGCTGAGGTCAGTGAAAGCATGCACTGAATCAATTAATTTGTGACAGCTGGCTCAGCCTTTGGATTTCATTCAATACTTTATTTAAAGAAACAACAATGTTTTAATTTGCTATATGCTTTATGTGAAGCATTCTAGAAACCTGGAACCAGTCTTGGTTTTTTTTTTTTTTTTTTTTTTTTTTCCTATGCCCAAGTCTCCAGCTGATTTCAGTGGGAGTGTTACACAAGACAGGAGTTCCAGTGTGAGCCTTTTATGTGGTTAAATAGATAATTGATATGGGTGCGGTTATACCGCTTGTTTTTAATATAAATAGCAGCGTGCTTGGTAGGCAGAGAGGGGTGGCTGGCATGGCAATGGCATTTAGGCCCGTTTCAATGAATATGTAGTTTGGGATTAGGCTGAGTGTTAATTGCTGTTGGCACATGCAGTTTGTTATTATCATCAGGTGGAAGAGGCGCCGGCCGTCGCACGCAGCTGCCCTCGATGGCTGCTGCAGATAGGGAGGCTCCGCGATCCCGGCTGCCTCGGGCCTGTGGCCATCCCCACTCGGTGCACGAGTGTTGGCTCTGGCAGTGAACCACGCCTGACGTTCAGCCTTTAGAGGCCCAGCTGGCGATCAATAGCTGGTGGAAGAGGAAGCCAAACGATTCTCGGCCTTGGGGTGGTAATCAGGTGCATTTAAAGGACAGCGCTAAACACAGGGAATTAAAATGGGAGTCTAATGATGGGCTGTTCTTACTTAGTAGAAAAAAGGCATAGCTCTAGAAAAGGCTGCCTGCGACTCCATTCATGTTGCAGATTGATTGATTGATAAGGAGCTTAGTAGCTCTTTTTTCTCAACTCTCAGATGAGGTACGGTAGAGTGACTTAAAAGTTATTTGATATATAAGGCAGTCACAATATAATGTAAATAAATTACACAGTTTAGCTTGTTTATCTTACTTATTCCTTTCTCAAGGCTGTATAGGGAAATGTGACTTTTTGGTTCTTCTTTAGAACTAATCTGAGTAATAATTTTGTTTTAATGATACTTTAATTCTATTTGTTATTCTAAAAAAATAATAGAAAGGATATATCAGTAGAAATAAGAAATATGTATATGATAATTGGTTGTGATTGTTTCTTCTAGGGAAAATCCGGAACGTACCTTTGATTTGGTACTGAAAGTAAAATGCCAAGCTTCAGAAAATGAAGGTAATACACTTTGCCTATTATATTTATATAGAGAAATGAGAGCTGGAAAAAAATACTTGGTATCCCAATCTACTGTTATTTCGTACTTTGAATTGCTTTTGGATTGAGATTGTGCTAGAATGTGCCTATTGCTTTTGAAAATCTATTACTTTGTAGTTGTTGTGGGGTTTTGTTATGTTTTCATTTTAGCTGTTGTAAAAATATTTTCATTCCCCATGATATATTTGCAAAACTTGACTTGAAATGTATTTTCTACTCTTAAAATGTTGATTTTGTGCAAGATTTCATTTTAGAAGAACAGTTGACTTCTGTCTATCAGGGGAATGTTAATTTTGATCAGTGTGATAGAGAGAAAGTAAGTTATTTTCTGAAAAACAATAGGAAGAGCCTTTCTTTGTAGCTCATGTTTGGCAGCTGCCTTGGTTTACTGCACCAGACAAACAGCAATGAGAGCTGCCTTGAGCTTGTATCAGCCGTCACTTTCACATCTCTATAAACACGAGCTAAAAGAGATGTAGTAGTGCAAGAGTTGTCTGAGAGAGGCTTTTTTTTCCCTCTTGGGTAAAAAGAAGATGGGCTTTCCAGTACTGAAATGAAAGTGACCTCTTGAAAGTCCACTGGGGGAACTCTGTTCATGTTCTCATCCGAGGTTGTTGGCCTTACAAAAGCAAAGGGAGAGGAGGAGTCTTGTCGGGGTTGTATTGTAGTCATGTTAGTCTGTGACAGCTGTGTCTTAATCACAACTATAAAAACAATAAACTACATCTTAAAATAGACTATATTTCTTATCCTACTGTGCTAATGGATACTGTTTCCAGAGTTTACTACTTTAACGAGTAAGAGGCCTGTAGAAGTTTATAGCCCCAAACTATTCCTTTTTTTTTATATTTCAGACAGTGTTTCTGTTAGTGTGAGTCATAGGAATGTGCCTAGTGTGTTTGGAAAAAAAAACACATTTTTGTTGAAGCTAAACAAACGTAGGTCTTGAGGTCTTTTAATTATTTTTGTTACCAGCCAGCATCCTCCAGTTTATCACCTGCTTTTTTGATTTGCTGTTGGTATTTTCATAGTTTGGCAAATCAGGTGGACTTTCCTAACTATGATCAGTGTTGTGGCTTGGGTCACGTGGCACTCTGCCTACTTTTCCTTTTGCAGTTTTTGCCTTAGTGATTTCATCGATGATGTCTGGGAACGCTGGTTTGCTACTTGACACTTTGGATTTGCTCCTCCTTGCAATGTGCTTTTAGTCTCTGCCCCCACCCAAAATCCCTTCCTGGGGGCCTGGTCATGTTGTGGCTTAGGCCCAGCTTCACGCTGCAGATTTTATTCCCTTTCTTCCTTTCCCCCTTGAGAGCTAGACTGTTGGTAATCCTTCCAGGTCTTCATCTTGAAATCTTGAAAAGTGTGGGCTTTTTCCTTCTGTGATCAGAACATTAATCTATATCCTTTTAATTCTTTTTATCTTCTGTTTGATTTCTCATTTTTCTTGTGCATCTTTCTGCTGCTGCTGCCATAAGAAACTACTTCTCATTGTGTGCAGCTCTGTGAATGATTGCCTACACCTGAATTTTGGTCATAGGCACTTCCCTTTTGTCTCTCTTGCTTGGTAGTTTTGGAGAAGCATCTTTAAGAAATCTGTATGTGTCCTTGCGCTGTGACACGAGTTAATGTGGGGACTGTGTTTGTGACTCTTGTGGTTGCATTCTCTGCTATTCCCCTTTTTGTCACAATCGCTTCTATGCTCTGTGGGCTCAGTTGCTCTTGGTTCATGGAGTGGCCAAAGATGGGAAGGAGGTTTGATCCCAGTAATTTTTTGGAGTCTATAGTGTGTAACTGGTGAGGGGCTTAGGGGTCTTCATCTGGCCTGGAGCTTGTGTTAATTCTTGCATCAGGACCAAAGTACAGTCCCCTTTTGCCAACCTAACAGTGGTGGCTGAATATTCCAGTTACCATCCTGTTGTACTGGGTGACCCATCTGGGATTTGTTTTAATGTCTTTCATATCTAATTCAGATAACAAACTCCAGTGAGGGCTTGACATCATATTTACATATGGTATTATGAGCACAGTGATGTATCAAATTAATATATCTGAATGTTAAAGTTATCTAAAGGAAATTCACGAGGGACAAAAGTGTATTGTCTTCACTGCCACTTTAGAAATGGAGCACAGGGCTTGTCATGCAAAACAGGGAGCTTTCAAGGTTGGTTTATTATAAGGCCTAACAAATTTGACAGTTACCCTGTATTGTAGGTCTTGCCTTTAAATAGATTTTCATGCTAGGATAATCTTTTGAATATATCATACTTGAAAACATGATCCATTCACCTGGTTCTTTGCTCATGCCTCTTTCTTTCTTATGAAAGAGATTTGTGTTTAAATAGGGCTTTCTCTCTCGCATCCCATCTGCTCCTTGTACTTGATCCTGAAGCTATGTCAGGACTGAATTTGTGACATCACTGTCACCAGTGTTGCCGTGGAAATATCACAGCCACAAAATTATGATCTCCCTGCATGAGTGAGCAGCAGGAGAAGCCGACTTAGGAGCGAGGAAGACCTTAATGTGACCTGTGTATCTCTAAGCTTTTTCTTTTCAATCTTTGCTGTAGTCTGTGTTCTCCCGTATTTTAATTTCCCTGTGCCAATGTATAACTGTTCTAACAAATCAAAATGGAGGTGGCCTTACTGCATGTGGAGCTCTTAGTAAGATGGTTTTATGAGGATGCTAAATGCCTGCAACAATCTGATGTGATTAAGAATTTTGCTGTTAAAAATAACACCTTTGGAAAAGTAGTTTTTAATAACTTTTTAATTACAACATAGCTCTCCAGGAATGTCAGTTTTTCAGACATTACATTGTCCTAGGACTCTTCCAACTGTAAAGATTATACACACATGAAATGCAGCAACATATAGTTTCTTCTGTGTATTAAGAAATTTGTTCTTCAATTATTACACTAATATTTTCAACATACATGTTTACATTGAGTAGAAACCAAAAGGATTTCATGTAAGTTAGTATGAATTTATCACTTCATGTTTGGTAGGTAGCTCTTGAATTGGTTACAGGCTCAGTTGTGCCAGCATGTATTTATTTATAGGTGGATCAAAATTTTGTTTCCCACTGGATACATGGTTTCTGGGTTTTTTGTGATTTAACAGTAGCTTGCATACTTGAATATTTGTTACTCTGTTTTAAACTACAGGAATGCACAGTAGCATTGCTAGAATAGTGATCTTCCAACCCTTTCCTCAGACAGGAGAGGGAAAAAAAGGATACTCTCTACCTCAATATTCTCATAATTCCCTCAGCAGTTTAGGATATATGCTTACTGTATTTTCAGAGTAGATCTCCAAAGAGGAGACAAAACCCTTAAGACCAACATGAGATTGTAGCCCAGATCATAACTTTGAGTCTTTTGCAGTGCTGAGGGTAGTAAACATCAATTAGTAACTAGCTGATGTGACAGCTTTTACTTAGGAAAATTCATAACCCATTTCTCGCAAGACTTTTGAGATTAATTAGCTTCTGTTCCGCAGAGTTTGCTAAGTGACTGGGACAGAAGTGCTAAGCTATTCTAACAGCCTGGTATTTGTTAATTGTGAACTTGGCTTGCAATGTGAGTAGCACCTTACAGAAAAAAGTTTTATGCTGCCTTCCAGGCAGTTGCATATTTTTGTAATTCTCTTCTGTGTTATTCCTTAATGAACAGTGAACAAGAAATATCAAAAATGTGTGCTCAATTTAATATCAGCAACGGGCCTTCTGTATTAAATTTTCACTTACAGACCCATAGGGCTGCTTGATAACAGATATTATCAAAACTGCTGTGTTATTTTAAGGACAAGAATTTCTCTTTAGCTTTAGGGTGAAAAGTTTTTTGCACTTTGGACTGAGTCACCCTTACTGGGTATCAGGAGTAAAGCAGTGGCTCAGTTGTCCTAAGTGCACAGTCTTACATAAGGCTGTTGCTCAATAGCTGCACCTACAGCAACTTTACTCTTCTCCTGGCAGTCTTTTGTCCCTTGAAAATTACACTGCAGCTGGCACTGGAAGATGAGTTGGAGCCTAGGAATTGTCTGAACAAACCTGTCTGCAGCTTTTTTTTTTTTTTTTTTGCCATCCAGATCTTCCTATCATGAAATAAATTGAATTTCGGGAAGGTTGATGTTTTTGAACTTTTCCACAGGATGTGGCCAAATTAATAGTGCCATTGTAATCTCTGTGAGGAATGTATATTTATCTGTGTATCTCTGAGTATACAAGCATGTACAGGTTGTATATACACACCTGTATATACACAGGTTGTATATAACCCACCTGAACTGTGGGTTTGAGTTAAATGGGCAGAGATGAAGCTGGCAATTTAACTCTGTCTGTACATTTTATATCCTGTGCATTGGTTCTGTTAAAACTGGGTTGCAGATACAGCAGTAGAAAAGCAATGTGCAACAGCTTCTGTGAACATAAAGTCTTCAGCGTTTCTGTCCACAGTTTCCCGAGAAGATGACTCAGATTGGTTTTAGTGTGGTTAAGACAGTGCTGTTTGCTACACCTTTTTTTTTCTCTTTGATTATAGCACATTAAAAAAAACAACAGGAAGGCTCCTTGGAGGCTGCAGGTAAATCCAGAAAAGTCAGCCACTGAATTGTGGTTCGGGTCTAAAGCAGTCCTGACTGTTAAAGTTTTACTTGAAAACCCTTTCAAAGTACCAGTTCATTTTCTGTCCAATCTAAGAATAATTGTTGAAATTTGGTTGCTTTTTGGTTGCTTTGTCTCTATTTCTTTTTTAAATGCTAGGAAGTCTTAAATAGCTCTAGGGCTAGATAATGTGATTTCCAGAGAAGGTGTTAAATAGGTTGTGTTGAATTGCATGAATGGCTCCTGTAGTTAATTTTGCTTTTGCCAGAATGATAATAAATCTTACTGATGTGTGATCTCGAAATTATTTTTCTTTAAAGGACCTTAAATTCATTAAATTTTCAAGAAAAAGCCACAAATCCAGTTTGTGTGTCGATGAAGTTAAAAGGTGTATGCATTAAGTCCAGGAATTAGTTTAGAAATGCAAAATTCTTTGTATGAGGTTTGATTGCTCTCTGTTAAGGTACTAACAAAGTATGTAAATCCAGAAAGGTCCCAGTTTCAAAACCAAGTGGAGTGCACTTGGTAGTTTTGTACAAGGGTAACCTGTCCTGCTTTGGTAAAGTTTTGATTTAAAGTCTTCCAAAGCTGCCGTAGGATTGTGGACAGAGCAAGCACCACTTTTTCTTCTTCTGTTTTTTTCTTCACTCTAGAGAGTTGTTTGTTAACCACATACTTTGAGCCACTGGGTGTAACATGCTGATCAAGATAACTTCTTTCCTCTGCTCTACATTTTTTTGTGCAGTAGCTCTTGAACTTGATGAAAAAGATAATTCTATCAGAGTAACATGTGAAGAAGTCTGCAGGATTTTTTTAAAGAGCAATAAAAACTTATGATGCAGTGTTGATACACCGCTAACCTTTTTCCCTGTTGGTTTTAGCTGGAAGGGTACTAAATAAGTACTGGCCCACAGAAGATCAGGTTTCTTTACTTTTTTAAAGCATGCTCTGTTCTTCATGTGACTGTGGAGAGCAACTATATGTTGCTATGAATTAGATAAGCTTTCTTAAAGTATCTCATTTATGTGTATATTTTAGTCTCAAATACTGTATTAACGTATTAGAATTTTTCAATTGGTAAAATGTCATTTGACAGCATTGGGTATCTGCTTATGGTCTTAGCTTAGATGCAGTTTTGGTGTATTCGAAAAAGTACAACTTTGTTTTTATATTCTTCAGAAGTTTCATTGAGCTTAACATCCGCTCCCCTGCCCCAGCTCATTAACTCATGTTATTTAGGTTAGTGCTACTTCCCTGTAGTGGTTTCTTGCTTTTCTGTTGAAATTTCAAAGCTAAAAAGGACATTTAATCTAGCCTGGTTTCTCTGTAGGATTGATTGATGAGGAGAAAAAAATATCACTGTCTTTTGTTGAGGGTTGTGTAAATGCTTTGAAGGCAAAAGCAGGTAGTATATGAAAAGAGGTAGACCATCACTTGTGTCCTTTAGACAAAACCAAGGAATATAAGCCAGAGTTTAGCTGAAGTTCTTTAGCATATGAACACCAAGCAGAGCTGCAAATCCTTCATAAATCATAATCTTTAAACCCTCCACTTGTAGCTAAATGAGTAATTTCATTGTGTTCAAATTTCTGGCATTTAATTGGAAAGCCCCTGAGGGTATGAACAATGTCTTCTGTGTGTTTGGACTGTCACTAGCACAGAGTGGGTGTTGGAAAATTATGAACAACAAAACCAATTAAGACAAGAATGATTTTGCATCTAAGATAAAGATTGGCATTTTGATGCTTTTTACCTTTTCCTCCTTTTCTCCAGAGACTGAGAAATGCAGTGTAGTCTCTACAGCTTTCAGCTTCTCCACAGATGCGAAAATGTGGAGGAAAATGTTGCTACTTTTTAGTGTCTTATTTCCTACAGATCTTTTTTTTCCACCAACCTCCAGAGATTCTTGGATGTATGTGTAATTTGGAGGTGGGTGCAGATATGTGTGTGTAGGAGGGGAAGGGGTGAGAGCTGCTGAAGAAATAGGTCAAGGAAGCCCTTTCTCCTATCTCGCCTGCATTCTTTACCAGGGTGAAGAGACCTCAGTGGGGAGGGCTGACCCTGCTGCCCAGCAGCCAGAGGACAGTCCTGGGAGGAGTGGCAGGCTCTGCTCTACTGCAGAGATTCCAGCTGCAGTAATGTGGGGGCAGGCACTGTGCTATCAGTGCTGGTAGAGATGAATTATTCCCCTGCAGGCACTTGCCCGGCTGTGTCAGTTTTTCATGTAATGCCATATGCCACTTTCAGCAGTGTGATTGGGTTTTGGACAGTGAAGTTAAAAGGGAAAACTTGATGAGTTAAGGAATACAAATACTGGGTTGGTATAAAAAGGACTTTGTATAAAATTGAGTAGAATGAACAAACTAGTATTAGTATAACTAAATAGAAGTTGAAAACAGCAATGTGTATAATGTAGTCAATCAGTATTAAAGTTGATGTTCTTGTGCTTTTTTCAAATTTAATTTTAGTTTCGTTTTAGTACTTCACTATTTGAGATGGCTGCCTGGGGGATAGTTTGTGGGCTTTTAAATTGCTTGCATTCAGAAGTGTTAAGAGTTTGCATATTTTCCTAAGCTAATGTCAGCATGCTTCAGCCCTCCCACACACTGAGCAGCCAGCCCATCATACACAGAGATTTATCTTTATTCAATGGCATATTTTATGCTGCTTGCTCTCTTTGTATATGGTGTTATGACTTTTTTTAATGTATGGAGGATTTAAAACCTGCTGAAAAAACTTTGAAAACTGGTTAAACTTGCAAGGTTTAAAATGCTTTTTTTGCAAAGCTGTAAGACACTTCTCTGTCTACCACTAATTTGAAGAGGCTGAAGTGTAGAGTCTGGTTTCCTGTCTGGTTAACAAAAATATTTTAATTCTTTTTCCTTTGCCACTAAGATATTATCTGGAGAATGGCAGATACATGTAGATGGACATGCTCATCATCTAACTGTTGTAATAGATACTGCTGTATATAAATAAAATAAAACATGATCAGGGCTGCAAAGGGAGGAGTTGCATAAGTGTTTAAAAAGGGCTTATAACCCCCTGAAGCCAAGTAAAGTGCTATTTTTATTCCTTAAGGTAATGTAGTAAGAGGGATTTGAGCCTAGCATTGCTTTGCAACTAATATATTAAGAATCTATGTTTTTCATGGCAGGCTGATGTGTGATAACTCCAAGATCCTGGTAAAAACATGATATTTACAGGCAAATACTTAGGATGGAGGAGTCTGTGTGACTGACAGATAAAGTAATAAAATGCTGAAATTTGCCTTTAACGTTTTGGAGAATTGTAGCTTTATGCTTAGAACTGATTAATTTGGGTGAACAAAGACTTTTTATATTTTGTGAATCTGGTTTAGGAGAAAATTTAAAAACTTAGTACTGAACTTTATTTGGAAAAAAAGAAGAGAAAAAGCAGAAGTTAAGAAAAAAAGCCTGAACAAGATTTTGGGTGTGGTATCTGCGCTTCCTGCACTGGGAAAGCCAAGGCAGCAGTTTACAGTCATACTGTGTTCCTTTGCAAAATTCTCAATCCCTGTTTGGAAAGTTTTGTCCAAGTGTTAAATCCTTAATTAGAAACAAGGTTCAAACAACGCCCTTAGATTATGTTTCCTGAATCTGGTTTCTTTATGCATTTGAATGGGTATTCAGATGTAGATTGAAACCTAGCTAAAATTAAAAACTTGTGTCTGAAAAGAGCCTATTGGTTAGGGTTTCTCTGGGACATAGTTTTAAAACTTTCTTAGTTAATGGCAAGTTTGATCATCATAGAGGCATAATCATCATAACCAAGGTATTTTTCTGTAAGTGGGTTAACACTGCATTGTTCCTTAAACTCAGAACCATAGAATGACACAAATACTTCCTGTCCATCTGACTTTAGATGCTGTTCAATATCAAGAGTTTTAATTGTTGCACCACTTGAACCTGTATTAGAGCACATATAAAATTGCATTGTCATTGTGTGGATGGGGTGAAATGTTTGCTTTTGGGAGGAGGCAGTTCTTTCGATGTGTCAAAGGGCTAGCTAAACACAAAAATCTGCTTAGTAGTTAAATACTGGATGCTAAATATTGTATTTAACTGCATTGAGATAGTTGCACTTCACACAGAGAAGGCATGCTGATAATTATTATAGGCATGGCATTATTTCCTTCAGAAGTTACAAAGAAAAGGTTAACATTTTAAGGCAGATGTTTTCAGGAATGAAATTGAGTTTTGGAACAGTGATACTTTTTATATCCTCAGGTTAAGATGTAGTGCAAAAAAAAAAGTAAGAGTGGTTTGTGCTACATTGAATGTGTTTGTTTTCTGTTTAAATGCAAAATAAGAAAAAGTAGCAGCATAAAGGTAAAGGACAAGGGTTGTGTGGTGATTGCAAACTTATGTAGAAATCTGGAAGTCTGTAGTGAGCTTGAAATAATGGAGTGAAACCACTGTGCCTTTAGAGTGTCAAGAGGGAAACAGTTCCTGTAATGTTAATGTAGTCTTGCTGGCAGGAGCTGATCCTTTATGCATCCTCTTCCCATCTTCTGGAGGTCATTTGGCTCCTCAGCTGTGTTTGCTCCCTGTGTTTCACTTGAAATAGCTGGCACTGCTAAAAGCGTGTGAGGGAAGCATCCCTCCTGCTTCTGGTGGCACCTGGCAGGCTGGCTCCGTGGGCACGTCATTATGCAGGTCACACAGGGAGGGACTGATGGGATTTTCATGCCATTCAGTGTAGCATTGACTGTTGATTCATCTCTTAGAGTTGATTTCAAGTATTTCAGGTTTGTTAAAGTAAATGTATTGCCAGTTCAGGAAGCTAAACACAGCTAGGTATGCCCTTACTCTGTCCTACTAGCTTCCTGTTGGCTTTGTGTTGGAATCTGTTTGGGTTTTGTTGAACTCTTGTCCTGTTTTTAAAGAAATGGATATGACAACTGTGGTGATTTTTCCCAGTTTTGATATTCACAACAAAATTTAGCTCCTAAGAAAAAACCCAGATACTCAAAGTTAGATCCCTGTCACCTGTGGGCACTTTGATGCATTATAGATTTGGAGACAGATTAAATTTTCATTTTGTGTAAACAAAATTCTGGCTAAAGACCACAATTGTACTAAATTGATATCATGCAGTAGTTCGTAGAACTGAAAATAGTTAACAGCAGTGTGACACAGTAGAGGAAATTCTGATGAATTTTGTGTCCAGGAGAGACTTGCTGGTATTCATCCTCTAGGTAACATTTCCCTCTAAGAATACTACCAGCTTAACAAGAACTTCAGTTTCCTAGCAGCTGATGAATTTTTGGTGTCACATCAGAGGAGGCTGTGGTGTCAGTGGTTCTGTGCCAGGACAAGTAAAGCTTCCTGACACCGAAACTGAGTTAGGTGAGGTTCTGAGCATTCAGTTTCAATCAGGCATTTTTAATTGCTGCGTTTGAGTAAACCTCTTTTAGATTCTGGGAATGGGCCTGTTGCATGCAATGTAAGTATGTGTTTCCATCCGCTTTTACTTGGGTTTGGAGCCCTCTAGCACCTTACTAGTTCTAGTCTAGAAATGCTTTTACAAGTGTCAGGCAGGAAAAAAAAGAGTCAGAACTAGCAAGTGTAGTTAATAAGTAAGGAATTTATAAAGTTTTTTTTTTTTTGTCTTGATATAATATGCTGTATTATAGAAAGAATTATTTGAAAGATCTATTCTTTTGTATTCTGATTGTGATGTTAGAAATCAATACTATGACACTGCTTGACCAAAAAACTCTTGAGATGACCACCCCTTAAGTGCCTGGGTGAAAACATTTTTCATTGGCAATAAAAACATTAATAAACTAAAGTCTGTCTTAAACTGTGTGGCAGCTAGTGATGGTGACTCTCTTATTTTTGAATAAACAATTTTGTGTAATGTTACTGGAAACTGAGAGATACCACAGACTGTTGTTGAGAATACTTGTCAGATCTTGCAGTACTTGGAGGGAATTTGCATTGTGTTTTCAGCAGTGAACAAAGCAGAAATCATCTCAGCTCCTGGTATTGGGGAAAGTGATGAAGGATAGGGTAAACCAGATCAAACAATAATAAAAATAAACTAAACAATCAGAATTTTCAGTGGAAGTGAAATAGGATGAATTTTGGAAATAAAAGGAAGTGAATTGATTCTGGTCAGCACAGCTCTTGAAGTCAGTATCTCCATGAGGAAGGGCAGATCCCAAGCACTTGCTCTGTAATTGGTGGGGAACATGAACTTGGTCTGCTTATCTGTGATCTGCTTCATGCAGTTTAAATAGACGAGGAAGATCTGGAACTCAGTGTGCATTGAAGCTCTAAAAAGAGAAAAATACTTTGCTTCCAGCCTGAAATTATTTCAGTTCAGTCTGTGGGTTTGTCTGACCCTCCTGATGTGGGTTTGCATATCTCTCAGCTTTGAAACACTGATTTTTCTCTGCATTTCCCAGAAAACTTTGTGGTAACGTTTGCTGTAAGAGAACCCATCTGTGTGGCTTCTCATATCTTGGTGTTTTGGTTGGTGGTGCTTTCTATGGCTACTGGACCTTCATAAACTGGAAAATACTCTGTGTGGTAATCTGTGTGAAAATAAGGATACCTTGTTATGAGATGTTCTCTGCAAAAGGAGAGTACCCAGTAGAAATTCTAGCTTTCTGGTGAACAGTGGCTGTACTTCATATGCTCTCCACCTTTCAAAGTATTCAACAACCCACCTGAAAGGAGAGAGAAGTATAACCATAAAAATCGCAATGTGTATTCAGTCACTTCATAAGTAAGATGTGGCCTAGGATTGCAGAATGATCTATGCATTCAGCAGTTAATATTATCATTAATGATTTTAGTAAAAGGGCCTGGAATTAATTCAGCTTAGGACAGTTGCAGAGGTGCTCATTACAGCTGTACTGTAGCATGGATTTAGAGCCAATCTGTGTAAAGTAAATATATACCCTTAGTTCTGCATTTCTGCTGAGAACATAACTGGGCTCTGTATGGACCCAAATCAGAATTTCTCACATTATGTCCTAGGAACATAATGGGATTTTATGATCTGATAAAAGAGCATTGTTTGTTTTGTGTCTCACCGTGTACACTCCTCCTTTTATCTTAACAGGGAAACTCGATACTGGCATGTACTACTGGGGGACTTCTGTGTATTTTAACACTAGAAATTATTAATCTAAGCATGACTAGTATGTTTTAATTGTCGGCACATCTTGAAATATTCATCTTCCAGGGAGCAAGACAAAAAGTCTTGCTAGGACAGAAAGTGCCAGAACAGCATAAACAATATTTGCAAACAATGTGATATTTGGAAGTGCTTTGTATGCAGAGAGATCAAAGTGAGTTTGGTCTTTTCTTTCTTTACTTTGTTTTGTTTTAAGACCTATATTTAGTTAATGTTGCTTTGGGTCTGTAGACCAGTATATATTCTTAGCATAGCAGCTTTGTGCTTGTGCATTCAAGACAATGCAAATCATGAAACAGATACAGATTGCTTAATTTGAGATAAATGTTGAAAGGTAAGTGTTACAGAAACTGAGAAAGTGTCTTTCTATTGATCAGTGTTCCAGAATTTAATTTTTTTTCTTTTTGAGTCATAGCAGCATATATTAAATTCATATATTTAATAGGAAGGCTAGAAGTTCTGTCATGTTTGTAAACCAAAAAGAAATTATAGTGTATGTTATCTTAAATTAATATTCTTTTCAGAGAGCAATACTGATCCATTACAAGAAAATAGTATGTTTTGAAAACCAAAGAAACCAAATTTGAAGTATATATCAATCATTCTAAAGTTTAATTGCCATGTCATGTTCATAGATGGTTCACCAACATTTATGGAAGCTTTTATTTGACTTCACAGGGTATGAACTAGATGTACTGGAATATTGCAAATATGCAGGGTTAGAGAGAGTTTTTGTTCCAGGTCTTCTTTCAACACCAATGGCCAAGAGAGATGAATTTGAAATCAATGTTTTCAGCTTCATTAGGTTCTTCTTAAGTGTTTACTACAGAGCAGCATTGGAAAATGGTTTTGTTGAGATCTGCTAATTGACTCTTCTAATCTGAAATTCTTAAACATTTTAGTGAAAGTTTTAGTTGTCATCAGATAAAATATGTGAGCAGTGAAACAAGATTTCTCTTTCATATGTAGCCATGTTAGAAGTTATGGGCATTGATAGAATGGGGGTAAAATCTGCTTTATGTACAATGAACTGCAATCCTCCCCTCTAGAGCTATCTGTGCTTAGAAAACTGATCACATACACTAAAGATAAGGTAGTCCAAAACACAGTATTGTACAGGATACCAGCCAAGTCTGGTCTTGAGTAGTGCTAAGTCAACAAAGAACAGCACTTTATAAACAATAGATGAAATATCTTACAAACTTGTGGCTAGATAGCTCAGTAGTTATTAATAGGTTACAAAATCTTTCAGCTCTGGAATATGTTTACAGAGCTTCAGAGCTCTGATAATTTCTTCCTTCTTCTTGTGAGTGTCCTGTTATTGTCTTTGCTTCCTCCTTTGCATGTGTGATATTTATGTTTTCATTTGACTTAGCAGTGCTAAAGGACAAGGATGAAAATACCCAGCATTTTAAGGGCCATACATAATCCTTAAACCTTGTTGGATTTTGCCTTGTTCAGCCAAACAGGGAATGGTTCCACAAAGGTAAAACACATCCTCTGCTTTAGTAGAAGTGCAAGCACCAGTCACTGTGAAGGGAAGCCTGGTGCATGGTGCTGAAAGCTTGGGTGATGCTTTGCTGTGGGCCACATCAAGGAGCTTTGCTGCTAATAAGTGTCCATTAGGCAAGTTCTGCGAAAAACCACAGGTCTTAGAATAGCATTTTGCAGGAAGTAGGTGCTTCAAGCTTTAAGTAAGTGACTAATACTGAGCACAGTGCATTTCTTGGTAGTGCTTCTTTGGTGGTAGTGGGAAGTAGTGCTGTCAGGTTGTTCTGCAACCTGTCTTTCCACAGGCAGGAGGGAGAAAGCAAAAGCTCTCTGTTACTGCTGCCCAGAAGCTGTGTTGGTGGAATTGAAGTAAAAGTGAATGGATGAGCAGTCCCAAAACTGCCCCAAAGAAAATGACATATACATGCTGGAATTCAAGATATAATTTTATTATAGAGAAATTACATAATTTTCCAAAGTGCTAGCTTTTCTTGTGCCTGGAGTAGGACAGTGCCAGTGTTGCGTTGCTTCTCTAAACTTGTCCTGCCTGAGAGAGCTGGCGGGTGTCTGTGCCTGTCACTGGGTGCAGGGCTCCCCAGAGAGCAGCAAGAGGACACGCAGACAAAATCCAGTGACCAAGGACTGATTTCAGGGAGGGAGCAGATTAGGACTTTGCTTCTGTGTTGCATCACTTCTCATGTCTTTGTTTTTAGAGGGGAGGATCTTGCTGAACTCTGTTCTTGGAGTTCAAGGTACCACACAGATGTGTTACACTTAAGATAAGAGACTTCATTTAATTTCTTTCTTCTTACTCAATAAAAGCAATATGCAGAGAGTAGTGAAGTGGACTGGGAGTCTGCTTTAGTTCAGGCTGAAAGTTCTGTCACATTTGTGACAGCTTTTAGCATTTCAGGGCACCTCATAATTGTTTCTGTTAATAGCAGATTGGTATTGCTTTCTGTGGAAGCAGATTTGAAAACAGATCAATATTTAAAAGAACTATAAAAAAGGAATGAGTCTGCTATGAAATTTATGAATGGATGAATCTGTTCTGAACTTCCTTTTTGGTGCCAAAGCCTTCCTATATATTTAGCAAAGAAAAAACAAATGTTAAAGGTTTTTGTTTTTTTGTTTTTTTTTTTTTTTTTTTAAAAAAAAAACCCTGAGAATCTATCAACTCTCGTTCCAAAAGCAAAACAAAGAAGTTATGTATTCACTTACTCTTTATTAGAACTTTTTGGGGGAAAAAGATGAACGGTTTGTAATCAGAATTCTCTTAAGTAATTTACAAATGTTACTGGAGGATTATAATCAGTAACCTTTGTCTTAAACATAGCTGCTGGGCTTTGTGGTGCTTGAAATGAGTCATATGTTGAACAATGGCTTAAAATCTTGCTCATTTGTAAGTAGATCTATAACTCCCATCTTTTGAAAGAGTTTTAGTAATGGAATAATTGAGATTAAAATGACTTGCATACAAATTGATGGTAGACAAGCAATTGTTTGTGTATCTGTTGGTGTTAAGAGGGAGTTTAGATGTACATTTGTGTGCTATTTACTTTTCATTAGCTGCTTCTAGAATAGTGCTTGTTGCATAATTGTTAATTATTTTACCATATCCTTGAAGGTCAGGAATGAGAAACAGTTTAAGTGTAAGAAAGAACAAGATGGTAGTAAACAAGAGCACAGAGATGAAGACAAAGGTAAACCAAGTCATCTATGCAGGGTGTTTCTTAAATATGTGTTGTGTGTGTTTGGTTTACAACTGTCTGTAAAAGAAATCTTTCATGGCACATCAGAGATGAGATTTCAATATCTTGCTCAGTAGCTTAATGAAGCAGCTCCTTATCACAGTGCAGTTGGTTCCCTGTTTTTCTGTCTTCTTGGTTTTGGGTTTAATTTTGGGTGCAGGTATATATGTGGGAGGAATTGTGACTGAGGCCGTTTGTTAAGGAGATGCTCTAAAATCTGAAAAACAACAGAAATGTATTCTTAAATTAGACTTCTGTATTAAAAATTTAGCTTGCTGGAGTTTTGTGCAAAAGAAAGGTGTTACTTCTCATCAGGGCAAATAAAGATTCTGGAATTTTATTCACTGCAATGAGTTTTGTATGCACTTCTTGATGTTTAATACATACACGATCCCTGTGTGTTCTCTTTCACATAGCTGGTAAAACACTGGTTAATAAAACCAGCTGAAGTTAATCACAGCAGGTGTTGCAGTTCAGTGCTTTGGTGGTATTGGCCAGCACAACCTGAAGCTGACTGAAATATCCAGGAAATGCCTTCTGAGAGATGCTTAACTCTTCTTTCCTGATCTGACAGCTTAAAATAGGTCTGATGTTGCTGCAAGGAGCTCAGCGTGCAGTCTGTGGAAATAAGGCTGCCTGCTTGGAACAAAACACCTGAACCCTCAGTCTAAAATATGCACTGTGTGAAGCTCTTTCCTGCTTGTATCCCAAACTAAACCATTACCCATTTTTAGTGATCTCCAAAAGCATCAGGTGTGAAAATGTTCTGTCCTTCTCATTGTGAATGAATGGGGATCAGTCTGGCTAGGGAAGGGCCTGAAGGGCTGCCTCTATCACCTGCTCTATTTGTGTCCCTAGTGAGATTACATTCTTGTATGTATAACTGAAAGAAAAATGGAAAATGTTTCAGAACGTGGATTCTGGCCTTCAATGCAGAGAGGAAAAACTGGGATGAGGTTTTGCAGGAGTTCATTCCTCTGTTGGTGTGCAGCAGCTGGTGGTGCTGGGCATAGGCACAGCATGCTGAGTGCTGCTGCCCAAAAACTGCCTTGATGGATGTCACCATCATTGCTCCTGCATGGGTACCCATGGTCACCCTGGGTTTGGAAGCTGCTGAAAACAGCCATTTTCTCTGAGTGAAATGTGGGCCCATCTTGTGCAAGCACACTGGGGATTGAGCTCTCTTTATACCCTTGGCCTTGGCAGCGGCCTTGAGCAGTCCTGTTGATGGCTGTGGTACAGTTTGTGAGCAGGTTCATTCTCTTTGTTTTAAATATGCTACTGTTGATTCCCTTGGATTATAGTTTTTGGGATTTAATCCCAAGAAATAGGGATTATTTGTTTCCTTTTCTTCACTTGTTCCATAGGTGATGTTTTACCCGCCCCCATAATCTGTGTCTCACCTGAATGTATCATTTTTGAACCTGCCCATGAGTAAATGCTTTTCCATATCTAGGTTATATTATTTTATATTCTTCTCTTGATCTTTTTTTTGGGTTTTGAGGAGAGGGTGGTCCAAGGTGGTGTTGTGCTGTGGATTTCTACAGAAGTTACAGGGAAATTTCTAAGTGTTCTGCTTTTGAAGTCTCCCATGTTAATTTTTTTTTGTCCTGTCAGTAACCTGGTGTAGAGCTAAAATTAATAACCATAAGACAATCAATTGGAATTATCATGTTCTTGTGTTAATGCTCTGTATTTCTTACTTCTCAGGCATTTTGTCTTTCTGAAATCAGTTTGTGTGTATCCTCTCTGACAGGCCTACACATGTGTGAAAATGTGCATCTTGTTGAATAGTTCTCAGTCAATAGCTGACCTGCATAAGCAAGCTCTTTGGTACTGAACAGAATTATAGTATTAGATCCTCTGTTGTTTTTCTTCTGTGGCAGCTGTGTTGTTTTGGGGGGCTGACTTAGGTTCCATGAATCACTGGCCAGCTTCAGAGAGTGCTGACTCAACCCAAAAAGACCTTTTGTGTGAGAAGGATGATTGCAGTGGACCTGGTGCAGAAGGCAATCCTTTCCAATTTAAGTGCAGTAAATACTTGTACTGCTGTGTTTTCAGTATCACTTCTGGAGACTGGTGGTAATTGGATGGGATTTGCACATGGTATCTCCAAGTAGAAGTAGTTCAGTGCAAGGCTGGGGTGCCTGTGCTCTGGTGGCAGTGCAGCAGGTGTTGCAGGCAGTGACTCCACTGTGCAATGCATCTCTCCTTGGGAAGCAGGCCAGGCAGTCTTGGGAAAGATCAGAGCTTAAAACATCAGAAGTTGACTTAAGTACTTTTGTAGCTAAAGAGATTAATGCCCAGCAGTCTCAAGGTTTGACAGCTATCCTGTGCGGGCATTTTTTTTAAAGGGCATTACAAGGAACATTAAAATACTTCCTAAGCATGACTGACCTGTGTGTCAGAGGGAGATGCTGGCATGTGCCTGATGTCTGACGCTCAAGACAGAGAAGGTTCTTATCCTCTGATTTCTGCTTCCTTTGCAAGTCCAACCTTGTTTACCTGTTGAGGGAACTGAAGTTGTTGTTAGGCCCTTCCTGGTTTGTTGCATTTGTGTCCAGACTCCCAAATCCCATTGCTTTCCGCATGCTGTGGCCATGACCAGGCACTGTGGGGTGCTGATAAAGGATAAACGTTGTTGTTTTTTCTTCCTGTTATGACAAGGATGATTTCACACTTTCTTGTTTCAGCACAAAACACACTTCAAAAAAAACAAACAACTCCCCCCAAAAAACCTAGCACACCCCCTCATGTTCCCCCAGTCAATCAACCTATGCCAGACAGCAATTTGTTTGCCTCTTATTTTGAGACACTCTGGCTCTCTTTTCAAAACAGATTGGGGAAATTGATGAGGGAGATGCATTTCCTCAGCTATGCCTTATTCTGCAAGCAAAGCCCAGGGAATTCTTTCCAAGTACACACTCAAAAGAGGCCATAAGATGCAAACATCAGTTTTTCTGCAATAATAAATTCTTTTCAGAGTTTCAAAATATATAATATGCTTATTCAAACATTAAAATATTGCTCAGATCTAGATTTTTTTCCCCTGGCCTACTTGTTTGGGTTTTTTTTTTCTTTCAAGATGAAAGAATATATTTTTATTAATGTAAACTGTCCTGCTACTGTGGATTACTGATGCTACAGTAATGCAAGTGTTGCAAAGTAACAAATTACAAGTCACTTCAATTTTTTTTTCCCCTTTGTTTTTATTTGGGTTTTTTTCCCCTGGAAAATCCAATGGTTTGTTTGCACTCTAACTTTATGGATACCCTGTCTTGTTCACAGTTTTCCTTACAGGTCTTGTTTCATACAGCAAGGCATAAAATACTTGTGTTGCTATACTTTTATTTTATTTGCTGAAGATAACTGGGACAATGGGCAGTAGTGACTCTAAGCTTTCAATTAATTTTGGAAGATACAATTATTTTTGTATGTCTCGAGTTCTGCTTTAGTGTATCTATAGTGAGTATAAAATTAGGCTCTGCAAATATCCAGAATGTTGTGTGCTTGGATATAATTTAATAATCTGTGTATTATTTTAAAGACGCACATAAGCATGGCTGCTTGCTTATAAAATGCATTTACTGACCCATGAGTTAATTGATCCCTATGACTATTTAAACCTCAGGGCTTTAAAAGTTTTTCTCTTATCTTTATGTTAAACAATGGAAAGTTTTACCGTATGTTCAAATAACGTCTTCATCAGGTTCACAACAGGATACCATAGTTAATTTTCAGTTGAGTGCTTTACAGGATTTTCTTTTTGCTGGCTGGTTGGGTGAAAGTCTAGACACTGAGAGACGAGGCGTTAGAGGGGCCTCACAATATAGTTATTGTGAATGGTAAGTAGGAGCAGCTTCCTCTGATGTATGGACTCCATGCCCAAACCAGTGGTACAAAGGCATAGCTTTTGTTCAGGGGGATAGGGGCTAATCCGAATGCTGCACACTGTGAAAAACCTTTTATGGAAGAGGGGAAAAACTTGCCTTGAAGGTGAGAGGTCAGCAGTTTAACCTCTGACTACAAAACAAGAGACCAGCGAAGAATGGGACGAACAAGGGGGAAAAATACTTCAAGTACTCCATTCTTTGTTTATCAGAAATGGGTCAAGCAAATGAGTGTCAGGAATGGTTACAGAAGTTCTGATGGGCTGCAAGG
Organism: Passer domesticus; assembly: GCF_036417665.1. Lineage (NCBI taxonomy): Eukaryota > Metazoa > Chordata > Aves > Passeriformes > Passeridae > Passer > Passer domesticus. Next base: position 40,651,429 of record NC_087480.1, on the reverse strand, counting down.
AAGGCTGAAGATGTGCTCAGGCTTAGTTGTGCATTGCTGTGGAGTTTGGAGGTTGCATAGCTCCCTTAAATGCTTGATAAAGAGATCCCCAAAACAAAATTAGATCTTCTAGTAGTCCTGAAAAGCACAGACACTCTGCTCTCTTCCTCCTTAGCCCATGTCAGGTCCTTTGGTTATTAAAATATTTTATTCTAAATTTCTTTTGTGTAGGTTAACATAATTTAGCATTTGGCCTTCTAACTCTTTGCACTGTTTCTGGGCTGTTTTTTGAAATTTGGAAAGAAGCATCACACTAATCACATCCTCACACGTGTTCAACAGGCAGTGAGATGGGTCTCTTTTAGCTAAAGCCGTGGATCTTTGGGTGGCCAGTGCTACAGCAGCAGGGGAGAGCTGTTTCCTATCTTTGTGCAAAGGGAATATGGGGCTTTCCCCTCTGATCTCATTTTGGTATTATCAGTGCTGGGAATTTAGTCACAATCCAATTAGAAATGATGGAAGTTATGTTAGCCAGTAGTTAAGCCTCCAATATTCTCAGGTCCACTTGTTTGGACCAATGGCTTGTGCTGCTCTTGGCTCAGGCTGGGAGAAGGTACCAGCAGTGATTAATACACTTGGTGCACTAAAGCTCCCTGCTTGGCATACAACCATTCCTTGTGCTTCACTACATCCAGCCCATGAGAAGCACTGCTCACCTCCCTCCCGGCCTCTCCCAGCATGCAAAAAAGCAAACAAGACATAATGCCTTGCTTGGGCACCTCTGGAAGTTTTATACTTCACTGGACATAGATGTCTTGTGTATATGAGGTATTTCCTGCTTCACACAAAGGGATTAAAGCTAGGCTTTGTTGGTGACCCTCTTCACATGTCACATCTTCAAACACTTGCTTATGACCTGGACAGCTTTAGGCCACTTGCATTCAGAGAAGTGATCAGGAACCAGCAGTGTTCCTCAGCAAGGCAGTGGCAGGGCCTCTCAGCACCCGGGGAATAGATTTTGGTACAGGCTTGATTTTATTTGTGCTTGGAAATAGCACAGCCTCAAACATTGTGCATCCTTTGACCTTTGGCCAAGTTTAATCTTTTGTTTTACAGACATCCATCTTTCTTAATTTTAAATATTTTAGGGGTAAATTCCTCAGAAAGGTAGTTCTAAGTATGCTTCCATGATCTAACACATATGCAAATGAAAAAAAGAAAAAATACTTCATTTTTCTTCCATTCCCTAGGAACTCTGTTGGGTTCACTGCTTCAAAAATACAGCATTTTAGTGGAGACCTTGTTAAACATACAGAGGTTTTTATTATATAAATAATAAACGAAAGGCTTAGGAAATTGGCTGTTGCTGGAATTACCTGAACAGGTAATTTCTATAGCTAATAAGTGAAAGTAAAATGAAGGAACCCTTTATAGTCTTTTTGCCTTGCTTCTAATAGGTTAGTTTTGTCATTTTATGAATTGTGAATCTTTTGGTTTTCCAAATTTGATGGGATGAAATGGTTTTCTCAAGCTAAATGGCTGACCCTTTTGCCCTTGGGGAAGCACCAGAAGTTAAAATATTGATGTATTTTAGAGTAGGTACCTTTCATTGTATTCTATCAAAATTTGGAAAATAAGAAACAGACTTTTTTCCCCTGATAATTATTTCTTCTGCAGTCTTGGAAAGGACTTTCAACCTCTTCTTTAATGGCTCTTTAAGATGACTGAATCTAACCCTTAACCCAGCACTGCCACCTCCACCACTAAACCATGTTCCAAAGCGCATCCACATGTCTTTGAATACCTCTTAGGGATGGTGACCTCCTCTCTTCACTTGGCAGCCTGTCCCAGTGCTTGACAAATTGTTCTATGAATATTTTTTCGCCTAATATCCAATCTAAACCTCCCCTGGTACAACGTGAGGCCATTTCCCTTTGTCCAATCTCTTTTCACGTGGGAGGAGAGACAGACCCCCTTACTTGCTACATCTTCCTTCCAGGCAGTTCTAGAGATCTGTGAAGTCTCAGGGCCCTGAGCATCCTTTTCTCCAGGCTAAACACCCCCAGATCCCTCAGCTGCTCCTCAGCAGACTTGTGTGCTCCCTTATTCCTGAGAAAAAAACTAAATGCAATTTTTAAGCATTTAAAAAGGTCAAATTAATTATTTTAAATTAATGAACCCTAACAGAAAGCCAAGGGAGATTTTTATTTCATAGAGCAAGGCATGCTGACCAGAGTACTTGCATTGAAATTTCTTCCCTTAGCAACATCAGGTTGATGATACCCTTCCATGTCTCTGTGCAAATGAACCACTAAGGGAAACATCCTATTTGACCATTGTTTATGAAAGTCAGTTTCCTTTATGAGCTGAAAGAATAGTAAAAGAATTGCTCTAAGCCTTATAACCACAGACACAAGGTTAATATCATTTCAATGTGCCTCTTAAACCTGAAATATTAAGGAAATCAAAATAAGTACTCCATTGCATTATATGGCATGAAACCAAAGAACCTGCCAGAACCTGTCCTCTGCTTCTTTTCTACATCATCTTCAGTTCTTCAATAGCACGGCCTAATTGCAAAAGCTTTTGTCAATATTTCTAATTATAATGTGCTTCAACAAAATATTACAAAGATCTACTGGAAAGCAACAAAGTTCCCTTTATGTTTTTCTTTTATGTATTTGCTAATTGTAATTCATTCAGCATAATAAAGAAGTGTTATACCTGTTTTTTTAATAACCAGTAAAGAGTGCATTTGCATGTGTGCATAGACAATGCATCTCTGCATTCTAAGTAAGCACAGGTGTCTTTGTTCATGATAAAGACACCATCAGGTGGTTTTATGGATTCTCAAAGACCAAGCCCAAGCTCTTTGCAATGTGTTAAATCCTCAAGGCTGTCAAGCAACACTTTTGGCCTCTTTCATCAAAGGCTAATTCTGGAAGCACCTTTGTTAATAATCCTATTAATTGATTTGGACTGTGTAGTAAACCGATTTATTTGTAGATAAACACTGGATGCTGTAGGCTTTATATCTTTACCCAGTATATCATAGTGGATAGAGAATTGTATACAGAATCATAGAATCCTGTCGGTTGGAAAAGACCTGTAAGACCATTGGGTCCAACCATCAACTCAGCATTGCCAAATCTACCACAAACCACATCCCAACCACCACATCTATCTGTCATTTAAATCCCTCCAGGATGGTGAATGCACCACCTCCCTGGGAAGCTTCGTCCAGTGCTCAACAATCCTTCCCATGAAGAAACTTTTCCTAATATCCAATCTAAACCTCCAGTGGTGCGACATGAGGCTGTTTCCTCTTGTCCCATGACCCAGGAGAGAGCCCCACACCCACTTGCTACCTGCTCTTCTCAGGTGATTGTGAAGAGCTGGAAGGTCAGCCCTGAGCCTCCTTTTCTCCAGGATAAACACCCCCAGCTGCTCCTGATCAGGCCTGTGCTCCAGACCCTTCACCAGCTCTGTTACCCTTCTCTGGACCTTCAGCATCTCAATGTCCTTTCTGAAGTGAGTGGCCCAAACCAGAGTTCAAGGTGCTGCCTCACCAGCGCCAAGTACAGGGGGACAATCCCTTCCCTGGTCCTGCTGGCCACACTATTTCTGATCCCAGCCAGGATGCCCTTGGCCTTCTTGGCCACCTGTGCACAGCTGGCTCTTGTTCAGCCACTGTCAACCAGCACTCCCAAGTCCTTTTCCATCAGGCAGCTTTCCAGCCGCTCTGCTCCATCCTGTAGCATTGCATGGGGTTATTGTGGCCAAAATGCCTCACCTGGCACTTCACTCCAATTGAACCCCATACTGGTGGCCTCAGCCCATGATCCAGCCTCCCCAGATCCCTCTGCAGAGCCTCCCTGCCCTCCAGCAGATCAGCACTCCTGCCCAACTTGTTTTTTTTCTTCAAAGTTATTGAGTGTGGACCTGGTGTGGTTTCAGCTTATTGGTGTGAACCCTCCTCCAAACCTTTGCTAAATACATTAAACAGTATTTGCCCTGAGGAAAGGAGATACACTTTACTGTTTCAGGCAGAATGTTATTCCATGGAATTTGCCTAATTCTCTGTGGCCTTGATAGGAACGGAGAATTTAAGCAATAGTAAGTCATCTGGGATAACTTGTTAAAATTGAGATGTGATATTTGCACATCCATGATTCTTCAAGTTTTTGTTTTCAGTATTTTCAGAAATTAGTAGATTTTCCCTTCTCTGGAAAGTTCAGGGATTTTGTTTATCACAGTGATGGAAGACTCAGGATAAGAGAGGAGTTATCTGAGGCATGCTTGAGAGAGAATGTATGTGTTTGTACTTGAAAAGTGCAACAATATTTTCATATCCTGTGGGGTTATTTTTAATGATTATAAAAACAGTGAATTAAAAAAGGTGCTATAAGGAGATGGATGTAATTTACAAGTGCATCCTCTCCCATTGATTATGAAATTTTCAGCATGAGTGATCAAGAATAGTCTTAATTAATTCCAGGTTTTTTTAATTAATAATCTTAAAGCAAAGCAACTTTTGAATTCTCTAGCTGCATGTTCAGTTGTTCTTGATGAGAAGTGTATGCACAGGGGTAGTAATTGTTTTTGCTGCAGCATAGTGTATTTTAATGCAGGAACTAGCTTGTCTAAAAATATTTTAATGTTTCCTCCAAAAATTCTTTTGCATCTCTAATGAAGATTGGTTGACACCTGTGATTAATTGTTAGTGGTTTTAGCCTTTTTTGCTTTCCTGTTAAATCATCAATGAGACAATGGTACTGTTTTCTTAGGCTCATCCAGTCATGACTCTTAATTTCCTTAAATCAGAAATTATATTGCCTTCAGCTTTTAGCATTGATTCCAGCTGTACACTGTGCTGGTCTAGGTTCTTACGTACATTTATAGAGCTCAGCTGTGCTCCTCGAGGTGAATGTCTTTCATTTTCAGAAACAAAACAAAGAATAAAGAGAAAAGCTTCGTGTGGTTACCAAGTTGTTATCAAACTGTACAGACCCATTGAGCTCTCCTCTTGAGCCTTGCAGTGGTGAGCCTGCAGCCATGGCAGCAGCACTGACTGGTGGAGATGGAGAATGTGCAGGAGGACAGAGCACGGGTGTGAAATGACTAGCAGAGATTAGTGATGTGGGGCTTGTAGGAAATCTGAGGTTTGTTTAATGAGCTATGTCAAGGAAGAAGCTGAAGTACATAGAGAATGGAAGCCAGAGTAATACAGCTCCTCCAATAGCATCAAACCCTTCCATGCAACGCTGAATGTGGAGAAGTTGGGCAGTGAGAGAAGGGCAGTGGTTGGGAGGAGAACTTTTAATGAAAATTTTCATACAGATTAATGTAATAGAGTGCGTAATGTTACATGTAGCGCTATCTAAATTAGCTCTGTGTGCATTGTGTGTGTAGGCAGCTGTTACTGTTGTGCAGGTTTATACGGGCATTCAGAAATATTAGCACCAGATTTGTTTGGGAAATCAATATTTTTAGATGAAGCAACCTTAATTGATGCTGTTTTTGATTTGTTGATAAATGTTTCCTTGTTCTTTCACATCAATAATAATATAATTTTTCACCTTGCTAATTTTTTGACTGCTGTGTGGTGCATGCACAGGCATTACTCATGCTTTCCCTGGCCTCATCTTCCTTCTTTCTGCTGTAAGGCTTTTAGGAAAGTAAAATGAAGACCTTCATTACTTAAGAGACAGAAATGTTCAGTTGAAGCATATGGATGGCCCATCATTCTGCAGTACTCCCTTCCTGTAGTTTTTATTTTCCTATCTGCAACCACCTCACTGCTCTCCCAAGTTGATACAGGTCTGTTTTCTTTCTCCTTTCTACTCTGTGTGGTGGGAAGCACTCCCTGGGCTGCTGCTTTGCCCCTGTGAGGGGGTGATGGCCCAGCTGGAGCTGCCCTGCCTGGCTGCTGTGTCCTGGCTTTCCAGCCAGCAAAGCAGCCTGGGCTGGGCTCCCACCCACCAGTGGAGCCGTGTTACCTTGCTGGGTGCATGTGTTGAAGGAACTGCTTCTGACAAAAAAGTTCTTGTACTTTTCGAACAGCTAGTTTGAATGCAGCCTGCTGAAATGGGAGAAGGCAGCTTCTGACCTTGCCTTCTGGAAAGGCTCAATTTACAAAGGATGTGTTGAGTTCTGACCCCTCATGGGCCATGCGAGTGCAGCGTGTTGTTTTGAACTTTAGCTTTTTCTATTAGAGTGAAATATATTGTCTGCTATTATCACACTGTTAAATTAATTTTCACTGTTTTGTGCATGATTTATTTGGGATTTCATTGGACAAAGCAGGCATCAGGCATTGAGGTTTTGTAAGATAAAACAGCATTGCACTTTAACCACATCACCTTTGTAATGGGATGTAAGTTAAAGTAATGCATCTACATCGCCCTTCTACTTTGCTATTCTGAATAAATAGTATTCTTTTTATTCACTGAATTATGTGATACCAAGAACCATCTTGGAGAGTTTCCCAATTGTTGCATGTGCTTTGGGATTACGAACTCGGAACCCAGATCTCATGGCTCAAGGGCTACAGGACAGAAGACCATTCTGGTACAGCCTCTTCATGTATTTCAGGCTGCTGTTTACATCTCTGGTTTTGCTGACCCCTCTCCAACATATAATTGGAAATTTTGACATCAGTAAGTGTAAACACCTGTGAGAAAACCCTTTGACTTGCCTTTACTTGTTTTATGTCTTTGTGTGCCCTGTGCTTTAAAATAACTAAACTTGGCCCCCATGAAAATGTCCCTTTTTTAATGCCCTTTCTTATGAATTTAAAAAAAATAAATTTTAAAGACCTCATGATGTTTGGGAACCTGAAATAACTGATTTGAGGCCAGGCAACAGGTAACTGGCAGGACTGAAAGAACAGTGTGCTTCTTCTAATTCCCAGTGCACTGTGCTGCTGGCTGGGTCTGTGTTCAACCTCTGCTCAAGCAGAGAGGGACCAATATTTTTAATGCAGCTCAACAACAACAACAAAAAATTTCCTGCCCTCTATATCCACTTTGCGACTCTTCAGAGTTTTGAAACAGATGGGGAGAGAAGGGTGCAGAGAGTTGCAGCTATGTCAGAGTTTATTTTACTAAAAGATCGATATATTTTTCAGTTAGAAAATGCTGGGGAAATAAATTGCATTAGCCTTCTCTGTGTGATGTTCCCTTTTAAAAGGCTTAGTAAGGGAAAAGTGCCCATTTTGGGAGCATCCCTGGGAGGGGTGTGACATGCAGTCTCTTCAGAAGTTCTGGGATGCCCTTGATGGGGATCAGAATGATCTGTGTTCCCTGGGAAGTCAGATGCCAAAGCCATGGTGCCTCAGCCTGAGGCCCTGGGTCTCAGCATGCATTGTGTGTGGTTGCTGCATTGGAAATGTCTGATAGACCCTTTCCTAATGTTTTGTTTGTTTTTTTTTTTTTTTTTTTTTGTGGAAGAAACTCAAGGTTTGGTGATTCTGTGAGGGTGGTTTGGTAAGTGACTGGTATTAGCTGCAAAAACTAATCCTAGAAGGGACCTGTAACATAAATGCAAGCGTAGAAGTTGTTTTTTGTAGCCTTTTTCTGAGCATGGCCCTTGAATACTAAAGCATGAGTGCTTCAGGACAGGGGAGATCTCAGCTGTTGGTGTAATACTGATCTCTCTGTAAGCAACCTCTCTTAACCTGCTCTTTGTGTTTTGTTCTTATCAAAAGTTTAGTGTTGACTTTTAAGGATTGGTATGGGAAAAATGTCAAAACACTGATTTTCAGCTGCATGCTGCCTGCCATAGACATATCAGGGCTCAATGTATGTGGGCCAGCCTCTAAAATATTTTGTTGCTGAGTCTTGCTCACGTGGAGGGCCCTTGGGACAGATGGCCCCTCGCCGCTGATGGTTTGATTACAGCGATCACCCACAGCTTCTGAAGAGTGCGAAGAAAAGAAATTGCTTTCTTTGTCAAGGTGTTTTCATTTCAATTCTCACCCATTAGCCCTGTTTGGTTAAGTTTTGAATTACTCCATCAGGTGACTGATGAGTTTTATTTTTCCCCCTGATGATATTAAAATGGATTTGGGGTAAGATAGAAAGGAAAGGCAAAAAAAGATTTGTGCTTATTGATCAGTTCTCCTTCATCTTTGTTCTGGCTTAATGTGTCATGAACAACAAAGATTAAAATGAACACCGAATCAGAATATGCTAGAAAATACATATTTTAAACTGAAAGTCTGCGAGCTGTTTACATATATAGCAAACTATATGTACACTATGGCTAACCAACATGGTTGTTAGAACTCTGGAGTTGTCTGTAACTAAGGTTTGTGATTGTTTTAATATCCTTATCTAAAACTATGAAATGTTGGTTTATATAATTACAGCTTTTGAAGTTGCATATATTTCAGGTGTAGTGCTGGAGATGTTCAGAGGAGTAGGAATCTTCCAGGCCAGGTCCTGGTTAGCAGTGCTGTTCTACTTCCATACCTTCCTAACACATCTAGTAAGCAAAATGTGAAAGGTTTGAATTTAATGCTATTTGTAATTGGAGAATGAAAAAAAATAAAGAATTTGAATCTATGCTTTTACAATGTGCTATTATGTTCATTCTTTCTCTTGCATAAGCAGAATATCATTTCAGTTTGTAGTCTAGTTTCACAGCATAATTACAGACATGGGGTGAATATATGATACAGTAGTAACTGTATTAGTTAAATGAAATGTCATAAATAATCTAGAATAGAACAATGAAGAGAGAAGCTAACCCCTTCTCCCTGTAGCTGCCCTTGGTTGTAGAGACAGTGGCAGTGGGATTGCTCTTAGAAGATGTTATGTATTCCACTATTGCTCTGGCCTTTAGGTAAGTTCTCCCTGTAAGTTGTTGATGGGTAGTTGTTGTAATGGGTAGTTACTTACCTGTTAATTATTGAGTAATCACATTTTACTGCTTGTGCTAGTCAGTATTTAAGGCAAGGGGTATAATTTAGTGGAAAGTCGTGCCGTCAAGTACCAGTTGGGCTGTGCCCAGGATGTGGTCCTCACCAGCGGAAAGTGGAAGGAATGTTGCTGCACTGTTCAGGCAAGAAGTGAGGTAAATAGATAGTCATATTATTCAAATAGATAGTCAAATTATATCATCTTTGGCCAGGCGGGAGTTCAAGGGAGTTCTCCTGCAACAGTCATTTTGTCTTCAAGTAGCTAAAGACTGGACTAACCTCTGCTTAGAAAAAACAACATGCAGAAGGATTAAGCTTTTGATTTAATTTTTTATTGCTTTAATTTATTTTTTTAGGCATGCTAACTCTAATGTAAGATTTATTTTTGTATTATTTTTGGAAAATGTCAGTCAAAAATGGCTTAGATATCATTCTGTGTTTTCTGCAATCAATCAGTTTCCTTTACAGGATCACATGTATCCCTGGTTTCATGTCCAAGCTGACACCAAATTTGTTTTTCTTGGAGTAAATCAGGAGGCAGTAATTCAGGTATTCCTAAAATGTAATCAGATGTAGTTTTTGTCATGTGCCAAAAGCTTTTTTATTTTTCTCTCTGCAGTGTGTGTGGGTTCCACAAAGCAAATATAACAGCGTAGTCTGTGAGATGAAATGCTTCTCTCTGGTCAGACATCACTGACATGGCAGAGCAAGTGATGGTCCAGCCCTAGAGTGCTTGGCAGGGCAGGAGTTTTGCTTCTTCCTAATTTATTTAGTACATATTGCTTGGTAATAACATACTTGAAACTTTTCTAGATCTTTCTTAAAATCAATATTGCATATTTCCTAATGCAGGATAATTTAATGTAGCCCACAATAGTTTTCAAGATCTTTAAGTCCTATATCTTCATTTAAAATGAAGAAACCCCTGCATAATGTCTGTTTGCAAGGGAGTGTGGTGTGTGACTTTTTCATTCTTTAAATTTCTTTGAACAAGAGACCCAGGGACAGCATAAGTTGTTTGGTTTTTTTTGTAAACCCTCCTTAAACATTAGCAATGACCGGACACATATGTGATGCCCACTTGCTTCTTCTTCTGCTGCCTTAGTTCTTAGATCCTTGTTCTCGTAATTCATTCGTGATTACAACTTAGAAGTAGAAAAATTAAGACTAACACAGCTTCTAAAGGTATACAGTTGTTGCTGTACTTTACAAGGTCATTCTAAAGGCTTACCAGGTAAAAGAAAACCCTGCTTATCTCGTGAAGAGACCAAATAAAGGCTGAACATACTCATTTTATCTGTGCACTGTCTGTGCAATGAACTCTCACCCTGATTAAGGTTTTAGTCTGAAGCGTGGCTAACAGCATTGCAGCCAAAAGGACCCTTTCTTTCTGTCCTAGTGAGCTGAAATGACTTAGTGCTCTGTCCTTCAGTGAGACAAATTCTTGGGCAAAAAGGGATTGACCTGCAGCTCTGAAGATGTCAAGTTGTGGCTAGAAGTTTTAACCATCTCTCTGCCTGTAAAAGGGGAAGAAGTACTTATTTCCTAGTTCAAGTGCCTTAGAGACAGGGAAGTCTGAAAAACTAGAGGAATTTTTGGGTCCAAAACCTGTCAAAGTCCTGCTTGTCTACAATGTACTTTGCTGAACCTTGCATGTGATTATTTGGGAGGTCAGTATTTGCACACTGTTCTCACCTTTCTGAAAACCTTGAGGAAGCTTTGTCACATAAGTTTAAAAGTAGAAGTATTTGAAAATAATTCTATGATAAACTGTACAATCAGCAGATCTTGTGTGTGGCTTTGCAGTGCGATGTAGACGTGTCAGATTGTCACACTTCAGTCTGCATGGTGAGCTGTGAATGCCTCACTGGGGCAGCAATGGCCAGCACTTAAAAGCTGTGGAGTTACAGTGGTGGGATGGGGCTGACTGAGCTGGACCCACTGACTTCAAATGCAAGTGGTTTTTGTAGGGAGTAGAGAACATCGTGGTGTGTCTGTGGTTTTTGTTAAGGGCTGAGTGACTCCTATATACGTGATTGCACCTTTTTTTTCCACGTGTATTAGAAACAAAATTCTGGATTTCCACAAACATGGTGTGAGACCTGGGATCTTGAAATCATTTGCTAAGTATTATGTGTTTATAGGAAGATATAATTAAATTCTGAGCCAATTGCTAAGTCCATGAGTAACTTGTGCTACTTGTGCCTGGGAGCATTTTTCAAGCATATGTCCTACAGAAATTACTTCAATTGCAGGTGTTATTACTACAGTTAAAAACAGTTCCTTAGGAAAAGATTCCTCATGGAAGGAAGATGTTTTCATCTTGCTAGTAAGGTCTTTGTAATTATGTTTCTGAACCTGATAAATCACATTTGATTGGCAAATGTGCAATTCAGAAGACATACAGATAACAGCTACAGTGATTGTAACTGAGGCTAGTAAAATTTTATTTTCCATTTTCTATTTCCCGAAGGTCAGTATTTAGTGTGGGTTTGTTGACTCTGTTGTCATTTAGTTCACACTTTACTTTCTATAAGAAAAATTGGAAGGAAAAATGTCAAAAGTCACACACTCGAGATATCACCTTTGGTGCCAGTGTGAGATGGGTACCTTCAATGCCTAAATAATTTTTCAAAATGAGGCATAAGCTTTACAATCAGTTGAAGATAAGGCAGAGGCTGCTGGTATCGGTGAGGGAGAGGGGACAGGGTTGCTGTGCTGTGGCCATGCTGTGACTTATTTTGAAAGGCAAGTTCCACCTAGAGACCCTGAAGGATCTCCGTGTATTAATATATAGCAGGAAAAGCTGGCAAATATAATTACTGGAACTTGTTGATACTTTTCTGTAACTTGTCAATGTTGTCGATGACATTGACATTTTTGTCTTGTTCCTTTGCTCTTTGTTGAAGTAGAAACTGTTTGAAATTGTGGAGACAGTTTAGGAAGGCTCACTTGTGAGTAAAAGATCTGAGGGTGCTGGATTGTTAAGATTTGATACAGCTTTGTAAATACGTTTTCTTTTGCTACATGATTTGTATAAAAGTGTACTTTAAGGTATTTTCTGTAGTGGCACCTTAATTTGCATATTAGTTTTAATTAGTTTAAATTAGGTTTGAGTTGCCTGAGAAGTTAGTGACTGTTCCTTAGTTTTAGTTCTTTAAAATCACATTGCATCAATGTATTTTTCTCTTGTTCTTTCTTTTAATTACTGATGCTTGGAAAATAAAGTAATTCCCTTCTTCTCCCCTTTCCCATGGCATCCTGCTCTTCTTCTTCCTGCTCCTGGCTGGTGCTGCACTTTGATCCCCAACCAGGGAGCTGCTGCCCCTTCTGGCAGCAGGGCCTCCCATTCTACTCCATTTTTGGCACTTTGTGTATGAAACTGTGAACAGGCGAATTTTAATATTCTATACAGAAGTCTTTTTTTTGCAAGAAGGTTTTTTTTATGTGAATGCTGCTTTTTTCATCAGATGATTTCATCTGTAAAAATCCTTGGGTTGCACGTTATAGTTCATCTCTTATTTTCTTTCTGAATCACTGTTGTAGTGATTTGGTTGAGTATTAAATACTATATCGATACAAAAGCCTCACTAGAATTACTGTTGAGTGTTTCTGGAAAATTATTTTAAGTATGTAAGAGACCTTTGTTTTTGAACAATAGCAGTATCATAAACTTAGAGAACTGATTTTTTATTGCTGAAAACTACTTAGTCTAACAAAATCCATTCTGCTTATTGCTTAAATGTGTGTTTGTAAAGCTGTTTCCTGAGATAATGATCGATAATTTCAGATTTATTAATTACATTCTCATGTTCACATAAGGAAAAAAAATGTGACACTTCTTTGTTCCAGACAAGAAAGAGGAACAGTCTGCAATAAGTTTTGCTTTGCTACCTTCCTTTTCCTCATTATATTTCTTTCCCACCCCCTTAAATCCTGGCCCCAGTCTCTTCTTTCCCCTCTGTACTGACAGCTTTTTTCCAGTGAAAATCTGTACAGCATCAGAGAAAATATAACTGGAGAAATACTGAGCAGTTATCTAGTCCATTCCTCTGTCCCAAGCATGGCCAACTCTGCTTGGCCGTCTTTTTGTCCATTCTGCTCAGTACAGGCAACAGGGATGGAGATTCCTCCTCTCTCCAGAATATTGAACTAAATTAATCTGTTTCATTTTACCTTAGCTGTGTTTTTCTGTCTGAAATATTCTCTGTTGCTATTCAAAAGAATTTCCCAAGATGATGTTTCTCAGCATGTGCTTGTAATTTCTGTTCCATTACCAAATTGAATGTGTGCTAATTACCTTATCCTATTGTATTTTTGTGCGGCATTTATAATCTGCAAGCATGATGATTATAAGAAGTCTTTTTAGAGTGCATTTAACTTGTCAGTTTTTGGGACAGTTACAGGCCAGAAAGCATTCTCTTTATTTTTCATAGTTTAGAATGTACTGCTTCTCTAATCCACTCTGTCATGAGAAACAGTACCTTTGTATTTTCTTCAATTTGTTACAGAAGTTAAACTGTGTTAGAAGTTGTTTTCCTGAAAATACAGATGACATGCTTTATGACCTTGTCTCTACAGGAATAGATTTTTGGGAGAGAAATTACCTTGAGTATCTGCATATATTTTCCTCTTGTCTTAGTGGGTGTCATAGTTGCCTGCATTTATCTTCCAGAGCAGTTCTAGATTACATCTTGAATACTATTTTTTTAAGCATTGTATGTGACTTGCTTTTCTCTTTTTAACTATACTGCACTCTTTTGGTACCTCAGCAAACCTTTCCACGATTGTCTCTCATCTGGCTCATACCAAGGGAGATGTCCTTTCCAATGCTGCAGGATATTTAGCAAAGGAATTTTCAAGTGTTACTGCGAGGTGCTGAGATTTGTCCTGGATGTGGTAGGCATAGAAAAAGTGATGTTTGTACATGAAAACATCCATTTACACATGCAACAGTATGTACACATTTATACACATACCACACAAACTATTTTGTATGCACTTGACAATTTCCTTTTACTATTACATTTACTTAGAATTGGTGCAAATCATTTGTTCTGAAGCGTCAGTTAGAAAAAGTGGATGAGGAGAAATTCAGTAGTTCCTCAGCTGACTAAGAACAGATATTTCTGAGCGGTTCTCATCCTCTCACCCATAAAATCAGCATAAAATTGACCTAACATTGCCAGATCAGACAGAGTATCAGGAAAGTAATCCTCAGGGAAAAGAAAATTCAGTCTTTGTAAACCTGAAGATAGAGTGCATACAGTTGCAGAATCGGATTATACTTTCTCTTTTTATTTCTAAATCAGTACCCTTTTGTTTCTTCCTCTGCAGCCCTTTTGAGAAGTTGTCCCAAAGATGTGTCAGATGCTTCCTGAGCCTAGCTCCAAAAGCAGAAACCAACATAATCTTTTGAAAAAAACTCCAATCTCACACTTGGATAATTATCATAAAATCCTGAGGCTTTTTATAGGTGTTAGGGTTTGGTTTCAGAGAGTAAAGGCATAAAAAGAATGTAATAACTTTCCTTTTTGAAGCACAAGTCACATCAGATTTTCTTACTTAATAAATGTATGGCAAGTACCTACTAAAATAACCAGTTAAAAGCCAGTAATAACAGCTGCAAAACCCAGCTCAAAGCAGTTGGACAAGTCTTGAAGGCATGTAATTTTTGCTGAGTGTAGCACCGAATGCTTGTCTTGGATTGAGTTAGGAATTTTTTTTTTTAATGTTGGCTCTTTTTTGTTTTCATGAAAGTGTATTAAAAGCATTGTTCTTCCTGTTTAGATCACATGCATTTAATTATCCTCTGATGATATAAATACCCTTTTATGATAGGAAAGTAAGTGTTGTTATACCTGTAGTTGAGTGAACTGGAATTTACTTTAGATTTGTTCTTACCATTTCAAGTGAGGATGGAGTAGTATGAGACAGCCTTAGTATGATTCAAGTTTTAGGGGTTTTTTGTCTGTTGTGATATCAGGACACCAAAAGAACTTATTGGAGCTGTTGGTCTTGTTTTGTGTAGATAGTGTGGCCCTGTGAAATGCTGTTAGCTCTGTTGGCACCTCACTGATGTGTAAATTTTACCCATGTTTGGACCCCAAGCCCAAAGATTTGCTTAATTGTGAGATTGTACTTTGCTGATGACTGTGACCTTTTAAAATAACACCCAGAGGTTTTGCTATTGCGATCTGCTTCCTATTTTGAAGCCTGGCAGTTACATTTGCACTAAGGAGAGTGAACAAAAATTACATTTCTATCCGACTTAGAAACCTCAGTGATTTTGTTACTGTGTTACTAAAGCATTCACTATACTAAATGTTCCTCATGTAACTGTACTTCACATCTGCCAAAATCATCTGCCTGGCTTGGCTGCTGGGAAGGGAAGAGGCGATGTTGCTGAGCTCCTGGCTGGCGATGCTCCGGCAGCCCAGCCTCACTGCAGAGCGGTCCCCTCACCTCCTCGCAGGCCATAGCGTTGGGTTTTGCAATAGCAGCAGCTATAAATGGTACTGCAAGACTTGGGAAGTTGTGAACAAGAAATGGGTGATAAGAAACGGAACTAGAGGCAGCTGCTAACCAGCTTGTATTGCACGAGCTGTAGCAAATGCTTGATGCTGGAGTGCTGCCGCATGAAGCAGTCCTGCTTTTTTCTCACCACAACTCCCTATTCCCCAGTTTTTCTTCCTTTTTTTTCTGTGCAAACCCAATGGTTTTGGGGAACTGATCTAGTTAATGCTGCCTTGGAAAATTTCAGACAGTTGGTTTGATCTCGGCCAGTTCCCTCATCTGGCTCTGTGTAGCTGTGACAGTCTGCACCAGCAGGAGACAGACAGTGCTGCAGCTTCACCAACAAGTACCTGGTAGTGGGAGTGCAGAGGGATTGCTCTTTCAAAGAGAAATTTATGCTTGAAATGTTTGTGGACATATGGCATTAGATTTACAAGCTTAGTTGAAGTATTTTTTGGATTCTGCAAGTTTTCAGTGCTTTTGAGCAAGTAATTTATGAATTACTTAACATTGACTATTTGATATGTTAACCGTACTTGCTGCTCTTTGGATTTGTCAGGGATCATTGTTGATATGTAATTGCTTGCCTTTTCATGATACTAATTTGGAATAAAAGTAAAATTTCCTTTACAGGATAGTCAAACTGCTCTTGTACCTGATCATTATAGAGATTTGTTTGCAATTTAAATATGCACAAAATAGATCAGGACAAAAAGTTCTTTGTTGTAAGTATCTGTATTTATTTGCTCTCATATTCTTATAAACTTAGCATATTATGTCTTGTTTTGTATCTGCCTTAAGAAGTTCTTGCTCCCCATAGTAACGGAGGAAGATTCACTGTGCAAAATACACATATTTTATTAAATAATAGCTGCAAAACCCTTCCTGGATGTTCTTAGGAGAAAAAACAAGCTTGTCCAACAAGCAGAGTCAAGTGCCTCAGTTTTTATTGAAAATCGCACTTAGATTTGACTTGGATACAAATCAGGTCTAATTGCATTGAGTTGATTGGCAAGTTGAATTCTGTAACATGTTTGAAATGTATGTTTTACTCTTGGCTTAAGATCTGGCCTGGGGTGAAGGAGGAATGCTGACTTTGGTCTCCAGCTCCTGGTGGCTGGGCCAGCAGCAAATGTACATGTACGACACCTCTGTGCTGAACAGCAGGATTTGAGATCAGCAGTTGGGAATGACATCACCAGCAGTGGCATTTCCCTTCTCATTAAATCTCCAGTTGGCACCAGCAAATGTATATGTAACCCAAAGAAGAGTAGTAACCTCCATACTTTGCCAAAAGTGGAAAGCCCTGTGGTTCTGATGTCAAACCTAGCAATGAGAAGGACATACCTGAGTTACCATGCAGTGATGGTATTAGAGCCTGAAGTGGAAATCTGAAGAGTTTCCCAGACATTGGCTCCTTGGAGAACAGGGATCTAGCAGCTCCTGAGGCAGACAAGAGGTGGCAGCTCCCATCAGACAGTGTCCTGGCACTTACTATTGTGTTTCTCCTTTTTCCTGCCCTTGGGCACCCCGAGCTGCTGCTGGCTGCGTGGTCAGTGGTGTGAGGTGCCTGACCTCAGCTGGGGCACGGGCAGGAATTAGAGAGCTCTGCTGCTGGCCCGGGCTCTGGCACTGCCCTGGGTCTCCCTTGCAGGGACGTGGATAATTTCACTCTGAGCAGGTGCACAAGCACTGCTGCTAACCTGTTGTTTAGAAGCCTGTGAGGCTTGGTGGGTGTTTGTGGCCATGTAACAGTAGCACCTCAGGAAGGGTTTGTATCAAAGGAGATTAACAGCTTTGAGGGGAGGCAGGATGGTGATAATTTGTGTTTTTGTTGAGAGGTTATATTGTTCCTATCCTTGTGATAGAAGCTTTCAAAACAATATTAAGTGGAGACTAATATGTAGCCTAAATTATTTTTTTTTATAATTAGCCGTTTACAAGTGGTTGATGAAAACTTCTAGGTAGCGAAATGCTGGTTTTAAATGGGTCTGAACAGAAAATACTGAACCATGCTAGCTCTTCCTTGAGAATGCTGGTTACATTGGTACTATCTTTAAAACCACAAAGGATGTTTTTCTGTTCTTTCATAAAGGCCTTTTTTCCCCCTTATAATTTTCGTTCTTTTTTTCCTGGCATTAAAAGGGTTTTCTATCTCTTTCTTAATTGAATTAAAAAGTGAAAATTAAATGTGCTTAAAGAATGAAGAATTGAATATGAAAAGAGTTCAGTACATTATAACCTGCTGCCATATGTAAAACAATAAACATACTTTCATAAATATGAAATAAGTCTTTTTAATAATCCAGTATCTTCCTTAGTTTTTAGATATATTTTTGTACTTGCCTCAAAGCTTGACGCTAAGCTGACCCTCTCTTTAATATTAATGTACTCTGACTGTAATACTCTGTTCCTTTGCCTCTGATTAATGCTGTCTGTCAATTATTTACAGATCCAGTGGTACTGTGGAAGTTCCCGGAGGACTTTGGAGACCAGGTTGGAAACATGAGATTGAACTTTTTTTTTATGTTAGAATAATAATAAAAAAGCTCTTCTATTCAACTGTGGAGAGGCAGATGCTAATGATAGCAGGGTGGAAGCCTTCACCCAACTGGTGGCTTGGTGATTAGATTGCCTCTGTGACAGGAATACGCAATAGCAGTAGCAGAGCATGGAATGTCGTGCTAATTCTCTGTATCACCTTATTTTTGATATGGAGTATTTTATCAAGTGGTCCTATTGGACATGTTGGGTTTTTATCTGTTTTGGGCTTGAAAATGTGGAAAAAAATTATCAATAAAACTTTGCTGAACATTGATGTTATAAAAAACCACCAGATCAAAATTTGAAGAGCTATCCATGTATGTCCTCTTAATGTCAGAACGTGTGCATTCCATTCCTTTAATCCTTTTTAATGCAAGATTTTAGATAGTTATTTAATAATATTTTAGAGATACCCTAGTTATTTGCTTGGGGGGAAAAATCCACAGACCCTTATAAGAGACTGATCTAAAGTTACTGATTCTGAAAGCGTGAAAATCCTATGTTGTATCTATAATTAATCCTCAAAGGAAAGTTTATACATACAGGACTGATGGATTATTTCACTGTTTGTAGTGACAGCAAGCTATTAATTAGTGTGTTGGGTTTTTTGCCCCATGACTATGTTATGAAAGTTATTAATATTAAAATCTAATGAAATGACTAAATTTTATTATTTCAGCAACTTCTACAAGAGTTTCTTGCGTGGAAATATTTTTCTTTTCATAAAAGAAAATACATAAAACAACAAAATTAATAAATATCTCTGTCTCAATGGCTTCTTTGCGTCTTGTTTTTATACTAATGTTGAGGCAAACATATTCTTCATTGGTATCACCACAGTGGATGATCTGGAAGTCTTGTTGTACAGCAGATGTTGATATATTGTTGATTTTTTTTTTTAAATCAATAGTACAAGATTCTATAAAGCCAGCTATAAGGTGATTCATGATGAAAGGAATAAATATACAAACATAGAAAGTAGGATGTGTGGTTAGGGAATAGCATCAGTCAGAAATGTGCAGCCTGTATAACAGTGACAAACAGGCAAAGTGTGTTGTTGTCTGTTCTCAGCTAGGCATTCAGCAAGTTTTGATAATTATCCTGGCTGCAGGATGATCATCTTCATTGTCATTTAAATTCTTTTTTTTCTAGTTTGTTTTGTTCTTTTCCCCAAGAAAGACTTGATCTTAAAAAAAAAAAAAGAAAAAAAAAAGAAAAGAGAAATTATGTATGAAGAAAAATGGGAGCTTATTCAGCAAGTCGAAGGTTATTCAAAGAACAGCTGGTGTAGAAAAATGATTAGAAGATGAAGCCCACTAAAGACTGGAGGGGAATCCTACAAAGATGCAGTAGACATACCTAATCTATAAACACCAGAGGCCTCAGGCAGCACTCTGCCTTTGGGCTCTGAAAAACCTGTGCCTGCACATTGTGTCTCAGTCGTGTGGGCTCTCTGGTGTTTCAGGTAAATTGCTTGTGTTCCTGGAAAACAGGGTATTTTAATCCTTCTCCTTGCAAGGGAAATTTTTCTATTAGAACCACTGGATTTAAACAGAATGTATAGCAGCTTCTGAAGCAAACCCCTGAGCCAAGTCATGGAGTGAAATCAGCAGAAGCCTTCTCTGCACGTGTGTGTGCATGTTGAACTGGGTAGGTTAGGATTGGAGGACCTGAGTATCCACCAGATTTTCTTTAATAATCAAAAACTCCCTAAAACTGTCAGGGTGAATTTCCATGAAAGTTTGTGGGGAGAATGTTTGAAAAAAAAAAAAAAAAGAAAAGAAGAATATTTCCTGTTATGTTTTTCAGTCATTTCTATTTTAAATGTAAAATGTGTGAGTTAGTTTTTGGATGTATCCCAAAGAATCATCTTTCCTAAAATTGAAGGGCTGTCTGTTTGCACAGTGATGTGATAACAGTGGGCAAAATATTTTCCTCTCTTCCTGAATTTTTTACAGTTTATCATGTCACCTTTTTGTTGCTTTCATAATGCAAAGAAAACTTGTCTAAGCCATTTTGACATTTTCTTCCTCTTTCTCACATTTCTCCTCTAAGTATGTCTGAACTTCCCAGTGCTAACTCATCTCTAATCTTCTGTTTTTCTCCTGCCCTACCGTTTTCTTTGATGCTGGTCAATATTCTTTTGGTGCAATTTTTTCTTAAATATTCACTTTCCAAACTCATGTTTTGCTAAACATCTGATCTGTTGAAACTAGAGTTGATCAGGGGGAAGACAAGACCAGGGATTTGTCATAATTACTTATTCGCAGTCTGTCAAGTGAAGGAAATATTAAGGCACGGTTTTGGTATTACAAAAGAATTCGCAAGATTCATTGTTGATTTCCTTATCTGCCAAGACTGCAGGAAAACCACTTATTTTCTCTCTGGTAACTCCTCAGATGCCAGAATAAGAAGGGAAAGAGGAAAACATAGAGTGGGGAAGGAAAAAAAGTAATGCTTCAGGACAGGAAATGAAAAATACTTGTCTTTGCCAGGAGTGTTTCAAAAAGTGGGGCTTTTTTGTTTTGTTTTGGTTGTTTTTTCCGGTTGTTTTTTTTTTTAAATTTTATTTTATTTTTTGAGGTGGGAGTAATTCCATTTTTACTAACTCTCAAAACCGTCAATGAAAAAATGAGCTCATAGTGGTTAGAATTCAAAGTACAAAGAGCCACAATACCATATCAAAGATAGTACTTATTAAAAAGTGCGTCAAGAGCCAGAAGAACTAATTTGTTTGAGACATCTTAGAGTTACACATTACTGCTGTACTGGCATTAGTGCTTTAAAAATGAGTTTGACAATGTGGAAAAAGTTGTGAATAATTTCAGCACTGTAGAGAAAATGTGGAGATTTCTCATTTGAACATATATAGGTCTTCTGTGATTATCCTCCAGCACTCAAATATGGATAATGAATGAGTTGTAGCCATTTAATGGGCTATTTTTTTCTTTAAAATGTTCAAATATCCCCTTTATGCAAAACTTCCCATGATAAAAGGTCAGTATGTTTTCAATCTTGAAACTGCTATTTTGTTTATTCAGACTGGTTAAACTAGTTTAATTTCAGCCTTACAAGCCCATTTTTAAATGCAAGTCTGAAGAAAAAATATTAATATACTATGATATCTGGAAAAAAAATTTCCACTTGTTTTTAAGAAGAAAGTAATTTTTTAAGGGCTTTAGAAAAGCAGCCCAAATGAGAACAACACCTTGGTTTCCAAACTGAAGTACTTGCTGCCTGTTGAAGAAAACACATTTCTGCAGAAGTTAATGTTGCCTGGCAGTGCTGTGATCTGCTGGCACTGGCTGCTCTGCTCATGGCAGTGCAGTCTGTAGCAAAGCCCTGTTGATGTCACATGTGTCCAGATGTCTCCGCTATGGCTCTGTTCGTGTCTGTTCTGCAAATAAAAACACTGACACTCCCACCAGCTTCAGTGAGTTGAAACATTCCTGGGAAAAGAGTGGTGTTAGCACAAGGAAGGAGGAGAGCACGGTGCTGACAGCACCAGCAGCAGGTAGTGCCTGGACAAGAGGTGGCACTGCTTCTGTGCTGGCTTAACCTTTGGGGCATGTGAGGTCCAACATTTCTTATTAATTTAGTAATTACACGTGTGTTGGGCATTATTTTTAGCTGTGTACGAATTCAGCAGCTTTTTAATGTGACCGCCTGTTGACCTGAAGTGATTTCTACCTGTAGTATGTGGTGTCCATTGAATAGTTCTCATTGTTTGCCCTTCTAATCACATATTTTCTAATTTCAGCCTGGAACTTCTCTGCTGGTGAAAAACATCTCACCAGGAAGATGACACAAATAGCTAATACCAGGAGATGGTCTTGCCAGAAGCTGCTTTAGTAATAAATATGACAAGAGGTTATTAACTGAAGATGTGGGTTAAGAAGGAGTTCAGACTCTGCATTAGACTGTTGGCTGTGTTGCAGATTTCATCCTATCTCCTCTTGCTTTCTAAGACAAGCAGTCAAAATCTGCTTTCCCATGTCACCCAAACCCCGCAGATGAGTAATGCAGTAATGAGTAAGGGATATGGTATTCCATGTGAGGAATCTCTGCTGTTTTCTCTGAAGCTAGGGTAATGCTCTTTATGTTATTATCTCCTATTTTACATAACATCTGGATTTTTGTTTTACTATATCACATTATGCAGATGTCACCAGTGAATTGAGAGCTTTGTATCCTGCAGTGACCCACACTAAAGTCTGATACTATGCATGTAAATCTATCTGGTTCATGTGAAAATATTTGTATACATAAAGATGTACAGGTGCATATGCAGTTGTTTAAAAGATAAATCCTCAGAAGTACCAATGTGTGGCTCTTCCTGCAACAAAGCACCAATCACATACTTGACTTTCAATGTATGTTTTAACTACCGAAAATTAAGCCTGGCTTAAATGAGCATCTGATTGGAGACAAAAGGCTCAGTTTCTTTCAGAATGGAATCTTTAATTGAATGGATTGTGGCAGCAAATACATAGATGAGGTCACCATGAAAAAGATTATATTAATTTTTAAAAGATTAAATAGTAGTTCAAGTTGGCTTTTTTTTTTTTTTTTTTAATATTCTCCAGAAGCAAACTAGAATCTGTTCTCTGGGTCAAAGGAATGTGTGGAAGCCAGCAGTGAGATGTTGTGTTCCTCTGTGCTCTCTTAAGAGAGCAGCAGGAGCCCAGGAGGTATGAGGCTGTTTACACTCCCTCCAAGGCTGCAGGCATGCTGTTAGGGGATGCATCTCACCAGGTTTCTGCATGAGATGGCTTTGTTCTTGTATTCTGATGAGGCATTAAATACATGTTTCAAATGTTTATGCAAACTAGATAGCTGCTTGCTTTGTGGGATTGTTTTTATCAGGAAATCCTAAAAAGGGTTTGGTGATTTTGCTGTTTGTTTATTAATAAGTATGATTGATATTTGGGTGCATTGGTATGAGAAAGGAGGAATCAATCTAATGAGATTACTAATTTTCAGTACTGTTTTTGTCTAAATGTTGCACATCATATTTAGTTAAGGGATATTTTCAAACTCGAATCTTTGTGGAAAGCAATTAGCCCTGCTGAGATGATGGCAACGTGGCAGTTTTGTGCATTGTAAGGGAACTTTAGCTGATTAAGATAAAGTGATTTTCTGACACTTTGTGTTTGGAACATACTGTTTTTATTGAAAAATACTGTGTGAGTAAGGCAGCAATGCTTTTTGTCTATGCAAATCCCAGCTGATGGATGATCAGCAGGAAAACATTCAGAGATGTATTGGTAGATGCTAACTGCAGTGTGTGAACAGAAAAGATCTGTTCAGTCCTGATAAATATTCTGTGGAACAACTGCCCACGAAGACATGCTGGGAACACCCAGAATCACCAAGACCCTTACATCATTCAAGATGTGAATATACCAAGATGCTTTCTCAACCTTTTCTTTTAATTCATCCCAAAAGAGACAGAATAAATCTTTGAGACTTTTATTTTTTAAATTTTAAAAATTATAAAAGGCCAATATCAAAAACTTGGTATTTCCTTGAAATTTTGAGGACAGGTGGCAACATGAAGTATGTGTGTTCTCAGAATTGTGGGAGTTTTGTTTTATAGAGCTTTTAAGTTAAAAATGTTGAACTTGATCAGCATATGGTACTGGCTAACCTCATCTCTACCAGCTCTTTTGTTATCTTGTTATTGTTACAGGTCTTAATGACAGTTGTAAGCCATAGTTCTGGATGCAGGGGTTAGTCCACCCTGGGGAGGAGAGAGAGAAACAGCAGTGTGGATTATGGAAATATGAATTGATCTAAAAAGCAGCTCTCTTGTAACAGAATGGGACTCAAAGAAAGACTGGGGAGAAGCTGGTGAAAAGACGATGGAATATGATGTGAAAATGATCATTTGAATGCTTTTCTTTTCATTCCCAGCTGCTGTGTTCTGGTGAAAAGGCACACATTTGTATATCTTAAGGCTGGGTGAAAAAGGGCCAGATGAATGGAATTACTTGTTAGATATGTTTTCATTTTGAGTCAAATAAATTATGTGCATTTTAATAGACTGTCTGCATATGTTAGCCATTTTTTTAAAATCATACAGCTGTGATATTGGGGGACTATATTTTGTAGAAGTAGTTTTTTCTCTGTTTGCTCAAATAAGTACAGAATTAATATTTGACTGTCCTTCATATATTCTCTATCAGCCCATTGAAAATAACTGTTAGTGATTTGCCTTATTTCAAAGCCAAATCAGATTCCAGCCTATGGTGATGTGCCAAACCAAAGAAGAAAAAAATAACTGATGGCTGAAATAGTGATGACAATCATTTGGAACATCTTCCAGAAAGACTGCCAAATTGTCATGTGTGATGTCGTTGTTGATTGACCTCAGCTGCCCTCAGAATATTCCAGTCCAATATCCCCTGATTCCTTATTCTGGGATACCTTATACTTTCTCATCTGCTTCCTTAATACCCTCATTCCATTTCAGTCTTCAGTTTGTTACCTCTCATACTTGCAGCATTGGTTTTGTGTCTCAGGCTTACTCTGCAGCACTTTTAGGAACATCCTATCCTTTCTATATAAAGTACTGGATGTAATAATATTCCTGAACCCTGTGTTTGGTTCTTGGCTCTTCTTCTGCCTTTCTTGATGATAGTTTTCTGCAGAAGTTGGAGAGCATTTGAGGTACTTTGGTTCACTGTTACTGCTACAGGTATTTGAAGTGTCACTTCAAATAATTTGCTGGTATTTTGTATACTCTTTTACATATTGCATATATTAGGAAATGGGTTGGGATCAAAGTGCGTAATCCACATGTGATGAAATCAAGGAACCAGGCAAATAACAAGACTTGATGGGACTAAAATCAAGAACAGGAGCAACAATGCCAGGGTGATGAGTGGGCTGTGACTGGAAGGATCCAGGCTACTTGGTTTGGGATCTTGGACCAGGAATAAGGGAAGGTGAAGCAGTTCCAGGCAGGTGATCAGGAAGGGAAATACGTTAATCCATCAGAACATAACTATTTCTGTTTTCAAGGCATTGTGAACTACCTGGCTGGTAGACTCCCTTAAGCAGAAGTGTTGAGTTTCTGGGTTTTGTGTGTCTGTTTCTGTGTGTAGTCATTAATTAATGTACAGTTGGTAATGAAAGATCCACATATGAGAAATCATCTGAGGGTATAGTGCACACTTATCTCTGCCCTTTATCCTTCACTAGGCACTAATGAAAATGATTAGAGAAAATTTACTGGGCCAATGAACACTCAGTGCACCCATTCTTGAATTTTAAACTACATTTTGGAAGAGGGAAGACTTCTTCTAGTTGATAGAGAATTCCTACTGCAGGAACAGGATTTCTGCTAATTTTTCAATAAGTGTCGTGAATGCTAGTTTAGATTCATGAGTGTCTCCCCTGAGCATGGGCAGTTTCATTCTTCTGATCAAAGTGAAGGAGCTGAAAGTCATTTTGGCTGTAGCTGCTTGTGCTGCCTGGCTTGCTGGTGAAAGTTACCTCCTCTTGTCGTAGCTGTTCAGAGTTGGCTTATGCTGTATCAGAGGTCGAAGCTAAGCTGATTGACAGAGTGCTGAGGTGGCTGGCTGATGCTCCTGGGCAGCAACACCAGCCTGCAATTGTTGCAGAGTAATTGCTGGCAATAAAGCTGCCAGAGGCTTTGAGCAGGGAGCCAGAAGGTCTGGACAGGCTCAGCTATAGGTAAAGTGAATGTACATTACAAATCTTCTAGGGAAAAAGACACCCAGTTGTGTGTCCACTGCACTTTATTTTTTGGGGTAATCATCTGTCTACATTGGTGACAGTAGGGGCAAATTAACACTTTATTCTAATTTACTTCTTCTCTTTCCCTCTTTGGTCTGGAGTTGTTTCATTTTCCTTCTGCTTTTCAACACACTTGATAATATCTCAATTTAGTACTAAAAAGCTATTACTGCAAACAATTCTTACTGAGCTGCATTATGATGAAGCTTAGAAGGTAACCTCTGCTGAGTGTAAAAGAAGAAATAAATGTTTCCTTTATAAAAATACCATAAATAATTTTATTTAAGGAATTATAATTCTGGCAGGTTCCTTAGAAGCTGATTTCCTTTCTCAGTTCCTTTTCTTTTGGCTGTAGATTCCTATAGCCCAAGAAAGTCAGCCCCCACATGCTGTCGGTTTCAGTACCCTGTACAAGGTGGTGTGTGGTTCCCTGACTTCCCCTGCTGCTGACCCAGCCATGGGAGCCAGCATTGTCCCACAGGGCTGCACGTTTAGGCACGGATGAGCCCAGACAAGGGTTTGGCTTTTGGACTGCCTCACCTTGTTCATCTGCACAAATCACTCTCTGCTACAGATGCTTTCTCTCAGCGTGGCACGCAAGTTTTTCCTTAATTGAAGTGATGCTCAAATTTCTGACTACTAAATTTCTGAATTGCCAGTGAAATCGGGATTTCTTCATGGCCTTTGCTGTGCAGTCATTTTGTGAAATAACCAGTGGGAAGTTGTGATTTTGGAAGAGCATCACCTGCTGCTTACAAGACAGTTTCATGCCCAGCCTGAGCAGGAGCAGTCTGCAGAGCTGGTGCTGACCTCTCTGTGTACACCAGTACTGGGCAGGCCAGTTGTTGATTAAAAGCTTTGTAGACCAGGAATGGCATCCTACTATTTATAGACACTCTCTGTTTCTGGACTTGTCTTTTAAGTAACTAATGAAGTACTAAGAGAGGGAAAAAATATTTGGAATATATTTGGAACAAAATATGCTTGGAATTAAAATCATTTTGAAATGTATCAAGTCACATCTGGAGTAGAGTTTGTTGTGTTTGAAATGTTAGAATTTTTTCAGTATATTTCATTTTTATGCAAATGCAGGTAGTCATTATCTGTAGTGTTCTTTTATAGTTCATTTTCCTTTTATAAATAGCCTTTCTTGGTGGCTGAGAAGGAAATCTTGCAAATAGGAGCCTTTTGACCAGAGTGTCAGCTACACTCTACTCATGATATTCTTTGATACTGTTTTGCAGACATTTCTGAGACTGCAATCTTCATTTTAAAGCAATATATTGAATAGATAGAGTTGGGTTTATTGCAAATAGGCTCAGTTCTGTCCATTGCTGTCAGAATATTCAAAGGTGGAATGAAAAAACAACAGGTAAAACAAATAATTATGAACCAGTTTTTCAATTTGTGATTTTTTTGACAGTAATTATTTTTTCACAAGTGGTGAAACAGCATCTGAACAGGATGTGCAGGAGGTTCTCAGCACTGCTGCCAGAGTTGCATCTTAACTGCTGTTGTAAGCAAGGGGAGATCTGAAAAGGTCTTGAGTGAAACAAATATTGCTGCTCCCTTAGCTGTGCTGGACGACTTGGGGATTTTAACCTGACCTTCAGAGACTTACATATTTGGATTTAGAAAATGATGTTTTCTGTAATCCTAGTTAAAAGAACTTCTCTGTTGAGTTCCCAGATCGTGTTAGAGACATGGAAGGTATTTATTTATAAAAAGCCACTTTTCCTCTACTGCATGGTGAAAGAATGTTGCGTGCCATAAATTGGTGCCCTTTTTTCCTTTTTTTTTTTTGCTACAAATTGTAATTAATTTTCTTAAAGATAATAAATACTCTACCACCTTAAAAGTTAAATATTACTCACATAGTAATCTCAAGAGTGGAGATGGAAGTACATACTTCCTGTTTTTCCCAACTCTCTGATACTGCCTAGGGAATGATGATCTCCCTGACATGAGCCAGGGAACTGTGGGAAAACTATTTTTTGCTATGTGGAATATAATATTACATGCATGCTAGAGATTTGTGGTGAAGTAGTATTTTTCTTGTTTTTGTTTGCCTTGCCAGTAGTAGAGGTAGATGGTAACATTTGAATCTCAACTTACTCTAAGGGGAGCTTTCTTTCCCCTTAGAAGAAGGGGAAAGAAGAGCCTTGTCAATTTTTATGTTTTTATTTTGAGTTCCAGGAAATTTCAAGGGTTTTTTCTTTAAGCAGGAAAATTAACCTGTGCTGAACCTCATGTTGGTTTTATTCTGCTATTTGTGACTGAGCTTGTTATTGTAATTGATTCCCTGTATGCTATACTGGACACAGCTGTCTGAAATAGGCTTTATTTTTGTCTGGTTATATTATGAGATTCAGAAGCAAATAGGCAAGTAGAGATTCCAAGAATTTATAATTTAGTACAATCTCTGAATTTTAAAACTTTCTCTGTGGTGGCTTAGAAAGTCTTATGCCTCAGTCTTGTAGG
Source organism: Passer domesticus (assembly GCF_036417665.1). Classification (NCBI taxonomy): domain Eukaryota; kingdom Metazoa; phylum Chordata; class Aves; order Passeriformes; family Passeridae; genus Passer; species Passer domesticus. The sequence goes on along the minus strand of NC_087480.1, from coordinate 40,623,222 downwards.
ACAGTGTGATTAATCATGCAGGATTAGCTTTCCTTCTTGTGAAGTGCCTTTGAAAGCTGCTGTGAGAGCAGTGAAAAGTGTGCTCTCTGGGACAGCAGCCTTAGTGTGCTCTACAGGGCAAGAACATTCTGTAGCATATCTCCAGCTGGAGTGCTCCACACCTTGGTCCTTCACTGTTCCAGTCCTTAAGGGTTTTTTCATTCCTTTTTGTGTATATTTAACATGCTTTTGGTTCTAAGTGATGCTGCAACAATCACCTCCAAGTTCAGTCACAGGTACAGCTGACCTTTGGGCCTCCATTGCCACCTCTACCAGAGTTACTTATTGATGTGATTTTGCTTCTCTAAGATCTCAAGCTCATCCCGTTACCTTGTTGTCTAAAGTCTTCCTGTCCTGCTGCCTCATCTGTCTGTGCCCATGTTGCTGTGTAGAGCGCAAAGTTACCAGACGAAGCTACCAAAAATCTTCAGCTGCCTGTCTGGCATCTTCTCATGAGGCGTGTAACTGAATGGTGGCCAGGTAGAGGAGACAGGAAGCAGGAACAAGAGAAATTAAATCTAGCTGAAATTCTGTAAGTGATCTCATCCTCCTTTGCAGGTATTCAGCTTCTTAGTCATTTTACACAACAAATGTTCCTCTGAATAATCTTTTGAATGATGCAAACACCTTTTAGAGAGCAAGTATTCTAAAGGACTCTGTGCTTAAGTGTTATGAGCAGCTTGATTCCTCTGAATGTCAGTCATTAGGCTGTAGGGCCTTTCCAGTTGTGGTTTACATGTTAGCCAACTAAATGAGGATCAAAAATTGTTCTCAGCAGTGGAGTGGAATTTATTCTGTGGGTCAAAACAATCTGTGGTTGTACAAATGTACACGTAGCTCAGTTTAGTGGAATTTTAATCTTGCTTGAATCCATTAGTGACAGCTTCTGCTACGTGGTCCAGAATCTGCTTCCTCTTTGCATGTTTGTCAGGGATGTATGAAGTGTTACGTGGCAGCTGTATTGACATAGAAAGAGCTGTCAAAAACCACGGCACTATCTGCAAGTTAGTCTGAAAATTGTTAGCTGGAAAGATCAGGTCTATTTTTAGGGAGCTGCGATTGCACAAATTTTCTTATCTATCTTCTGTGAATAGAAGTGTTGCCGCAGGTGGAGCTTAGAGGACACATCTACAGCTCTGTGTTTTGCCACCCACATAGCACTGAGACTCCCACGTCACACCGTTGTGTTACACCCATCCTGTGGTGTCACACTGCAAATGAAAGGGTGAGATGTGCACAGGACTTTTGTGGGACTGCCCTGTGGATATGAATAGCAAGCCAATTAGTAATTGCTATTAGGTATTAATTTTTATGTATAACAGTTTCAGGGAATTCTTCATAATTTGTCTTTAGAGCTAGAGGAAAATCTGAAATATCCAAAAGTGAAACTGCCTTAACTGGTCAGTTAATTACTGACCACATTTCTTTCCAGACTATGAAGTTATCAGGACCTTTTTTTCCACAAAGCTGGCATGTATGAATTCAGAAGCATTTTCTACCACTGTTTACATTGCTTTATAAAATGGTGATGCACCAAATTAGCTGAGTGGGTACCAAAATGAGCAAGGAAGAGTAAATAATTCTTACCTTTCAGGCTTCTGTAATATCCTCCCATTTTAGAGGCAGTGAGCATGACCAGGCTAGGCTGGAGTTGGACAGTGCAACTGATGAGAGTGAATTAATAAACCATTACACCATGAGCCTGTGAGAGTGCAGGGTTCTGCTGCTGTGCTGTAGGTATAAAGGAAATATTTTTGTAAATACAATTTCTGTCTTTAAGATTTTTTCAAGAGAAGCAGCATGCCACACTTCACATGATATTATTTTTATGATTTTCTTCTTTCTCTTTGAGTTTGCATGAGGAATGAGATAGTTATCCTTTAACTTAGCAATTAAACACAAATTTGGATGCACCTGTAGATGCTTAGTCAGTGTTTAAAAGCAAATAGATAATCCTTTACTTGTGTGTGTTTTTATTTTTATTTCTTTTACATCATTAGCATCTTCCTCCTGTATACACCTTGTTTTATGACACAAGGATCATTTCCTCGTGAGAGCCAGAGGAGGAAATAATCTTGGGACATGTGAATCAAACTATTTTGCTTTCTGAAGACCTGTACCATCTTTTGACTTCAGAAATAAATACATAATTTTATCAAGTTGTGAATATAAAGACAACAAATAATGTTATTCTTTTTCTGAGAGTGTAAATATTGACTCAGGAGGAAGTCCTGGCTGGTTAGGGAGTCTTGGAAATGATGACCCGTTAGGAGACAGCTCCAGTTTTATCCAGCAGAGAGATTGCTGTGAGTACCAGCTGTAATTGTACACAAATATGTACACAAATGTGAATGTCTATTTAACATCATTTGCATTTTAAATTCATCTAGAAGCATCTTGGGGGCATCTTTTTTTTCCATTTGAAAATTCTGACTAGCACCTGTAATTAAGGGAGAAAACGGAGCCCTGGAAGCTAGGTAGGACTTCTATCTATTGATCTGTGTAAACCCGGCTTACGCTGTCAGGGGAGAAGCAGTCAACTGCTGAGCTGCTTTGTCACTGACATAAGCTGAGAGAGGATTTTTTTTTTCTTTTTTGTGTGTGTGTGTCTATACTGTTTATACACCAGTCTATAGACCTGCTGGCTGGTTGAATTTTAAAGAGAGCGGAGGTTTAAAGCCTTGTCCCCCGAGGGATGGTGCTGCCAGTTGGGAAGCGAGCGGAGGCTGCTCCGCAGAAGTTGTGCGCGCGTGGCTGCCTGGGGAGGCCCGGGCCGCGCCGGGGGAGCGCTGGCCTGTCGCTCGGCCCGGGCAGCGCTGCAAAACACACCCGTAATGTTCAGGTTGTTCAGTCAAAATATTGAGCTGATACCTTCGGGTTTTTGTTTTTGTTTTCTTTTCCTCTCGTGATAATTTATTCTGGGAGAATACAATGGGGAACATAAATGAATACATTTCCATACCCAATTCTGAGTCAGTGCTAAGCTCACCAGGCAGCAATTAAAATCCTTGTTAGTGAGGAGAAAAATTACTTCCTATAGTGTGAGAATAGGTGCAGATTTAGAAAAAGAATAAAATACTCTTGCTTTGGAGCAGGAAAAACAAGCTTATGAGCCTGAAGTGAGACAAATTTGGAAATGTTTAGGAAATTTCTGAGTTAGAAGTTTTGATTAGCCTGTTCTGCTTGCTCTCTTTTATTAGTTTATTATTGTTACTCCTAGCTTTGTGCGTACTTGTTCCTGGCTGCAGAAATCAAATGCTTACCTGCCGTTTATATTTTGCTTCTCACTCTTCTGCAGTGGGCACTTAGAGTAGGTAGGATGGTGTTTGAGCAGTTCCTTTTGAAGAGTATTCTATGTACTGCTGTTTTTAATGGAGTTCATAACCTTTCCCAAAACACATCTGTGGCTTTCACACAATATGCTAACCAAGTAAAAGTTCTAAAGATTTATTGAAATCTCTTGTATGACTTGGAAATTCTAAAAACATTGACTTCATGATTAAGTATCACATGAAGATTTACTGAGGCACATCATATACCCTTAAAATGTTGCAGCTAACATATGCATGTTGTAGTCACACGTGTCTTTTTTCCTGAACTGTTCCTCTCTTGCTGATTAACTTGCGTGGGCTCTTCATATTTTACACTGTCCACTGAGCTTGGTGAATGTTTGAAGTAAGTAGCCATTGTAGTGTGTAGGAATTTAAATACACAATTTCCCCTAATGGGAGCTGACTGTCCAACATGCAGTAAACAGGGTGTTCAGGCTGCAGTGCTAACACCTTAAGTCAGCTTCTTAAACCCTCATGTGCAGCCCTGGAAATTTGTAATCAATGTGCTCTTTTCTGAAAACAGACCTTGCAGGCCAGCTCATGTATATAGAAATACAGGTCTGTTGGGCTGCTACAAAAAAGGAATTCGGCAGCTTTGACCAACTTCATGGATGTCAACTGTCTCTTCTTGCTGAAGCATTTCACAAGGGGTTTGTTTTCCCAGTTGGGAGCAAGGAAATAAAACCTATTTTCTAGGATCTTGTAAAGTCGTTGTTTAATATTTGCTGCTAAATGATCTGGTAATTCACTTTTTTTTTTTTAAAGGAAAACATTGACTAGTTTGAGAGCATTTTTATATTTTAATTAACACATTTTATTTGCCACTAAACAGCTTCTTAAATAAAATTCTGCACGAAAGAGACATTATCCTTTCATACTGTGGTATGAATGTAGATCTGGTGGATTTTGTTCCCCCCCACTCCTTTCCTTTATTGATAGCAAAGCTTGCTTGTGAGACCCAAAGGGTTAATCATATAAATTTCTGCTTTGGACCAGTAGGCGATTTCCATCACTTTCAGCATTTGACTAAGGAACATGTATAGAGTTGTTATACCTCTCTGTAATTCATTCTGCTGCCAACTTCATTCCCTTTTCTCTGCCTGCATTTTAATTGAAACAACATTTGTATTTTTGAGCCAGGATCTGTCAGAAGTCCCTGTGGCTAGTCTGTGGTACAAGTAGCAGCAGACGTGGCTTACCCATATGGTGTGGTGCTTCTTGTAAAATCCATATGGCCTTGTTGAAGGGAATCCCAGCGGGGATGTGAAGGGTGTTAATACCCTTCAGGCCAGGCCTTTCCCTCCTGGGGCTTCTATGGCATTGTCTTTGCAATCTGCCAAAGCACAAACCTAATTCCTTTTTAATAATCAATTATTTCAGTCCAGGAACGTGTGCTGTATTTTTTTTCTAATCATATATTCCTTGAACTTATTATTTGTTATGAGTATTTTTGGCCATTTTTTTTAAAAAAGCAAACCTTTCAAAAGCCTTTTCCAAAAACCCCTAACTTCATTTCTTTTGCGTGTATTTTCAGGAAGTGCTGAACAGCGTTCCAAAGTTCTGCTTTCCTTTTGACGTTGAAAGGTATGTGCTACAGTTATCATTTATTTAAAAGTATTTCATAGAAAATTATTTTTAGCATAATTACAAGCAAGGATTTAAAGAAAAGGCAAATGTAATGTATTCCCTAAGCTTGCACCTGCAGATGAGAAAACGTACCCTTTGTTCAAGTAAGTATGAAGTCACTAGTCGGAAACTATCACAGCAAAATGTAATCCTTACAGAATTTTAGAATATCTCTGTCCAGGTAGATCTACATTCCAGCTCCCAATTTTGTACACTGTAATTGTGAGCACCATCTGTGTTAGTATAAGGATATAACACAGTTTTCTTTAAGCAGCTTCATTAAAAATGTTACACTGCACCAGGATATAAAAATTCACTGAGCAGTACAGAAAACGTGTTGTTTGAGTTCAAAGAAATTAAGACTTTAATTACATGGAAGTAGCTGAATATGCAATTGATTTTTCGTAGAGAAGAATCCAGACCATTATTTATAATTAATTAGTCCATACCTTTCTGGTATCAGTTGTAGTCTGGTTTTCATATAATGCTGCCAGGCACTTAAATTGTTCATATAAAATTTTTTTATTAATGAAAATATTTATTTGGTCTTGTCAAAATGATTAATGGTAATTTACTTAATAGATTGAACTCACTTGCTTTGGAAAACCCATATTGTCCGAATTGGCAAAGATTGAATTAAAAGCTTGATTTGCATAATTAATGAAATATACACCCAGGTAACATAGAGGCTGAGCCAATTTCAGAACAACATGAGCATCAGTTGTAGATGGTGAGCTGGAGATGAGAGGCATCTATCAGATGCAAGAAGCTGCTGTAGCAGAGGAAAAGCTGTTGTGTGGAGAGAGGAAAGAAAAGTGTCCTTCAGCAAAACACACTGGCAAAATAAAGATTTGTCTTTATAAACACAACTTCCCTGAAAACTAGGCTTATGTAGTCTTTTATAGCTGAATTTAATTAAGTTGTTTGGGTTTTGAACTGGTTAAGCTCACTGTCCTTTAAGCTGTTTTAATGACTTAAGTAATATGGTTGTCAGTGGTTGGCTTTAAAGCACTAAAGTCTTTAATGTGCTTAAGACATGTACAGAATTCTGTTTAAAATTGGTAATGAAGATGAGTAATGGAAATAAAATTTGAGGATAACAGAAAAAGGTGAGGTTCTGTTGCTGCCATCCAGTGGCAAGAAGATAGTCAGAGGCAGTGAGTAATTATTTTCAAATAAGTTGTCTTACTGTAACTATTTCTCTTGAACCATTCAGAAGGCACTTAGCTGCTTGTATGAAGAGAATTAACTTAATAAACTGTGGGAATACTTGAATTTCTAGCATAGCTAAGTATGGATTTTAACTGATTATCTGTAAAAAACAAAGAAAAAGGAGACAGAAAGGAAAAAGTGAAAGGAAGTTTGTTTGTTTGTTAACAACCCCTGTTAACATCCTCTCCCCAGAGATGCTTTTTGACTGTTGGCCTCATGCTTGACTGTAAAGCAGTGTTCTCAAGAGTGCAAAATTTCTACAAATTTCATAAAACTTGTCAGCTGGCCAGGAGTGGAGGTCCTGGAAGCTGGGAGGAAGGAGGCTGCCCAGCCTGGCCTGCAGCCTGCTCAGGCACTGCTCTGGTGCCGTTAGAACGGGCGCCGCACTCACAGCTGCCTGCAGAGCCGAGTTCCGAGGGATTTCAGGGAGAACCAAAGGCAGCGTGGGATCATGGGAGTGTGACAGCAGGGATGAGGAGGGGCAGATCTGTTGTGGAGCAAAGGACAGATATGCTGGAAGCTCATTCAGGAAAGTGAGGGCTGTTGCTCGCGAGTTGTTTGTGTGAACAATTTACTGGCTGCATGATGTGTTTGCCATTTTATACTCAGCTCAAGTGTTTTCTGTAGTGTAGACACACCTTACCAATTGTTTTCAACATAACCAGTTGTCTTCTGCTTTCTCAGTTTAATGATTTTTATTTTGACATTTGGAGTGATAAAGAAAAGGATTGAGAAAAACTGAACTGCTGAAGTTCCTTTTTATTGGGCTTTTTCCCACTGGAGATTTAAAATGCTACAATCATTTTAGTGTTTGTGTAGCCATAAATTCCCTTATCTGGTGAATAGATATATATATGTATATGTAGTTTTCTTCTTGTATATATAGGATCATGATAGATGGTACACCTAGTACTCCCAAGTATTTAACAGGCATTTTCAATGACAATTTCTGTACACAAACATTTGAACTGAGATCTATTTCATTCATTAAGCGTATTGTACTGCAGAGAGCATATGTTCTCAGCCTATAATATATGTATATTTATTCAAATATTTGTAGTATATGTATATTTCTATATATAAAATACTTCAAGCATTGTCTGAGCCTATTAAGAGCTAGAAATTACTAGTGCAAAAGTAGTAACTTCCACTGATTTTGATCCTTAAAACAAAAAATACCAAGATACTTTAAAAAATGCCTGTTCTATAGATTACTTCTGGTTTTCTACTACACAGCAGAATTATATATAATGAAGTGTTAATTCTGTTATCTAGCTAAATAAAACTAAATAAAGTAGGAAATCTATATTCAAGTTATGGAGAAAGGAAAGTTACAGCACAGTTAAAGCACCAGTAATAAGATCATTGTCACCCGTTTTCTTTCAAGTCACCTATTTTAATTACTTAAGGAATTGAAAAAGGAAAGAAATGAGATCATCTATGGGATTTTCTTTTATCCACTATCCTGAAATGATCATAGAGATCCAGATTTAGTTCTCACTGTTTGATGCTGCTTGCATCATCTCACCGGGCATACTTTATGCAGATGTTATAAATAACTGTATGCTACTCACACTAATTATCAAAAGTACATACTGTGAATGGTAATTAAAAATCTAGAGGAAACTCCCATTAAGTTGAAACTGAAAGTCAAGCCAAAAGAGGCACAATGGTATAAAAAAATTCTTTGACCATGACTTAAACTTTGAGTTTTATATATACTTTTTTTATTGAAAACAAACACATAATTTGGTTACTTCTAGTTATGGCTTACATTTTATTTTAAAGGGATTAAGATGTTAATTACGTCATAGAAGTTCTTGAGCATTTGCTCCAAGTACCTATGTCTCTTATTGTTATTTAAAATTATTTTCTATTTAATAATGGCACAAATGTATAATATTCTAACAGTTCTCATGTATGTATTTAGAAAGAAAGACCCTTTTCTTTGGTACTCCGTTTGTTTCTTTTTGTATAGTCTAGGAGGATTTAACATTTGAGGACAGAGATTTTCATTTCCTTTCAATGTTTGCTAAAGTAATATTAATGCTGCAGACAAAAGCATTTTGTTCTGTCTTGTTGCTTGAATCCTCTGTGCAAATCCTGCATGGCTTGCTTCACTTTTCTTTTTCCAGCAGTCTTTTGTATTTTCCCTCTCAACCCAGAGCCCAGGTGTGACTGTGTAGAGTCCACACCCAGTCTCCACATCCGTCAGTTATGTAGCTGGTTGATGAGTAGTGAGGATGCAACTTCTCCTGCTCCTTTTGGAGCCATCTCAGGTTCAGTCTGAAGTTGTGCTATGTCACTGCTTGACCCCTCATTTTTATGTGTGTTTTGAGCCTCTGCCATTTCTCTCCACCATAAGTACTTCCCTTGCTCCTTTCATTCCTCAGTCTTTTCCCTTTCAGGATGCATTTCTTCTGCTGAATGTGAAACACACAAGCCTCTTTTAGATACTCTTTTGGGAACTGCTTGTAGGCTCAGCATGGAGACAGTGATGTGTGCCACATTAAATTCCCCATGGTGCTCACCTACTCACTGGGAAGTGTTGGATTTTGGAGAATAATCAATGGTGTTGCTGCTGTAGAGGATTTCTCCTTAGCAGCAGAATGTCGCTTGAGTATGGGAGTTACTGTGCAGGTTATTTAACTCATAATGTTTTAGGGTGAGTGAGTAATGGTAGCAGGAATGACGTCACTGTCACGCTCCTGTTCATGGCTGATGCTGTTTCTGTTGATATCTGTGGTAGAAGTCTGTGCAGAAACACAGCTATGATCAATCAAAGTGCAAAATGATGCCTTGAAATCATTGGATTTGCAGATCTTGTGAAAGGCAGTTATACCTTACACAAAAATTTTGCCTTTAGAATAAGTAGTTGAGAATGAAAAGTAAATAATCAAGAAAGTATTTCAAGCAGTACAGGTGAAGATAAATTAACTGTAGCCTTTCCTGTACCTTTCAGGCCCTGCAGTCAGTTTGCAAGGGGGGGTTGCAAACTCACAACTGTAGCAGCAGTTACACACAACCGAGTTCTTTGCATCTTGTGTCTCACTGTGTTATGGCACCTGTCTGTGTAGTAGTGAATGTGTATGTGAGAGACAAGTGTAAGGACAGGCTGCAGAGTGTGCTGTGAGTGTAACTATTGATTTCACACAGGGGTTGTTTGGTTTCTGTGTGTGTGCAGAAGTGCACCTGTCTGAGAGGGAGCCTGGAATGCTGAGGGAGCCACCGTGTGCTTCCATAGACCCTTGGCCAGGTGTGATGGTCAGGGCCCTGAGACAGAGCTTCTAGACAGGCTTCTGTTGCACCTTAAATACTCCCAGTGAGACTCTTTACTCAGTAGTTGTGGTTTCTTTTAATGCTTCTGTTGTTATGAAAACATAACCCCATTAATAAGCTAACTGTGCTTTTTATTTGTGGGAATTTTCTTTACTTGGTGGTGGTGGCATTGCCCATTTTCATGTCTTCTGCAGTTTTTCTCTTTATTTTTTGTTTGTTTGTTTGTTTGTTTGTTTGTTTTTAATTGGGAGGCAGAGCTCAAATCGGATAGCTTGGTTGGAGCAGAGGAGCTCTTCACACAGGGAACCTGAGCTGTGGACTAGTGGATCCTGGAATGGGCCTGGAAGTGAAGAAAATAGTCCCCGAAGCTTAGATTAGGGGATAGCAGTTAGCTGAAGGAGGATTCCCAACCTAGTGTTACTGGCTCCCCAACGTCTCCATCAGCTTGTACCACTACCTTAACGTCTGGTTTTCAAATTCCTGCTTGAAATGGTTTCTGTTCTGTTCTTTGATTTGGGAAATTAGGGTGACTGACTGGTGACTGAGGGGTTTGGTTTTCCCAGTCAGTTTGGGAGTTGAAATACACATGAAACTTTCATGTTTAAGTAGCAGCCATTAAAGATTCAGTCAGAACTGTGTATATTAGTTGCATTGATCAAGGACATACACATGATATTTTATAAGTAACAATAACATTAAGACTTATTTTAAAAAGAAAACAGAAATCTCTATTCCCATGTATAAGGTCTCAATTTTTTTTAAACTCTTCAAAATTTCTAAAATTTTAAGAAAAACTTAATTTTGAACATCTTCTCTATCCTAAACAAAATAATTTGGAAGAAGAGCAGTTTTTGTGGAGAGCAAAGGATAAATTTAGTGATTAGATATGCTGTTTTTTGTTTGAAGGAGAGATTCAGTTCCTGCCTTAATCAACACTTTCAAGGCTCCATTAAAATGAGGCCTAAGCAATGGCTGTAGTGTAAACAAAAGTCTTTAAAATGACTCTTTACCTACTCCATGGGTACTAAAGAGCCTTTTCTGCATTGTGTAGGTACACAGAAAATTTTAAAACCTATTTTTATTTCTACAGTGAACTGTAATAACCTTGAAAGAGCCCATTGTAGTCTGCAGGGTTAATAAGTATTTACACACATTCTTCATTATTAGTGATTTATTATTATTGAACTAACATTAAAAGTAAGCAGGCAGGGCAAGAGTTGAAAGCAAGTCAAAAGCAAGGCAGAGGAATGAGTGAGGAGAATGTCAGCACTGGTTGGGAACGATTTGTGCCTGCTCTCCCCTTGGAAGTGAGCAGATCGTGCTCCCTTCAAGCAGCTGGCTAAACCAGCATTCTGCAGAAAAGTTTTGCAGCTGGGCTACTTTATCTTGTGCTCCAGTAAAAAGTCTGGATAACATTTTGTTGAGAGAATTCTGGTATATGATAATTTCATTTTATCTGTGCTGGTTTTCATGCTAAGAAAACTTGAGAGACGTCAATGCTGTGGTCCAGGTAGCAGGGCCAGGAGCTGCTGCCTCTTTCTGGAGGGGAGATCTGATTTCTGAGCAACCTGAATGTGCTGCAGTGAAACAGAGAGGCACAAACCACAAGTCACTTGGCCAGTGTTTGTCTACATGATGGAACATGCTATATATGTGTTAAAACTGTAGTGCTAGGACTAGTGGAATGTTTTATGTATCTGGTTTATACATTGTGGTCTTCTATCGATTGAAATCCCCAATCATCATTTGGTTTTCATGGTAAGGCTTACATAGTCAGTTTTAATTCTGCTGAGGAGGAGTAGAAAAACAGGCATCCTTGCTGCCCCCACATCTTAAGTGGAGCTCTCAAATTAGAAACCCAGAATTAATTCAGTATTTTAAACTGAACAGAAAATGTAGTCCAGATGGATGGTCGGTCACTGGCTTCTGTTAGCTGTTCTTTTGAAGCAAACGGGACCAAATGCAAACTTTTGGGTTCTTGTGGAAATTCAGTTTTAGCCTTGGAGTGTTTCTCATATTAAAAATCTGGGACTTGCTGCTCACATCTCTTTCTAAACTGTGTGGGAAGCAGTTTTCAAGCCGGGCCACTTTTACACTGACTGTCAAAACATGGAGTTGCCTCTCTTAAAGAAGCAAAGGGAAGACTGTGATTTGGAGATGGTGAGATGGCATCAGAAATGCTTCCCACTGAACTTATAACTTGTCTGGGCTATTTTTAATAGAAAATATCAGAATTTATATCTCACTTTTGAAGTGTCCCTGTGTACAGACATTTTGCCTGACATAGGTGTACACAGCACATGAAAACAAATTTGGGTTAATGTGGTTGTGCACAGAGCCTCCAGCCTAACCCTGCCAGGTGTTTCATGGTGTGAGGAGAAGCCAGGCCTGGCTGCTGGAAGCTCCAAGGCTGGGAGTGGGACACGGCCGAGCAGAGGCAGCCAAGGTCACCGCTCAGAGCATTCCAGTGCTCCAGCTGAGCAGCTGCTGCTGGGTTTCTGTGGGAGCCCCAGGGTGCACAGGGGTGCTCAAACCACACAGCACATTCCATGGCAGTGTGCTCTCTGCAGGAAGGAGCACAGTGCAGAGATGTGGCAGGGGAGCAGTAGGGCCTGGTTATTGATGGCTCTGTGGTGCCAGCGCAGCGTGCAGCATCCCAGCTCCCCAGAACCTGAGCAGGGAGGGACTGAGCACAAGCCATTGATTATTAACAGTGATTAAAGAGAGCATGAGATTGTTCCAGGCTGTTGAAGGCAGCTGAGGAAAGTGCTTGTTTTAATGATTTGAGATTAATTACCTAATGGAGAAAAGTTCATTAATTATGGGTGATTATATTGGACTAAGTGTATCTTCTAATGTTGTATGCTCAATACAGGCTTTTGGTTCATCTTAGTCACTTTATGTTCAAGAGGGACTAAACTAAACTGAAAAGAGTGGGAGGTTCTACAGGCTGGGTAGTGGTACCACATAGCTAATCTTTAAACCTTTGTCATGCACATCTTAAACAGTAAAAAATCCGTGTACTATGTAGCTTCTCTTGCCCTTTGGTCCACTGCTACTTTCTTTTTTCCCTAGGGGGGAGATTTTCTATATTTTGTTTTGCTGGAGATGAAAAAAAAAACCCCAAACCAACCAGCAAAACCTGAAAAACTCCCCCTGCCTCATATTGCAAGGGATAAATTTTAAAAAAAATTGTGACAGGGGTCTGTGAGGATTTTTAGCTTCTCTGGGAATTAATTTGCAGTGTGGTCATCTAAGATTGAACCAGAAATGGCAGGTGTTAATCATTACTAGCAGGTTCTTAGGTATTCTGCTGTACAACATTGTGTAAGAACTGGAAAAGAACCACAGACAATAGAATTGTATTGAGGAATACAGTGAGGATTGGGCATGAAAATACTTGAGACCAATGACTTAAATGCTCATGTTTTATGTGATTTAATGGTTTTGTGCTCTGTATCTCGTTTTTCAGGGTGTCCCAAAACCAAGTAGGACAGCATTTCACCTTTGTGCTCACTGATATTGAAAGTAAGCAAAGGTTTGGATTCTGCCGTTTGACGTCAGGAGGCAAGGTCTGCCTCTGTATTCTAAGGTAAGGTGGCACAATAAAAATTGAGTCAATGAGTGAATATGAAAATACAAGAAAAAATTTTTTTTACAAATTCTCTGCTAATGTGTTTAACTTTGCTATCAGGGTATTGCTTTTCTATGGCAATGTTACCATTGCTTTCACATAAAAAGTGGACCAAGTGGCCCCAATACCACCATAATGGTATTCTTCTGTGAAGCTAGATAATTTTATTTAAATAACATGAAATCTCTGCTTAAATGCAGAGAACAATACATTGCAGCCTTAGAGTCTTGGACTGTTATGTGGATATTTTTACTTTTTAATCAGATCTTTGACAAGTGCTCTGTCAATTCAACAATAAAGTGCATTATTCTGTATTCCTGTCCTTGGAAAAGAGATTTTTGGGTGGTTCTTCCAAGTTTTTTGCCCAGACTATGTCTAGTATAAGAAACAATAGATCCAGAGAGTTCACAAGAGCATGCTCTTTTGTTGCAGAGGAGATACTGATGTTAGGGAGACTGACCCAAAAAAATACTTTGTTTCTCCTTCTGCTTTTTCTTTCATCTTTCTTAAGATAATCGTTTTGGTAACAAAAACCCCGCAATATAGCTGTCCTAAAACCATTTTAATTAAATTAAAGGCAGAGTGATCTCATTAAAAGACAAATTTGCAACTTCAATTAAGAACCTAGCAGCCTGCAAGCCTAATGGAGGAAATGGGAATATCCAGTTCAGCAGCAAATAGGAAGAACAAAATTGAATTTAAATTGCTTTTCAAGTGAGAATATGGACAAACACAAGAGAGCAGGAGCCAAATGCATTAGCAGCAAAGGGGAAAGAGAATTTTGGAGAGTAGGGAGGAAGAATATGGATAAAAACAGGTTCTCAGGTTTTTGGGCAACATGGAAATCAGGTATTTTTGGAGGGTGTCATAAGGCCATGTGAGTTAGGGAGAAAAACCCAACATCAGCTTGTAAAAGGATTATCAGTAAATGAACACTGAGGGGAAGAAAGACCAGCCGATATAGAGACTTACAGAGTAGTGCTTAAAATTATTGGAAAGAGCACATCAAGATTTTAATGAACTTTTAAACAGATGCCAAATGCTGGATGGTATTTGGCAAGTAATTTAAAAAGAAATGTTTGCTCTAATTATTGCAAAAAAAAAAGAAATAGTACCATATAATGAAAGTAACAAAAGGGAAATATTTTATTTTGGAAATTAATTTGCTTTCTGGGATCTTTGAAATATGTCTTTAGTAATCCTTCAGAAGGATTTAAGTCTTAGGCTTTTGGAATGTGTAATATTTAACCATTTTCTCAGTGATACCCTGTTTTATATAACTTATTAAAGCCCAGAGTGAAAATGTATGTGTATGCTTTTAGCTCTTTTCTCTGAGTTAATATTTTCTTCCCTCATCAAGCTAGAAACAAAATTTTATGCATTGTTTGTGTGGCTGTAACAACATTTAATCAGTTATGCACACTCAAGTGCATTTAAGCACTGTATGGAGTGCTGCAAAGCAAAGGATGTAAATTCTCAGCTGGTGTAAACTGGGTATTTCTTTTAACATTTCCCCATGGACGTGCATCAGCTAAAGATTAGTCAGTCCTCTGTTCCTTGGTAGAAATAAGTAGGAAAATGAAAAGTGGCAAGCAATAATTTTTCACTGAACTGTATCCAAAGCATTGCCTTTATTGCTTTTATTGTGACAATTTCAAATTTACAATGCAGAGCTGAATGCATAACAACACTGCCTTCATAGCACTGTACTCATGGCTGGGTACTCTGCTTATCTCCAGACTATGTGTGTGTGTTGTGTTGTGTTTAGCTCAGACTGAAGGAATGCTTCACTATTTCCATCTGATGTGTTCTAGTAGCCTATCCGGCTTTTTCTCTGAATCCCAAGATTCATTACATGTGACCAAGTGAAAGAAGACCCACTAAGTAGATTTCTTTGGACATTTTATCTGTCTCTCCTTTGCATATGGTTATTGTTCTTAAATTAACCAAAATAATAATAAGAAAAATAAGAATGCTGTCTTTATATATAGAATGTGTATTCATGTTCAACCTTGCTTTTGTCCATATATCAAAACCACATAAAATGATATTTGCTGTGTGTGTACACATGATGGCTGATGTATGGGCAATTCAGACTACTTGTTCATCACAGGTATGTGCACTACAGCCACAGACTTTTTATATAAACACACAGGTGCAGATGTACAGGGATGCCATGTCAAACTGCCTTCTCCTGTGCACATGGATGTATCCCCTGGGACAAGAGGACTTAATGAGATTACTGACTGAGGCATCGTTGACAAAGACAATTAGAGATAGTTAAGTACAGAAAACTTAGTTGAATTGTCATAAATAACTGAAATGTGACTATAAATCTCTAAAGACAAGCAGGAACAAGCCAGTCAAAGTGATTGGAAGGAAATATTGTAGAAATTTGAGTAGGCTGATGAGTGGGCAACAGGGCACAGCTTTTCCCTTGTACGTGTCTTTTGTGGATAGTTCCAAGCCATGTGTTAACCTATGCCAGGGCTTTTAAAGAGATAGAATTTCAGCTTCTGAATGGGATTCTTAACTGAAAGCTGAAGTAAGGGTTGCTTGTCCTCAGGTTTTACACCAGCAACTCAAAGTTGCGTGTAAGATTAAAGTCTGGTTGTTTATGGGACTTCGGTCTATAATTCATTCTCCATCTGAAACACTAATTAAAGGAAATTATCTCTGAATTTGCAGCCACGTGGTCCTGCTTTCAAGTGGATAGTTTGAAACAGAAAATATACTTGTACATACAAAATTCCTCTAAGTTTAATGGAGTTTTTTGTGTTTCATATACACACATGTATGAATTGTGTAAATAGGATTTTCTTCCAAATCAGAATGTATTGCTCAAATACTCTCTATGTTTATAAAGTGAAATAAAAATTTCCCAAAGTAGCTTTTTCAGGCAGTTTTGTTTGAAGAACTTAATTTTGATATTGTAGTGTCTAGAATGAATGAGCAGAGCTTGACTGCAGTTGCCGAATTTGAAGTGCTAAACCATAGTAAGATGAGAAAATAACTCTTGGATTATTCTCCAGAAATGCTGTGTGATTCCTTTGCAGGTTTTGTTTAATTTAGTGCTTTTCATTAAGCTGCATGGCTGCTTGGTGAAGCTCTCAGTGTGAATCCTGCTGTGTCACCTCCTCCCTCTTCACAGAGTGTTGAGCTAATGCAGCCCTGTAAGACAAGGGATACACAATAGGCATATTGTAAAATACCTTGTTGAGCTCATATCCTATACTGGATCTTTTCTCCTAGTTTTACTTTTCCTATTTTTGGGTAATGGTTTTGCTAGTTGAGGTTTGAAGTGATGCAGTAGAAACTTGAATGTCTGCTTTTGAATAGCAGTAGACTTAATTCTTCTGGGTTTTGTTTCTAATATCACTGCTGCTTGCAGTGGAAATAATACTTTCTGGGTTTACATGAAATTGATTTTGAATTATCTGAATGGTTTAGTACAAAGTACAAATAATTTCAAACTGTTGATGGACTCTGAGGCTGACCTTAGGTATGCAGAGGAACACAAAATGCATCATTAAAATGCTCAGTCTTAGATTTCATTAATTTTATGATTGTAAAATTGTCACCTACATTTCCAAATGAAATGCTCTAATAAGGAAGACAGGTTTATGTGGTAAGGCTTTGTAGTTCTTCAGTTCAGACCACGCTTGAAACTTTTTCACTCTTCCTTTAGGCAAATCCCTTAGAAGCAGAATGTTTCAATTTTACACATTTTGTGTCAATTTTCCAGACAGAAAAGTAGCCCCTAGACATTAGGCATTTAGCTACGGAAAGGCAGTTTCCTTAGTTTTATTTGATTACTAGAAGTTAGATTCCTGCTGATAGTTCAGGACTGTTAGTGGTTACCTGACTATTTGACAGAAAACATTTCCTCTCCTTTGTTTAACCTTTGACTCATGAATGTAAAAGTTTTATCAGAGCTGTAGTAGAAGCACCGGTGAGGTGGAAGTCTACTTATGGTAACAAGGGTTGTGCATGACTTTGAATAAAAGTCTGAGCTCCTGCCTTGTGGCTCATTTGGATTAAGAGAAAATGCTAAGTATGTTTTTAATTAACCATGAAGGATCGTGGTCTCTTGCTTTTGTGACAGACAGGGGCTGTACTTTTAAATAAAGACCCCTGTATTCTCCATCATGGCATATATATCTATTCATATTGTCTATGTTTTTATGTTTCTCATGATTATGGAAGAAACACTTAGAGAAATTGTTGTATGGTTTTGGATGTTGTCCTGTGTTTGTCTTGCATGTTTGTTTTTCAAGCAGTTATTGATTGTAACTTGAGGAATGCAAGGGCAGTGGCTACAATTAAAGAAAAATAAATAAGAAACCAGTAGTGGTTTCGTAGTATAAGAACTGAAATTAATTTAGATTTCCAAATACATGAAAATTGAATATTAAAGCCCTGAATTTCCTCTACTTTCTGTACTGTGAAGGGGCTTCATTGATAACCTTTAAATGTTTTCATAAGACAGCTAATTAATTATGAAATGTACTGACTGCTCATAAATAATTTTATGAATACAGGTATGGTGGTGAGGTTTTTCTGGTAATGGACGTTATTTTTGATTTTATCTGTTGTTAAGGTATATGTTAGTGTATACCTTAACACTTTAAGGTACACATTAGTGTGTAAGGTACATGTTAGTGTGCCAGTTCTGAATTAGGGGGAATAATGTATTAAAGGTCTCATCTGTCAAACTCAGCCACTTAAAAACTATGTCTTTCAGACAAGGCATTTCTGTAGAGTATCGAAAAAAATAGTTACCTAGCTAATAGATGTTGATGGACATTTGTGTGCTGTATGAATCTTCTGTACGTAGACTAGTTCTACTGTGCTAGCAAAGATTAAATAATTTTGCAAGATTTATTAACAGCACAAGGTGGGAAGATCCTTTGACCTGAAATGCTTCTGGATTTTAGCTGTCATACAAACAAATGCCAAAGAAACCAACAAGTCCAAGTGCTGGGTACTGTCCGTGCATCACAACAGCCCCATGCAGCATTCCAGGGTGGGGCAGAGTGCCTGGAAAGCTGCCTGGTGGAAAGGGGCTTGGGAGCAGCTGAACAAGAGCCAGCTGTGCACAGGTGGCCAAGAAGGCCAAGGGCATCCTGGCCGGGATCAGAAATAGTGTGGCCAGCAGGACCAGGGAAGGGATTGTCCCCCTGTACTTGGCACTGGTGAGGCAGCACCTTGAACTCTGTTTGGTTTGGGCCACTCACTTCAGGAAGGAATGAGAGATGCTGGAGAAGGTCCAGAGAAGGGGAAGAGAGCTGCTGAAGGGTCTGGAGCACAGGCCTGATCAGGAACAGCTGGGAGAGCTCAGGGCTGACCTTCCAGCTCTTTACAACCCCCTGAAAAGAGGAGGTAGCAAGTGGGTGTGGGGCTCTCTCCTGGGTCATGGGACAAGAGGACACAGCCTCATGTTGCACCACTGGAGGTTTAGATTGGATATTAGGAAAAGTTTCTTCATGGGAAGGATTGTTGAGCACTGGACGAAGCTTCCCAGGGAGGTAGTGCATTCACCATCCTGGAGGGATTTAAATGACAGCTAGATGTGGTGGTTGGGACACAGTTTCGTGGTAGATTTGCAATGCAGAGTTGATGGTTGGACCCAATGGTCTTACAGGTCTTTTCCAACCAACAGGATTCTATGATTCCATATACAATTCTTTGTCCACTATGATATACTGGATAAAGATATAAAGCCTACAGCATCCAGTATTTAGAGCAGTCCAAATCAATAAATAGGATTATTAACAAATGAGCTTCCAAAATTAGCCTTTGATGAAAGAGGCCAAAAGTGTTGCTTGACAGCCTTGAGGATTTAACACATTGCAAAGAGCTTGGGCTTGGTCTTTGAGAATCCATAAAACCACCTGATGGTGTCTTTATCATGAACAAAGACACCTGTGCTTACTTAGAATGCAGAGATGCATTGTCTATGCACACATGCAAATGCACTCTTTACTGGTTATAAAAAAACAGGTATAACACTTCTTTATTATGCTGAATTAATTACAATTAGCAAATACATAAAAGAAAAACATAAAGGGAACTTTGTTGCTTTCCAGTAGATCTTTGTAATATTTTGTTGAAGCACATTATAATTAGAAATATTGACAAAAGCTTTTGCAATTAGGCCGTGCTATTGAAGAACTGAAGATGATGTAGAAAAGAAGCAGAGGACAGGTTCTGGCAGGTTCTTTGGTTTCATGCCATATAATACAATGGAGTACTTATTTTGATTTCCTTAATTTTTCAGGTTTAAGAGGCACATTGAAATGATATTAACCTTGTGTCTGTGGTTATAAGGCTTAAAGCAATTCTTTTACTATTCTTTCAGCTCATAAAGGCAACTGACTTTCATAAACAATGGTCAAGTAGGATGTTTTCCTTAGTGGTTCATTTGCACAGAGACATGGAAGGGTATCATCAACCTGATGTTGCTAAGGGAAGAAATTTCAATGCAAGTACTCTGGTCAGCATGCCTTGCTCTATGAAATAAAAGTCTCCCTTGGCTTTCTGTTAGGGTTCATTAATTTCAAATAATTAATTTGACCTTTTAAAATGCTTAAAAATTGCATTTAGTTTTTATTTTCTCAGGAATAGGGTAGCTGAGATCATGCATAAAGAAGTATGGTTAATATTTTATTGCAATAGAATTTATAGAATGCTGTTCATACATGTTCATTATCAAAAATAGATTATCAGATGAGATTTCAGAGTATTCTACTGCTAAATGTGCTGGGATCATAAATACTGTTAAAACAGAGGTCATAGTAAGAATGTGGAAAACTTTTAGGTAGTCTTACCCATTTCTGTGTGTAGTGTTATAAAAATACTTTGTGATTTATACCCACCTTTTACCTTGACTTTGACAAAATGCTAGGACAGTGTCCTAGTCCCTGCTGTAATTTTGGGTTGTGAAGCTGTTCTACAGCTCTGACATTTGCAGAAACTCTGAACACTGCAGAGAACAATTAATTCTGTTTGCCTCTCTGTGCTGTGTTTCAGTGATGTGTAAAACCAGGTTAACATGGTTTGAGAAGACAGTAGAACAGGAGTCCTAGGTGAAAGAATGCTCCAAGATCAGATATTTTAGGTGCTGATATGGTGGGTGTTTTATGAAGGCATGGAATGTTCACACCTGTAAGCAGTGAGTGGCCTTACAAAGGTGCACTAAAGTAAATTTTATTATTATGTTAAGAAAATACTGAAAGACAAATGTAATAATGTCACACCTTAACCACTGTCAGCAATACCAAGCATTAAAAACGTCTGTGAGCATTAAGAGGTTCATGTTGTTTTGATTAATAGCCAGCACAATATATGGTAAAGTGTGATAAAGGCATTAATGTGGTGGAGTTAAAGGAAATCATTAAATCATTGCCTCTGTCTCTTTGGCTTGGCAAGAGCAAATTCTTGATGGATTTTTGTGGGTTTTTTTTTGTTTGTTTTTTTTGTTTTGTTTTGGGTTTTTTTTGTGGGGTTTTTTGTTTGTTTTTTGTTTGGTTTTTTTTTGTGTGTTTTTTTTTTTGTGGTTGGGGGGAGGGTATTTGGTTTTGTTTTTTTTAGGAGCCAGTAGTTAAAGCATTTATAAAGACAGCAAAATTCCTAGAAAATGCATTAACTATAACTGTGCCTTTATTTCTGCTGTGCTTTTTCTTTTCCCTAAGAATCAGGATCTGTTTCTAAAGCCTTGCCAGCTGCATACTGAGAACGGAGGTGTTACAAAGAAAACATAACCCTTCACTGGGCTCACTGCACAAAGCAGCACTTGGCTTCTCTGCCCGCCAGGGTTTCCCCTGACAGCTTTCCTTTTCCTATCAGGGAAAACATTTTGGTTCTGCATACCGGGTTTTTGCAGCTGCAGTTAGCATATTTCCTGGAATATACACATTTGAAATGTAAGGTCTGTCCTCAGCGTGTACTAAAGCCTTCAAGAAATGCATGTCTGTGGATTGACACTGCGTTGAAGAATGAAGTCTGTAGTAGTGTTATACGTGGGTGTGAAATGCTCTGAAGACCTTTCAGGCACTATTTCCTTTACAGCTCCCCCTTCTAATCTCTAACAGCTAATATTAACTGTAATATTACCTATTCAGTAATGTTTGTGATAAAATTCTAACAGACATGACAAGGTGTGTAACTTGTAAGTAAGGCATAATTTATAAATTGTTATTATTTAGTTTATCAGACTTAATAGCTTAAATATTGATGGTGGAAAGTTCTGTCGCGTGTACAGAACTTTATGGTGATATCACTGTTAAAGAGAAATTCTGTAAACAGAAGGCAAATTGGAACTGATACCACTGTTTGAGATTCTTTTCTTGTATTCTTCAGTTATGTCTCATTTGTCTTGAATTCTGTTTAACTTAGTGAGAGTATTGTACTCACAGGCTGCAAATTTGTGTTAAAAGTCTCTTATGTATAGATGTATTAATGTGTTTGTGTTTGCAATGGTTTTATTTTGGAAGTTATGGAAGAATGGTTTTATTTTTGGAAGTTAATTTTATGTGTAGAAATGACTTTATAGGGAGACCAATATTCTTACATATAATGGGACATCTCTGCTATTGCACAGCATTACACCACTTGTCAAATAGGGGGTACTTGGTCTGCCCAAACAAAGCTGTTTTTCATTCTCCAGGGAAGCAGCAGGCCTGTCAGCCCACTGGGTATAGGAAGCTGTGGAATTTCAAAACTGCAAATAACTCCTGAAATCTGTAACAATTGCTGAAAGTGGGCATGAGATTAGAAAATGTTTGAAATGTTTTTTTGGTGCCTTGAAAATACTAAGAAGTCTAAGTGTTGTGAATTAATCTGCACTTAATGGAACTTCATGCAAGTATCCAGCATAATGAAACCATCCATGTATACTGTCTATCAGTGATGTGCCATTGAATTTCTGGGGAAAATTTTGATATGCTTTTTATTTGTATGTAGAAATGTTATAAAAATGTGCAAGTCAGATCAGTCATCATAGTATTTTATAAGCACTGGAAAAATACATTGATATTTTATTAAAACACTTTTTTTTTCCTCCTGTTTTAGTTACCTACCATGGTTTGAGGTATACTACAAGCTCCTAAATACCCTGGCAGATTATTTGGCTAAAGAACAGGTAATTTTACATATTCTAGTTCTTTATGTAAAATATTTTCTTTGAAATATTAGGCACCATTTCAAATACTGTAACGGGATTCTGTATGGCTTAAAAGTTTCAGGTTTTAGTAGGATTTAGAAGCAAGTTTTATTCCTATTACTGAAATTCAAAGAATTTGAACGTACAGCTTCCACAGTCACTTGAATCCCAAATTATTCTAAAAAAGCTGCTGAAAATATACCTTTATAACTTGTCAGTCTCAGCATAAACAGGTCCTGTGTGAAGTGTGAGCAGTGTCACATCACTGGAGAGCTGCATGACGTATTGATTGTAAACTGTAGCTCTCTGGAACTATCTGATTATCAGCTGCAGACACTTTTGTTCAGAGCTGTATAAAATACGATGTACTGTTTCACCCTTCAGATTAACTTAAAACTACCTCTTGTAATTCTGACATCTCAAGTAGCAAGACAAAATTACTTGCAACATTTGGTGAAGAATCATGATAGTTTAGTTGGCATATTCATGAGCAATTAGATGTATTCCAAGATTACACACCAAAGGACCTACTGGCATCTGTCTTTACTGACAACATTAAAGCTATACCTTTCTGCTTTATATTAGTGTATTAGATTTCAATTTTTTTAAAAAAGCATCAATATTTAGCCATATGCTGTAGACTGGAAAGGCTGACATACCAAAAATATATGAAGTATAAAATTAGAAATAATTATGGATTATAGTAAATGGACTCTAGAGAATGATGATATTGTATGTAAAAAGATAAATAGGAAAGTTTGGTATTAGCTGTCTGATTCAATGAAGTGGAATACATATGAGTCTTACAAATGCTATAATTAGACCTTGGTTTTGGTCTCTATTTCACTGTAGTAGAATTATAATTGTTTTGGTTATTAAATATTTATATCTCTTTGTCAATATGTAGTTTGATGTGTATTAAATAGTAATTAGTTTTTATATGATAATTCATTAACTTTAAATGTATTCCCCATAGGAAAATGACTCAAATGATTTGTTGAAATCATTGTATAGCCATCCTGTGCCAAAGGCGAATGCTTTAGTCAGTTTAAGTGTGGTAAGTATTTTTTCTGTTTTATTCCTACTGACTATGAAATAGTAGGTAAAGTTGAAAGAAAAAGAAACCTCAACTCTTTGAAAGAGTAAATTTGTGTTGCTTCCCATCATTAACTGGCTTGGGCAACCTCTTTTTTCCCCCTCTGTGCAGGGTAGAGACTGTCTCATGTTGTTTTCTAAAAGTCATAGTCATAAAGGAGAAGAAATTTGAATTTTGCTCTATGGATGAGAAAGTAAACTGCAGTGGGATCTGACAGTGCTAGAACTACTTTTTTGTGTTTCCAGCTGTTTCATGTAGACAATTTTGGTTTCTCCTGCTGTGCATCAGGAGACACTAACTCAGTTTTATTGCCTCTCATGTCTGAGTAGGTACAGTTTCAGGATTGGTCAAAAGTCTGTGAAAGCTGGCTGGTTTCCCATCTTTCTTCCCCTTTTTCCTAGTTTTGCTTAATCATACAAAAATGCAGTAGGAAGAGCAGTAGAAGTGCACTCTGTTATGTGGAACTTTGAGCACATCTCAGTGAAATGTGTCTGGGCCTCCTTTGCTTTTGTGCTCTGTTTGTGATGTGAGATGGGATGGTGATAGTGGGTCAAGATGGTGTTGCTGCAGAAACATCAGAAAGTGGATATGTCATTGTTATGGTTCCTGAAGTTTTAACCAGTATTAGCTTGTGAGTGCATGTTTAAACACATCTGTAGAGCTTGTGTGAAATATAAAGGCAGCACAGAACCTCTGCTGTCTCCGAGCCATTTGCATGTTCAGAGCATCTGTACAGCTACTGCACTTACCACAGCGTGCAAACAGCTGGGTCTTGGTTGAACTATCACACATTGCAGGACATGGGAAGTAGTGATTTTGAAAAGGCTTCACTTCCACATGCACTGGCCCTGTTAGGAAGGCAGGAAAAATGGAGTCAGCCACTTCTGTTCCAGCAGTTACTGATCCTTGCTGCTTAACATAATGCTACCTTTATTTTATTTTAATTTTTCATATTTCAGATTCCTTGTATTTTCACTGGGCTGTAGAGACCTGGTATTTTCCCACCATGTACAGTGGTAATTGACTGTATTTGGAAGTCCTTCCAGTCTCGTGTGTTGTTTTTTACCAAAACAATGAACTGGACTTGAGGCTGCAGTTGGAATTGTTTCTGTTGATATGTTTTTTCTTTCTGTTGTCAGTGTAGCGTTTCAGTTCCTAGAACCTTTGCCAAAAATACTTCTGTATCTCAAATACTATTTTGCTATCATTAACTGTAGTATTACAACCAATTATAATTTGACAGCTCTAAAAAGCCTTATAAAATGTCCTTCAAAACTCCTATGGTTCAGAGGGACATAAAGAAGTTTCAAATATATTTTCCCTTGTATTTCTCACAAAGTTAATCTTGTCCATAACTTGCTCACCTCAGAATGAGTGTTGTGGGGAATGTGGACATGGCTGTCTTGGTGAATACAGCTGGCTGCACTGAAATGACAGATTGCTTGCTGTAAAGTCGATACTTGTTGGTTTTATTTCAATGTTGTCTGACTTTGGAATTGTTTTTCCTCAATTATGCCTTGTTCCCAGTTATATCAAAGAGTTTTGTAATCTTTCTTGCTGAACAATGGCTATTGAAATGCAAACCTCTTGCCAAATGCTTGGCTGCAGGGACAGTAGAGCAAATATTGTGGGTTCAGATAGGGCAGAGCAGGGAGGAATGGGTCAGCTGGAATCCCAGTGCTTGTTGGATCTAAAGACATCTCTATTTTTGTAATGCTGCAAGGGAGCAGGGAAATATTTATTGCCACTTGCAGTTCTAGTCTTTTGTATTGATGTTTCTTTTTTGCTTCTCAGAGATGGTAAAAGAAGCTAGACTGGAACCATCAGTAGTCATAGACTTAAAAAGAAATTACAGCCTAAAAATAATTGTAGAAATGAAACCTTGAGATGGCTTTTCCTTGTGCCAGGATCAGTCTGGGTCAGATTTCATTCACTCAAATGTGCTGCAGAGTAAAGGCTCATGGATACTGCAGCAGGGTTTGGGTGGCAGACCACAGTGGTCCTTAGGATTGTGTGCATAACTGTGCATAACTTCCATCCAGGATTGGGATATGTGGTGTTTCCCAGAAATCTGGTGAAAATGCCTTTGTCTAGTTAGGGACCAAGTTGTACTCTCTGTTGGTCCCAGTAACAAATACGCTGCAGCTGAAATTTATGAGGTGGTCATTTGTTCTATCAAACCTGAGCTTGAAAATAATTTAGGTCACTTTTTTTTTGTTTGTTTTAATTTTTTTTAAAGTATTGTCATTATTGGAAAGGCTAGCCAAGTCTGAATTCAAATGGGGGAGGAATAAAAGGAGTAATACTTATTTTCAGCCAGTATTTTAAGAATGGAATATTACAAGCAGTAGAGCCAGCTTTGGCCTTTTTTGTTGGAAAACTCAAAAGTCAACTGTTCAATCTTTCTCTCATCTTGCATAAGAGCCAAGAGATGATTTTTGCAAGTGAGCAAGTTTTGAAAAAACAGCCTTGTCTTGTATCGGTGAGTTTAAAAGGCACTGACTATCTAAAAGCTATAATAATTAAAGAAATAATCACTTGCTATAGGACATCTCTGTTGATTTGAGGCTTATTTACACCTGTCCTTTGGGGAATTCTGCTGCTGTCTTTGGCCTAAATGACCCATCTAATATTAATGTACCTTTTCTGTTTCAATCCAGCTTCAGAGCTATATGTGTGTGCATCATAATCCTTTGGTAAAAACTGCTGTGAAAATCAAACCCTTGAGCTGATGAGCAAAACTTGCATTTTCCGGTGTCCTTTTTAGAGAAAACTTTATACAGGACAACAACTATTAATTTAGTATCTTTTCCAAGGTCACTTATCTTCCTAAGGGAGTTCACAAAGATGTGCCAGGACTCCATACCACAGTATTTTTGCTGCTTTGTGACTCTTAATGACTGCAGTAATAGCTTTTGCTTCTCATAGATCTGGCTTCCTTTTCTGTTTAATGAGTGAAATATTATTACTTTGTTAATTAGAAATAATTACTTCTCTGAGTTAATAACTTCATTACTGAGAAATCTTTTGATAAATATTCTGTGACCTTATTACATATAGGGAATAATTTTCTGTTCTCAATATACTTCTGAAGAACGTAGGCATTCTATCTGAATTTAATCTGAATATTTTCCCCTTCCTGAGCGGAGAAAAAAATATTTTTTTCCTGTGCTGATGGGAAACAATACCTGTGATATTTATTGTGCAAGTGGTATGATGTTTATGGGATGCCTTTTTTAAGCCAGTTTTTTCTTAAATTTTAACTATTGCCAAATGACCTAATTTGTGGGGAAAACTTTCTATTAAATGTATCAAGCTGGTTTAATAAGTCTCCTACACAGACTTAATAGTATTAATTTTTTTTCCTGAATGCAAGACACATTTAAGTCTTATAGTCTTAGTTTTGGTATATCTTTTTCAAGTTTGACTTGAGACCTATGAAAGCTATGTCTTTGTGTTGCTAATTACAATTGTAAAAATATACTGTAAAAAAACCAAAAACTAAAAATCAATAATTATTTGTTTAACATGCATTCATTTTTTTCTCTTTCAAAATTTAAACTAACATGCAAAAATGCCTTAAAATTACTGAGCAAAATCCATGTCTGATAACTAATAGGAGCATTGGATTAATGAGAGTTAATTTACATTACATCTGGTTTTGGTTTAACCCATTTTATATTTACATCCTAGATGGCCTCAAACTAAGATGCATAAAATTGTTAATGTATTTCATAAATGATTGCAGGATCTCAGGCTTCAGATCTTGCATTTCTGTTACCACATTTTTGGTTCAAAGATGTTTGGAAAGAGAATTTATATTGAGTAATAATATTTCTATTCTAAATATTTTTCTAAATATTTTTCTCATGTGAGTGGTTTTTCTTTTCCATTCTAAATTTACATTTTGTCCTTTAGCAATTTTTTTGTTGCAATTTTTAATTCAATGCTTAATTTAATCAATGCTACTCTCAGGCTCATGACAACATTTAAAGCTGGCTTAATTTCAGTGTTATTTCAAAACTGCAGCCCAGCATTTTGTTCCCTTGGTTTTGTGCTGTGCAGAACCAGAGCTTGTCATTTCATGTCGTGATCTGCTTAATTCTTTGTCTAGCAGCAGTAAGAATGTTATTGGAAAAATGGCTATTTGCTTAAACACAGATGGGGTTGGAAATCCTAAATGCTGGGTTCTTATGAAAAGAATTTTTTTTCCTGTGTGCATAAATTATCAATTATTTTTTCCCATCAATTAGCACTCGTATTTCATTACTCCTGATATAACTGGATTGCCAACTATCCCTGAAAGTGTAAGTATTCAATTTCTTATTTAACCTCATTTTGGGTTAGGCTGAACTTTTGCTTTTATCAAGAGATTTTTTTTTTCTAAGACTGCTTTTAGAAATGATTGATGTCTGTTATTGCAACCTTTAGTTGGTTGTTACTGTTGCATTCATTAACCCATTTTGAAGCGTTAACAGCGCATTTCTGACCACTGCTGTATCCACCCTTTGCTCATAGTTGGCTTCTTTGCATTTACTAGGATTACTTATAAAAAATATATTCTACTTCTGCACCTTGTGTTTTATTTGCATATTTGCCCTTTAAATGCTGCATTACTCAGCTGCAAATTCACCCATCAAGATATGCAGTCATTTTTTGTGCAAGAAGGCATTGTGTCAGGCTTTTTGAAAACATGCTGTACCTGCCTACACTTGAATGCTAACCAAGCACCAGGAACAGGGGGTTTGGGGCTTTTTTTTTGGTTGTAGTTTTTTTAAAATTTTCTTTATGAAGGCTTGCATTCTGTAGATGCTAAATATCCTGGATGGTGCTGTGGGTAAATTGCAAATGTGAAATCTCAGCTCACGTTCTCTGTGACATGTTTAGCTAGATAGCATCTCATAAAAGACCTTTGAAAAGTCCTTTTTTCCTCCCTCCAGCCTCTAAATCTGGAGTTATGCATGGCTGTATAGGTGTGTTTTTACACATTCAAACAATGGATTCCTTCTGGAAGTTAAGCTGTGGGGGCTCCCAAAATCTTGCCGTGCCCCAGAGCCGGTTCCTGGTGGATGAGGGTGTTGGGGCAGTAGGGAGCTGCTTCCGGCTCCCCTTGGCATTGTAGGATGCAGGGTGGGATGTGCCAGGGAAAGACCCAGAGCTGGGAAACGGAAACACCAGGGAAGAGGAGCAGGAGTGTGCTGGTAGCAGAGAGGAGGCCTGAGGGTGCATCTGTGCTGGTGGAAAACACACTGAGGAGGTGTCATGGACCATGGTGCAGCTCCAGAAAGCAGGGAAAGTTGCTGGATGGAGGGATAAAGGAGAGGACACGTGTTGCTAGGGCTCATTGGACAGCACAGGGCTTAGTTTTTAAATGTATATTTTCATCTGTTTCACCTTATGTTTTGAATGCCTCAGTTTTTAAGGACTCTCTTATTACTTGGTGCTCTAATAAAAGACTTTTGGAGGCTAAAAGGTGTGTTATGGGCTTTAATTGAAGAAAATGTGGGAAAGCATCTAGCTGGGCATGTGGCAGATCAAGGATCTTGCAGTGATGCCAATGTAGATTTATTTTTTTGGTTCAAGAAAGGTGAAGTAATTTTAAGATGCCTTTTGATAATTATTTTTTACTCCAGTAATAAAAGTCGCATCCTTTCAGTAAGAATCAAAATAGTAAGGTACTAATGGGGAGTTAGAACATGCAAGTAGTGGAGAAATGAGGTAATTACAGTAAATAAGCAATAAAATGAATTTTTTTGCCTTTTATTGTAAGGTTCACGTATTTCAGGGGCACTAACTTTTCAGCTATAACAAAGAAATAACTGTGACTGTCTCCCAAAGATAAATTGGTCTGAAAAAGATTTTGAACTGTTTTTTAACACAGCTTTTTGAACACAAAATCAGCACACTGTTATCAACTGTAGTGTTAGAGGGTGTCCAAGGTAAATTGGACTGAGATTCTCATGGTGCATCAGCCTCTGACAGCCCCTTAAAAGTAACATTTGAACAGAGGTTTTTTCCTAAAACTGAGTGTTTGTAGCCCTAAATCTCTGATTTTATTTCTTCCAAAATTCCATGCAGTGTGGACCAAGAATAACGCTAATACTCCATGTCTTGAAATTAATAGTGGGTTTACAGATTTGAATGAAACTGAATTACCACTGGATCTTTGTCTTTTCAATTTTATTTTTCTTTAATGTTGCAATATATCCAAAAAGGAAGTCACCCCACTCTGAAGCTTTTACTACTTGCCCTGGCTGTTTTTTCAGGGTTGGGTGACCTTGCTCTTGTGTGTTGGCCACATCCAGAATACAATGTTGGTGTACAATTCCACTGTTACTTCTGTCCTTCTGCTGGGGCCTATCCTTGATAGACTTCCCTCTATCCTTGATAGACTTCCTACATGAACATTCAGTAACAGCATTGTCCCTGAGAAGAGATGAATGGCAGTTCTGGTTTCAGATATGATAATGAATGTGTGAAATGAAATATTTTGCATATTGAGGGCTGTATTAGTATATTTTCATCTATGTTCTCGAGTGTTTACAGAAATTTGTTGTTTTCCCAGGGAATTTTGCTAGTAGCTATTTTAGTTTATTCAGAACTTGTGTGTCTCTGGTGCTGTGCGTTGCAGAAATAATTGTTATATTCAACTGAAGCACAGAGATCCCCCCCAACCTTTTTCTCTTTCCCCCACTTTTCTGGTGTCTGAACTATTAATGGAAGGTGCTGGTGACTTTGCCTCTGATTAAGCCCCAGGGGTGAAAAGGGTGGCTGCAGGAAGACCCCTGCAGTACCTTCCACCAGTTCTGTGGGATGTTTGATGTCCTGGTAGACACAGCTCAAGCAAAAGCTTGGTATTGTTCAACAAGTTGTTTTGCTGTACTTGAAATGGAATAAAATGTGTTGACTTTGGGAGGCCCTGGCAAAGGAACAGTTTTATTACTGTAGCTGTGACAGAGCAGGTATCACCATGGTGGAAGATCTGTTCCTGGGTTGGAAGTAGTGGTCACCTTAAAAGCATATGTTGATATAATACTCAATCTCATATTTTTTTGAATTTGAAAATATGAAAGGGCAAATGTAAGTCACAAGCATAATGAAAATGAAATGAGCAAAATATTAATAACTTAAGCTGCAGTTAACTTTTCATTTGCTTTAACACCAATTAATTATTTTTAAAGCGCACAAATTTTGGTGCAAAGGGATTTCTTTAATAGTTTGGGGGGTTTTTCTCCCACCTAATAATTAGACAAAAATGTTCACAAGTAATATATATCAAATGTTCCACGTAGCTGCTACTGTTACTATATTGTTAACTTTTTTTATTCAAACAGAGAAACCTCACTGAATATTTTGTTGCTGTGGATGTGAACAACATGCTGCAACTTTATGCCAGTATGTTGCACGAGAGACGAATCATTATTACCTCCAGCAAACTAAGCACTGTGAGTACTTCACACATCTCCTTTTAAGTAGGATATATTGAACATTTCACAAAATGACCTGCAGACCTTTGTGGTTTTAGATATGTTCCATGTGTACTTATAAGACAATATCTACATACTCTTCTAATATATGGTTTTAGTCTGGCTCTTGAAGTACAAAAGTCTGATTTATGTAAGACCTACTCAGATACATTAAGTCAGGTTAATTATTTTTCTTATCAGGAGATGAGAGTTCTTTAACTCTCCCGAGTTCATTTCTGTGCCTTCTAACCTAAAAAGAATTCTTAAGAGCTATTATAAGATCTTTATTATTCACTTGTGGCTTATTCCATTGGAGCTACTTGAAAGAAATCAAGGGCCCCTAATAATAGCTGCTATCCTAACCTGGTAATAGGTAGATTCATCTTTGTTAGAGTGGTTTGGGAGTGCACACTGTAATATCTCTGATTTGGAGCAGCTCTTCAGATTGTCAATAATGTACAGCTCAAAATAGCAGTTTTTTAATTAAAGGTTTTGAGCTACTGCCACATTAAAATGTTTCATTTCCCTCCTTACGCCTGCTTAGGCTGCTTAATAAAAGAATGTTGCATTTTGTTTGGAAAGTATGCCTAAATATTCAGATGCCATTTTTTTTAATCTGCCCAGAATCTTACAGGTTTTTAAAATCCCCTGTATTTTGAAAATACTCCCAAGTAAATTTTGCATCAGTACAAGGCACTCGCTTTATAACCAAGTTTTAATCACAGAGTATAATTCTTATGCAGAATCTTTAGCCTATTAAGCACAATTACCTACTTTTTTTTTTGAAGAACACTGCATAGAATATATTGTTTAATATGCTCTCTGTGGTGGAAAATCAATTCTGTATTTCTGAGCACTGCTAATTGCACTACCAAGTAAATGAACACATGGGGACAAGGTTGGATATAGTACTAAAAAATACTGTTTTCAAAGACTTGCAGGTGCTGTAAGGAGTGAGAATTCTTTGATTATAAATAATGGATAAAATCCTTTCCATTTTTTTGAATCAAAAGTAAATTGAAGATAGAGAAGGTTCAGAATTGCCATAAAAGGCTGACAGGTTTTACAATTCTAGGTGCAGTAGCAAGTATTTAATTGCCTTAATATTTTTTTAAACAGCGCAGTGTTGGGTCCCTGGGTCTGTGACCAGCACTGCAGTTAGGGCAGTGCACAAGGCAGCACTTCCCCCATGCTCTGCAGGGTGTGCAGATAAGTCAGTCCTGGGAACTGGAGTGAAGCAAACAAGGGGTTGTATAAGCAGAGGCCACGTGAACAACTAAAAACCAGCAAAATAAATACTAAATTAATTTAGACAATCTTCACATTACTAGTCTATGATAGAATTTTTAACCACCAAAGATGGTACTTTTTCTTAGGAAATCTCCATATTTTATTATGGTTTTTTTTTTCCTCTCCTCTCCATGCTTCCCTCCCCTTCCTGAAATGGATAGGGAAAGAATTGTGCATTACAACATAAGACCTGAATGGGCAAATAGATTTTGAAGGGAAAGCCCCTTTCAAAGAACCTGTCTTAGCAGAAGCTACATGGTGTAGCAAAACTGTGGAATCAGAATTTTTTTTCACTTTGCTAGTCTGAAACACAGCTTGCTATATTTAAAGGGAAAAAAAGTGGGAAAAAAAAAGAAATACACCATTAAAAAACCTCAGCTCCAATGATGCCCCAGTCAGCCCTGTTTTACTGCTCCAGTAGAGAGGAGATAGGAATCCTGATGGCAGCTCTGAGCCCGTGGAAGATTCATTCTGCAGGTGAGCACGTGTCCGTCTGCTTGACACGATTTAGAATGGTACTCTCAGCCTACATTTGGATCTGCTTAGGACTTGTTTTTGTTAGGCTGAACATCTCAGCTGGTCTCTATTGCTGTGATGTGACAAGAGAAGAGGAAGTACTGGAGTTAGGTGGTGCTGATTTAGACAACCTTATTTAAATGATCACATTTCTCTTTGGAAGTCATTACACAGCAACAGATAGAATATTCTGGTGGTGAGAAACTTCCACTTTGTTTACCTTTGGCTGTTGATTCCTAACCTTTTAATGAATTAAAAGCCATCTTGCTGGTGTCTTCAGTTGAAAATAATTTATATCACTTTCCAGACACTTGTAGTGGTGTTTGAATGTGCTGGAGAGTGTCCCCTAGCTGTGAATGTAAATAGTAGCTTGCAGGTCAAATCCAAAACAAGAGACCACATCAGCTTCACTTTTTTTCTGGTTGCTTTTCAGTCTACTAGCATTATTTAACTCATAGCTGAACAAAATTACTGCCATTTCATATTGGATCCACTTTTGATACAGGATTGGTCAATTTTCACTTGCACTAGTGAGTTCTGATAAAACAGAAAAGTATACCTGGCTTCTTAACAACTTCAGTTCACAGAAGTGCTGCCTGCTCATCTCTTTCATAAACAGAAGAGGGGTGATGCATGGCTTGCTTTTTTATAGAACAATGTAGTTTAAAAAGTTAATGAAACACTTTCCAGTATTGCCTGTAAGAATTTAATTGAATTGCCAAGAATTATTAAATGTGTTTTTGACAAAAGATATTTCTTCTTTAACATGGGGATTGCTTCATGTAGTACAGTAAGCAAATGGAGTGTATTTGGGCATCAACCTTTGCAAGCTTTGTGCTGTTTTGCTATTGCATACAAAGCACAACATTTCTGTTGCAAAGTTCCTGTTTTGATATTCCTAAATTACAGCTTGATACTAGAAAAGATTATTTGTTCAAAAAAAGTGCAGTCAAACACAACTTTCTGTTAAGGGAGTTGTGTCTTATCTTTGGGGTTAACTGAATATCAAGTGTTTATGTCAGTTCATGGAGACTGGGTTGTGATGTCACCTTCAAGTTATCAGCTCTGTTTCGGTTCACTATCTCAGGGCAGTGACTGATAACAAAAGGCATAATTCAAGGCCTTGCTCACTTTCTCCTCACCCTTCTTGTGGGGGCCAGGAATGGAAAACTGCACTTACTTATGTTCAGGAATTCTTTGTCTACCGTTTCTACCCTATTAATTTTATACTGCCATTATATTCAAGTAAAGGATCAGCCCTAGTATGGAAAAAAGGGGGCAAAACATGATGCTATATTTAGAAAGGTTTACTGTAGAGGATAAAACAAAAGAAAATAAGGTTGCCTATTTTAAATTGTTGAGTAGAGTTTTTTAATTAAAAGAAACCCTAAAAACAGAGAAAAAAGAACCGTCTTTAGGGTGTTTCGGCTTATATTTTATTTCAGCCAAGCAGGCTTTGTTTCATGTACATCTTCAGAATATTGCAGTTGTGTTTTCTTTGCATCTCCTTTTAAATTGATTTTCTGTGGGTTTATTCCCTTTAAAAATTCCTTTGGTGTAGATATTTGTCTGCTAGTCTTTCCAATTACTACCAAGATACAAGTGGAAACTTCCCACTACTCCGTTCTGTTGTAGCTTCTGGGTCATTATTTGCCCTAACTGTTGATTCTTTTATTAGCTAGACTTTCCAGCCACTTTAATAATGTGATTATCAACAACCTCACAGCTTGCTTCAGGCTTAGTGTTAGAACAAGATGGATTCAGCTAGCCTGAGGATTATGCTCTGTAAGATCTGTATGTAGCAAAAATTACCATTTCTGGCTTTTGAACAGTAAACTATGAAAGAGAAACAAATTATGTGGCTTTGAATTAAGTGAAAGGATGAATGAAACAAAAGGATTGATCTACTCACAGAGGTGGCTGTTAGTTATTTCACTTTAGCAGCAAAAGGAAGACCTTTCCTAAATGTCAGGCTGTATGTTCTTTCACAGCACTGTTTCCTCACACGTCACTGCATCTGCATGTATTCTTATTAGTTGCATGGAGCTGTATGAGTTTCAGTACAAATAATTTTTTAATTCAGTCTTTCTATAAATTATTAAAGTGCTGGGATTGGCTTTTCCAGGAAGGCTGAGGTACAGCATTGATTTTATGCATGCTGGAGGCAGGCCCTAGATGTTTTGGCCCCAAGTGCACCTGCTGTGGTAGTCTACCAGAACATCATACCACACTCTCATGTATTCAAAGCAAAGGAATAAATCATGATTTTACAACAGTGCATCAGTTGACTTATTGCTGTTTTGTGACCGGAGGTAGGAAGGATTGCTGTTTAAAGCCATGTCATCGGTTCTCAAGTCACTCAAGCATGAAAGCTTGTCATATGCCTCTGTAATTGTACCTCTGCAGTCTCTCCCTAACTAGTCAGCTGGGGCTGCGCGCTCCGTCTCCAGCACCCGGCTGGCCAGTGTCTGACAGGAGCTTTCTCATCAGCCTGTCAGGAATATGCTAACTAGACTGGATCTTCTGCGGCCGGCGCTGGCAGGTGGAAGGGATGCTATACTTTAAAGCAAATGTCTAAATGTTATCTCTGCTTTGACCAGTATTTGTTTTGGGAAATACAAGCCTGGCGTGTCTCAGAGCATGGCGCTTACAAGTTCTGCTTGGCGCTGGCTCTTCTTCGGTAGCCCTACAAAAACAGACATAAGTATCAACAAAAGATTAAGATTTGTTTTGGTGGTGAAGGAGCACTGAATATAGACTTACACACATACATTTGTGGAATCACTTTTACTGTTGCTTCCATGGCAAGAGAGCTTTCTACAGTTGCCCCCAGATGCCCTCAGTGAATTGGACTCTTGGCTTTATTCTCTTTTCTCATTAGTCTTATTCAGCTCCTGTCACACTCTTCATAGTTGCTCAGGAAAAAGTATTACAGATTTAAAATTTAATTCATGTCTCAAATTCATGTGACCTGGAAGTGTTCAAGGGCTAAATTTAGTTCTTAAAAGTCAAGAAATGGATGGGAATTTATCATTAAGTTGCAAGGCAGAATGGATATTCTGCTGATACTCACTGTGCTCCCAGAAGCATAATTAGAATTAATTTTGGAATATGATCTGAGATAGGCCATTTGGTCTGGAAGTAAATGACAAGTGGCATTAATTTTTTTTTTTTATAGTTCATGTGTAGGCAGTCTTAGATAACTGGGCAGGAGGGTAAACTGTTGTAGGTGCAGTTAAGTTCCCATTGGGACACCTGTAGGGAGCACATTTCCAGCAGTGAGGCTACAGGATGTCATTATGGAATAAAGTGGGGTTAGAATATACAGCCAGATCTGGAAAGCTGTCTCAGTCTTGAAGTTTACAAAAGCTTTCTCATTGCCACAGTATAATATTAGGATAAATAATTGCTTAAAGAATTTGTGAAAAGAAACTGAAATGTGTGGTTAAAAAAATCTTTTAATGAGAATGGGAGGGAAAAAGCCAGTAAATAGTTGGAAATTGCTATTACCTGCCATCTATGTAAAACATAAAGAACTCCATTACTGGGTGTTAAAAAAAAAAAAAAATTAAAATCCCATACCTCAAAAAACCACACTGTAAAAAGAAAAGGCATGTAGAGAGACAGATCTACAAATTAGCTCCAGAATTTAATTTTTCCCTTCCTAACACTTGCAGGAAAAAGAAAGCTCTAAGACTGAGTCAATCTGGGGTAAAGTTGTTTCTTTTTCATATGACTTTTGGCAATTCAGTAGAAACTGAGGGGACTAAATCCTATAGAGGCAGTGTGGGCACTGCTTTGGGACTCTGAGAGAAGCCTTTAGGAACTGAGTCCTTTGTGGCTGGGCTGAAGGGGAGCTGAAAGGGAAAGAGTCCTTATTCTGTTGAGCAGAACTCTCACCCCCTACAAAAAGTACCACTGAAGTAATTTGGTGGTCGTGTGAAGCAAAAGTGAGGAGGAGTTGCTGGTGGGTGTAATACCAGCCCTTGTTCTGGTGTGCTGGTATGGCAAGATTTCCCCTTTTCATACTTGCTGCTGCTTTATCACTCTTTTTTCCCCTCAATTCACCAATGTAAGATGAGCTATAGCATCATTGGTGGTTATCTCTACTCTTGCTGCGGTAAATTGTCTTAAGTAAGCCATTCACAAGGAAGTTTGTCCCTGCTGCTTAATTAGTGGATGGCAGAACAACATGCCATGGAGTTCTTTTGGAGGAGGAAGTGTTAATAAAAGTGATTTTCCTGGAAGCTCTCCTTTCAGAGGTGAGAAGTATTTACACAACCCCTCATTTTATGGGAGGGTAGCTCTTCCTCCATGGAGATGGGTCATAAAATAAAGGAAGAAGGAAAGGAGGCATCAAGGAGATGGTCAGGAAAAGGGACACAAAGATGTATATATTTTTGGTGTTCTGTGGTTTTGTGAGTGAGGAACAGATAAAGAAGTTAGGCAATAAAAGAATGTCAAAATGAGAATAAACAAATCAAGAAAATACAGAGATGAAATGAAGAAATGTGAGGAAACTGCAGTTTTTGAGCAGATGATAAAAAGAAGCATAGTTAGTTTATTAGAGGATAAATGAGTATCAAAAGAGACATGCTGTTCACCCAATCTCTAGGGTGTTAGGGATAAAACCTGATGATTAACTTCCAAGAGTTTCATTTTCAACCTAGGAAAAATACAAAAACCTTTGTGGTATGAAGATAGTGAATAACTGAATAAAGTTACATGGCTTTTTCTCTGCACCCACACCTACTTTGTTATATAGACACCTCTGATTATCTCTGTAAGTGCCTGTGGGTCCCTGGTGTAGGCACAGTATGTCAGTGGTACTCCTTGTTGAGCACTCACCTGTCTACTACCACTTCAATTCTATTTTCTGCTCAGCTTCCGTTATTGGGAAGCATGTCACTCCTGGAGCCATGGGCAAGGAACAAGCCCTGTCTGCAGTCTTCTCTTTTCCCTTCCAAGCTAATGCACAAGAATGATGCCATAATGCTGCTTTGTGAATCAAGAACTGCAAGAAAAGAATGAAATTGATTGTATATGAAGTGCTGTCAAAATCATGAATAACATTCATCTCTTCCCTTTCCTTTCCTCAGAAAGAATGATAAAAGGAAGTGAATAATCCTAAAAAAATCCAACAGCAATTCAGGGAGAAAATAAGGTTTTTTATATAAGTATTTTCTTTTACATCTTTAATTTTTAGAAGGGAAGAAGTTAAAATATTCATCTATGAACTGGAAATACCTTTCTCTTTCTCTCTCCTTTCTGTGAGAGAGAGGGGAGCTGGATTTTCATCTTGCCAACAGGAAGAAAATGCATTGTCGCTCATTTAAGGTCCTCCCTCTTTTTCTTCCTAAAGATTATGGGGATGGCAGATGGAAAATTATTAGCCAGGAGCTAAATTAAAGAATTGCATGGAAGTGGCTTTGCATATCATGGCTTGGACAATATATTCTGTTCTCTTTTGTTGCTAATTTTTTTTCCTCACTGATTTCTCACCAGTGCTGGCAGAATCAGCTAGGTTTGTCATTTAGTCTGACTGTTTAAGCTTTAGAGCTGGGAATAGATTTATCCTCTCTTGTAAACTGGCAAAAGCAAGATCTCCCTTCTCACTTTCACTCCCCAGCAGTCTTCCCCTGCCCTGCCTCCCATTCAGGAAGTGGATGGAAAGGTAGGTCTCCACAAATGTTAAGCATTTGTTACGGGTTTGGGGCCTGCTCTCATTCTCCATCAAACAGGATTTAGATGTGTTTGCCCCTCTAAGATAAAGTTAGTTTAATTTAGGAGTTGTAATGATGTAGAGGAGAGGCTTCCTTTCACCTATGCAACTGTTCCCCTTTCAGGAAGAAGTGTTTCTCAGTAATTCTTGTGAACTGGGACTATTGGGGAAGGAAACACAAGGGTTGGTCCATGCTGATGGTGACTGCTGTAATTGTGGTAAAACAGTGACCCATCCCCTAGGGTTTGTTGCTGTAGGTATTAATGAGTAGATGAGATAACGAAACTAAACAGAATCTTGGGCATCTTTCAACATATGTGTGGTCAAGGCAGTGGGAGGGAAGCAGTTCTTTGGCCCATTGGGACTGTGAGGGAGGAGGGAGAGAGCACACCAGTACCCATTTCTGGACATGGTGTTGACAGAGATTGACAGTGTTTGACGATTTTTCAGGAAATGCTTTTATCACAGTAGTTCTTTAGTTCCTTACAGTAAATTTTGAAAGGTTCTATAGAATCACAGGTTAATTTTACTTTAGCATTTGTTTAACTTCTGTTGCTGTTTTTGGCTTTCTGACAAGATTCTGCTAATCAGTTTCTGGCTTTCTTGTTTGTGCATTGCAATGTGTGCAAATCTTGCCACCTATGCTCTTCCTCTCTTTTTACCTTTGATTATAGAAAAGGCTTTGAAGAAAGTAATTTATATAAATAGAAACTGCCAGGTACCTTTTGTGCAGGATAAAGGTATTTTTGTTACTCATTGAAATCATGTGAATAACAGGTATCAAATAAGTGTTATCTATGAGTCTGCAGAAAATGTTTTAGGTGAAGTAGTGTGGCTCCAGTCATGTCACAGTGTTTTAGCAAGACCTGAAATGAGGAAAAGGAAGAGGGAAAAAGGGACCAGTCCCTTTGAAATACAGAGCAGAAAGATTCATTGGTAGAAGTGAGCATTGGGGTAGCAGATACACACATCAGAAGTACTGCATCCACATGAGGGAGAGGAGGAGCTGCACTCTGTGTTCACAGGAGCAGGTAAACCTGCTTGGATCAAGTCTCGAACTAAAACTTTTCCCACCTGTTCATTACTGCATAGATTTTGAGCAGCAGCCTTCCCGACTGTCTGTTTATTGCCATAAGGTAGAAAGGAACTCGTCATTCTCTAGAATTTGGGCATTGTTTCAGTCTTGTTGAGATTTGGTGGTAATCAATTTTCTGTCGCCCAATAATGAATTTTGCTAACAAACTGTATGTGGTCTCCCACTATTTGGAGAGACTGTATTTTCAGTGGGCATCTAGTTTCAGAAATTATTTTTTTTGCAGGGGCAAAGATAAAAATTATTTTACCAGAATCACTGGAGAACTCTGGAGAAAACACTAGTTAATTTCCTTGCATTATATGGAAGCTCACATGTTGATTCTGGCTGTAGCATCTTATCAGGAGAGATCAGAAACAGATTGAAACTTTCATTTGGACTCAGTACTATTAATAAGCCTTTTACTGATGGAAAAAAGCATAAAGCTTCTTATACCCAGTGCAAATGTTAGAGATTTCAAATTAGATGTGTTGATTTGTTAAAGGGTTGAACATTAAAATTTTGCTTTTAACTAATTCAAATAACTTGACTCATGCTGTTGATGTAATTTAAAATCACATTATTTAAACCAATATTAAAAAGATAATTAGATTTATTTCTGAAAATAAGAGTTGTTTAACTAAAAGACATTCATTGAAATGGAGAAATACAGTCTAAATATCAACATTGGATGGAAGCAAAAGGATTAGAAGTTCTGTTGAGTGTTGGCAAATGAGTTTCAGCTGACAAAAACTTTACTTGAAAACTGTCTGCCCATTTTTTTAATGGATGGAAGCACAGCTCTAGTAGATCTTTTGTAGTGAAATGAACTACAGGAGGATGTCTTGACATAATTTTTAGCCTCAAACCGGGTAATAAATGATGAGATTTGCAGAAACTCGGTTCTGAAGCACTCATCTGCTATAATTTTTTTCACCAAACTGCAGAGTTGTGCAATGATATATCTGTGTGCATACATAAATATACAGCAAATTTTATTGGATAGAGGCCTTTGCCTTTAATGTAAAACCTACCTGTAAAAGGAATCACAGTTCACAGTTGGTGTTTATATCCAGTTGTCAGTGGAAGAACAGGTAGTGTTGGACACAGTCTTGAGGACAACTTCAGGGTGGTTTGGGAGAATGTCTACTGAAGACAACTTCAAGATAATGTAGGAGAATGTGTACCTCTTTTGATTTTTATGATCTGTGACATATCTTTTCAAGGTAGTTCTTGATAATTAATTTTGGAATAGATAGCAGTCAATTGATAGACTCCAGAGATATCTTTGTGCCTAAATAGTGTAAGGAATTTTTTTCTGCAGAAGATATCCCCACTCAGTCAAGCAACAGACTCTCATTTCTTTGCCTGGGAGCTTGTACTGGGTGCTCTCTTCGAGGATGTCCCCTGCAGCCTTTGGCAGGTGCCTGCCAGGCTTTGCTCCCATGCATGGACACTGTTGGACACCCCCAAATCTGGTGTCACCTCTGTGGAGTTCTGATGTAAATGTCGCGTTCCCCCTGGTACCTGGCTTTTCAGTTCTCCTGAACTGCCTGGTTCCTTAAAATGTGCAGCATTGTTCAGGGCTTAGAGCAGTTCCCATTCTACTCTGTGGAGTGGATGTTTCAGTTAAACAGGAAGGTTATTTAAATAACTAATGCATTTGAGAAAAGCAGTTACCATTGAAACAGCAAAAAAAGAGATTTTTTTACACCAAGTATGCAAATTTTAATATGAAATCCATAATTAT
Organism: Passer domesticus; assembly: GCF_036417665.1. Classification (NCBI taxonomy): domain Eukaryota; kingdom Metazoa; phylum Chordata; class Aves; order Passeriformes; family Passeridae; genus Passer; species Passer domesticus. Next base: position 40,582,025 of record NC_087480.1, on the reverse strand, counting down.
CTTATCAGTATTTGCTTAAAGGCAGAGTTGGCAGAATAATAAAATGTGGCACAGTTTGAAGAGCAGCACAGTCCCATAGCTGCTTGTGTTACAGGCTGTAAACAGGAAACTATAAAACATATTCATGGCATACTAAAATGTTTGGAAACGTACTACAGCAGCATAGAGGGAAATGTTTAAATAAGATCTTACAGTAAGATGTTTTTAAATAGAAAAGCAATGAACAGTACAACAAAAGCTTGATGTGTACGTAATCAAATCTTTGCCTTTCCCACTAGAAATAAAAAAAAAATTAGGAGATTAAAAAAATTATAAATGGTAAATAGATGCTAGTGGGAGTGCCACACTAAAATACAGATTATAAAACAAGTTAACAAAACTTCAGTTGTTTTTAAGGAACTGCATAGTCCCTCTGTTAAAGTGAGAATTAGAATGTAACAGACATGCATAAGATAGGGAAATTTCTTCATGCAAATAGTATAGTCATCTTAATTCATAATTTAAGAATGCCTATTAAGAGGAGGAGGAGGTGATTGTATACATCAGGGGATATACTGTATAACTGTATGCTCAGCTTTCTTTCAGCTTTTGATTGAAATACATGAAATGCTGATTTTTCTATAGGTTATTGTGGTTGAAATTTATATTATACACTGTGTACAAAAGTATGTGGACATAATAATTAATAATGCCATATCCATTCTGAGTGAAAGAGCAAAAAACACAATGCTGAGCTGGACTGTGCTAACAGTAGTGTTAGTTCAGCTACACAGAGATAATATGGAAATAAACCTCATAAATCCCACTGTGTAGAAGAGGGAGAAGGTACTCATTTATTTCTTCACCCAAATAAATTCATAGAAACAACCCAATAATTATTAAAATACCCATTATTATAAGTCCAAAATGAGAGTAATTGTGGAAATGTGTTGTAGAGCTAAGAAAGGAGATGTTAATGTGCAAGGAAGAGTTTAAATAGGGAATTATGATATCCTTGGCTTTCTGCTGTGTAGCTGTCAGGCTCGGGCAGCTCGCTGGTCAATAGTGACATTCTGTGTGTCAGTGAGCAGAGTCTCCTGATACCTTAACCTGCAGTTCACACATTACTGAAGCTCCAACTGTCGAACATTCAAGTCCCTTGGTACCACTGCAGCTTCCAGACTCTCCTGACTGGCTCATGTTTCATTCTTTGGCAATTTGCCCTAATGATATCCCTCAGGAGCTTTCAGACCCTCTTCTTTTCCATATTTAATCGTGTTATATTAATCTGAGGGCTGAGCGAACTAGGCTGCACAAATTGTAATTGTCTGTGATTTCTGCTGCACTGGTCTTATAACTGCTTTTTTTTTTTTTCATTTTTAGTGTAAAAATACGTGTACAAAATTGTAGTGTAATTTTTTATTTACAAATCTAAATGTCCAAGACAGCCAGGATGTGAACACTTTAACTGCTGATCTGTTCCACAAAGAGGGTTGTTTTTTTCCCCTGTAAAATCCATAATGTTTTAGCATTTGCTGTATGGGCAGGATTTAAATTTTATTTTTTACTCTTTGTTTTGTTACTGTGAAAGATCATGTCTAATAAACAGTGCTATTATCAAATTAAACTCAGGTAGTAATTTTGTTGTGATATAAAACATTAGGACAGCCTCTTCTTTTCCATCGGCTTGGTAACTTCTACGTGGGGCATTCTCTTTTTTCCCCCTTTTTCTCTGATGTTTGCAGTGCTACATGGGATGGATATAGGCAATCCTGTTTTGAACTGGATTGTTTCTCATTCTCTTGCAACTCTGTGCCTGCATAATAAAATAATGAAATTTGAGAGACTCCCTTATAGCAAAGATAGATCAAATTTGAATTTTTTACATATTACAAGATTATTTTGCTCACTCGTGGAATGAACTTGGCCTCATTTCTAATGAATTCCATATTTATTTGTTTCTTTGTTTTGGGGGTAAAGTGGTGGTTTTTTGCTTGTTTTAGAAAACCAGAGATGTCCATTTGGAGTGGTAAGCAGTTCATAGCACCTCCTTTCTTGGTCAAGGGTTCCTTCATTTTCTATGACCTTGTGCCAGGCTTGGAAGTCTCTGCTTTGGGAAGGGAGTTTGTGAAGATTTCAATTAAGTTGCTTTTCTGTTACAGGGAATATTCACTTCAGATTTTTTTTATAAGATAGTTTGGGAATCAAGATAGTGACACAAACAGGAGTTAATCCTGCTTCTGAGTTTAGTGCTGTTCTGTGACTTTATGCAGCTTCAGATCAAGTCCAGTTAAAAATAGCAGAAATGGGGACCAGAAAACTCCCCTGAATCTTTCCCACTCAGTGGAGCTGAGTGAAACTGGGGTGCACTTCAGTCCTGTGTGTTCATGGCAGTGCTCATGTTTGACCATGACTGCATCAAGTAATTAATGATTATTTCCTTTTTTCCAAGGGAATAGCTGAGCAGGAAGGCAGTTAGTCTGCCTTCTTGCAGATGTTGTGCTTATATACATACATCAGAGTTCTTTGTGGATGTGTTTTGGCAATTCAGAGTAATTTACAAAATTATATAATAGGTGGTTTGGGGAAGTTAAGAGTTTTGCATGTCTAAAGTTAATTTAAGATTTTGTATTTTCTTTTTATTCATGTTTTTTTTGTTGCCAATTCTGTGTGTATATTTTTATTTTTAGTTAACTGCTTGTGTTCATGCGTCAGCTGCATTGTTATATCCAATGTATTGGCAACATATTTACATCCCAGTGCTTCCTCCACATCTTCTGGACTACTGCTGGTAAGACAGCTAACCTGTTATCCCCATTTCTGAGATTCTTACCTGTTTTAGAATTCTGAGTAACTGATGAAATCACTGACTCTTTAGTGTGACTGAACATACAGTTTATGAAAGCACTTAGGCCAATGCTTAAATGATGACTTGACTAGGGATATTCCAGCATGCCTTGATGTGGTGTTTGAGGTTGTATTTTGAATTACACTGCTGATTGCTATTAGTGCAGCATTTAGAATCCTGTTTGTAAGAACTGTTTCTGTTTTATTGGTAAGAGAATTCATGCAATAATTTAAATGCAAACATGTTACAATTTTCTTTTATTTGGCTTTTATTTTAAGTGGAAATACATTATACTTCTAGAAGCATTCAAAAAAAACCCTGATCATTTTTTCCAGAATCAGATGTTAGTATTCATCAGTGATGTAGTATTTGTATTTTAACTCAGCCAGGCTCAGGATTCTAGCCAGTGCCTTCCCAAAAGAGCTTAAAAACTCCTTTTGGGACTCCAAAATTTTTATAATAAGAATTCTACTTCTCCTGACGGGTTTCTGCTCACATGACAGATTTTGTGGTTTTGGCATATTTTTAAGTTGAACAAGAATCACTTTTTGATTCACTTCTGATCCTTCAAGGGGATGATGTTTCCACATGCCTGTTTTGCACAATTTCATGCTTGTATTCAGAGTAGTGGCAGAGATAACAAATGAGAGTTTTCATTTTTCCTTTAAGCAGGAATATCCCTCCCTGGAGATTTTCACTTTACCTAGACCCTCTGGGTCTGTTATGGAAAAAATGAACCATTTCAAGCTGTTCTAGAGATTAGGAATTATTATTATTATATATAAAACCTGAGACCCAGCCAGCAACTAACCGAGCTAAGTCTATGTTTTCTTCATAGAAATAAATTATGCTTATAGGTTTGCTGGGCTTTATGTTGTTGGTTTTTGGTTTGGCTTTTTTCCCCCTCAAACCTACAAATGTATTGCTGTTGTAGTGAACTCCATCTAGTCTACTGAACTTTTGTTTTCCAACAAATCCTCACTATGTTTCCTTAAGTGTCTTTGATAGTTTCTCCTGAAGTTCACAATGTTTGTCCATGGTATATATTTTTTATGTGGTAGTTCTTACAATTCACCTGTATATTATTTGTTCTTTTAGAAAAGAAAACAAATGTTCTTCTCCAACCCCTCCTTTTACTTACAAATACAGCTAAGCCTTTCATCTTTAAGGATAGTTTTATTTTGAAGAAACTGTTGTAATTGTTTCTCCTTCTGCCTTTGATAAAATATACCAAGGTGGGGTAGAACCTTGGTGTGTTTTAGTTTTTGTATTATTCAAGCTTACAGCCAGAACATTTGTAATTTTTCAGATCATCCAAAAATGGTGCTCTCAGAAGACAGATTAACACCTTTAAGCAAGCTGTACCCTGTAGAGTGCATCCTGAATACGAGAATATTTTTTTTTTCCCAGATAATGTTTCCAGAAATAAAAATGTTAGATGCTGTACACAGCTCCATGTGATGATGATAGTAGTTAGGATTCTAGGTCACTGTGGCATGACCTGAGAAATTTTTTCACTCATTAAAAAGAAGCATGGAGTTTCTTAAACTTGTAAAATTCATTTATATCCCTTATTCTTTTTTCATAGTAGTACAATAGAGTGGAGAAAAAAATTTGCCTGTTTCAGAGATGATCAAAAGGAAACAAAGTTCATGAAAAGAAATGCACAACTGATGAATTTATCACAGTAATTCAGACCTTTTGACTCTGATTTTTGTGCATTTACATTTCTCTTTCTGTTCATCTGAATGGTTCTTTTGTGAGACGGGTTGGAAAAATGTAATAAAAACACATAAATGACTTAGCTTTCCTCATGTTCTGGTGTATTAACAGTAAATAAATGTTCTCCTCATAGGTATATAATATATCAAGTTAAAAACCTTGATGAATTCCTAAGGTCAAAGTTTGTAGCAGGCCTGACCTAGTTTGCAGTCCAACAGGATCATGCCAATTTAAAATTATTAAAAGAATGCAAAACTTATTTTGCATACTTCTATTTTCATGTAATTTTGATAAGCAAAGTTCATTTTATAAAAGTGCCATTTTAGCTCAACATGCATTTTCATACCTAGAAATTTCATTGTCACTGTTTCACTTGGACTTGTTGGATGTCTCCCATGAACTCTCATTTTCTTAGTGTTGTTCTGAAATGGCATTCAAATATATGAAGTAGGGAAATATCAATTGAATAATTTGTTAATTCTGTAAAAGTAAGGCTTTTTTTAAACAAAGATAAAATATATTTAAATCTGTTAAAGATATGATTGATTCTGTAGCCTTTTTTTTACACATTAATCATATGGCATATTTTGAGAGAAATTCACTTTTTGTTCCTATTAGTTGGACTAGGAATCTTCATAATATCATCAAGATAAAGGATACAATTCTGTGCGGTTCGACTTTAATGAATTACATAAAGTGTCTAGCTGGTACATTTTGTAGGCAAGAAAGAAGAAAAATATCTTTGAGCAAAACAAAAGCTATATTAAAATTATTTCAATACTTCCACTTGCCTTTTTAATTAAAAAACTCCTATTAATTTCTATCCTGCTGCCTGATTTTCAGGCTGGATTTAGACCTACTGTAGCAGATGATGCTGGAGTAGCCCAAACCCAAGGGTGAGTGTGAACTGCCACCACCCTCAGGAGTGCCAAGCTCCAGGGTGAGACCAGAGTGTCTGACCATGGCTTCAGGGGGGGTTTTGTACCCCCAGTGCAGCTTATCTCGGCCTTGAGTGCCATTAGGGGAGCTCCAGTGTGAGAATTGGAGTGATCAGCCAAAAAAGGAGATGTAAGAAATTTATTTTTCCTAAAATATAGCAAAATATAGGCTGAGAAAGTAATATTCCTTGTAGCAGCAGCAAAAAAATCTGCCGCGCAGTTAATAAAAAATTGAGTTTTATATTATGTTATAAAAAATTGATTTCTCTTCTACATTTAAGTAAGTAAAAGGAGACTGTTGCACTCAGTGGAGTGGGTGGCTGGCTTTCAAGAAAACTCTTACAAAAATTAAGTTTGAACATTGATACAGTAATTATATTTGAATCAATTAATTTTTTTGTGAAGAAGAAAGCTAATTTAATGAAATTTCTGTCTAATATCTTGGCAAACTAAATCACCAATGTTAGAATATATGCCAGTTTTGTCTGTGGATGATAAAGCATCTGTTATACTGGTGCTCTGTTGAGAATGTAATGCAATCAGAAAATTCAAGTTACAATTGCAGTAGGTCTTTATGAGATTTGGTCTCTTCTGCATTAGGATATACATACGCCTGTTTTCGTGAGAATGGGGCAATTATTTTCCAATTAACTTGGATGTTTTGCATAACATAGTAATTATTTTGGGCAGAGATACCACTGATTGATATTTTTGGTGATGACATGCATAAGCAAGAGAAAAACTCTATAGCAGCTCCCAGTAGTATAGTAGTAAGCAATTTCATGTGCATATTGCAGTCCTCTGCTGTTAAGACTTCAGAATCCAGCAGTAATAAAATTTCTTCTTGCTGAAAACGATTAAATTGACTTTCCATGCCTGCAGGTTTTTTTTCATCCATTTTTAAGATGTGCTTTGTGCCTTTATTCTGGTAACTTCAAAATTGAAATGGTGTAGCTGTTGCTTTGTTCTGTAGAGAAAAGAGCTACATGCTTCCCTTTTTAATGGCAGATTTATTAATGGAGCAAATCATCAGCTATCTTAAGTCAGCACAGGCGTGATGAAGCTACTGGCACAGTGTTGATGTATGAGAAAACAAGTGTGCATAAAATCCATACATGACATAGCACTTGGTTCCACTGTAGTTTTGACTGTTCACATTATTTGTAACACTGAGATACCCTGATGAGGAACCTGAGTAGCTGTTTTGCTGAATATTCTGCAGCAGAATTCTCAGTAACGTGCCAGCCACAATCATTCTTACAGGCTTGGTTAAATGCATTACATAGTACAAAGCATTCTTTAATCTATAGAGTGCTTTAAAGCTGTTCAAATCCTCTCTGAATATATATGGATGTCTGCTCTGGAGTGACACTCGTTTACAAGTCCATGTAATTTGTGTTTAGTTCACAAAGACATAAGGATTAGCTTGATGAAGTCATCAGAAAGTGCTATATTTTGTCAATATTGGGCTAAGAAAAAGTTGTATGGAAAAATAGAGGCCTCTTTCCCTTTTTGGAAGCCCTATTTCCTAGAAACCTTAAGCCATGACAGTTTGCAATTTCAGCAAACCTGTATTTTGATATCATAGACACCATGAAATCTTGTTGGACCTCAGTCAGGCTGGGTTTTTGGTTTTGTTTGTTGTTTTTTGTTTGGATTTTTTTTGCATTGATCCTCTCCTGTGGGACATTGTTAATGAGAGCAATTGGCTAATGCATAGGGTGTACAGATTTTTCTAAAATGGGCTGTAGTTGCAGGCAGGTGAGAATTACTTTTTGTGGTCCCAGAGGTGGCACCAAATGGATGAGACCACATGAACTGGTGCACTGAAACCTTGCCTCATCCTTGGGAAGTCAATCACCAATCAGTCAGTGCCACTGGCTCAGATCTGTGATCAAATTATTGCCATGAGAGAAATTACTGTGTGTGAGTTGTGTACCTTTGTATGTCATCTTGCCTTCCATTATTTTTCAGGGATTACTTTTACTTCGTTTTTTTTCTCTGTGGTCTGTTAGTGATGAATTTCCCATTGAGTTGTCTAAACTAGCATGTCAGTTGCTTACTTCTCTGGCAGTGAATATTGTCAGTAATCTCACAGTACCCAAAAGTTTCATGGTGATTGTTGGAGGTTTTTTTCCTTCAGTGCTGGACACTTGAGTATATTCTTGGCCAGATGTTGCCAGAACAGAAGATTGTAGGAAACCATGATAAATAAGCCTAGTTCAATGTCTTGCTTGCATTCTGCAGGAGGTCTTACTGCAGTGGCTGTGTGTGGATATTTGTTTGATTTGGAGAAATATAGTTCCTTGTCTTATGGAAATTGGAAAAGAGAAGTTTATCATTTTGAATTAAATAGGATATCATGCAGCTTCCAAAGGCTTGCCGGGGTGGGTTTCAGAACCAAAACTGGTAGTAATGATATTTGTGTTGCACTGTTGTGATGGTGACCAGGACCATGTCCTCCCATTGGTGTTTTAAAACCAGCCCACTTTGGGAGCATTTGCTGGGTTAGCTCAGTGGGGTCAGTTATTGGAACTCAGTCTGGAGGAAAAGCTGTGCTGCCTCCTTGCTCATGCCTCGTAGTTTGCAGCAGCATCCTTTATTTTGTCATCATCTTTACTGCAGAATAAAACAAAATTTTCCATGTCTAGCAAACATTCCTGTAGCAACTGTGTTCATTTAATACTGTCTTAAACAGTGACTGTCTACTAGGGTCTTATGTGCCAAGATTTAAAATACTCCATTAGTGTTGTACTTAAAACTTGATGTTTTCCACTCCTTTCCTTCAGTGCACCGATGCCTTATTTAATTGGTGTCCACTCAAGCTTGATAGAGGTAAGTTTACTGTCCACTTCAGTGTGGTGGGAAGCATGAGGGGTGTCTGCCATAAAAAAATTGTAATGGAAATGCTTTAGAAAAAATCCCTGTATTTTAGCATGCAGAATTAGAAAATGTAAGCTTCATATGCTTTACTAAGTTAAAAATGTCTCTCATTGAAATCTTATGTTTGTAGTGTTTTATGAAGACCTGTAGCTCTGCGTCATGATTTTCTCTGTCTTATTAATAGCTCAGTGGTAGCTATTTTCCTGCCTTTTAGTACTTTAGCAACAGATTTTCCCAATAATGAGGAAAAATTTATTTTTCAGGAACAGGTAAAATTTATTTTGGAGTCACAGTCCTCACATTTCGGCATTGTTGTGATTTCCCAAATAATTTATGTTCCTGTTCCCCTGAAAACTTGCATCTAACCTCTATCCCATAACATTTCTAGCTTTTAATTTATAAATTAGTATTTTTGCCAAAAAACAAGAGGCTTTTACAGATTTGAACGTTAAGCAACACAGTAGAACTCACCTGACTGGTACATAATAGCTGGGTAAGAAATAGTTTTGCTTTTTTCCATAACCATTTGATTATGCTGTGAAGCCTACATGTGCCATCTGATTATCATGCAGAGCAGATAATTGATTTGGGAACATTATTTGATTTGCACTTCTGCTAAAGCAGTTTCCAAGGATCAATTCACATCTGCTGAGGTGATGGGGTGGGTTCTTCCCTGAGCCACCAGCACTTTTGTTTTTCCAAAAAAAGGCCTCCCATATCATCTATGCTTCTCAACTCCAGCCACAGCCTTCTGTGCTCCCAAATCATTATGGCCTGCATGCATCAGTTGTAATATCTTGATTAGGATGCTTTTTCTTATTCAATATGGAAATAATGGAACTGAAAGATCTGCCCTGAAAAAAGAAGTCAGTTCCTTCAAGAATTATTTCCTGCACTGCATTATTATGTATTATTGTAGGACCATATAGAAAAGAGTTCTATCCCTTTTTCCTGAAAGGAACAAATGGTTTAATTCTTAGCTGGTAGCCAAGTATACTGATGAAAAAGCATTTTATCCATTCTTCTGTGGTAGTAGTGGGCATCACATGCTTGGTACTTACATAAATGTGCAAATAATTATACTTTTTTCTGGTTTTCATCTGATTATATGATTAACATCTTATCTGTTTTTCACAAATATGAGAGAATGAAATGTTGGTACAAAGCATGTGTAGTTCCAATATATATTTATCTAATATATTCAGCTGCATCCTGTACATATTCCTTTCACAGATTATTAATATAACCTTAGTGTTTGAAAAACAGGAAGTATTTTTAAAAGCTACTCTGAATGCTGTCTCAAATTCCCAAATTCTACATCTAAAGCTCCAAATGTTTTTTGCCATTACTGTCCTTTGTATAAAATAATAATTTGTAATTTAGCACAGTGTAAGAAAAATGTACTTCAGGAGGACACCATAGTAAATTGTTTTTCCAGTATTTTTTTTTCCTTCCTAACAGAGAGTAAAAAATAGATCACTGGAGGATGTGGTTTTGCTAAATGTTGACACAAACACTCTAGAAACCCCTTTTAATGACCTGAGCAACCTACCTGGTGAAGTGGTGAGTCTTAGACATTTCATTCTTTCTTTCTTATATAGGTGCTTGAATTACTCGTAATTATTTCTGCCTCGTTTTGGTAACTGCTATAAAAGGAATAAGGGGGTGAAAAGCACCTAGTGCAGACCCCTATATTTGAGATTTTTACCTTTTTGACAGCTGAGGAGACGTTGAATGGAACATCATATTCCTTATTGTAAAAGTAGGATCATAATTATAAAGCTAGCTGCATTCATTAGGCAGAGCTGCTTTAAACGCAAGAGTCTCTTCATCTCATCTTAATCATTATATTACAAAGTAGGCATTTCTGTCTGCCTAGTGGCATGTCTTGCAAAAGAACGAGAGAGTTTTTGAAGGCAAAAAGAAGAAGGGGGCCAATTATCGGCTTCTGCTTCCCTGCCACCTGCCAGCGCTTTCCTTTTAATTAATGATCTGATGGCACTGGTCAATATAATAAGAAATGCTTGTACAGTTGGGGTCAGAAAATTCAGGCTTTGATCTTCTTCAACTTTGTGAAACATTTATTTGTTTTCTCTAAATTATTTCAGTTTTATTTTAATCTCTTCTATCCTGCTGAGGGCTGCGTGAATGAAAACCTATACTGTTTGTCATTTGCCTTGGCAGAGCAAAGACTGCTTACTTAGAATTCTATTTGTAAATTAAACTGCAAACCCAGTTTGTCATAAAAGACATCTGATCCTTTTGAAATGACGAAAGCTGTCTTTTGTCTGTAAAGGATGATAAATTAAGTGCCAGTTCTTTCTGGACTTTGATCTTGCAGAGGGTGCCCCCCCGCTTTTTTTTTGCCTTTTTTTTTTTCTTTTTTATTGCCTACAGGAGAACATACTCTGTATATAATTTTAAACAGTCACAAGATTCACTTATCTTGTTTTTCCCAGTAGAGCTCTAAAATAATATAATTGTGAAACCACTGTTTTCGTTATTCAATTAAAGATGCGCAAGCTGTCACAAATAGTTGTCAAGACAAAGAATTTTATATCAAAATATGAAATCAAAGAGTTACATTTTCTGAAATTGTAAATCATAAAATACCCCTGTTGTAATCAAAGTAAGATCCTGTGGTGGCATACTGTGTCTTTTGTTACTGTTGATAATTTGTATATATTTAGTACAATAGAAGTCAATACTGCCCTTTGATTTTAATGATCTAAAAATAAGTGTAAACATTTTTATAGATCATCTGGCCAGTCTTTGGATTCAGTATCAACTGTAGTTCAGAAATGTAAAAGACTATAAAAATTGTGATGTTCTGTGGTTTACATTAGTGTATTTATTATTATTTGGTATATTTTTGTGATGTTTTGTGATTTACGTATGCATGGATACATGTACAAACATAAATGCAGTAACTTTGTGCTCTGTCATTCAAGAGTATAAAAAATAAAGGAGGAGTCATTTCCTGGTGTGTCAGGAGCTTTAACTGGACTTCCACTGAGTGAATAGGGTTGATTTTACAATGTCGTGAAGGCCTGCATGTTAAATAATAGCTGGATGTGGAATTGAGAATTAGCCATCATATTCCATGAGGTACTGGAGTTACAGCTGGAGGTCCTTTGAACAGCCAAAATGGATCTTTGTGCAATAAGAGGCACTTGTCATGTGTTTTACAGGTGCATATCAAAATGATCTCTAAATAAGCAGGCTAGCATGAAGGAAATAGGGATACAGATCTTCCTGCTTCCAGAATAGTATTTCTCCCAGAATATATGCATGTTATTACTGCAAATCTTAATGTAGGTTATCCAAGTGTACAGACTGCAAACTAGACTTATAATATTTTTTCCCTATGTAATATAAAACAAAAAAAGCCCCCAGTGTTCTATGCAAAATATACTTGCAGAACTTGAGGATTTTATACTGGAGCTTTTAATTTGAATAATCGAATCTCTTACTTCAATCTGTAAGGCACTTTAATTAAACATTTAGGTAGAATGCATATGCAGTTATAGTTGGAAAACCTGGAAACAAAAGGCACAGGGCTGTGTTTGGTTCATGAGGTGACAAAATGCTTGTCCTCCTTTTGCATTCATGAGGGGCAGTGCAGCTGCTGACATCTTGGGGAAAAGTAAAAGACACATGAGTATAGAGTCAAAATGGTAAGTCAGGCTTAAAACATTAAAGGGAAAGTCAAAGATACATGTGTGAAGCATTTTAACTTATATAGAAAAACCTCATAAGCATACATACAAAAGTAGCAAAACTTCTGATGAAAAAATATAATGAGTACCTCTGAAAGGCATTAAAATTGAATGAAGAACTGAAAATATAAAAGAAGTTGTAGTCTTACTGTCCCTTTCAAAAATTAATTCCAGGTTGGTTAACAGCCTAACAAAAGAAATGCAACATTTTCCAAGTTTTCTAAAATTGTTTCTTGTGTCCAGAGGGAACAGAATAATTATTTTCTTGATCAATAAGCCTGATGATGTCCTCACAGCATAGGTATTTAATGGTTTACCCTTGTATATACGCTCCGATTGTGAATTTTTTCAGGATAAATTTAAGATTGAAAGAAACATTATTCTATGGCGTTGTCTAATAAACTGTATAATAAATTAACTGAGATTTAAAGGCATTTTTAAATCATTCACTTAAGCATTTAAATTATAGGTACAGGCTAGATGACTTTCCATGCATGTGAACTCTATTATTCTGTCAGACTGACCAGTGGTCTTGACTGTTCAAAGGTCAGTGGTCACAGTTGTCCTGAATTACCAGTCCTTTTTTCATGAGGACCCTCTGCTGCGTTGCATGCTGTAATCTTCTTAATGGCTTCATTCCAATATTCACACATAATATTTTAGATTTATTGACTGTTAGAAATACTACCATGCCAGTAGCAGTTCCGCTACTCCTAAGGTATTTAAAATTGGAAGAATAAATCAGGGCAAGACTTTCAGGAATCCTTTGTTTTCTTGGAAGGGGGAAAGCCCCTCTTTTTTCACTCTTCTGACAAGAAAGCTTGTTTTTAAATTTCATCATTTCACTGTGAATTTGTCTAGTATTTTTTAATTAAAAAAAAAAAAGAAATTAAGGAGCTACTTCTCTGGGAGTAAATTTCCTAATAGAATGATACTGAGATCACCACTTTAATAATAAAAGGCATTAGAAGAACATTTGTGACCATAGACTGAAATGTATAAATTTTGGGCCTGACCCTGCAATACCTGCTTGAACTTAACTCTGACATAAAAACTTCTCCTTTGCTCAGATGTGACCACTTTCCCAAACAGCTTGCAGAATTGACAGCATCACTTCTAGCAACCAAATCTTAATGACTTTAAATCATTAGACTGAGCAGAACTTTTATAAATATCATCTTCAGATGACAACAGACTTTATAGTCTTTTAGCTTCTTCTGTGGTGGTTAAATACTGTCAATTGCAAAAGCTACAGAACTGTTGAAAGATGTGTAGTGTTTGTATTGCCTGGTACCTACGCACTGTGATACAGTACAGAACCTAAACTTAAACTGAACTTCAGAGCTTTAGTTTTGAGATTCCTAAAGTCAAAGGATTTTAACACCATAAATTTGACATATGAACAATACTGTTCTAAAAGTAGCATTTGAGAAGTAGGCTATAATTCATGTAGAAAATTGGTTACTTTATGCAGCGATTACTAGGAGTGCAAATTATTTTGTAAAATATTATGATTAATGGTATTATAAAAAATTGAAGTCAATGTATAACACTGAAATTAAGAACTTTTTTTGCAAAATATAAATAGCATAATTTATGATGGTTTTTTCCATCAGAAAATATCCAGAAATATTACTAATATATTATAGAAACGCAGAGCAGTCAGCAGTGTTTGCAGTGTTATGAAACGACTGTTTATTATGAACAAGTACTTTGAGTTGAGATTCTGTTGAAACTTGATATAGTTTTAAAGCTTGAATATGAAATTGAAAAGTAAAACTAGTTTTGAAAACATTTGCATTTAAGTAGTTGTTTTTGCCTAAGTGATGGAACTGTGGTTAAATGCTGGAGGTCTCCCTGAGATGCCTAACCCTCTGTGTATAGATAATAATCAAATGCATAGAAACCCTTTACTAGAAATAGGGATTTAAACATCAGACTCTGGTTTGTTTTGAGGTTTTTGTTTTGTTCCTTTTCTCTGTGATCTTCTCTTACTTTCCTGTTTTTGAGAGTGACCTTCTACTTACTTTTATAGTGGTATCATCTGATGGAGAACAGCAAAAAGTACTTGAAAACATGAAAAGTGTTGCTAATACCAGAGAAATAGCTGTATTTTTTTTTCAGACATGTAATAGTCATTTGGAACTCCAGTGAGTGGTTCGTATTTCTCAGACAGAACTGAGAAATTTATATGTTTAAATTTATATGTGATTCTTCTGTTCACATGGAAATTGAAGAGATATTAGTCATGTTTTCTGTCATTTATTTAGATTTTAGGACACCCAGAAAGGTTGTAGGGGTAACCATTTAAATAAATTATGCTTTTTGTTTCAATGACCAACACAGTATATTTCTACATTTTAGATACACTTAATTACACATCAGTCTCATTTGTATCTGTGAAAAACTATTGTATTGATTTCAACCTGAAAGTTCTGATTGCTGTTCACTGGCAGTGTTTAGCAGTCCAATGAAGTCACCTTCCTATGAGATGCTGTTGCTAGGAGAAGATAAAAACAGTTTGCTTCTAGTGTAAATTAATAATACCATTTCTGCATCAGATCACTGGTGTCTTTCAGAAATAAATTTTAACAGCATTCTAACCCCTGCAGTTTGTTGCTTGCAGTTCTTTATTTTTAAACTTTGTAAGAGGCTGTTTCTGAAGGAGAGATACAAAGAATAAAGGTTTTGCATTCTTAATCGTAGTTAGGTAGATGGATTAAAATATGAAATATAAATGAGGAAAAGGTTTTGATACATATGCTGATAGCTATTTTTTTTTGCTTGATGTCAGAATTGTGTGATTTTAAAATAATTTAAAGTGCTATTAATGATGTCACCCAAAGGGGTCTCACATTTCCTTGGTTTGAGGTGCCTGGATGTAAGCAATCACAATCCTGCAGTGTACCAGGTCCTTCCAAGGAGTTCAGTGCACCCTGTCTCTTACCTGTGCCTGCTATCCTGCCTGTAGGAACTGCATTATCACTCTGTCTTTGATTCAGATGTGCAACTGGAGAATTGGACATCAGCCTACCCAAGTGTGGCTGGGCTGAGCCCTGAGTAAGCACTGTCCTCTGCTTGTGTGTTCACTGGCCTCAGCTTGGAGGAGGCCAAGGCAGGTCCCAGGGTCCCCAGCCAGGGTCCTGCAAGGGACAGAAGGAGCATCAGGGCTGTGCTCACAGACAGCTGTGGCTCACATGACCTCTGCAGGCTTCTTCTTAATAGCACCGTGCTATTCTGCACAATAATCTGATGGAGCTCTTCTTGCCTTTAAGCATTACCTCCTGAGAGAAGCAGGAGTTGGAGGAGCTTTCTTTGAACTCTGGCATTGCCTTTCTGAGGCTCAAACTCCCTGCAGGACAGCACACAAAGATGTGAATCTGTCTAGAGTTCCTGCCTCCAAACTGCCAGCCCATTGGAGGGTCTTAATATTGCTAATAACACACCAGTATGGCAGCAGAGCAGGAGATTGGTTGTTTTCTGCTGTTCTTTTTAACACCTTTTTTGTCTAAAGCATCCTGTTAATCAAATTTACAATAGGGTGCTTAGGGTCTGCCTGAACTGAGAAAATTAGAAAATGCCTTTTTCATTCATGTTCCCCCGTTTGGTCATGTAATCCCTCTGCTCTGCATTATCTTCATCCCCTCTCTTCTCTTAACCTCTCCTACCATCTGCCATAATTTCCCCAGAATCATAAGGTATAATTTAGAAGAATGTCAATTTAAAAGATTGTAAAACTTTTCTACTTTTTCCCTCCCTTATATTTAGAAGATGCTTTGCCTGTCTTGACAGAGACAAAATTTTAACAGTCACAGTTCTTGTTGAATTAATGTTATTGCTCTTATTTTAGTCAAATTGTGCTACTATTTATGGGCAGTTCTTCCTTGTATGCATTTATTTTCCCCACAAAAAGTATTTTTTACAACTGTAAAATAATTGTACAATGCAGAACAAAAGAAAAAGACCAAACCACAAAACCAAGACAGGCATTTATTTTTTCAACCTTGAACTTCTTAACCGGTTTTTGTACTTGGACTTGTACTTTTTTTTTTTCCTTTCGAGATGTAAGGCAAGAACGTAAATGAGCCTTGGTGTGTGCTTTCCATGGGCTAAACGAATCAGGCTCTAAACTTTTATCTAGATCTGTGGAGCTTGGATATAAATTGAAAAGATCACAGCTATGGGGAAAAGACCTATACTGTAAAGGCCTTTCTGCATAGATTATGAACATCATAACTCAATAATTTTTTTTCCAAACTATAGTTATAATTGGACCCAATGGGGGTCTCTCTCTTTGATCAGATCACAGTAACTGTGACTTTACACTGGGAAATGTCACTACTGTGAAGGTTTATCACCTGTAGAGCTGGTCTTTTCTCTGATGCCATGTTCAGTTCTCATTAGCATTATTCAAAGTTTAGTTGTTAATTAGGTTGACACTTCAATTACAATCATCATCTACAAGAGCAGTCAGAACTGCTTGCATAAAGAAACAAAAAGATACTCATTCTTGCATATATTTCCAAAAGAATGAAAGCTGTTTTGGTGATAAGTTTGTATTTCTAATATTCCTTTCAAACAGTAACTCAGAATGTTACTTCATTTAGGGACTTAAATAATACTCTGTTGGGTGCATTGCAATACAAAGGGATGTAGAAATTTGTATTCTATGTAAGTAGAGTTGACTTATTTTCCAGGCATCCCTCATGATGGAAATTAGAAGAGTATAGACTATATCTGGGCATAATTCCACATATCTTGTAATAATTCCGGAATTAAATTATTTTCCTCCAAAATACATTGAAGTAACAGTTACTTAAATTAAAACTTCCTCCTTTCTTTTTCTCTGATTGTGTCTAACCAGTGGTTGTTATTTGCCAAGTAAAAAAGACAAACCTCCTTTAAAAAGTCAAGCACTATAATCAGAATGGTGTTCTTTTTTTCTAAACTGCAGGCACTTCCTAATTACTGGGGTTCTTTTTCTTCCCTTTCACATTTATCTTCAAGGACAATTCTGGAGGCAGTATAACACTGAATTTACAAAAAACTTTTCTCAACTATTTGACTGTGGTAGCAAGTACTCCCATGTTGCATGAGAAATTATATAAAATAGAAATTTGACCTAAGATAAGAGATATTCCTTGGCAGTGACTAGGAAGTGACCATTAAGAGTCCTTATAAATAAACCTTCATAGCTTGAATAAAACAGATCCAACTGTCTACATTCAAGCAAGCAAATACACGTTTGCTTGAACAAAAATCTGCAAAGAAGCGGCTCACGTGTATTTTACTGTAAAATAATTAAGCTTATTTATGTCAAGAGGCCTTGGGAAAAAAAGAGAGCATAAACCAATCTGCATTAGCACTCTACCATCATCCCCTGCCTTCATTTCAATTAACAGACCAGCAGGTGCTCCTTGCAGTTAAAAAGATAAGCTATCAAGGAGGAGGATGAATTTTTGGCTGACCTATAGACACTATGGTTTGCCTGCTGATTGGGTTCATACCTCGCTGTACCAATTTCTGAGGTGTTAATTTAACTGTTCCACTCTGTCACGCAGGTCTCGGCCTTGAAAAATAAACTGAAAAAGCAGTCGACAGCTACGGGCGACGGGGTGGCCAAGGCCTTCCTTCGGGCACAGGCGGCGCTCTTCGGATCCTACAGAGATGCACTGAGATACAAACCAGTAAGATGGCTTCCCTGGTGCTTTTTTCCCTGAATTTATAAGAGCAGGGTCTCATTCTTTCAAGGAAAATGTGAAATGTTTTATCCCGATCTGGAATAGTCTGTTTTAAATCTTAATCTGTGCTAAGGATTTGGAAGATGCCACCATCTCTCGACAGTGAATTGAACTGAAAAATACTAATCCAAAGTCAGCTGTTTTCTTATTTGTGTCAGTTTTATTCTTTGTTTAGTATAAAATCAGATTTTATTAGCGAAGTTGCTGATGCATACCTCACATGGTTTAACATGGTGAAGAACTGAAAGGGCTGTGCCTTTCAGACTCCATTTTTCGGGAGGTTTTGCTGTATTGAAGGGGACAATCTTCTTTGCTAGCAGAAGCCAGATATGAGTCAAACATGCGTGTCTCCTATTATGCATTAATTTTGATTACACTTGGAAGACAGGAGAAGTGAGAATCCATTTCATCTCATCAGATCCTCAGAATTTGTATTTTTAATATTTTGCTGCTATTACCTTGATTAATGTTTTATGAGCTTTCATAATGTCTAAATAATGAGGGTGACACATGTTGAGTTGGAGGTAAAATAATTTATCAGAAAAAACGTAGAGATTAATTTCATCCGTCAATCCAGATTATTTTTCTTGCAAACTACTGGTGGTAGTTGGTTTGATCAAATGCACTGAGATGACATTGGGTAAATCAGCTTCCAAGGATCAGATGTTTGGTTGTCTGTTGGATTCAGATAAATTCAGATTTGTCAGGAGAAAATCATCCTCACTTGAAGAGTCAAGTTCGTAAAGCTAGTAGGTATGTGGAACATGGGTGGATATTTGTTTGGGGTGAGAAGAGTGCTCTGAGGAGCTATGGTATTCCTTGATGGAAAGGATAGGATAGCTATTAATTCCGGAAAAGGGCTTTACTGGAGAGAAAATACAGTTTGGCCCTTGGGTGTTCCTTCTCCCTGAGTGGTTCTCTTCCAGGTAGTTTTTGTGCCATAGGCATTTTGCAGAGCAGCTGCAGAGCTGTGCCACTGAGAGCCACTGCTGTGAGAGGGCAGGTAACCCTGCAGATGTGCAGTCCTGTACAGCTTTAGTTCACATGTTGGTGTTCAGCAGCTCTCTCACAATATGGAAGTCCTGTTCCCATTTCTTACAGAAAGGGCTGCACCTGTTCTAGAAATCACTGGGTTTCAACACACTGCTTGTTTCAATAAAACAAATAGTTTCAACAAAACAGATAGTTATCCTTTATTCCATAGTGCCATCACCTGAGTGCAATTCTCTCCTTAAGCTAAAGGTGAGGACATTAGTCCATGCCAACTCATGGCAGCTTGCTGTAAGAGCTGTTAAGTCAAAAAGTGTCTTTTGGACACTTAGGATATGTGCAAACAGAAGGATGTCAGTCTGCTTGATGTCCTTAGCTCTAGTGTGACCAGAACTAAGCTTCTGTCAGTCCTTTGTTTTGGTAGATGTGGAACTGAGTGTGCAAGTTCTTTAGCAACCTGGTTAGCATCTCTTTTGAAATGAGTTCTCCTTTTAACTGATTCCCATTTTATTTCAGTTTAGCTGTTGGCATATCTGAGATCTGCATTTGCACTCCATTGGAAACAGTGCACTGTGCATCATTTCAACTGGCAAACATTTGTCAAAATGAGCTTTGAAGCCTTTCTTTCTGCATTATTTTCTTTTGCAGATTATCTGGTTTTGGCTCCATTGATTGCATATAGGAGGAGATATTTATGAAACCATTGTGGCCTGATTATTTTTTTTAAAGACAAGTTATTTCAGAATATCTTAGCAGGGAGAAGTCTGCTGGCAAGTACTAGCATATCTTGGATTGATATCAAGTTGTCCAAAGACAAAGCATATTTAAAAATAAATAAAACCCCCTTGTAACTGTTATTTTGAGCTGTGTTCATATAATCTTAACTAATTCAGTATTTCACAGAGTTTTTGTTGTGAAAAAAAAATTGAGTTCGCTCTGGATTAGTAGAAATTAAGATGATTTTCACATGATTATTTAGCTCATTCTGCATTTGCCTTTTCTTTTGTGAATTAGAAAGCTAAAAAAAATCAGATCACATTTGGCTGTATTAGGAATATTTCTCAAGAGTCTCAAGGCTTGATAACTGCTATCACAAAGAAAATACTTTCCTTTGTTTTGGAGTCCGTGGTGCCAGGTCTAATGAGGTAATTTCAATCACAGCTACAGATTTGATTTACGTTCTTTCAGGAACTCAAGTACTATTTGTGTAGAAAGTTTGTAGGGGTAATACTTAAATGAAAATATTTTCCATATATATTTGAAATACAAATATTATATATATAAAATAAATATTTATACATATTTATTATATATAAATAGGTATACATTTTATACAAAAATATAAATATAATAAATATTTTTGCTATAAATTAACTTATATTTTCGAAATCAAGAACTGAGGTGTTTTGGGGTACAGTTCTGAGGATCACAAACCTCCTGGTGAAAAATAATATATTTGGAGAATTATCAATTGCTTGAAAGTTGAAAAGCATGTCTGAGTGAACTATTTTCCTTGCAACAGTGTGTCCTGTACGATTTCAACTTGAAACATGAAACAACTGTCATTAATATTCACTTTGAGTAAAGAACAGCTTTAATAGTGTCTGTACTCATCCAACACTTCACTCCAAACGCTGTTCATCACACTGAACACTCATTCTGTGCAACTGTTTGTTTGCAGCACAGGACAGATTCTCCCCAGTATAGCAATATGTCTTGGACAAACGTCTAGCAATTATTGAAAAAAATGATTGGTGAAAGGCAAAATGGGAATCTTCAGGGGTCTTGCAGAGAGTTCGTGGGCCTCCAAAGGACCATATGGAAAATCTGACTACTCCAATACAGACAGGAAATATGACATGTAATAGAGAAAATTTATAGTATTTTTGTGCATATTAAATTATAATGAAACACTTAATCCAGTAAAAGAAAAGAAAAAATAACTGGTTTTTCTGATTTAATAATTACTAAATTAACCTGTCACACTGATAGAACTGTTAAGAGTACTTTTTAATATGCTACACTTTACATTAGCAAATATTGTGTAGTGGGAGTGGATCTGTAGAGCTAGTGCTAAGGACCTGACATTCACACAGTGTGCATTTCTGCCTTCACTGGGGTTCTGATTCTAGTCTGGTGTTGAATGCTGAATACCCGTGACTAGCTGGAACTCTGCTTTAGTTTAATCCAGAAGGAATCCACCTCACACATGGTATGGGGGATGATTGAAAAAATTTATTCAGTGTCATTTGGTAAATGACCTAAAAATAATCCAGAAAAAGTATTATCAATGGAATGGTGAATTATAATGGTTTTGTATATGGTCTCCTTCACATAGAGGGCTGCAATCTATTTTGAAACATTGTTTGCTTTGGGTGCTCACAACTTGGCCTTGAACCTTGTGTTGCTCCTAATTTCTTTGGGTAGTCCAGCTTTTGGAGATTTCTGCTGGATTATACTGCGTGTTCCATGTTTCAGAATTGAAGGCATAGGTGGGACATAGACACAAATAGGGCAGTTGTGAAGTTTGTGTCATTTTTTTATCAGGGTACGCGTGACGTGTTTTTCCCAGCTATTTTACTTTACATGTTCTTCCTGCCTGTACATGGGCAAATGAAGGCAAAGACCAGTATATGTTTTTCATAAATCAATATGGTCAGTTAATAAAATAATATATGACATAAAGAATTCTTTAAAAGAATTCTATTGTCTGTCCTAGTCTGTGTTTGGAGAGGGAGTGGTAGATAAGAGAACAGAGGAGGAGTTGAAAAATATTGAATACAACAATATTTACTATGATAGAGAATAATTTCTCCTCTTTTGGGGATAAAGGCCTTGAAAGAAATAAATAAAAAGAAATAAACTGAGAACAGCTTTGTTGCTAGTTGTGATGGCTGTAACATCACTCATCAGAAATTAAATGAAGAGCAAAGTCTGCTGGCTTGCTCTGGAATGCTCAGCAGTAGGAGTTCAGGGGGGGCCAGGATAACCTTCATGGTGAAGATGGCACAACCTCTCAGACCTCTCTTTAATCCGTTGTTAAGTGGATGCTTTGGGCCAGTTCTGATAAACAGTGACATTACCTGTCCAACAGATGTATTCAATGTACAATGAACCAGAATAATACCAAAAAAAATTATATTGGAAAAAAATTGAGATTCAGAATGCACCTAAATTATTTGAGGATGAGGAGATAGTAAATGATTATAGTTGAGTTTCAAAATTACATTTATCTCTTGAAATGAGCATTGACTTTCCCCCAAGAGATAGGTGTAAAAAGTACAGCAGCATACAGTAATGAAATGGCAGAACATAATTGGTGTTTAAATCCAGAACCACCCTTTGTAATACCTGTTATTTATTTGACTTCCATAAGAATTCTATTTTACATGTTGAAAACTATACTGGGTTTTTTTGTGTCAAGGACTGTTATTCATCCTTTTTTGAATATAGATGCTGTATTAATAGGAGTTGGTTTTAGGTATAATTTAACTGTAAGAAATATCAGTGTATCTGAATCTTGTTGGGTTTTTTGGCTGATTGCAAGAAATCTACAAATTTTTGAAAAATTTGTTTGTAAATGTTACCTTCCTGAGAAGAATCACAGCACATACTTAGTTACCCCTTGGCTTTTATCTCTGAATGTCATGACAGAAATTTTTAAGAAG
This sequence comes from Passer domesticus, assembly GCF_036417665.1. Taxonomy (NCBI): domain Eukaryota; kingdom Metazoa; phylum Chordata; class Aves; order Passeriformes; family Passeridae; genus Passer; species Passer domesticus. The sequence goes on along the minus strand of NC_087480.1, from coordinate 40,559,537 downwards.
AGGAATTTTAATATCAAAATGAAATTGTATTAATTGTTGCAATAAACTAATAGTTGGGATGAGTCATACTAGAGTGAGGCAATGTTTTCTGCAATAAAAAAGTATTTTTACTTCTTGTTCAAGTTAAATATCACTAGATTTAGAAAGCACAAACACACCTTCTAATCTAGGGGTTTACATTCCTTTTAAAATGATCACACTGGTTTAGCTCAGTTTTCATGTTCCAGTGAGGTCTGTATAAATAGCTTGCTTAAAATGTGAATGTAGCTTAGACTAAGAAATTCCTGCTGTGTGTGGCAAGCTATGAAAGGGGAAGAAAATTCTATAGCAACTGTTGTTAGAAGGACAGATATCATGTTTGGGCATAGATTGTTTGGTGTGAGTATTAGCTGTCTACTTTTCAGTACAGAGTCCCCACTGGGTTTAGATCGAACTTGTTTTGAAAGTACATTGTAGATCAATACAACAGGGGCCAGTTGATGGCTGAGCAGTTAAATATCAGTGCAGCATTCCTCCAAAACTCTCTTTCTAAAGGTAGTCAGCTGTATTTGCTGAAACAGGAATGGTACAAGCTTTATGTATGAAAACATTGAGAGCTAGTTTTGTTTATAGTGATTCAATAATTCACTTGTTAAATAACATTTCAAAAGGTTTGTGTTTGCAGTAACAATCTTGAAGATTTTGAAAACAATTTTGTTGGTGAGAACCTTGAGCAAATAAAAGAGCTAGGAGTTAATTGTGTTATTTAATGCACTTCTATTAAAGTTACCACAGATACCCTGAGAAAGCTTCCATGTGGAATTTCTGCAGGTTTCAACAGATTTTCTCATTTTCATGTGCTGAACAGGTAGGAGCTTTAAACCTACTCAAATTTTTAAATCAGTCTCACAGTCAGCAGGTTGAAATAATATGTATTATCTTTGGATGTGAACTCCTTATAGAATTAAATGAATTTTCAGCAAAGAAATAGCTTTGGTTATTCTGTGTCTGAACTGTACTGATTAGGGAACAGATGCACCAGTGCATGCATTCTTACTAGGTATCTGAAACATCCAGTGATTAAAGGAAAGTATTTGGGAAAATATTACAGCCATGCACTAAAAAGGAGTGTTGAATTATCATTTCCTGGTGTTCTCTTAGAAGGCTCCACCATGAGAAGTGCCATCAGGAGAAGTGGCTGGCTGCTCTCTCTTCCCTGGCTGGTGTGAAAGGGCAGAGCAAGCATGCCTGTTTTCTCTCCTGTAGGGAGATAACCTCTCCTTTTTCATCTGTCCCAAGAGAACTGGGAGACTGGCACAGGGAAGCATAGCTTAGTTTTCATTTTATTAAATAGTTTATTTTGAAAATATTTTCTCTCTTTATTCCGAAATCTGATGTATGCCATGAGCCATCATCTAGTCAGACCTGCAATCCTACAATGCCATTGTATTTCCAGAAGTGCTTTCTTTGTATAACAACAACAACAAATAATAAATATGATGTGTGTGTACATATATATGTATAAATAGAGAGTTCTTTTAATTTGCTGCCTTGAAATTTCTTGGAAGAGCAAGAGAACTGAGAAGAGAGTCTGCCCTCAGGAGCACTGTGTCTTATACCACCATGTCTCACTGGAGACTGTCCCATTTGTTTTGATGCACTTTGATTTGCTAAGTAGCTTGGGGTCATCTACTTAAGACAAGAGTCTTTAGGAGCTGAAGAATAGCTAATGCAAAGTGGGTCAGGAAGGCAGTGCCATGTAAAGCACCATGAATATTTCAGGCTGTTTGGCAGATCCAGCATGTCCTGCATGTGTACAATGTTCACCAGTTATTTTGGGATGAGTAGGGGGAATAACTTGAGTGCTTCTGGAGATTTGATGGACACAGTGCTGTGTATTGTACTGAGCTGGGTTTGTGTTTCAGTGCACTCAGCTACCCTGGGACAGAGCAAGGATTGTGAAAATCTAAGGCTCTAGTTCCTCCAGTGAGAGAACTTTTCTAAAATCAGGGCTTCCATAAAGAAGTAAGGATACAAGACTTGTTGTTGTACTTAAATACTTCGCTGAGTTGGGAAGAAAAGAAAGACTTGGAAAGAGGGAAGTTTTTGATAGTATAAGAAAAGATGTTAAAATGACATCACAGTGGTTTTACTGCAACATTCCCTTAGGTCACACTTGAGCCATATAAAAACAAGGTACAAGGTACACTTGAAAATAATTTACAGCTGCTCCAGCAAACTCAGCTAAATCTCCTGGAGAAGTGCTTGGTGACACTCTGGAAGCAGTGCTGGGAGTGCAGAAGTGCCATGTGCCATTGGAGTTAAACAGGGCTAGGGGCACAAACTAGGTGATCATGGCCATTAATAAATGTGTCTTTAAAGTGGCTGGAGCTGTTGTGATCATCAGTGTAGCAGCTGCCTTTCATCTTTCTTCATTTGAGTGGCTGAGGTAACCTTTATTCTGTTGTGGGACTGCAGTGGAGATGTAGCTTCTGGGGAGTAAAACTTCAAATGGTAGATTTGGGTGAGGCATGTTGTGGCATTTGTGTCTTTGAGACCTTTGGCAATTGTTGCTAACCTGGTAATCATTTTGGTTTTGTAAACTCGGGTTAGAGGCCTTTCAGCTTTACAGTGAAATCTGATTGGGTGCCTTCATTGCCACACAAACTTCGTAATTCCTTGTGCAGTTATGCCAAACAGCTTCAAGTATTTATCACAAAGTATGGACAAGAGTAACAAAATTGGAGAAGTGCTCCTCAGGAACATCCAATGGTCTATGCACACTGGAGAGACCAAATTTTAAATGAAATTGGGGAATAACAGAGGAAAGAATTTGATTGTTTGTAAAGCTTTTCATTAACATCTCTTTCTTTCAACGAGTGTTGTTTTCAATAACAGTTTTTTGCAACAAGCTCTGACTTCAATGAATACTTGTTTATCTTCTTTCATCATCCAAGGGTTCTGCACTTTTCCCATTTGGGAAAATATGTTTCATTGTTTAAGTGTTAATGTTTAAACCTTTTTCATAACCATGTTTTAGTTTGTAGCCTTTGTTTTGTGTAAAAATAAAATAGATTTGTATTTCAATCATTTCCTGTTAAATCAGCAATATAGCAATCTTCTCATGTCTTGGTAGAATAAATGTAAAATTAATTTGGTAATATTTTTGGACTAAATCACAGTATATATGTATGTTCACCATCCTAACTTTTCCTGTTTCATTTTTTTAGGGAGAGCCTATTACTTTCTGTGAGAGTAGTTTTGTGAAGCATCGTTCCAGTACAACTAAGCAGTTCCTGGAAACAGCTGTTAATCTTCAACTGTTTAAACAGGTATTAGAGGGTAAATGGCCCATTTTTAAGGATTTTCTGATTAAACATATCTGTGTTAAAATAAATTTTCCTTTCTGTCAGCCTACAAAAGTCTGGAATGAAATCTAAATACCAGTACTTTGGGTACAGTCATCCCATATTTGTTGTATTTTTATATCTGCAGTTATAGTTCAGAGGAGTGGTGGTGAAACTGAGCAAAAAAATAACCCCAGGGTGCAGAGGCAGTGCAGCATCTCTTCAGAGCCAGTCAGCAGCCCCACTAAACAAGAAAAATCAGGGATCTCCCAGCTTGATGGTTGAACTTCATTTTCAGCTCTCTTGGCTGATGCCCAAAGAGCCTGAACAGCAGAGTGCTTAACTTAAATTGGAATTCACTGGTCTTAAAAACTGAATTCAGCTTGCAACTTCAGTTTTGTTTGCTAGGCTTTTTGAAGTATGCACACAGAGAATGTCACAAACCTGGGCTACAGGGGTGGCCTGAACAGTATTCTAGCTGATCTCTTAATGCAGAATTTGAATTAATAGAGGACAAATTGTTGAATAACTGGGCACAGCTCAGTTATACTTTGATTACAGTCCTTGAAATGGATTTTCTTCTTTCATTTTATTCTGTAACTCTTCTCTCTTTTCATCAGTTGACCCCATTGCATGAAAAGGGTGTTAAATTTGTCCCTAGACTTCTATGAATATCAGGAAAAATATGAATGAAATCAGAAGATTCATGAAAATATATATTTGTTGCAAATTCCCGGAATGATTGATACACAACAATTCATGTTTAAATAATCAGTGGGACTTCTTTGAAGATATCCAACCATGATAGATTAGGGAAATCTATTATATGTAGAATCTTCTAATTTTTTAGGAGCATTTGGTGTTAATCAGAGGTTAGAGTCTATCATAAAGATTTGTGTGAGGATGGTGTTTTATAGCAGTCCTGTGTAAATACGATCACAAAATTGGGCTCCTTCAGTTTTACTGTGGTTATATAAAATAAGCAATAAGAAATCTGAAACCTTTTGAAGTCTGGTTGATTAGATTGAAATGGGAAGAAGTAACTGACTGAAGTGTAGTTTACATTTTGGATATCTCTGTGCAATAAGATGCACGTGAAATTTTCTTAATAAAAAGCTGCTTACAGCCATTTCTAAACTGTTGTCACACTGGCAGTACTGAAACAAAACCCTCAGCTGCCATGAATGGGCTGGCTCTCTACTTACGCATTACACTTTAATGTGCTCAATTAAACAGAATCAGTTTACAATTTGTTTATAGCTTGTTTTAATTTTATTTCAATTGAAGGAAATAATAGAGGATTAGGAAATAGTAACAATTCTGATGATGTGTGTGGTTTAATAGTAGTAATGGTAGGTTTTTTATTCCTCTGGTTCTTGTTGCAAAGGTTACTCCTACTTATTCAGTTAATCCTCAGCCCAGCTGCATCTTCTCCAGTTTTTCCTACTGACAAATGAGCTGTTTTGAAAGTTGTTTGTATTCAAAGAGACCAAACTGTATTTTATTCTGCTCTGAAAGTCTTTTAAATAGAAAAAAAAATTCTTAGGGGCAGCCTGAAACCTAGACCAAACAGAAAATTGGTACTTTAAATACACCCATTTTGCCATAATTGACAAGTGAGCTTTATTTGTGCTGTTCTATGAAATCCCTCCTTTATCCCTTTAATTTGGGTATCATGGAACATAACTAACCTTTGTATCAAGCTGCAAACATAAGTAATTAATAATTACATCTAATGTGTTAAATAGTTCTCGTGAGCCTCCAGGGAAAATATGAATTCATTCTTAGAACTAGCCTGAAGCCTAATGCCAGACTATCTCCTTAAATAGTGTATTTGTATCAGCAAGGTACTCTGCAATGTTTATTGGGATTTTTTTCCTAATGTGTTAGAAAGTGTTACTTAGAAAAATAATTAATGAATGCAGAAATCAGAAGCCTTTGAAAATTGTTAGTAATTCAAATTTTGTTTACCATCTTTATGAGCTGACCTCTCTTCTTGTGAGATATGAGCTGTTATTTTGTGGAAATCACATTTATGATGTTTTCTTTGCTTCTAAAAAACCTTAGTTTTAAAAATTGATAAAATTACTTGGATATTCTAAATATATGTAGTCTCTATTTTGGTTTTAGAATTCCAAATCAGTTGAGGATAATGTCTTTAGTCACCTTAAAATCCAAAGGTAACACTGGAATTGCTGGTTTTTCATTGAAAGAGGTAGTTGCCCAAGGGCACTTTGGATCTCAAAGTGAATACATTTCTTGGAAGAGCAGGCCCGGATTTTTCATTCTGTGGGTTTGAAGGGTGTGGGGTTTGAAAAATGCAAAGAGAAAACCCATAAATTTTATGTGTAATTCCACATGCTATTCTTTTCATGTAGCAGTTTAAGTGCAACCATTAACAGTAAATTACTCAAAAGTAACAACTACTACTACCACCACTACAAACACTTATCATTTCTTTTAAATGATGTCTCCAGTATCTATTTGCTAACAGTTCTCTTTGTCAGTATTTACGTTAAATACTCAATTGGTGTGACCCTCTCATATTCAGTGTCTCAGCCTTCTGTTGATAGGATTTTACCAGATGATGAGTATGTCCATAAATCTTACGCTAGTTTATAGTATGGAATGAATTCATAACTTTCCCCAAAGAGATAATGTGGTACAGTTCAAAGGAAGGGATGGGAGTGGAGGTTGTTGGTTTTGTTTTTTTTTTTTTTCACAGCAGTAGCTAAAGGTGCTCTTATCTCTTTTTCTTACTGTGAAATAATCCAGTGATCCCACAGTGGTCTGACCATGAACCAGCCTATTTGGAAAAAGGCCAGCTTGGAGTAAAATGAAAAAATAAGAAGGAATTTAGACAAGGAAGAGAGAAATATCTTCATGCTTACCTTATTCTTGCTTCTGGAATTTTTGTACTCTGAGAAAGTTGTTTTTTCATGTCACTAGTCTGTTCATTGGCAAGCATCAGATTGTCACTGACACTGTTTGGATAATCAGTCATAAAAAATGATACAGCCAAATAATTAATTCTGGTTCATTCCTATGTACTGTTTAGTACCAGTGAATAACTCATAATTCTTGCTAGAAGATGTAGTATGTAATTGGAAAATTACTTTCTCACTTTATCTGTCAGACTTGAGTAAGCCTTTCCAAAACAAAAAGGGAGGGCTTGCTTTTTGAAACAATTTAAATCTATAGCAATGTGCTTGTTCTACTTCTTTGAAGCTTGATAATCCTTGAAATGAATGTATTCATCACTTCTGGATGGTTTAATCATTAATTTTCTAATTTCGACTTTTTCTGACACATTTGGATCATTTCATCTATGTATGTACACTTATTTGTAGCTGCAAATTTATGTGGTCTTGCAGCTGTAACCTCTACGTAAGGATAGCTGTTGCAATATGCATCTGTAGATGCACCTAAATAAGGGTTAGTGCTTAAAAAGACCCATGATTTCACAGCAAGACATCAGGGAATGGCTTGGTGACCTTTATATGGTTATGATAACAAATCCAGAGTTACTATTAAGTAAGAAAATCAATTATTTTCTTGCCATTAGAAAAATACAGAAAATAGAAATAATTTTCTTGATCTATACTCTATATTCCTGCTGCTCATAGTTACACCTGCTCTTATGTAAAGATAAAAAGTCCATCTGAGAGCAGTGTATTATCCTTAAGACATATATGGTCTTGAAAACTCTAACACTGTAAAGCAATAGAAGAGACAACAAAGTGTGTGTGACCCTTTTTGTTTTCACCTCCAGTTTATTGATAGTCGGCTGTCAAAATTAAATGCAGGAAGAGGATTCTCTGATGTTTTTGAAGAAGAAATCACAGCAGGAGGCTTTTGTGGAGGTACAGAATTAATTTGGGTGTACTCATTGACACTTCTTTGGGAACTGTTTGACATGATGTCCTCATGATGTTTTGTAAGTTTTGGACATCATTGATCTTGTTACTGTTCTATTGTATCCCTTCATTCTTGGAAAGGTTTTAGCCTTTAACAAATCACTGCTGGGATACACACTATTATGTATCTAGTTAAACCAGTGTATTAAATATGTGATATTAATTATGTGTGGTTAATCCTGTAAAGTAATACTTATACATCAGTATAGGATGAGATATCACTATGGTGTTTACATTTTTAACTGCATATTTATCTGTATGATGCATTCTGTGTAAACTGTATTTTCAAAATCATTTTGGCATTTGTGCTGCTTAACTTCTAGATAATTGTGTTTTCCATTTCATTTTCTTTTCACATCTGCTTATTCTTGCAGTGTAGAAATCATGGTGATGTCCTGAATGTTAAGAGAAATATGCTTTCTCCAATGTGTGTGTTACTCTGAAAAAAGCGGAAGTTTTTTTAAACTTTTGTATATGATCTGGGAAGGGACATGGAAATTTATCATCTTTGTAAACAAAAATATTATTGCTCATGTTGTTTGCCTCATTTGTATTCACTGACAATTTTTAGAACACTTTTCACATCAGCTAACCCATTTGGAAGATGGAGGGCATCCTGAATCCAGTGCTGATTTACAGGATTATGGAATGGTTTCCTGTTAAACATTTAGGACAGGTGTATTGGTATTTTAGCTATTGTCATGTTTTAAACCCAGCACCACACAGCTGCTCATTCCGTTGCAGCCAAAACCAGCCCAGGTGTAAGAGATGGTATCAAAAGATGGGATCAATATATGCGTGACTGTACAAATGCTATTTTGTGGTCAATCTTGAAAGTTGTGTAGAAGCTTCCTCAGTAGATGTACGTTATGTGATTTGAGCAACTCCACTCAAGGTGGAGGTGCAGATGGCAGCTTTGGATGGATTTCCTTTGCAAGACTGTCCTTGAATAGGACACATTGAGGAGAGGATTTGGCCACAGAGAAACTATCAAGTGCTGCAGAGCCATCTGCACCCCGTAAAAAAAAACTTCTGTATACTCAATGTGCATAACTTCTTTTGTGCAAGATTTTCATTGCCTTCTTCTGCCTCCTGTGTCTTGTTCTAGATCTAGTACATAATTTGGTGGTTTGTTTTTTGATCAAATTGTGATTAGTTTTACAGAGATTTACTTCTTCTCTGTCTTTTTAGGGTAAGTTACGCCGCTCTGTAAGCAGATTTGAGACTTTGAGCATCCATTATTCAGATAGGTGATGTCAGTATTCAGAGCTCGTTTGCTGACTGCAGTTAGGGGTCAGGAGGCTGCAATAAAACTGCAGTAGAAGTTAGATAAAGCTTGTTTCTTGGCTGTGCTCTGGCAGGCTGTGAACTGTGTCTCACCTGGCTCTGCTCAGGAGGGACGCTCAGCTCTGCTGGCAGTGCTGGGCTGCCTTGCACTGCCTGTGTGCTTTTCAAGTCAGACAAGCTGATAGTGCCAGGCTGTGGACAAATTGCTTAGGGCACATACTCAGTATTTACATAACTGCTGTCTCATTATTGTTATGAAGTGCAGGGCTAACAATATGTGTGCAATTGAAGGTGACATTTTGTGACGCTAATGGGGTAGAACTATGATCTCTTTGCGGACTTAACTCCCATCAGCTTCAGCAAGAAACCCAGGGTTTGAAAAAAAACAGGTGAAACCCAGATTTCAGAAAAGTCACAGAAAGTTACTGTTAACTCCAAGCTGTTAAAAGGACAGGTGAAAACATTCTTAGTGTAGACAGTATAATTTAAAAACTACCAAATCAAATTCAAATAGAAAGTGTTTCTTTAAGTAATCTCTTTTTAAATTTGCTGCATTTGTCCACATATGGAAGTTTAGCTAAACCAGAAAAGAAAATTGAAGAATAAATATTTTAAAATTATTTTTCTTTTAAAAAAGTGATCAAAACTTATTTGTGTATCTGCATCTGAAAATAAATTTGTGAGACATCGTCATTACAGTTTGCACTTTATAATTGAAATTTTATTTTCTCTTACATTTTTCTATAGAAATATTAGTTCTCAAGAGCTTTTCAATACAAGAATATAGTGATGGATTAGTTTAGCACGCAGATTTCTTGTAGAATATGTTAATTAATTTTAATTACATTAATTTTACTTACAGCAGGCATTTTTTTAATTGGTCTAATATCACTGGTGCTGATAGCAGGAAAACTGAAAAAATGAAAACTTTTGAAACTCCCTTGTAATGATAATTTGTTTTAGGAATCAGATTTTTTTTTGCTAGGGTTTCAGGCAGTTCAGCTCTAGCTGAGGACATGCAATGTTAGCATGGCTGTCTGTAGTAACCAGAGAATTTATCTGGTCTCTGATTGTCATTCCTGAAGTGTCACTACATAACTAGATGAACATTAAACTTGGTCATTTGCTGTGATCCCATTTATTGTTTCTATTAATTGTTCAAGTCAGGTTGTGACAGAGGAAGCTCAGCTGAGGAAAGAGTTACTGTTAAGGACACCTCGAGACAGGTGATACATGAACATTGTTGACAAGAATGGAAGTGACGAAATACCATGTTAAAGAAAACATTTATGGTTCATGCAATATCCTTAACATCCCAGCAGTGGTTAGATTTCACCTTGTACATGTAATTTTTGTGCTTCCTTCCCTGACAGTTCTAGGGAGCCAGATCAAAGAAGTGAAAAATGAGTTGTTTCTGCTTTAGGTTGCTCTTTGCCATTCTTAATGGAATCAAAATGATCATGAGGGTTTCCCTCTCTAAGTAAGAGAACTTTCACTTGTGCCATCATTCCTCAGAGTCTGGCTGTCTCAAAATTGCTTGTAAAAATTGAGTGGAATGGGTTGAAGTACCTGATATGAGCCTGAAGAGTTCATGTTTCTTCACCTCATCTTAAAAACTGGGAATACCTTTTCCAATGATCCAGTTAGTTCTCAGAAATGTTCTAGGAGTGTGTTTTGGCTTTCATTAGCCAATGGAATAATTCTAGCCACGCCTTAGTTACTGGATTATTGTAACACTTGAGGAGTTTTGTGAGCTGTTAAAAGTCTGGAAGGTTGTATCTGTATGGTCCTTTCAATGTGGTCAAACTCTGAGGCTGGAGCGTTCTTGTCAAAGTGAGTGTTGTGTATGGGGTCAGTAGCAGCTCACAGTACTGCAGTATTCCTGTGACTGATGTACTCTAAAACTTTCTCAAGGATCATGGACCTCATCTTTGTTGTTCAGCTGAAGCACCTTTGGGAGGTAGTATTGACTTCTTCATCAAGTAGAATTTAACGTGCTCCTTTGTGGCCACTTTAGTCCTTGGTGGTCCTACAGAAGTCAGTGGCTCTCTCTTGCCTTTAGAAGTTTTTCTTTCTGAAAGAAATTAGGTAGTTAATAATTTAAAAGGCTTTTTTTCTGCACAGGAATATAGAATTGTGACATAACCCTTAGACTTTTCTCATGTTCATAGCTTGGTATGGTACCTTCTGGAAGCCATGTCATTGTTGTGTTTGCAAGTTTGCACAGAGGGATCATTATGCTTGAATGCAATTAATACCTTATTCTTTCCTCTGAGTTAGTGTTTCTCTTTTTATACTTTCTAAAAGTGTGTTGCCTTATCATAGTTTTAATTTCTCTTTTACCTTAATTGGAATAAAAAACTGCGTGGTGAAAACATATACTTTTATAAAGGAAACAGAAAACAAGCAATAAGAGATTCCTGAGTTTCTTTCTTAGTGTACACATACTCTTATCTTCGCATTCCTTGTCTATCTGGAAAGAATTAATTGAATAAGTAATCCTCTAAGTACAATTTTTATTCTGATAATGAAGAGGGTTGTAACATTTAAAATGTTGAATGTATGTTTGATTGTGTTAATTTGACGTTTCTCTTTCAGGAAATTCAAGATCTTATCAGCAGTGGATGCATACAGTGAAGGTATAAACTTGCTTAACTAATTATACTGGCCACCTTGTCCTTTAGGTCTCAATCATTCTCCTCACTTCTGTGTGATGGTAAAAGTTTGTTCATTTGTGAGAAAGATGTAAGTACCTTCTGTAAGAAATACCAAGTCTGTAGTATTTGCAAAAATTGCTGGAGTTTTTTTATTGAAGAATTAAAAAAAATTCCCATATGCAATACAAATGCCAAAATGCATAAGGTTTTTATGTCTGTATAGTCAAAGATTTCAGTGCTCTCTGTATCATGCTGCATTCCATGACTCTGAATTAGGTGTGACAATTTGATAAGAAGCTTATCCCTTCTAGTAAATAGCAATTTTGTTAATATGGATTTGTTCACTTTGACTAGCAGAAAACCCTTGGTATAACCTTGTTATTCTGCAGCATTAATAAAATACGTTATTTTAGATTAAGAGAATTCTTGTTTGATTAAATGAGATAGTTCTTCCTGTCAGGTCAAAGTTTTTATAGTTGCATAATAAATATGATAGGAACACATGAAAAATAGCCTAACTTCTGGATTGATTTTGAAATGGTAACAGTGAAAGAAGGCCGAAAATCCATCATTCTGTTGGAGTGCCTTGATAAATGTGTCAGCTGTGGGATGACGTACTGTAACCCTTGTGTAGCTGCAGACAGCAGGCTGGGGAGGAAACACAGCTGTGCTTGCTCTTACCCATTTCAAAGGAGGGTTCATACTTCTTCACAGCACACTGTTTATTTTTCCTTGCTGTTGTCTTAAGGTTTGCCTTGTGTTAAAATGTTACTAAAATACATTTTTTGTGTATTTCAGAAAGGCAGTGCACTGATCAACACAGCAATGACCAAAGCCACTCCGGCTGTGAAAACAGCATATAAATTTGTAAGATCATCTATTTCAAATAAATAATACATTAAAAGCCTGCAATTTCTGACAACCTCTCATTCTCTCTGAATGCTGAAAAACCTAAGCATTTTATAAATAAATTGCAAAAAATTCTTCAGCCTGTAGAAAGTGAGCTTTATTTGTTTTCTCATATAGCACTAGGATTTAGAGTTGTTTCAGATACAGTTGGTACATAAAAATAGACTTTATCAAAGCATCAGTGTGCTGGTTTTCTTTCAGTCCTCATACATACTAGAAGCTTATTTGAATATCATTTAGGTATTTGATGCACAGCTGTAATTTCACTTTGGCAGTAAGTGCTGCACTATTGAGATGTGGTAAAGCATCAGTAATGTGTGCAGCAAATCATCTGCTCCTTTTAAAAAATGATAGTGGAATACTCATGTTTAACTGGGTTTAATGCTTATACTTCTCATCTTAAAAGATCTTGTTTTTCAAAGACTGCCTACCCCATGATGCATGTGAGATTATACTGTATTATGCAGTATGGTAAAACAGCAATAGAAAAAAATGAACTGAGAAGTGTTTTAAAGTTGCTTTTATAGTACAGAGGAAAATATTTTTGGCTTCCTTTTTGCTTTTCCAAATGTTTTACTAGCTGGATGCATTATAAATAGTCTGGAATAAATCAGTAAATCAGTGTGTACTAGAGTACTTTAAGTAAAGTTTTCAAACAGAATTTTTAATTTTACATTACTTGAAAAATACAGCAGTCATGAAAAGAAACAGGTAAATAAATAAAATATACTTCATATTCATGGACTCATTTATAATTTAAAAAATGGTTCATCTGCAAATTCTTCTTCATTTGCACTATCTTAGACTGTGGTTCAGCCTTCAATTTTGGTAATTATGCCCTTCATAGTAAAGGTTCTTCAAAGTGAACTTCAGTATATGCCACGAAACTACAGTAAACTTCTGAGGATCTTTATGTATATGGTGTCCATGTTTCTACCCCATTTAATTTCTTACATTGTCGTCCTTTATGAAGCCTACTACCAGAGGGCTGAAATATGCATTTCTTAATTGCCACATAACTGATTTGGAGCTTTGAGTAATGTCATTGGTACCATCCCTCAGAGTTAGAACAAAGCACTCCAAAATTCATCCAAATGCTATGAGCGGGATCTGGGAAGTTTAAAGTGGCTTTCAGGTTAGCATCTGGTACATGGCACCCCATCGTGCTCTCACTGAGCTTATGGATGTATGATTTAAGGATCAAAAAGACTCTATGACCTCTTGATTCAAGAAATTTTTTCCTGAATTTCCGTGTACAAAAAACCACAGAAAAAATAGATGGCTTTTAGATATTTATGCTCTTGGATTTTATAACTCCTATTTTCAATACAGCCTTGAAAACTTTTGTAGTTTTTTTCGTGTTTTTGTAGGAAAGACAACTTTTTTTCTGTTAGGGTTTTGGATGTTATACTCTCATATTTTATTTTGTTTCCTTCTCCCCCCTTCTCTCTCACTCCCTCTGTGTCATTTTTTTAGCCTAACAACATGGTATTCCATATTGATAATTCCTTCTGTATTGAAGAATATTCTTGGCTGTTTTCTATGCAACAATGATTCTTGTCTGTCTATTTTAATGCATACAGAATTCTCCCCTAAATAGCAGCACTGTGCTGTTCAGCAACACTGGGCAAAATCTCCATCTGCATATGAAATCACTTCATTTCTCTTAAGGTTGATGTTGCCCTGCAAGTTGCCAGACTGGAACGCTGTAGCAGTCATCTTAAAAATCTTAACATTTTTCAACGTGCTTTATTGCTAAAACACCCTTTCAGATCGAAAGGAGCATTTCAAATAAAGGAGTTATGTACATGACCATTCTTAGCCTGTCTCTAGTGATATTGCAGAAATTTTGAGAATGTGTGTTTTCACAGCACTGGCATGGATGTACTGAAAAGGAAATCCTTAAATTTGCAGAGAAAGCATGAACATAAAAAATACAGTGGCATTGCGTGTTTGAAATTTGTGATAAAGATTATTGCCCTTTTCTACATCAGCAGGTGTTTTAAAAAAAGGCAAAATAAGTGTGGCATCATAGGGCATGTTCTGTGACTACAGCCAGTGTCTTGCAGAGCAATTTAAGTCCTTTTATTTCTCCAGGCAAAAAACCAGGCGAGGCAAGGAATAAAAGAAGTGAAGAGTAAGTTAAAACACAAGGTATGTAGTACACTTTATTTACTTTCTTCCACTGCTGCCTGTATCAGTTTGAAGCTTATCCTTTACAAATCACATGAGATTTGTGTTTTTAATGACTTTTGAAATATGCTTAGCCCTTTGTTCAACAATACATTTTTCATAACGAGCCCTCTGGCAACTATCTGTCATTCTATGCATCCACTGAATAATCTCTTTATTGTTTGCATATTTTATCATAGAACAACAGAGGTCTTCAAAGATACATTAAGAGGATGTATGTTTTCATAAAGTTGATTGCTTTGATATCACAATCAAAGCCTTTGCTTCAAGCTGAGAATTTGAGAAGGGAGAGTCTTGCAGTACACTGTATTTCAGGAGGTGCAGTTGTCCAGTTTTTGTTCCATAAGATAAGTGAACAATAGCAGTGTCGCAAGATGAATGAATAGTTCCATTTTGCAAAAGCAACATCACAAACTCAGAGTAGATGGTTTAAGCATTTTGCAGCTGCTTTTCCCATTTGGAATTTTGCTTCCATGTAAGATTTTTCTGTACAGAGAAGGAACCATTTTTTTGGATACCTATTATGCTATTTTAAGAAAAATTTCAAAAACATTTGAACAATTCAACTTTTAAATGACCATGTTGGTAATCTGGCGTTTTGAAAAGTTAAATTTGATTTTCTTACTACAGATGGTATTTTCATGACAGTAATAGATTGTGGCAAGATAATTTTGAATGCATTCTGCATGCATAATATGGAGGGTATGTTTGCAGATAATGATTATAAATAAAGGAATTTAAATCTGTTTTGTTGCATAGGAGAGTGAGGAAGAGTGTGGAACGTGTAGTGCTGGTGCAGTACAGACTGTTCCTGTCTACACATCGCATTATGACAAAAGAACAAGCTCAGAAAAACGAAGACTGGCACAGGTAACACACCTGAAACTTCTGTTTGCATTCATATACATAGAGGGAAAAATTTTTCCTGCTTACTCTGTAGTGTGTTTGTGAATCTGTTTCCAAGATGGTTTTCCTGTGTTTGCATAGTGTGATTAAAAGGCTATGTTTATAGAAATACTGCTACACTGCTTGTGGGGAGAAAAAAAAAATGCTATTTGTGTTTCATCCCTGTTGAGAGGGGAAAGAACAGGAGGTCTGTAAGTATGGATCTGAGATTTAATTCTTAAATACTGTTTTTGAGAAACGCTTCTCACAAAAATACATTCTGGTCTATTCATAGATATGTATTAAGCTATCTCATTTATTTTAAGGCATGTTAATTTTGTCTTTCTAATAAATTGTTTTGGCAGTCATATGGCCTTTAACCTTGCTCAGATAGTTGTGATTTATTATTTTGTTAATAAGTCAGCTGGTTCATGCAGTGCCAGAGTCTTAGCTTTTGTTCTCTAATGCTTTTTAGTCTAGATTTGAAGTAACAGGTGTAGTGTCTCAACTTTGGCAAGTGTTTTAATGTTTTCAGATTCATTTTGACTGTTTTGTTTCAAAAATATAAACAAAGTAGTTTTTCTAACACTTTTTGTCCCACAAATATTTACCTGCATATGTACATATTTTAATGTATAGGTATTTCTTTTTACATTATATTGTTATTGTATGTTTTTAATATATGTGGATTTTTAATGCCTGTATCTTCCTAATATGATAATTAAGTATATAAATTCAGTCCAACTGACCTAGCAGTATTTATTTTTTGCTCTAGGTGCTGCAATAATAAAAATCTGGGTTGTCTATTTAATCAATTTGATTTTGAATTAGTTTTTATCAGTAGTAAATACAAAGTTTCTGAAATACAGCATAGAACTGATACAGATGATTGCTAAATGATGGTGAAATTGTACATTAGTATTAAGTCATTATTTTTTAGTAGGGTTATAAATAATACAAAGACTTTCTGCTTCACTGATATGGTAGTGCTGCCTATTGTTATGTACAGGAGTCTTGGAATACAAAGGAGTATAATTTACCTTGGTACAATTAAGGATTTCTTTTGAAGGCATGTGTTCAGACAGAACAATTTCACTTTTCTGTGTTTTTGTGTTTGTCCAGCTGTACAGTGCTAAATCCTGCAGTCATTGCTGTTTGTTGTCCAGTTGTCCTTTAGCTTTGCAGACAAGGCAGGATGCAGACGTGTGCCTGCCTTTGTTTCCATGCATCCAGACACACGTGTGTTAATGGATGTGTATGCACACGGACACACACGTGTGTGTGGGGTGAATTTACCAACCAAGCTGGGAACTGAGAGCCTCACAGTTTTGCCCTGCTCCAAACCAAAGGTGTCTTCTCCCCACCTCTTGTCCCAAACATCGTGTGAACCCAGTGGGCAGGAAGGCGCACATGGGGATTGCCTTCCAAGAACTCCTTCATCTCTCACTCATTGAATTGTCTTTTTCCTCCTCCCCAAAAGCAAACAAACCAAAGGACTTCTGAAAAATAAGTCTGCTGTTGCTACTCTTGTTTTTATTTTTGATCTTAGTGTTTGAATAAGATAACATAAATTCTTTATTGATAAGTGGTGATTTAGAAGTTTACGTACAAATAAGAATATATATTTGTATTCAAATTGCGTGTGTATGAGAGACTATGTTTGATCTAGTTCTGAATCTGCTGTTTAAAAGAAGTGAAATTCAGTGTGCTGTTGTCAGATTGATTCCTTTTTCTGGTAGTCTTTATCCTGCAAATGAAACTCTTCACCTGGATCTCTAAAATTATCTTCACCAGTGGCTGTATCGGTATAAGGCTAGTGCTAATGTGGAGTTTAGGCAATTTGATACACATTTAAAGTAAGGAGCAGATACTGATTAAGTTGTTATATTGGTGTACTGTAATACCCTCGCCAAACATAGATAAACAATGAACAGGAGAGAGCAATTGCTTTTAATGGTCATTCTGCTTCCAATGTAGTGGCACCTCTGTACCTTATTACCATCTCTTCCATACTGCAGCATTTAGAAAATTGTAAATACAAAGAATTTGGTATCATATTTTATGTTATATCAGAAGTATGCAGTGAGCTTTTCCTTCTCCACTTCTTGGAAACAGTTAAACACTAAGAGTTACCCGAGATGCTGTAAAACATACTTTGAAAAGTTATATAAGATACGAAAGTTTGCTTTATTGAGAAAGATAATTTTAAAAATTTGTTCATAACGGGATTTGGGGGTCTGAGAGGACGTTTCCTTTACAATAGGAAGTGAGTCTGCTTTTACCCCAACAAACAGGAGTTTGTATATGGGTCTGCTAATTAGTATGGTTATTTCCTGTTTTGTTGATGAGGCTTTAATAAATGTCAAGGGTACAGCCATGAAGATCTCCCAATTAGGCTTTGCGTTTGTAAAACCCAGCCCCTTTGCTTTTGTGTGAGGATGACAGTTCCAACTGCAGTCTCAGCCTAACAGGGCTCAAGGGAAAGGATACTTCTCTGCTTTTATTGAAAACACAGCCAGTTTGGCCCAGGGAGAATACCAGCACTGGTCACAGTGCAGAGCCATTTTTAACAATGAATATTTACTAAGCTTTATCACTGCTGTCATAGTGGCTTTATTCTATTTTTTCTTTTCCAGACTGGCTTAAGAAAAATCAGCAGTAAATTAAAAAAAAATTATAGCATCTAAAATAGCTGTCAAAACCTAACCAGAGGATAAATAATTAAATGTGTTATTGCAAACTGAAGCGCTCGGCTTGCCCCCCCTATAATTTGCATTTTGAGAGTGTTTCCTAAAAGATGGAGCTGAGGGGAGCGCGCTGGTTCATGCGTGCGCGTGTGCGCACAATTAATCTGTGCCCAAACGAGCCCGGCCCTCTCTGCAGTATTCATCTGAGCTTGCTCCTGCTCAGGTTCGCTGTTCTAGGCTCTGCAGACATGTGTGAGCTAGCTGTATTGCAAGTCAACATTAACAGATGGATTGCCCTAAGCAAGGGAAAACCACAACAACAAAATCTAGTGAAAGTGGAGGATTGAAGCTTTTTATTGTTAAGCCTTATTAAAACCTTGGCATGTGCACTGCTGTTAACTGTTTCATGCCTAGAGCTAATAATGTGTCTCGGATATGTTTTATCTCTTACATTAATTAGGAATATGGAAGATACAAGAAATCACCAGCTAAAATTTTTGAAATAAAAGTTAATGCAAGCATGAGGTTGCTTAGGCTCTGTTTGCAGTATCTTGTCAGTGATGCTGCTGAGTTCCTTTAACTGTTGATGAGCAAGGTACAGCAGGGCATGTTTTAGACTGTGGAGCATTCAGTGTGTGCATAATCTGCTTTAATTCTGTGCCATTATATGCTTCCAGGTAATGCAGATTTCTGGGTATACAGGGACCTAAATGCAGTAGGAGCTTTTTAAAATTGTTCCAAATTAATATATAATTAAAAAGAGAGCATGTTTATTATGATCCTGCTTTGAATGCCAGGAAGATCTGTTTGATTTAATGAATATGATCTTTGTAATTTTACTGTTATTAGGTGTTAGGTGCTGGGATAGCTTATTGACAGTGGACCATGTCTGGATCTCAACAGTCATAATGTATTTCATGGCAAATAAAACACTCTGAAGATTAGGAGAATACCAAATAGGAAGTGCCAGTTCCCTTTGCAGTTAGCAAATTAGCAATGCCCCTTGTCTCTCAGAAAATGCATGTTCTACCTGTACCTTTAGGTACCTATATTTTCCATCTGTAATGGAAATAGGCATGTGGATTTTAAGGGTGGATTTTACTAATCACTGTGTCTCAGCAGTGCTTTAAACATTCCTATATTGAAGATACCAAGTGAACTATTCACCATGACTTTGCAGAATCCAAATACAGTGTCTAAAAAGGTTTTTAAAGCACTTCTAATAAAAATCAAGTTAGACTAAACTTTTTTCTTGGTGTTCTCAAACACAGGAGAGTTTTAAAAATATTTTTTACTTTCCTTCTTTCTTTTTTTTTTAAGCATATTGCAAATGGAGCTTTTTCACTTTTATTGAAGTGTGTCCTAGAGACTCTACAATATATAATTCAGCTTGCAGTAGGTGTGCTTGGCATCTGTTCAACAAACACAGCAAGTGTCAGGCAGGAAGATGTGTTCAGAATAACCTTACCTTCAGGAGTGCCCCATTTATCAATATCCCTACAATGGCCAGTAAAATAAACTACATAATCATTAGCTACAAAGGACTTCTAGTAACTGATTACCCTCCTAACCTGAAAAAGGTGATGAGAGTGGCTATTCTGAAGAGAGAGCTATTCTGAAGAATTTTTCTTTTTCATGAAAAATAAGAGAGGAGATTTTGATAATGTAGTGTTGAATATACATATTCTGTATAAGATGACTGAATATCTTTTAGAAAAAATATTCACAGTCAGCCCCACAATGATTTCAGAAATATAAATCTGATTAAGTACATTTGCCTGTATTTGTATTCAGACAATGTGCTGGAGATCACATCTATGACTACCAACCACATTTAACACTGGTTCTGTTGCTGGAGGATTTTTCGACCCTCATTGACTGAAATATTATAAATTGAAAGATGTCCTAAACAGTACAAGCTAGTTTTTAATGTAAATCACATTTTGCTTCTGTAAAATATAGTTTTGAAGTAAGCATCGGTTGGTCAGTAAATTCTGTTTCTTTTGCTAATGTGGTATAATGTGAAAATATTATAGATACCATTAGCTTCGTTTAATTTGGAGAAAAATCTTTTGTCTTCTTGTGTCAAGTAAGATCTCTTCATTCTGCAAAACAGTCAGATTTCCTTTTAATTAAAAATGAAAAAGCTAGGCAGCCAAAATTCAAATTGCAGATTACGAGAGTGCCCTCTCGTGGCTCCGGCTCCTTTCCAAAGTGGCAGAGCACTGGGGATGCTCTGCCTGTGCAAGCCTTGCCTGCTGCAATGAAGAGCTCTTGCAAATCAAGGGGTACTTCCTTTCTTTGTGTTAAGTGAAATTGTCCCTGGATTTTGTGCAAATTAAGCGTTTACATGCTTTTGTGTATCATGCATGATACTATTTTCAGGAATAGGGAATAGAAGCTCCCAACTAGAGGCATAATTACAAGATTGCTGAAACCTGTCCATGCTTCCCACTAAACAGTGACAGTGACTGTCCTCACCAGAGCTGTGCTGTTTGTTCTGCACCCATAAACCACTGTCACCCTTGTGGCTGCTTGTCTTGGTGTTTTGCTGTAAAAATCACTTCAGAAATCTCTTCACTAATTACCATTATTCCAATTTAACAAAAAAATAGATGGAGTAATGTTCAGGAAGTGGCTCTGGAATTTTTTTTTACCCTTTGGAATACTTGGTTTTTCAGGGCAAAGTCATCAGCATATCTACCTTTGATTTATCCTACTAAAAGAAAAATTTATACAAGCAAAAAGTGTGCAGATGCTTTTCCTGGCTATTGTAGCCCCTCTCTTTAAGTTTTATAATAAGTAGAAATACAGCTTTTCAGAGGGTCTTTCTTATGCAAACAAATGAGCCATACTGGTATGTGTAGCACTGTTTCCTTTTTCTGAAGGATCTCGTAGAAAAAGGCTGTCTTGCAGAGTATCCTCAAACTGGGTGAACCTTTCTGTCCTCAGAATTTAATTGAAGTAACGAGATACATTTTTTCATCAGAAGAATTTACTGACATCTTAATGTACCAGTGGCATATTTTACTTTCTTTTGTTGTGTATCTTCTGTCTCCCACAAGTCATAGTTTTGCTCCACTAAATCAGGGAGCCAGAAGAGCCATCAGACAACAATTGGAACCTGTGTCCTGACTTCCATGTTGTTTTTGCCTTCTGGCTTGGAGGTTTGAAGAGCACCACTTTACATCTAAAATTTCAGCTCTAGTACTCTATGTTCCCTAATGTTTTCTTGCTCTCTATATTCCTGTACCTAAGAGTGAAAAAAAAAAAAAAGAATAAAGAAGTTCAATTAATGAAAAAGGTTTGTCTGGAGGCAAAAGGAGGGAGAAATAGAAGAAAAAGGAAAATCCTTTCCTGCAGGGATCTCAGCATCTCTAAATGTGAGTCCAGATTCAGCCTGTCTAATTTTAGATACTGCTGAAATGCTGAAGTTAGCAGCAGTGCTGCCTTAGGCTCTTTCTGCAATAAGGGGAGAGAGGGGCATGACTGAAGGGCAGCTCAGCCCACCTAGAATCTTGAGTGCCTCCTGATGATGCCTCTGTCTTGCTTCTAATTGTCTGATTTGGGCTGTAAAATAGCTGAAATCAGTAACATCCAACTCCAAGTTGGATGCAAAGAGGAAGAGGGACTCCTCCTTGGTAATTCTTCTGTTTGGAATCCCTTGACAGTGTGGATTTGTGCTTGGAGTCAGTATTTCTAAGGCACAGTCTTTTTTCTCTTGCAAATGTGATTAGTCTGTTTTCAAGCTTCCTCTGGCACTTCCCTCAAATAGGATCTTCCACAGTCACAGATGGACAGGGTCTGGTGCTGCCGAGGTCTGGAGGTGTAGGGTGTTTGTGTTTACCATCACATCCATGTTGTACGTTTTATCTTAGGTGTTTTTGATAGGTTTTTGTCTGAGAAAGTCACACATGATCAGCAACTGGTGCTCTCAGCAGTGATTGTACCATGAGACAGTTCTGCTGATGTAAGGGTATGATGCACATTTTACCCAAAAGATCAATTTAACCAGTAGTCTCTCTTTATGTGCTTAGGAATTGTATCAAATAGCACATTTCAGCCAAATAAACTGGATTTACAGCTGTCCTCATCACTGAAGTCCCACACTGTGCACCTGAGTTAATTCCACGTCTCTTGACTTTCTTGTTACCTCAAATCTATGTTCCTTTTTCTGGTTTTGTTCAGATAAACATTGTGTGGCTTTGGACACTGATTAGTTTTTCTTTTCTGACACACATTCTCCCTTATCTTCCTGCTCTTCTGTTCACTGTGACCCTCTCAGCCCTCCATTCTATAATATCCCTTCCATCTAATCATTGAGTGTACATCAGGACATTAATCACCATTAGAAAAGGGAAAATAAGTAATATATTTCTCCATTTTTGTAACTGCAAATTCTGCCTGGAGAATCTGATTCTTAAAATCATGCACAAAAAAAAAAATGAGCTGCTGGCTTTAGCTGTTGCAAATGGCACTGCAAATCTCCTGTTTTAAAGGACTAACACTTCTGCTTGTTGCCAATGAAAGTGGAGCCAGGCTGCCTCGGGATGGTGCACTCCTTGCAGCTAGAATGGTGTGTGGCACAGTGCCAGGGTGCATCATCAGCTGAAAACGGGAGGGTGTGCTGAGAACAGCCTCGTGCCATTGAGGAAAGCAGGATCTGCTGTGGGGCGGTGGTGCCTCACTCTGGGCAGAGTGGGGCCTCAGGCTGATGCCAGGGCTCAGGCTTCCAGAGGAAAAAAAGGGCTGCAATTCCTCAGGGAAAGTGGAAGGTTGCTTGTTGTTTTGGAGCAAAACAGAACTATTCTTGAAAAAATATTTGTGGAAGCATGATTAATTGTTAAAAAGGAAAAGCAGCGTTACACAATTCTCAAATGATACCTGTGTTCAGGAGTCTAGTGTTCATAAATGGTAGGGAGCTGAGAGCTTGTTCATTTTTCACCACAGTAATTCAGAACAAAAGTAATTACATGTGCTATCTGTGACTAAGTATCTCAACAAATTTGTCATCCATACTTATAATAAATCATACCTCAGCACAGGTATTAGGATTTCCTGTAACTGTACAATAGTCACTGGGGATCTCTGTGGCATTGAAGTGTATTTGGCATTTCAAAGCACTGTGCCCATACACATATTTCTGATAGTATCTATTTAATTTATATCCAGGACAGTTTTCTGATATCAGAGCATTCTTGATTAGAATCTGTACTTCTTTTCTGTCTCTGCTTTCCCTCTTCTTTCATCAGTCTCAGCTCTCAGGGAGTGTAATGAGGAGCACCTTCCTGTGAGTCATGGCTCCAGGTCACAGTGTTTAACCGGAAAGGAAGGCGACAAGTTAGCTTTACTGGAAAGTCTGATTGAGAGATCTTTTGCTTCTCTACTGGATGCAGCCATAATTATGTCTGATTTGGTTGTAGAGGAGGATGGGTAAAATAAAATACTGAATCTTAAATAACAGTGGACTTCTATTCATTTTGCTTTCTCATACTGAATGAATATTCTCTAAATTTTTAAGAAAAAGGAAACAGTACTTCACAGATTTAAACCATGGTATATATTTTTCCATTTTTTTGAAACTTTATATGTGTTGATATATTGAGTAGCCAGTAAATGTGAAATTATATTTGTGCTGCCATTTATCAAAAGATTATTTGTTTTTCACTTGGAGTGTAATTAATAGCAGCAGCCTTGTTAAACTTCCTGCCTTAGTATCAATCAATACACACTCATTACCAAAAGCTGGACATCTGAAAGGTCTAGCATTATATAAAAAGCTGACATTTCAAAGATTGACTTTCATGCCCAATCAAGAATATAACCATCTTACATTTAAATCCTTTAGCATTCATGTATTTTGGCATTTTTATTCCAAAGTAGTACATTTTGTGAGGCTACCAGCAAGCAGAAGAGAACAGTTTAAGGACTGAATCTCCCTTTATTTGGTTCTACTGCATTTATACTGTCAGCTCCTTTTCCTTATTTCAGTGATCAGCATTGGTTCAGGTCTGCATAGGCTGCAGACTACTTTTAGAAGGAGATTTTGAAGCAGGGCAGCAACCAGAAAGGATGGATATGGTGAATACAAAAAGAATATATAGCCTCAAACCAGCTTGTGGAGAACATGAACTCGTATTTAAGTGCTCAGCTCTTACGTTCCAAGCAAAATGAGAGATGAGAGATGCCATGTGCAGGAAGATGAGAAATTTGAAACAGCAAAAGTTGAATCCCTGTTCTTGTCATGACAGAAAGTAAATACATTAAGTAATAGATTTAATGTCTAACCAGAACTGTTTGGAAGAAGCAAAACAACCAAGTACTTTAAATAAGTTTGTTCCTTTATTTTACAGAAATAAACATGACAGCAGTCTATTAAGACTTTATAAAGTTCTGGTGCAGCAAGAAGGGACTGTTGCCGTATCATTTCTTGTGGTAATAAATTTAAATGGTCTGGTTGTTATTAGAATGCTAATCAGGAAGGAAGCAGAAGTCTGTCCTTTTTTCATAAAGGGGTATAAAAAAGGTTACACACTTCAAAATGCAGAAAAGACAGAAATTAAAAGCTTAAATAACTGCAAACAGCAGGGTACGTCAGTAATGGAAGGACTTCTTAAATGACTCTGACAGCTTTTGCAGGTGCACATACTCTGTCACTTTGCCTAGTGGAGCATTGAAAAAGTTTTATGGCTCTCCTTTTGAAATTTATTAAGGGTTTCTTTCTTTCTTTTTCTTTCTTTGCAAAGTAGTCTGGACATAACCCTCCCTTGCAGTTGTTTTTATTACAGCTCCTAAAGGAAAGTCACCTATTCAAAAACATGTGTTGCTTGTTGTCTCTGTGGTTAGCTCACAGAGCTGTAAATGCTGGAGAAGGCTGTTATTTACAGCCAGATACTTTTCTTTCCTTCCCTGCCCCCATATATTTTTCTTTGTATGTAAATCCCATTTTATTTGGTTTAGTTGTTGAAAGTCTCCCTGTATAATTTTATAATATACCCCAATCATTTAAATTGGTAACAAAAATGTTTTTTTCAAAGAGTTTGACCATCAGGAGCTAGGAATTCTTGTTTTGGAGGGAGGTTTTAGGTTTATCAACTTGTCTGTTATATTCCTTTATATGATTATTTGTGCTTCTACTAACACACTTGCATATTACTGTTCATAGATGTTCTGAGGGGCCACTGCAATGCCTTTGGTATTGGCTGATTCTACTTAATTTTATTCAGCTTCTGTTTCTCAAAACCACAACTTTTCTTCCTTTTTCCCCTTTTTTTCTTGAAGCTTGATATCTGCCCTCTTTGAAATATTATTTATTATTTCAACCAATCAGCGTTACCTTGTAGAATTTTATTCCATTGGCAGAGTTCATTCCCCCTACAGATGAACGAGTGTCAGTTTCCATTTTGTTTTCTGCAACTTCTCAACATTTTAAAAAATCTTCTTCCCTGCAAAATCTCATGTGTTAGTAGGAGTAAATGTGATCGCAACATCTAATTTTGATGCAAATTCAAATAAAGTGAGAGAGGCAGACAGGATTTTGGCCTCCAGGAGCCAGTTCCAAGTTCGAGCTTGTATTACAATGAATGTCACGTCAAAATTTTCTTGGAGAAGTGGTTACTTTCTAGTGTTACCAAATCGAAGTACTTTAATTTTCCCAGTGAAGATAATTACTTAAAGCTGCAACTTTTAAACCAAAACCAATGACTGTGTGTGTGACAGGGATCAGTAAGATAACCAACACCAGTATCAGTTAACAGAGTGATTCACTTCCCTTTACTTACAACAGGAGAATGATTGCTTGCAGCAGTGATGGGAACAACACTATGAACTCACAAAAGTATGAAAGACTTAGAAATAGTTTGTTTCTCTGTATTCCATCCTATACCTTTTGCTCAGAATGAATCCTAGGGTTGTTTGATGGTTTGTAATACTCCAATAAATTCTCTCATTTTCTGTCAACTATTAACTTGGTTTAACACATAAAGAGCCATATGTTTCCTCTTTGAGGGCAAAGAACTGTGGAGAGTGTTATCAAAACTTGCTGTTTTAATTAAATTCTCTGTTGTTGAACAAGAAAAAACGTCTCAGTCTCTAAAGAGTGAATACTGAGACATTCCTGTAAATAATGGGGGGGTGGGGAGTTACATAGAGCGTCCTGGTATTTGTAGAACACTGACAACATCTGTAATAGGTAACATACTGAAATCCTCACAGTACGAGATTTTCAAGCCCCTTGTAGTCTGAAATTAAGGCCATATTTCTTCCCCATCAGGGGCTGGTTGCAGGTTTAGGCATTTGGTGAACTGCATGATGAGATGTGGGCAGTAGCACTTCTTACTTGCGCATGATTTTCCTCAGAGTTAGCTTACACTGTTTTCCCTCTGTACAAATTCCATCCATATGTCTTGAAATTATTAGTGGCTATCCAGGGTTCAAAATATCTTCAGTGCATTGATTGCCAGTATGGTTAAACTTCCTATACAAAAAGTTTTTGATACAAAACAAGTATGAGAGCTGTAGTCCTGAAAACAGTAATTTGTGAAGTACAAGTGATTAAAATTCCTGATTTAAATCTGGTCAGGACAGAGACTTTTTTCCAATTATTGTGGAATTTTTAGACTGTTTTTGTTTGCTGAATAATAATGTGATGTAATATGTGAGTATTCTGTACAGAAATGTGTGAATTTACAGCACACCAGCTCCACCATGCAAAGTCCTCTTGGGATGCTCTGAGTTGGAATTAATTGTAATCCACAGTAAATTATCCTGCACAAAGGCACTCCTAGTGCAAAGTTTCTGAAGTGGATATTATTTACTCTGCAGTCCTGTACAGCACCATAACATAAACGTAGCTTTTTAAAGAGACTCCCAGCTTCCTTTGTATTTGCCACTTCAAAAGTCAATTTTTCTTCATGCTCAATAGACCACATGAACCAAAGCTTGGCAAGTATTTCTACCAGAAAGTTTTCAACCATGGTGCTTTTTGTGATGTGCTTTCAGGAAAAGGGTACCTGGTAGACTTGAGTGATGCTTTTCCTCCAATATTCAGTCTTCTGCTAATCAATTCTTTGCATAAATAATAAGGCACACCAGGCTTTGCATAAATAAGGAGGCCCTCCATAGGCCATGAAGAGAAATGGTTCTCTTTAATTGGTGATGCTTGAGGACTTGGAACAGCCTTTACAAGGCTTGATCAATATGTGGTTTTTCTCATCAAGTGCTCAGAAGCCCTAATGAGTAAAGTGGCAGCTGGTCTCCGAATAAGTAATGCTGAAATTGAAAAAATAAACAAAATAAAATGTTGATTGTCTTTCTTCCAGACTCGTTTCAACCAGCGCCTCAGTAACCAGGATTTTACCTTGGATGAAGATGAGGATGATGAAATTGAGAGAACAAGCAAGTAAGAAGCCTGTTTGGATGGGTTATGTATCTTTAGGAGAGAGGGTAACAAGTGTTATTTGTCTAAGTGGAGTTCAAGTGACACATTTTTCTCCTGTCCAGGCTGCTAGCTTAATTCTTGATCTAGATGATGTCAAGTAGTTTAGGATTTAAATCTGCTTTAAAAAAAGGGACAGGCTATTATATATTTTCATTATTTATAGTGTCCAGAAGAGCTTGACATAATCCTCAGTCTTCACAGCCTCCAGATAAAAAGACTACGTACACAAAGAAACAGCAAAATATTCATCAACATGTTGGGCAGTGACCTCAGCTAATCTATTCTTTAAGGCTTGTGTTGTGGCCATGACAATGGGACATTTTTTGAAGGGTCTGAAAGACAAATAATGTCTTGGAGGTTTTATATTGAGGTCTTCCTATATGAGAACTAAAGGAAAAATGTAGCCTGTGGCTTTAGCTGCATTTAGGCATTTTCTGAATTGAGGAGTTGATTTTTGATAATGAACATCTGGATATAAACCAGAAAGAACACTGAAAGCAAAATCAAGCAGTTTAAGCTGTGATATAATAGGGAAGACAAAGCTAGTGAAATGTTAAAAGGATATAATGTAAGGAAAACAGCCTTTGTAGCAATACTCACAGACAGAGGTAGAAAAGGACTATGGTAGAATGGGGGATCTGAGGTAAGGCTATTGCAATGAACAAGAGAGGACGGAAGAGACAAAAGCACCAGTTGTCCTTGCAGATAGGCAGTATTCAGTAAATCTCCCATGTGATGGAGGAAGAGTTGCAATAGCAGTCTTGCCACTAGAACAAAATGTTTGGCAAGGCCAGGAGGCAGCTGATGGTAACTGCATCTCCACTGACACCATATATCTGTGTTCAGGAAAATTCTTGAGTAGAAGCATATTCCAGGTTGATGTTCCCATTCAGTGCTCTTAAAATGCATTCTCCTATGTACTTTCAGAAGTGACTATAATAAAATGGCTTTCATGTTCCTATCTGATGGAAAAGTTTTGTTTTCAGGTTATCATCAGAAGACAGTGAAGAAGCTTCTGCTTACTTTTATGATAGTGATGGTTCTGGTGAAACCGGAATAACTCAGCATCAAGGAGAAATGGACTTGCTTGGAGAGATTCTGGACACGCTGAGCACACACAGTTCAGATCAAGGAAAACTCTCAGGAGCAAAGAGCCTGGATTTCTTCAGATCAATGGATGACATTGATTACAAGACCGCGGTTAGTCTTCTGCTTTCATTTGAAAACCAGCCCAAGTCCATTTACAGTGCAATCCTGCACTTGTGGAATGAACAACATGCAGCTCAGACATTGCAGCACAGTCTTTAGAATTGCTGATGTGTCTTCCTAGGGCTATGTAACAGTACACTCATGCTGGCCACTGCATGATGGTTTTTTAGCAGCCAAGAAATTGTCCAGGTTACTAAGTCATCTTGGAACAGTATTTTTCCCTTAAAGCAGTAACCACATAGAGAGCTGTGAACAGTAATTTACTTAATCAAATAGTTTAATATTATATTTATAAATACTTTTTTTTTTCTGTTAAATCTGATATGCCTTGAGCTGGTTTAGGATTTTTTAATGTGGTTTAAAAGGCATTTTTCACCTTGTAGACTTAGACCAGTCATAGTGATACGA
Organism: Passer domesticus; assembly: GCF_036417665.1. NCBI lineage: Eukaryota > Metazoa > Chordata > Aves > Passeriformes > Passeridae > Passer > Passer domesticus. The sequence continues at coordinate 40,530,620 of NC_087480.1, read as the reverse complement.
TGATATTTCCTTCTTGATTTAAGTCATGGAATCCAGGTGGTAATTGCACCTGAAACTCTGCTGGAATGGTACTCCAGAGTTTTCTAAGAGGGCTCCTTGTTCCTATTTTAGGTAGAGTTGCGCTGGTCCTTTAGTGTAAACACTGTGCTTGCCTACAGTTTTAAAACTTTCACCAAGTCACTGCTGTGGTATTAGCCAAAAAAGCTTAGTGCTTTTGAATTCCAGCACATGTCAGCTGTCCAACACTTACTTTTGCTGAAAGGGATCCTATAGTAGAAGATTTGTTACTGGAGCAGCGAATACTGATGCAAATATTTATAAAGCTTGTAAAATTTTATATTATGAGTGTCACACAGGGGTTAGATTAATAAAATGCCCAGTTTTGTTTGACCAAAAAACTTTAATATTGAAAATTGGTATAATTAATTACTGAAGCAAAGAGGAAATGCCATCTGGTTTTAGTTTTAGTCCCCCTCCCTCTCATATTATGGGTACAAACGAGAAAAGTGTGTCTTTGTTCACTGTCAAAACTGCTTGTGTCAAGACTGAATGGACAGAGGAGACAGAAATCCTTCCTCTTTGTGGTACCAGAGTAAGTCCTTAGGCTAAGAGACAGTGTTCTGTGAGGAAATGTAAAAACACTTGGCCAGGCATTGTGTCTGGGATAGTTGTTTTGTAACACTGAGCCCCAGAGGGAATCCATGATTTAGGAACATACAAAATCCCTTCCAGTACTTGTGTTTCAAAAATACCAGTGTAGAGATGTTTCTTGTGACATTAACTATGAACACATGTTTTTTTCTTTCAGAACAAGTCAAATGCACCTAGTGAGAGCAACCTAACCCTGCTCTGCAGCAGTGCTAATGACCAGGCAGAGTGGAACCTTGGCCAGGATGACAGTGTCCTCCATGGGAAGCAGCTTCCCCCATCACCAAGGAAGCAAGTTTCTTCTGGTGGCCAGAGAGAATCTCTCTCAAGGATGGAAGAAGAAAAGAGTGGCAAAACCTTTACTACTGACAAGATGGACACCACTAGTTTGACATCCCTGTCTCCAGTACGACCAAGTGCCCAGTTTACTCCCCTCGAAAGTTTCAAAGCAGGCTTTTCTTCCTGTCAGTATGCAAAGCCTAATGAAACACTAAGCAATACCTCAGAAGATCAGCTCCCAGCAGGTCTTGCTCAACAGCCATCTATTCTGGTCCCTTGGGAGAAAGGTGGGAAAGAAGGAGATGAAACTCCAGAAGAAGGTGGACTTCTTCAAGAAGTGGTGTCATTATGTAAACTGAATTCTGCTTTTCACTATGGTTTAAATATTTCAAAGGATAGCTTGTCCAGCAGTAGCAGTGGAAATAAAACGTAAGAAAAGTATGAAAAGAAACTTGACTCCCATCAGATGTTAAAGGGAGACTACTCAGGACTCCATGTAACTCCATATGAGATGATAACCAAAAAAATGAAAAGGAATAAGAGATCTTCAGTTATAAAAATAATTCTCTTCAGTTGAGTATGCATTTTCTGCCATTGGACATCCGCTTCTACGTTTACTCGGTTCATTTGTTGGCTGTAGTTAAGTCCACAAAATGGAACTAAATGTATGAATGCACTCTCAAATCAGGTACTAGTTAGTCTCTGTGTTAAAAATACAGCAAGTGTATGGTGCTTCCTAGCGTTTGCTTCCTCTAAGCAGCAAGGGTGTCACCTGAAGGTAGCCAGGTTTTGAAGGTACTATGTTAATCCCATTAGTATGAAATGAACCAAGCAATCTGATTTGTCTGAAATGTACAAATGTTAATATTTGTAATGAATAATAATTGCCTTAATCTTTTGAGAAGGGATTTAACTGTCTTAGAAGATGAATGCAAATCTACAAAACAGCAATAATGATTTTCCATGGCAGGAATTTGCTTCAGCAAGGGTGGGGGGAGGAAAGGAGACTTTTTATAGATTGAGGAATTTCTTGTGACTATAACTTGGAACTTACTCCAAACTAAAACTGTGGCTCTGTCTTCCAGACTTCAAAAAGGTAGCACGTGGTTTTCTCTCTTCTATAAAGTACATGAAGTGCTGAATTATAATGTGACATTTATTGACTTCTGTTTACAACTAAGACACTTTAAAGACACATTATCAGTTTCCCTAGGTAGACTAATTCACCTGAAAATTCTCAGAAAGGAAAGTGTAAGTGGAATTGATAGATTTCTATTACTTTTTTATTTTCTGCAGTTTAATAGTTGGAAAACTAATTTGTGCCTGATTTGTAACACTAGAAAGCTAAATTTATAGATTCAGTTTGAGACTGTATATATCCAACTCTCATTTTAGCCAAGTTGGACAACCAAAAACTTCTTTCTAAATTCAGTGAAGGAGAGTAAATGGTCATGATGTATAATGTATTTAGAACAAGCATTTTTCCTCCTTCTGGCAGTGTTCCTGACAAGTATTTGGATATTTAAAATCTGAACATTTTTGATACCTATGGAGCAGCTCTTTAATTTTTAAAATTTTCTTTGTCTTTTCTTTTTCCACCTCACCATACATGCCTTGTCTCCCCAACAGCTTAGGACAGAAGAGACAGTTAATCCATTTCAGCAGATTGGAATTGTCAGCTTTGAGGGATTGTGGTAAAGTTGGTAGAAACAGCACATGGGTATAAAAGACCCCTACCTGAGAAGAATGTTCTGCTGCTCTTCTAAGTCAGAAACCTTTTTTTCTTTTCCTCTTTGTCATTAATGATTTCTGTTAATCTCAGCCTAGGCCTGAATGAGCACGTTCCTGGGGTTGGTATTTGGATCAGATTGTGCTTTAGTAGTAGTTTGTAGCAGAGTTTCATATCAGTTGCCTCACTGAGATTTATTAATTCATTTTCCTTACAGCTGACACAAATGGAAAGTTGTTTTTGTGCTGCTTTCTTACAAGGTAGCTGACCTAAGGGAATTGCTTCATGTCATGGCAGAGGCACTGTTTGGAACCTCACCAGAGAGGCTCAGAGTGAGATCTGGGGTTAGTGCAAAATTTCATCTTGCTCCAGAATGAGAAGGGCTGGGCCAGTACTTGCCACTGAGGATAAGCCTCCAGAATTAACTTTTTAATCAGTGCAACAAAGCTAAAACATAGTAAAAGTTCAAATCTTGCAGAGATATCTGTGTCTGATCAAGCATGAACTTTCTGGAGGGCATCTGCATTGCTGGAAAATCTCAGTGTTCCAGAGTTAGCAGTTGTACATCCAGAAGTCTGTACTCCAGACTATTTGTTAATCCTTTGGTTTCCTCTTGTGCATCAACATGATATGTTGTGAACTTGTGTAATAACAAAAAATGTTACTTGGCAAAATATTTTGCACTATTAGAAATCCATAATATCATAAAAATAAAATCTTCACTCTCAGTGTTGCAAGTGGATCAGGCCAAGTGGTTCATGTGCTGTTCAGATGAAAAAGTTCCAGAGCAACCTGATGGTTCCTTATTTAAAGCTGGCATTAATGACTTGAGGGCATTCTTCTCCCTTGCTGGTACTAAATATTGCCCAAGCATAGTGCTGCAATAGGCAATACAGAGGGTTTTGTTCTTGTAGCACTTCTCACTCCTTCTCATTCATCTCCTTGCATTTTGTGGTGAGAATTTAAAGGTTCAATTTTTCTTTTCCTCTCCACCTCACATGATGTTTCTATCCATGGTTCAATCTAAGTTGCTTTGTTTCCTTCATTTATTGAAGTTAGTAAACAGTATCAGTGTTTTAAGGAGGAAGATAGAAAAAAAACCCCAGAAATTATGGCCATTATTTCTTTCAAAACCATCAAATCAGGAATGCTGCCAGAAAATGGTTTTCAAAAATTACTGTCTAATACAGGCATAAATCTTACTGGCTTTATATGAGGGTTAGATACTGAGCAAATAATCACATAGGTTGTTCCATTCTCAGCTTTGTGGAATAAATATGGAAGCCATGTGAGACTGCCAGTATTCTTAAGTTTTTATAAGGATCATAAAATTGAAAGTTTTATAGTGGAATCTTTCAAAATGGAGGCATTGTAGTAATAATTCACTGCTTCATGGAGTGAAAATGCAGGCTGAAAAGAAGTAAACAGATTAAATAGAAGATGATAATATTCAATTAAAATTATTTTCATTTCAGACAAAATGTGCTTATGCTGCATTGTTTCCTTACTATTTACAAAGCTATAGTTTGTTTACAATCATTAAATAGTATGTCTTTTTTTGTTTTGAACCTTGTATGGGTTCAGAAATAGCTTGGTCTTATATATGTGTTGATTTTAACTGTAGGTACATTTTTTACTCTGTAATATACAGGATCTTTTCCACTTACTGTCAGTGATCTTTTAAAAAGGCTAATATTTGTGCCTTATTTGAATAGAATTGCCAGTTACCAAATAGATAAGAGTCCAAACTGATACTTCTGGTTCAACACTCTTGTTCTCTGTCCTTGTGATAATATAAAATTGTTTATTGGCTACATATGCAGTATTTTTAGTACCACAGTGGGTTCTATATTAAGATAAATTTTCCAGGTCCAGTACTTTGCAAGTTTTATACTTGTATGCTTTTGAGTTGTGGAAATCCTTCTAGTGTCTTTGAAAATCATCAACATTTTGATCACCAGCTACTGGTGAGAACTGAATTGTGCTCAGTCAGAGCTCCTGTGGTCTTCTTCAGAGGCATCTCTTTTCTTCAGGATCTCAAAAATCTTCTGTTTCTCCTGTTTAAGGGAGATACCAGGTTATTTGATTAAGCTTTGTGATCTGTTACTTACACATAGGAACAAATTTCCGGTGTAGAAAGTCAAACCAGGACTTGAGATTAATATTTTTGAGTTTATTTTGCATAGATGTCTGCCTAAAATGAGCCGTATCACTCATCTGGTTTGGGAGGAAAAAGTAAGGGCAGTGGAAGGACAAAGGGATTCCTGGGTTGTTCCAGTGCAGTGTGGTGAAGCAGAACCTGGAAGTCCACAGGAGAGATAGTAACCTGGAAGAATTCCAGATTTCAGTTCTAGATCAGTTACAGTGGTTCCAGCTCAGTCATGTAGGTAAAAGTAATATTGCCTGTGGAGTTAACTCCCTGTGGGATTTGCAGAATGGATAATACGTTGTCCCAGTCAGAAGCTTCCCATTCACGTGTGTAGAGATGTAACGAGGAAAACTGCAGACACCAGGGAAGGACTGTGGATGCAGAGGTGATCCCTACCCACCCTCTATGCATGCAGAGGGCTGTCTGTGTAGAATAGGCAGTGGTTTGCTCTTCCATCTCACATTTTTGGACATCATGTAGTTCTGAAAAATAGACTTGTTCTGAAGAAAAAATGTAGTTGTAGAAGTTGTCATAGAAGTTGTCGACTGAACCCTTCCTTGTCATTTAGCATTTCAGTGGTGCTGCTGCTGTTGGGGTGGGATCGTCAGAAACTCTCAGCACTGGCTGAAGTCCCCTCTCAGGCATTGTAACACAGACTTCAGGCAGAGTTTTAGACAAGTGCTGGGTGCTTCTGAAAATCCCACCCAATCTATTAGAAGAGTGTTTTAGACCTTAAAATTCTGTTGTAGATGTCTTCTCAGGTTTTAGGATGAGCTAGTTTACAACCTTGTGTTCTTGTAACCAATGTAAAGTCTAGGCAAAAGAACAGTTAACCCAGGTGTTTGAAACAGCTTCTCCTTATCCACCTGCAGTCAATGATTCTCAGTTCTACAGAACAATGTTTTGTTGGTGCAGCTGTCTAATAGAATTGCTAGGAGCATCTAAAATACTTTCTCTATGCATGTAAATAATCAAATAAACATTTCATGCAATAATAAGTGCCAGCATGAGGCCCTTTTGCAAATGCCCCCTGTGTAATCCTGACCGTACCCTGTCCTGCAGGAAGAACCCCTAACCATGGACCTCCCTGACTCCTCAGGGGGAGCTCAAGAGGAGCTTTATTTCCAAGGAGTTACCATCTCCTCCCTTGGCACCAGCCTCTAGTCCAGGTGCTGTGAGACTCTAGCCAGTGCATTCCCAACAGCCTGGAATTTCAGGCTAAACAAATGTGGCTGAGAAACTTAAACACCTTCCATATTGCAAAGCTCAGAATGGTGAAGGCTGTCCATTCCCGTGGTATTGCAGTAAATCTTTGAAGAATAAATGTAGAAATAACTGCACCAGCAAAAGCAGTATGAATGGTGATGTGACTTGTCTTCAGTAACTTCTTTGCTGCTATTAGGCATGTCTGTCTCTGCCGGGTGTTGTTTGCTTGTTAGCAGAATCTGTGCTGACCAGAGCGTGTCCTCATCTTCACCCCAGGAGCATGGACCACAGCTGGCCTAGAATTCATGTTCCTCAGGGTGTTGAAAATAAGGGAATGGAAAGGGATGATGTGGTTTGTTTGTGCAAAACCTCCCTTGATCTGTTTTGCAATACCTGTTGCATAGTTTCAGTCAGTGGCCAGTTGAAAGTACTTGACAGGTCTTTCTGAAAGCTGCTTCACTTATTCTTGTAGAGTTTCTGGTGAGTCCAAAGCCACCTCAGTCTAGAGGGACATCCACAACCCACATAGCTGGCAGGGCCATTGCCATCCTCTGCTGGGTTGGGGTATGAAGCAGGTGACACAGTTGGAAGTTACTCCAAGGTGTACTGTAGTAAGGGGTACTCAATTCAATTGTACTATTACTTAGCTCAATACTAACAACACTTGTATTTAGAATCCAGTAACAGTGTTAGCATTTGGAAAATAAGTTGAGTTCAAATATGTTGACATTTATTATGATTCTGTGTGAATTAATATTCTTTCTGTTAAAAATAAGGGAGCAGCTTGGTTGGAAGGGGAAAATGTGTTGACTTGCAAATCTTCAGTGAATTTTGTGCAATATTACCCCTTGTTTCAAAGTAATTTAGTAGTGCACATCTGCTTTCAAGCAGACCCATGAAATTGTATTTTTTAGAACTGTGTAAAATTACATGTAACTTTGAAATATGGTTGTATGATAAAAACATGAAGAAATCTATTCTAATGAGGCAAATGTATATTTCTAGTGACTGGGAATGATTATGGATGTCACATTCTGTAGAAATAATAAGGCCTAAGCCAATGTTCACATACCAGTAGTTTGGGTAACTCTTAAAGGTAAAACCTGGTTACACTGAAGTAAGGATAACTATTTGAATTTATGATATTTAGCTTATGCTTTGATGACTTGTTAATCATGGGTAAAAAGCTGAGGTGTTAGGCACTGCTTTTCAGGACCAGTGATGACCACAAGAATTTAGTTTGTGACATCCATAATTATCATAAGTCATTACTTAAAACATCTACTAATGTTGCCAGTATCCTTTTAAGTTTTTGTAAATTAATTTCTTTGTATATTGATGTACATTTTCTTTTAACCTTTGGTTTTTCCTTGAGACTTTCTTTAAATTAATATACTTGAATGAGGCAATAAAGCACTGTGGAAGAGCTAATCTTGGTGCAGTTTGCACACAAGCACATCACATCTGTTACTTCATGATTTTTGAGGAAGAAGAGCAATTTAAAATGCTTAGATGTTTGGCAAACAGTTTGTGTTTGTTAATTTTAAATTTGTGCCAGATATGATGAGAAATGCCTCAACATGGAACAAAGCAACGTCGTGTATCTTGATGCTTCTAATTTTTTTTTATAACTTTTTTTTGGTGACCCTTGAAAACCCTTCCCAATAATGTCCCTTATGGTGAGCCTTTAATACTTAAAAGAGAGGCATAAAGTACAGGATACATGAGATTTTATTGGTAATTTTGAGATTAAAAACACACACACACAAAACAACCAGCATTGTCCTTACAGTTTTGAAAATTTAGTTAGTTACTGACCTTTTCACAAAACTAGAGCCAAATTTACTCCACACTTTTGCACCTTCTGGACTACTGTTCAAAGTCATCTTGAGAACTGTAATTCTGACCTTAGACTACTGTTAGTAGTGCACTGTCTAGATGTATTAAGTGAGCTGTGATATGTGGTGTGGTTTGTTTTTTCTTTTTCCTTCCAAAGTTTGTGGCATCTGTAGAAGTTTTTGGTGAATTCCACGTGACCATAAAGTGCCCAACACTGTACTATAAAATAAAATTTAACAATATCCAAATTCCTTGGGTGATGCAGGTTCTTGTTTGATGGGTTGATCTGAAGAGCATTTTCATGCTTATCAGGCATAAAGATTGTAATAATCCAGTATTATTTTGGAAGTTTTTCTCCATTGAATGAACATTTCATTTTCTCAAATATAGAGAAAGCAAAATGTGTTTCCTTGAGTGCAATAATGAATTGATTAGTGCAACTGTTAAATGTTGATGTCCTTTGAAATTCCAGTGGTATTTTGGATCTTTTTAAAACCTTACCTAATAATTCCTTTTTGTTAAACAGCTTTTCTTGGGCTCTAGATCTTCAGATTACTGCCAAAAAAGTAGGTATATTATCTTTTTTTGTAGGTTAAGAAATGCACATATTAAGGAGAAACAAGAAAGAAGAAGGTACAGTAATAATTGATGGGTGCTATGGTTTCACATTAGATGTTAAAAAAGGTAATAATAATTGTGATCTCACCAAGTATTTTTGTACTGCTCAACCAAGTATTATCAGAGAGCTCTTGGGGATGCTGTGGGAGGGAGGAGGGATGCCTGACCTCCTGTAGCTGTGGTGGGATGTGATGAGGGGTCAGACTGTGCTGGAACCACCCCTTTTTACAAACCTGGACAGCCCCTGCTCTTGTGCCCTGCTCCCCTGGGCCTGGCTGCAGCCCCTGTGGCAGCTGGTGGCCCTGCTGGGCTGGGTGACACGCTGGCACAGCTGGACCTGCCTTCATCCCCTCCCTGCTGCTGCTGCTGGGGAGGGGCTGCTGCAGGAAGCACCTCTTGCCTTTGGGGGAGATGGGGAGTAAAATGAAGGTAGGTTTTACCTTTAACTTTTGGGACAAAAGGATGTGTAAGGGCTGAGGTGACCCTGGCTGGACTCTGCTGCTCCATCCTTCTCAGGGGGAGAGCTCCTGACTCTTCCCCAGCTCCAGCATGGAGGAATTCCTCCATGGGCTGTGGGAGGATCCCTGCCCCCATGGACTGCCCTGGGCTGCAGGGGCACAGCTGCCTCACCATGGGCTGCACCCAGGCTGCAGGGGAGTCTCTGCTCTGGCACCTGGAGCAGGACCTGGAGCATCTCTGGCACCTTGAGCAGCTCCTGGAGCAGCTCTGGCACCTGGAGCAGCTCCTGGAGCACCTCCTGCCCCTCCTTCCTCACTGACCTCGGTGTCTGCAGGGCTGCTGCTTTCTCGTACTCTCTCCTCTCTCTCAGCTGCTATTGCTGGGTATTTTCCCCCTTGACTGTGTTATCCCAGAGGTGCTGCCACTGCAGTTGATCAGCTCAGCCTTGGCCAGCCGTGGATCCATCCTGGTGCTGGCTGGCATTGCCTCCATCAGACATGGGGGAAGCTTCTCACAGAAGCTTTTTAATGTAGTTGCAGGTGTATGACTATAATTCAGCTGGAATTTTCCATTGAATGGCTATGCAGTGCAATCTGTTATTCACTCTTCTATACTAAAAGCATTTTGATACCTTATGCAGACAAACACTATGGTTTCAATATTTATACAGTCAATCCACAACTGATGAGAAAACTACAAATTATCTTGATACAAAACAATCAGGGTGTGATTTTAACACTTGCCATTAAGTCTGTGCTAGCTTCCTGCAGCCAGCAGAGTGATACCAGCTGTGAAGTGTGGTTGCAAAGGGATCCTCACTGCTAGATTAAGCATAGCACATCTTGTAGTTATTATTTTGATTTTTTCCAGTAGATGTGTTAAAATTCACCTTTTAAAATGATAGCTGTGAAAATGAACTTTTTGTCGTAGGTCCAGATTAAGAGTCAATTGACGACATTATAAAGAGAATCTTTGCTGAAGGAGTGGGAAGCTATGAAGTCCTTCAGGTAAAGTTCACCTGCTTTCCTTAGTTTTTATCTCAGGGCATTTGAGAGTATGGGTGCAACTTGCCTTCTGTAGATGTTTGAGTCAAGTTCTTTCAAGCCCAAGAATGAGAAAGGACTGAAAAAGAGGAGGTAATAAGAAAAGGCAGACTAAGTTAAGTTGGCAGATTTTACACAGATGGTGCAGCAGGACTCTTCCTGTCCATGCAATACCAAGTGTCTGTGAAGAACTCAGAGGGGTTTGGGGTACCAGCCCCGCGGTACCACCCTGGGTACAAAAGCTGGCTTGTCTATTAGGAGTTGTGTCATTTGAGGGAAAAATGCAGCTCAAAGCACGGATTTACTGGTGACTTATTTAGAAGGAGAAATCAAAAACTCTCCTATTCATTAGTAACTTCTTGCTTGTGCTTCAAAAGCAGATGAAAATTGCTTTTGCAACTCAGTTTTACTTTAGCACAGTGCAGCTGCAGCCGATCCTGAATGATGGGCAAAGCATTTCATTTTCATTCCAGAACTCACTGTGTGTTAACCTCATGTTCACAAAATGAAAAATATCAAATTCAGGGATTTAGATTTTTATTTGATGTGACAAGCAATAACAACAACAACAACAAAAACCTAAGCAATGCCCGGAGTGTTGTTGTGGGTTTGCTGGTGTTCAGATAAAGCAGAGTAGAGTCTGTCTGCAGATTTTCACCAGTCAGAAAAAAATGCTAACAGCTTCTTGCACTTCAAAAGCCCAGAGGCAGTCCATCCTGTTGGAAATCATGTATGAAACATAAACAAGTCCTAGTTCTAAAAGCAGAGTTTGAGAAACACATTTGGAATATGCTATGGGCTGTATATTATTTCCTTTCTGTGACTGCCTGTTTCACATTCCTACTGAAAGTTGAAGGGCTGGGCTCCTGATGGTGTACTGCTCCACTAATTTTTTATTTTTGGGTCCACTTCTCTCAAATAATTGTCACTGAAAGATTGGGAACAGAGCAGCAACAAACCCCACCATACAACTCTGAAAAGAAAGGTACAGTGTGGCCTACAAAGAATCTACTAAACTTGCTTGCAGGGCTTTTCCTAATAGGTCTGTTATCTGTTTTTAATTGTTAAGTGCTAAATGACTCTGTTTCCTGGATGAGACACAGTAGAGTGTACTCTGTCATGTATGGCTTACACAATCACTTGCCTACAAAAGTTTGTTTTCCAGCTGTGCATAATTCTGCGAATAACTCAACTAAATTGAGGTACTCTGTCTTGAAATGTTCTTTAGAAGTTGTAGAGCAGAAAGTTCTGTCCTGCCTACAGACCTCAGCTCAGTTCCATCCTTGCACTGGCTCCACATTCGGTAATACACCCCTGTATGGAGTCAGCAGTGTTCTGTTCACTGTTCTTTTGAGAAAATAACCTGTTAATATAGTACCACCTGTTTAGCAATGAGGAGGATTATGTACTTAAAATGTTCAGCTGAATAATACATACAAACATCTGACATTTGGCCTGCTCTGAGAATAGGCGACATGCTTATTTAACGATTTCGAAAATGTTAAAATGGTGAGGTAGAAATTAAAATGTCATTTTAAAATATTTGTATTTAACTTATCTGATTCAGTCCTATTCTACATTTCCCCTTGGCATATTCGTACTGGGGGTCACGGCAGCAGTCTGACACCACAGATACTTTGAACGATATACTGAACATTGCTGGCATTTCAGCCTAATTAGTTGCATCCTATTTCGTGATTTGTCTTTGGTCCTTTGGGTTGCTGGCCCAGGATTTTTTTGTAACCTTTTTTTTTTTTTAATGCTCATCATTGTCTCATTTTAAATGTCAACAGACCAGTATTTGTGTAATTGATTTTTTCCCCTTCTTTTCTCCCCAATGCCAGAAAATTTGACAAGCGATTTCTACATCTCAGACAGGCTACACAAGAAAAATACATCCCAGGACTGAGTGACAAAAACAAACTAATCCAGTCAGTGCAGGTCCTGAGTGCAGCCACATATTTTTTCTGGCCAGTGGTCACTGTTACCCATAGTTCTGAAGCAGAAGGATCTTCTCTGGGACTGGTTTAATCATTTGTGCTAGCACGGGGCCACCTCCATAAGGCAGATCTGCATCTTCTCTGTTGGGCTCATTTCTCATGCAAAAACCTGCTGGAGCTTCCTTATCCCTGGGGTCAGGTTTGTCATGGTTGTCTGTGATCCTGCCATGGATCCCACTGCAGGAAAATGCTTGGCACTGGGCTTGTTCAACTGGGCATTGAGGTTTTATACATTCCAGAAGGAAAGTCTCCAACTGCTGGTTTGCTTTAAATGACCCTCACTTGTGGCCACAGGAATATTTAAATCTCTGGAAGAGCTGCAGTCACTGACATATGAGGATGTACTGCCAGAAACTGAGGGACAGTTGCTCTTCTGGTTTGCTTCTTTTCCTGTTTTGTCACTGAGATCTAGGTCAAGGTTGCTGTTTTCGTGGGTGTTTCTAGGTCCTTGTAGCCAAGGTGTGAAGCACTGTTCCCACAGCGGTGCTGCAGGTAGCCAGGAAGGAGAGCCTGATGCTTTTTCCTCCAAAATGTGTCTGGGCTCCTGGCTGGTGCTGAAGTGGCTGTGGTACAGGCAGGGTGCCCTGTGTCACTGGATGCCCACAGTTTGTTATATGGGCATCCTCTCCCTGCTTGTTGAGGAGGCATCAGAAGCAGTTAAGGCTGCATTTATTTGTTTAAACTGTTCTGTCCTTCGAGCAAAAATTACCTGGGGGTAACACCAGAACTGCTGTTATCTGTGTGCCAGCTGCGTGGGAGATGATCAGTTTTTTATTTTGTGGGGCAGAAAGCAGCTCTGTAACCTGAGGCTTTCCGTGCCCTGCCTGCCTGGGCACTGCCAACACGCGGCAGTGCAGGGGCTGCTGGCACAGGTGACAAGGGCCACAGCCAGCGTGGTCACATTGCCTTAGGATGGCCCTGCACTGCCCTTCCTCCCACTCCTCCCCTGCTGCTGCTCCTGCCGAAGCTCTGCTGCCAAGAAGGGTTAGTGCAGGTGCCAAGTGAAACTGAGTGGGTTTAAATTGGAAACACACATTTTTGTCAGCGCTGGTTATTACAGTGCGTGCCAGTGGAAATTGCGCTTTTGCTGGAACTACAGGTGGAACCTGAAAGGTCACACACAATATTGAGCTGAGGAGAATGGCATGCTTCAAACGGTGCCATGAGGAGCGTGGAACCAGATGAAGGCCTGTGTGGCTTTTCTCTGATCAAAACAGATGATTGAAAGCCGTGGTTTGGACGTGCCCGTCTCTGTGGTGCTTGACAATGTTAGATGGATTGCTGGGAAAGGAATTGCTTTGACAAATGTCTCTGGCGAGAGAAAAATCATGGCCTGATAAAATCAGAAATTAAAAGCAAGGTTTGTAAAACCAAATCAAAAAACAGCAAAGATCCTTAATTTGTTTGCAATATGAAATTTCCCAATATCTTTTTATCCAATAAGTATAATTTGAAAGAATGTAAACTGAGAAAAATCACGAGTGAATTAAGACCTCTTCCTGGCCTTCAGTACTTCACCTGTGCCTTGGTTCATAATTTATGCTCTGGCTTTTCACTGTGCAAGAGGTCTTCACACCTCATGGCTTGCATTATAGATGGAGGAGTTTAGGTTAAAAACATGCTTTTACTGTGAGGCTTGGGATGCTGCCCACTCTCCACATCAAATTCATGTGTGCAATTTAAACAAGACCTCACTCTGCTCCCAATAAATGCACACCAGATGTATCTTTTATAAATGTTAGGTTTTGCAGCATCTTGACACATGCCAGTAGTTTGAAGGCTGTGCATGCTTCAGTGGGGCATGAAAGCCCCATCCATTCATTCAACTGTGACATCTTGCAATAGGCAAAATTCTAGTGGTGTCAGCTATTCGCTGCTCAACTTTATTGAGTTACAATGCCTAATCTGATGCTCTTTTTTTGAATTGTTTTCAGAGGTGTCAGTTTTCTTTAGCTGAGAGGTGATTGAATAGCACAGGAAAAGGAACTTGGCCAAAATCCTCTGATCCGTGATTCCTGATGTTATGTGACATTACACATGTAAGGTTTGTCCTGCAGTGAGACTTGGGGCTTGTGTTAAATAAAACATAGTACAGACGTTTGGGGCTGGGAAAAAGACTTTGCTGTCTCTTATCTGGAGACAAGATTTCTGCTGTGGGACTGTATTTATTGTGGACATTTTAAAAAAGTGTGTCAACTATTTTCTTCATTTAATACTGTAAATTAGATGAAGTTTATTATTAATTAGCATCTGTGGGAACAATAATAACTAGTCAGATGTAAACAATGTAAAAAAAATGGTGGCTTAGCTAATCACTGGCCAAAAACCTGGATGGGCCAGATGCTTCCTCACATCCTGCAGGAACAGAAGGTGTATTTTGGAGGTGTGGGAAGGGAGAGGATTCCCCACCTAAGAATGGGCAGCTGCAGCTGGAAAGTAGCATGATGTTTAGGTGTAAGTCTGTGAAATGTACTCTGCAAGTTCCAGATCACTCAGTTGTACTCCATAGAAGGATAATTCAATTTTGTTGAATTGAGTAAGAATTTTTGTGCTTCCTCAAGTGAAAGAAAATGAAACAAATCCATAGTGGTGGTAGTGGTGTTCCTCTTCCAGAGAACACAGAAAAGCAGTGTTTTCTATTTAAACCCCACAAGGTCAGATCATGATCATCTTTGGAGAGCAGGGTCTTAGCAACATTCAGTTGCTAAAATATTGGCAAATGTGAGTTTCTTGGTTTTGGAGCTGTTCCTCATGTTGAGGTTTAAGAGATGCTATTGATCTAGGCAGTGAAGTACTCTTACCCAGAAATCCCTTTGGCACACTTGGATTCTTCTGCTTTAACTTGTGTTTTTGAAGAATACACAAACTTTTATTTAGATGTCTGAAAAAGAAAAAGGACTGGACAATTATTTTTAAGAAAACACCTAATGATGCTTACCATAGCCTGTGGCACAGAGTTCCTCATGGGGAATCTGTGACATGCAAATAGTAGCTGGCACACACTTATCAAAGGAGGAGATAAGAGTAATACCTCAATGGATTTGGATTCACCAAAGTACTCTGTGCTCAAAGTGCCCTGCCTGGGTGCACAATGGCTGCTCTGGCTGTAGCACAGGATGCTGCTGCTTGAGTTTGGTTTGTTACATGCCCACTTACTGAGGAAAATTCTCACAAAAGTTCACATTCACCTTCTCTCCTGGGTGTATCATTTTTGCAAAGTGAGCTGTTGTTGCCAAGAGAATTTTTAGCAACCTCTTTGCCTTCAAGATAGACTTTCAGAGGGTTGGGGTGAGCACAGATGCCTCTTCCAAGAGGATCAGAGGACAGGGGTGTGGGAATGGCACACTCAGCTGGGAAAGAGTGTGCAGAGTATGGAAGGGACAAGACGTGAGAGGCAGAGTTGGCCCGTGGCCTTAAAGGCATCTTTTCACTGTTGGGAGTGGTTTCTTTAGGTGCTGCCTCCTCAGTTTCTGCTGTTTGGGAAGTCAGCTGCTCCCAGGCCATTGGGGCAGGGCTGGGCACTGCCCAGAGAGAAGGAATTGTATCTTACCTGGAGGTGTTCTGTTCTGCTGCCAGGCTGCAGAGGAGCTGGACTGCTCCAGGGCACCCTGTCAGGGTGCTGATGCTTTTGAGGCAGTAGGACTCTTGGCTTCTGAGGTCATTGATCTTTATTGAAAAGTTCCAGAAAGGCTTTTGAAGAGAGCACAAAATGGGACTTGAATTAAATGAAAAAAATCCTTACAGCTCTGTCACTTTCCTGCCTGCAGTCATCCACAGTGCTGAGAAGACAGCAGTAATTTGAAAAGCAGAGCATGTGCTTCTCAGCCTGTATTTATAGCATCTGTGAGGCTGAATTGATTTGTGCCACCTTGGGACCTGGCCCAAACACGTCCTTTTGATGGTCCAGGGCAGTGGGAAGCAGAGGATGGTGCAGATTGCAGTGCTGAGGCTGGCATCTCCCACTGTTCACCCCATTCCCAACTATGGAACATGTTTCTTGATCATTTGACTTCTAATAGCAAGCTTGGCTTCTTAAACTGTAAATATCTTTTTGATATGGGGATCATTTCCTTTGTAATTGCATGATGAAAGAATCCCATAAAGCAAAAATAATACAGGCTTTGAAATAATCCTTATTTATTGGTCATTTTGATCCTGTACAGAGCAAAACAGTAATATGAATACAGCATCTAAACTATGAACTATGTACATCTAGAGAAGGAACAGATAATTCTACATAAAACAGAGAAGGCACATAATGCAAGGTAATGCTCACTGTTTCACAGGTTGGATGCCACCTTTTTCCAAAGAAAAGGGAATGAACCATGAAAGGGGGCTGAGTTGCTTCATCCTTCCCCTGCCTCTGAGTATCTTTGGAGGGATTTGGTGCAGGGCAGACTGTGTTCTAGCCTAGCACCCTCTCTTTCTTTGTAGAAGGCTATTAGACATGAAGAGAAAGTTAAATATGTAAGGTTTGAGCGTATATTGAGCTTTTTTTTTCTTTAATGCATAGGCTGGAAGTGGTCATGAATAATATATTATAGCTCAAGCTTTTGAGTCAAATAGTGAGAGAGATTAAACAAATGGAATTTTGAAATATTTAAAGTCTTTTATGTGGAGATCCCACCACAGTAGTAGAGATTACCAGTGCTTTTTTGGGAACCAGAAGCCAGTTTCAGTATTTTTTTCCTTATAGCAGGACACATGCTCTCCACAACTCCTAGATGTTGTTGCTCCTCCCTAAATGTCTGTGCTTCTGTACATTCTATTAAACCCCTGGGCTGAGAGGCAGAAAATACCTTGGCATCTGCTATCTCTGTCTTAATCTGTGGGTTAAATTTCATCAGGGATGTTATTAGACATTCTTTAAAATGTATTCTCTTTTGTTTTAGCTGTTGTTCCCTGGTTGAGACATGGCCCAGAAGGGTCAGTCTTCCTAACCATGAATATTATGGTCGCTATAGCATGTTCATGAAGGGGACTTGGGGACTTTTTGTGCTTCTCCAGGCTGCCATTGAGCATTTCCAGCTGCAGCATCTACCTTCCTGCTGCCTTTGGATGTTGCTTCATTAATTCAGATTTTCAGGAAGTGTGTTTGGAAATGACATTTGTTGCCTTCTGGGCCTTTTTTTTTTGTTTGTTGCATGTAAGATCATAGAGTTTTGAATATTTCACATTTTAATCCCTCTTTGAAGTAAAACATGCTCCCTGTGAGTTATCCTCCACAGACCTGCTTCAATAGGTAATTCTCATTCCTGACTCACCATCATCCTCCCACTGTTTCCTTTGGCCTCACTGCTGTGAAAGTCCAGCTTCACCCTTGCTGTGATCCAGCTCTTGCCTCCACCTCCCTCAAGTGCCGTTTACTTTCATTTCCTTTTCTTCTCTCGTTTTTCTGTGAATTTCCACCATCTTACTTTTATCACTTCCTCTCCACTGAGGCTGACAGCAATCACAACGTACTCTAATCTTAGTTTAAAGGTTTTTCCCCTGCCTTCTCTCTCCTTGACTTACTTTCTACAAACCACATTCATATTTCACTGTGAGATTTTTCTCTTTGTTGTGCTTTTATGGGTGTCTTTTTAATTCTCTAGGAGCATATTCCTCCTGAACTCTCTTTGGTCTGTATGAAAAGTCTTCAGGCTTTCATCTTCTCTGCCTCTTCCTTCCTCTGTACACGCTCCTGGGTATCTTGCTCAGCCCTAAAGATTCTCTCTGTGGCAACACTTTCTGGAATATTTTATTACTTCTTTACAGATTGTTTTTCAAGTGTCTCCCAAATTTCATCCAGAAAGTCAAACCACTGAGAAGAGCAGATTTAATCTTCAGCTACTTCCTTATTCTTGTTCTGACTTTCCTTGTGCTTTCCTTCAAGATATTTCTCCTTGCAAACTGCCTCCATCTTCAGCTGCCTTATCTCTTTGTCCTTTTTCTTTGGATAAGGTGATAATTAAGCCTGGAAGGGACCTGCTGATGATATCTAGTTCAACCTCTGCTTAAATAAGAGCAGAGTTCAAAGTTAGATCTTTATTAGAACTATTCTACTGCTATTTCTGATATGACCTAATTTCTCTTTTTCTTTCTCTATCTCTGCTATTCCCTGAGATCTCTATCAATTATCTCAGATGAGCTGATTGACCAGAAAACCAAGAGCATAAAGCAGGTGTGTGGAGGCATCTTCTTTGCATCCACTTTGTTAGTCCAGTGCTGCTTCTGCTGCTTGGGCTTAAATAATTTTTCCAGATTTGCCCTAGTGTTCAGAGTTTGCTGTCCCCAGGCTTTTCCCAGCCTTCTCTTGCTCACTCACTCACTGCTTGCCCCCTTGCCATCACAGCCTGTCTTTGCCCACTTGGCCACTTCTTGCCACAGTTTGTCTTTGGGGTTCTCACAGCTTTTTTGTGAGCGAGGCAAAACCCACGGGTAAGAATCCACACAAACAACTTCTGCTTCCCTTGGGGTCTCTCATCGTCATGTTCTGCTGTTTTCTGCTGAATCAGTTGCTTCCTTTTCTCCCCCCCAGTGTTTAGGTATCTTTCTAGAAATGATCACCCCTAGCAAACTTTACGGGGTGCTTTATTATGCCTCAGCAGTGCCTCACGGGGCAATAGCTGGGCTAAGGCAAGTTTAAATTAAAGGCTACTGCATCTGTAATTATATAAAGCCATGATTTGAAAAGATCCAGAGAAAAGAATTTCTGCTCTCTTATAATGATTTTAGTAATTTATTTTTTTCCATTCTTTCCTCAGTTGTCTTTTGAACTCTCTGAATTTAGACTGCAGCTGTACAACAACGATTGCATTCAAAATAATAAGCTTCAGTAGTAAATCTGTAAATTTGGCTGGAATAAAATCTGTCATGCATTTTTGCTATGACTACATTCTGCTCTTCTAACTCAGCTTGAATCCAACTATCCACTCACATTTTCTGTAGTGCCTTGTTTTGAAAGATATTGATGAGGACTGCAAAAAGTCCTGAATGTGCTTACTATCATAGTTACTGCTAATCATCTCATACAAAAATGAATGCGAGTGGCATTGATCTTCAATAATCCCTTAAGGGGTCATCCACACTGAATTATGAATTGATCATTAATTGAAAAGATGAGTTAAACTCTAGGATACTGAGTGTGCATACTCTGTTATGCAACTCCTGGAATAATCATCTGGGGGTTGATGTGTTTGTCTGGGATGTTTCACCACTGTGGGCACATGTGAGCTGAAGTGCAGAAAGAAATGCCTTTATGGACTTTCCGCTCTGTTGCCTCCTTATTGTGGGTTCAGTTTGTTGGAGAAATGTTTGTGATTTAATTACTTGACTACATCTGAAAATTGACTGCACGAGTTACAGTTAAATTTTGCCTGTACGTTCCAAAAACCCCTTTGACCTGGGAGCATTTTTGGCACAGAGAGTCATACATTTGCTAAGGCTGGAAAATACATTTAAGATCAGTGAGTCCAACTGTTAACTTGCATTTTCAAATGTCTATTTCATTACAAGATTTCTTTGTATCGAATGTTTGTTTCCTTGCATAACATGTCCATGTGATTTTTATTACATCTACGTAATTGTCTGTTTCATGACAAGATTTCTTCCAAGCTTCTCCCTTACATTTCATGCATTTGTTTCTTTTTCAAAAAAGCAACCCTTTTGCTGCTGAGGTTTATGAGGTAGTTAACTAGGATTATTCCTGTTTTAAAAGAGGAAAATTGAGGCATAAAAATTTATTTGCCCCTGATCTTATGAGAAATCTGAGCTCCAGGAGAAGGACCAAGTTTGTCCTAGTTATTTTCAAGCCAATGTTCTACCTGTAGGCCACTTCTGCCTCTTCCCTGGTATTTTCCATGAGCTTGAGGAAACATTTCTGAGCATGCTTTTTGGCAGCCAATGTATGTATGCAATGTGAGAAGCAATAATTTTCTAAAAGGGACCATTGGGTGATATTGTAATAGGAAAAAGGCAGTAGTGTGGATGTACACAATTTGTTTAGGATATTTAGATTTCATGTCTCCTAACAGGTTAGGTTTTGCCCACTGGGTATTTTAAGCCACAGTCTTTTATCCTAAGAGAAATATGTGCTTTTGTGGAACATGAATTTCATTTCACCTTCATAAGGTGGAGGGGCAGCAAGCAAAATGAAAGAACCAGAAGGAAGAAAAACAAATTTGAAGCATTTATTTTGGAGAGTTTTCACACAGCTTCCTTTTAATCCCTGATTAACAGATGAAAGAAGATACACTGAGACACAGCTCTAGTACTAAACCCTTTGAAAAGAGAATTACAATGTCTTTATTGTACAGGCTTAGTTGATTTGTCTGCAGCAGTGATTGCTGGGCAGCCGAAGGAGAGTGCAGAGGAGGAGCTGTTATCCATGTGCTGTTCAGGACAGGCAGTTACATTTATCCCAGGAGCCATTACTCTCTGTAATGCCTACTGCTGATTATCAAGGCTGGAGTTTCCCGTGCAAATAAAAATTGTCCTTGGATGGGCTGGTCCAAAGCAATGATAAATGTCATTGGTTCACTATTGAACTTAAAAGGCAAGCAGTGAAAAAACCATTGTCATATTTCTCAGAACAAAAATGAATATATCTAACATATGTACAGTGTCCCCTTCCAGCCACGTCTGAGGGTGGAGCAGCGGCTTTGCTTTCTTCTAGATCAGTCTTTCCATGGGCGGTGGCTGCACCATGTCCCACATCTCCACGCGGGAGCCCTCCTTCTCCTGGCGGCTGGGGCTGTAGGTGCCCT
Organism: Passer domesticus; assembly: GCF_036417665.1. Taxonomy (NCBI): domain Eukaryota; kingdom Metazoa; phylum Chordata; class Aves; order Passeriformes; family Passeridae; genus Passer; species Passer domesticus. Next base: position 40,509,903 of record NC_087480.1, on the reverse strand, counting down.
GCGTGGCGCGTTTGCTGGCGGTGACGGCGGACACGGCCATGGCCAAGGACAGCAGCACCAGCAGCGCCAGCGTCACCGAGCCGATGGCCGCGAACACGCTGGAGACCAGGTCAGCTGCCAGCTGCAAGGACGGAAACCACTGCAAGGTAACTGCCACCAAGGGGAGGCTGAGACACCTGGGCTACCCCAGAAGGAAAACAGAAACTGTTCTATGAGCGGGGTTCACTGGGTGAGTTTCTGCTGAAGCACTATTTACTGCAGGGAACTGCAGTAACCCCTCCCTTTCGTCCTTTGTGCTCCTCAGACTGCATATTTAGTGTTCAAGGCTGATGTGTTTCCTGTAAGGACCCATTTCTTTTGACAGCTTCCTTACCTTGAAAATAACCTGCAAGTTGGTATGTCTGTGGGCTGCAGTAGTGATTCAGCAATTGTTTAACCACTTCAATAAAAATTCATTATTCCTAGAAATTTCCTATATTATTATATTTCCTATATTCCTATGTTTCCTTCATATGTCCTAAAAATTCACTATTCCTATTATTCCTGTGAGCTAATTTAAACATATATTGAGTTACTTGCTGGAGGAGTGAAATTTATATGAATATATATACTTACATATATAGAAATTTTGCTTACATTAAATATTGTGAAATGTAGTATTTCTACAGACATTCCTACTGAAATGTAGTATTTCTGCAGACATTCCTACCAGTAAACTTTTCCACCAGCACGTTTGCATGAAATAAGCATTTAGGGGCTGCATAATCAGTATATTTTCACAAGTAAGTTTTAAAATATTCATGCAGCTCTTCCACATACAGACTTCATAAGTTCATCTACAGAAACATAAGCAGTACAGTACTGGATGAATTGTAAGGATGCTCTGATTTTTTGGGTTTTTTTTTCAGTTTTCTATTGCAATGGGCAATGTAATAATGTCAGAAGGCAGAGTGCACATAAACCAATCTGTCAGCGGGAAAGCTTCAGACCAGAGAAATTTTATAGTTGGTAGATGAACGTTTTGTACATATCTATGTATGCACTTTCATGTGAAAAAAATGCTCGTGGTGAGGAGAGAATGAAGTGATGTGGTTAGTGTGGAAAAGTGGTCACTATGGACAGAATGACCCTAGCAGGAATTGAACTTCTGGGCAGATTGTGCCATCCATCATCTTTTGATTTGTATTACAAGTGACAGCTGAACTGCCTGAGATGAATGCGTGCTTGAGGCTGAGCTTTCAAATCCCCAAATATTTAGAAACAGAAAACAGCAGGTCAGAGCCTGTTTCCCAGTTAGATGCTCCATGTTGCAGGATGCTTTGGTGACCTGCTTACTGGTCATTTCTGGGGAAGGGCAGTCCCAGTCCAGAGCACGAGGATGATTTTGCACTCCATGATGGATGGCTGGAAGTGGATGCTCTGTGTGTGCATCCCTGGACTCGTGCCTTTGCCAGGCAGCAGCAATGCCAGAGGGAAAACATTAAACCAATCCTGCCTCTTTCTTTCTCTCTCCAATTCCACACTGATGTAAAAGGTCCTGCTATAATAGTAAAAGCAAGTTTGGCTCAGGGGTTCTCTCCAGGGGATAAATGATCGACTGGGATATTTTCCTCTGTCCTTGATGGCTAAATATATGGTCCCTGTGATTTTAAATACATTTTTCCCAATAGAAATAATATAATGCAGGTGTCAGACCAAATGACTACTACTATAAAACAAGGTGGCATGAAGCATTTTGGTCTATTAAATTGTATTGAATTGGGAAGGTTATTTCATCTTTGGATGGTGTTACAGACATATTTGAGATCCTAGTTTTGTTCAGTACTCTGTTGGACTATATGACCCTTGTTCCTCTTGTCTCAGAGAGGCAGCACATTTTTAATGGTATTTTTGTTCTCAGAAGCTCTCTTTTATTTTCATTGCCTGCTCTGGGAAAATAAGGACTAAGATAGTCCAGGTTAACTCTGATCCTGGGGTTGAACAGGCCATTTACAAGAGAAATTCACTACCACAGGCAAATGGATGGTATGGCCTCACCTCTGATATGTGAAATTTCTGAATTCAGTTTCCACTTTTCCAGCCCATACTCTTTCCATTCCTATTGCAAGCGTCTTTCTGTATCTTTTCATTTATGATAACCTTCAAATTAATTTCTTAAAGAAGAACTTTTTGCAAAGAATTTGGGTGAAGAAAAAGCTTGTAACTTGCTAAAATGGAGTCACACATCTAAATGTCATTCTCAAATTAAAATCATCATAACGTATTTTTAAAATTTTGTAATAGTTACTTATTAGAGAAACCTTACCCATCTTGAGCCAATATGTAACAGAAGTTACCTCACTGATCAATATCTGGAGAGCTGGGGATTTACCATGGTAAAATACATAAGCTAACTTCATTTCTATGTCTATATTGCTTCTGATTTCTAAATGTGAAAAAAGGCCTTTACTTCATCTTTTAAGGTGGATTCTAGTGATCAAAACCCCCTGATGCTCCCATGCTGTCCCCTGGTTTATCACCCCACAGCTCCCTGCTGAAGTTTCCAGTACGAGGTACCCCCCTAGCAGTTTCACTGAACTGGTAACAAGAGTTGCCAGAAGGCTCTGCAGTCTGGTCCCATCAAAATCAACTGCTTCTTTAGTAATTAATGGCTGAATTGTTAAATTAATTTGGAAAATCAGCTGGCTGATCTGGAAAAAAATATCTGAAAAGCTCTGTCCCCTGTCATCTCAGAGTCTGTTCACTGCATGTTCGGTGATGATGATAGACTGAAATAATTGTAACTAGTGATTCCAAAAATAAATGGGTTGAGCAGCATTTTTAGTAATATTAGTGTTTCTGAAAGAGTGGAAAAGAGGTTTTCTGTCACTGACCATACTGTGTACTTTGTATAATAGAAAGGAGTGGTCACTAAAAGTGCAGTTTGAAATTGAAGGTCCCATATCAGTGCTTCAGGCTTTTCTGGCAAGTCCTTGCTGGTGCTTCCAGCATGGATGGGTCTGAGCTGTGAACCTCTGGGATGTTTCCCAGTCCCAGGGGCTGCTCTCGTGTGTAGCTGCTCATCTCAGTGCTCCATCCGTGTCCCAGATCCCCTGGCTGTGCCTCTGGGGCATCCTAAGGGATTAGGACACACTCTGATATAAATTTTCAGCTTCATGTCACCGTTCCCTTCCCCACGTTAACAGGTGAAGACCTGGCTGCTCAGCTGAGAGGTGGCCATAGAGAGATTTTTGGTGTGTTTGTCACAAGGCTGGCACAGAGTACACAGCAAGAGGTGCTCATTGGCCTAGAGCTTCAAAAGCAGAAAATGAAAGCTCTGGAAAGGAATGGACAGAGCAAGACAAACTTCATTTTGTCTTGGCACAAAAAAAAACACCACAGGGCACCTGGGAGCTTGTGAAGAGAAACAAGTTCCTGAATTTTTTTGCTGAAAACCTTTGCTACGAGGGAAGCCTATGCTACACCCCAGCCCCCATAGATTGTGATTGTCTGTCAGAAATAATTCTTGCTAATAAATAAAAAATGGTGATCACAGCTATTTCTGAATGTAACTTCAGCACTGCTTATGAATAACGAAATATGTGCAAGGTAAATGAAGGAGGGTTAATTAACTGGCTGGGAAATACCTTAGAGATTCTCATTACAGTTTGAGGCTGGACTGAAAGGCCTCCTGAGGGCTCTTCCAACCTGAATTATCTTATGAGTCTGTTTAGAAGGTAGTAGGTGACAGAACAGTTTTAAGAGCCCCTAATACAGAGGAGCTGCCAGTAAAAGCTGCATCCCTTGTGGTAATGGACACTGATGGCAAGGTGATACCAACAAAATGAGGTTTGCTACCACTGGAAAGCCTACCTGCTTCTCACTAAGTTATTTTTTTTAGGATGTTCTATTTATATACCTTTGGATGTCAGCTGGAGCCAGATAAGTTTATTTTGGCAAAAATTTTAAAAAGGGAAAGAAAAAACATGGGTGAATTTAGTTTTCATGTAGTGGATGCCTTCATCTGCAAAGACACAAGAAAATGCAGGTAAAAAATCTTTGTCTTTTTCTAAAATTAAGTCTTTTGGATTTTGACTAGTAGTTTCACATTAAAATTGATTTTTTTTCTAGGGCTATTTTCTAGGGTTATTTTAATTATTAAATTTAAATTATTTAGAATATTTAGATTGCATAAAATAAATCATTGAATAGAGTGACATTTCATTATTGTTCTGGGTTTTTCTTCTCATTTGGTTATGAAAATAACCAGATTTATTGTTCTGCTCTGGTTCCTTGATCCGCTTTTGAATGTGAAGGGCCCAGTTCAGAAGTCAGAGCTCAGAGGCATTTATCAACCCAGTGAATGTTTGCTTACCTTTAAGCAAGCCATCTCCCAAATGGTTATTTTACAAGAGGGAACATTAGGGATTTGCTGTAATGAACATTTCCACGTGTGCCGAGTGTCAAAGGCAAGTGGAACAGCACGAGGGAGCCCAGCCAAGTGCCCAGGCCTGCTCCTCCTGTGAGTGACAGCAGCACGGCTGAGTGAGCTAATCCTGCCTTGTGTCCACACAGGGATGGGTGCTGTGGCCACCAGGGCTGAGCCAGGCCAGGAGGCAGGAGGAGGAGGAGGCAGCTGTGGTGCTGGCAGGGAAAGGACAGCGAGTGCTCCCTTGGGTGCTCTCTGGAGTGTCTGTGGTCTGGGTGATGTGCCTGGGCATGAGGGATTAACCACCTTCACTGCAGCATTGCTCACAACGTGCCTGGTTCTGGATGCATCTCCAGACAGACACATCAAGGCAGGCTTTGAAACACAGGGATTGACAAACCCCGGAGCCTTCCCCTCCTGCCATGTGCGGGGCTTTTGGGGATTTCTGCAGCTGCTTGTGTGCACTGGAGCTTTTGCTGGGCAAGTCTCAGATCCTGAGTCCTGACACCACTCACAAGGTTATCAGCTCATTCCTGGTAAGAACATCTGATCCGTGCTGCCCAGATTTACTGCCTCCAAATCACAACCATTTGCTGTGGTAACAACTGGCTTGAATAGTCCTAATCCATGGCAGAGTTACTTGGAAAGGGTTGGGGGCATATAGGGATAATAGTGAGCAGCCAGAGAAAAGCCATTTACTTGACTAAAGGGTCCATAGATATGCTCAGTTCATTTCACAGAGGATTTACAGCCATCTTATTGGAACTTTTTTCTCTTACAGGCTGAATTCAAATAAGAATTTGAAGAATTAGTGTAGTTCAAGGAGAAATCCAGTCAGGCACACACAAATCTGTTATCATGAGATGCATTGATAACCCCAGCCTGTGAGGCTATGGTTTATTTTCAACAGCAATAAAGCGGCCATAAATCTATAGATTGACTTTTTTCTAATAAAAGTACATTAAATGAAGGCACAGGAAGTCCCTTTTTCTGTGATTTTCTTTTTTCATTTTAGCAAACTGTGGCCAATTGCTCTCCCTCACATCACCTGCAAATTGTAGCTGCTCTGTTCGTGCTGAACACCAGCCACCATGTCCCAAGAGCTGTTGGGCTGTTGAATTCACGTAGTAGTAGTAATAATAATAACAGTAATCATCATCATCTGTTTGGGACTCATTTAAGGAGCACAGATTCATGTCAAGCCAAACACTGCACAGGCCACTGGAAAAGGCAAACTATTTTTAAGATGTTATAAACATCACCTATTGTCTTTAACTGCTTTATCCTTTAATGGTTTATCCTGGTTTCCTGCCTCATGCTCTTGTCCATGTGGGCACTGATCTTTGAGTGTATCTATAAACTGTTATTTTTCAGGTCCTTGAATAGTTTACTCCTTGCTGCTTTGATACCTGTGGCAACAAAGGAAGCAGCATAGTGCACTTTAGCTGATTTTCCACTGCTTATCATCAGTGAGACCACCAACTCCTTTTCCTTCTGCACACCTCAGAACTCTTCAGTTCATCTTGTGGGCTTCAAAAGTGGCATTGCATTGTACAGACATTCCTCTTGTCCTGAAGTGATTCCTGAGAGGTGCAGTATTTGCTGTACTGTGAAACCTGATGCCTAACAAGTTCCAGGATTACATGGTAAGAAAAGTGTTTGAATTCTCTCAGATTGAGAAGCAGAAAGCAAGAGTTTAAAACAGACGTAGGAAAACTGCTGCAGGGCTTTTCTCTAGTTTTGCATCCTTTATGAGTAAGAAAAAGGACAGTTGGTAGGACCAGATTCAGCTGTGGAGCCTTGAACACCTGAGGAAGATCTGAGTGGCCTGCAGGGGTGGCTGCTTCCCCTGGCAGCCAGCCCAGAGCTGCAGTTCAGGGGGGTCTGTGGGTGCCACAAACTGGCTCTGGTGCCTTCCCAAAAATAGCACAACTGCTTTTTTCTCTGCATCTTAGGAACTTCTCCTGCTGGCCCCATGTTCACTGGGAGGAGGCTCTCCTGTTGTCCCTCACCTCCCTCTGTAGCCCTCTGAAAATATCTCTGAATCTCTATATCTCAAGAGCTGTAAATTATCTTGAATTTCCAGCATTGTTTTTGCTGTTTCTGCCATCAGCCCCTGAGTTATTTTCCTGATAGCTGCAGGGAAATACAATCCCACTGCCTGGAGGGCATGAACGAGACAGAATCCTGTACCTGCCCCCGTGGACATTGCTGAAGAAAAAAACCTAGGTGACTAATTCTGATGTGTACAGAATATCCACAGTATTTAGGCAGTTCATCTTGAAGAAGAAAGATTTTAAGTAATCTGTTAGATTTCTTCTTTTTTTTTTTGTTTTGTTTTCTTGTGGGTGTTATTGTCTGAATATTTTCTTGAAATGTCTCTGAAGAAATTATGTTCACTACAATCTCTTTATAGTATATGTTTTTATGTAATGTAGTTTGAATGGTTTGTCTTAGTTGACACCTGACAGTTTTAATTGATTCCTTCCTGAAAAATGTCAACTTTCAGTTTTCTGACAGTTCTTGAAATCAAGGAAAAAACATAAAGAGAATTTATGTTAGTTGCTATAATGATAAATTGGTCATCTGGCTTGACCAGTTATAGATCAGAAAAATGCAATCTTTACTGTGAAGGAAGAATTATGTCTGTGGCAGTCTGTGAGAAAATGAAGAAGATGGAGATGATTGAAGTCTAGGATTTAGCTGGGCTCGCAGAGAAAGTGCCTCATTAAGAAATTCTGACAGCCTCCCTCCTGGCACGTGAAGTTGCACTGTTGTGACACTACAGAAGTTAATGAGGAGGTTTGTTCTAATTATAGTGGAGCAAGAAATTGGAGATTGGAGATGGAGCGCTCTGAAGCGTTGCAACTAAATTGTAAAGCAGACTTGAGTGAAACAAGGGTGTTGTTCACGTTAGTCCTGATCTCCCAGTCAGACCAGCTATCCCAGACCTCCTCCTCCCCACACTGGGCTGCAGGACCATTCCCAGACCACTTTAAACAGTGCTGTGCTTAAATCAGAGCAGTTTGCTCCCTCCTCAGTGCTGGTACATGCAGCAATACATGGCTTAGGCGGCCTTCTATTGGCAGTATTAGCCTTTGGCCACAAGGCTTTGCCAGCTTGGAAGGCTCACTTTTAGGAATTAACCTTTAAAGAACAGACTACCTACAGTAATAATTTCTTTATAATTTCTTGAACTACTTGTAGTATTGATATCTGGTTTGTATTAGCTGTTTAATGCAAGCAGTCCAGATTGCTGGGATGGTCTGTCTTAGAAGGAACAATAGTCCTGGTTTTGGCCACTGTACTGTGCATGAGCTCAGCCTTGCACTCAAAAGAGCCAGAAGTGCATAAGCAGCCCCTTAAAGTCTGCATCAGATGTTTTGCTGGATCAGTATCTCACAGATTGCTGAATGCCTTTTAGGCAGCAGAGTGTTGGTTGCACAGAGAGAAGTGATTTGGGTGGCAGTTTGGGAGGGCAGCTCTCATTAAGCTGTGGGCTTTGAGAAAGCTCCTTGATAGTGCTTCTGCAGCAACTGCCAGTGCTAATTTTGTAAGTGTTCCAGCTCTTTTTAAGATCATCCGAGTGGTGCAGCACAGATTAAATGTGCAGCTCCAATGTGTTGTTATGAGATGCCTTTTAAAATTCTATCGACAGCCTCTGGTGTAGGAACTTCACCATCTGCTGCAATCTGAAAGGATAAGAGGGAAAAATCTATAGCTGGTGCAAATCCAGGCAAACCATGCTGAGGAGGAGTTTGTCCCATAGCTGCTATATCACAGACTAGACAAATGTTTTAGTAAAGGTGTCAGTCTCTGGGGTGCAACATCCTTTTCCAGTTTGGGAAATGCTTTGGGGCATCATACAGAATTATTTCTGTGCATGGCTGCCAGCACAGTGTATCAGGTGGTGTTTCTTCACAGGGGATAACTGCTTTGCAGCTTTGAGACAGCAGATTCTGTGCGAGTACATCTTGGTGCTGGATAAAAGCCTCATCAGGCAAGCATCTTGCAGGAAGAAATGGGAGATATTTAAACTCAAGACTATCACTGAAAATGCTGGCTTTCTGTTTTTCCCTGCATGTGGCCAGGTTGAGTTTACTGCATCCCTGTAGCTGCCACAGTAGAAGTGGCACCTGAAGAGGGATTTGGAAGAACACACAGACCTTTTGAGGAAGTCTGCTGTCATGGGAGAGTGAAGTGGGTGTGAAGGGGTCAGGAGGTTAAACCCCCAGACAGGAGAAGAATAAGAAAAGATGCTACGGTGCTGAAGATGAGGACAGTTTCCAGGACAGTTTACAAGGAAAAGAGATGGAGAGAGGTTCAGTAGACAGAGTAAATAGTTAAAATTATGAGAAGGAAGAATGAATTTCAAAACTGTTTTCTTCATTGATTGCACAGGTGTTGGTCAGACCAGCATGTGCAGGATGATGTGCAGGATGACTCAAGATGGGGCTGGTAGTAATGAATTTTTTATACATTTATAAATTTATTCATTTGGAGAATAGAATGGGGCAGGAAAGGGTAATGTAGGCTATCAACAGCTAAGTCAAGGAAGCAACTAAACCATTCCTACTGTAAACCTCTGCTTTTCTGATTTTTTCCATGTATGTTTTATCTATCATTCTAGATTCCAATTTCTTCTGTAAAAAAAGAAAAATAAAAGCAAGAGAGATTTGACTGAGGTATTTGCAATGTGGAAGTACTGTCTGAGTGAATACCTGCTTGTTGGTATACCTAGGTAATACCTGCTCCTCACTAAGGTATTTCCTTGCACATTGTTTTCACCAGACGTGATTTGCCTGTATTAGGCATTATCAGCCTCAATTAACTGTAATGGATTTGCACAACCTGACTTGTGCACACTGTGGAGTTGCTGAAAACTCCACTTTTCAGCACACGGCAGTTGAGGTTAAAGATCTTTTTCTTAATCAGTGATGTTAGTGGCAGGTGTTCCTTTATTTCTGTAATCAGGTCTTTGAGAACAGCCCCAAGGACCCATCAAAGCCCAGCATCACAAAGGGAGCAGCCATCTCCTGTGGGCTGTGGTCCCTGCCTGTGACCACGGGTAGCAGGCTCTGGTCCTCTTCCCCCAGGTTCTCTTGCTGAAACTCTGTGCTGAGATTGAGAGCCCTGCCTCTCTCCCCTTTCTGTGGAAATGAGAAACTGCTCTGTCCAGTGATGCACAATAAACAGGTGGGTCACTGTGTATGGCATAGCACAGGCTGTTACAATTCCTGCCCAATTTTGTACCTGCCAGACACTTTCCATCCCTGCTTCTCTGCTAATAAACAAAGGCAAGGATCTCAAAACTGTTCCATGAAATTCTTCTCTGTTCTTGGTGCTGAGCTCCTGCAAACCAGCCATGTGCTGCTACCTAGCATTAATAGGATGCTGTCAAGTGGTGATGAAGTAAGGAGTGCTGTGCCTGTTTCACACTGTCAGACAGCAAGGTATCGAGTCAGCAGCGAGCCTTTGCTGGAGCAGCACTTCGATTGCAGCCATCTCCTGCTTCCAACTGTAAATATTAATAGTATAAGATAGACCTTCACTGGCTACATAATATTTGCCTTAGCATGCTACGTGACACTGTCACGTTACTTTGCTAATTATATTCCTTGATAAAAACTTTCGGTGTGTTTTTATCCCACTGGCTGGTTTTTTTCCTTGTAGGAATCTGATTTGAGACAACAAAAATCATTTTGGTTTAGCTTCAGGAGAGACTTTGGAGGAGGTGCATGTAGGTAAACTATAAATGAAAAAAAATTCTAAAAACTGCTGTATTAATAATTATTCAGACTTGATTTAGACCTTTCATTTGTTAGCAGAGTTAGTTTTTATCTTTTTTTAAGTGTGCTTTTGTCTTGTTTATAGAATTGTGTGAGTGTGTGTCTGCCTATAAATCTCACCACTGTCCTCAGGGATTCTTGGATCAAGGACTGCATACCTAATGTGGGATCTATCATTGTGTCAATGTATTAATATCATTGTATTGGTATTGCTGGGATTCAACAGGTTTGCATCTGAATGTGAACTGGATAAATCCAACTCTGCTAATTGCTTTTTGGGTACTCGCTGAAGATGCAAATGTTTTAGAAAGTCTCTTTCTGTGTTATAGCCAGCACAGCACATGAGAGAAAGGCCTCTGAAAATGCAGTAGAAAATTTTTTTAAACTTTCTACTCCATGCTTTTACCTTACTGCCACCTAAAGATAACTAACAGAAAATACATTGTACTACAGATTAGAGAGTTTTACCCTGGTATGCTGGGAAGGAATGGTAATCCTATCAATGTCTTTCTTTTAAGAAGAATTCCTAACTTTCAGATTTTCTTGAAGATCATACCTCTCGGAAATAGGAAAGAAATCTGCTGACTCAGCTCACTGAATTTACCTCTTGTCCCCCAAGGCAAGGGGTACCGACTCTGAGGCCACCTCACCCTGTTTAACTCAGATGATTAACTCAGATCTCCTCAGTACAGGCTGAAAGTAGCATTTTCTACAGTGCATGGGGTCAGGTCACCCCTGTCTGCAGGTGTAAGGCATTTCTGGTAGAAGCCCTCTTTGGTTCCACCTGTCTCAGCTGTGAGTGCCTGCTGTCAAAGGCTGCCTGAGTGGCTCCTCCTCCTCAGCACCATCCTTGGTGCTTCATTTCTTATTCAGTAGTTTTCAGTTTGGAGAATGCCTGCCTTTAAAGCAGCCTTTGTTCAGAGAGGGCAACTGAGGCATGAAATAGAAGCACAATTAGCCCATGACCAGTTAGGCAACCCATGGTGGGAACAATAAATGAACTGAATCTCTTCCCTCTGCCCAAGCTCTGCCTGTCAGTCCCACCAGGGCAACACTGCCCTGCCAGGGGCACTGGTGAGGTCTGGCTCAGGGTGTGCCCTCCAGGCTCTGCCTTGCTGGGGGAGCAATGCAGGGAGCCCTGAGCAAGAGAACTTGGGCCTGACAGGTGCTTGTTCATGGAGCCGTCAGACATTTTTGCTGTATGACATAGCTTTTTGGAGTGAAGTATGCCATTCTCTGTTGTTTAAACTGCAATATTACATTTACACAGGTAATAAATCCCTCACATGTGCCTACTACAGGTACACAGTTTGCACTTGGACTAAACTCACACTTCCACATAACTGACCTGTTGTTATTTACTGGCTGAGCACCAGGACAGATGCTCTCTCCCAGGATGGCCAGGCAGGACTCCTCTCAGCCAAATACCCTGGAGTGCAGCCCTCACTCCTCTGCTCCTGAGGGTCATCTCCCTGCCCCGTGGGACTATTACAGATGCAAGCCTGCTCTGGGTTTATATTTTCTGATATTGGAAGGATCTGGCTCCACCAGCCTCACTAGTGGTAACTGCCTCAAGCCAGTGATGATCCATTTTGTTAAAGTACCTGGCTGTGGTCATGTTGCAGTGTTCAGAGATGTTCATCCTCTGTCAAAGTTCCACTCTCTCACAGTCTCACAGACCTGACACTTTGCTTGCTGGCTATCTGTATTTTTCATACCACAGGTGGGCCATTTAATTCAACTAAAAATATGATCAGTGATTTCCAAAATGCTTTTTTTGTATGGCTCTGAGTTACTCTTCTGATTGATACTTGCATCCTTCCTTAAAATATTCCCAAACTCATATGCATTAGCAAGGTAATCAGAAAATCAGGCAATAATATATATTTTGGCAGAAGTGTCACACATTAGTGTTTTCTCCTGGAAGAACACTTCTGCTTCCTCCTTCATCAGTAGTTTTTTGAGAGGATGGAAAGAAATGATCAGAAGCAAAGAATCTTTGACTCCAAATTTTTTGGAAGTGAAGTTGTTTCAGGTCTCTGGGTCCAGGCCAGTTGCAGTCTGAGCAGCCTGAGTGCCCCACGAAGGCAGAGTGGGTAGCTGATACTGAACAGAAATTTAGCTTTCCTGCCTACTCCATCTAGAGAACTTCACTGGTTTGGAGATTATTGCCTAGCAGCAGGTTCTACCAATAATGCTTTAGTAGATTTAAAGTGTGGAAAGCATCCTGGGTAGGCTGTGGTCTCTCTCTCTCTCTCTCTCTCTCTCTGTCCAGTTCCTAGTGAAGAACAAAATAATAACAGCTGGGCACCTTACACAGGTGCCCCAAGCCTTCAGTTGAAATAATGAATAATTTTTCCTGTGTTCAGATGCAGCTCAGGTGTTCAGTGCTGTCCCCATCAGTTTGACTTTTACAAATCCATTTTGCTTATGATTTTCCTTATTTGTGTGATTTCATTTCCCTCAGTGTCACTTTGTGCCTCCAGAATCTCCTTCAGAACCACCTTTTTTTGATGGTTTCCAGAAATGGAGACACTGGCAGCACTGAGGGGTTCTGGGACTCCTCATTCCCCAGATAGATCCACAGCTACCACTGGGGTTCCACTGACAGTATCACCTACTGGAAAATTTGGGTGGGATAATGACTTCCAAACCTGTAGAAAGTGACAGAAGAGTCTACCTTTACTACTGGCATTAGGTCTACCTTGAAGGATGGGTTACATTTTCATATGTACAGAAACCAAGCATTTTCTTTCAGCCTGACTGAGGTTTGTGTTTGACTAAAGGAAACAATAAAATAAGAAAGGACCAAGTGCAATTTTCCATGAGACACAGCAGTGTCCTGCCCGATTGTCATGTGCAACATTTTGGTTACTTCAAAAAATGGAGGCATTTGGGATAAAAAAAGGCAAAAATGAAATCCCTGTATAAAATCTGTGCCTGTGCTGCCATGTCACTGAGGGCTTAGAGTGAACCTAGATAAAACCAGACATGTGCATTAGCATTGGTGAATACAAAGTGAAATTAGCCTTGCAGAAGAGCTGGTGTTGCCAGGCCCTCCCAGAGCTTAGTCTCTAGTTTGTCATTGATTTTAATTGGGAGCAGGTTTGGGCTTTTCTTTGGAGTTTATTTTGGCTTGGGTTGGGGTTGTTTTTGGGTGCTCAGTTTTTTGTGTGTGCGTACTTTTGTTTTATGTTGTTGGGGCTTTTTATGTTGTTGGGGTTTTTGGTTGTTTTTTTTTGTTGGTGGTGTTCCAAGAGTATCAGCTCCCAGGTGTCAGCCAGGCTGTGCTCACTCCATGCATCCTGTTCCTGCATTACTGACACAAAGTCAACAGGGGAGAAAAGGTCTTGTTACAGCCTGATCTGGGAAGCAACTGCACCTTTAATTCACCCACAAATGGTTACTGCTTGGAGAGCAGGGAACAGAGGGTCCTGTCCCTTTGGAGGTAAGAAGAGGACAGCTTGTGATGTTACCAGTGCTTCCCCAGACAGAAAGAGAAGTATTTCCTTTATTTCTGTCATGGATAAATTAGACCCCAAAGTATTAATGTGTTTGAGAATCCCCAGAATCCCTACCCTACCATTTCACAGGGACCACCAACAATCAAAGCTGTCTCCACTGGTGCAAAATCTGTTCACTCTAAACAATTACAAATATTTGTAAAGCTGCTGATTTCCTTGTCCTTTGAATTACAGCAATATCACATTTTTTACTTCAGTGCTTTTATTTTTTTTTGAAAAACGAATAATTTGTTCTCCCAAATATGATTTGAATAAATTTAAGGACTGTTGTGTTTGCTGCACATTTAGATTGGTAGATTATTCAGACATTTGTGTAACAAGCTCTGCGTCTCATTTAAACAGTTCTCTGTTTCAAAATAGATAAATGTTCTTGATAATTCGAAACTAATTTTTTTTTTTTTCAGATTCTCAGGAACAGGAATTATTTTTATTCCTTTTCAGTGGAGTAATATTCCATAAGCCTAGTAAAGTGTGTAATTTTTTTTCAGATGCTATTATGAATGGAGTTTCATATCAAGAACTGAAAAATAGAAGAGAACATTAGGTCTCATGAAGCATATAAGGAAAAAAAAAGACATAAAATTTAGTATCTGAACAATGCAGGCACAGACTGCATGAATGTGTTATAAAGTGAGCAATGACTGAAGTAAATACCCATGTGATGTGGATGTGGGTCCACAGGGAAAACATCAGAAGGTGAGAATAGGGAAGACAATGCCATTGCAACAGAAAGGATGGTGTACAGACAAAATGTGTTAGTCTGAATACTCAAGTGTTGTGTGAACACTGTGCTGGAGCTGATTCCTGTACTGCAGAGTGTTATGCTGTCATATGTCATCTGGGCTCCCTTTTCTGCTTATATTTACCATGCACATTAAATATTCAACTGCTTTTCACTGATGCGTGCAGTAATCCTGGCCTTGTGAAGAGCTTTCTTGTCTTTCCCAGCTAGGACACATTAGATAACCTTATTGTCTTTGCATCCTAATGGCTTTGTACCTTGTGTTGTGACACACATTAAATGTGTTTCATCCAATATCCTTTTAGAAGTTTTAGTTAAATCCTGTGTTCTGAATGCAGACTAAAACAAATAGCAAAGGGTATTAAGGCATTGTTCTGCTCTGAAAAACAACTGCAAAAATGGCATTGTGACATTTCCAATGACTTCCAGAGCAGAGCTGCTCATTTTATAAATGTAAAGATGTTTCTTCTTACCCCACATTTGACCTGGCACTGGAATAAAGCTGAGCCCTCTCTGGCTCCTACCATCAATGGTAACGATTCTGCCATGGTGGGTGATCTGCAACCACACAAATGATGTGAAAACAAATAAATTCCAGCTTCCTCCCAGCTCAGTTACGCTGATTCTGCTGGGCTAATAAAAATTTATTTCAGTCATTGAAATAATCTTATTTCAATAGACTACCATCAGACTGTAAAAGTTTACCTGTGCTGTACAAGCAGTTGCCCTGATGAGGGTTTTCTCAAACCTAGTAAGGTACTACAGAGAGTGAA
This sequence comes from Passer domesticus, assembly GCF_036417665.1. Taxonomy (NCBI): domain Eukaryota; kingdom Metazoa; phylum Chordata; class Aves; order Passeriformes; family Passeridae; genus Passer; species Passer domesticus. The sequence continues at coordinate 40,494,667 of NC_087480.1, read as the reverse complement.
TCAGAAGCACCAGGAAATGCCCTTTATGCTTCCAGCAGCAGCCTTGCAGGATGTGGGTTACATAGCCCCGGGGGTTTATTTCCCTCCCACAGGTCTTGGGAGCCTCAGGAATGCTGACAGGTGAGAGCTGGCTTCTGCTCACTGGGAACTCTGCTGACCCAGGGCTTGCTCCCTGCTTGGGCAGGAGTGCCAGCAGGAATGCCATGGCTCTGTGGGTGCTGCAAGCTGAGGGCATCAGTTTTGAGCAGGGATCCTCAAGCACTGGTCCTCAAGCACTTCTGGGTTCAGTGTAATGTTAAAAATGCTGGCGAGTGGTTTTAAACCCCTCTGATTTCCTGAGGCTGCATCATTGGAGGCACCTCACCCTCAGTGGACAGAGGACAGGGCCCTTCAGAGAATGGTGTCATTTTGAAAATGTTACACTGTCCATGCCAGTCTTTTCCAAGAGGCTGCAACAGCTCTGGAGAAGACAGAAGTCACAGCAGGTACAAACATGCTCCCCCTTAAGGCCCCCAGGAGCCCAGCCTGACCTTGCTGCCCTGGGCTGCTCTGTGACCGTCCAGCAGAGCCTGGAGCTGAGCCCACGAGGGGAGAGCCTCTGCTCCCTCCCTGCAGGCTGTGACAGCTGCAGGGAGCTTCTCTGTCACCTGGGCACCCACAGCTCCTCACAGGTGAGTGGCCTGTCTGAAACTCAGGCTGGCAGCACTTTTCAGGTTCAGTTCACTTACCCAGCTTTACTTGTTCATTTTACCACACTCCTGAGGCTGGCAGCTGAAAATCGCTGTCTTAGTGTTGTCAACATTGGGCATTCAATCTTAAGGTAAGAATAAAAATCATCTTATTGCCTTAAAATATATTTTAATAAGAATTTAATTTTTTTTAATTTTGTGGTTTATTTTTGTTCCTCTATTGCTCTCCAGGTCTTCTCTTGGGAGTTCTAGAAAAGCATCTGCTTATGTGGAGGCTGAAATATGTGTATAGGAGCAGAAATACCAGATACCTGGGGCAGAATTTTTCAGTTTGAAGGTCTTTCCAATATAGCTACCCTAATTTTCCGATTTTCCTATTTTTCCAATATTTCCACCCTAATCTCACAAATTACAAAAGTCTAAAGTATGAAAGGGTCCTAACCATCTGCAGTAGGAAAGAGCATAAATTCAGAACAAGAATAAATCTGTACTGATGGCAAAGAGAACAAAGTACTTTCCAAGTTTTGCAATCTCAAGACAAGGAGTACCGGCTGAGAACTGGTGCAGAGTGGAAACTTAACCTGCAAGGGCTGTAATTGCCATTAGATCACTCTATAGGCCTTAAAACCAAGATACTGTTGATATTTCTGTGTACAAGGCAGAGGTGTACCAGAGCAAGGCATGCAGGTAAAGCCACAGTGAGACTAGGGAAAGCAGTGTGGTTGTTACATTCCTGATGTCCATGTCTTTTAGTCAAATGATAATTATCCATTAATAGCCTCATAAGTATGAATATGTAAATAGCTATGGAATGCATTATTCATGAATCACCAGGCATTAATTATTGTAATTAAGTATCATTTGCTACGTTCATATTACTAACCCTTCCAGTTAATGAATACATTAGCTAATCACTGTAGAGCAGATTCAATCAAAATTCCCTGTCTGTGCTATGGAAGCCTGAGAGAGTTTTATTGAATTTAGATTCAATATTGAACATATCCAACATGCTTATCAGTGTATTTTTAATGACATTAAGTGTGAATCATAACCTCCAGTGCATGATGCTTGTCCTTGTACCCAGGAGGATGGAATGGTACCAGCTGGAAGAGAACGTGGAAGCAGCAGTGGTGCAGCACACGGCAGCAGCTCTGTGAACCAAGCACAACTTCAATTCTGGGACACGAAATCCACCTCCACTTTCAAGCCTCATGTATATTCACGCGTACAATAGGAGAGGGGGGGTGTTTTGTGAGGGATCTGTCCCAAAAGTGCTGCTGGTGGCAGTGTTCAAGGAGCAATTCCAAAGCTCAGCTGGAGCTGTTTGCCAGGCAGTGCCTTTGCCAGCAGCAGCAGGACACAGTCCTGGCAGGATGTGCTCCCAGCCTAATGGGGCTCAGGGCACTCCTGAAGCACGAAGGAAAATGAACAGCCCAACCCTGGGTTTTGTCTTTACTCCCTGGAGGTCCATTTCAACTAATGGTAATCTCAGTACCACAGAAAGAAGATTTGCTGCAGCTTTTGTTTCATTGCCTTTTTAGGGTTATAGTTCTCACAATCAGGCCTTATGGGTTTTGAAGTAGAAATTTTGAATAATTTATTGTAAACAAGAGTTTCATTATTTTTAGGGAGAATCACTAACTCAAGATATAAATATATAAGTTCAAGTGCTGAAAGTTAATATAAGCAAGTAAAATGCCCTCTTGGCTGAACTTCTGGCTGTCAGGGCAGAAAAAATATTTGCAAAGAAAGAATGAAATCTTATTTTGTCTCTGTTAGTTTGAAGCAGATTTTTTCCTATTTTTAGTTTCACCAATGTACTGTAGTCATGTGCAATGAGTAAATGATTATTGGATCTAGTTTCCTCAGTAATCTGGGAGTAAGAAAATCTAAATAAGCATATATCAAGGATATTTTCAAATTCACAAACACATGGGCTCTTTGTAGTTAAAATTGTCATAAGATACAGCTGCAGACAGGGCTCGGTCCAAGCCTGGATTTTTAAGAGCCAGAAGTAAGAACAATGGTCAGTAAAGACAATCTGCCATTCCCTGGAGACACTTGGTGAAATACCCCTCGTGTATTTTCCAAGCACAGTGAAGAATATGCTTTCATTCATCCCACAACTGATGCAAATCCCTCTGCTCTCCCTTCCAGTGTCTCCATCACTGCTGCCTCCCCCCTCTTTTCAGAAATCTTAATTGTGCCTCAAGCCCAAGCACTGTTAGTTCTCATTACCCAGCTTTATGAATGACAGTCACTGGCATCTGAAAACCAGTTTGAGTCTCAGTACCACAGAGGGACCCATTACAGATGTTACCAACATGGAGCATCACAAGCCACACCTCCAAAAATCATGACCTTGCTTTTTGACTTTCTTTCATTTGCATATCTTATATCCCTCCTCTAATTCTGAGTATATTGAGATGATATTTTCCCAACTTCTTCTCAATGCCCAAAATAGTAGGAGTGTGGTTTGATATTTCTTTTTTTTAATAAATACTGATTTTCCACAAAAGCATGAACTCAGCAGGGAGTTTGTGTTTTTAATTTAAAAAAAAAATCAACTATCAAAAAGATTTGAAGTACAATTGCAACACTGGAGATGTATGAAAATTTTGCTATTATATCTTATATTAAACATGAATAATGGCCTTTTCAGCCCCTTGAATTCTAAAAAATCTTAGCAATTGGATGTTACAAAAAGGTTAGTACCCAGTATCATTATTCATCCAGCTATTTTTTCATGTTTGCTTTTATACCTGTTTTCCTTTTATACCGGTTTTCCTTTATTTGTCTGACACCTGCACCTCTTAAAAAATTTAGAGAATTATTTCACTTAACCTGGTATTTGTTTATTTATTTTTTCACTTTTAAAACTAGAAATACCAAGTCTGCAGGAGTGCAGCTGGGGTGGTTGGAGTGGCTGAAGAGCTTCAGTGGGAAGCACCTGCCTGGCCCTGCCCTTCCAGAACTCCTGGAAAACTCTGGGATGAAGCAGCCTTGGCTGGTGTGTGGTGTTCCTGTGAAGTGTTCAGAAAACATGGCACACTGAAAGCAAATGAACAGAGCCATCAGCAGGAAATGAGGAGCAGACATAAAGAGACAAAGGCAGAAGGTTTATTTGGTGTATAAAGGAAGGAAATTTATGTACACGTGCACAATGCAGTCGAGGATACAGAAGTACAAAGAGGAAGAGAGCAGCATTTCTGAGGCCAGGGGATGTTTCATGATGACAAGGCATTAGAGGAAGGAAAGAATTCAATTACAGGTGAGTGATTTCAGTAGAAGAAAGACAGAACTGATGCCCTGCTAATTGAGTTTAGAATAATAATTTGCATATTGCTGTAAATCAATATAAAACCTGTGTTTAATATAGCATAAACACTCATATCAAGTGTCTAGTATTGAATAGAAAGAGTATTGGAATCTCCATACAAATGGATTATTATTGTTTTCACATTTTGGTTATAGGTCTAATGTCAGACATACTGTCATTACATTTATTGTCTTCTACCTTTCTTCAACATTAAGCCCATGATGAAATTTTTACTTAATGTACTGTGTCCTGTAGTGCATATTCTATAAAGTTCATAATGGTTCAATTTAGTTATGTGGAAACCCAGTGAGAAAATAAAACCAAACTTCATTATTTCCTTAATTATAGTTATTTAAGAAAAAAGAAATGGTTTGAACAGCTTTCATTAGTAGCAGCACTTTTTTCGTTTGAATTTTTAAAATTTATTATTTCTTTGTCTTTATTTCAAATAACTTGAAATAAAAACTGTCCTATTTTATTCTGAAATAGGACAGTTTTTTATTTCAAGTTATTTTTGATTAATTTTTCATTTTGATAATACTGAACTAAGAAATGCTTTTAGCTATGATTAAATGAAAGCTACAGTTTGGAATGAAATTTCCAACATGAGATGCTATTATTTTAAATTTCCCCACATGAAAATAATTTTCCAAAACTGTATTTTCACTGGAATAAAAAAATCTAAAATACAGTCTGGTTTTGTTTTTTTCTCTTTGCCTGTGTTCTAGAATTCCCAGTATTACATGTGATTGCCAGTATGACAATTAAACCTATATGTGATAGTATATATAGTTTTCTTTCTGACACTGCTACATTAATTTCATCTCCTGTGCCTTCCCATCTAGTGTTTATTGATTGCTTACAAAGACAAAATGTTTTTTATAAATTAATATATATATTTTTTTAAATACAAATTTATTTACAATTATTTTTAATAAGACTTAAACAAAAACCATTTCCCTGATCTTTTTCAGGTATGATAAAGCCAGCAAAGAAATTATCCCTGTGTACAATTCTCATAGGTAAATACACTGTGCTTAATTTTCATACTAAGGCAGATGCTAGGAACAGGAATATGTGACAGGGATGAATCATACTTTTTTTTCCACAAATGTGCAAAAGTTTGTTTGGTTTTTTCCTCCCCCCTAAAATAGGAGTAGGGTTTTTAACAGCACAAGTGCTGCTGCATTTGGGTGCTGAGTGGTACTCAGAAAAATAACAGACCTGGGGGCATTTATGAAAGGTGGAAAATAAAAAATAGTCTTGATCCACTGTCCGATCCATGTCCTGCTGTGACAAAACAGAAACCTTAACATCTCACTGACACATTTCAGGGTGTCCTGATGTCACTGGAGATTTAAAGGGGGATTTGCTTTTCCTGGATGCACCAGGAGGACAGAGTCAGGTTTGAAGTGGGGGAATCTGCTATCAGTGATTTCAAGGACTTCTCCAAAAGACCAATTGTTCCCTCTGGAGTCAGAAAACCTCCCAGTATGGTGTTAGTCTTCCCTATAACTCTGCTACCTGCCACAGAGCTGATAACAAAACACACCCTATACACGCTTGTTCTTTCGAATCCTCTCTCAAGGACACTGTTCAAATGACTAAAAGGGATAGAGAATCTATGCAAATATAGTAATGAATGTCCAAATAAATTATTTCACCATTCATAAATGTGGTTTTTGTCTTAAAGAATGTTTAAAAACAAACAACAAAAACCCTCCTAATCTTTTACCACTGTTTAGTATTTAACAATGTATTTCATTGTGTCTGCACTCTCAAAGGCAACTACAAAGATATTTTGCTATAATATTTTTGTTAAATCTCCTGGCAGTCATAATTTTCAGGTCCTTTTTTCATTCTTTTAAGAATCCATGGACAACCAACCCAATTACCTTGGTTGCTTCTTAAGAAGGAAAAATCCCATCTTTTTTTTTTGTCTGATGACACTGATCTACTAATAAGTAAAACAGATTTACTTAAAGTTATAGAAATCTTTAAACAAACAACAAATCTGTGATTTCAAGTCTGAGACACTTACTGGGCATTTCTTGAAAGGGGAAATGTTGGTAAAGATTAAGATGGTTGTATTTTATCTCCATATAGGACATTGGAGGTGTAGAGGCTTCTGGAGCAGAGGATCAGGATTAGAGATATCAGTGCAGGATTGACACTAATTCAAATGGATGTGGGAGCCTCCTCAGCATGTTGTCAATTGCTAATCCAAACCATTACCTAATTATCCAAAAATATCCCTCATGATTTCACAGGCGTGAGGCCTAACTGCCAAAGGAACAGCAATAAACATAGTGTGTGATATAAAAATAGTGACCACCTGGAAGATTTAATTTAAGATTAGAATTATTGAAGGCAGTGAGTCTGCCACTCATTGCAGTAGGGTTTGAATGCCACCCTCAGTAAATGTGACAGTTGTGCTGCCTGTTAGCTGTCCCACTGTCACCCACTGGCAGTGTCCATGTGGTGAAATGCTCTGGTGAAGGTGAACTCTTTAACATCTGCTAGCATTTGTTCTAAAACTAAATCGATTAACTAAACCAGGTCTGAAGCAATTCATAGAAAAACCATTCAAAGAAATATAAAACAAGTTTCAAAACTCTGATATTTGTATTGCTTTGCTAAGCTGGTTAGTCAAGGCATCTTCTGCTGCAGTAAAACACAAAAGTTTAAAGACTGCTCAATAGTCTTCCTGATCACCCCACTCGACTGCTGGCTCATCATCCATTCGCAGAATGAGATAGGAGAGGAGCTGAAAGAGATTCTGCCACAAGAGCAAAGAGACAAAAAAGGAGAGGTCGCTTACATCGATCTCACAGCGGTCACCGGCGAAGTTCACGTCGCACAGGCAGTGGAACTTGTTGAGCAGGTTCTGGCAGAGGCCCCCGTTCAGACATGGGTCAGAGCTGCACTCATCAATGTCCTTCTCACACCTGCAGGGAACACAGTCAGCCTCAGGAACCAGGCATCAAATGCCTCCAACATGTTTAATTCAGCAGCTCTGGTGGGGAGGGAGATGAAGATGCTCTGGGGCATGTTTCCACACGTGTTTATGGTTTTATTAACTAGCTGATGAGCCCCACTCAAACCCTGACCTTCCTGTATGGTTTCCAAACACAGAGAGCTAAGCAGGTAATTTCATCCCTGTAAAGCACTTGATGGTTAATGGTGCTTAGCAAGGTGCAGTGCAAGTTCTTGTATGATCTCAGAGCCAGCTCTGGTGCAAGTCCTGCTGACAGCTTGCTTGTCCTTTTCATTGTTCCAGGAGCTGAGGGCACAGTTTCCTTCTCAGTAATCTGGTATAAGACATACAAATGTGTGGTTTTCCCAGCTGAGTGCTTCTGGAAATATTCACCTGCTTTTGAGGTGGGTTTTTTTAACCTTTTTATTTCTTCCCTCAATTTGGAATGCCAAGAGATCCAAGCAAAATTTGCTATCCAGTCTCTCTTAGATGGGCCCCAAAAAAGGTAAGAATGGTGCAGGACAGGTTTCATAAGCCTCATTAAATGTTTTTGAGCTAATTCTGGTGATACAGGAAATCTGAGTTATAATTTCTCAAGGCAGCCAATGGAAGGATAATGAGGGATGTGTAAGACTGTTTGCTATTGATTTGGTGATTTTTTGCTCTGAAAGTGTTCCCTTTTAATTCCATACTCCCTTTTATCAAATGATGCTAACAGTTAATCCTATTTCTCCAGGTAAAAATGCAGGTTTATACTTGGAGAAGAATGTGAGAAATTCTCTCTAAATTATAAGGAAATGCTTTGTTCAGTCATATTCATAACTAAACAATAAACACATTAATCTTACATCAGAGAACAGCATTTTTTATATTAAACACTTTTACTCTATTAATCTAATCTTCTTTCAATAGCTTCCTTAAATAGTAAATTAAATTCCTACACATCAAAGACCTAAGTCATTTATCCAATGTATAAAAACTGTATAGCTATGAAATTACCTATGCAAATTTTTAAAAAGCCAACAACCTCTCAAATCTTTGAGGGAATTGGGTACCTGAGTCCAACTGAGTTTCAGGAACTGAAAAACCTGACTTGTTTTATGTAATTTTCAATGTTTCAGCCTGAATTAAATGACAAATTTATTTTTGAGAGAGACTCTATCTTCTTTTACACATTTCCCTTTCCACCCCCTATTAAGTCCATTGGGAATTTTTAATGTGATCCCAAGTCAATTGATTGGCATAGAATTTCTCTATACTGTGCACCAGTGGCTTTCTGAGGGCTGAAATATTGTCTGAAATGAAAATGCCTGCTTTATCAGTCTAATACATAAATATACAAAGAGGTTTGGTTTTAATGTTCTTATTAACAGATACATTTGAATTTGTTCTGAAAAGAAAGGAAAAAAAAGGGATGAAATGTTCTGATTTGATCTGGTGAGCCCCCCAAGCATGGAAGCACTGCTGGTTTATGGTCTGGCAGCCTGGAGGAGCAGAGGCCAAATGGTGCATTTGAGAGGCTGCAGAAGAGAGCCTGGCTGCCACAGGCAGCTCCCTGCAGCTCGCCGGGCACGGGCTGCACACGAGGACCTTGGGAACTGTAAAAGAGAGATTACTGCCAGCCAGTGGGATGGATGGAAGGAAGGCTCATTCCCAGAGCTGCAGTTAGCAGGTAGGCTGGCAGGGGAGAGAGAAGGAAAAAGTGCTTTCCTGCTGCCTCAAAGTCCCAAGAAATACATGCAGTGCAGAAGTGGCTATGAGTATGCTTTTACGTCTTAAAATTTTATTTTATTGTATCCTTTCCCCCTTGTTGAATATTGTGAGGTGGTACACAGGCGACCTGGCTGTTAACACTGCAATTCAAGTGTGTCTGCCAACTACACTGTGCATTGAGTGGGTGGAAATCTTCATTTCATGTCTTTTATAGCCTACTGTACTCTTTCCACAAAATCAGTGGGCTCATAAGTTTTTGAGAGAATGAAAACCTTTTGTTAGAACCTTCTCTGTGTTACAGCTTGGTCCTGTTGAACTTTTGAATATTATACTCTGACATAATGCTAGTTTCACCAGGTGTATATACAGTTTTTCCTGTCTCTCTATCCAAAATGCCCTTACCTGTTCAGACTATGACTGGGATAACGCCTTCCTAGGTTTGTGCAGCACCTGATGCCTGCCCTGAGGCTCTCAGCCCTCCCAGCTCTAGAGCTCTCTGACGGCCAGTATTAAGTGTGAACTGGGCTACGAGATACAAATGTCACTGTGAGGAAGGTCCCTCTGTTCCAGGCTAAACAATAACATGCACAAAGTGTTCCTTAATCTCTTCTAGAAGTAATCATTCTGTTCTCACACTTCAGCATTCTGTAAGAAAGTGTGGTACACCATGCCACCAGGTATGCCACCTCTTACCATCTCTGGGATAGAATAGGTTGTATATTCACAGCACAGACATGTGAAAATGAAACAGCTTTGCATATTCATGTGCAGAGCATGTAGCTGGTTTAAGTATATGAGCAGAATAGGTATGTGTCCCCACCTATGGAAAGGCAACCTGTCATATGAAAATTTGGCAGAGAAACGAAAAAAAGGCACAGAGAAGCAAGCCTGCAGAGCTGTTTAAGAAATAATATCTTGGGCTGGATTGGACTAAACCTTCCTGCATTAATTTGTGATTTTTATCCCAAACCACAATACTTCAGGCCCTCAGAGTCACTCTAGCAAGGAACTGCTGCACTTAATCAGCTGCTTTGTCTGTTTTTCTGCCAGAGGGCTGGCTGCTACCCTCTGGACTCTTTTGGCAGAGGGCTCCCCAAGGACGGGCAGGACAAAGGCTCTCACCGTTCTCCCACAAAGCCCGGCAGGCACGCGCAGCCCAGCTCGCCGCCGAGGTCGCTGCAGTTGCCGTAGTTGAAGCAGGTGAGGTTCCTCTCTTCGTTCCCGCACACTGTGTAAGGCAATCTGCGATACCTGGGCACACAAGAAGGCAGCAGCAGTGATTTGCACTGTCCTTGTTTCTGGGTGTCTTGTGCTCTCTCAGCTGAAGCAGGGGAACAGGGTATTGCCCAAAGGAATGACTGCTGGAACTCACATTTAAGACTCCCAGAACATGCTTTGCCTAACTTTTTTAATTTGATGAATTTAATTTTTTCCCCCAAATATTTACTGGTAAATTAATGATTCATTTATCATAAAAAATATAAAATGGACATCACCCTACTTACATTACTAATGTGGTTCTCTGTGATACCTGGACAGCTTAGTATAAGAGTTCAAAAGACACAGACTTAACATACAAGACAAAAAATATTGGGCCACCACAAGGTATGGTTGTGTTCGAGGGTGCCAGGACAAGTGAAGAGATGAGAATCTTGACTCCATGTTTCAGAAGGCTGATTTATTATATTATGATATATATTATATTAAAAATGGTATATTATAACTATACTAAAAGAATAGAAAGGAAAGGATCCATCAGAAGGCTAGAAAGGACAGGAGAGGAATGATAACAAAAGCTTGTGACTCCCAGAGAGTCTGAGCCAGCTGACTGTCATTGGCCACTAATTAGAAACAACCAGCATGCACCAATCACAGATGCACCTGTTGCATTCCACAGCAGCAGATAGTTATTGTTTACACTTCTTTTCTGAGGCTTCTCAGCTAGAATAGGAGAAAAATCCTAGCAAAGGATTTTTCATAAAATATCATGGCTACAATAAGGCATCTTCAAATCTGAGGATGTCCTCACAACTCAGAAAAAGTCAACAAAACATGTACATTTTAGTAATTATATCCTAAAAGACTGTAACTGTATAGCATGAAGATGATTGTCTGCATCCTTTGGGCTGCAGCAGACTGGATTTGTTGGAGTCTTCTGAAGGAAGGAGAAGGATTTTGCCTTCTTGGAAAGGAATTGGACATGCTTAGAGGGCAGAATATTATAGGTGTGCAGAGAAGGGCAATTAAAGGGAAAAGCCTGCAGCCTTTCTAGAGGAGAGTCTGGCAGGAATAGGAAACAGCAGTGAGCAGTGTCAGAAGCAATGGCAAAAATGGGTTGTGTGGTGTTTGCAGCCACCAGGACTGAGAGTAAGCTGGGAGGAAAAGACCAACCCAGAAAAGATACTGTGGGTGGGGATAAAAACAACTTATTTTCTATTGTTATTTTCTCTTACTGTATTTATAGCTCTAGAGCTATATTACCATAATAAAATATAGTTTTAGAGATTTAAAACCCTTAAGTTTTTTTTTTCCTGAAAAGAAGATGTAGCACATGTATTTTCAAGCTTTGGAAAACTTGTAATCTTGTCATCAGAGACCTCACAGGACCAATGTTGGCAGCAGAACAGGGCAGCAGAGCTGTGCCTTGTTTCTTCAGTCCCTGTCTCATCAGACTCTGCCTGAGCTGGCAGCTCTGCACTGTCTCAGTCCACATCTAATTGATCTGTACAACTTTCTGTACTCTTCATACATTGACTCTGCAGCCATGATTAATATAGAGACAGATGCAAAACATCTGTGTTTAAAACAAAGACATCAGTGATATAAAAGCCCTTCAGAAGAGACTTGACAAAACCATAGAGATCAGCCTTGTTTACAGTACCTGCAAAACCTCCCTGTGAAGTTAGCAGCACACAGGCAGGAGTATCCATTAATCCCATCAACACAGGTGGCCCCATTCACGCACTGGTGGTCATGGCAGTCGTCTATGTCCTCCTCACAGTGCTCCCCAGTGTAACCAGGCTCACAGCTGCACTCATAGGAGGCAATCCCGTCTGTGCAGTTCCCATGGATGCAGGGGTTTGAAGAGCACTCATCAATGTTGACTTCACAGTAGGTGCCAGTCCATCCATCGGGACACACACAGCGGTAGGAAGTGTAGAAGTCCTCACATGTCCCCCCGTGCAAACAGGGGTCAGAGCTGCAGAAATCTACCTGCAAACAGCCAGTAAGAGCAGGGTTTGCAGATATTTTGAGAAATTGCTCCTCTTGAGGTTTTTTAGTAGGGATGTCAGCATTTTCAAAGTACGAGAGATAAATGCCACTGATTTCTATGGTGCTCATGCACCCCCGCAGGCCATCCAGGCTGTCAAAAGCCTTGTCAGCCACATAGATATCTGTCTCTTCTCTTAAAAAGTTGAGGCTTCCTGCAGCAGCTGTGCTGGTTGCTGTGTCTTTCGTGTTGTCTATATCCATGTGCCATCTGGAGGACTGGGACAGGGGCTCCACCATAGAGAGCATCACTCGGTGCCATTTGCCATCGCTCACAGGCACTGAACTCGCGAGGGTCAGCCTGTAGAAGCTGTTGCCACTTTGTAATTGAAACAGGAGTTTGGAGTTGTGGATACTGATGATGACAAACTCGGGCTCCCTCTCTGCATACAGCAGGATCACGTCAGTGTCCCTGGTTCGAAAGCCAAAGATGATATTGGTGAGGTCTCTGCTGATTTTCCCGTTGCTTCTGTAAAATATCGCGCTGCTCCGGCCGCTGAACACTGCATTAGCGAGACCTGTGCAGAGACAGCAATTGGGAAACCAGGCCAGTTTTGCACCAATGCACGTGGAAAGATTTCTCACAGGTGCATGTGCAATGTAACTGCTTTTGGGTTTGCTGGAAGACAGTCAAATTCCACCAGTGTTTCAGTTATCCTGGTCTGCCCCTCATGGCTGTGGAATTTACAGGGCAGTGCCAGCATCAGCTATAATCACATCCAAAGTGTACTGCTTTGCATCATCTCAGGTTATCACTCTAACATACAGTTTTACATTGCTGTTATCTCTCTATTTCAAAAAAATACATACATTTGTCACTTTATGATTTTTTCCTAAGTACAGGCAGCCTAATTTAATGGAAGTAAGTTGATGGAAAGCCCCTTCAAAATCCCTGTGAGCAGTTGTGCCTGTCACACCCAAAGCCAGCACTGCCACAGCCCTGTGCAGGTGGGACTGGGAGGGCAGCAGAACTCAGCTCGCACTGCTGTGAGTGAAAATTGATGGGCAACGTTGTGGCAGCTTTATGGACATCTTCACAAAGGTATTTGACACCTTTCATTAGCATGGTTTCTACTATAATGCACTTACTCACTGGGCTGTAAATTTAAATGTTCTGAGGTTTCTGAGGATTTTACACAGGGAAGAGGGACAGGAAGGAATGTCTTCTGTCTGTACTTCAGAAAAAAATAGCTTTGAAAGATCTGAGATAAGATGAGTTTCTGAACTATCTCTGGGCTTAGTAAATCTTGAGGAAAAGAACCCTGGCAGTCCCAGTATCAATTTACTGACTTTGTATCCTGATGCCAAGGGAGCAGAGGTGTAACTGCATACCTGATGCATCAAATGTGGTGTCTTTCTCATGGAAAAAGTTTCCTCAGAGGAAACCATACTAAAAGAAAGTCAGAGTTTTTCAAGATTATTCCTGTTTTTTCCAGGATTTCCTGGTTTTTTTTAGATGGGTTTTTTGTTGTTGTTTTTTTGTTTGTTTGGTTGGTCGGTTTTTTTGGTTTTTTTGGGGTTTTTTTGTTTTTTTTTTTTTTTTTTTTTGGTTGTTGTTGTTGTTAACAGAAGACACAAGGCAGAAAACTCACTGCCCAGGAAAGCTTTTATTTTGTTATCCTGTGTTGAACAAGAAGTTGTTTATCCTGTAGCTAAGAATACAACTAGTTAAAAATGCAGTTCTGCAGTGCAGGAATTTTTGAATATCTATTAGGGAAACTCCCAACTTTTGCCACATAAACCAGCACAGAAATCTAAAGGGGGCCAAGACCTTGAATCACTGAAAGTGTAAATGAACTTGAGTTTTAGCAGAAGGAAACAGTTCAGGTACTTTTCACTTCACTGTCTCTGGGTATTTCTGTTCTACCCTAATAATGCAATAGTAAATTTTATGAGAATGCATTTTGATGTTATCATTAAAGACATCTCTGCAAGAAGGAGCAATTATTTTAATTTCAGTTACAATTTTAAGCCATCCTGCAATGCTGATCCTTACAATCTGCATAAAAATAGTATCATATTGGTCTGTCTATGACAGAGATCTTTAGTTGACCAGCCTTCCCATTCCTAAGAGTCAGCCATTCTGACAGCTCCATCAGACTGAGTGCGTATTTACCTTTCCTCACGGTTTTTTATTAGGGCTTTCTTTGGTAGCAAAATGAAGAAATATTTCTTAAAAATCCCTACTTGCTCTTTATCATTCCAGCCAGGGTGGGAAGGAGCAGGAAAGACACGTGCAGGGTGGCTATAATGATCCTAAGGCAGCTGATGGTCATCAGCTCTCAAATGGATTGCTTGGCATGCAGGTGCTTCTTACGGAGGCACTGCTTGAACAACTGTACTTCAGGTATCGAGGTGACTTTCTCCAAAGCCATGCAAGAATTCAGAAAATCATATGATGCAATGGAAATTATGTAGCTTGTCTTTTCAGGAAGATGGAGAACATTCCAGGGTTAATCCAACACTGGATATCCTCTTATTCTTTGAGGTGGAAGTGTGAGGGCAATGTACTGATCTATGGGAGAACCTTGACTAGCTGGGCTGAGTAAGCTCCTGTAACTCAGTGTCTAAGTCAGGGGTCTGGGGGAGAATTTCTGGGTTTGGTAGGGCAGACTCTTCCCACTAATATTACTTAAAATTGACATAACTATTATTTTAATACAGAAGTAACATTTGAATGAACTTTAAAGGCAGTGAATACTTCGTTTCAAGGAAATGCTGCTGAAAATGTCTATTGCTGCTGATCTCCAAAGATTATTGGAACAACTGAAATGTACCTACATTCAAATCCTTGGTGCACCAGCTGGCATTGTGCTTCATGAGGACAGGGCCCAAGCTCACACCACTTAACTTCCTCACATGCCTTCCCCACTGTGTTAGGGGGGCATGTGCAAGTGAAGTCATCCCAGATTGAATAGCACACACCACCGTTGTGGCAAGGGTTGGACTATGGGGAGAGAGAAGAGAGAACCTCAGTATGAATCAAGGCTGTTGGACATCCAGCTCTAGGCATGAGGGATTGTTTGGCAAAAAGAAGACTTCCTTCTATTTCAGATGGAAATTTATAAAGACCAGTATTGTGACAGTACAGCATGTTCAATAATTAGTGAAAAACAGTATTCCAATCTCAAAATAGTTTCATTCTCCCCTATGCAAATACATTTTGCTTCTGATACTCATCATATGAGTAGCTTAACAAAACCTGCTCTTTCTAGCATTTTTGCATGTTTTCTTAATCTGTCATTACAATCAAATAATGTGTGGGAACGTACTAAAAACATTTTTAAAAATTCCCCATTGTAAGCATGTGAAAGTGCTCTGAAAAATGTCATTCTTACCTTGCAGAGGTTGTCACCAGTGCAGCCTTGGGTGACATTGATCAGTGTTCGGTTGATAAGAGAATTCGGTGGATTGGTGATGGGGAAGAATTCCAGTGGCTGGTTATTCACTCTTACATCTTGGATGCAGCCCTTGAAATACCTGCCATTTCTGTCAGTTTCTTTGTTATCTGGTAGGCCTCCAATGTAAAGAATATCCTTACTTTGGATAGTTAGTGCTGGAGTAGAAATAAAGCCTAAGTAGTGAGAGGACTGGAATAACTCCAGCTTATTTGGTTCTATTTTTAAGGTTATTAGGTAAAAGTTTCCATCGTTCACTGAGTGTTTCCCTAATAACTTCATGGAATTTAGAGCTAGCATGGTGAGTTTCCCACCTTCCAAATAGACTCTTATGTAGAGGGAAGTGCTATTTCTCAGAGCCAGTAACAAGCCAGAAGGTTTGCGTGTTCGGACAAACATTGATATGATGAAGTTCTCATTCTGAGTGGAACCAACAGGAAAAGCAGCATAGCCTGAGGAGTCCTCGGATCCAAACCGGCCTGGAATGTACTCTTGAGGTTAGAGATATGGGAAAAGGTAAAAAAAAAAACAAAGAAAAGAAGAGAAAAATAAAATAGTTAGGGCTAAATGACAAAGGAGTCCATGCAAGGATTAAATAACTAGTTCTGGTGATATTTATGTATGGTAGTAAGAAATGCTTCTATTTATGGATGAACAAAGACTTGGTCCAGATGTAAATAGCTTCTGTTTCAAAATTCCTGTTGGCTCCCATGGCTGTAGCATTAAGCTCCAGTGCAGGACCATATGTTATATAATTGGGCACATTTTTCCTCTTTATCATGCTCTGTGTAATGCTGTGTTTTCAAGTAGTTAAACAAGGACAGATTTCTACAGTTTCCTGCATTGGTCCTCAGAAAGATCATTTTGGAAAGAACCTACCTGCTTTGATCCTCTGATGACCGTGGAAGTTAATGAAGTTCTGGGATTTTGTGGTATTTTTTGCACAGATTCCAATCACAGAAAGATGCTGGGCAAAGCCCTCTTGTGTGAATAGATCACCTGTGTGGTGCTGCAGGGGCTCCCCAGTTCTCTGACAGACTTTTTGTTGCTGTGGCTCAACATATGCTCACCTACATCAACTTGTATCCAGCCATGAATCCTGCTCAGTCCCTGAGTGCCCACAGAGCCAGGGGAGAAATATGATCCAAGATCGAGCAAGTATTCTTTGTGCTTATCAATTAAAATGATTAAACCAAAACCATCTGTCTGTCCTTTACCCTTATTTTCAGTAATGATTTTCAGTCTTTTAAGGATACAAAATATGTAGCCAAAACTGTATTTGATTCTGATGAATCATCTCTTTAAAGAACAACAAAGCGTTTCTATTTTTACACTATAAGTTTTGTGATCTTGTCCTCAATATTACAGACTTCCTGCCTAAACAGTTTCAGGAGTGCTATTTTTCATGTATCAAATTCCTAGAAAAAATAGACCAAGCTTTTTTTAAATGCTCACATAGCTGAAGATTCAGTTGTCTGTTGTGCAGTAAAACTCCTGCAGCAGGATGTCATGGGCCAACTTTCTGCCTGCAGAACCACCTTTTTATGATTGCATTAAAAAAATGATGAAAAGAGGGGACTGACCATGAAGCCTCAACAGACCCTTAATAACCACACTGCACTGCTATGGGGTATGGTCATATTATTTAGCAACAGGAATAAATCACATACTTGTTCCTAAACAGACAATTTCTTAATTTAATTGGAAATAGTTTATTTCTATGAATAAGGTTGCCTATATATCTACATCTACTTATTAAACAGACTTAACGCCTCAAAACACCAATTTCAACAAATAATTATTTCTACATACAAGAGTTTTAAGGTGTATCTTCTCTTAAGGTGATACTGGAGACTGAGACACTTTTTTTCATGAGGGTAAATAGAAAAATTCTGCTGAACTGAGGATTCCACAACTGCAGTATTAGAAAGAAGCCTTGATCTCCAGAAAGGTATTTCATGTTTACAATTACCTTGTCACATTTTTCTCTATTTATAAATATACATATATATCATCAGCCTGATCTGTTTGATGAGATGACTAGCATCACCTTGGTCAATATTAACCTCTTGGGTCATAACATCTGGATGTTGATCAAAATGAGTCAACATCTGTTTGTTATTTTGTATATGTAGAGAAAATATTGCGTCTTGTCAATTAAATACTTGGCAGCAACTTTTCTTCAGAAAGACACCAGCATTTCTTATGTCATCCTTTACCACAAGCCTCCCCCACTCTGCCTCTTTAGAAACCTGCCACAGTCTTTTACATGTGACATATATCTAGAACCTATGTACCAAAATGGCACGGTGCCACGATTAGCAAGGAATATTGTGGTCAGCAGGAAAGAAAAAAAGCATGCTTTCTAATCATTCTCAACAGTTCTAATGCCAGTATAAGCTGCTCCTGGCTCTGAATGGTTTTAATTTTGCTTCATATAAGAAGGCAAACTTATTTCCCAGATGTTGTCCTATATTCAAAAGTTGCTTTCCAAATCTTTGGATAAATTACAGCTACACTTCAAAGAAGTCAGTTACAATTACCTTTCAGACTTTGTCATTTTGCAATAAAACCAAAAGGAAAAACTATTGAAAAGTATTGATAAGTATTAGGTAGAGCATGCAAAATGAAGTTGTATTCAAACATTTGAAATGTATTTGAAGGTCCAGCTTTCTGCAGCAATGCATTCAAAAACCCCTGAGGCCAGTTGTTCAGCTGATGTGAATCAATGTAGCTTCACTGGCAGCACTGCAGCCACGCCAGTTTACACCAGTTTAGGATCTGTCCATTCCAATCTGACCACGGCTCTGCTGTTGTGTTTAATTTTTTCCAGTCCACTTGGCAAACATATCTACATAAATATACTTGTGTATGTATACGTGTATCCATACATATGTATAGGTATGTATTTCTTGCTCCCTAAACATTGCTCTGCTGACTGTGTGTGGATGAGGGAGGCAGAGGGAAAGGCGTGATGTGAAGACTTAGTGCTGTGCAATTTTCTTGAAGAAAACTGCTTGTTTGAAATCCAGAAAACTTTGCCTGGGGAAGGATTACACAGCTCAGCCCAAAGCATTCCAGAGGGTTGCTGTATTTACAGCTCTAGATCACCCAGCAGATGCAGCTGGACAGGGACCTCCTGTTGTCCTTCCACTTGGCCCCTGCCTGCACTGCAAAGATCATTTGTAGCAGGGGAAGTGCTACAGGCATCTGCAGCTTTTGTGTCCCTGCTCACCACTGCCTTGGAAGCTGCTTGCTGAGAGGAGCTCTTCTGCTCACCCAGACAGAGCCATGTTTCCCTCTGGTCCCCATGCAGCTCTCTGGGAACAACAGCCTGCACTGGGGATTGTCCAACCCCACCTTGGGACCAGCTGAGGGATGAATGGACCCTGTTTCCAGCTGCTGAAGCCTGCCTGCTCCTTGGGCTAATAAGATTAAACTAAGAGTATAATCTCATTCATTTCTTTTAAATTGGAATCTGTCTTTTTTTAGCTTATAGTACTTTTGCTTGCCTTTTATTGCCATAAATTAATTTCTTCATAAAAGCCTAGATGGCTCGAGGATAAAATTTTCAAAGAATTTTTCAGAGAATTTCAGTTTTTCAGAGTTTGTGGAGTTCTAAGAGCACTGAGAGGACTTTAAAACAAGAGGAGTGGAATCCACCAGTTTAGCTTTTTTTTTTTTAATTTTTGTCAGGCTGAAAAGCAGCCTTCTTGGGAAAGTAACTAGAAATAACAAAGGCGTGCCACTACTAACCTCTTGCACTGGCTTACCACTTGACATTAAGCCCCAGAGGTCCTAAGGGTCACACCGTTTCACCGCCAGGTAAATGGGATGGTTTGTGGCCAGTTTTCAGCAGGCACATCAAACACAGACAGCACAGACAGTGCTCCCTTACCTGCTGCACACTCTGGCCCCGTGTAGGGCCGGTAGCAGTCGCAGTGGTAGCTCAGCCACAGGTTGATGCAGCGTCCCCTGTTCTGGCACGGGTGGGGGTCACACCAGTCCTTTTTAGCACATCCTGTCCTGACATTTAAAGATGACCCAGATGACACATTCTCTGGAGTAATAACATTCAAGTCTATCTCAATATCCTGAAGACAGCCTACAAATGAAGGTGCAGAATGTGTATTAAAGGTGTTCTGTAGAGAGTTGCTGTTCCCCACTGGTAAGCCGCCCAAAAACGTGCTCTGAAACGCAAACATCACCAGCTCGTTATCTATCTTAGCAGACGTTTTATTGAGACAGGACTCTACACAAGAGCTGTCAAGCAAATTAAGAATAACAGCTCTTGCCAAGGTTACCTCCACTGAATGCCATTCTCCATCACTGACATTATGTGGGATATGCAAAAGAGCCTGTGGCTGATTATTGACTTGCACGGATAAATGTAAGTAGCCGTTCAGTAATTCCAACTTTGCAAAGGTGTTTTTCTCCCCTCGGTGAAACAGAAAAGCTGTGGGTTGCACAGTTTGAAACCTCAGGTTTATATTATAGAAAAAATCCTTTTTATGGGTCTGGGGATTCTTCAACAAAAGGAAACTGTTTCCTTGAAAAGAAAATGTGGTTATGGTTTCACAGTGTGTTCCAGTATACCCAGGTGAACATATGCAGCTGAATCCATGTTGGCCATTTTTTAAATGTGGGATACATATTCCATTGTTTTGGCATTGATGATCAGTACAGCCATGCAGAACTTCTGTACAGTTCCAGCCACCATAAAAAATCCCTTCTTTGTCTGCAGGTGGGCAATGGCAAGTGTAATTTCCAGGAAAATTCTCACAGATCCCACCATTTTGGCAAGGGTTCGTGTAACATTCATTGACGTCTTCCTCACAGTGAGTACCTGAAGAATAAACAAAGAATTAGGTATTCTGGTTTAAATAACTGGAGCCCAAAATAACACTTTAATAATGTGTTTTATTAAATTATCTTTTATTAGATAAATAGATGATGGACAAGTAAAAGAATATACTGTAAATATAAAAAGGCCATTCAATTGTCATGGTTTCCTTGTGCAAAGTATTATGTAAGCACCTAAGTTAATAACCACATTTTGGAGAAAAGAACCAAACAAATGCATAGTTTTGATATGGATAATGTGATGAAATTAAGATAAACATCATCAGATGGGATAAAAAAAATTGTTTTCCACGTATCCTATGGTAGCAATTTAGAATGCTTTGTAAAGAACTGAGTTATCACATACAAAACCCCCAAGAGTTGTTGCATAATTCCTATCCATAATATAGTATGGGGATGAGCTAGAGGATGATCTGTTGGTCATTCCTTCTTTCACATGTTCATTCAACAGTGTAAGGACTACAGACTATTATTCCTGGTCCCATTAGAAACATCTTGGAGCAACACTCTTCAAGTGACAGTCATAGGATTTACAAGTGATATTTGACATGGTGGGTCAGTCTGACAAGTGGGTGAACATGCCTGCAAAAAGTACATACTGCAAAAAGTATGCACTACAGGGGAACTTTTTTACCTCTCCTCTACACAAAATATGAAGCAAGAAAAGATGAAAAGAATATTCTCTCAAATGTATCAGAGGTTGATTGGTGATGAGAGCGTTTGTGCAGGAGATTGTCAACACAGTCTCATGTTTCCTCTTCCATATAATGCTTGGCTTCTGATATATCTGGTAAAAGGAGAACTCCTCATCTCAGCCCCATTGTAATTGGATTGATGTGGCCTAAGTGGGTCTGCTGGATCACACTTCACAAACAAAACCAAATCTGTTCCTCTTGTAAAACTAATCTGTTTACCTCTCTACACTGCTGTTCATCTATAAAGAGTAATCACAGTAACCTCTCCCCTGAGCAATTAAGTGACCGATATGCATGCAGTGGATCAGGGAAAATCTGTTTCTCATCTCCCTTGGAAGCAGTCAAAATATCCAAATACTTTTTTGATAATTCATGCTAAGTCCAACTCTTAACATTTCCACTTCCCTTCATGGTTATCCTAGAGAAAAATGATAAGCACTTTGCAGATAATTTTCAATCTAGTATCACCAGCACAAATTAAATAGATACCTTTTCATCCATCCCCACAGCAAAACTGCTGCCTGTAAATCAGATAGTTGAGATGTGCTGAGGCTTATGGAGTGGCAGCTGGGTGCACCAGGCACCACATCTAGCTTTATGTACAAATTCACGCCAGGCTTTATTTCTATAACAAACACAGCCATTCCTCATGGAAAATTAGAGAGCAGCATTCAGCCACAATGAATTGCTTCAAATAGCAGCAGATAAGTGTAGTTACTCAGGGTAATTCTTTCCTTGTCCACTTTATTCAGTCACAGTTGTAACTGGGCCCATCTGGGAGAGTGGTAAGTACAGGAGAGCCAGAAACTGACGCTGGGAGAGATTTGTTTAAAAGATTAGCCAGAGTAAAGTGGTCATAGCAGGTATGCAAAAGACTCTGCAGCGATCCAAGTCACTCATCAGTGGTCAATTAAAGCATAAACTGACTTTCCCCTTGAAGCTTCAGGCCATGGAGCACAGCTAGTGCCATCTCCCTGGCCTGGCAGTGGGGTTTTGCTCTCTCTCTCTGTTTTCCAGCCAGGCTCATCTTTATTCCAGTGAGAGGTGTCTGTGTGTACCTTAATGTGCCGTGGCACCTGGCAGAACTGCCACTCATTGGGGCTGACTTGCTCAAGTAAAGCACAGTTCCCAAACCATTCCTGACTGGGGGCCAGAGCCACGTCTGCTTTGTCCAGTCTGTGGCAATTCAGTCTTAGCAACTTGTCCTGTTTTTGCTATTCCTGTATATGAAAGGTGGAGTTACTGTGAGCTGTTTCCTGTTTTGGTCAATGTTTTAGTACATCTCCTGCCTGACACTGCTCCCTTCCCTGCTCTGACATCGAGAACAATGTGTCCTCGGGTCTTTTACACAACTCAGTTTTAATACAGTGGCTGTGGAATGAAGGTCTCTGGGGTTTTTGCATCAAAGATAAAAATTAGTCCAGCCCACAAGCAGCTGGATCAGGTTGTGCTTAGCCTTGTCATAGGGCTTCAGAGTGGACAGACTGTGCTTAGGGATTTAGAGACTGGGAGCCCCTGTGAAACCTTTCATTAAAAAAATCAGCATTGTGAATGGCTAGATCCTTAGTTGTTGCATTTTCAGTAATGTGTGGTGATTCTCTGTGTGCTACTTTATTATCCCACAGCACCTGCCAGACATTCCCTTTCCCTTGTAACTTGTGGTCCAAGTCACACTTTGCAATAGTGACTTGCCTGTGGAAAGGATAATACAGATGCATTTACCTTTACAATAATCTTTACTGTCTGTGTTGTTCTCTACTTAATCAGATAAGACATAAAATTAACAAAATTATTGAATGCGAATGCTGACTTTTTAAAAAAAATCATATATATTTCTATTTTTAAATTTATATAAGACATTTGATAAAAGAAATTATCAATGTCCAACAAAGAAATAAAATTAGTTTTATGAGGAGCTACTACTATTATTATTACTATTATTATTGTTGTTGTTGTTGTGTTGTCTATAGAAAATGAATAGTATCAGTTATTAAATACAAAGTGACTGTTGTAGAGCCACTTCAATACATAGATTTCATACTCATTTCAGTGTCTCAACACAGTGCTTATTTTTAAAGTAATGATATTAAAAATACATTGCAAAATAATTATTCTGTTGGGTTGTGCATATAGATATATACGTGTATGCACTTATATATATAGGACTACTATTTCATAATAAGATTAGCACAAGCACAAATACAGGTCACACCAAAAGACAAATAATAAGTCACTTTTTTCATATCAAGAATAAATAAATCAGCTGTTCTTGCAAGTGGTGTTGATACTGCTTGTTATCTGCCAATTGCTATGCAAGCAAAGACCACTGTCAGTCAAGATAAAAGCACTCTAGATAAAAGGATTAGTCAATATTTATAGAACTGTATAAGCAGTTCAAATAGCTCAGGTTGGAGACATTAGCATGTAAAAGGAGTATTCTCAAAAGATGTAAGACATACCAAAACAAGTGCAAAGGCAACCAGTTTTTTTCCAGTGGTTACATGCATTAACTCAGCTAAGCATATTCATGTTTTTAAGGGAAAAAGTAAGTAGAATCATACAGCATTTTCTCTTCTAAATATATTACACCCTGACATAAAATTTCAGATAATGTGAATATTTTTAAAGATGATTACTTTTCCCACCTGTAAAGTTGTTTTGGTTTTTTTTCAAAACAGAGATGAAACAGTTCCTTTGATTCAGTTTGATAGCATTACTCATCTGTCTCCTTTTTTCACTAACACATTATTACTATATGGTGGCTATTTTCTTACTGTTAACCTCTTAATTAAACTCCCTCTTTCAAATTTAGCAACAAAGATTTCCTGCAGAAAGGGAGGACAAAAGCAATTATTCAAGCACAATTCTGCTGAATGCCACTGATTTTCCTTTGGATTAAACAATTATAAAAGTATTATCCAAATGACACTTTTGATACACACCTTTGGTTAGAAATCTGCTTACAACCTTTTGCCTTTCCAGTCCCCTGACCCCAAATAAATATCAAGAAACTACAAGCAAACAACCTGAATAAGGTTCTACACATTCAATACAGTATAAGTACACATTCAAATTCACAAAAAGAAAATATTTACCTGTAAACATTGTCATTAAAATGATGTAAACTTGTATCCTAGTTGCAACCATCTTTTTCCGCAGGAAAATTTCCGAAGGAAAAAGATCGTTTAGCACTTAAGCAGTTGACAGCGTAAATTTCTGTAAAATTCACAACAGTTCTTACTATAAAGGCTTCCTTTCCAGGATTAGCTTGCTCCACTTCTGTACCTGCTGATGTAGTCTGATGGTGTATTTTGCCCAAGCCAGATCAACAAGGCTTAAAGTAAGACCCATTAAACTGCTTACACAATAGATATGTATCCTATTTAAATTCTTTTTTCTCCAAGTTCATGCTCACACTGAACATTGTTTCTGTTTCACAGAAATGCTAGTATTAGGATTCATTCAAAACTGATTGGTCACTTTTTTGTTATTTTGGTATTGTTTTTTAAGACTTTTTTTTCCTTTGAAAAGGTTTGTTAATCCAGATCAACTCTGTCATGGTCACTGTCATTCAGAGAAACTGTACATCTCAATAAGCAGATAGAAAGGATCTAAAATTTGATCCTGTTTTTTTATTTATAAAGTAATTTTTTTCCATTTGCTCTCTCTACTTAATAGAAGTCTGTGTCTCTAGATTTTTGAATGTGCTAAAGACATGTAAAAAATAATTTACTAAAAAATTGTTTTCTTCAGCTCTTGAGCAGCATATTTTGATTTAGACTAAATTTAATGAGGGGAAAATTGAGTTCAGGGATTTAACTACTTATTTCTGTGGTAATTTTAGCAGCAGACCTTATTTTTGTCATTTATGTTTATCAATTGATTCTAACTAATTTATTCACTAATTAGAAAATTCCTGACCTTGTGTCACATTTGGGTTTAGGTTCACCAAAAGACTCATACAGAGAACACAAATTTGGATTCATTTAATCTACAGTTCACAATTGCTTTTATGGAGATGCTCAGAAAGCTGCTGCTTCTTCCAGCCTCTGACACAGGAATAAATTGAGTTTTCCTATAACACATTTAAATACTAAAAGGTGAAAATTTCACCCCAGCTCTTGGCAAGGTGAGTAAGGCAGCTTAAAAAAAAGTTCATTTTGATAATTTAGTGTGAATGCACCTTTAGTGCTTGTCAGACATCTCATGCTGTAGTTTGATAGTTGTTGTGCACTTTATTTTGAATATTGCAAGAAGAAGCTGGAGGTTCTCAGTAGCTGTCATTCCTTTTGCAGTGTGACTGTGACAACAGGACTCTGAGGGAAGGTTATGAGCACACACAGAGGGGACAACAGGTGGGGACAGACATCTGCTCTTACAGCTCAGTGACACCACAGGGCTGGTGGCACACTGAGACAGGGGAACTTTGGAGAAGGGCATCCAGCAAATGGCCCAAAGCCATGCCAGAACCACTGGTGGGAGTTTGAACAAACCTGCCAGGAGCGGAGACTCTAATTACAGTCAGAGATTGTGTTTAATAACATTTTCATATACAAACTAAAGAGAAAATTCCATGTAAAGCCACTATAAAGCAGGTACAAAACTTGTGTTAATCCTGCCCAGAAAGTAATTGTCAGAAGTTCCCTGTCAAACAGGGATTTGGTTATGGTTTGGGATTGTCCTGGCTTTGCTCTGGTTGGTGTTTTCATAAAAGATGTGGATGTTGGCTCAGAAAGCTTGCCTAGTAAATTTTCTGATAAAGCAGGATTAGGTGAAACTTTTGATTTTTTTTTAAAGATAAAATGACTTTTATAGGTGAACATAAGAAATTTGAGAAATGGTCTGAAAAATATTGTATTCCATTCTAGAAGAGGTCACCCTTCAATATTGGTTAGAGACAAAACCGTAGTGAGACACAAGGCAGCAGATGCTACCTTAGACCCACAGACAGCCCAAATGATACCTGCATGCCTGACCCTCGCACATCTATTTTTCCATGATTTTGTTCCTCCCTAGAATGAAATACTTCCCAGCAATTGAGCTGTAGGTGTGTCAAACTCTGCATGCACATACAGGTATCTCTACACATACAGGTATCAAATGCAAGCAGGAGTAAACCTTGGAGAAACTCAGAATTTAGCATCCCCCTCAGAATATACTTCAGGAAGACAAAGAGTTTGCAATAGCACCTCCTCCATCTTTATTTTAGAGTTTTGGAAATGCCTGTTATAAAATCCTACCCAAGGCACAAACAAGTCTCTCTTCAAGGGACTCATTAATCCTGAGGCCAACAGAAAGATCTGGCAGAGCACATACTCTTCAGTGCCCTGGGTTTTAGCAGACAATCATGAAAATTCTAACTTTGCCACATCTGTGCAGATAATTGCAAAGGGATAATTACTTTTTGCTGGAAGGAGGAAGTGCACGTTCATGAGTGAGTAAGCGTAAGGAAATAAATTGACCATCTCTGTGTCATTGTAATTAAACCCCATGCTTGTGGGTATAAATCAGTCACCATGCAGGTCAGGAAGGAAGTTTTACTCTTATGTACATCGGTGCACAGCAAGGGAAGGGTATTTAAATGGACTTTTTTTTTTTCACCTGTTTCTTCAGTAAAGAACTGGCTCAAATTTGGTACTGAACTTAATGTGACCAGTGCTCTGATCTTGCATGGCAATTTCTATTGCACTCCTGGCAGGAAAAGCTTGTGTAAAATGAAGGACAGAACACAGAATAGAGTTGGAGCACATGGAAAATGGGATTTTTAAAATAGTAGGATAATAAGCATTTGTTAACATTGGGCTAATTTGCACATGATACCTTTCACACAGAACTCTAATTTCTTAAGGTTGTCAGACCTTGCTAGTTATTCCTTTATTGCAGACAAATTCATTATTCTGCTATTTTTTCCTCTTGCCATTTGAAATGTATATATAAAGTTAATACTGGCTAGGAAAAAAAATTAAAATAGAAATACAGTTGAGTGGCTTGGCTTAATCATTAAATATGTCACTCTAGCTGAGGGATATGGAATTCATAATGTGCTACATTCAGAATGGCATGCTGTAATTCAATCTTTTTAAATGTTGCTGGCCCGAAGCTTCATAGACTAGTTTGAATTTTCAGTAAAATGGATTTTTTTAAAGTAGTAAAAACCCCCAATCCCTTAATCTCTTCAATCAGTAAAGGTTCCTGAGAGCAAAAGTACTTGGAAATGTTTTTCCACTTGTTTCACATGTTTTGTCACACCTAAAATAGTTTTCATTTGAAAAGGAAAAAAAAAAATAGAGAAGAAGAAAATCATGTACATGCCATAGGTGATTAGTTGTTTAGTGAGATCTGGTGTGTTTATTTTATTTTAGGAATATTGGAACCAGCCGTCTGGGCTGGGCTTGGCCGCAGCTCCGGGGCAGCCGGAGGGCCCCGAGCGCGGCCACCGCGCAGCACGGCCGGGCCAGGGGACACCGCCTGGCAAGGGCCAGCACCGTGTCCTGCAAGGCAGCACAGCCACGCTGCTGCCTGCAGCCTACCCCTCCAGCCCCCATCTCAACTTGCACAGCCAGCCATGTGGATCCAATTGTGGGATTAGGGTCTGAATCTGGAGTAAAGAAAAACGCGTTGAAGAAATATGTCCCGGCGTGGCACTCACTTGGAGTGATGGAGGCAAGGAAGAAAATCAAATGGTGGCAGCCCAGTTTTTCCAGGCAGCATCCTTTTGGAGTGGGTTTTCTGGCTGCACAAATGTGTTGTAGCTATGGCCATGCTGACAGTAGGAGATAGGAAGGGGAGAAGAGAGGAGGGAGAGCACAACTACAGGGTGTGACAGATTAGAGTAAAGTGATGGAAAAAAGAGTAGGTAAGATTTTGGAGACTAAATAGATGAAAAATAGTGAAAGATGGGACTGGAGAAAAGGAAATAAAAATATGGGAATCAGTGATAATTCTGAAGATTCTTGTGTTGGCACTTGAGACAGCGTTCTTGTCAGACACGTGGGCATTTGAGGGTAGTAAGAGAACAGAGTATATGTGTATGGCCATCCATCTATACAAGATGTGTGAGGGATGCTAACAAAGGCTGCAGATCATATACAAGATCTACACAGAGACCTGGGCTAAAACTGAGAGTGGGAAAAGGAGACCATGGGAGCAATACCAGAGACAGCAAAATTAGAAAAAAAAAACCAGCCATAGATAATTTTTTTTGTAATCAAACAGCCATGTGATTCATAAAACACAGGGAGAATTAGGACAGACTCATAGAAAAAATTTACATTAAAAAGGACATTGACTCAAAGGGTCAGGACATCATCTAGAGAAGAAAATGTAATAGCAGGTTTCAGAGAATTTGTTATTTGATACCCAATTCTGGACCAGATATTTAGAAGCCAAAGAAAGATATTTGGTGTTCTGCTTTCCAGTATGGGGTTTTTCTGGTGTGCTCGCTAAGTTGGAAAAAAGAGTATGTATGATCCAGCAATTTTTCATGTATTACCTTTTAGAAAACAGTGGCAAGACTGTCAAATTCAAAGCATTAATGATCTGATTTGCATTTTCTGTAGATTTATGAGCTTGTACATTGAGATGATGTGTGTGCATTTGAACTGAAATATATCCAGAGGGATCTTAAAACAACCAATACCTTTGAGTTGTTTAATTAGATCATACAAGGTCATGTTTCATTGACTTGAAAATCTGTTTGGAGCATATGATTCACTTTGGAATTAGGAAACAAATTAATTTTCTGT
This sequence comes from Passer domesticus, assembly GCF_036417665.1. Taxonomy (NCBI): domain Eukaryota; kingdom Metazoa; phylum Chordata; class Aves; order Passeriformes; family Passeridae; genus Passer; species Passer domesticus. Next base: position 40,465,998 of record NC_087480.1, on the reverse strand, counting down.
CCTACAAACACTTAAGGGCTTTAAAAGAGTGCTGGCTGTTGATGAACAGAACCATTGAGAAATGTACTCAGTGTCTTGTCTCCCCTAAAAGGGATTTTCTACCTTGTCACTTGCTGGCTGTTCCCTATTTGTTTTAACTGAGTTAGGCAAGCACAGCCACTGTGCTGTCTAGTGTGAAACAGCTTCTGCCCTGAAATGGCACTCTGGAAAATTTCAGTCATTTGCAGGATTTTCTCATTTTGTTATAACTAATGTGAATTTCCGCAACATGCAAAAGTGACTGTGTTTACATAACTTTGTTGTCAGTCCTTATTGAAACAATCTGAAACAGCCAGAAGGCCAGAAAATCATAATTTTAATAGGGCCTATAGAGTTTAATTGATAATAGAGATGTGAGAATAGAGAAATGTAAAATATGAATGGGTGACTGCACATAGCATGTTTATACTGTATGTATTTTGAGCTGTGCACAGCATAACTGTATAAAGAGCATGGCTATGCTGTGTATAATCACATTTCTCTATTCCTAGAGTATATATATTTACATTATTTATTATAAATTTAAATACAGAAAAAATCCCACTTTTTATTATTTTATGTGTGTTTTCTTTCCTGGGTAAGCTGTGACCTGCTCCAGAGCAGATGTAGATGCAGATTGTAGGTGCTGAGATTTTGGGCTGTGATCTTTCAGTCCCTCTCTGTGTCAGTGGGAAGGGCAGAGGATCATACCTCTTTTCACTTGAGCAGCATAATCCATTGCCCTCACTCCCTGCAGTGTTAGTGTGAAAATTCATCTAAATGGTACCTTTGTTCATCCTAGGTTTCATATGCCTAACCCCTGTCAAGGCTGGGCAGATTGAGACCCAAGCTGGCTTCATTTTTGCCTGGTCACATTTCAGTCCTGATGGCAGAGGGTCAGCACAGACCTCAGCTAGGACTGTGTGTGCTTGCCATGGAATCCTGGCTGCCTGCTGGGGGATTTCCTGCACCATATTAGAGGTATGAGATTCAGCTAGATTAAATCTAGTTTTCTCTATGTCTTTATGTTTTACAGTTCACTTCTGTGGCTGTGCAGACTTTTTTGCAGTACAGCATTTAAGTAGTTTTCTTTATTTGGTACTACAGGCAGTGATTTACCATGATGTTCTGGCCTCACAAACAGGTCTAATAACAGATTCTGAACCCTCTTTGTTAAGAAAAAATAGTGCCCATAGGACAGAGACTACAGCCATAATTGTATTGATCATTATAATTCTCTGTATTAGTGTCATGTTGTTAGCACAGCCAGACTTGAAGAATTACAGCAGTGGGAGAGCAATCTGAATCAGATCCACCAAATCTACTTCTAGCAGTTAATTATCAGCATAAATTAGCTGTCTATACCAGGTTTTTTTCTTCTCTCCAAGACTATTGAAAGTGCAAAGTTCATTGTCAGCCAGGGAAGGAAAGTGTTTTCCTTAATCTGGTTCTCCTTACACAGTCAACAGAAGTCCTTTTCTAAGTTAATTCAAATATTTTTAAAGGATCAGCATCCAGGTCATCAGTAAAAGGCTAGCTCAACTTCTTTGAAATTCTCCTTGTACCTGAAAAAATCAGTCCAGGCACCTAAACAGAAGCAGGCTGTGCCTTACTAGAGTCACCTCTGAGTTTATTTTGAACAGTGCCAATGAACAGGCACAAAAATTCTGGGCTTTATCACCTGTTCCTCTTATTAGCAAACACTGTATAATTAAGAGCTAGATGCTACAGGGAACAATTAATGTAAGAGCTTTTATGTAGTATATCACATAAAATTAGTTTCAGTGCTCACTTTATCAGCTTATTTTTATTACTCAAAATCCCCACATATTCTTTATGTCCTTGAGAAGACCTTAGACCTGGGACTCATCACTGCTAATTAATTGCCAGCAAACTGCAAAACTCCTGAGTCCAATCCACCAAAAGCATTAAAGCAATCTTTTTATTTATTAATAATTGAAATGGGAACTGTGTATATATATATATACACACACACACACACGCATATCTATATCTATATATCTATATATATATCTGTGTACATTTGTGGATACAAAATTAGAAAGAGTTCTTTATGCACCTGAGAGTTTGTGCTGGGGAGACAGGTAATCTTCAGGAAGGACATGGAATTCTTCAAAGGGATTCACCCTCCAAGCCCATCCAGCAGAAGAAGCTGTGGCCAGCTGGCAGGAAAGCAGCTCTGCCATGCTCTGAGCAGGCTGGGCATGAGGCAGATGTGAGCCTGGCAGCAGAGAGGACCAACACATTCCTGGTCTGTGCTGGGAATTGTGCTGCCACCAGGTGAAGGGAGGTGACTTCATCTCTGCTCAGCACCAGGGAGACCCTGCCAAGCCCAGCTCTGCTCTCCCCAGGTACAAAGAAGGAGCAGTGACAAGAGGGCAGGTCTGGCCAAGGGCCCTGAAGGGGTTGAGGAACTGGAAAATCTGTCAGGAGGAGAGACTGAGAGCTGGGGTTGCTCAGAGGTTGAAAGGAAAGCCAGTTTTAAAGGCAGGAGATAGCCTTCAATTAAAATATAATATAAAAACTTCACCCCAATTTGCCTGTTCCTTCTCTTTGGTTCCTTCTCATGGATGGAACTCTTCTCAAGACATGCTCACATTAAGTGTGACTCTCAGCTGTATAGATGTCCTGCTTTCCATTTCAAAATGCTGCATCTAGTAAAAAAATTCTTTTTAACAACCACAGGTGGTAAATCTGACACATAATCACACTGTAGAAGTTAAGAGTTAATATTAGGGTTCCTTACTCCATTCCCCTGTACACAGGCTTGGCAGTGTTAATCCAGGAAGGTTTAGAAGATTATGTGTACATGACAGCCCTGAGGATTTCCATCATCGTGATTTTCCTTCCAACTCTTTTTTTGAAGAGCGTAATGACCTATGACAACTGAGCTTTATTCTCTGAGGAGCCTGACATTGCTTCTGTTTAATGGATCAGACAGTTTGTGATACATCAGCTCTAGACACTTTCTTCCCCATGTCAACCTGGGGTACCTCTTCAATATTTCCCATCTGTGCTGACCTGTGTGATCAAGAGGTCATGTCCTGAAGTCAAACCCAGAATCGAAACACTCACTCCTACCACGGGCCAGACTATTAATGCAACCCATTTAATTTACATCAACTTGGAACTTGACATTCAATTTCTCAGTCCAGAAGCAATTATTTTTAAAGGAACATGCCAACAATATTGCTTGGCTTAGAATGGTGAAAGTTCAAAAGGGTAAAAAACATTTCACACCATAAATAAAGAATTGATTATACTTGAAAACAAAGTTTGTAATTACTACTGACATTTCTGAGCCTAGATGAGGTGCCTTTTATGCTTTAAAAACTGATGTCATTCCTGCCACTGGCATTATGGGAACCTTATGTAAGGGTCTGAAATAGTCCTTTGCTGATATTTTAAGTACAAAGAGGAAAACATGAACATTTTGCACAATTCCTGGGGTTTTTCTTTTGTCAAGAAGGGGTGCAAAATTCTTTGTGGTTGCTTCCCTTCAGTGAATAGTCTGTGAGCAGGACATAATTAGTAAAATTCTTAATTTGTTGTTCTTGTGTGAAAGCCAAGCCCACAATGTGCTACAAAATTTTAACTAGGAATAGTCCTGTTTGGATCACCAAATTACTCTTTTCTACTCAAAACTATGGTGCTTGCTTTCTCCACAGCTTTTACAGCCCTGGGTGGACTCTGCATGTCCGGCTGCAGACCTGAGCTTCCCACAGAAGATCCTGCTAACCAAACTGCGTGGTGAAAAAGCTGAAAACTGCCACTAAGAATATGGACTAGCAAACAGGGCTCATCACAAAGTCCTTGGGAAGCAGCAGCTCCCAGAGCAGGCTGCAAGGACAGCCCTGGCACAGCAGCTCTAGCCAGAGCTCGGGAATGTCTCACAGACACTGGACATGGACAGCATTCCTCGCTCCCTCTGCTGGCTCACAGGTACAGAGACCTGGTTCTCAGAGCTCTGATGATACAAAAGTGCTGATTCCAATCCTAACAAATTGCATGTTTTCCCAGCAGCTGATACTTTTTTAGCAAGGTAATACAAGGTTATGCTAAGCTGTGTAAAACCTTTCGTTTGTAAACAAAGTGATGAATGGCATTATACCATTTATATTATAGCAGTTTAACAGCAGCCTGCATACTTTAATTTTTTATCTCAATGTAGGTCAATATTGTCAACATAATAAGCATTTGCAGGTTTGGCATGCAAAGATCATGCATTTTGCAGAAAGGAATGAAGACAAATCCTTGATTCCCACCTCAAAAAAAAAAATCCAGCCAGAAAGCTGTGCCCTTCAAAATAGCAAAAAATGAAAATCGGGGACCTTTTTAACTAGTAAGGCTTTCTATAAGCAGAGGAATAAAGTACTCTGAATTAGCTGTTATGTATGTGTTTACACATGTGTGCATTTCTTTATGTATTAGGAAGGACATATATGTGAAAACACATTTATTCTATATGTTCATGGTTCATGTACCAGCCTATGTGCTTTTTCCTGACTGAACTCTACCAGCTTTTCCCATGCTACTCATGAGGAGTTCCTCTGTTATGTAGGGAAAGAGAAGTAATGCCTCTTAAATGTTTGGCTGTATAATTTAGTGTATTTCCAATAAACTAAATTTTAATGGAGTTCACAACGGTGACGTTATTAAGGCTTGTTTTGAAATCATCTGTTGAACAAAACACTGAACTATTAAATCAGGTCATTTTGTTTATCACTTGACATTTGACCTTAAATATGCCATAAATTAAAAAGTATTGAGAAAGTAAAACATATTAGTCCTATAGCACAGGTCTTCTTTTTCCTGTCTGCTTGCCAAGCACTTTTTCCAGAGCAGTGAAAGCTGGATGTGTAGATTTAAATAAAGTTCCTTTCTGTTTGAGCAAAAGTTGTGCATCTGCTTAACTTTGCAATTTGCCTGTAACTGAAGCAGAACAATGCAGTCTTACACAAAGCAGTGCTAAAAAGCATATGCTGTAAAGTAACTCCTGAGATGGACAATCCAATTCTGAAGGAGACGAGCAAAGTTCTGCTGTCAGGTGTGTGCAGTACCTTTGATTTCACACAGGTTTGTGCATGGCTATCACTTAGACCACACTTTAAACTCAACTCTCATTAGTGGTAGCCTGTGCCATCAGATGTGTAACACTGCTGGGCTGGGGAAAAACCAAGAAAGAAATTAAAAGGCCAGAGAGATTCTTCAATATAGGAAGACAGAACTGAGTAGGCTCATAAGCTTAGTCAAGAGGTGGCAAAATTGGATTGTAGAGAGGCTATAAATACATGAGTTATGCCAATTAAAAAGGCTAGGAAAGGTTTATCCAGAGATTTAAGAAAGAAATCAAAAAGGTAAGTAGGCAGTGCTTGAAGAAGGCCCCAGGAGGAAAATTCTTACTGGATAGACTTGATTTAACAAGTAGTCAATCATACGATGGAATGACCCACCAAGAATGAATGTCAGTAAAATAACAGGTGCTTAAAAAGCATTATTCCTGATGCCAAACAATATCCAACTGCCTTATTTTTAATTATTTTTTAAAGCATTTTCTTCCAGGTACTGGACACATGAATTCATTAAATCTAAGGACATTATCTGTCTGTGTGCTGCAAGATCTGGGAGTTTATGGATTAAAAGCCATTCATCCCCTCCTCCTTCCCTTCAAGGAAAAAGCTTTTCATGCTAAAAAGTGTTTATGTGCAACACTGTTTAACACAGAGAGATGTGCCAGATTCAAAATATCCACTGCTTCCAGGCTCTGTCAATCACACTGGACTGCATTATACAACTTAACATATCAGTGCAACTAGAGAAAATAGATCGTAGTAATGATGGGTCAGCTGTCAAATTTAAAAGCATAAAACTCTATACATGTTCTGAAAATAATAATGGTAGATGCTTCCTAATGTTTGAATATCATATATTTCTAACTAAAAAAAAAACCCCAAAGCATCTGACCTTTGTGCACTCCTTTGGTGCTGAATAATGCAGAAGTGATGGCAGACATGTCTTTGCATTCCTAGTTGCAGCTTGCAAAAAGGAGAGACATTGTAATACATATTTCTCATTAAAAAATATACATAGGTATATCAGGGTTCTAAATATCACTCCCAGTGCTAAAAGCCAGGTTTGGGAATGAATTCTGTAAAGAGTTGTCATAAAAAGCTTGAGAGCTCATTTCCTAATGATCATGGTTCAGCTTTTGCTAAATTTTAACAGTGCAGCATTACCAGTAAAAACACTTTTCTCTCAAAAAATTCCCTTGTATAACAGAAATAACAGGGACAAGCTGAAATTCTCAATAAAGCCAAATTTTATTTCACTACAAGGAGTCCTCTGCATAGTCAGTGGCCATGCTAGGTGCATATTTTGTTTCTAGGATCTGAAACTATTTCAGTCTCTACTTGGAGCACATTAATTGGGGTAAGTGGATCTGATAATGATGTACAAACACATCCTTCATGAGCTGTGAGATTCACTATTCATCAAAGTAATGTCATTCATTATGATCCTATTGGACCTTATTCTATTTTTCTGAAGTGCAGATAATACCCAAACATTCAAATTCTAGTGAGTGAAACCCAAGCTGCAGAATACTGTAATCACAGAAATATTTTCAGGTGTTATTAATAACACTTAGGAACATATGCTACTCTTTTCTGAAGTGTCTTCCACCAAATCAGGATTTTTTAACCAGTGGTAAACACTAGGTAACTACTACAGGCAGAGTCAATGCCTTCAAGCAGTCGCTCTCAGAGTCTGCTGCCATGGAGGGGACAAGTTAAGTAATAGGAAGATTAATTTTTACCAAAAAAAAAAAAGCTATTAGGCTTTCATAAAGTGTCTCAAGATATGGGCTGTTAAGGAAAGAGCTGTCATGAAAAACACAAGTCAGTCTTAGTTGCTGTGGTGATTTATATGGTGAAAGAATGTAAAAATTACACTTTCTTTTACTAAATGGTATTTCTTAAAATTGTTCAAGAGGAACACTAGCTGCAGTAGAAATGAAATTGAAATGTCCCACTAGTTCTCTAATGGTAACTGATAAAGGAATGACAGATCCATAAATTCTTCCAGCTACAACCCAATTTCAGTGCTGCCCACAATGTTCTGAGGTATTGCTGCCCTTGCACGGCCATTACCTTACAGAGTGTGTGAATTGTGAGCTCAGCCTCGGCTCTCCTTCTGGAGAACTATCCAGAAAGGGTAATCACACTGTGATCACTAACAGTGTGCTTGGTCTGGGAGCTAAGCACGTAACAAATCATTAGTGCTTATTGCAAAGAAAGCAGTTTGATTGTGAATGAAGAGACAAGAAGAAGCTGAGGATCATGCCTCACTCTTGGGGCCTGAAAGCATTTGCTGCCCCCTGGAACAGACCACAGACCAGTGGTAAAAGACACACTTTGTCTTTTGAAGAGAATATTCTGATCGTTTCCAAAAATTAGAAAAAAAGGGAAGAAGGAAGAACTCTGTGGCAGAAATAGAGGAGCCAACTGAGAAGGAATCGGTTCTGAAAATGTGAACATCTCTTTACCAGGATGCTCCTAACTGAAGAAATGTTAAATAGTATTAGTGCCTAGAATCGTTAAAAGCTTGTCCAAATGCTCTTTCAAGATCAGAGACTTTAGCAGAGTTGCAAAATTACTTTAAAGTGCTAATTGTCTGTTTGGTGTAGAGTTTTTACAGGCAGTGGGTGCCTGCCAGGCCCTGAGGGCATCCTGTGTTGGTCCAGCCCATGCCCACGCTGCCCATGGAATGCTGGAGCCCCTGGAGACTGGCTGGGAGCAGGGACAGGAGCTGCTCCTCCTCCTTCCTCTGTGCTTTTGAACCCAGGGACACGTGGAGATCACAGGGGCTGGGACAGAGAGTCCACTATTCCCCACAGAGATGGGGCAGCGCTGTCGGAATCTCTCCAGGAAAGCAGTGACTGCCACACTCAGAGAACAGCCACATTTTTCATGTTGGGCTGCACATCTGCCCGACACCACCGAGCTGGTTTTGTAAGGGAACATTTCACAGCAGTCCAACAGTGGAAAAGGGATCCTATACTGACTGTCAATGCAGTTTGGGCAGTGAAGAAATGTGTTTGCATGCCAATTGCAGCCTCTCTGTGGTTCCACAGTGGTAAGTAGTCCAGAGAAAAAGAGAGATCTCAAGCCCTAATTCTATTTTTTCAGCAATTCATCTGTGTAGTACACACAAATGTACTTGGAATTTTTCCTTAAACCAGCTACTTTTGTTGGATATTTCACAGTATTGACATTTTCTTTCTTGAAACCGCTCATATGGGAATAATAATTAGCCAACAGTACCTCTGGACCTGTTAATTTTGAGTGCCTCTCTTCCCTGAGGGAGAGGCCTGAGTCCCACTGAAAAGAGGAGTGATGCTCTTGAAAGCTTAACTTGGAAATTGCTTTTTCTCTCTGTATTTTCTCCTTTTTTATCCTCATTCTTTCCGTGATCAACTTTTTCTTATTCTGAAGTCTTGGAATCAAGAGAAAATAACCTTTTAAACTGTGATGACAGGCCAGGGCATAAAATGAATTAACCTGGTATAATGGAGGAATGATTGACTACCATGGTGTGAACAGCTGAAGGACAGATAAAGAAATAAATGAAAATATAACATTTGGATTTTGGAGATGAAATCTTTATTATTCATCTCCTTGATTTAATTTTTGTAAGTCATATAAGCTTTATATAGCTGAGGATGGCAGCTGTGTGATTATTATGTTGATGGTTAAGGTTTAAAAAATAAAGAAAATGCATAATTATTTTTATAGTTATAAGAATATATGCATGTACTCTGAGTGTCCCAAGTGAGTGGTAATGTGCCTATGGTCCTACCCACTACCCATAAATAATATTTATGTCTGTCCCACACTGTCAGAGGCAGGGGAGAGGAGGATGGCTGGCTCAGTCTGCCCTGCTGTCTGGTGGTGCTCTGGCCACAGCAGCACCTACAGACATGCAGGGAGATGGAAGCTCTGTGTGCTCTGTGGTTCTGTCACCCTGCCCTAAGTGCAGAACGAGAGCCCAAATAATTCAGTTTCTAAGAACTGGTGCCATGATGTTCCCAGTTCAGTGTCTGGCTTGAGGTTCTCTTTACTTAGCTGAGTGTTCAGCACTCTCCCATACTGGCCATTTATCTGCCTCATCTTCTGGCTCTGGGAGACAGTTTCTTTCCCCCATGCATATGGCAGGAATTCAATATGCATACGACACCAGTCTGATCATATCATTTCTCTTGCAGTAGTCCAACAGGCTGGGAAAAGGGCCAAGGAAATTTAAAAGGGAAAAACAGAAAACAAGACAAACGAAAAGGCCAAAAACCATTTAGGAATTCCTGGTGCCAAAGCAAGCAGCAGCACTGGTGGCACAGCTGGCACACAGCAGATAACAAGCCAGCAGCATGGCCAGGCCCTCAGCAGCCAGCACTCGTGTGTGACAGCAGGCACCCTGCCTGCAGCCAGGGGATGGGCTCTGCTGCTCTCCTCCTCACCGAGCTGAAGGAAAATGCATGCACTTCATCCCTGTTCCCATCCCTGCTCCCAGCACTGTCCCCCAGCACAGATTTTTAGGCACAGGACCAGGACCTGCCTGCCTGGCACACTCCCTGCTCTTTGGGCTCTGCTGCTCTCCTCCTCACCAAGCTAAAGAAAAATGCATGCACTTCATCCCTGCTCCCAGCACTGTCCCCCAGCACAGATTTTTAGGCACAGGACCAGGACCTGCCTGCCTGGCACACTCCCTGCTCCTTGGGCTCCGCTCCACTCTGGAATGTGTCACTTGGTGGACCTTGCAAGTTCAGGAGCTCTCTAATTTTGACATGGTGTTAAGTTTATTACAACCTGGTGAAATGAGTCACTACCAAATCCATAGCTCTGCCTTTCTCCTTTCTCACAGGTTTTCATGAGCGGAGTGTAAAGTTTAACCTTTCAAATAACAGCCTTTTTAACAAAGGTGCAGTGCTAGAGCAATACAATATATCCACAGTATGAAAGGACACAGTTCTAGGGTAACTATTGCCTTTACCTCGCAGCAACAAATCACAAGACCTTTAAATGAAAGCCCAATTTATTAAAAGTACTGTTGTGCTAGGGGGCCAGCATGCCAAGGTAATCTAAAAAAAGCTAGGGCTTGCTACTGCAGAAGTACTGAGACCTCTTGAAATCTGAGTATCCACAAACACTGATTTAAAAGAAGTTTAACCCTTTGTAGAACCTGTGCTAAAATTTTCTTAGATCTGGCTAAGGAATATCTAGTGTCCTCAAAGAGTTTCTAGCTGGGAAAAGTCTCCAGACTGGGATTTATACATTTAAGAATCAAATTGTCTAAATAATTTTGATTGTAGATTTGATCCTTTTAAGACTTTCAGTAGGACTACTGACTATTTTTCAAGTCACCTGAAAAATCACTATCTGTAACAAGATACTGCCCGGTAATATTTATTCCTTTCTCCAGTTTCTGAGGAAAATATTTTATCCTGACCTAAACATGTGTTTAAGTTCCATTATCTCCTGCCCTTAGATTTAAAACTGTAGTCCAAAAGGTGGATATTCTCAGTTTTTCAGTTCAGTTATACTAATTTGTTTGAAATCTTATCCGGTAAGTTCAAAGATGCTTGTTACGTATTGACAAGAATCCTCAGTTGTCAATACAGCATTAGATTAGATCTTTCCACTTATTTCAATGGCTTTTGGATCAGGCCCTTGGGTATGTGGATTACTATTTATGCATATAACCTGCTTTGGTGAAGTATGATTATAATTAAATTAAATAATTATAGTTATTATGAATGCTTTACTGAGGATAGAGATATAATAAAACAAATGCAGTTTATTCAATAAAATCTCTGTCCTGTTGCAATAAGAATCTGAGGAGTTATATCTGAAGCACATACAACAATTCAGGTGTTAAGGCTGGAAAAACTCCTGAGTTATAGCTGCAGAAACATAGAATTTGGGGTGTCAGTGAAATATGATGTTATCCAGATGAAAGGATCTGACCTTTTCTGCAGGTGGCTGTTAGTTAATCTCCATTAGATAAGCACCATACAGTAAATGGTCCTGACCAAGGACTCACCTGCTGCCTTGAATCACACTACTGCTATCAAATCTAATCTTAAATCTTCTCTAATTCTAATTTAAAACTAGGGGCTTATTTATTATTTGGCTATAACTGGAGAAATTGCTTGTCCAGATCGGAGGTGAACACTTCCAGTCCTGCCTAAAGGCTTTTTGTGCTGAAGCTTTTGACATGCAAGGAGGCTGAGGCTCATTTTAAGCACTTCTGATTTTCAAGCTACATGGGAGAAGGGGAAAGACCAGAGAGAAATGGGCAGTGCTACTGCCAAAAAGTATCTGTTAAAGATTATGGTCTTCCTGTCAAAGTGTGGGCAAACTGTTTAGTAAGAATAACTGCTTTGGGGTTTTCTTCTCATTATTGCTATATAGATATTATCCAATATAGATATTATCCAACAGGTATGTATGTATGTAACTAAACTTACTTTTTTTTTTTTTAATGTAATTTAATTTGCATACTGAGTCAGTAGAAATGTCAGGGTCTACAATGCTTTTGCTCCCTCATGCTTTGGAGAGTCCTGCATTGTGAATGGTGAGATTATAGATTGAAAAATTGATTCAAGATTTATATATTTACATACATTCTGACACACTTTTTTCAGACCAGTTAAGAGTTTCAGACTGGGAGTAAGTCCTCTGTATGAACAAAACCCATAGAATCATGACCCAAATCAGGCAAACAAGCCAGGTGAAGGCAATTAATCAGGAAATGAGAGGACAAAGGATGGTTAATCAACAAAACGGGCCTTTCTGTTTCTCTCACAGAGCTTAGAATTTTCCACATTAGGACAAGACAGAAGGAGAAGAAACTGGAGGTCTGGCCATCCCTGACAGGAGCTGAAGAGAAAGCAGCGGCATGTGAAGAGGTGAGGGTGCCTGGGACAGCCTGGGAGACTGAAAGCCAGGGTAGAAGCCTCAGACTGTGGTCTCTTAGCAGAACAAAAGAACAACAGCAACACTTAGTGACAGGATAGGGAAGGACAGTTAAGGGGAAGGGCTGGAACAAAAACAAGTCTCGATGCCACTTTGAAGGAAAATAAGTAGAGGATTCAGAGCGAAAGCTGTGGTTTCCGTAAGCTTTTGTACGTGTTATGTTGGAGACAGCAGTCACACATTTCACGTGACATGAAATTTACAAACTTCTCGGGAGATGAATGGAATGAGAAATTGAAGGCTGGATAAATTAGTATAGCTATTAATTATTTTTTTCCTTCAGAAGGAACAAGCGGCTGGAGTTAGAACAGTACCGTAGCCCCAGCAGCACACAGTCCAAACCCGAGCGGTTTGCGGCTGTGCTAAATAGCGCTGGCTACGGAATAAATGCAGCTCTGGACGCATCTCTGTCAGGATCACGGCCAGCTGTACATTCGACTCTTTTTGCACTCTAAGGACAGAGCTGTGCTGGTTGTTTTCCCGCGGGCGGTGGAGCGGTGCCGCTCCGCGGGGCCCGGCCCGGCCCTGCCCGGCGGGCCCCCCCCGGTCCCGGTCCCGGTCCCGGCCCTTACCGGCGAGGCCCGGCGGGCAGCGGCAGATGTAGCCCTCGGCCCGGTCGTAGCGGAAGGCCGGCGGCAGCCCCGGGACGAGCCCGTAGAGGCCGGCCCAGGAGCGCTCCAGGCAGTCGCCGCCGGCGAGGCAGGGGCTGCTGCGGCACTCGGCGATGTCCTCCTCGCAGCGGGGGCCCGCGTAGCCTGCGGAGACACGGCCACAAGGTCAGGCTGTGGCACTGCGGCTCCAGCCCCTCATCCCGCTAGGCCAGGGTGCTCCCGCCAGCCTGGCCTTAAACACTGCCAGGGATGGGCGGCCACAGCTTCTCTGGGCAGCCTGTGCCAGGGCCTCACCACCCTCACAGTAAAGAATTTTTTCCTAGTATCTAATTTAAACCTACTCTCAGTTTGAAGCCACTTCCCCTTCCCTCTCCATATTTCCTGTAGGTGCCTTTTTAGGAGCAGGAAGGCTAGGTGGTCTTTAAGGTCCCTTGCAACCCAAACTGTTCTGCAGTTCTGTCATTCCGTGTGCTGTTCTTCTCTTCCAGACCCAGATTATACCCTGTGAAGAGTCGCTGCACACAGCTTCAGTTTGCCTCAGCTCCGTGAAGCTGCGAGCGTTCTCTTGCAGCTCCCTGCCAGGGCTGGGCAGCAGGACATTGCTGTGGCTGCTCCACATCAGTGAGCTGAGCTGTGCCATAAAAGATTTCTTTGGGTCTTTTTTAGGCAGTAATGTGGAGATTTGTGTGGGTAATAAGGCACTGCATTGTGGTGTTATGCACTCTTAGGTTGTGGGAAGGAGGAGGAGGGTAGGGAGTATAAATAATTTGGTGTTTGTAAAGTGCTTCATCTGGAGGTTGAAGTGCTACAGTGATCCCTGAATTCTGGATAAATGTGAAGGGTTCTGCCTAATTTTTCCTTATCTGTTGCACCGAGACTTGTGTAGTGCAACAACACTGAGGCATTTAGAGCTCGCAGTGCTGTCTGTGCTCCGCATCCTCAGTAAGCTCAGAGACAAACTCCTTAGAGAGGCTTCTTGTAGTTTGTGTGCTGATAGATTTGTTGGTCTCTCAGGAGCACAGGGTCTGTGTCCCCACCGGGGTGTGGGACCTGTTTGCAAACAGCTGGTAGAGAACATAGCTTTGAGTTTGACTATCCACTGCCAGACAGAAGTTTTTAAAGGCTGGGTTAATGAAGACTAAAACCAGCATCAGCTGTAGCAGTGATGCAAGTGTCACATGGTTTGAAGGATTAAGTAATTGGGGATGGCTTCTAGCTTTAACTTATCTCCTATCTTGGCACCATAATGCTGGTGCCTTTTCTCTTGCCCACTTCTGCTATACAGGAGAATCACTTCTCAGCTGAAAAAGCAAGCAGCTTACCCAAAGGGCTCTGCCTTATGATGAGTGAAGCCCATGTAAACATGAGGCCATAGAGGATTTTTGAGGTTATGGAGCTTCAACTTTTCATTATATCGGGGGGGGGGGGGGGGGCGGGCTGTGTGTGTGGAAAAAATACTGTCTACTACTACTCAAAGAACATGTATAGGAGAAGTTGGAGCTTACCTGGCCAACAGTGGCACGTGTAATTGTCACCATGGTCCTCACAAGTGGCGTTGTTGTAGCACGGCTGTGACCAACACAAGGGAGTGAGGGTCTCGCAGTGCGAGCCCATAAATCCAGTCCCGGTGCAGTTGCAGCTGTACCTGCAACACAGAATGCAATGTTCACTCAGGCTGGGAGTCAAGAGATCTGGGCTTTGTTCCCAAATATGCGCAGGCTTCTTGTGTAGCCTTGGCTTGCAGCTTACAGGGGAAGTCCAGCTTCAGACCACCATCTGGTGCTTTAGGAGAAACCGCAGAGGTTGGGAACCAACAATGAGCTTTTCCCTGAAGTATGTGGTTTTGTCTGGGGAAAAAGGACTGCTTGTGGGCTGGTTTTGACACAGCTCTGAGAATTATTGATTCTTCTTTTTCTTCTTCTTTTAATTTTTGGGAGAAAAAAAAAAGTTTGTGGCATTTCCAATGCTTTTTTAAAAAATTTTATTTTGTAGGATTAACATTATTCACAAAATGAAAAGGGAGGAGAAAGTAAGTGTGTTAGTATCCTTTCCTCTTGGACTGGTATAAATTGCATTGGCAGAAAAATAAGGAATACTTTTTTTTCCTCAACTAAATTATTTTTTTTTTTTGTCTGCAAACCAGCCTTTTATTGTTAGGTTAGAACAAAAATGTCAGTTGCTTGCTTAGTCCCAATCAACAGTAATACACTCCCTTTTGACAGCAGTGTGGCTACAACATAAGTAACAAACTAGTGTACATATAGAAATTAGCAATGTGCAGATATCCGTAATGTCTTTGGCACTTTGGGAAGTTTCGTTTGCCTTTTTTTTTTTTCCCTAGAGAGATGAGTGCTATAAAAAGCATCATTCCTTTTCTTTGGTAATCAAGTATAAAGTTAACATGTACATGTCATATGAAAATACAGACTTTTGCAAGATACAAGTTAACTCTGCAGGCTTGTATGATCTTGATCTAAAAAAATACAGGAAATCAAAATTTCTTCTTCTATTTTCTTTTACATTAAAGAGATACACCCTTATTGTGCAATTGCATCCCTAGGGCATCTTGCTGAGCAAGATTTAAGTATACCTATTTGATAATTTCTGTGCTTAATATCCAAGTCTTAGACTTGGAGTAAACTTAGACTTGGAGCATGAAGAGAAAGTGAAATTGTTGAACATAAAGCAACATCAGAGAGCAACTGGCTCCTGCAGTCTAACAGACCAAAAAGTGTAAACTTTTTACTACACTGTTTAAGTGTGTGCATAAGCAGAAACTTCTGGCCAGCCAGTTTATTACTGGTGTATGGATTATTCCTAAATCAAAACCAGAGATGACTTAGACCAGGTGGCATTTGAATTTCAGATATAAAAAGTAATGAGGAAGATGTGAATCAGAAAAGTAACTTTCATTCTGAGGTATGTTCTCAAACCTGAAGTCTCCTTCTACTGCTGTGTTTTTCACACATTTCTCCCATGCACCTTCAGTTGGGTGCTGTTCAGCTTTGGTGAAAGCTTTTTTTTCTGCCTGTGTCCCAGCTACTTTCCCCTTTGGTTCAGAATCGTGAGGAATATCCAGAGCTCCAGGGAGGAATATCCAGAACTCACTGCTTAACGTGCAGCCCCACCTGTGTGCCTTTTTCTTGGGTATCTTTTAGCATTTGACATTGCTGTTGACCTTCAGGGATTCTGGATGGTTCCCTGCTTGTGAGCAGGCTTCAGCTGAGCAGGCAGATGGCTTTTCATAGTAAGAGTGATAATTTAGATACTCTACCTAGCATTTTTTTTTAACTTATTTTTTGATGTTCTCACAATCTGCAGAAAGCAGTACATGTAGGCATTCTTTCCTATGGTATCTCCTATGGACATTAGAGCTCCTGGGAATATTTCCTATGGAAAAAAGACATGGATCATGCAGGATATCCTCTATGCTTAGGCATACTAGGTTTTGTAGTCCAGCTAAGTCTGTAAACTATTGAGTTTAAATAAGAATGTTTACTTATGTGAAACTGTTTTTTTAAGAGATCAGCTTGTACCTCATTGCATTCTTGAAACATCACTGGAAGGTCAGTCTGAAATTTGTGGAGAATGTGGTTTGATGTTTGTATTTGCAGCTTTTTGTGCTAAATCCATTGTCTTGTACACATTTCTGTGAGAGCTGGTGGCAGACACCAAAGCCTCAGCTGTACTGTAGATTAGTCAGAAAATAAAAACTCCTGCTTAAATATCACAATTCTTCACTTATCCCCAAAAATGCACAAAAGAAAGGAAGTTGCTGGACACCCTTCTGTTTTGAATTGCTTTGTTATCCATTCCTTTCCATCACATAACAAATACAGAAAGAGCTCCAGTTGTTCTCCAGATATCCTGCAGTATTACAAGCCAATTAAAATTGGTCTTGCATGTACCTCAGATTTAAAAGCCAGGAGAAAAATGAGCAGGATTAAGTCTGGCCTGAATGAGCATCCCAGTTGCTCACCTCACACATGTATCCTCAAAAGGCTTCCAGGTTACCACACAGGTCTGAGCGAGTCAGGTCCAAGGTGACCCCCTCTCATTGCTGCCATGCTTTAGCTGCACTGGGAAATAATAAATTGCTTTGTCCTGCTGACAGCCATTCAGTGCTGCTGAAAAGAAGCTCCACAAGGCTGGTGCAATGTCACCACACTGCACAAAAACTCATTCCCAGAATATGATCTCTTACCCCCTCACTCAAGGCAAGCGCACCTTTTGCTGACATGACTTCTAGACTGATTTTTGGGGCACCAAAGTCTTCAAATCTGCTTTATAAAAACTGGAAAATACACAATTAAGGACAAATCCTGTACTGGCAAGAGGAGCACCTGCATGAATGCACTGGGGAACTTTCAGACTGAGCTTATATATGTGTGTTCAGTTTGGGAAACTTGAGCTGAGCCAGAAAATCCAATATTGGTGAGTGAATGCCAGAACTGGACCTCTGTGTGGGGCCAGTAACAGTAGGTGGAGAATCTCACTTTTTCATTGCCTTGTAGTCTCTTTTTTTATTTTTTTTAATTACTATTGTTACTTTTTTTGGCCGTGGACCGCAGGTTGTTTTGAACAAGTAGCTGTTGTACTATATACCTGTAAAGCTTCTGACACGTTTCCTAATGGTATCTATTACTATGGTTACAGTCACTACAGTTTTTCTCTGCCTCTCTTCTAATCCTTCTGTCTGTCAGTGTGGGCAGCTGTTGTCAGCAAATTCAGTTTTATACAATCTCACATATTTCTTGGAAACTGAAGTTTGGTACGCATTAGAAAGAGAATTAATATCTAAATGACAGTACCAACAGCCAGGAAAACAGCATGTTGTAAATATTTAAAGTACAAGTACAAAAAATACACTTCTTGGTCAGTCTTTGCCATAAATGTTTTGTTGTTGGCTCTGACACCAGACTGGCATTTTTTGATCGTTTTCAAATCGAAACTGAAATTAGTGCAGAACCAAGAGTGAAATCTGGGATGTGGAAGGAGATGGGCTGCCGGGCCAGGCAGGCTCCCGTAGCGTTCCCATCCGCAGAGGCATGCCAGGCACGCCTGGCTGAGCCCTGGCCGGGGCTGGCACACCTACCCGCTGGCCCCGTCCGTGCAGTGTCCCCCGTGCAGGCAGGGCTGGCTGGAGCACTCGTCGATGTCGGTGCCGCACAGCTCCCCGAGGAAGCCCGGCGAGCACGAGCAGGAGAAGCTCCCCAGGGAATCGTGGCAGGTCCCCCCGTTCAGGCAAGGCTGGGACAAGCACTCGTCGATCTCCACCTCACAGTTAGTACCTTCAAAAGCAGAGAAGATAAAGCCCAGGCTTAGGAGACAGCTTTGGAAATCTCAGCAAGAACTGCCTGAAGTACCATAGCCGCATAATCTTTTTTTTTTTTTTCTTTATGCAGTTGCTTGGTTTTTAAAGGCATTTCCTCCTCAATGTGCTTTGCACAACCAGTTTTTTCAGGGCTTGGCAGAATTTACAAAAGAAGAAGCCAGTTGTTTTCACAAGAATAGGTAAAATAACTTTTTCTGTTAGCTTGAACATGGAGACAGGACAAACTAATTTTCAAACAATGCTACTATCCTATTTACATAATACAGAAGAGACCAGCAGTTTATTGATCTCATAAGAGTCCATTTAAAATTGATCTTTAAATGGACAATTCACAGTTTTTTTAACTCCTTGGGAAGTGTTTTGTTTAGCAGTGGATTATTGCGTAATTTTTTTTTAAGGCTTATCAATGTGCAAGTAAATGGGTCTATGGTGCCATGTTTGCAGCTGGTCAGAATCTTGGAGCTGCTCTTCAGAGATAATTGCTAGAAATAAATCAGTTCTAACATGACTTCACATCTATTTGTAATAGTTGGCAGATTAAATATACACTCCTGTTTCTTATCTCTAGCACAGACCAGGAGACACTAAGAAAATTTCATAACTAATACCTTGTAGCTTTGATTATTTCAGGGGTTTGTATGCTTATGCACTTAGTGTTTGAAGCAATAGAGTAATATTTTCAAATAATTTTCAACTGCCAAGTCAAGTTTTTTTTGCAGCTATAGTATCAGCCACAAAACAGATGCAAAGTAGCAAATTATAATGAAGAAGCTGCTTTGAAGTGAATTTCCTTATTTTTTATTTGGCTTGTTGAAGTAGCTGCAGTATTGAAAAGTTTACAGTGTATTTCCTACTTGAAAGAAAAACTACAGCCCTGAGAATGGGTTATTTTTTTTTTCTTTTTTTTTTTTGTAAAAGTGAAGTTTTAGTACAAGATGATAGGGTAGACTTTCAAGAGAGGGAACAGGCATGTTTGATGATGGGTATCACTCTTGCAAGTTACTTAGGAGGTCACCTCTAATTCTTTATTTATGCTCCTTTTGTCAGCTCTGTACTGCTGTGAAATTTGTACATTATAACTTTGAGCATCTTTCTTAAAACATAGAGATGGATAATATTTAGCACTGTCACTTCATGAATAATTAATTTTGATGCTTGTGAGCATCTTTGTTTTAAAAGAATAAATCTGTATTATGGATAAGTACCAGGAAAGGTCTTAAAATGCCAACCTAAAAATTGCAGATGTTGACTTATAACTATTTTTTGTTGCCTTTAAACATTAAAGTGCAAGTTCCTATTTTCAGCAGTTGAGAAATAGTTCCTTGAGACCACATAGTGGATAGGGAAGCTGCCAGTGGCGTGCCCCCAGTTCAAGGTTCACTGCTCAGCTAACCACTACTTTCAGCGGGAGCCTGCCACGAGAGCCCGGCCCAGGAACGCTCTCTTACGGCTTTATGGTAATGTACATTACAGCCAGATATAGTAAGCAGTCCCTCTGTGGTCATTGCCCTGTGAATTCACTGTAATTATAAACAATGTGTTTGCAGAAGTGTGTCTAGTGACCGTAAATCTGCCAGAGCTTGTTAACAGCTTACTGCGAACACTAAAAATCATGTGACAAAACAAGCCCTGTTCAACTGATCCTCAGCTCAGCCAAATTTAAAACTACAGGCCTGAGAACAGCCTGACAATTAACATGAGAACATAGCGTTGTTGTTTTGGTTCATGTCTTTAATCTATCAAGCCCAGTAACCTGCCTTCGGCAATGTTGCCTCGGAAGAAAACTTCTCCCTGTATAATGCATCCAGCCAATGCGATCTGCCATGCAGACAGGGGGAATCCCTTCCTAGCCTCCGCTGAGTCTGCTGTCAGGCTTTCTTAGACGTGTAGAAGAGAGATGAAAAGATTAGATCTGCATTTTCACCTCAGTCTAACATTCTGTCATAAATATGCTGTATGCCAAATATCATATGCCAGGCGGGAAGGAGAGCGCCAAGGAGCCCCGCCGCAGTTATTGCACAGGGCTGCACCACACGAGCTGAGGCACCCTGGGTGTCCTGGAGCAGGCTGAGCATCCCTGTATGTACCAAACCACACAAATGGTTTGAATTGAAATGCTGGGAAGGTGGGGAGAAGTCACATTCATGACTTTTGCAGTTACTCTGAAGAAACAGGGTTGTTTCTTATACTGCTTGCTTCTCCACTGAGTCCTACTGTGCACTTTCTACAGCCCCAGTCAATAAAAAGTAAGCACAAATGAAAATGAAGGACACACAGCCAATGTTTTCTAACTTGCATGCCTACAAATAGAGTGTAATTTCACTTTCTGCTCAAAAATACTAGGGGTTTGCTAGCTCACTGTACTTCCATGAGGACCTGTACATTCTTAATATGGCTGGAAATTGGTAACCAGGTCACCCTTTCTGCTCTCCTGCACAAAATGCTGTACTCAGGTCCAGCAGGTCCAGAGGGCTGTCCCCAAATTCCTCATTCTGTATAAAGTAATCTTGTGTGCCATTATTTGGATGGAGAGTGTCACATGGCTAATTTACAGGCATCAGGCTTGAAGCAATAGGAAGAGAGTTACATCAAAAATTAGACAGAGAGAGAAGTTGTGTTTCTTTGATCAAGGCTTGTCCCTTTTCAGCTTGGGCATCTCACCAGAACTGAATACCTGGGCTGGCTGGGACACAAGGTGAGGAGTGGTTTGAAACTGGAAAGCTGGGGAAGGAAAGAGGCTTTGCACTGCTGGCAATTGCTGTTGGATAGACTGTGTGGTTTGCTATTACATCCACAACGACAGGTACATGAGCTTGTTGGGAAGTGAGTTCTGTACTTGAGGTTTTCCATCCCATGGTAGAGCTGCTGTGCCTCTGCTTGCCTTTAAGTGCCGAAGACTTATTTCTGATGCATCTATTCTTAATATTTGCATGGCAGATACATTATTGATGAGAATACTGAATGAAAGCTTGGAGATCTATCAGGAGTAATTTCCTGAAATTCTACAGACGTCATTGCAGCGATGGTTACCTCATCATAAAAGGTATTGCACAAAGAACAAATCCAGCTCCCTGCACCTACTTTGTCTGCCACTGAAATGCTTTCTCTTGCTGTCTGAGACTGAAAATGGGTTTTGGAACTGCCATGCACTCCTGAGAGTTCATACTGGAATGTTCACTGGCAATAGAGGACGGGCTTCAGCAAGGTAATTAATTCACGTAGCTGTGGGTAATAACAGGCTCTTACACCATGCTCTGTTGGGGTGAATTAAAAGCAAGTGCAATTAGTCCAATGGAGGAGAAAATGCAATTGATTAGGGTAGCCAGCAAAACTTCAACAAACCAATTGAACTTCATTATTTAACAGCTGTGTGACACATGTCTTGTAAATAATTTCACACATGCAGAACATTATCATAGAAACTGGAGATTTCATGCTGAATTTTCCAGTCTTTGGCTCTTGGTGCATTCTAACCTCTTCCATTTGTGTAAGAATTATGTGTGACATTTCTCAGCTATTTTAAGAAGTGCTGCAGCATACCAATCACACAAAATAGCAGTCATAGTCCATGAAACAAGTAGCAACAGCAGCCAGTAACTCATGCATTTGGTTAACGTTGCAGCTATAGATTTACTATACCTTCTTTACCTGCATATCAAGAGATATAACCTGTTTTCACATCTTAGGGAAATGAGATGAGGTGGATGACTTCCCACAGTAATTCATGGTGTCAGGCCAGGATAATAAGGGTTGGCAAGATCCCCTGATGGGGTAAATGAGAGGTTTTATTACCACTGGGGACACCTCGAGGCTTTCATCCTGTAATCCCTCTGGCTTGTGCATTTAGCACAACTCACAGCAAGGTGCAAAAAAACAACAAAAAAGAATGCTTCTGATAAATCATTTTGTTAAGTAGCTTTTTAAAGCTGATGTTTTACTGCTGGAGGAATGGTCTGCTACTCCTCTATAGAATTCCTATGGTTAGTCTCTTTTGCTGCTGGAAGAAGTGTCAGAGCTGTGTGTAAAACACTGCAGCCCCTTCTGCTGTGTATTTTAGACTCTTCTCCTTCCTTGGTTCTCTCCTCATTTCTTAACTCTGTTTGTGGAAAGTGTGGAGCTTTGGTGACTTTTTTTGGTGAGAGAAAAGAGCATCAGCTTGGGAAACAGCAGAATTTCATGATGAAAGTGGAGCGACTCCAGCAGAGTGAGTTTCCATCAGCAGTTTTTGTTGACCTAAATTTTTATTTCTTTTTGTTTAGGCTTTACTATTTCATTACGTTTTCTCTCCCTTTGTCTCTAAGGTGTATATTCCAACTCTTTCAAGCCAAGTTTCTGGGCTGCGGATCCAGGCCTGGACCCCACTAACAGCGCCAGTTAAACAAATACAGTTTCCTGAGTACAACAGGAGGTCTGGGCTGAGTGTGATCATTGCAGAGTAACCATGCTGGTTGTTAATAGGTTTTTCCTTCCTTCTGCTCTTTGGCTTTCCCTCAGTTGTGTAGTTTTCTCCTCAGCTGGCCCGGGCTCCGACACCCCCTGGCAGCAGCGGGGTGGCAGGAAGGTAACAAGCTTCCTTCAAATAACATTCTCTGTGCTCATAAGGGATATTAACCAAGGGCTGCCTTCCAACGAGTGCTGTGTTAGACACAGGAAAGCTGCTTTTTACCTCTGACTTCCCCTCCTGCATGGGGATTTGGGGATGGAGCTGTAAACCACATCTCTTATTTCTTATTCATTTGAATCACTTGAAGCAATAGCTGTTTTTTCTCCCCTTTTTGCTGTATGACTATTTCTTTTCCTTTGCTTACCTGACTGGCAGTCTATCACTAAAATGCCTCCCCTTTTCTTCTTTTAATGATTCAGTCTGCTACCTTTCACAGTCCTAGCCCTGAATACAGCTTTGAAATTTGAAGGGAGCTGTCTTCCAAGAAGAATTATATGCTTTCCAGTAGAGGAAGTAGGGAAGAAAAATCACACCTGTACCTTAAAAACGGAGCTACATAAAATGGGATTATCAAAAAATTGGCAGTTTGGGAACATAACACTTGTCCATGTAACTTACATAATGTTCTAGTTGCAAATGAGTCCTTTGTTTTTGGGAAGGGCAGATGAGCGAAATTGAATGTGAAATGTCTAAGTTTAGAGTAGAATTTATCTACTTGGATCTAATTTTTAAATCTGTTGAACATAGGTTTTTATCCTCAGAAAAAAAAATAGATACAGCACTTTGAAGAGAGCATTTTGAGAAGGTTTCTTTTAAAAGCAAAGTCCACCTAGCCCTCTGACATAGCTTGGTCTTCACAAAACTGCTGTGTAGATTTTGATGAATGTGAGATTCCTTTAACCCTTCTCTTTCTGGTTAACAGTGTTGTGGTTACCATAATGTACCAACAGCCACCGGTGTCGAAGCTGAAGGCAAGGTGGTAATGCAGATATGGCTAAATACATGTGTGGGCAGGGAGTTGAACCTGGAATGTGAGTTACGATGGGTCCACACGACCCAAAGGAAAAGTTGCATTAATAGAGCTTACCCGTGTAGCCAAGGGGACAGACGCAGTCGTAGTGCCCGATCTGGTTGAGGCATGTGGCCCCGTTGAGGCAGGGATCTGAGGCACACTCGTTCACTTCCAGGTCGCAGTGCTTGCCCTGGTATCCCGGGACGCAGTAGCAGGAGTACTCGTCCACGCCGTCGCGGCACAGGGCCCCGTTGCGGCACGGCTCGGACACGCACTCGTCCACGTCCCGCTCGCACAGCGCGCCCGTGTAGCCGGCGCTGCAGAGGCACGTGGGCCCCGCCAGGCCGCTTTGGCAGGTGCCTCCGTGCTCACACGGGTTGGTGTCACAGCCACCCTCGGCTTGTTCACAGGCAGGGCCGTTGTACCCAGTGGGGCACTTGCAGGTGAAGCTGAGGTTTCCAGCAGAGCCCACGCAGGTGGCGTTTTGGAGACAAGGGCTGGAGGAGCAAGGGTTGGAGGTTTTGTTGCAGAGTTCCTTCCCACTGTCCGCTGATGTGTCTGCACAAAGGCAAGGGTCATCTTTATGACCATCAGCACATGTAGAGTTCTTTTGGCAAGAGTTTGAGAGGCACCTGGAATCATTCCTTGTGCAAAGCGATTCTAGGAAAGAAATACAAAAAATCCTGAGCAATTCCACAGCATTGGGAATAACCAGCTGAAAGAAGCGTGGTTCTTAACACAACCATGCTTCAAAACCCACAGCTCCAGTTGCTGGCTATTGAGAAGAAAATGGGATGGCAGCTCTGTGATGCATTAGTGGACTGATGAATGTAAAATGAAAACAATTATGAAAACTTGAGTAAGCTGTAATTTCCTGTTCTTGCCTCCTTCAACAGCCAAGGTCTGGAGTGTCAGGATTGTTTGACAATATTAAGAGTATAGTTGAGACAATGCTGGTGTTGTCAATGGATATCCAACAATATGGGACACATTTAGGTTTATTTAAAGTTTTTGTTTCTGTTTTTGTTACTAGAGAAAGGAGATGGACCTTTTTTTTTAGTTCAATATCACTTCTGTGGTGGTACCATTCTTTTGTAGTGGATGCTTTTTTGCATTGGGTTTCGCAAACTAAATAACTCAGATGCAGTTATAGTTCAAATAAGCAGTTCAAACCATCAGGCACCTTGATTTTGATTTGCTGATTATAAATAGTAATTTCACAGATGTACAGCATCTCCACCACAAAGAATCTACCAAACACCTGAGATGCATCACAGCCCTGTGAGAGCCATCCAGCCTCCAAGGCTGGAAGGACATGGTGAACCATGGTGTAGGGACGTTCCCTACTTCCTTACCCTCTGAGCTTCTGTCAGTAATGAAAGGCCACTTGGAGTTGCCTTGCAGCTGTAAGGAATAACAATAGCAAGAGCTCTTTCTCACTTCCCAGTCAAGGAGGGTGAGCTGTTACCAGCACTGTTCACAATCCTCCTCTGGGATACACTGAAGCCACTGTATCTGGGCCAAGGCTGTGAAATTAAGCTGAATGTTCCTTTAGGAGAGAAGGCAGTTTGTAGGAGAAAGACTCATGAGCTGGAGCACAAAAGTTACATTAAATTATTTATATGTAAGTACTGTAAACATTTTTTTTATTATTATTTGTTTAATACTTTTAATCTGGAGTATTGTTTGGCTATATGAAGGGTATGTGTCTCCTACAGTGGCAGAACAGTGTGTGTTTGTGCAAACACAGTGTTGTGGATGAGCTGAACTTCTCAGAAGAATTCAGACCCATCTACCAGCAGTCTCTAATTTCTTCCCAGTTCTTGAGCTGAGATTCGGGAGAGCAGACACTGTAGAGATGGAGATGGGGCACTGAAAGAGAAGAGGTGAGCACAGATGGAGACTCCAGTGACTGGAGTTAGACCAATGCTGATAAAGGCCTGTGACAGATCCCTGGAAAAAGAAGAGGCTAGGGTTGGTCACCTGAGGATAGCAACCAACCAACCAACCCTGGGGGAGTGTCAGAGAATACAAACTGACTGGTCATGGTGTGTTTCCATGGTGTGCATTTTAATTTAATAATACAATTTAATCTGTTTTTCTCCTAGGAGGGGGAGGTGGAGGAAGAAAGTATCAGAAGGCTTAACTACTTAGGAAAGACTGCTTGTGTAGATTTGACACTAAGATAGTAAATGGAAAGGCTTAAAAATTGTCTGTGCATGACTATTGTGCTTTCTGACTTGAGGCGTACACAGGAGCAGCAGTGCCTCTGAGAATTAGAAGCACCAGTCTGAATGAACTTGATGTTCATCAATAGGTACGTTTACTGAGCCAGATAAGTAATTAATACTTGTTTGAACAAGGGGAATAGAGATTTATGTAGTAAAGATAGCAAGAGTGACACCATGATTTAAAACCAACAGTGGTCTTAAGGATTACATAGAAAGCAAACATTGATTAGCAGGAGGAGAACTGGAGTGTTACCTCGTGTTCTTTGAAGGAAAATAGGGCAAAAATAGTACTTCTGGATTAGCCTGCCTTTAAAATGACCCTCCCCAAACCCGTTAATAATCACTTTTGGGAGCAGATATTTCATCCTGATGTGGTATTGGTTGCACTTGCTCCAGCTCAGAGCTCTCACTGAATGCAAAAATTCAGGACATTGGTCACATGTACTGACCTGCACCACTGTGAGCAGTAATTTGGACACTTCCTCAGCATTTATGTTCTGATGTCCTGGTTTGCATAATTTTGTGCTTTGCCCATGAATTTAGGTTTTTTCTTTAGCCTGGATAATGCAGAGCTTACTGCAATCTATTAATTACAGTTTAAATGAGCAAAACTGTGTTCCTTACGAACTTCTGCATCCTGCATTTTCCTTGCACAACTTTAGAGAGCTTTCCTTTCAGTCTGTGTACCTATTTAAAATTCATTAAAGTGCGTGTTTGGGGAAACATTGCAAATTTGAAGAAATTAATTATGATCAAGTTATAATGTTGTCTGACTGTTGTACTCTGTAAGCTACAAGAGGTGAGGTCAGTCATTCGAGTGCTTTCTTACACAGGACCACAGTGACATGAGAAGCAATTTAGTTAATTATTACTGCTTTTCCAGAGATAATTTGCATGCAACAGGCTGAGTTTGTTATAATGACTGTGTGAGGACACGATGCGTTTGCCAGTCTGCAGTTTTGATATCAGGAGTAGCTGTGAACACTGGCTAAAAAGCTTCATAGCTCTCTGAGGCAGTAAGAGTGGAGGGAAAAGAGGGAAGGGGAAAGACAGCTCTAAAAGCACTGTCTGTATGGAGTGAAGGCAACCAATTTGTCTGCAGGGTGACATCACTATGGGAAAAACATGAAACAGAAAACCTTTCCTGGATTTTTTTTTGAAGCAGTGTTTTAATTTCAACTTTTGTAGCTATTATAAAATTAATTTCTTTCGCAGAAATTACCAACAAACAATTCAATAAATCAAATATTCTCTAGAGGATACTCTTGTCTGATTTGTATGACAAGTTTATAGTAAAAGAGCAACATTTTTGGTGTTCTGTCTTTAATACACTGTGACATGGATTTTATTATTTGTGTAGTTTTTGAGGGACACAGGAGTTCTCAAGGTCTTAGCAAAGAATGTAACCATGCTGAGTTTTAGCTTGGTTGTGGTTTAAAGGCTGGGACCAAGAGTTGAAGGGTACTCTATAGCAGTTTGTCTCAGCAGCAAAACTGCATCTCAAAAAGGGGATCATCAGAGGTGTGCAGTTAGCACACCATGGTTATCAAATGGTAGGCAGTTCACCTGGACATTTCCATGACTTTTTTTTTTTTTAATCATGTTCCTGAATGATGTGAGTGCCTCAGCCAATCCTTGGATTCCGGACTGCTAGTTCAAGCACCATTTTCCATCTGTTTCAGGTAAGTTATTTGCACTACCTCCATTGCTACCCTATGGAAACTGAGTTCGCCTGCTGCTCTGGAGTGATGTGGAAGGAGGGATTTGGGAACCTCCTGAGCTGAGAGCTGCATGGAAGGAGGATGAAGAGTATGGCAGGTGGAAGCTCCTGCATACCCTGTGATGCAATATGATGAGTGATGCAAAGACAGTCTCAGTTTGAGCAGATGCCTAAGGAATATTTTCTTCTGCATTCACAGAAAGAGCTGCAAAGGGACAGAAATGTTTCAGTGGAGCTTGGTTTTTGGCCAGGTTGCAGAAGGACAACGAGGAAAAGCCTCATGCTCTACCTCAGATGTGCAGAGGAGCTGCTTTTCATTCCTAAGCAATTAAGGTCATTTCAGCAGTGACTTGTTCTGACAGACTCTTAAAACTCCTAAACTTAGGAAAAATGGAAACAAAATGCTGATTGCTTTGGATTTACATTGACTGACACTTGAGGTAATTATCAGTCTCCTTGTAAACAGTGGTACTTTAATCTAATTACAAGAGGATTTAGTGCCAAGCGTTTTGCCCCATGGTTAAATCCTTGAGATGCAGATGAGATGGTTGGCAGTGAAATTCTTTGCAGTAAAGCTTGCCATCTACTGGCACAGCATCCACACTACCAGAAACATGGCCATACCTGCAGCTATTACAGGAACTGGCACACAGAACTCAATATGAGAAATGCCAAGAAAAAGACAGTTTTAGCTTTGGTTTTTTTTGCTCTTTGATAAGATTATTTAAATTCATTGAAGTGATCTTGTTAGTGTATGAATAATTGAGCTTATATAGCTAATAAGCACTAAAAATGCATAATTTTGGCTGGTAAAGGCTTCTGAATGATCAGAAACTACTGTAGTGATACAAAACAATTTTTATGATGTTAGAAATGCATGTCAATGAGGATAGAAGGCCAAAATTGAATTAGGGAAAAGCTGTCATAAACAAGGCAGGGATTTTGAAATGGCCAAAGCATTTTGGCACAGATAATCTGATGATTGTTCCTCAGTAAAGCAGGTAATTTTGAAAAGCTCATCTGCGTATCTTTCCTGACAGTTTAAAGGGTTTTTTTCCTAGATCTTGTTTGAATCAGAGATTTACTGGGTTCATGTCCATTTTACAAAATATTCTTCTAAATTAAGTTGATAAGATCAAAAGCAAAGTGAATTGATGATCCCAGATTCTGACAATTAGTAATCTCAGCCACTCAAAGCCCCCAGATGAATCCTTTGCAATCTGTTTTGGGTTCTTTGTGTCAGAAATGTCTTTCAGCAAAGACTTGTTCTTTCAGGACACGACTCTTCCTACGAGTTGGTGAAATATCATAATCAGTGGCAGCATTTAAAAACCAAATTTCAATCACCGCTAATCATGCTGTTATGAACCAGAGTTCACACGGCTGTGGCCATGCCTGCACTTTGCTAATCAGCTCATCGTGCCTGAAGGCTGCTTGTAATTTGCAGTGCTGCTCTTCAGATGTGCCTTCTGCCCCTGAAGGAGGACTCTGAGCTTCACAGAAGCTCTCAGCACTAACAACCTCGGAATCTTTTACATATGCTGCAAGATTTTCTGACCCTCTTAACAGAGCCAGTCTATTTTCTAGGAGGGAAGAAAATCTGTGATAAGAGAGAGAACTTCTGGATACCCATATATTCACCATCACTGATGATTTTACTGTGCTTTGAGGACCTTTTTTCTTTCTTTTTTTTTTTTTTAACAAAGAGTTATTACTTTACACATTTGAATTAAAATTAGGAAGCTAAACCAGCCAGTGCAGATAAATCAGTTCACAACAGAACCTGACTATTTACTAAGCCATACATTTTGGGGGAAACAAATGAATAGCAAAAAACCCCTGGTCTAGGAGTTGAGAGATTAAATTTTAAAAACCCTCTTTAGGAAAGAAAGATTGAATTGCAATAGCAGGATGTTTGGCTCTATAAAAAAAACTCCCAGCTTCAACATCAGAAAATGTATTACCTGTGAGTTTGGTGGGTTGTTTTTTTGGTTTTTTTTTTTGTTTTGTTTGTTTGTTTTTGGTTTTTTGTTTGTTTGGTTTTTTGTTGTTGTTGGTTTTTTGGGGGGGGTGGGGAGGGTTGTTTGTTTTGGTTTTGTTTTTAAAAATCTGTTGGAATAGCATATATAATTGACATCTTGGTGGTGGTCAGTCACTATAAAGAAAATTAGATCACAAATGAAGCAACCACTGCTTCTCTTAGTGCTGTTACTTCAGTCTGGGTTCTGTTGAATAGAAACCAGCATTTGATCACAGCTAAAGGCTTACATTGTGATCAAACCAGCTCACCAAAAAAGTCACAGGATAACAGGATGGTAGCAAGGATTTAGATAGCCCAGTGACTGGAGTCAGAAACACAAACCTTCAATGCTCGTGCTCATTACTTGTTTGAAACCTGCCCTTGGGATTTTAAAACAAGAGTGTAGATCTGTGTCACTGAAATATCAAGCTCTGTTACTGTACTGAGATCTTGAAATAATTATCATTTAACTGGAAATATTAAAATATCGCCCAAGGCATTTACTGCTGCATTGAGCATCCGTGGTTTTGGTGTAACTAATCCTCTCTCCATTTATCTGCAGTGCACCGTGACACAAAAAATACAGTTCATCACTCTGACAATAACTTCCCTGCAAAGACAGCCTTAGAAAGTTGTGGGTGTGCAGATATATGTTCAGTCTTGATGTATCATGAAGAACTGGGAAGAGATAAGCACAGCTGCATAATCAGCAGGGACACAGATTGGGATCAGGTGCCTTTACAATGGACTGAAAGGCAGAGATGTCACTCCTGCATCAGCATTTGCCAGATGGGGAAGGAAAGGAGAGGAAACCATGTTCTGGATAAAACAGAGCCAGGTAAGGGGCTATCTTAGCCCTCAAAATAGCTTTTTCACATAAATAATTTCAGTTTTTCCACAGTGTCAGACTTTCTAAGTGTTGCACTGATACAATTTTACCCCTTCCCATGTCCCAGTACATTTGTATTACCATCTTAATTATTCACTGTGATGGGCAGCTTGTAGTTATGTGGTGCCATTTGTCCTTTGCATATTTCACCTGTGAGGAAATCACCAGCCCCCAGACTCTACCTGCTCTATCCACAGCTGGAATCATTATTGCTCAATCTGCTCCGTGGAAAATCCTGCATTGGGAAGGGATGACCAAACTTCTGCCAAACAAACAAGCACTTGTTGTGTCTGCAAATGCTGTGGTCATAAAGAGTTAATTCTGAATCTTTAACTTCAATTGTGTGTCCAAAACATCCTAGCATGTTGTTATAGAAACCACTTTCAGGCTTTAAATCTTGAGTCACGTTTATTACCATAGTAACCAGCACCACACACAGGCAGGAAAGAAAAAGGGTGGTTACACAAATATTCCATTGCTATCAAAAAAAGCAAATTTCGTTTTAGGTACATTTGTATCAGCAAAATTAAGGAAAGTAAATTAGCTTATTTTCTGAAGAAAAAGTATGGTATATTAGTGTAAGAGTAACAGTGGAATGGCATTAAAATTTTAAAATGTTGTTTAGGCAACACTATTTGTGATTGAAATGACAGAACTGGTTATTAAACCAATGTCTTGATTTCAGTCTCTCCTAAACTTTTCTGTTCACACTGTCTTGCTGCTGGTTCCTGAATAAAGGCAGTTACTGCTGGCTGTCATTGTCCTTCACTGCCTTTTACCCTTTGTGGCACCCCAGACTCCCTTGCCCCATGAGCACTGCAGCAGCAGCCCTTACAGCTGCCCCCACTGCCTGCACTGAGCACCACAGTAGTGGCACCACATGTCCCAAATAAACAAACAAAAATGAGGTAAATGCCTTCTTTACTTCTAAATGTAAATAATTTTTGGCTTTCACTTTATTTAGCATCATACCTCATGATTGTGCTGGGAACAGGAGGGGAATCAGGCCCAGGATCTCAACAGGGCTCCTGTGCATTGAATTTGGAGGGTTTTTGGTTCAATTGGACATCAAGGCACAGTGGTACTAGCAATGCATGTAGACTGGTTTCTAATGAGAATGAAAGACTTTATGCTCTGCTTCTTTACCTTTATGTTTAGCACTACAGCACTGCAGTTTAAGGTGGTGGTGTTAGTGTACAGTGGTCATCCTGCTTTTACTATACACAGATATTTTTGTTTCTCTGAGATGTAGAGCAGTGGCTGATCAGGCCAGGAGGCAGCTGATATCCATTGCAGTAAATTATGTGGACACAGATGTAGAAACTGAACTGATTTCTGCTGTGCAATCCTTGCTACTGTACACACTCTCTCTGAATGTAGCTCTTCCCTTTGAGAGTTTCATTATATTTGTCCTCATTTTTATCTTCTAAATCTGCAGAAGAGGAGCAACGTGAGTATAATGAGGTATTCCTTGTCCCTCTAGAAGTGCTGAATAGTTGTTTTTTTTTTAGTTGAGGTCACACAGCAGAATTTATTCTTAATAGTACAGAGCAGGACTAGTCCACACAGGGATGTAGGAGATAAATAGACAGGCGAGCAGCAATGGTGGTGGGAAGTGGGCCAGCTTCAAACTTGCCTTTCTATCAGCTCTTCAGAGGTAAAGAACATAAAAAATTAATTTTGCTCAAAATCTGAAGCAATTTTATTTAGGTAATAATCTTGATTGTTTATAGGAAAGATTGGTGATTTTGTGGATTAAATGTCTTTGTCCCAAGGATTCAGTCAATATCTCTTAAGGCTTCATTAAAGCTGGGGACATCCTCAGCGTGTAACTCAGGATACAGAGACACATGTGTAAAGATTTCTCCTGTGGGATGAAAAGTTTTGCCAGAAATAAAGAGAGAAAACCTTTGTGGTTTAGTTAGGAGTGTGAATTATGTCTTACACTTTAAAATGTTATCTTGGATTGCCTTTGGTGAGGTTTCTTGGCATTCTAGATGAAGCTGTTTAGATGGGTGGATTTGTGGTGCCCTTGTGAGAGGTGTTGCTCCTGCCTTGGTCCCTAAAGCCACAAGCAACTACATCAAGTGTTGTGAAGTTAATGGAAGCACAATCTGCTGTTTATAAACCCGGTATCAGAGCACACTGAGAGGTGCAAGTGCTGCTGGGGAAGAGGAAAGATGAAAGCAGTGATTGCAGTTGGGAAGATACCAGCTGTATTTGCAGTTGTGGAAGGAATGCTGAAGTGTACACCTGGGAAGTGAATGCCTGGCAGAATAACAAGGGAAATGGTGCCAGAGGTAGAAAGGGTTGCAGAAAGACCAAAACATGGTCTCCTTCTCTGTATCAGGGAGGGATTTTCAGAAACGCAGAGGGAGCAGCACAGCATTAAACTGTCAGTTTGTGAGTTTGGGTGAAATCCAGTTGTTCCTGCTTCTGTATCAATTCCAAAGAGTGGAAAATACAGAGCAAAGGAGCAGGTTGTCTCTTGAAAAGGCCAAATCTCACCTTGTGAGACACAAGGTCTCACAGCTTCTCTGGAGTCTGGAAAGAGTTCAAGGCATTTTTGTAAGACAAAGGCCTCCAGCTCCCACTGAACCTCTGGCTCCTCCTGAATTCAGCCTCAGGAAGGAGCTGAGGGCTTGGCTGAGCCGGGGATGCTGCCCCTCAAGCAGACCAGCTACTGCTGACTTGCAGGGCTGAGCTTTGGTTTAGGTGGGAACATGGAAGCAGCTGAGTTCCCTCAGTGCTCAACCACTAACACAGGAGAGAAAAGGCACTCAGAAATGCTGCCAAATGCTGCTAAGGGTCCCTCCAGTAGTGGGGTTAAAAACTGAGTACAAAATTGATTTCATGTCCAAATTCTGGGTCCATGTGTTTTTTGCATGTGAAAGACATTATAAGACATTCCCTGAAGTCTCTTTTAGTTGTGGTTCTGCCATTCATTACTTCTTTCCTTTTTTTAATATGAAAAGAGCATGAAGCAGTGATTCTGAGAGTACAGTGGCACATAAAGGTGCTGTGATTTTAAAATAGATTTTAAAATAGTAGCCTCAAATGTCTGTAATGCTGACCCAGGTATGATTTCTTTCTGTGAGTCATAACTGGATAAGCTTAAAGCCCTGATGGTTAGAAATGTATCCTAGCAGCCTGTAACACAGGGCAACTCTTTAAAAGTCTCTGGTGTAAAGCCAAGTTCTGATGTGTGCAGATGTTGAGATGGCCTGCAGTAGGTTCTCAGTAACACAAATGAGCACTAGATGTTCCTGATGACATCAAACTGCAGCATATCAAAATCATGATGCTGCTTCTCCTGTCTCCTCCTACTTAAAAAAAGTAATCAGCCCTGTGACAGATCTGCATTCTGTGGCTGAAAATGCAGTGCCCAATGCTTTAAATGCCACAGGACTCAGAAGAAAACTTCAGTGTGGCTACAATGGGCAGTAAGCACAGAGAGAGCAAGGCCATGCTTTTCCAGCATGAACTTTGTAGAAGAGTTCACATTCCAGCCCTTTCTGTTATGTGCTAAATTATTTTCAATAGAAATCACCTACAATTAGCTCTGCATGAACTAATTACCAACTAGGATTTCAAGACTGCCTGGAGAAAGCCGCAGCTCCTGTGTTTTGGGACAGGCTGGAGTGTCAGGGGGAACTGGCACAGCCCGAATTTCCTCAGCTCTCCTGCTGAGCCCCTCTGCTGAGGGCAGCTTCCCCTCAGAGCCAAGGCCACAACACATCATTGTGATGTGATTGTGAGCTGCACAAGTTGCCCTCACTGACTTCACACAGACAGAAATCAGTCCCAGGCCTGGCAGAAGGAAATTATCATGTGAATTTCTGCAGAGGGTTAGCCTTTGGAACACTAGTTCAGTGACCCGTGAAAGGGAACACACTCATGGCTCTGACACAAAATCTGTGGCAGCTTTCCTGGCCTGCAGACTGAACTGTAGCATCCTAAAAGCTCTACTGACTTGTAACAGAGCAAGAATGAATTCATTTCATGGTTTTACCACTTCTTATTTCCAGAGCAGGTTCAGAAGCACTGAAGAGGAGCGACTGACCCAAAAGAAAAGTAGGTATTGAAAATCCACTATATAATTAGGAATACCTTTCTCTTAAACATTTGTAAGATGCTTCACTGTAGAGTAAAACAAAACCAGAATATTCACCAGCATCAGGGTATTCCCAGGAGCCTTCTTTGGGGAATATGCTAAGAAATAAGCCTTCCATATTAGAAGAATATCACTAAAAGTCAAATTGCTAAAGCTTAATGTGATGGCGTGCTTTAGAATAAAATCACCTGCCACTAGGGCATTAAATATCTGCTATAAGTGAAGAGGTGTCCAGCAAGCATTTGTCAAAATTAGATCAGTACCATTTTTGCCAGTAAAATGATGAAAATTTTAAACCATGAATAAATTAATGAATGTTTATTCACCACTAGCAATCAGTATAGTAATTTCTTGAAGGCTTTTTAAGTTTCTATTTCCCCATTAATAGTCTCCTTTGTTTTCTCTGTCTATTTGATGTGTGGAAGAGGAAGATCTAACTCCTTGTCTCGTGTTCCTTTCCTAGTTCTCCCTTTACTGCCTTAGATTTTTTTTTTCCATGCATTCTCCTTTTCTTCCTCTGAGGCCTGATCCAAAGCAGACTTGTGTTTCCAGGGCAGGGATGGGAAATTACAGTAAGCTGGTGTGGCTGGTGAGTGAGCCTGCAGTAATTGTAGCCCCAGGACATGATGGCAGCAGTGGCACCAGCTCCACGGGGTAGCACTGATGCCTCTGTGCTCTGCTGAAGTGCTCACACTCCTCTGGATGATCCAGAGGACTGTGATGCTGCTCTGGCCTGCTCTTCCCCTGGATATGAGATTCAGCCATCCTGTTGCAGTGACAGGGGGGTTTTGCTTCACACAAATCTGCTCTAAAGACCCAGGGAGAGCTCTGGCTGTGGATGGTATGGTGGCTGGGGAGTGGAAAATAAGACCAAGCAGGAGCAGGGAACTAAAGGCTCCACAGCTTGATATCCAGGTGTTTACTCTATCTCAATAAACTTTGGTGCAATACACTCATGAAAAAAAGCGAAAGGAATATCAATTTTGGGAGAAGGGGCCTTCCTCACAATACCAGTCCAGACCTGCCAGTACAGGGTACATTACAGGGCAGCGTCCTGCCCTGCTTTATATTAAATTATGCTAAATAAATAAAGGAGATCTCTGTGACAGTAAGGGCCTGGCTAGGAAAAAAAAATTAAAAAAGATTTCATGGCAATAATGAATAAGTGATAAATATCTAGTGACTATCTTGCTGGGAGCATTTTTTTTTCAGCGAGATTTATGATGGGGCTTGTTTTATGATCCCAAAGGGCATCAGACATCATAGTGTGCTGAGAGGCTGCAGAACAGATTGGGAAGTAGTTCTCAGTACTTAATACCTAGGGATCCTCAAAAGCCATTTCCTCTTAGGATCACATTTCCTTTGATCATTGGGGTTATTAATTATAGATACCTTGAACAGAACAAGGCACTCTTACTGTACTCTTCAAGCAGTGTCTCATTTAAAAGGAACAAAATATTGTACTTAATTAGGGGTTCAGCTCTGGTGTCTTTTCAAGGCACTTTGGTATTGATTTGACCAAGATAACCTACTGTAGCAAATATTATACCATTAATAATAAAGGGAGCATGTAGACATAAAAGTGTGGGAAGGAAGCGCCAAAATGTTTGTCATTCAGCTTGCCAGAACAGTTGCAGTATATCCACCCAATACAGCATTTAGAACAAATGCTATATTCTATGGTTCAGAAGTGTCTGCACTTATGTGGAGACCTTTCCTTTGTGCCATTTTCTTAATTGTATCAAGACCATGCTTCATCAAGTGACTTCAGGCAGAAGCATTTGAAGCTTAGTTTTCTCTCTGGATAAATGGAAGCATATTGTTTCTGCCTTGACTCATTAGGCTAATTTTATCTTACCTATGCTTTGGTCATCATGATTAAAGATATGAAATTAACCAGGTGAGCATCAATCTGCATATGTGTTTGTTCACTTTACTCTTAGCATGTGTTGATTCATCCTTGTAATCAAAAAAATGTATTAATTGACTGAGAGAGGTCTATTTCTGTACATTCTGTCTCATAAGAAGCTTTCACTAACATTTTCCTCACACTGCAATCTTGGAGATGTGTGGCAGAGATATATTCAGGATTTCCTGAATTGCACTCAGAAAGCAGAGGGTTTGTCTCCCCAGCCATGTGGGTGACATTCCTTTTGGGTATGGGTATGCAGAGGCAGGGGCAGCTCTGTCAGCAGGTTACAAATCAGCACCTGCAGGCCCCTGCTCCTCCTGCTTCAGGGACCTGGGGGGGCACTGGGCTAAGGTCTCATGGAGCCCTGGAGCCTGTGCCACCTCATTTGGCTGTTGGATGCCAGGATGACCCTGCAGTTTGGGAGGTGTTGGAGAAGAGCCTCTCTGTGAGGAGAGGCAGTGCCTGGCCACCAGCCCTGCTGTCCCCAGGGCTCTGAGGCAAGGGGAACAAGCTTCACATGGCTTCCCTCCCTAATTTCTTTAGGGAGAAGACAGCAATCTGAGGTAATGGAGAAGAGGGGAGAAGATGCTTTTCTTGGAGAAGCTTGTGTGACCCACGGGTACCCTACAGAGCAGTGTTGATGAGCTTCTGCTTTGCAAGGGATGAGCTTTAACTGCATTTTTCAGGTAAGATGTGGATTGTATGCATGCCAAGATAGTATAATGTAATTTTTAAAGTAATTTTTTATTACCTAGGTATTCTTGTAACTGCTAAGAATTTGAACTAGTATCAAAACTATATATGCTTTTCTAAATCAAACGAACAAACCACAAAATAAAACCCCTCAACCCTCCCCACATGGTTCCTGATGATTGGAATTCTTACTCAAATCAACAATAATTTTGTCAAACAGTTGAATCACAAAGCTTAACTTGTCAAGTGCAGCACTTTAGTATGTCCATACTCTACCCAGTTAAGGAGTTACTCAGAAGTTTAGTTCAAGCAGAGAAATAGATACTAAACTTACCCTACTTGTGCTGGGTTTTTACCTGTTACCACAACATTTGGCATTTGTCAGACTGATTGCAATGCTTTCTTTCCAGGCTCCTCTCTTCTGATTTGTGAGCCAACAAAACAAAATTTGATTTTATTATTAAAAGGGAACTAAAGCTCAGCTAACCTGATTTGCTTTTTCTGTGGCCGCCTTTCTTTTCTGGTTGCCCCCAAAGGGATCCCAGTTTGAATGGCATACTTGGGAAAAGTGTAGCTGGAGAGTTCCAAGGCAGCATCCCTGCTCCCCAGGAGATGGACTGAAGTATCTCCCATAATGTACCTGAACTGATGGCAGTAAGAGGGATTGTTATTTAGGAACATCTAAATTTCAGGTATAGAATCCATAACTGCCAATTGCCTTGGAAATTACTTTTGCCAGCCTTGGCTGAAGACTTTGTTAAATCAGCTTTTTTGTTGAAAACTTATGAGGAATGTGGTTTAGAAAAAGCAAAATCTTGTTTTCACTAGCCTGTAAATCTTCACAGTTCCTCAACAATTTTCATAACACTTTTCCTTTTTCTTCTCCGCATTGTCATGGCTGTTTGCTGCAGTGATTGAGTTTTCTTGACTGTCAGAACAATGTCAAGACAATGTGAAGACAGTGTCAAGGCAAATATAGAAGGGTGACAGTGTGAAGGAGGGAAAGAGAAAAGAGCTGTCAGTACTCAGAGTGCTCTGTAGAGAAAATATTTCCAGGATAAAACCATTGTCACCATGCGCTGAGCAAGAGAGAATAAACTGGAGGTAATTAAGTTACTGCTCTAGGAACATGTCTGGATGACAACTTGGAGGTAAAGAAGAACTTAGAAAAGCAGTTTGTGAGGATGTCGTTTGTCCATTACTCTTGTCCTGTGTCATCTCCTAGATGATGTTCCCTAACACTTATTTTCTCTTTCTAAGCTGTGTACCTCAGGGAGGAAAGACGTTGCATTGTCCACCGAGGGAAAGGTGAAGGGTTTTCCCCCTTGCTGTGATTACCAGACACTTTATTAGGTGTCATGAGACAAGACCTCTGCTTGTGGATAGTTAGCACTGAAAGGTGCTGAGTGTCCTGCTCCCAAATCAGTTCAGAGTTAAGGCACAATTTACCTCCACAGTGTATTTTTTTTTTCTGAAATATCCTTGGAAAGGTGACACATTGTCACAAGGATGGGCAAAGTACAGAAGTGCAGCTCATCTGGGGCTAAATTCTGGTACCAAAGCCCTGTACTACAGTACATCTCTACTGAAGGCTTGTGCAGAGTGAGGTGCTAATCTTTAGAACAGTTTTCAGGTTTTAAAATTAGGTGCTGGTCTTGCAGAAAATCTGTGAATTTGGTCTTTGTGCATGTGCTGTTTCTTCCTCCTCTGCCTTAGAGATGGGGAGAATGAAAGGGTTTTCTACTATTTCTGTTCTTTTTTCTGGATAATTGAATATAAGAGGGTTTAGTGGGAAATTTGTCAATATATTGCAGTTCTGGAAAAAGAGACACCCTGTTGTCAATAATTTCTAAATAACATTATCAATCCCACTGGAGAGGTTTAAGAAAAATTGAATCATAAACAGTTCCATAAACTCCACCAAATACTTCAGGGATTATATTTTCAGATATAAGAATTAAGTATTAACTATTCAAAATTGAAAAGGCCAAGTATTTTCCATATATTGCATTTACATATTTATTATAATTTATTTAAGGAGGTAGGTTGAATAGTTAACAGAATTTCTTACTTGTTGAACCATTACAATGCTTGCTTTTCTACCATTATGGTTGAAAGCTGGTTTATGCTTACTTGCAATTCATGACAGCATTTTTTTATTAAGTATAAAAGCATCAAGCCTGGGTGACCCATTTAGATGAACTGCAAATTTTATCTCCAGCTGCAGCAGCAATGCTCAAAGGAAGCTGCTCAAACTGATTGCAGCCTAGGTTATCTATCACTGAAGGCTGACTTCTCCCCCTTGCCCAGTTAAGGTTTTTTTAACCTGAAAATAGTCTGCCATTTTGGATTGAGCATCAGCTGGAGAAGAGTGTGATCCTTGCCTGGGGCTCAGATGCCTCCTCCCATTAGTGTTCACACCTCAGCCATCATGTGCCTCCAGTAGTCCCTGGATCTCTGCAGTCCTCACACAGGAAGGGCTGTGGGATGGCAGGTGAGTGACCTGGTCCCTTCAAAAGAGGCAGCTAAGAGTGATCAGTGGAAGGAGTGATATGTAAATTCTTACCGTCAGCAATGGAAATTGCACATACAAAAAGTGCTTCCATTTGTTATAAGAGTGAGTAAACAATAATGGCATTTTTACAAAAGAAATGCCTGCCATATTACAGATCTCTCAGGCACAAGAAGAATCTGGAAAACTGTATGTGTGTCCTCCTGCTAATACATATCTATATTTATGTGTGTGTATAGCATATGAAGGGACAAACACAAGATCTAAATTTAGTGGTTTGAACAGGGAGATCACTTGGATTGTGTTCACAGCACACTCACTGCAAGCAAGGTATTCACCCTGCCCTTCTCAGCTCAGCATTCTCACCTATACAACTGTCATGTGCCTCCTTGCAGGCTGTGAGGCCCAATCTGCTTATGTGTTATAAAACATGCAAAGTAACTCACAGGGAAAAAGCTGAAATTATTTT
Source organism: Passer domesticus (assembly GCF_036417665.1). Taxonomy (NCBI): domain Eukaryota; kingdom Metazoa; phylum Chordata; class Aves; order Passeriformes; family Passeridae; genus Passer; species Passer domesticus. Next base: position 40,425,968 of record NC_087480.1, on the reverse strand, counting down.
AATGGGAGAAATTTTCTCTGCATATCTGCAAGGAAGAGAAAGAATCTGAAAGAAGTCTGTTCTTTCCCACTTGTATGACTCTGCTGGGCATGACCACACCTTTAAGGATAACTTTAAAGTCAGCAAATGTCTTTGAGAGAGTCTAAACTGATGTCGAAACTCAAACTCAAGGTACAAGTGTAAGTGCAGGGAGGACAAATGAGTTTTACAAGGTGAAATGCTGGACTGACCTTGAACATGAAAGCAGAGCCCTTGGTATTATCACAGGAAAATGTTAGATTCTAAGACTTCACTTGAGAAGCAGAACTAATTAGAGAAGATTAACAGAAATGAAGCATGTAATAGCTGGAATAGGGCATGACTGCAGTTTGAAAGGCTGAATCACTGGACCTCTCATTGAAGTCAAGATTTTAAGAACACTAGACCTTTTTAAAAAGGCAAGTGACAAGTTTTACAGATGTCCCTGTGGTAGCTGAACATTCATTATAGAATTCAAGCTCTGCACATAGGAGTTTCCTCTGTGTTAAGACTGTTTTCATCCTTAATATCTGAGCATGGGGTCTTATTCAGGGCCACATTCACATTCCTACTACTTTGCAGGAAGTCCTGAAGAGATAGTAGGTGAGTCTGCACTACAGTGGTAACACAGTGGAGACTACTTCTTTGTTGTTTTTCCTTTTTTTTTTTTTTTCAAGGAATCTAGTAAGTGATTTTTTTCCCCAAAAGGAGTCTGAAATATACGTTGCAGTCTCTTCCCTCATACTTTCCACTTGGCAATTTTTCCTGTCACTAACCAGCATCCAACAAACTCTAAATGCCTTTTATTACTGAATGGTAAAAGATGTGTCAGAATTGGTGAGACAGCACTTATGATACACTCCCTGAAGTGGCTGCTTTGCCAGCATTGTAGTAATAGGCTCAGCTAAAACCCAAGTGGTTCACATGGAACAGAAAGCATTGGAAGGGACTAGTGGTGATCATCTAGTCCAAGACACTGCATCAACTAGAGCAGAAAGCTCGGCACCCTTTGCCCATGACTACTTCTCGGAACTTTCTCTGATGATTTAGTACAAATTTCTTATTTTTGGAAAGCCAGGTTTACTGTAAGCATGTGTAACCACATGCCTGTGGTTAGTGAAAGTGTTGGTGCTCATCAGGGATTGCAGAAAAGAAGCAGTCACCCATGAAGACCCAGAATTCTTCAGGCTGATTCAGAGCCCTTGCATAAAAGATGTGCAGGTTTAAAAGACAGGAAAATCAATCTCTCTGAGTGTTTGCAGTTATGCTAATAAAAGTAAGGAAATGGTTCCCCTGCCTGTAGAAATGTTGACACAATCTGAAACTGAAGCACAATTAAATAGCATTGGTAGTTGTGTGAGTTCCCTCTAGAAAATGTTTTTATGTTAGCCCAAAGAAGAAATTGTTGCAATTCAAGATGCAAACACATTTGATGCAAACACATTTGTGATGCTGCTTATCTCTTCTACTAAAACTCTCAGTAAGTGTAATAACAGTCTCCATTTGCTTCTAATAGTATTGAAGAATGCAGTTGCCTCCAAGTTTAGTTTAAGAGCTGGAATATAACAAGCAGAGTAATTGATTGCCAGTCAATCAAAGTACCTCAAACATCTCAAAAGACATGATTCTCCATCTCCTTGGAAAGAAACCACTCTTGATTACAACCTTTGACTTCCTGGTTTCATAAGCAAAGCCGTACTGGTCCTCCCTGGACATAACACAAAATGAATGGACTTAGGAAGTTAAACCAGAAAAAAACAAAACCTGAAATCAACTCTGCTCAAGGTTCCTTGTGGAATAGCAGAATTACAGGCAACAGATGCCCGTGTGACTGCATTGCCAGCTCAGAGGTGCTGGCTGGGGATGCAGGAGGGCCACTCTAGGGTATTTTCCTTGGTCGCTGGGCAGAGAGAACAGAGAGAACACTGACAGACATCTCTGGGAACACAGAGTGCCTACATGAATCTGTAGGCAAATCCCCAAACAAAATGAAGAATGGAGTGTTTATGGCTTTAAGGCTGTAGTAGAAACACTGTAAAAATAGATCTGATTTTGTTGTGCTGTGTGCAGAGAGCTACATTTCCCCCTTTTTTATTTCTTTCTGTAATTTGTCAGATCACTAGGTCAGTCTGTTTGCTGGAAAGGTTTTTATATCCAGATCCTTCAAAGGTGTTCAGTGTCAATCCTGCCTTCTGCTGTTTAGCTCCATTAAATGTTTGCTCCAAACACCTCTCAGTCTTGTCACTTCACTACTGTGCAAAATAGTGGCAATCCCAAGATGCCCACTTGTTTTTTAGGAAACACAATATTCTTTGGAAATAGCCTCTTGAATGTGAAAATGGCAATGGATTTTAGTAATTTTAAGCTTCTTGCATTTTTCCACGAGCTCCAAAATGGGAAAATGTTAGACTAAATTGGATCAGACATTTAAGACATACTCATGAGAAAACAGAATGGATAGTTCTTGTTATATCAAACTGAGGGCATTTTAACATGGGTTGAGGCTTGCAAAATGTTCAGTATCATTAGTATTACAACTTGAATTACAAATGTCAGCTGTATTTAATAAGAGAGAAGGGATGGGTTTAGTTAGAAAAACAGAATTGGTAAGTCCTACGAAATGATGGTCAGACATTTGCTTTTTGCAGCTGCATTGCAGAGGCACCTACTTGCATTCTGCTCCAAATATATATACAGACAGGGATCAAAAAGTCTTGGGTTATCATTCCACAAACATATTTTCCTACATTTTATGGTGGGAATCAGTGGAGGCTTGCTTTCAGAATTATTTTAAGATTGAACAGAGAAAAGAAGAGCTTACAAGGGCCTTGCGTATTTCCATCCTGTTTAATAGCTCTGATGCAATCTCTGACACATCAGTGTCATTCCGGGTTTCTTCTCACTGGCATTGCACATTTCTTTTGTTATGCAGCCTTTGATTGCTTATTTCACAAAATTTGTGCCTTCTCTCTCTGTATCTTATTTGTAGGGTTATCAAAGGAAATTAAGGGGCTGTTGGAGAAGGGCAGGCACAGTTATTATTTCTTTACACCGTGTCAGACCTCTGTAGTGTTTTTGCCTTTCTTACAGCCAGCACAGCTGCACCCTTCCTGCAGCAGAGGTGGCTGATGCCCAGGGAGCAGCAAGGGGATGTGTATTAGTTCAGACACTCTCTCAGGGGCTCTCTTTCCAGCTGTTGGGAGGGTGGTGAGTTACACTGCAGGCTGTTCACTGCAGATGCCAGAGCCTGATCTCTTCTTTCAGCTGTGTGGACACTCACTGTGTTCAGACTCCGGGGTGGTTTGCCATACCAGGAGTGGTACCATGGCTGCTTTGGAAGCAACTACAAATTGCCACAAAGCTTGGCTAAACACCTCTGAAGTACTGCTGTATACAGATGTCTTTTCAAGGCTACATTATTACAGTGAGGGTTTTGGGTTCCCTGCTATGAGTAATCTGTCACTGCAGGTTACCTAAATTGCAGTTGCTTGGATCCTTGCAGACTGATGACTGTCTATCATTCTGCATCCTTGCTTTGGCTTCCTGTCAAATTACGTTGTTTTCAAAGTCCTCTAGTTCACATTCAAAGAAGGAAAGAAATGTGTCACAGTCAAATTCAGAGCTGGGGAAGAAAGAGCTAATGAAATGTTCTGTATCATCCTGTTGGAAAACACAGCAAGGGAGACTGGAGCTGTCAAGGGAAGAGTGTGGCCAGTGTACACTGCCTCTTAGGGTGCCTATAGCCTCCCTGGCAGTCTGGATGTAAATTAGAGTGTCTCTGGCCTTTATTTCAGAGGACAGTCAGCCTTTGGTAGCACCACATTATAGGAACATCCTTGTACCTCTCAGAAACCTCAGCAAAGGAACTGTCAGGCCATTGTGTCCATGGCTGAGCTCTAAGGGAGCGTTACAAAGTTTTGTTTGTTTACTCACAGCCTTGATCTCAATTCCTGTGATTGAGTGCACTTTGAAGAAATGTGTCCTGTCTGCAAAGCCCCTCACTAATTCAGATAAAGATGCCTTGTCTGTCTCATTATTCAAGGAAAAGTTTAAGGAACTAGGCTGCCAGTATGCTCAGCCTTGGGCAGGCAAGCAAGAGCAGTAAAAAGAAGCAAGGAGTTTCTCCCCTTGCCTGCCAGCATCCACCCAGGCCACAATTATTCAGGCCCAGCATTTCCCAGCACAGAAGGATGCACCAGGCAAGTGCCCTGATCCTTAGCTGCTGGAGAGGGGACACAGTAACGGGTTAGCAGCCCATGCCCCTTTTCTACCCACAGAAATATTTAGCCCTTGAAATATTCTGATTTCTGTCCCCGCTGAGAAGATTCCAGGCAGGCAGAAGCTGCCCTAACCCTGAAGTTGCAGCAGCCTTGCTTTGTTGATGCCTGGAGAGGGACGTTTTGTGGGGCCTGGAGGAGCCCTGCAGAGCTGCAGTGGCAGCTGCGTGGTGCCCGCCCAGAGGCCCTGTCAGCTGCACTCTTTGTCAAAAGATGGAAGCAGCTTCCTGTTGACCCATTTTATGGGTGAGTAAGATATAATCAATATGAAGTAAAGATAAGAATCTCATTGGAAAAGGGTTTATCTGGGTTGTTTGGTTTTTTTGCTGTTTGCTGGTGTGAGAGGGCTTTCATAAGATATAGCACTGGTAATGGAGAAGTACAGTGAGAGCTGACACAACATGTCAGTCCCTAAAACCAACAAATTAATCTGTGAAATCAATCTGGAAAGTAATATGTATCACTTATCTCCTTGCTCCAGATGAGTAAATTAGTTTTAAAGGCTTCCCTTAGAAAATGGGCCTTTTGTCCATTTTTGGGCCACCACAAAGAGCAAAGGGAATACTCAAGTTTGCCTAGAGATTGACGCATTGTCTAAAAGATTTTCTTAATGTTGGAATGTGAATTGTGAAAACAAACCCAAAAGTAGAAGTATCCCTGGGAGGCTTTTGGCTGCAAACCACTGTAGGCAGGATCAAAAGCACTTAGGTTGCTATTTCTCTAACTTACTCATTAGAGGAAGTTAAGTGACATGGACTAAGACATATTTATTTATTGCTTTGTAGCTGGCTGGATATATATATATATATATATTTAAACCTTGATATTTCATAACTAAGTAATTTTTGCTGCCATCAAAATAAAATGTTAAACTTCTCTTAGATGAAGCAGAACTCCTACTCCATTGTTAATTTGTTGCACTGTGTCCAGAATGGCCAGTTGGAACAGTTTCCTAGGAATCTACTGCTGTTTGGTTTTGTGCAGTAAGTTCCAGTCTTGCATTGCTTTTTTATATGAACTGAGAAGCTGGCAGGTTCAGCAGGCAATCCATGTTTTCCATTCCTTTTCAGGTTTCTGCCTATGAAAATTTTGATATTGATAATCCATTCATTAATTTGTTTTCTTGCATTATACTCTCAACATATAAGTACACTCAAAATGCAAGTAAAAATATAAGTGATTTTGCTCCAAAAGCCAGAAATCAAACTACATTATCTCTAGCATGGGAGTACTTTCTGTTCTCATTGCAATCAGTGCCTTCAGTAGCCAAAGTGCTTATTTTAAGTCTAGGGTGCCAAAAAATAAGAGGTCTGGATGTGTCAGAGAATGGCAGTAAACTATTTTCTCATTGAAATTTAGGCAGCAATTCTGTTTTTGCTGCAGCACAGGGGGCTGAGCTCAGGGCTGCCTTTGTTTTGCACACACATAATCCCCAGTTGTGCAGAAGGGAAGAGGGCCATCTGCTCACCCTGCCCCAGAGCTGTTCCTGAGCTGCCCTGGAGCCTCAGTGCCACCACAGCCCTTGGGACAAATCCCCACCTGTGTCTCTCTGGGGCTCTGTTCCCTGAGACCTTCACAGATCCCCCAGGGTGGTGCTGACTGCCCCTGGTCTCTGTAACACCAGCTGTGAGACAGCAGTCTAGACAATCTCTGGCAGATATTTATCTAAGCCATTCATTAAAAAGTTCTGATATAGTTTCTTAATTATCCTTCAGTTGGAAAAGTTCACACAAATCTTCCCTGATGTACATGGAATCTATTATTTTCCAGAGCCTGCCCTTCTAGAGGTGACAGGGAGCAACTGATCTCATCACCATCCTTGATTGCCATTCTCTTTTGTGGAGGTAAGACTGTAATCATGTCTTCCCTTAGGCTTCTTTTCCTGTGACCCTTTCTCAGAGGGCACATCTTTCTAAATGTCTTTCTATTTTTGCTGTCCCTTTCCAGCATTTTCCTAATTGCCTCTCTCTTGCTCACAGCAGCACTCAAAACTGGCTACAGCCAGTACTGAACAGTGGTTTGATTGCTCTCCTGTGTCTTACAAGTCATTGTACTGTCAACACACAACAGCAAAATATTTGCCTTTCCCTGTAACTTTTCAGTGGGGAAGTGCCCAATTTGGCCATCAAAATTTGAGCACTCTCTAAACAGCACTGGGTTTTTTTCTGAGCTTCCTCTAACAGAGAGGAAAAGGTGTAGAGAAAAGGAAAAGACTCCCTAGGTGCTTAGTTTTATCAAAGTAACATAGGGAGAACAAAATACTGAGGGGAGAGAGAGAGAGAGAGAGAGATAAACTTTGTGTGGGGACACCTTTGAAAGGTTAGGTATATACTAAAACATTAGGTTTATATACTCTGCTTGTATTAAATTAACTTTCCAACCTCAGTTTCTCCAGTCCATTATCATGGATACAGGATAACATACACCAATGTTCCAAGACCTGTGTGAGGTCTCTGCTGCTGGTTAAGCATGAATGATAAAACACCTTTATGCACAACCTCCTTTCTTGCCCCTCAGACTCTTTCCTAATAGGTCATTAGTCACAAACAACCTGCTTACAGAGATTGATCTGTGTCCTTGCTGCAGAATTCCCTTTTGGTCCCCTGACTGTGAATACATCATTCAGTGGCTTGTCCTGTACTGCCAAAATCACTGTCATTTGAAGGGTAATATCTGATATCTCGCACTTTGTAATTTCTGAATGACAGAATGGGATGTGGGGGAATGTTTAATCTCCAGAGGTTCTCAGTGGTGACAGTTCCCAAGTTACAGAGCACACAGCAGAGAGGGGTCTGTAACCTGGTATGCTTCTCTGCTCTTGGAATGGTAGATGTAGCACCCTAAGGATGCCTTGTAAGAATTTGAACTGAGTGGCTCAAGTACAGTTGTGGCTGGGATGTTCTTAATGTCACTTTTACATATGTATCTTGCAGAAGTTACTGCCTTTTTCTTAAGTTACAGGGCTACTAGTTTTCATTCTTAATATTTAGTTCCATTCCAGAGATGGAGATGTTATCCATAATAAAATATATACATGAAAAGGAAAAAAAAAAACCAACCCAGCACAACTGTGTCAAGAAGCTGCTGCTTTTAACTTACTGGAGATGATGGCAGACATCTGAAGGATGTTTCATTTTTGCTGTGCTCCAGATGCCATGTGTGACAGCCAGGAGGGAGCAGGGCTGCAGGGCTGCCGAGTGCAGCTCTGACAGGCTCAGCTCCACGGAGGGCTAATGAGGAGCTGCCGAATGGGCTGTGAACTCATCAAACCACACTAACAAGGCATTGCTGGAAAGCTCCTTACATCACCCGGCTGTGCATGAGGGATGAGCAGTGTGAGCACAACCACAAATCTCTTTATAAGCAGAGCTTTATTCCTAACACAGTAATTAAGCAGTAATTAGAAGTTTTGTGAGTAATGGGAATAGTTGTGTGAAATTAAGAGTTCTTGTCCACGGGGAAAAATTGCATAGTGCCAGCATCTCAGAGGGGTAGAAAAAGGCTGCAAGTAGAGCTCAGATACTTTGCTCACATTAACAGCAATCCCAAATGAATTTCCATTCTTAATTTATGAATATTTGAACAATTTATGAAGCATTGATTTTGAAGTAAATAATACATTTTTTCAGCTCTGCTGAAAGGTCACTAAAATGGAGAAAAATAGAATCACGGAATGATTTGGGTTAGAAAGGACCTTAAAGTTCATCTAGTTTAAAAACCACTGCTGTGGGCAGGGACAACTTCCAGTAGACCATGCCTTGAATTTTTTCAGAGATGGAGAATCCACAGCTTATATGGGCAATAGTTTTGACCTCAAAATATCATTTGTCTGTATTTTTCCCAAAAGGAAGACAGTTCTGCAGTAGTGATAGGTAATCCATTGTAAAACTTGTTAAAAAAATCAATACTTGAATGTTGAATGAAAAGATTTTGAACTTGACTTCAGACAGGATCACTGATAAAACTGATGTCTAAATATATCTGTATTTATCAGAATTTCTCTTCCTCTATTTCATAAGCAACTCCCTGCCCACAGTTTCATGCTTGTAATTCCTGTTAGACAATAGTATGGCAGTAATGAGTTATCAGTGTTGTTCTGGACTTGGGACATGTTTCCTGTCACCTGTTGTATGTAATGATTCTTGGTCCCTCTGCACACAGAGCTGGGCATCTCTGCATGCCCCCAGATTAATTTTCTGTGACTAGTTAATTTGGTATCATTTGTAGAAACAAATGATGTTCACAAAATGCCATATAAACCCAACTTGTATTGAATGCTTGCATATGGAGTTCATGGCTTCTAAATACTATTTCTTTTCCAAATTATTTAGAATAAATAGTTATAAAGAACATTCTGCCTTTAAACAGGACCTAAGATTAGAATCCTTTGGGGGAAAACAAATGCAGTAAACTGATTTTAAAAAATGTAATAGCAGATACAACTTCTATAAATATCATCAATCACTTCCATTCCATTTTATCCTCATTTTCTGTCTTGGTCTTTCTCAGCTTTAATTTTTAAGTAGGGAAGTAATTACAGTCAGTTCTGCTTCTACCTCTGTCTCATCTGTTCACAGTTATGTTTTTATTAACGGAAACTGCTCGCAGTTTCAAGTGGGGTACAAGCTTTCTAAAGAGAAAACACCTCTCAAGATCATTAAATACCCAGCACTGACAGATAGAGGTACGGTCCTGAGCCTGATTCTGGTTCCTGATGCAGCTGCTCCATCCTGGGATATCAATTTGTGTCACACTGTGGCAACAGCCACAGTTCTACCTGAGAAAGTTCTCCAAGACTGAAAAGCCCCTTGCTTGAGAGTGGCCATATGGCCATAACCCAGAGAGCACCCGTGCCACATCCAAGGTGTCATCCCAGTTAAGTGGGCTAAGGAAAAGGCATAAAATGACACACAATTACTTTCCTTGCCTTTGGCATCCTGCATTGAGCAAACTCACCTGAGGTGAAAGCCAAAACTTGTATTTATCTTTTTCCTTTAAACTGATTCCTGGGGACTTTTTTCTTGATTTCATTCTAGCAATGTTTTCTTTGTGCATGATGTTCTTAGTGTGTTCTTCTTAATTTATAAAACTTAACTTTTAATTCCCCTTCTCAAAGCTTTTACATTTTGTTCTGATTTGCCTGCCTCATGGAAAAATGAAATTTTCTTAACTAACACAACTACTATTATGTTCCTTTTCTTAGACAGCAGACTCTTTCTTGGAGACTTTCTGATTGTTCATCCTACAGGATGAACTTGGAAAATTACTTTGTGAAAGTTAAAGGTCCAGTTTGTTGTTGGTTGTTTTTTGGGGTTTTTTTTGGGGTATGTCCTGTTGTGAGTTAATTTAGAAAAAGCACTTTGGTTTCCCTGATTCACATCAGTACACCCCCAAAAAGAAAATTACTAGCATAAAATTATGTTTCCATAACATTCTGTATTTTTATATTTTCAAGTGTGGGATTTTTTTTCAGTGCTGGTTGATTCAACTGCATCTGTTTGCTTTTTAGTCTTTAATTTATGTTGGGCTGTAAACTGTCCAAGTAACAATTTGAGTGATGCAGCAACAGAAGGTGACCCAGATTACACAACACTGAACGCTAATGCCAAGTCTTCTTGTTTAATGGCAGCTGCTCAAAGCTTTGTGTTATTGCTATTCACATGCAACAGACACAAATCAAACAGCCTCCTCAGGCACACATCCTGCAGATCTTCATTTTAAACATGTTCAAGAGCTGCTGCTTTTCACACACACACAGCAGCCTCACCAGCTGAGGCCATTTAGCCTCCTTGGCTTGCATTTACTCTCAGCCATCTGACACAATTATCAAGGAAACCCATTGTGACTTCCTCTATTTTGCACACTTCTGTTCATGTGGAAGTTTGCCGAGAACATTTTTTCTCTATAAAAGTAGTTGGACTTTCATGCTCCCTCATAATGGGCATATTTTACAACACCAAACACATCACAGTTGTTTAATAACTGCATTCTCTAGAGGCTGTAGTTTAAAAAGTATATATAATAAAGCAATACTACTGAAAAACATAATATGAACAGTTTAAGCACAGGATAAATTTGTCTAGATTTAAATCAGAAAGGTTTAGATTTACTGAATGAGTGGTATCAAAAAGCAGACTTTAAGGTATAGTTACAGTTTTAGCAAAATAATTTATTACTGTACCTTGAATATGTGAAGCAACAAAACGCTTTCATTCCTTATAAAAAAAAAAAAAAAGGTCGAAGCATGGAGATCAGGAAAGCTATCGAGAAACGAGTTCATACAACTTAGTTTCATGGACCAAATTTTTTTGGCATCTCCATCAAATTTTTAAAGCTTTCTGACAACACAAGCTTTCTGCTAGAAGTGCATGTCTAACCATCTCCCCAGAGGACATGTCAGAACAATAAGAAAAAGTGCAAATCTTACTTTTTAAATGGATGAGCAGCAAAAAACTGAGGTAGAAGATAAGTAGAGAGTTAATTCTTGAATGAGCCATATTCATCTTGATAGGACATCCTCTGCCGAGTTGCCTGTTGTCCAAAGGGCTGGTGCTGATGCTCACTGCTTTCTCCTCATGTCTGAAGCTAAGGGCACACCCGGGGCACCCGGCCCCCTACGAGCCATCCCTGCCCGTGCCCCTCCTCATCCTGCTCCCCGCAAACCTGCGGACTTCGATTCAAAAGGCAGTTGTGCTTGTGAAGGTTTTACTTCGGCAGGTCCGAGTGGCTTTTCAAACCCGGTGCAGATTTGTGTGGGAGCTGGACTGGAGTCTCTGCCGGCCGTGCTGGGATGGATGGTGCGCTCTGCTGTGCTCTGTTCTCCTCTGCTGTGCTCTCTGTGCTCTCCGTGCCTGCCCCGCAGCGCAGCCACGGCACAGCCGCCCGCGGAGCCCAAAGCTCAGCGCTCCTCACCGCCACCAAACCCCGCCACGGGGCTCTCCTAATCCTCCGTGCAAACACTTGATGTTTCCTTGCACCGTCAGCTCACAAACACTTTCTGCTTTCCGAATTTCTTCTGTTGTATTACACCGTTAGCGCCTGAAGTGAAAAGGTGAGACATCCACATTCTCAGTCTTTTTTGTGAGATGTTACCCGCTCTCTTCCTCAGTATTATTGTTTTGTTTTGTTGGGATTGTTTACACTGGAGTGGCTAAAAAGCACACTCCTAGGAGCTGGCACAGGACCTCTGAGCTTCATCAGCTCGTGTTACAATCTTGAACTGCTCATGGAGGAACCACTTACAGAACCAGGAAGTGTCACAGCAGGATCGATAGGAGAAGGGGACGGCAGCAGGGCATGGGCTCCATTTGGTTTAGCCAGGGCTGGTATTAAACAGCTGCTCTTATGTGCCTTCCCCAGCTGCCCCTCATGGCACAGGCTGTGTCTGTTTGTGCCCAGCACTCTCTGTGTGCAGTGCCTCATCCACGGACCACAGCTTTGTTCTCAGATGGAATCCTGGTCCTGCTCTAGCAGAAGGGAAGGTGAGGGCACACAGCAGCCCCAGGGGCTGTACTCATGCCATGATCCCGTACAAACTCTGACCCTCTGGCACCTCACACACCCAGTCAGTGTGTGCACAGCAATGGGTGCCACAGCACCAGTCTGGCTCTGAGGCCAAGACAGAAACGAGCTGCCTGTTTGGCAGTGAATCTGCTCTTTCCACCACCTTCACCTCTACCAGTCCTCCTGGTCTCTGGCTCTTGGCACTTACCCTCCTTGCTTCAGTGAGAATCCAGGCATTCCCAAGCCTCAAAAATCTGCTTGGTCACTGCTATGTTATGTTACTGTCAAACAGGTAACACTTTCTACATTTGGTACTGTGTTTGTCCTCCCCACTTCAGCAGAATGCTAATCCCCAGTTCAGGAAGCCTTTGATGCTGAGTTTAATTTTACATGTACACTTAACAAAGTACAAGCTGAAAGTCAAGTATACACTGAAGGCCTCAGATGAGTCGGGAGCAGACTGTTGATGCCAACGTGAATTCACTAAAGCTGTTTATAATAGGCAGGTACTTTCACATCACTCATTAAGCTCAGTGAACTGATCAATTTAAAAATTTCTCCTGCAGCAAAGCTCCTCCTTCTTTCCCATCTCATTCATTTCAGTGTACCTGCACTCACCCAGTGCTGACCCTGTGGCACACCTTTCCAGACCCTCTCTCTCTTCTCCTGGCACCAGCAGTCCAAGCAGCTCTATCATCTGCTTCCCAGGAAGCCTCCACCCTCCCACTCCCACCCTCCACTCACCAGCTCTGACCTCTTTGCTGACAACCCAGGCTGGATTGTCCTGGCCAAATGTCATTCTATGAGCATTATGATGAATGGGGGTCCTAGTGGAAAGTACTTAGATAATTATAAAGTTAAATATAATTAAATGGCTAATTTATTAGTAGTTCTCAGCTCTTTCATTTTTGTAATCCACTTTCTTTTATATTTATGTTTGTAGTTGTTTGAATGTTTTCTTCTCCTTGCCATCTGTCTACTTAATTTCTGTTTGAAATTATGCAGTAAGATATGTAATCATTACAACGTGAGCATGAAAATACCACTGTCATCAGGGAATTCTTTTGTCAGGCTAAATTATGCAGTTTAGCTCAGTGCTGATTGCCTGCTTTAAGTGCATTATTATTTAAATTTGTCACCATATAACTTACTTAGAACAGCAATATTTTCTGGATTCATATTCTCATCAATTTGAAAAAGAAATCCTGTGAGTGTTCTAAAAGTTAGACCCCAAATTTAAGCAAATACGAAGTTTTCAATTCTGAGTGATAAATGTTAAGTATTTCAAGAAAACAGTCACATCTATTAAATCTGGATAATTTTCTGAAAAATACACAAGTACCTGTAAAATCTGTACTCTAAGGAAACTTAGGAGTTCTCAGACAAGGGGAATATGCCACCAATCTGAGAACCTAAATGTATTGTGTTAACACACGTGTTGACATTGGAATGAAATACTGTGTAACTCTGTGGTAATTACAAAACATACAGCAAGTATATGTGCACACTTAGGTCTTTGGACAGTTATTAAAATGCAATCACTTTTAGTATAACCAAAAGAGCTGCTTTTTTCAACGTGTCTGAAACTTAGCTCTGCATTTCCCAATGCCTTTTTTCAAATGTTTCTTCTTCTTCATGAGCTATTCATATCCCAGAATTTAATGGGGAATAGACTAAATTAATTTATCACTGCCCTAATTCCTTGAAGTTGCCTACAGGAGGAGGCTTGAATTTCTGCATGCATATCATTTGTACACAGTGAAACATAACATCTGAATGTAATTTCCATGCTTTCTCAGTACAGCTTAGCTTTGATGAGATTCTGCAGTCACAAAAGTCAGAGGCTATGCCATTTGCTCAGGGAAAAGGGGCTTGTGTTGTCATTTGCTTTCACTTAACTGCTGCCTTTACTGTTCTGATTGCTTCCATGCAAAAATGACAGAGTGGTGTGGCATCAGACTACACTAGTCAGTGTCATCTCTTCTAAGATATTTTATGCAACTCTGTCCAACTAATTTCATTATCTAACATCTTTTGCTTGCAGTGTTTTCAATTTTCAGATGACAGCAGTACTAATTAATTGTGTATCTTCTGCTTCTCACTGCTAGGCATGTTTTCTGATTGTTCAATGTTGCTCCAATTTAAAGTGCAATATTTATTGATGCCATCCTGTGCCTTCTTGGTCAAATATATTTACAGGTGATTTTCCTAAGTAATGGGCACTTGTTTTCCAATGTTTTTGTAGTTTTAAAGTAAACTACAAAATTAACAGAAATTAGAATAGTTAAGTAATTCATGCAAAGTATAAAATTATCTTGCAAGTGGAAGATGTGAGTTTACAAAATGTCTGATGCTGACTAACCTGAAGCTTTTATTAAAAATCCCTTTGTTCACTGGCAAGTAAAGCACTGGTAATAGTCAGGAACAGGTGGGTGATTTCATGGAGGAGTGGAAGAGTGACTGAGCTGAACATAACATTTGCCCTGGTGAGGTTTTAGATATGCAGAACTCAGCTTGACAGTGGCCCTTTGCGACCTGCTCAAACTAGACATGCTTCCCACCATATATTCCTGTGATTCTCTGAATATAGACATTTCCTGTAGCATTAGATTTCCTGCACAAGCTCCAGCCTATGTTAGCTCAGTCCTCAGTTCTGCATAGCTAATGCAGAAAGCCCCTATTTTTAAAATAGTCCCCTGATTTTACCTAGAGTCTTTCATTTTCTTACTCATATTCAGTGGTGCTTCTTGTGTACATCTTCTCTTCAGTTCTGGCTGGATTTCATCAGGGATGAAATTGGGATTCTAAATTTCACTGGTGTTCCCAGTTCACCAGTGGGAGAGCTTACTTTATAAAAAACTATGGAGCATTCAGGCATGAAGTCACTCTGGTCTGACATCCTGGTTTGGGCATTAAAATACATTCTGAAGTATTTATTGAAAACTGAGGATGATGGAGTTTCCTAGAACAAAGGACCTGACCAAGTCATCCAGGTCATCTTCCTGTTTATGGTACTTTATGTACCTCTTTGTTAGACAACTGATAGATCATTTTTTTCTTCAGCTTGTTGCACTTTGTCTAATTATGAGAGGACAAACGAAGGCAATGGATAAACCAGTGTGAATAAGGGATGGCTGAAAGGTCTTGTAGATACAGTTGTATTGTGAGAGAAAGTTGTTTACCTCATTAACAAAACCACTGTAGATCTGTTTGCATTTTAATTAGCCTCTTTGCAACAAGAAAACTCTGATTGCATTGATTTCCTGCAGGGCTTGCAAAGATAAGAACCCACAAAAGAACTGGGCAAGAGGGAACTGGAATCTCCTTTGGCCCATGCTTTTCCAGGGACAAATATTTGATTACTGTATGTAACTTCTTAGTCTATAAATGTTACTTATTTTGAGCTTTTTCCTTTTTATTAGGGTGTACAAATATTTGGGGTTTTAAACTCTTGCTGTGCTCCTTTTGTGTCTTTTTCAGCCAGAGTAAAGCACCAGAGCATGACCTGTCAGTTCTGCCTATTTTCAGATTACTAATGTTTTTATGAAACTGAAGGGCTTTATCTGAAAATTATTTTGCAAGACATGTCAAGCATATTGCTTTCTTAAATGTAATACATTTTTTGAAATTATGACTACTTTTTTGATTCCCGTGGTAGCCACTTTCTTACTGAATAATGAGGGATTTCTATGTGCCAACCTAAAATGCAAATTTAACCCACGATTACAGGAGTGTCAAGCTGATTTGCTCAGATAGATCTAATTTTGGATGTGATAGAAATAGTGGTAGCAATAAAAGCTGTTTTGGTTTTCATATGAAGTCTCTCCTGAGTATTTTACCTATAGGCAGGCAAAACAAAGTGGCTGTGCAAGGCAAGACAGGATTCCCCTGCAGTTAATCCCCCTGTGTGATTCACTTATTCTTATCTTTGTGAAATATTTTTGAGAAATAACATGGTTTTATGTTATTGCGTGTGGCTGGGAAGCTGGGATCAGGAAGCAGGGAAGCAAGAGGCATCACCAGGGAAGCAATTTCAATCAGATGAATGCTAGGTCAGGCCTTGTCAATGCAGATGAAAATTGGCAATTAGTATTCTGTACCTTGCTGCTAATGAACCGTCTAATCAGGAAGTTTCTGTCTGTACCAATAAGCTTCCTGTGAGTGCCAAGGTTATAGAGTGCTTGAGAAAATGAGGCAAATTGTGTTTTTACAAAAGCACTGATATATTAAGTTCTAAATGGGTTGTACATTTATTTTTCCCTCTGTGCTTTTCACTTCAGCAGGCTAGATGTGTTAACAGTCTTACAAATCCTCTTCTAATTCCCTTTTTTAAATTTCCTTCAGATTGAGGTAACTCATACTACAAACCAGAAAGACCTAAACATGAAAGTATTGGAATTAAATTAAAAATCCCGTCTGTTACAGGGGATATAGTTGTATAGTTCAGCCACAGTTTCAAAGATATTTGGAAAATATTTACATAGGTTTAGAAACATCTCCTCCCTCCTGGCCTCTCCACTTGACTGTAGTCATCATCCTGCCCTGTCCCTAGGACAACTGCAGTCTTTAACATCAGCAAAATGTTTACAAGCAAAGTGTGTGTTAAAATCAAGCATATTTGGTTACTAATCCTGCCTTCCTGAGTCTCTCTCTCTCCTCCTCTACACTGTTGCCTGCTGGAATTGTTGGGATTTTATTCATTCTCATAATTCATAAACTGTTGTTTAAATTTTGGTCTTTGCAAATAAAGAAAGGTGACAACATACTTGGCTTCACAGACCAAGCACTGGGCTGAGGGACACAAAACTAATTCTTACTCTGGTTTCTTCACTGTACTTGCAGTGATAAATTATTTTGAGGTAGTTAAATATGCAATGCAAAGCACCATTACACTCAAAAAGTAACTTTTGTAACAGGCAAATACAGAAGTTTCTTATTTTTTCATGATCTCTAATATCCCTTGTATTTTTTTTCCTCTTCTGCATTCAGTCATTGTATTGAATGTGACAAGGTTTTGAAAAGCATCTGACGATCTGGCTCTCCTGGATTTGCAGGTTTTCAGTTAAAGGATGTGACTTCCAGAAAGCACAAAGCAAAATTTCCCTGTAGGCATCTCTGAAGTGTCTTGGTGTGGATTGTGGCAAGCACTAAATTCCTCTTGGAAATCTTGGCCTCTGTGTTAAAGTATTAGATAATATTATGGGAACAATAAGCAGCGGTAGGTGCCCCAAAGGGATTTCAAGTTTCTGCTAAGATTGGGTAAGACAGCATTCATCTTAATGCCAATGCCTTTCTCAAAGGCTGCAGTTTTGTACTGAACTAAATCCTGAAAGTTTGTCAGTTTGAATTACATTGTTCACAAGGTAAAATGAAATATCCTGGCTTCCAAACTTGTGCTGATTTTGATTATTTCACACCTGCTTCAACCACTGGTGGTGATGCTGCCCTCACTGATGATGGTGTATGTGATGCCACCACGTTCCAATGCCAGTGAAAGGAAAACACCCTTGGATGGAGGGGGCACAGTTTGACCTCTAAGCATCATGTTGGTTGTGAAAGGGGGAAGGAGGAGACATTACTACTGGAGTTGACTTATATTCTTCCAGTGTCCAGAGAGCCCCTCAAATCACCAGGTGCTTTGTTGCTGAAATGCTTCTTAATTTTTGTGTGTGGGCAAGCTGATATCTTTGCATATGTTGAACTTCATGCAGTGCTTTCCATTTTCTTGTGTTTTTTCTCCTTTTTTTTTTAATGGCATTTTTATAGTACTTCCAATACAGTGAAAGTCTGGGTGAATATGCTTGTTGTGCATGGGCAGGTGCTGAGACCTCTGGTCTTAGCACCCAGATTTGACTTTAGCATCAACATTCACCAAATACAGTTTTGTGGGACTGAGACTTCTAAATCTGAGAGTTTCTGAGTTTCTGGGGTACAAGAATTTCTAAGCCAGCACTTCCAATATAATTATCCTTATCAGGGAAACAATATTTTGCTGTCAAACTTCATCCTCAGTGCTTTGAGCAAGTTGTTTAAAAAAGATGTGTTCACAGTAGCAAACAAGAAATCCCCACAGCAGCATGCCCCATATGTGCTTCAGGAGCTCCCCATGCTGGCAGGGTAAGATTTCATATTAGCTTCAACTGCACTCAGAATTGAGGATGTTGCCACTACTGTGACAGAGTGATGAGAAGCTCCACACACCCACAGCACTTCTGAAAGATTTTAGTCCCCAGCTAAACCTATGGGCATGACTCGCATGCCTGAAGAATGGCAAGTGATGAGCTCTTTCAGAAATGCAGCCCTGCAAGTTGCTAAATGGACTGTGGTCTAAAGACACAACTCATACAGCTCACTCGTCCAAAATAAGATTAATTGGAGGGAATGAAACAGTCTTGGGCAGCATCTCAGTAGTGAAGAATGGAGAAAAATCAACCTTGACTCCTTTGCAGCAGCAAAGTCAGACTTCAGTATTAATTTGGTGAAGTAGATGAATGGAACATGTCCTTCTATAACAGTGTCTTTAAATAAGCTGGGAAACCAATAACCCACAAGAATGATACCAAATTCCATTCTGACATGGCAATCAGAAGTGTTCCAGAAGTGGAATGAACTTTCTGAAGGCTGGGCATGCAGGATGTACTGTATTTGCTCTTCCCTCCATGGGACGCTGTGGAAATAACGAGTCTAACAGACTGCTCAATTTGTGCTCACTCAGTGTGACTGTCTTAACAGTTTGGCATTTCTTTAAAACCACATTCTTCTTTATGCCACAAGCCACAGTGATTCTGAAAATAAGTATTATACTTGTAATTCAAGACAGGAAAGAAAAATTTTCTATCTGGCCAAATTGACACAAATTTGACACATTCTCTAGCAATAATAGGTGAATTTATCCACTTGCATTTATCATGAGCAAAATCAAGTACAATTGTTTTGTACTGTATGCCATATGAGAGCCCTTTGCCCAACACTGAGCAGAAATTCAAAGGTAGATGGTGGTCTCTCTAAACCATCAGGTCTTTGAAATGAAGCTGGCCAGAAATTTTTGAAGCCTTTCAGAAGGAAGAGGGTGAGGTTTTGTACTTTATTTTTCTGTGTGCTCTGTGTGTGCGTGTAATTGTGAGGTTTTTCTAAGTATATTTTATTTTAAAATTGCTGAAAAAGAAGTTTTGGCAATTTTAAAAGGTATTACCTTTTTACTATTTTTTTTTACTTTGAACGAGTAAAATAAGGTGTTTTGAAAAGTTTAAAACATAAATTAAGATTCCTCCAATCAAACCTTTCAACTAATCCAAGCCACTTCTGATATCACATATTTTCAAGGTAATAAACAAATATTAAAGATTTCAATCTGTGGTTTAGTTCTGAAAAAGAAAAATATTTTCAAAGGAGAAGAAAGCAATCTCACTGCCAGATTTACTTTGAAGTCTCTTCTCCATTTCTTGATTCAAATAACATGCACTAGTGGAAGCAGAATTTAAAAACCACTCAGAAGAAGAAAAGCAATATCAGATCTTTAGCATGCAAAGGTACCCAAGTTCCTGTCAGCCCTTTTGCCACAGAACCCAACAGCACTAAAAACATCCATGGCTGTTGTGGCTGAGGCTGGCAAAGGGACGGGTGACATAAAATTCAACCACAGAAAAGAATGAGCAACCATAACTGCTCCAGAAGGAAAGCAAGTAGCCTTTTGAATGGCTACAGTGAAGTCTGTCTAATAAAAGGAAATTAATTTACAAACTGGTCCCTCCCCCTCCACTCTTTTTATTGGAAATGAATGCTTCTTTCCAAATAACATTACTCTTGGGATAGCAAAATAGTACAATCAATCATGTACCAAATTCACTGAAAGGGGTTCAGCTCCAGTGCCACCCCAGGCAGCAAGTGGGTTTGGTTCATTTTTTCATTTGGGAAGGTCACTGTTACAAGGGGATTGTTATGGGATTATTTCATAGGGTTATGCTTACTTTGGAATGACTACAAGTTCTTTTCCTGCTACTGCATTTATTTATAGAGACATTTTACTAGCTCAGTTGTCATTTAATTGTTAGGTTTTTTACATTGGTTAGTATCATTCCTTAAAAATAACTTTCCTGTAGCCATTTCTTGTACAAGCTTGTTGTACAAGCTGGCTGTTTGTGTGCATTGGATTGCTAACAATGCAGAATTCATTCTGTATTTCCTTTTTTTTTGGTTAAAACATTTTTCTCTGTGTTGTGTGCTTGCTTTTTTGACTGGAAACACTTTTGTCTTGCTCCAGGTTTTTAAGAGTGGTCTCAAAGCCTAATTAATGTACTTGTAGTCTGCCTCTTGATATCAGAATCTAATTATACTTTCTTAGGAAAATATTGTAATTACTATTAAAATGTAATTAAGAGAACAGATAATGAATGTCACCTAAAATAAAATAGGGTCCTGAAATTCTCACTTACACTATAGTGCTGCTCCAGAAACAGATATAATACTTTCATTATGTAATGTTTGTTTTTACCAGTGGGCAGTTACACAGGACTTCGTAACTGCTGCCTTTTATCCTGGCTGTGAGTAAATGGGCAATACATCATGGAATATGTAAATTCAGGCAAATAAAGAATGGCAGTTAAAAAGCTCATCTATCCCTAAAACATCCTTGAGTTTCTGCAATTGTATGTCTTTGGGGGAAAATGTGTTGTAGATTATACATACATCTGACTTTATAATTCATAACAAATAGCTTCTACAAATTACATGGCGTGTGATTCAGGATGATGCAGAACAGCATTTTAATCTCTCCTACAACGTGAAGTACCCTGCCTCTCTAGCAGAGAGATGGAGTTTGGTTTCCTGACAACTGTAACCATGTCAAGGTTCATCACAAAGGGAAGGAGGGGAGTTCTGGGAAGCCTTGATAAACACTGAGCTGATAGGCCTGAGTGCTTCTAGCTGTCCTTATAATTACACACCAGATACTTTCTGCAGGCACAAAGCCTTAATAGCTGCTGGTAATTTGTCAGCTTCATGTATTACCCTTCCAAGGAATTACCACCATCAGCTTTCCAATTTTTTATCCCATTCAGAAGCTTCTATGCATTATACTCCATTTCTGAAAAGTCTTCAATAGCAAATGTATTTTTTTTCTTCTTCAATAAAAAGTACTGAGCACATTGTACACCCAGGTTCTTACATGCACGCATAGTTGTATCCCTGTGTACCAAATTCTGCTTTCTACTGGGCAATCTAAGCAGATTTTAACCTTGGTAATTTAAATGAGCTAGTTCAGTACCACTTCTGTGTGTCACTGCAAGCACTGTGTTCCTGAAGACCTTGGAGGGCCACAACTAGGTGCTGACCTCAACTAGAGGGGACTTTGACACCTTAGTGCCTCACTTCTGCTCCAAACAATCCATGCCGTGAACTAGGCAGCCCCTCAGTAAACCAGCCTGATACTATGTCAAACACACTTTTAAGTTCCAAAAACTTTCTGTATCTTTGCAAGAATACTAGATAAAAACCTGAGATCTCAAGTATAAATCAGTACAAAGCTGCCACCTGAGGCTTTCCTAACTTCATGTTAGGACTTGTTAGGCCAGAACTCCTAACTTCATGTTCTTTATAAACTTGGATAGTTAGAAGGATCTATTAATATTATCTATATATGAAAAGATTAGTATTTTTAATGTAAAATGCAGACTTTTCTCAGGGATTAAAAATATATTAATGCTTATGGAAAGGATGGAAAGAAGGGGAGAGACAGACCAGCATAGCTCTTAGGTGTATTCTGTGGCCCAACAAAGAGCACCAGGTCTGAGGGTAATAAAGCCCCAATTACCTAATCTAGGAGAGGATAGCTGGCATCTCCTTTACCCGATGATTTAATTTGGCCTGTCAGCCAGGGATAATTGGTTTCTGGTTGACTGAAAAAAGTGACAGTGACATCAGCTCCCTGCTACCCTCCATGACTGAAATTCTTGTTGTCTCATATGGGGGCCTCAGCACTCAGAGTGCCCCAGCAGCCTCTCTCTTTACAAGCCTCTCACTGGGCAGTGCAATGGAAATGCTGCAATGTAAGACACAGAGAAACTTCTTCATGCTGTTTACTCTATACATTTTCACAATATACTTTTGAAAAACAAGATTATTTCTGTACAGGAAAGTCTGGTTATGCTTGTTTAACCTGATAATTTGATAATGTTGTTGCAGTTACAATGATCTAAGGCAATAAATAAAGCAAGATTTATTGGAGAGGCAATACCTTTTACTAACCAGCTGCTATGGCTGGAAAAATAAAGATGATTTTGGGCACATGAAGTCTTCTCATGGTCATGCTCCCAGAGCTGGGGCATTGTTTTTAGTTCCAGTGGTGACATACACCAGCTGAACTAATAAAAAGATAGTTCACTTTTCCCCAGTACTTGCCTTGTTTAAAGGAAAATACCTCTGATGCTAGTGGCACATCATTGCAAAAGGTATAATTTGCTCTGTTGAAAACATCACCCAAAACAACAGAAAATAAATGTTAAGTCCTTGTTTCTTCTTTACACAGCTTCAGGCAGGGGTACTGCTTCAATTTACAGCAATTTTGTAATACTGCTTAAGACTTACATCAGTAGAGGGCAGACAGATATTTCCTCCAGAGCTATTCTCTCTGGTTCAGCTTTCCTCTCACCCTCCTTTCCCCTGAGCTGCCAGGCACCAGTGGATCGGGTGGAGCAGGCAGGGATGGCAGGAAATCACACGGGCAGTTTCCCTCTAGCCAGGAGTTCTTCAGTTGCCATATTTTTCAAAGTGGGAAGGCAGTGCAGTGCATCTACCTGCAGAACTGGCCTAGTACCGAGGTCAGAATTAACAGACCTAGCATTTCTGCTTTACAGTGACAGCAGGGAGTGTCTTGTTCCTGGTCCCTGCTGATTTCACCTCAGGGCTGCACTGGATTAGCATTCCGTGAGGAAATCTGTTCTGTGGAGTCTGTAGCCCTATAGCCCTGTGCAACTTCCATGCTGTATGAATCCCCTGGAAAAACACGGCAGATCCTTGTTATTCACCTCATGTCTGCTTCCAGAACACTCCAGAGACCAAAACCCAAGCAGAGGTGGTGTCCACCCTTCCCTGCACGAGAATTCCCGGACAGAATGAGTCAGAATGATACAGTCAGGGTGGATCTGACCTCCTTCTCTCCACGTTTCACTTGCTGCACTTTAGAGAGGAGACAAGGGGAGAAGCCTGATCAACATGATTCACATGTCAAGCATCCATAATAGTACAGCTGATTAGTGCCCCAGAGAGTGCTGAATTGAGAGACCCGGGTGGTCTTTTCATGGCCTATGTGAAAGAATTTCTTGGCAATGGTTCCAGCAGTGGACTTTATTCAACACTGTTGGCTAGAAAACTTGTTGGAGTCTCTAGGCAATCTTATAGCCATTTCACTTCACAGCCTAATTTAAAACATTTGTGTGGATGTGGTGATTGGCAATAAAATACAGAAAAGTCTCAGACTAGAGGAAGTATAGGCTTTGTGGGTTCTTCCCTAGGTCCCACCCATCACTGACACATCTGGGATACAAAAAGGAAGAGTGACAGCACGGGTCAGTGCTGTCATGCACCATGAACTCATGGCAGATTAGCAATAAAATTCCTAGAGAGAGACATTTACCTTAGCAAAAATGTTGTGGCCAAAGTAAAGGCAGCTGTTTGAAGGAGGATGTGAATGTATGTGCTACTAGATTTATAACTGGGTGCTTACAGTGATCAGTTCTTAAGGAGTATATTGGCAATAAACTGAAATAACCAGGTATTAAAACTTGCATGCTATTTTTATGTAAGTTTATTTCTGTTTAGTTGGTGGCTAACTGCTTAGCTTAAGAGTTGATTCCCTATCTGCTCATTATTTACACAGTATTTGATTCAAGTATCTGTCATTTCTAGTTCCACTGTATCTCAGAAGGGAAGACTTTGAGCTGCAGAACAAGTACTTCAAGATGAAACCACCTCCTTCAAAACCAAACCTTCTTGCACAAAGCTACTTCTTAATTTCCAACAATTCAAAACTATTGCTGTGATAAATATACTGTTTTCCTGGACAAATCAAAGCAGCTGCATTTGCAAATTTTGTGCAGTAGGTGAGCAAGTGCTTATTCGTTAATTGATGCTGTCTTTAATTAAAGTAAAAGTCAGCTTTTTAACCTATGTGGGATAGTCTATTAACTGGCAGGAAAATGTAGCATGAATAAGCATTGAAACAAAAGGGATTAATATAGTTAAATTTTGTCTGTACTCCTTGTACTTTGTACCAACTGCAGAAGACTTAATGCTGAAAGAACCATAATGACCTGAGATTTCAAGGACATTTTGTTTCCAGAGCATAATTATTGCAGCAATGCCAGGCATGGTAATGGATCACTTAGCACTGTACGATTTTTCTTTGAACTAAATCCTTCATGTATCATAAAATAGCAAGAGAAGAAAAGTGTTACCCAGGCTTGTGCAAAGTCAGAATGCCCGCTGAACTTGTACAGTTTGGCAATAAGCTGTAGATGCTTTGCAGACTGCCAAGAAACCACATTGTACTCAACACAGAGTCAATAATAGCAGCAGCAAATAAAGAAAAAATCAGGTAGTTATCTAGGGAAAAAAACCCAAACCCCAAGCCCCCCAACAACACAGGAGAAACTATCCCTGTCCCAGGGAGCACTTCCCTAGCTTGGTTGTACTTGCTGGCAAAATAGTTCTCATCAAGGCTGCATTTTCCTTATTTATTTCACTCCTGAAGACTGATGAAGCCCTTAGTTTTATACTTTCCAAATGAGGGATTTGCTATGGAAACAGTAAGACCCAAGAAGCCAATTACCCCACTAATGATGTTTTTATGGGCTTGTTATTCAGATTAGAGTGAAATGTAAGGCTCAGCTTAACATCTAAAGTGCCTTGCTCTAGAACTTTCTTTTTCTATGAAAAATCAAAACTGATAAACTTACCAAACAGAGAAACTTAGTTATGTACAGTTTTATTCTGTAGAAATAAAAGGTGGGCATGCACAAGTAACATCCTGAAAGAGCAGATGGCTGAGAGGTAAGTAGATTTTTGTCTTCAGTGCAAGAAAACCATGGTAATCTTGATTGCCCCATTTTTTATTGACACCATTGTTTCACTATATAATAACTGAAAAAAAGAACTGATATTACTTAGAATATTATTTGAAACACTTTACTATTTAATTAATTTTATTGTAATATACTATCAAAAGTGAAAGAAAACCCTAAACCAAACAACAACAAACCCAAATTTGAAGTTAAATATGTGTGGACTTCGTGGAAACTGCAGGGCTGTGAGTACAGGCAGCACAGCAACACTCAGGAGGTAACAAATGCTTTAAGAGCATTCAGTATTTTATTGTATTTTTTATTTTAAATGCAAGACCTTCGAGTCACACTTTGTTCAGTATCCATTTACAGATCACAAATAGAGAATGCATGTCGTGGAATAGAGTCTAATCCTCCATTAATCCTCCTTTAAGGCTGTCAGGAAAACAAGCTCATTTTCGGTGTCACGTTGTCACCGGCAGCTGGCTCTCCCGGGGGAGAGGAGGAGCTGCAGGGACCGCAGGCAGTGCCTTCCGTACGGGGAGGAGCGAGCACGGAAACTGCGAATTCCATGTCAAGTGCTTCGAAATACTCAAGCAGAAAAAAAAAAAGTAAAAATTAAAACTCGGGAAGCAGGCAACCCGGGAGTTTCACAAGCCCCTACGCGCACCGCTCCCAAGCGGGAGCCAGCCTCGGAGGGCTATCGCGGCGCGGAGCCGGCAGCAGCTCGGCCATTCCGAGCGAGCTCTCCTGGCTCCTGCCCGCTCCTCTCACCCTCGGGGCCGCGTTCCGGCGCCGGTCCCGCCCCGCAGCCGCCGCGCCCCGCCCCGCTCGGAAGCGCCGCCGTGACCCCGCTGACGCGGGCGGCGGGCCCGGAAGCGGCGGGCGCGGGGCCGGAGCGGGGGCAGCGGCGTTGGGCGGCCGAGCGGCCCCGGGAGCGCCCGGCGCCGCGCAGGTGCGAGGACGGGCCCGCGCCGGGGGAGCGGGACGGGGCGGGACGGGACGGGACGGGACACGGGGGCGGGCGCGGCCATTTTAAGCGCCGCGGGACCGTGGCGTCCTCGCTGCCCCTGATCTGCTCGGTGCCGCTGATCCCGCTCGGGCCGGCCCTGCCCCGCCCGGCCCGGCCCGGCCCGGCCCTGCCCTGCCCTCGGCGGGGGACAAAGGCGGCGGCCCGGGGCCCCGGGCCAGGGCAGCGCGGCCGCTCGGCGGGGACAGGCCTGGCCCCCGCAGGCGCCGGGGGGTCCGGCCCGGCCTGGGGAGCAGCTGGGCTGGCTTTGCCCTGCTGGGGTGAAACGGGAAGAGAAGGAGCTTCGGTGCGGTAATAATAACAAGAGTGCACGCCCGTCCCGGAGCGGGGCACAGGCTAAATGCGGCCGGGAGCCGAGCGAAGGCAGCCCGGCCGCCGCCTTAGAGCTAATAATAGGCAGTGTCTGCTCGCTGGCTCGCAGCAGGCTGTGCCGCGGTCTGCCACGCAGAGATTTTAGTGATTTAATAAAAACCTCAGTTACGCAGATACATAAAACTAACAGAGAAATATAGAAAGCGTTATTTAAAATTGAAGTAATGTTTAAGTTAAGCTAAGAATAATTTTTATCATAATTATTTTGGCAGAGTATGAAATTACTGTTGTATATTTTCTTAAGGTCTGGAGCAGAACCAAGTCTTCACGGGAACTCTTTGGTAATCACCTATGAAGCTCCTGATCCTGAAGTTGCACTTTTGCAATGAAGAAAAGGAGACGGCTCGCTGCAAGTCTAAATGAAAAGGTTCATCTTGGCCATGAGAAAGATACTTCAGAACAGATTCTTGTAGTGGACTGTGCGCAAGAAATTGTTTCCAAGTCTGCAGAAATAGCTCCTGCAGATCAGCTCGAATCTTCCCAAGAACTTTCACCGTCACCAGAACAAAGAAAGCTCCTAAGCTCATTGCAATATAACAAAAATCTACTTAAATACCTAAATGATGATAGACAGAAACATCCATCATTTTGTGATTTACTCATAATTGTAGAAGGAAAAGAATTTAGTGCTCACAAAGTTGTTGTGGCTGTTGGGAGTAGTTATTTTCATGCCTGTTTGAGCAAAAATCCAAGCACCGACGTTGTCACATTAGATCATGTAACTCATTCTGTCTTTCAACATTTGCTTGAGTTTCTTTACACTTCTGAGTTTTTTGTGTATAAAAATGAAATTCCATTAGTGCTGGAAGCCGCAAAATTTTTAGACATCATAGATGCAGTGAAGTTACTAAATAACGAAAGTGTTTCCACTGTACAGACTGATGTGGTAACTGATGCACCTACACCAGTGGAAACACTCAGTGAACTGACAGGTAAACTGTTAAATAGTCATCAGTGCACTTACTGTGGTCGAAGTTTCTGTTACAAGAAGTCCTTGGAAAATCATTTGGCTAAAGCCCACCGCCCCCTTTCCCTGGAACAAAAGCATGGGTTAAAAATGGTTGAGAAGGCCAGCTTTTCCACCAGGCGCTCCACCAGAAGCCGGAAATGTCCCGCTAAGTTCGGTATCAGTGACACTGAAAGCGGTGATGCCTCTGACAGCAACTTGGAAAAAGTCAGTTCTGACAAGGAGACATCTGAGAGAAGTGAGTTTGAAGACAGTGAAGAAAGTGAGTGCAATGTGGATGAAGATGGGCAGGAAGAGGAGATGTCAGGTGAAGATTCGGAATCTGAAGAACAAAGTGAAAAGGAACAGAATGATGCTGAAGAGGGTTCTGAAGCAGTTGACTCAATGGGGAATATTCCTGAAGGCTTAGCTCCCGTCATCATTCAAAGCAGTAGCAAAAAGCTGCTGCAGTGTCCCAAGTGTGACAAAAAGTTTGATCGAATAGGTAAGAGCGAGTGAGGTTCATTTCCTTCATCTCCTGTTTGTGTGGGAAATAAACCAAGTTTTTTCTCTGTCCTGAGGAGTGAATATAAGAATTTCTGGATCATCTCACTGATCCAGTATACTGCTATTTTCTTGAAGTGTATTAAGTTGTTGTGTCTGTGGTGCTAAATAGTTTCAATAAATTACCTGAGCACATTATTTTAAAAATCTGCAAATACTACATTTATTTCTCTTCCACTGCTCTGGATTCTGGTTGTTAGCACAGTGTGTAAAAGCAGTTACTGTGCAGAAATAAATGGCCTGTGAGTATTTAGGGATGGAATGGTACATTTTGGTTCTGCACACATTGGAAGCTCTTTTCTCTTTGCACATTCATGACTTAGAATTCTAGTTCTGTGCTCAAAAAATCCATGGCAAGCATGCATTAAAACAAGTGATACATAAAGTATTTCTTTATAAGCTTGTATTACAATGGACAATTGACTTACATGTTAAATCTATGAGCTGCAGAAGCTCGTAAATTTATAGTACTATACAGCAGCACACATGTATGTTCTACAGAGAAAAAAGTAAAATCTAGCACAAAGCAGAGAGGCTGCTGTTGACTCGAGGTAGATTTATCCACAGGATAGAATTTTGTCCTCAGAAAAAACTTTGGCAAACAGAAGAGAGAATGCAGGCTGTGTGAAAGACATGAGAGAGTAGCATTTTTGTTTCTGGCAGTATGTTGGGTCCCAAGTACAGATAATGTGCAAGGGTTTGTATCTTTCATTGTTCTGCTATTTGAAAGTACCTTAAGATTACCAGTGAGGCTGTTCCCCGTTCTGCAAAGGTACTCGTGATCAGTGTAGTGAAAGAATAGGACTGTAATTTGCAGTATTTAAGGTCAGACTGTGCTGTAAGGTTGAACAAGAGTGACTTGTAACCTTTGCATAAACTTATGGGAAGCGTTTGGAGAGACCTTGGATCAAACACATAGGTGAGCACTGGGCAGTTTTCAGTGGTGGAAGCCAGTAGGAATCTTTGGATGGATGTGGAGGGTACTTAGAGCTTGGCTGCATGTGAGAGAGATTAGAGAACCAGCCCCAAGCATGCCTATTGCAGGTGGTACCTGTTACAGTTCATGCTGACAGATTTGACTTTGTTGTCCAGGCAAATACGAGAGCCACACGCGTGTCCACACGGGCGAGAAGCCTTTTGAATGTGACATTTGTCACCAGCGCTACTCTACCAAGTCCAACCTGACAGTGCACAGAAAGAAACACTCCAGTGACACTGACTTCCTTAAGAAGGAACACAAATGTCCCTACTGCAATAAGCTCCATGCAAGCAAGAAGACCTTAGCGAAGCACGTGAAGAGGCAAGTATAATGTGTCTGGCATTTCTGAAGAAGCGTTATTTTCATTTTAAAAGTGAAGATAAGCATATATATATATATAAACACAGTATACTCTGCATGATTTTTATGACTATTTCTTCAAATTACTCACTTTTCAAAGGGCATGGGAATTAGCAGTATCACCTAACCTGCCGTAAGAAATAGCAGTAGTGCTTCTATGAGGGTTCTGCCAAAAGTTTTTATTACAAATTTTAGAATCTTTCAGATGAGCTAGCACAGTCAGAACACATCAGACTTAAAAATTACCTGACTGCTTTTAATTTGAAGGTAGAGTAAAATACCTTCTTTAGTTTTAGATGTCAGTGCTTTACTGTTGATGATAATAAATGTCTAAATAGTTTCTGTGCAGATTCTTTTAGATAAATAATTTATGGCAGGTCTAATTATAAGGTATTATTATTTACATACTGCCTTTTTTCCTTTCCCTTTGTAAATATCCAGAAGTTGAAACTGCCTTCTGTCTTATCCGATGTTGTATAAGGTTCTACAGAAGTCCGTAGTCAACACTGTTTTCCAGTTACTTGTGTCATTAAAAGTGTTTCAGCATCAGTATTCTGTTCTGCCAGTGTGGTGATCAACTTCCATGACATATAAAGCTTAGAAATAGATATTTAGTATTTGGATTATCGTCATCTTGGAAAGTTATGACGACTTTCAGCTTCTTTCTCCTAGGTTTCATCCAGAGAATGTGCAAGAATTTCTTTCTATCAAGAAGACAAAGAGTGAGGGTTGGAAATGTGATGTAAGTAATCCTTCAGTACATTTTTTTTCCATATAGAGTTTACCTTTTGTGAACTTTAATGAAAATCTGGTATGTGTTTCTGTGAAATCTGAGAAAGCTTTCTAGGGGTTGGTTTTCCTCTAAGTGATACATTTCCTCTGTCTGCTGTTTTAAGGACTGAACTTTGTGTCTACTGTATAGGTACAGCCTCTGGTCAGATAAATAAACCCAATTTGAATTCTAAAATAGTTAGAGGCAGGATTTTTTTCAAATACATCAGTTTACATATTATTAGACTTGAGTGTTATGAATGCTTTAAAACCAGTATTTGCTCTCCTGTTAATTACACATAACAAACACTGACCATAAAGTATACTGTTACAGGAAGGATCTCTCAATTGCAAGGAAAATATATGTTAAATATGAAGCACTTTCTCATTTACCTGCACATGCATGTCGACAGAATTGTAAATTTGTGCTAAATTTATCTCTAGTTGTAAAATCACAGAATATTTTACTTGATTTTCTTGTGAGAGGTATATATGTGAAACTGCATCTGTTCTAAAAAGGAATTTGTAGAATTTCCATTTTCTATGTGTATGCTGCCAAATAATGTTGTAAGGTTTCAGATGTGGGGTTTTGTTGTTGTTATTTTTTTAAAGGGAATTGGTTTCCTTTTTGTTTTTTAGGGCAGCTGTTTAGTTTATGCAAGCTGCTGTATGCTGCAGTATGTCTGCAATATTAGGGGCTGTAACATAATTACAACCTGGCTTTATTTGGGAACTTTCACTTGTAAACACACAGTATAAAGTTGGGAGATATCAGCCATAGGAATTTGTATTGTTCATTGTGCAGCTGGTGGGACTGTGGTTCAAGGTTATTACCTGGTTCATCAAAGGGTGTTATCTTCCAGGTGAAGCTGTATTGTGTGAACGTGTTACAGATTCTGTTTGTTACTAGATAAGAAACATTTTAATGGTGAGAATCAATTGTGCAACATTGTTTACATTCATTCCTGGGAAAGTGTGTTACCAGATGAGTGATTTGATAAACTCCACTTCCTGGTTTGTGGGTTTATTTTTGAAATTGAAAATTGTAAGTAGAGGTTTTTAAAGAAGTGAGCTGTTCCACCTAAGCAGCTCATTTGCATTGAAAATGCACTTGAATTAAAAGCAGGTAGAATTCCAATTTTTGCAGCAGTTGGACATTGAACAGGACCCTTGAGTGCTGTGCTGTGACTTTGTTTGTTCATGTGGTGTGTTCTGAGGGCAAAGGTGCCACAGATGTAAGCTGCACTAAGGTTATTGGTTTATGCTGTAATCTGTCTGTGAACAACAGGATTTGCTGACCATATTTTAATCCTTGAGGAATATGAGCAAATTTACACAAACAATAGATATTAATAGTAAGGAAAAGCAAGAGGGATATTATACTTTATGCCAATATGGATTTTCTTACACCTATATTTAACATTAATGAGTACATTAATGAGTTTTTAAACAAATAGAGCTGCTGGTTTTGATTTCCTTATTCATGTGTGCTCTGTGAAGCTTATTTCAGGAGTTAATGTGTGGGAGTTGTAGTGCTCAGCTGAGATGCCATAAACAACAGCAGGAGTCTCACAGGGAAATATGTGAGCACTCTGTGTGTTGAAGCATAGGACCCTGATGATAAATTGTAATACCTGGTTTAAATTCCTGGATTTGAGCTGTGGATTCAATTCTCTAATTGTACTGTGTGCTTATTTAAGTCACTGCTAATAATTCTTGAATATTTTGGTTTTGGTTAATCTGAAAGCAGTACTAAAAAGCACACATAATGTTGGGCTTGTGATGATCCTGTAGTTCTAAAATGTATTTTGAGTTATATTTCCTTGTTGGTATTGGCACTTTCTCTTTAGTAGCTGCTGTCAGGGAATTTCCCAGAGAAAATAAAGGAAAAGGTGTGACTTTGGTTCTACGGTAGTTTGTACTACAACAACTTTTACCACAGTCCAACTAAACTGTTTCAGCATCCAAAACCAAGCCAAAGCTATTTGCTTTCTTCCACTGGGTTATTTTTGTCTGAGTTACTGTGTTGAAACACCCTAGGAAGGGAGTCTGGGAAGTGCTGGAGTCAGTAGAAGGAAGGACTGGAGAGGAACATACAACTGCATGCAGGAGTTGCCAGTAGTTGGTTTAGGCTGGATCTGCATCCTGACCTATGCAGCTACAGTCCACTCTGGTTTATGTAGAGTACAGGTTGGTTTTGATGTTGACTGCAAGGCTTTCCATAGTGACATAGAGGTTTTTGAAGAATCCGTATTTAATCTTACATTGGTGCAGAGAGCAGATGAAATAAACTGTTACGAGTTTATGAAGAGGAAAAGAATCTGGTTGTATTGGATGTATCTTTGACAAAGTGTGGTATCATTTCAGATTTGTAAGAAATCTTTCACTCGAAGACCTCACTTGGAAGAGCATATGATCCTTCACTCTCAGGATAAGCCCTTCAAATGTACCTACTGTGAAGAGCATTTTAAATCCCGCTTTGCAAGACTGAAACATCAAGAAAAATTCCATCTCGGTATAGAAAGCTCCTTCTGACATGTAAACACTAGATTTAAAGTAAAACATTCCCCCACCAGTCCTGGTCAGTCTGGTTTCCACCCCACCTCTTTTTACAATTCTCTTTTCCACTTTTGGGGGAGAGTTGTTGGAAGGTTTTCTTCTGGGTTTTTACTTTTGCGTTCAGCTGTCTTTTTGAGGCGTTCTCTTGTACCCAGAAAAGTCAGAATTTTGGGGAGGAAGAAGAATTAAGGTTAGTTTGATTTGAAAGTTTTTTGCACAAAATTGATTCTTAGCTAGGGAGTCAGATTCTTCCTGAAGTTTTCAAAGGACCTTTTCCTTTCCTCCTGAAGTATTCTGCAGACTTTTTAATACTACTGATTATTTCTGCTGGGTAGGAATTAGAGGGTGATAAGAATTTTTTATTTCAAGTGATCTAAGTGGGCTTAATTGCTTTTGACTATGAATTCTGAGTTTTTGCTTTACTGTCATGAAATTTGCCAAAATGCCAGATCTTAGGAGTAACTTAGCAGAAAGCTCACAAAAGCTAACTAAAGTATGCTGACTGTAGTAAAGATGAATAATTTGTTAGACAAAACTTTTGCTTTGTAAACTGATGAGGGTTTTCAAAGTAACCAGTCTGGGCTTGTTGTTTATTTTAGCTGGCAGTCAATCCTACTCCATGTGTCTGTCTCTCTGTAGGGCCTTTTCCTTGTGATATTTGTGGCCGCCAGTTTAATGACACAGGGAATCTGAAACGCCACATAGAATGTACTCATGGGGGAAAGAGGAAATGGACATGTTTCATCTGTGGGAAATCCGTCAGGGAACGGTAAGCACTTGGCTGACTACTTGAACTTCAGCAGAACACAGCAATATTTAGCATACTTTGGTTGCTGTTGAATATGCTTGGAGTTTTTAACATAAATGAGACCATTTCAAGAGTGTTAGTGTATTAAAAGGTAGTGTGAGAGCCACAGGTAGCATGGGATTTTCTGATCACCTCTAAAATTAAGAGGGACAGCTGTAGGTAATTAATTATGAAGTACAAATATATTACAAAAGTCTTACCTCTTATTCACTTCATTTAAGTTTCTTACTATTAAGTTTCTTAAGTTTCTCTGTTGTTGCAGTTTTTTTGGAAATAAGTTTTCTTGAATGTATGTTTTCCAGATTTACGTTGGGACAGTGTTTTATTTCTTTCTTGATACTGTTTCTAGACCCAGTTGGTTCAGTAAATAGGTTGCTAGGCTGTCATGTGTTGGTGTGTATATCTGAATTTATACAGCCAATCAGATCTACTGTGATCCATCACAGTAAAAGAAATTAAGAAAATGATTGTGTGCTTCACTTTAAAGTGGCAGGGACATTGCTTAAAGTTCAATTTTACTGGCTTTGTTAAACAGAACAACTTTGAAAGAACATCTGAGAATTCACAGTGGAGAGAAGCCTCATCTCTGCAGTATTTGTGGGCAGAGTTTTCGTCATGGAAGCTCTTACAGGTATAGAATTTTAGTAAACAAGCTGCCAAACTGTTTTGCTTCTTTGGTGATATATATGCATTCATGTTATTGACATAATTCTTTGTAATGTATATGTGTGATGTACTCCACTTCTGAGAGCATTAGTGAATGTTCTAAACATCTTTCCATTTAAGAGATATATTTCTAATCTGTCAGAATTGATTTAATTTGTAATACATTAATGGTTTAAACACTACAGATCTTTTCTCAAAGTTGAGTTTTTTGCATATGTGTAACTTCTGTGTTTTTGTTATTCAAAGAGAAAATAAGCATAGAATATCCCACTAAATTAATTTAACTTAAGAGAGCTCATCTCAGTTCTCTCTTGCTTTCTAAGAACAATTCAGGTGCAGTTCAGCTGCAAGTTACTTCTTGATACTTGTGTGGAGCATTAAAGACGGCATTTTCTGCTATTTTGCATTGAATTAGCAGTACAGATTATGTTAACAAAATTGCATTTTATGGTCATGTTTATGACTCAATATGCAGACTTCATCTAAGAGTGCATCATGATGACAAGAGATATGAATGTGAAGAATGTGGGAAAACATTTATTCGGCATGACCATCTGACAAAACACAAAAAAATACATTCAGGTAGGTATTTTCTTTGGAAATTGGCTTCAAAATTACTCTTTCGAAATTAAACCATATAAAAAGTTAATAATGGAATTTCTTTTCAGTGCATGCAATGTTTTAGGCCTGATAAAAGCTCCTGCCACTCTTTTTAAGGTCTACTAAAGTAGAGTTAATCTTACATGTTTTAAAGGTTTAAAAGTCAAATGTTTCCTCCATGATACCATAGAAAGCTGAGGGACAGTCAAAAACATGTAACAATGAATTGCTTTAACAATCATAAATACAAAAAGCAAAAGTGAAAAAGGAGGATTTTTTAATGATTCCAGATTTCTTTTTTTAAATAGCAGTTGTGTGAAACATTATTGCCACAACACAGAGGAAGCTGTCAGTCTCTGTCAAAGTTTGTACACTGATCACTTCAATGCAAAGAACATCAGAGAGGTGTTTCTGAACTCTCTTGTGGGACAGAGGGAAGGAAGACTGAGGGAATCAGCCCTGTGAACAGATGGGGATGATCAGGAGGAAGAAAAAAAACCTGGTGCTCTGAGAGCAAAAACGTTATCAAATGTATAGGAAGAGCAAATATTCACCAGTGACTTTTTCACAACAGAATCCAGAGGAAATACAACCTTTTAGGAGGCAAAATACTTTCTAGGCAGCATGGAAGTATGAAAGTGATCAGAGTCTAAACTTCCTGAGTCTTTATGTGAAAGACAGCTTCTTTCCTGGTGTTTGAAATCATAATGTCTGCTATGAAATAAAGAAATCTTTGAAAACTCCCAAGTACAAAAACCAAAAACAAACCAAAACAAACAAAAAAAATCCTCTTTTCTGCTCTATTTGCTTTTCCCCCTCTAGAAAGTTACATTCTTTGACTGTCCACACCCCTATTTACATGAGAAGAAATATTCTGCCACATTGTGGAAGATCTCAAGATGACTAAAAAGCATCAAGATACTCTTAAACAGCAGCATAAAAGAAAAAGGTAACTATGTCCATCAGGATGATTAAAATGATAAACACTGAGGTGTAATTTTAAATGATACAAATTATTAGCTGAAAATAATTGCTATGTTTCAATAAGTTTCTCTTTAAAGGAGCTGAATTATTGGAGGTACGGTGTTTCAGGTCACAATGAAGAGAGTACATTCCCAGTCATTCACTTGTACTCCCATGCAGTGAGTTTGGGGAAGTGTCTCTTGACTTGGAGCACAAAGTTCTGTCTAGGAATCATTTGGATTAGTCCTATATAACAAGTGGGAAAGTCCCTACTCCAATAGAACCACCATTCTGTCTTATTTCTTCTTTAATAGGAGAGAATCTTTCTCCAAGTGAGGTGTGGAAGAGCTTGATTGGCTGAACTTTGGGACCATGATTATAGGTCATAGCCATTTGATAATTTCCAAAATGACTTAACCAAAATTTATTGAATTTTGCCTTTGTAGGTGAAAAAGCACATCAGTGTGAGGAATGTGGAAAATGTTTTGGCCGTCGAGACCACCTCACTGTTCATTATAAAAGTGTTCACCTAGGAGAAAAAGTTTGGCAGAAGTAAGTGTGGGGTTTTTACAACTGCATGAATGCTTCTCTACTGTAACTGATTTTGTTGGGACTTGCATGTGTGAGCAGAATTCTGCTTATCTGTGTGTTTGTCACGCCTGTACCTCAGGCTTCCTAGAGATATTACTACAGTTTGAAGGGGATGTCAGAAAATTGCCTCCACAATTTAAGCTAGGTATTTAGTTTGTAGCACAATTAAGTCAATAAAAACATTAAAAAGGATTAGATTTTAATTTGTCAGTTATCTCAGTGTTGTTTTTAATTGATGGTTTGCTGTAATATTCTCATTGCAGACTAGTTAAAACTGAATTATTAGTCATCATGTAAGCACGAGGGGAATTATCTCACATTTAAGGTATTTTAGAAGCTGACAGCAGATTAGTGGTTCTGAAAGGAGGTAAAAACTTTGAAACCCAAGTTGTGTCTCTAACTTGAAAATGCAATAGGTTTTAAAACTCTTGAGCTCTAAAAATAAACTTCTCAGAGATTTGAAATAAACAGCTCTGGTTGTTTTTCAAATTATGTGTTTTAGGTGTTAGTACTCATTAGTGTTGTGTAGAAGCCATTAAAGATGTGTCTGACTTTACAAAAGTACACTACATTGCTTTTTCTGGTTTTTTCCCTTGGTAGGCAGTAGCCTACCTAGAAATTCTGCCATTCCTAGAACTTGATTATGTCAAAGTAAAAGCTTCTTCTGGGTGTTGGGAAAAAAAATGCTACTTAAGGAGATTTTGGGGGTTAAAAAATAAGTTGTAGTGGCTTTTGTTCTTTGAATACTTAAGTGCCATACTGAAGTGCCAACAGAGAATAAAATTGAATGTTGAAAACAATGTAATTGACATTATTGGTATGTAGATGCCAGGAAATAGGAACATAAGTGAGGAAATTTGGAAAGTTTGGTATTTAGCTATTTTGCAGTTAAAGATTTCAGAAAGGACTGTGGACATAACTTTACTGCTAGCTGGTTACAAAAATAACACGAAATGTCTTTTTTTCTTTAAAGATATAAAGCAACTTTTCACCAGTGTGAAGTCTGTAAGAAAGTTTTTAAAGGGAAATCCAGTTTGGAAATGCATTTTAGGACACATTCAGGTAAAAAGAAAATAAACCCCAACTAAACCACAGAACATGTAGGAATGTATTTTTATGCATCTATATTGATTAAATGATTTAATTCATTATGGTTGTTGAGCATTCAGGATGAGAGTAGGAGAAAGCAGCAAGACTTTATTCATTCTCCTATATTGGCCATTCCTGAATACTGTTTTATGATTGATTAGCTGGAATACTGATAATCTCAGCTCAGGTTTGTGGGGCACTTTTTGCATCTCCTCCTTTAGTTCACTGATATGTGTGTTCTTGCCAAATTTACCCACACCTTCTAAATGTTTCTGTGCTCCAGAGGTTACTGCATTTCAAGTGCTAATGTAAACAAGGACTGAGCTCCCTTTAGAAAGGGCTATGTCCTTTCTGTTTAACTTTGTTTTTCCTGCCTTGTGTTTAGGAAAATCCTTGTCTTTTGAAATGTATAGATGTAAAAACTGAGCTCATTTAATCCCAGTATCATAACAGTTAAAATACTGTTCTTTTTAATTTAGTTTGTATTCTAATGTAAGTCCAGAGTACTGAGAGAAATGCATGTAAGGAGAAGAGTATGCCAATATAACTTCTAAACAAATTCCTGATGACTCTCTAGATTCTGAAATTGTGCTGAACTTAGTTTGTTTTCAGTAAAATTGTTTCATGGTAGATCTTGATGCCATAATTCCTGGAAGGTATTTGCATATTTTTGTGTGATTTGATGTTACTCAGAATAACTAATGGCTACTTCTCTGTCTTTACAGGTGAGAAGCCCTACAAATGTCAGATCTGTAATCAGTCTTTCAGAATTAAGAAGACATTAACGAAACACATGGTTATTCATTCGGATGCCCGACCCTTTAACTGCCAACACTGCAATGCAACATTCAAACGAAAAGACAAGCTGAAGTATCATATTGATCACGTTCATGGGTCTAAGGCTGCAGAAGAGGCAATGGCATCTTCTCCAGAGGAAAAGCTAGTCTCCTTACCAGTGCAGTACACCTCTGATGACAAAGTTTACCAAACTGAGGCGAAACAGTACGTAGAACAGTCCAAAGCATATCAATCAGAAGCCAAAACTTTGCTGCAGAATGTATCCCCAGAAGTGTGTGTGCCTGTGACTCTGGTCCCCGTGGCCATGCCAGACCCCCAAGCAGAGCTGGTGCAGCACAGTGCTCAGTCCCACGGCATCCTTCCCCCGCAGCCCGAGCAGCCGGATTATCAGCGAGCCACGGAGCTCTCCTTCCTCGAGAAATACACCCTGACTCCACAGCCTGCAAACATTGTCCATCCTGTAAGGCCTGAGCAGATGCTGGATCCTAGAGACCAGTCATATCTTGGAACTTTACTGGGGCTAGATACAACTCCCACTGTACAGAATATTTCAAACAACGAACATTCGTGATCAGACCATAACATTCCACCGAATTTACCGAGCCATCGGCCACCAGGAGGCTGATGTGGCAACTAAGATTTATATTTTATATTTTATTTGGACTCATTAAGTCTCCTGCATAGTTTTGGGAAAACAATTTGTTTACATAATATTTGAACATTTAGGCACAATTTGATGCATATGAAAGAGTGTTTCTTGTGATTTTAAGAGTTTTTAAAAATCTTATAGATGGTCTTTTAAAAATAATGCTCAGAAATATCTTTTAAGGATAGTGGCTGAAAATGTAATTACATATCGGGCTATTAATTTATAAAAATTGTTTGCCTTTCTGCATCTCACTTTGAGTTAATGCTTTAAGTGGAATAGAAAGCATTCTAAAAGAATAAGGACTATTTAAAATTCATAAAAGTTTCTAAGGGCAGGCAGGGCGATGAAACACAAACTTTGAATTATGTTTCACACAGAAATTAATATATAATTTTCTTGATCCTGAGGCATTTTTGGAGGATTTTAAAGGTGGCTGGACTGTGGAGCCTAGCCAGTGAACACAGGCACTAGGTTCTTCTGAAAAGTGATTTATGATACT
The DNA here is from genome assembly GCF_036417665.1 of Passer domesticus. Classification (NCBI taxonomy): domain Eukaryota; kingdom Metazoa; phylum Chordata; class Aves; order Passeriformes; family Passeridae; genus Passer; species Passer domesticus. Next base: position 40,386,871 of record NC_087480.1, on the reverse strand, counting down.
TTATGAAGACACTAAACAAGGTGTTCAATGATCCCCCTGAGTACCTAAATTTGGCCTCTTAGTTCTTCTTTGATCTCTAATATTGAATAATGTGGGAAGAGCTAGAGAATGGTATTGTCAATTTTCTACACTTAGTTCTATATAATTTTAAGATGCATTTTTTCTTGCTTTTTCAATCTTCTTTGTCTTCTAAAGTGTACCTCACACTCTAACTTCAAAAGAAATGGGAGGAGTATTTGCAAGGTCATTTTAAACCATGAACAGTCACAAAGGGTTGGTATGCTAAAGCATAAATGATATCAGGGTCCCACATTAATGTGCCCATATTCAGGTTATCTGTGATAGAGGAGAAATTTAAAGACTGTTCCAGAACAGTATTTCATTTCTATTTAAAAAAAAAAGAAAATCAGTAATGCTAAATCTCTTGTGAGTTGCTAATTAAATTGTTTTGTTTCTTACTTTCTTGTACTGTGTTTATAAACCAAAGTTAAACTCTTGAGAGTATTCTATGTCTAATTATTTTTAGCTCTTTCTTTACTAGACATAAGGGGTTTTTTTCAAAAAAACCCAGTTGGAACTACAAGTGGTGTCACCATGAAATCTAGTATAGTTTAACCTCATCAAGCTTTCTCTTTTAAGTGTACTTTAAAAATAATTACTCTGTGTTTGTTTGGTGAATATGATGCCAAAGAAAGTATCTGAAGTAACTATAATCTTCATAATTCCTCACAAGAATTGTATAATAAGATTTCCATCCTACTAAGAATTAAGATTGAAATTTTTCTCCAGTTTTCTCTATTCTTAAATTATTATCTGAAAGAATCTTTGAAATGGGAAACTGGATATATGTGTATTGCTGTAACTGTTAAATTTATTCAGTGAGCTGAGCACAAGGGAGTTGTGATGAGGTGACTCTCTTATCACAGTTCTAGAAACTCTAAAGTGGCACAGATCATTTGAGATTGTATTCAGATACTTTGGTGTTAGATTCTATTAATCATCTACTTCAGTGTTGAGCAGTTTGCAGGAGAGGGGCCAGAACTGCCTGAATGTTCATATTTTGAAGCTTGTACCCTAATGGATTCTTAACCTAAACACACCAAAGATTTCTGTTAGCTGTTAAATAGTGGCAGAGTTATAGAATTGTAAGTGTTACCAATATTTAAATAGGACTTAGCCAAAGAAGCACAATAGAAGTCCTAAACTTTAAAAGTTCAGTTTCTAAAACAGGACTACATATGTTTAACTGTTCTATGTTTGTATCTCTAAAGTAAAATTTAGAGCTGTGCTCTGGGAATGTTCAGACTGACATGCTGTAAATAGATCTGGGAAGAAGCTGAAGACTAGCAAATACACAGCAATAACAAGGCCATTGAATGCCACTTCTGAAAGGACACTATCAAGTACTACCCTTTCTGCTTTCTCACTCCACCTTTCATCTCCTTTCAAAATAAAACTGTTTCTGTCACCTTTACACTCCATGGCTTGAAAATGGCTGGTTTATGTGTACTTTTCAAGTCTACATGTGTGTATCATACTTATACTATTCATGTGCACATGAAACATGATTTCTACTGCATTTGTAAGTGTACTGTTGAAAGTAACCCAACATCAGTGGTGTCAGTGCAGTGCTCAGACTAAAAGCCTAATTCTTTGTTATTTCTTGTCTTTTCTGTCTTACAGTAGAAATGAGTATTGTGGGCTTTTGACAAAACAGTAGTTTCAAAGTGATTGGTAAATAATTGTTTCTTTTAAAGTCCAGTCTGTTTGGAAGGCACTCTAGGAAAACACTGAATTGGAATTTGGAGCATATTTACTTGATAATGTCCTTTTAAAAATTCTTTCATGATTGTGCCTTTTATATCTATTCTAAAGAATGGCTTTTTTCTCTAGTTGAGTTGTTTATTCAGAAAATGTTAAGGTCAATAACTTTCAAAGGGCTCCATGTTTGTGCATGCCCAACAAGAAATGGACTATAAAAGGACTCGTTTTTGAGAAAAATGAGTGCTTTTTGCTGTTTGGGTGACCAGAATTACTAGTCATTCCTGGAAAAAATTACCTACTAGTTCTTTGGTGTTCTTTTGTTTGCAGATAACCCTACTAGTTAGTGTTTGTACCTGCTGGTCAGGCTGGGTCATTGCCAGTTGACAGTGAAAGACAATAGGAAAGCTTATGTGCTAGATACATAGTTTTTATTTTTATTTAATAACAAGAGCTATAATTCGTATGGCTTTACATCTACTTAAAATTCATATATGAGCAAAGTAAATTTTCATGGGCTGGGACTTCGTTTGGTAGGTGAGAGGATCTGGTTTCTGCTTGGTAGAAGACAGTCCCTGCTAGGAGGACTGGGGTTGAGGGGCTGAGGGCTGCACCTCTCAGCTCAGGGGCTGGAGCTCCTCAGTGCCTGCTCCCCCCATTCAGTGTGTGCTCATCACAGTGTGGGTGCTGTTGATGTGGAGGGGAACTTACAGTGAATGTTTTATCAGGCAGTCCCTAGACCAGTTGAGTGTTTGTTGCCAAAGAAGGAAGAAGCAGGTGTCTCTTAAAAAGATCTGGAAAGAGTGTTTAGTGGCACATTGCAAAAAGTTGATCTTTTCCACATGCTGAACTTTGGGAAGAAAAGTGGAGTCTGTGCTGGTACTCCAGGCTGCTGCATGATTCTGAGAACTTAGTCCACTCGTTCTGTTCAAACATTAAATTCTGTATTTTTTTGCTATACAAATTTGCTATACAATTTCTGGTTGTAGACTGAGTTACTGCCTTTAATTCTTTCAGTGGGTTTTATGTTCAGTTTATTTATTTGTATTGGAATTTCCTCTTTGAGCACTGACACTTTTCTTACAGAGGTGTATCCCTCATGGGTTCTTTTCACGCTGAACATCAGTCATTGTAGTGGTGAAATTATTTTTCTGTAAGGCGGTGGTTTCCTTAAAAACACAGTGCTACTGTTGTCTGGATTATAATCCCAGTAGTTGTTCCTAAAGATGGGTCATGCCAGACCGCAATGACAAAAGATGTATTTGGTGTCATCAAAGAGCTGAGCTTATTTCCCTCTGACAAATGTGAAAGGGCCTCCAGAGCTGAAGAAGGCTTCCAGGGAGTCGCCTCACAATGTGTTTGATCAAACAGGAAACATGTTATGGACTGCTAAGGAATAAACGACCCTCAAGCTTTTAAATTTAAAATAACTTCTCTGTAGCAGTTCATGAATGTAGAATTATGAATGAAGTCTGTAGATGAATAGAGGTTTTTTTTTCCCCTGATAACAATAAAAAATACGTGACATTTCTTGTGGAACACACAAGCGTACCCGATCCAGCCTGTGTGTTCCCCATACGGCTGGGGCTGAAGGGAAGCAGAGTGCATTTATCTGTGGGTCCTTGTGGCTGTTGTCCTGGGGGATCTTGCTCTACAGCACAGTCTCACAACAATCTGGTTATTTCATCCTGTGCATCCAGCAATGTCACTGGCAGAATGTAATGCAGGGCAGTCACCTTGCCTAAGGCTGAAAGGGATTTTTCATGGTTTATTAGAAATGTTTTTGTTTATAAGGTTTTGATGGATTAAAGGTTAAAATGACAAAATTTTTTTAATCCCCTATAACAATTTTGGTCATGTTAAATGTTGGTCCTTTTATATGAAAGAATAGGGTGAAAAGAACTCAATATTTTGTCACTCATATATTGAGATAATGTGTTTTAAATGTCATCTGTACAGGTTGGTATTTTAGATGGAAGTCTTTAAAGTTGTCTTTTTAGGGGAAATCCTTTGCTGTAAGGAAAAGTTAGGAAGTGTACTGTAAATGTGGAAGTACTCAGTCCTATGTGTAATTTTGTTTGCTATGGAAAAGTAAAGCTCTTTTGTCTTAACATCGTGTGCTTCACAGGATTTCTTGCAGGGGTGCTTGCTCTAAGCTTGTATTTCTGCCCTATTGTTTCCCAACAGAAGAAAACACAGTATTCTGTGTCTCTCAACGTTCATGAAAGAGACACAGATGAGGCCGATGCTTCCATCAGCATTGCGCGTGTCTCGTTCTCCTTTTGGCTTTAAAGTATTTTGTAAATTAAATCTCTGTACAAGCCCCGCGCTGGCTTGGCGTGGCTCTCGCTGTGTCCCGGGAGCGCTGTCCCGCGGGAGGATCGCTGTCCCTGAGGCGGAGCGCTGTCCCTGAGGCGGAGCGCTGTCCCTCAGGCCGTTGCTCCCCGCCCTTGTTTTGTTTCCATTTCGAACCCGCGGAACCCTCACGCGCAGCGCTCGCGGCCCCGCGAGCTCCGGCTCGTTTAAATGAAGCGCCGGGCGCTGATTGGCGGACGGGCGAGGGGGCGGGCTGGAACGGGCGCGAGCCGCACTGGGATTGGCTGAGGCTCGAGGGGGCGGGACTATCCTGCGCGGTCCGCTCGGGGATTGGCGGAGCTGCAGGTTTGAACGCGCTGGCGGCGGTTGGTGCGGCGCTGCCGTGCGGAGCCGCTGCTCCGCGCCTGCCCGGCCATGGCCGCGGGCTCCGTGGCCGCAGCGGCGCGGGGGGACCGCAGCCCCGCCAGCAAGCCCGGCCGGCGGCGCTGGGCCCCGCGGGGCAGCGAGGAGGACGCGGATGAAGACCTCGCCGTGCTGGTTCTGAGCTACTTTTCCCGGCCGCCCTTCCTCAGCTTCGGCCGGCTGCGTGTGGGCGCCTCCCGCACGCGCCTGCTGCGCATCGACAACCCCAACGAGGACGACGCCGAGGTGGTCATCGACCGCTTTCCGGCCGCTGCCAGGGGCTTCAGCATCGAGCAGCGCCGCTTCTTCGTGGAGGTACGGGGAGACACGCGGGGACGGGCAGCAGCGCTGGCGGCCGGGGGGCTCGGGAGGAGCTGCCCGGGGGCAGCCAGCGTGTCCCGGGCTGCGGGGCGGCCGCGGCCCCGAGAGCGGCGGAGGGCGGTGCGTGAGGGGTCGGGCGCGGCGGGGTCGGGCAGGGCTGTCAGCGGGGCGAGGGGCTACAGCCTGCTGCCACAGAGAGGTGTTTGCAGCGAGGATAAAAAATTACAGTGAAATTGACTCCTCTTTGGGAATGCTGTTCTAAAGACAGAGACCTGTCAAAAAGTTTCAGGGCATATGTTCAGGAAAAAGGCGGAGGGAAGAGGATGCCGGTTCACTGTTCTTGCACGTTCATTAGCTGACACAACTGAGTGCAAGGCATGCTTAAAATAGGATTAAACATTTACAATACCTAAGGAAATGCAAACTGTGGCTAGTCCAATCAATGCCAGTTTTTAAAAGAACCGTTTAGACGAACATAAATCTACAATTATCTAGACTGACCAGAGTGTTTGTGAGAGAGGAAGAAACGCTCTGGACATCTCTTGCAATAACGGGCTTATAAAATCAGGGTGAAGTCTCACTGCAAAGTGCTTGTTCCTCTAGGAATTGATGAATAGAAAGCTTCATGACTTCCTTGATAATTTGCAGTGTCTTACTTTTTGTCGAAGGAGTTGTATGTCAAATTTGACTAAAAACATTTACACTTATATTTAGGGTCTGCTAAGGTCCTAAGTTAATCAACCTCTGATTATTTCTCCCACCATAATTCTCTCAAAATTACTCTGGAGTACTTATTTGGTTAATACGTGCAAAAAATTATGTATTGCTTTTACTCAAATCTTCTGCTATTTATTATATTATGTGTATTCTTTCTTGTTTTCCACTATAGTTTGATTCAGAGGTATACAACCTTTCAGTAAGACATTTTTGATAGGAGTTGCTTAAATTTACATGTCAAAGAGGAAAACTGACATTTAAACATTTAACAGTTTTTTTATCATTTCATGTTGTTATAATATATATTACTTCTATATACTGCTCACTGTTTGGTTGATTACTTGATTTGCAATGTTACCAAAATGTACCTAAATGTCAAATATAAATTTTTACTTTTTTTCCAATAGGCAGGACAAAGAATATTTGTTTCTGTCACGTGGACACCATTAGAAGAAGGAAAAATCAGAGAACTGGTGACTTTTGTTGTTAATGATGTTGTAAAACATCAAGCTGTGCTCCTTGGTGCTGCAGAGCAGCCCCCAAAGAAAAAGGTGAGTGTGTGTTTATCTTAATTCTGTCACTTTGCCAAATATTGTTTTTATTACTAGAAAATTCAGTGAAAGAGGGCTATAAAGTGATAAATGATGCTGTGGGAATTCCCATTGTCCTCAACTTCTTTTAGCTGGGTTGGAAAGTAGGTACTGATAAACTACAGCTTAAAGAATAAAACAGAAACATGACCAAATGAATGGTTTTCAAGCCTGCAAATAAGGTATTGTGAATTTTTGATCAGGAGTTCTTTTCATAGTCTTTTTAAACTTTGAGTGGGTTTGCTACTAATGTTTACTTTTACATACAGAAGAATTTAGAAAGCCAGCACACTAACTTCTATGTATGGTTCTTTTTCAGAAGAGTCTTTGGGAAACATTAAAAAAGAAGAACTCTTCAGGAACATCTGCAATAAAAGCTAAGAAGAGTACTTTAGAAACGAAAAATGTTAATAAAACATTTCAGGTTTCTCAGAAGGTGGATAGAATTAGAAGTCCCCTTCAGTCCTGTGAGAATCAGAGCACAGTACAGAATGGCACATCCCAAGGAAATGACTCTCTTGCTGGCTCAGAGAATCAGCTGCCTCCATCCCCTATTGCACCAGTGCCAGAGGAACATGGCAGTACTGTTCACACACCGCTTGCCCTGAGGAGGTCTACTGCATTTGGGGATATTGCTGCCTCTGGAAATAAGGAGTTGTTGCCCGAGACAGACATCTGTAACATCGATAAATGTGTTACTGAGCACAATCAATTGCAACCTGAGAGTGCCTCCAGTTCTGCTGGATTAGCACAATTGCCAATTTCAGATGATGGAGGGGTTCTTAATTTTACACTGTCACCAGTTTCTACTCCAGAACACTCAGCCTCTATACCTCTTTTAAGTACAAGGAGAATTTTAAGTCCAGATGCTTTTGTAAATGACAATTATCAAGTGGATATAGATGTAATCGAACAGCCTATTCCAATTCTGTCACCTGATCAATTTGTGAAGGACAGTTTGTCAGATAAACCATCAAAGACTCCTAAACCTGAGGCAGCATTAATATCGTCCACCACAGAGACTTATGTTGTTAAGAGATTTCTACCAGCAAAATGGAAAAAAGATGGAGATGTAGAGACAGAAACACATGTTCACATAGAATACAGCTTAAATAAAGTCTCTGAACTGCATAATGTAAAATCACAGGCAGTTGATTGTGATAAACCCAAGGAAGATCACTGCAGTTCTCCTTCTGCAGAGAAACTTCAGACTGACAACCCCTCTCAGAGAGAGCGAACAAAAAAGCGTCCAATTCTTTCTGCCACTGTCATAAAAAGTAAACGTGGTGCTGCTGAAGAAACAAGAACAGAAACCCACCAGCCAAAATCTAAAAAATGCCTTAATAAAGCAATTACAGGATGTGCTAATGTGGTGCCTGGATATGTGGAAGCAGAAACATCTAAACACCTGCCAGTTACAGCTCCCATTTCATCTGAAAATGAGTGTCACAATGACAAAGTACATTCATCTCCTACTGGATCAGCTTCTTCGTGTCGTAAGAGGAAGAGTGAAGCATTTGTAGGAAACAGTAGAGTTACAGCTCCAGAGCATGTGGAAGAAGTGGAAAGGAAAAGAGCTCTTACCTCTAGCACAGACAATCAAACCCACACAACCAGAGGGCCATCGGCCTTCAAACCCACGAGCAGAGAGAGGGCAGGGCAGAGGAAGAAAGCTGGTGAGCAGTGTTTCCTTCTTTTACCATTTTCTGAAAGATGCCTTTGATTAGGAAATGTGTATAGCAAACTAAACTGTCTAGCAACAGTCAGCAATATTTCATATCTTAAATGTGGGCTTTTGCAATTTGTTAGGTATCTGTGTTTTAAAAAACTGAAAACTAGGTTTGAGTTTTGATTATGTAATTGGCTTCAAATTTACTTTATTCCTGTGGAAATTTGTTAATGACAATAATAGATAAAGTATCTAAAAGCTCTTGAGCAGAGACCTTGTTAGATAAATCAAATTTACTGGAGACTTATTGCACAAGATTTGTCACATATCCATTTACCACTGTGAATGTTTGCCTCCATTGCTGTTGTCACATATTTTCATGAAGGTTGGAAAAGACCCCTTGGAATATTGAGTCCCACCATTAACTTGGCACCACCATGTTCACCACTAAACTGTAACCCTAGGTGCCACATCCATGCACCTTTTCAACACTTTTAAGGAATGGTGATTCCACCTCTTTCCTGGGCAGCCTGTGATAACTCCTAACCACCCTTCCAGTGAAGAAGTTCCTCTGTCTTTTTCATTCTGCCTGCTTTTTACTCTCTGTGATTAGTCAGCCTTGTGTAGTTCTCTCTGCTTTGTTGTTTGCCAATACTTAGTTGCTTGAGGATCAGAAGATGCTGATGCTTGCATTTCAGTTTATTTTCAGTTTTCTAACTGTTCCAACCCCAAATATGCTCTGGAATGTGAAAGGAATGAGGGCCTGGGACTTAAAGATGCATTTAATTTGCAAAATTTTACTACCAGGAAAAATCAATTATGGCTTTCAGATCAAAATAGCACATGCTGCTTTCTTCAGTTAAATGATCTGTGATCTGGATTTGATTTGGGGCTTTCAGTAGTGCACTTCAATGTCAGGCTTTTTAAGATGGTTTGCATAAAGACAATGTGCTGAAAGTATTGATGTGCAGCAGGAAAAGGTGTGTTATCTACCAGGTTATTTCTAATAATCCATCAGGATAAAGCTAGATGGGCTGGACAAGGGCAGAGTAGAGAGGAACAATCCCCTTCCTTGACGTCTGGCCACCCCTCTTTTGATGCAGCCCAGTTTGCCTTCTGGGCTGTGAGTGCACACTCTTGGCTCACAGCCGGTGTTTTATCCACCAGAACCTCTAATTCCTTCTCTGCAGGGCTGCTCATTCTGGGTTCTTCTCCCAGTCTGTTGTGTCACCTGCACAGCTCACCTTTTGTCACCTGCAGACATGCTGGGGGTGTGCTCCATCTGTGTCATTGACAAAGTATTAAAGAGCACCAGTCCCAAGGCAGATCCCTGAGGGACACTGCTCATCACCAGCCTTCACCTGGGCATGCAGCCATGGACCACAGCCCTCAGGCTGCAATTCCTTATCCACCCAATTGTACACCCTCCAAATCCATATCTCTCCAATGTGGAGATGAGGATGCCATGTGGCTCTGTGTGGAAGGGTTTACAGAACTCTAGGTAGATGACATCAGTTGGTTTCCCTTGTTGACTGTGTCAGCCACTCCACTACAGAGGGCCACCAGACAGGTCAGTGACAATTTGCCTTTAGTAAAGCCATGCTCACTGTCTTCAATCACCTCCTTGTTTTATATGTGCTTTAACATCACTTCCATGAGGATCTGTTCCATGATATTCCCAGGCACAGAAGTGGGGCTCACCAGTCTGTAGTTCCCTGCATCCACACATCTTCCTTCCTCCCCTTTTAAAATCATCACTATCTTTTGAATGGTTCATGGGCAATTACTCTAGTTCTGTACTTTAGAAGTGATAGGAGCTTTCATATGTTAACTTTCACTGACATATTTGCTGTTGATAATTGTGTGTTAATGCTTGTAGGTTCTTCACTTCAGAAGGCACCTAAAGCTAGCAGGAGAATTAGTAAACCTGTCCCTGGATTGGCCCAGTCACACCTGACATTTGTGAAACCACTGAAAACAGGTAGGCAGACACCTGGTGTTTGGTAAAACTGAACAGAGTGTCACAATTGTACTGGTGTCAGGTAAGAACTAACTGGTTAGAACTGAAAGGAAAAAGAAGATAGTATCTGAAATTACTCAATATCTAGTAGAACAATGTATGCAACCTTTTGTGATCTGTTTTGACTACTTATAGGAGAATTGGTTGTAGCACATGGTCAGCTAAAAGTAAATGTTACTTTTTTCCAGATTGGCCTGTAAGTGTAAAATCTGTATTACAGTTCTGCTCCCAGCTTTAATAGAGTTAACTGATGGCTATCAGTTAAATGCCTCTTCCATCTCTGACAACATTTTAAGGCAACAACAGAATACCTCAGAAGAGAAATTTTCTTCCCAGCAAGATAAAAATTTTACAGAGTTAACGATACTGAGTTGATCTGACCAGAAAAATGCATCTTTAAAATGGTTCTTCCTGGATGTAATCCAGTTCAGTTTGAGTTTACCCCATTGCAAATGGCCTGGGTTCTAGGTATCTTGTCTTAGTTCTAGATAGTCTTGAGTAACAACTCAAGCCGTGTTTTGTGGCTGAAGTTTATTTGATAGTCCCTGATCCGCAAGTCACTGTAGATTTTAACAATTTGCCTTTTTGGCTGTAATGCTAAATGGAGTACCAAACATTAATCCTTTTCACAATGAAATGCATATTGGTTATCAAACATTTCAAGAACTGCAAAAACTAAAGTTTTTTGTTATTTTGCTTTTTTTTTTTTGAAGTCATCCCTAGGCACCCAATGCCTTTTGCTGCTAAAAACATGTTTTATGATGAACGTTGGAAGGAGAAGCAGCAACGAGGTTTCACCTGGTGGTTAAATTTTGTACTTACCCCCGATGACTTCAATGTGAAAACAAATACCTCACAAGGTAAGAGTGAAAAATTTTTGTCTTCTCATTTTCTTAAGCTTTATGACATATACTTATTAACAGTAACAAGTAGTAGTACTCATTTAACACTAAACCTTTTCAGAGTAGTGTTGTCATATTTTCCCTTTTCTGATAAGTGTAGATGGGTCACTAGCTCATGGCACAGCACACCACACCCCTGCATGGAGGGTACTCTGCACCAAGAATGCACTGGAATGTGTGGCTGTGGCACTCTTCAGTGGGTGGTCAGTGGGGAATCTCCACCTGCTGCAAAATATTATAGCTGGCACTTTACTAAAAGAATAACCTACTTTTTGCTCTGTCTTTAGCTTCATTTGAAAAAAAATGAAGATGGAACCATTAATCTTAAAAGTGAATTCCTAGCCCTGCTCACTTATGAAATAAGTGTTCTTATATTTAATAGTTGACTAGTGTTCTTGTACTTAACGTATGTATAGTGCAACAGCTGATAAGCTTCCTGAAGGATAAATCATCAGTCAGAATAAAAATAACAAAATGCCAGCTTAAAGAGGGGAAAAAATAAATGAGGTGTGCAAAGCTACCTTTATTTGCAATATAAATGCTTGCTCTTTGTGCATGTTCAAACAGTAAATGCAGCTGCCCTTATCCTGGGGGAAGAGAACCATCACAAAAGGAGCCTTCCCAAGGCGCCCACGAAGGACGAGGCGTCTCTCAAAGCGTACACAGCTCGCCGTAAGCTGAACAGGCTGCGGCGCGAGGCCTGCCGCCTGTTCACCTCCGACACCATGGTCAGAGCCATCCAGAGACTCGAGCTGGAGATCGAAAGCCGTCGCCTGCTGGTCCGCAGGGACAGGCACCTCTGGAAGGACATAGGTAAGAGGACTGAACCCGGAGTCCTCCCTTGTAAGTAGGGAAAGGGTTCTTCACGCACTGAGTTTGTTTAATCTGAAATTGGTTAGTAGAAATTTTTGCATTAATCTGAAATGTTTGCTGGATCTGATATTAAAAAATGCTTTCTTGCAGGAGAAAGGCAGAAAGTCCTTAATTGGCTTTTATCTTACAACCCTTTATGGCTGCGTATAGGTCTGGAGGTAAGCTCACTGTGTACAGTCTATAAGTTTAAAGGACATGTAGCAATTTTTTTAACAGAGGTTGTTTTGGGTTTCTTTATATTTTCTGTCATACTAATTCAAGTAGGTTATACCATGATGCATATGTTTTAAATTGTTACAACATAGTTGCTTTAAAAAAGTGATTATCTTATTAAGAAGTAAAATATTTAATCAAGGAGAGTGGAAGTTAATCCCATGGCCAATAACACAAAAGCATTTCCCTGTCAGTTTCACTTTACTAAACTGGAGAAGAATGTGGTTGTCTGAAAGAAGTTCCTGATTGATTTCTCAGACGTAGATGATCATATGTGTTTTGAAATGGGATTAGATCTTCTGAAATTTCCTTTCAGGGACTCACTTAAAAACTGCTTGGTATTTAGAGATCAATTTCCATTAATTATTTTAGAGATTCAATAATGTATATTGTTTACAAAATCACAGAGTATTTAAGGTAACTTTTAACACTTCTACTTCTTTCCCTTTCTTTCATATTAGACTGTTTATGGAGAACTGATAGCTTTGGAGAGTAATAGTGATGTTATGGGTTTAGCAATATTTATCCTGAATCGCTTGCTGTGGAACCCTGACATTGCAGCTGAATACAGACATCCCGTCGTGCCCCACCTTTACCGGGAAGGTAACAACTGCTTCCAAAATAATGTGTTTGTAGCACCTAATTTTTAAACTGTCACTTATTGAGTTCTGTCATTTCAGGTCATGAAGAAGCTTTGTCAAAGTTCACACTGAAAAAATTGCTGCTGTTGGTTTGCTTTCTGGATTGCGCCAAACAGTCCAGAATGATTGACCATGACCCCTGCCTCTTTTGTAAGGATGCAGAGTTCAAGGTGAGAGCTGGGATTTGATGTCTTCCTCCATTGTTGTCCTAAGACTCAGAGTGTAATTTTTTTTATTGTTTTTAATCTGACAAAAGTTAAAATTAGGTGACTTGCTAAAAATAATTTTTAAAAAATTTGTAGTTTTAAGAATTATACAAGGAAATATGAAATGTAGTTTGGGAGGTACAAGGGATGAAAATTGTATTCTGATTGACAGATATTGTAGTGTTAAGTTTTCGGTTTTTTGTTTGTTTTTTTTTAACTTCAGGCTAGCAAAGACCTTTTGCTTGCATTTTCCCGGGACTTCCTGAGTGGTGAAGGTGACCTTTCCCGCCATCTGGGTTTCTTAGGACTACCTGTCAGTCATGTTCAAACTCCACTGGATGAATTTGATTTTGCTGTAACAAACCTGGCTGTGGACTTACAATGTGGCATTCGTCTTGTGTGCGTTGATACAGAATTCTATTGAAAAATTTAATTTTTTTTATATCATATTTAATGTGAGCTCATCAGAGGCATTAAACCATGCAATTACCTTTGTTAGGAGAACAGTGGAGCTTCTGACCAAAAACTGGAGTCTTTCAAAACAACTGAGAGTTCCTGCAATAAGTCGGCTACAGAAGATGCATAATGTGGATATTGTTCTCAGTGTCCTTAAAGAGCGAGGAGTGCACTTGAAAGATGAAACTGGTAAGGCCTAGAAATCAGGGTTCTTCTAAGTGCATCAGATAACTACTGCACACTTTAATCCTTGTTTCATTTGACAGGTGCTTCAATTGACTCCAGGGATATTGTGGATAGACACAGGGAACGAACGTTAGCACTGCTGTGGAAAATTGTCTTTGCCTTCCAGGTACTCTTCAATTGATTATTTTGTTTGGTTTGTGCTAGTTACAAAGGAGTAATAATGAAAACACCACTCTTTCAGAAATATGTGATGTCTGTGAAAGCCTCTACTAATCAAATTTTAGACTGAAATTATTTGCTTTGTACATTGAAAGCTCCATGTAAACTTTACTAAACTGCTAATTGTTCCCTAACAACACAGCTTGGATAATGTTTTAACTGTGCTTTTTTTACACATTCATTCAAGTTTTTGGAAAAAAGTGAGTTTATGCTGTATAGTAGCAGAATTGATATTTAAAAGTAAAACAATGTTGATTGCAAACTGCAGGTAGACTTAATAACTGAAAAGGACATTTTGACATTACACTGTTAGGCAATTATAGAGTAATCTCTGAAACTATAGCTCTCCTACTTTTTTACTTTTATCTGAAACAGTTGATGAAACATCCTTGAAATAAGAATGAAAATTTCTTAGGCATTACTGCAATGACATTTCAAAAGTTAGTAGAGAAAGTAAAAATCGTTTTCTTAAGGCTATTTTAAGAGTTAACTTGAGTCAGAGGATGTTTTAAAAATAAGTGTTCAGCTGAAAAATGCAGTTGGAAGAATATAATATATGAATGGCAAAATAAGATAAAAGTTGAGGTGGAATTTCACCACTAAGTAGTCAGGAATGTAAGTGCAATTGCGTGTATGTAAAGCAAGAATATGAAAGATGTCAGCCACAGAACTATCACTAAGATAGGACAATATAATAAAAATCAGATGTAATTATTTTCTTTCTTGAATACTGTTATGCTATTAAGTAGTTAACTTCCTTCAGCTAGTTCTTCTCATGCATGTGTCACAGTTGCATTCCTTTTGATTAGAGAAACAACCTGAGTGAGTAGTGGCTTTATCCAAGCCCTGTGGATATGCTGCTTGTTCTCCAACCAGCTCAAGTCCTTTTGGAATCCCTTAAAAAGGAGGAGGATTGGTACATGGGCTCAGTGGAACTGCAGGCAGGACTCTGATATTGTTTCCTCTGAGAGCACATTGAAATTACATGGGGAATTTCCTGTTTCTCCCAACTATTAACTAATGCAGTAACTGTTTTACACAGAAGGGTAGATTCAGGGTTTTTTTAATCTGCCATCTCTGCTGGCAAGTCCAGATTATCCACTACTTATTGTGAGGCAGGTGCTGCTAAGGAGTGAGTGTAGATTCTCTTCAAAATGCCATGTGTAAAGCTCCTGTATCCAGCAGCTGTAATGCAGGACATTTCAGACTGTTGACATTTCCATGTTTTGTTTTTCTTCCTAACAGGTGGACGTTTTTCTGAATGTGGAACATTTAAAAGAAGAAATTGAGTTTTTGAAGAAAACACACAAGACAAAAACACTATTGGGTGCTATGAAGACTTCTCAAAGTTCTTTAAGAGTACAGAAAGACAGTAGTAACTTCTTATCTCAGACTTACAGTGAAAATGTGAAGCTGCTGATGGCATGGGTTAATGCTGTTTGTAGATTTTACAATATCAAGGTAAATAGTTTTGTGTACACTTCCACAAGTGCACCCTGTGCTGTTGTAATTCTTTACAGAGCAGAGTTCTTCAAACCATCAAATATGTAGTAGAAGTCAATGGCAATTATTTGTAAATATTCTTCTGGACTTCATTTAATCCGATTTGAAGTAACCATTGTTCTGTGAGTTTAGCTGCCCCTCTCTTTTTACACAAATCTGAGCAAAAAATTTCCCCTTTCAATTAGACTTGTGCATAAAAATGCTTTTTGAAAGTTGAACATTTTTTGCTGGAATGGGAATTGTTTATGGAGTTTTACTGAGCCTTCGTTTAAAAAGTAATTGTGCATAGAATTTCCAGTGTTTATAAAAACTAAGAAAACTAATTTTTGAGAAAAGGTCAGTCCATCTCCTCAGAGATGTTTGTTTAGAAGGGATATGTTTGCTCATTCTAGGAAGGGAAGCCCTGGTCAGAGACCTGATTCTGGTCAGAACAGAGTAGCAACTGCTAGTCTTTCTGAAGAGTACAACAGAGCTTTTAGGACTGATGCAAATTCAGAACTTATTTCTGTATTGAAAACCCAGTGTAAAGGTATCTACAGGCATTTATTTGGGATCCTGCTGTAGAAAGACTGGTTTCATAAATGTTTCCCTTGTAGATTCACTGTAAAATGACTCACCCTTCTTTTGTTTCTGGGCTCTTACAGCTGTATGTCACTGCGCAGTAAATGTTCAAAGCATTAGCTTTGAACAAAGCACTAGCTGCTTAATTTTTTTTTTTTGTTAAAAAATAATTTGCATTTGGTCACATTTAAAGGTACAAGAAAATTCTATATCCAGTTTATACCAATTGACTAGTAAAAAAATTCAAGGAATTTGTATTTTATTTAACAGGTGGAAAACTTCACAGTGTGTTTCTCAGATGGCAGAGTATTATGTCATTTGATTCATCACTATCACCCCTGTTACATGCCTTTGGAAGCTGTGTGCCAACGAACAACTCAAACTGTAGAATGTTCAAGAACTGTTACAGTGGGACTAAACTCTTCCTCCTCATCTGAGTCTGACACTTCTCTAAATGCTGTGGAAGAAACATTTGATCAAAGTGAGTTATTTGATGTACAGAAGTTCATGTTAAATCTATTTCTTTACACAATTTGATTTGACTAATGTTTTATCTTTACAAAGCTGTAACTCCCTCAGTCCTGTACAAGGAACTCCTGGACAATGAAAAGCAAAACTTCCAGCTGATCAATGCTGCAGTTTCTGACCTAGGCGGAATACCAGCAATGATTCATCATGCAGACATGTCAAATACAATTCCTGATGAGAAGGTAAAATGCCTTTAGAGTTGATAGAAATGTGTTCTGCCCTCATGTGAGCATGTCCTGCTCTTTGGTACAGCCTTACCCAGCTGCGTTGTGTGTTTCTGCAGGTTGTTATCACCTACCTGTCATTTCTGTGTTCGCGGCTTCTCGATCTTCGCCAAGAAAGTCGAGCTGCACGAGTAATTCAGGCTGCTTGGAGGAAGTACAGGCTGAAAAGGGAACTGAAACTCTCTCAGGTACTCTTTGCTTGTACAATATTCATAGCTTATACAGAGAAAAGAAATATAAGAAAATTATATAAGAAAAAAAGAATATAAATTCAGTGGAAAATACAGGTTTGTTGGACTAATATTGGCATTTAAACTAACGAGTGCCGTTTCTATCATAAAAATATGTGGCCCTCTTGGTGGTGTAATCTTCTAAACTCCACTTTTCTTTTAGAAGTAATAACAGGTGTTTAGAGGCTACTGTTCTTTTTTGTGTGTCACTCCTTAAACCCTTCTCCCAATATTTCAAATATAAAATAGTTGCACTGCTTCCTTCAGACTAAAGGAGTAGTTAATTCCTATTAATGTCTGTAAGATGAGAGGAGTAATTAAACTTCTGCACGAATTTACTATATTTGTTAAGGAGCTAAGCTTCACCAGTCTTTTGAATTGAATTTCATGAGTTTTTATATTCTGTATCTTGATCTTCTGGTGGTTATACCGGATTTAGTGAAGATTTTAAAACTATGATACCTTAAGATTGATAAATGCCACCACTGTGTCTTGCTGGGTTACATACTGATGTTGGAACAGTGGTCAAGTGAAATATTCTGAGAATCTGTGGTGTAGAAAGGGAAAGAGATTCTATTTAGACTTTTTCATCTCCAATTTCTTTACTGTATAAAATCAACACAACCTTAATGATGACAAAACACTCCCTTTACAGCTCTTTTGAAATAACTAATAGTAAAGATGCTGGTGGGGGAGAAGGAATCAAAACCAAAACCCTTTAAACATTATTTTTATTGATTAATCTTATAATGTGTATGCATATGTAGTACAATTTTATGAGATTGATGTAAATAGTTATTCAAATCAAAAATTTGAGTGAAAAATTCCATAGCTAATGTTCAGTGGAAATTTACTCTTTGTAGGAAAGAGACAGAGCTGCTCGGATAATTCAAAAATCTGCAATGAACTTCTTGGCTCGCCGGCGCATCGTGAGGAGAGAGAATGCAGCCATTTTCATCCAGAAGCACTGGAGAGGATACTTGGCCAGGATGACTCTCTTCAATCTGAAAAAGGCAAAACTGGAGGAAGCCAGAAATAAATCTGCCACAGTCATTCAGGTAATACAATCCAAAGCAAGATTACACAGCAAGGAAACCCCTTGAAACCTCGAAGAAAGAGCCTCACTAAGGTCCATTTGTGCTGCTTACAGCAATTATTGCTTTCATGAAATGTAATTTTGTTTTTATTTTTCCCCCTTTGCTTTTAAGAGGTTTAGTAATTTTTTCTCTCCGGGGAGGAATGGTAATGTGTTATTAAATTAACAATTCTTCCTTCTTGGTGAATATTTTGGAGTAACATAAGCATTAAAGCACAGGGCATTAAACATTAATGTAAGGACTGGTGAGATTGTGTTGGTTTTCTTCTTTGCAGCTGCTGAACATTACTTAAAATTACTCTTCCAGTGTTATGTCACCTGCAGTGGGAACATTCAGAGTGGCAGGCATGGCAATGGTAGTTTGGGCAGATAATTCAGTTTTTCAAAATACTTTCACCACCATTACCCTAATTACCTAATTACCATAAATATTTCACTCCTAAGACTTTTCAGACTGGATTTTAAAGAATTGCTGATTTATCAGATAGTGTAAAAGGGAATCTGCTGTTGCCAGGGCAAATTGAGGCTTTTTCCAGAATTGAAAATGCTTAAAAACCATTTAGGTTTTGCTTTTTTTAAAATAGATTTCTGGATTTGACTTCTTAGGGATTAAGACCCAGAGATGAGCTCAGTTAGTTAGAGCATAGCACCAATAACACCAAAGTCATGGGTTTGATCCTGCTATAGGCCATTCAGTCAAGGCTAGGACTCAATCCTTGTGGGTCTCTTCTTGTCACAGTCGAGATGGATGTGACTCGACACACCACAGTTCCTACAGCAATAACAAATTCTATTGAGTACAGTTCCTTTCTATATGGCTTTCAAAAACCCTTGTGGTTGGTCCTAATTGGCTGAATTTGGTTACACCCAGCTCACTGGCCAATGGCTGCCTGAGTCTGTGCTCATCGGGGGTTGGCTGGCATCTATTGTTTGAATTTTCTCAGTGCTTTTTCCTAGGCATGTTTACTTATTTTCCCTAACAACATAGACTGGTCCAGTTCTAGTTAGGGTTATCTATGACTGTGAGGCCTCCAGGGCAGCTGTTGGCCATCACCTTGCAACCAGAATACTCTGTGGTTCTGATAAGTATAGGAATAAGAAACCTTATAAAGTCTGAACATGACAGTCCTCATTCATGCTTAACATACTATGAAGAAAATAGTAACTCTTTTTCTTTTTTTACCTCCAGGCTTATTGGAGGAGATACTCTGCAAGGAGAAGATACTTACAGCTAAGACACTGTGTTATTTTTGTACAAGCAAGGAGAAGGATGGTGAAGTCTGTTACTGCATATAAACAAATTGTTTGGGCTACAGTTACAATTCAGAGACATCTGCGTGCAACTAAGTTGGCAAAAATAGATCGACAAAGATACCAAATCCTAAAGTCTTCAGCACTTACTATTCAGTCTGCATTCAGAAGATGGAGAAAATACAGAATTCATCAAAAAACTAAAGCAGCTTTGGTGATTCAGAGTTATTTCCGAAAATGGCAATCTTCAAAACTGGCTAAGAGAAGGAGGGCTGCCCTTGTCATACAGTCTTGGTACAGGATGCACAGAGACCTGAAACAGTATCTACATGTTAAGCAAAATGTTATCAAGATCCAGGCTTGGTACAGGTGTCAGCTGGCCAAACGTGTTTACCAGGAGCACAGGGCAAAAATAGTGACCATTCAGCAGTATTACAGAGCTTATAAACTGGGCAAAAGTAAGAGAGAGTCTTATTTGCAAAAGCGTGCAGCAGTGATAGTTCTCCAAGCTGCTTTTAGAGGCATGAAGGCACGAGAGCTGTACAGACAAGCAAAAGCAGCGTGTGTTATTCAATCAGTGTGGAGAATGAAACGAGAGAAGCAAAGATTCCTGCAGTTAAAAAAATCTGTTACTACATTGCAGTCTCATGTGAGAAAATACCAACAAGTAAAAAGATACAAAGAGATGAAAAATGCTACTTCTGTAATTCAAAGCCGGTATAGGGCACACGTGGCCGCTAAAAAAGCAGCTGCTGCTTTCCAGAGGGTGCGCCTGGCTGCCATTGTTCTCCAGTCTGCCTACAGAGGGATGCAAGCCAGGAGACAGGCTTGCATCCTGAGATCTGTGATCAAAATTCAGTCCAGTTTCCGTGCTTATGTCGCCCGGAAGAGATTTAAAAACTTGAGAGATGCCACGGTGAAGATTCAAGCTCTTGCAAAGATGAGGCGAGTCCGTAAGCATTACTGGGCACTGAGAGAAGCAGCACTTTACATCCAGCGAAGGTATCGCTCTTGGAGACATGCTCTTCAGCTTAAAGAAGATTATAGGAAATTGAAGAGAGGTTGCATAAGAATTCAGGCTCTAGTTCGAGGCTACCTTGTCAGGAAACAAATACAAAGGTGGAGGGAGGTTGCAATATTACTTCAGGCCTGCTACAGAATGAAAAGGGACCGGCAACGGTACTTAAGCATCTGTAGAGCTGCCACTGTTATTCAACAACGTTATCGTGCCTGCAGGAAGACCCAGTGTCACAGGCAGGAGTTCTTGCAAGTTAGACAAGCAGCTGTGTGCTTACAGGCAGCCTACAGGGGCTATAAAACACGCAAAAAGCTCAAACTTGAATGCAGAGCTGCTATTAAAATTCAGACTGCTTTTAGAGCTCATGCTGCACGAGTGAAACAGAAGGCAATGGTTCAGGCCTCCATTGTGATTCAGAGGTGGTACAGAAATTGTAAGTGTGGTAAGAGGCAAAGACTGAACTTCTTAATGACAAGAGCAGCAGTGCTTTCTTTACAAGCAGCTTTTCGTGGCTGGAGGGTGCGAAAGCAGATTCAAAGACAGCACATTGCTGCTACTAAGATACAGTCTACCTTCAGAAAATTCATGGCTGTGAAGAAATTCAGGCTTGTGAAGCATGCTGTGCTAACTATCCAAAGGCATTACAGAGCCAAGGTTCTAGGCCAGAGACAACGCCAAGAATACGTTCAGCTGCAAAATGCTGTAGTGTGTCTTCAGGCACTATGGAGGGGGAAAGCTGTGAGAAAATCCATTCAGAAGCAACATCATCTTGCCACAATTATTCAATCCTATTACAGAATGCACGCAAATCAACTAAAATACAAGAAACTAAGACAAGCCACTTTGGTGATTCAGAAATACTACAGAGCCTACTATATGAAAAAAACCCAACGTGCAGTTTATCTAAAAACCAAGGCAGCTGCATTGGTCTTGCAGTCTGCTTACCGTGGGATGGCCGTGAGGAGACAACTGAACAAACTAAACAAAGCTGCTGCAACTATACAAGCTGCCTTCAAATCTTACCTGGTCAAGAAGGAATATGAAAGACTTAGGTCTGCAGCTATAGCCACTCAAAGGCGTTACCGTGCAGTTACTCATGCTAAATGTCAAAGGCAGAGGTATTTGTCTTTAAAAAGAGTCACAGTCCAAGTGCAGGCGATTTACAGAGGTGTAAGAGTGAGGCGACAGGTTCAGCGTATGCACCAAGCAGCTGTTTGCATCCAAGCCACGTTTAAGATGTATTCCATGAGCAGAAAGTATCAGTCAATGAGAATGGCAGCAATAAGAATTCAGAGGCAATACAGAGCATTTTGTTTAGGTAAAGTACAACGCAAAAAGTACTTGGAACTAAAGAAGTCTGTTATTATCCTCCAGGCCGCTTGCAGAGGCAGGAAAGTCCGACAAGACTTAAAAACTATGCACCAGTCAGCAGCAATAATCCAGTCCTATTATCGGATGCACAAACAACAGAGGGATTTCAGAAAGTTGTTGCTTGCAACGAGGCAGATTCAGCAGTGGTTCCGTGCTTGTAAGGAGAGAGATGCACAAGTTCGCAACTACATGATTGTGAAAAATGCTGTACTACGCATCCAGGCTGCATTCCGTGGTATGAAAACAAGGCAGCTTATCAGAACCATGAATGAATCAGCTGTGATTATTCAAAGAAGATTTAGAACTTTCCTTGAAAGAAAACATTTTCTTTCCATTAAGTCAGCTGCTGTTGTTATTCAGAGAAAATACAGAGCAACAAAACTAGCAAATATTCAGCGTCAAAAATATCTCTCTCTCCTTAATGCCACTGTTATCATACAGTCTGCTTATAGAGGATTTGTGGTAAGGAAAAAAATGCAACAAATGCATCAAGCTGCTACAGTTATTCAAGCAATGTTAAGAATGCATAAAATTTACACTTCCTATCAAGCACTCAGGCTTGCTTCAGTAATCATACAGCAACGTTATCGAGCTTACAGGGAAGGGAAGCGTGAGAGAGAAAAGTACTTAAAACTGTACAATTCTGTTTTAGTTCTTCAAGCTGCCTACAGAGGAATGAAAACAAGATGCTTCCTGAAGAGACAGCGTGAGGCAGCACTTACAATACAGAGAAACTACCGAATGTATAGGCAGTACTGTCATTACAGAAGAGTTCAGTGGGCAACCCAGCTAATACAGAGGAGGTACAGAGCCCACAGGCTCATGAAAATTGCTGTAGAGGATTACACTTCATTGAAGAAAGCAGCAAGTTGTATCCAGAGGGCTTTTCGAGACATGCGAGCGAGAAAACAACAGCGAGAAATGCACCGTGCTGCAGTTGTGGTTCAGAAAAACTTCAAAGCTTTCAGAGAACGTCAGAGATATCTCTCTCTTAAAGCAGCTACTCTTGTCTTTCAGAGAAGGTACCGAGCTTTGGTTCTGGCAAGGCAGCATGCTTTGGAATATCATTCTCTCCGCAGAGCAGCTATTCACATCCAGGCTGTGTACAGAGGTGTCAGGGTGAGGAGGAGTCTCAAGCACATGCATTCAGCTGCCAGTATGATACAGGCAGCCTACAGAATGCTCAGGGATAGAAGGGCCTATCAGAATATGAGAATTGCAGCTATGCTTATACAGAACTACTACCAATCCTATTTGAAAGGAAAGAACCAACGCAAGGAGTATCTGACAATGAAGAATTCTGTTCTTGTTATTCAAGCAGCATACAGGGGCATGAGGGCACGGCAGGAACTGAAACTTCTGCATGTTTCAGCAGTTGTAATACAGTCCAGCTATCGCATGTATGTGCAACGTAGGTGTTACAAACAGCTGTGCTGGGCTGCCACAGTCACACAGCAGAGGTTCAGAGCCAAAATGGCAAGAGAAGCTGCCATGAGAAATTATGCAGAAATAAGAAAGGCTGTCATTTGCCTTCAAGCTGCTTTTCGTGCTAGGAAAGCCAGGCAGTTGTATAAAGCCCATGTTGCTGCACGGTGCATTCAGTCGTTCCTACGAATGCGCGTGGAGAGGAGACGCTTCCTTGCCCAGAGGTCAGCAGCAGTAAAGATCCAGTCTGCGTTCCGATGCCGCAGAGCCCGCGCTCGCTATGCACTGCTCCAGAGTTCAGCAGTTGCTGTTCAGAGGTGGTACAGATCATGCCTCTGGGCTCGTGCACAGAGGGCACAGTACCTGGCTCAAAGACAAGCCATAGTAGTTATTCAATCTGCCTTCCGAGCTATGAAAGCAAGAAAAACAGCAAGGCAGCTACGAGCCGCAAGAAAGATTCAGTCTTTTCTTCAGATGGCTCTGCAGCGTAGAAAATACATCCAACTCAGGGCAGCAGCTGTTACATTGCAATCCTATTACTTAATGCACAAATGCCAGTCCCAGTACGTGAGCTATAAAAGAGCAGCAGTTGTCCTGCAGCGGCACTACCGATCCCACCTGGCTGTGAGGCACCAGAGAATGGCTTACTTACAGACCCGCAGGAGCATTGTCCTTGTGCAGGCCACAGTCAGAGGATACATCCAAAGGAAGAGGTTTCACAAAATGAAAGAAAGCGCAATAAAAATTCAGGTACTTCTGAATGACTAGTACTGGGATTTGGGTGTTCTGTTTTTCATTTGTAGGTGTTTTAAAGATTTACTGTTCTGGAAACCACAGTGGAATCAGTTTCTGAAGTGTACTACAAGGCAGATGTATAAAGCTTAGTACCACAGTACACAAAATAAGGTTCTTTAAGACAACTGAGTTTCACCTCTAAATATTAGTGGCTTAATGAATGTTTTCTTTGATGGGAATATCAATGAAAGCTCATGAGAAGGGTACTGATAGTGGGTATAAAGTGACATGAATGGCAAAAAACCATGATTGCTACATTCCTAAGGACTCATGCTTAGGAAGGTGTGAGTAAATCAATCATGTTAGTCTTCCTAGGTTTACTGATTGACCCTAGACTAATCAAAATGTCTAACTGACATTTTGAAGAGGAATGTAAGGAGGGAAATTCCCTCAAATCAAGGAAGAAAGGGAGATAAACAATCTCTCATAATAATTTGTGGCCCTGAGAAGCCTGATTTAATGAGTATCCCTGCCCATGTTGGGTGGGTTGGAACTAGACTATCTTCAAAGATCCCTTCCAACCCAAACCCTTCTAGGATTCTATAAGAACATCTTAGGTTGGTTTTACTCTATTGTTGGAGTCCACATGCTCTACTTAACTGGTAGAAATCAGATGTGCTTTCCTCACCTCCATGTTTTGGGGGGATTGGTAGTTGCTTAGTTGTTTTCTGAATGTTTAACTTATACATCCTGAACAATATAAGGATGATTACTTTCCTTAAAAAGTAGAAAAAAAGAATTGCTTTTAACATTGGGAATATGTTTATTTAATTGTTGTTTTTATAACAAGCCAGTGAGTACAGCTGTACATAGAAATAAGCAAACATGCCCTGCTGATTTATTATGCAAGTGGTGAAATATTCCAAGTTTGTCTTTTTCTTTGAAGGCTTCTTTCCGTGGATTTATTCAGAGACAGAAATATCTTCTGTGCAAATTTTCTGCTGTGTTAATACAACAGCACTACAGAGCCCATCGGATGCGAAATATTGATCAACACAGATTCCATCAAATGAAAAAAGCTGCCATTACTATTCAGGTAATCATTAAAGTGGTTTTTATTGAGTGTTTGTTTGGGTTTTTTAATCTTTTGTATTTGTTTCTTCACAACAGAGTTATTTTTGCTAATATTAAAGAGTGGCATTTGTGGTATTTCCCTGAATGTGTTTCACTTGGTTTTGAAAATATCTTCTAGTTGTGAGAACTTAAATATTTGTAGTATTTTAGAGATAGAAATCCCCAAAATTGTTCCTGTTGATGTGATATTTTTATTTTTATTTTTGTTCATTCCATTAACAGTTCTGATTTCTGTTTATTTTTATTTCTCTGATAGGCAGCATACAGAGGTTGTAAAGCCAGGCAGTGGGTTAGCAAAATGAGAGCAGCACGAGTGATCCAAGCCTGGTTCCGAGGTCACAAGGCACGGAAGGAATACGTGTCTGTGCTCAGAGCTACCCTTGTTATCCAGAGGCACTTCAGGGCCAGACAGCTGCGGGCTCGGTAATACCCAATCTGAGATGCATCACTCCACTTTTCAAAGCTTTTGTTCTGTCTTTATTTAGTGCTGCACTGCACCCTGTAGAACTCTTCAGGTTCTCAGGCTCTGCCCCTGCAGCATCCTTGTAATGTGTGTGGGTATAGTCCTGTTGGTGCAGGTGGGGTTGCTCTTTTGTACAAGATTTTCATTACATTTGATTGTTTTCCTGGACGTTTAAATTATTTGTATTAGGGCTCTAGAAAGAGTAGGCCTTGGTTTTTATTTCACTTCTCTCTTTGCAAGGAAAATGTTCTGCTGTTAAAATTCCAGCATACAACTTATAGGTTGAAAAACTATTTCATTTTAATCCACGATGGAATAGTTAAACTGGTTTATGTTTATTTTGCTATGAGATCAGCCTGGTAGCTCATCTCCTTCTGAACTGTCCCATGCCAGTAGCAGTAGGGGATGCTGTTCAGTGATACAAAGTCCTCCCTGAGTTTCCCTGCTTTTTAAACTTCCCTGCCTGTTCCTGTTATTATCCTTTTATGGACCCGTTGTATGTCAGTGTATCCAATGCCTTTCAAATGGCTGTGTCCCTCCCCAGCCTCCTTTGGCAGTAAGTTAGGGAAATACCTCCTGTGGGAAACCAGAAAGTGTCCTCTGTGTAAAATCAGTCTTTCTGCCAGTGTTGCTGGCTATTCCCATTTTCTGGTGTTCCAAAATCTGCTTGAGAACAGCTGTGCTTTCCCAATATCTATCTTAATGATTTCATAAACCATCACTGTTTTCTTACTTAAAAATGCATTTCCATGTTAGGTTTTTGCAGATGCAGTCCTGTGCCCTTACCATCCAAAGAGTCTGGAGAGCGACCCGCGCTGCGCGGAGGCTTCGGCAGCAGTTTCTGGCAACCAGGAGTGCTGCAGCTAAGATCCAGTTGGCATACAGGCAGTACAGAGCCAGGAGACTTCTGAGAGAGGTGTGTTTTCACTTGCACTCTGATGTGTCATGGTTACTTGAAAAGTTTTCAACGTTTTTCAGTGATTTTTGTCATCAGTGTGCAGAAGGATAGAAAAGGTGGAACCTGAAGATTGTTCAAATCAAAGGTGTTCGATCTCCAATATATTAAATATCCTTTTTTGCTTTAAGCAACAGGGTTGATTCTTGATTTTGAATAGTTCCAATTGTTGAATTATCCCTCTGTACACAGATACCAAAATAAAATGCCAAATCTTCTGCTGGCTTTATTGCTTGCAAAAGATTAAGCCCATGTTTTGACCCCATTTAGGTAAATGAAAAGATCTTCCAAACTGTGGAAGTGCATTTTATATAAAGTGCTACTGTGTGAGTTTACTTGTACTTCTCATTCCATTTTGGTTCTTATGATGAAAAAAAAAAAAACAACAACCCTAGAACTAAAAATAAATGTATATTGATCCTGACATGAATGAACAAATTTTAATTATCAGTGTATTCTTTAGTATCTTTTCCAGAAGCACCAGGCTGCATGTCTGATCCAAAACGCATATAGAGGTTTCAAGGCAAGAAGGAAATTTGTTCAACAAAAAGCTGCTGCTGTAATTATCCAGAAACATCTGCGGGCTTGGCAGGAAGGCAGGCTTCAATTTAGGAAATACAATGAGACTAGAAGAGCTGTCATTAAACTGCAAGCATTTATCCGGGGTTATTTAGTCAGGAAAAAGGTTGGTGTAATTCAAATGAAAACTTTGCTTTGGATGTAAAGTATCTCTAGAGCTGTTTTTTACCATTAATTCTGACTGGCAAGGAGAGGAAAACTTGATTTCTTGGTGTTTACATTAAGTTCTTGTTGGCTGCTTTGAGTATTGGTTGGGCTCAGAATAGATCAAACACAGTTTGAGCCTTTTCTTACAATTCTTTAGAACTAAAGTAGATTTTCACTGTTGGGTGTTGTTTTAGCTTCTGAGATCTTTGTGCTTACCTATAATGGATGATTCTGCACACATAGGTTTTCAGTGAAGTTGTTCTCTGCCATGTATTGATGATGTTTTTTACAATCACTTCTCTGCGTTAGCATTTAAATCAGAGAGCTAGTACTGCAGAGTGGTAGCTTTAGTTCTGAGGTGATTTTCAGTATCTAATAGTGTATTGCTGTGGACTGTTCTTTGTGTGGACGTCCAGCTACCTCAGAGTATGAAAATTAATGATTTTCCCCATTTTGTTTTCCTTCTACAGATTTCAGAACAGAAACAAAAGAAGAGACTTCTTTATTTTACAGCAGCTGCATATCATCATATCTCTGCAATTAAAATTCAAAGGGCCTACAGGCTTCACCTCACCTTAAAACTTGCACAAACCCAGATCTCATCTGTTCTTAAAATACAGGTTAGTCTGATTAAGTCTGAATGTGAAACAGCTGATTTGTGTAATAGTCTAACTTGTTTTCTATGAGCTAAGCTGTAGCACTAAGACAATGTAGTTCCTTCACATGTGAAAATGAAGCTAAATTATGGAGACTATGATTTATTAAATAATGCTGCTTATGCACAGCTAAGCAAGCTGTGGAGGCTTAAGCATTTTAAAGCTGACAGTGGACAGGAAAATTTTTTTCCTTCAGACCGTCAGCTTGCTAAAGAAATCTGAGTGCTGTCAGCCTATTTCTTTATGTCCTACTGAAGGTAGAAAAGATTAGACACAACAACCTGTAAGCTTTGTGAAATGTAGAGCATCTCCTTACATGAACAATCCCTTGGGATACTGTGATTTATTTGGTTGGACGCTTCTGATCTGCCAGTGATATCAGAGCTGGTGTAGGCTGCAGCATTTTAATAAAACCAGGTTTTACTTATCTAAAAACAAGATCAAAATCAGGTCTGTATTGCAGCACTACCGAATTGTAAAAATTATTTTCATTTTCTCCAAACTGACCATTAGCTTAGTTCCAGTATGGGAAGCCAACACTGGATAAATGGAGAGGCTGAAATGGGAGCTCTGAAATAGTTGTTCTCTGGTCAAGGATGTCATGGCAAACTTTGCCCTACTACTCCATACAAAGAAATCTGTTCTTTCTCCCTGTAAGATAGATTTTCTCTTTAAGGTGAGAGAGAGTGGATGGAAAAGGGCTTTTTTTGCTCTCATTTGTCACACAGTACCCTGTCTCCCTTTGTTTATAGAAGGGAAGGAACAGAGCTGGGAAATTAGGAAGGTGGAATGGTGATTCTCCTTCAAAGCCAGCTAAGAGAGAACTCCTAGGGTATAGTAATGCTGGACACAAGTATAAATTGGGAGAGTTACATATTTTATCTTTTGGTCAGCCAGTTGGTGTGGATGATTGTTGTAGGTCCCTTCTCACTGAAAGCCATTCTATCTATCCCCTCCTTTACCCTTCTGTCCTCAGAATGCTTCCCTAGTGTGTCAAGGGAAATATGGGTTGGATATTAGTTGGAAAAAGTTTTTTACAGAAAGGGTGATAAAGTTCTGGAATGGTCTGCCTGGGGAGGTGGTGGAGTCACCATCCTTGGATGTGTTTAAGAAAAGACTGTCTGTGGAACTTGGTGCCTTGGTTTAGTTGGTGTTAGGGCATGGGTTGGACTCAGTGATCTTAAAGGTCTCTTCCAACCTGGTCATTCTGTGAATTAGTGGCTCCTAGTTAAGAAAGATTTCATTCTGCAGTCTTGCATTTCAGGCCAATCAGAGTCCTGGAGGTTATTTATGACTGGTGATGTTTATAGTGCCTGTATCTATCAAAGCTCATGTCAAAACACTTTACCAGTGCTCATTTAGGGTGGGAAAAGCGAACGTGGGGGAAGAGTCCTAAATAATCAGGAAGGTGCTTTCATTTTGAACAGAGCTGGTTCCGCGCGCAAGCGCAGCGAAGGAGGTTCCTGCGGGATTACCGCAGAGTGGTGGGGCTGCAGCGCGCCGCTCGAGGCTGGCTGGGGCGCAGGCACCGCGCCGCCGCCGTCATCCAGAGGAGCGCGCGCGCCTTCCTCGCCCGCAGGCGCGCGGGGAGACTCGTGGCAGGGATAGTCAAATTCCAGGTAAACGCCTCTTGTGACAAAATAACGGGTCTGGGTTGGTTTATTTTTATTAGCTGGTGTTTTTCTCATGGGTTTTGGGGGAGAGGAATGATCTTTGGCTTGGTCGATGACTTTATCAGTGAAATTGCAAACCAAGTCAGCTTGGGTTTAGCCATGGAAGCTGAAGGCAAACAGATCATGAAGGAATAAGCAGATAATGCCTTAGGTCATTATGTCCTACCATCACTTAGGTGGGAGTGCATGCGGACTGCATAGATTTTTTTGCCTTTTGTCTTGAAAGTCCCATATTTGAAGATAAAAAAATAAACACCGAGTGTTAATGACTTAAAATTGAATAGCCAAGGCCGTTCAATACTTTGTCAGACCTGTGTAAAACTGATTTGGAGTGGTGGTGGAAGTTCAGTTGTCTTGTCTCTCCTTTACAACTTTTTCTGTTTGTGGAATTCCTTTTCTGTAGGCATTGTGGAGGGGATATTCTTGGAGAAAGAAGACTGACACAGCAAAAACCAGAGCTTTAAGGCGTAGTTTAGAAAAGGCCAATGAAAAGAGCACAGAAGAAAACAAACTGGGCAACAGAACTGCAATTGCAATTGATCACCTTCTAAAATACAAACATCTCTCCTACATTCTTGCAGCACTAAAGCATCTTGGTCAGTATTTTGTTTTATTATCACTGATGGATTTTCTGAAGGATAAAAACTGGGCTTTTTTCAGCTGAGGAGAGTTCATAATGATATTTAGGCTTTCTGCATGACTATAACATGTGAGTGTTAGAGGGTATCATGGAGGGTTTTCCAGACTAAAATTAGATGATTGATTTAAGAACAATATTTAAATGGTTATGTAGAGAAAGGAAATCCTGTATGACTGCTCTTATTTTTCTGTCAGTCCTGGTTGTGCTAACATAAGTTGATTATCATTTTTACTATCAGTATATGTTCTCTGTGGACATTTTGTTTTCTTAATTGTTAATCTAGCACATTAAAACTATTGCTTTAAAAACACTTAAATCAATAATTGCAATTTTGACTTTGCACTTTTAGTTAAAAGTAGAGAAAATCCCAGTTTGTAACTCTTTTGCTTGAACTTGAGTTTTCTCTATTTGTTTTCCTTTAGAGGTGGCTACCAGGCTGTCCCCACTGTGTTGTGAAAATATGGCCCAGAGCAGCGCAATCTTCAGTGTTTTCCTTCTGATTCGAAGCTGCAACCGGAGTGTTCCGTGCATGGATGTGATCAGATACTCAGTTCAGGTTCTGCTCAATGTTTCAAAGGTAACTTGAATATTTTCATTGGAGTTTTATAAGCAGTAGGCTACTTTATTGTAGTACTTGTTTATCCACAAAATTTCTCAATTATTGTGGAGCAACAGAAGTAGTAGTTTTGAATAACAATAGGTTCTAATTTTTCACTGTTGTTTTGAAACTAGTTATTTATTTACTTTGTAATAGTTATATGAAGGTTTTTGGTGAAAAAAAAATTAGTGTCCTTAAGGCATTGCAAGTTATTACAAATATTTTAAAATTTCTCTGAAATTATTCTAATTTATTTCTTTATTATAAATATAGAATCAGATTCTATGGGTTTCTAAACAAGGGAGGAAGCACAAAAGGCACCTTTTTATAATCTGTTACAATTGTGTAAATACAGAAGTGAATTGTATTGCTTGGACACCAGTTCAGCTACAAATTTATTCTAGGGGAGTTTATGGGCTTTGGTTTTTCCTCTAACCTCTAAATAGTAACCTGTAAACTAAGGATACTTTAAAGATCTGTCTGTAGAAGCTCTCTTGTCTCTTTCTTGTTTAACAGTATGAAAGAACTACTCGAGCAGTTTATGAAGCTGAAAATTCTATAGATACTTTACTAGACCTACTGCAAATGTACAGAAGCAAAGCTGGGGACAAAGTTTCAGAGAAAGGAGGAAGCATTTTCACAAAGACCTGTTGTTTGCTGGCCATCCTTTCAAAGGACTCTAAAAGAGCTTTGGTAAGACCTAAATGTTTTGGGTTTAATTTAACATACCTTTTTTTTTTTGCATGTTTTGTTGCTGTCTGTGATTTTTGTTTCTTTCTCTCCCCTACCTGTTATGGCTGCAATGTTAATTTCAACTAAACTCTGGTTAAAAAAATGCATTTCCAAGATTGTGAACACACTCATATTTTCTTGATTTAAGCTGCTTTTGAACTTGCAGTATTGACTGTGTGCTGTTTTCACCTCTCCTCAGGAAATCCGAGGCATGCCAAGGACTATTTCTTGCATCCAGAGCCTCTATAAGCTCACAGCTCGGAAACACAGGATGGATGCAGAGAGAACACTTGTGAAGCAGAAAACAAACACTGCCCTAGGTGGGAGCTCCTCTGTTCCAGTAACTCCTCTAAGAATAAAAACAGTTTCAAGGTAAGTGCTTAAAAATTAGTCTTCTATTTCTGCTGTGACATTGAAATATTTTAATTCAAGCCACTAATCTCTTCACAGGATTAAACCAGACTGGGTCTTGAGGAAAGATAACATGCAAGAAGTTGTGGATCCTCTGCAAGCAATTCTGATGGTGATGGACACACTTGGTATTGCCTACTGCTGAAATGTAAATGATGTATAGGAAGATGTATTTGTACAGTATGTATGTAGTAAATGGATAAATGATTTTTTTAAAAAAGAAAATAAGTGTTAAACTACTATTGGAAATGTTTTTTTAGATTAACATTAACATTTTGATAACTTCTTGTATTGCATACAGTTTTGAAACGCTATTTTGTACTACTATCAAAAGCAATTGTACAATAAAATCAATTCACTGGATTTTACTGGAAATTTCACTGGTGCAGTAATATATTGTTGTTCCACAACTGTGAATATTAAAATAGCATGGGATTCTTCCATCTGATTAGATATTGTAGAATTCTATTAAGAGCAGCTGTTTGTGGGGGACAGTAATATGTGATCTGGGAGGCTTGGACTGTGGATTTCAAAACTGGCTGGTTTTGGGGAGCTTGAGTCTACTTTACCAATGTCTTGAGGGATCATGTATGGCAGCAAGAAAAGAAAATATAATTTCTCTGTTTTGTAAACATTGCAAGATAGTGATGGAACAACAGGGTCTTGTAAGGGTGAATTTAGAAATACTGACCTGCCATTTTAAGGGATGTGATCTGAGTTTTTTCTTCCTATCAAGTGAGCAATACATACAAGCATGCATGTCCTCTGGCTGAAGAGATTGTGTTCATCACAGCATCCCTGTTCATTCTGTTCTCTTCTGCATTCTCAGAATTGCATTTTCTCAGAGAAAGGCCAAGATAATGCAAACTGTAAAATTATACCCTCCCATTCCCAAATTTAAGCATTATATTTCTAATGATGCTAAATCAACTGATAGCTAATTAGGTTCTTTTTTGTTTGTTTGTTTTGTTTTGTAAAAAAAAATACTTGGAAGAGGCTTGCTGTATTCAACACAACTCAGATAATAATAGTGGCTATGTTGTTTATGTAAGAAACTCCAAAATTATAAATATCTATAGCATGCAACTGCCTGGTTTACTCAGGGGCTAAGCTGGAGGATGGGGGAATTGTCTATTTCCTCTGATTTCAGCCAAGGTAAATAGTCTGATAACAGAATGCCCTTTAAACTTGGGACTCTGGGGATCGTGAGAGGAACAGTAATCAGCAAGCTTAAATTGTTCAGGCTTGTTACCTGATTTCACTAAAATGATAAATTACATGTGGCAAAGTGTAAAATGGAAGTAGAATCCTGCCAGTCTGGTGCTAAGGTATTTGGAGAACTAATACAAATGAAAATAGTTTTTCCAATGACTTAACTAGTTACAAAATACCACAGACATTGAGGCATTTGTTAAATAGTTTTGAAAATTCAGTTAATTATTTACAAAAGTAATACTTAGGGAGCTTCACAGATGGTGGAAACTGTAGATGGAGACAGTAAAGAAGATGAGATTTAAAAGCTATTTTATCTTCCTAGTTATGGTGTGCTCAAGGAAACTCTTTGCAGAAGGTAAATACACTGAATTCTATTGTACATTGAATCTAGAATATGCAGTCTTGGTAACTTAAGTGCAATGTCTTTCATCTCTTTGCTGAGTAAACACTGCTATTTAAATACAGTTCTATAGTGATATGGCTGATGATCACAATTCAGCTGTCGCTGATTCCTGTCTAAGCCTCAAAGCTGTCATATTGAAATGTTCAGCCTTTAGTTCTGAAGCAATTTTCTTTAGGAATGTGCTATTAGAATATGTACTATTTGAAACTTTGTACTATTAAAACATTTAATGTCTTGAAGTGTCTTGGGGATTGAAGTATTTTTCGCTTTGTTACAAAACAAAATAGTGGAAGTTAAATGGAACCTGCAGAAGTTAATGTGGTGTGGTGCTGCATTTTTCTCTCCCTGTTTTCAGAACTGATTTCTTTTTTTGTTGTTGTTTTTTGGGGTTTTTTGTTTGTTTTGTTTTTTTTTATTTTGGGGTTTTTTTAGGTAACTTTGTGTCATATTCAGCACTACTCTTTAAAAATGTTTTCTCCTATTAGTGGAGATTGCTGTTTTAAGGGGTTGTTTTTAATTGCCATTGTCCTTATTTCCTTAATCTCCATTTCTTGTTTCTTTTCTGTTGGCTGTTCTTAAAGTCCCCTTCTTAAGCCAGCCTAACTCCTATATTGCTTCCTAGCAGCTTGTCCTACTTTTCTGGTAGCATTTTGTGAATTAAGGAGCTGAGGCACTGCTAATCCTGACACTTGTCACTAAACTTTACAGTAGGCATTGGTATGTTTATGCAGCAAAGGGTTCTCATGCTTCTGGACAAAATAGAGTAAAATAAAGGTGTTCTGCAACAGTTTTGCCCAGTTCACATTAGGAGGTTTTATTCTACAGCTGATATTTTTGTGAACCCTAGGAGCAAAACCTGATAAAATTGTAGTATGTCTTCATTTCAGCAGGTCTTAAAAGGCCCTTCATGCTTGTAAGTATTCAGAATTTTGTTCTTGTTTGAAAGCCTGAATCAGTCAAGCTGATATTAGATAAATTAATGCAAAAACATTCATATCTGGGCTGAAATTTTTAGTGGGAAATATATGGATCTTTTTACAGATACACCTTGTGATTTGCCACAGATAGAAAATGGAAACCTTGCCCAGTACTATTACAGCTTCAAAAGTTACTATTTCCCTATGCACAAAGGAAAAAAGCTCTCATATTCTTGTGTGGTTGGTTACACCACTGAAAGTGGGACTCAAGATGGAAGAATAACTTGTACAGCAAAAGGATGGTCTCCAGTGCCACGATGCTACAGTGAGTTAGCTTTATTCACCTCCTCATTGCTCCCTTCAGGAGCATTTCCTGGCTGGTTTTCCTGGGACATAGAGGAAAAGAAGGTGCATAACAGAAGGGATAAAATATACAGGGTGCAATCAATTATGTCAAGACAACATTGGTTTATATTTGGAATATTTTTACAATAATACATATTTTAAGGGCATTTTCCCATTTATATTATAAAAACATAATGTTTTCCAGTTTTCTTAGTCTGGGAAAACTGTTAGTTTTCCCTTAGATATATAACTTCTTGAGTCTCCCTAGCTCTAGATTCCTTGGCTGTATTCCATGTGGTTACCAGTGGTTTGCTGTATTGTTTGATGATTGGGGCAGAGTTTCTTCACCAGGCTGAGTAAATCAGATTAGATCAGTATAGCTACAAACCCCTTCTTTTGCTTGCAGGAGAACAAAATTATTCCATTCTTTCTAACCAAGCTGTCTCCTTTCCTTCAGGAAAATGCACCAAGCCTGTTTTGGAAAATGGCTCTTTTTACAGTACAGAAATGGACTTCAAAATCCATGAGAAACTGCAATACCAATGTAATCCAGGCTACCACACCCCAAGCGGTGCTACTGAGGATACAGTGCAGTGTCAGCCACAAGGATGGTCCTTTCAGCCAAGCTGTACTAAAACACTTGGTAGTGTTCTGCATTTTCCTCCTTTCTAATCTCTTGCAGCAGTATATAATTCCACTGTCCTATAATTCCAAACTGCCTGTGACAGGCTGTCGTTTGAGTACTCCTAAAGCAGGTTCTCAGCTGTACCTCTGGGGAAAAGCTTGTCAGGTTTCACATGCTGCTGCTTTTGTGCATTTGTAAGGATATATAAAATGATACAGGTAGAATGATAGATGTACAATGAATCAGCAGAGATTAAATCACGCTGTTACAAATAAATCCATTCCCATACAAACTTTGTGTTCCAAGTGACAAGTGGAAAACTTGTGCCCAACTCCGTTTGCAGTTATTCATCATTTTACCTGGGATATGGCCCCATTTAAGGTGTATCTAAGGGAAGCTTTGGAATTCTCCCAACAACAAGATCAGCTAACATCATGCCTGTGCTTTGTTTCTTTGAGGGTCGTGCCAGGTGCCGCGGCTGGAGCACGGCAGCTACTGGGGCGCGGCGCGGGAGGTGCGGCTGAACGGGACGCTGCGGTACCGCTGCCGGCCCGGGTACCGCACCGCCGGCGGCAGCGCCTCCGCGAGCGCGCTGTGCCTGCAGCACGGCTGGGCCGTGCCCCCCAGCTGCACCCGTACGTCATCCTCACTGCCAACTCACTGGAAAGTCACCTGTGCAGGCTGGCTTGTCACCGCTGTGTTTTCTTCCCAGGGATGACTTGCTCCGCTTTGAGTGAAGTAGCTCATGGAGGTTTCTATCCTGTGAAGAAAGCCTATGAAGAAGGAGATGTAGTTCACTTTTTCTGCGACAAGCATTATTCTGTCACTGGATTTGACTTAATTCAGTGCTATAATTTTGGGTGGTATCCAGACCCTCCAGTGTGTGAAGGTACCCTGCTTTTATAGTTTTACTGTGTCAGATTCTTAGAGAAAAGCTCACACCTTCTTTCAGGAAATGCTTTATGAATGCAAAATAAATATAGTTTGTAGCCTAAATGTAAATCAAGTGTTAGTCAAAGAGCAGGGAGCCAAGGGAGGCTATGGTAATTGGAACTACATTTCAGTGAACTCTAACAGCAGGACAGATACTGTCTCTTACTGTTGCCTGTCCAGGATGCATCCTAGAGAAGATTTTTTAGACACGGAAGCTCCATAAACTGTTCAGAATACATGAAGGGTTAACCAGGCCTGCTTAATCCTGCCTTGTGGGATGGGGAGGTATCTTGAGAGGCATTAAAAATAAAAAATGTAACATGGTCCTGCTTAGCTTGTGGTACTTTTCAGAGTTGTTCAGCCTCCCCAAACTTTACCTGTTTTGAACAGATTAAACAAAAGGTCCTGAGGAAAGAAACACACCTTTAGCAATTGTTATCACTTCCCCAGTGACTGGAGGATAATGGAGACTCTCAGTAGAGAAAGTTCCAAAAGAATGAGAGGTGAACCTGTTGAGATATAGAACAGAGCAGGAAGCAGCACAAAACAACCTTTACTACAGCTTTGACTCCAGCCCTGTGTTTATTCCCATGACACAGCAGGAACTTTTCTTGAGTGAGTGCAGAGAAGGTGGAGATGCTCAGGAGGATGAAAACAAGGCCTAAATCTACTTTTGAGGGTACAGTAATCACAAACTTAATTTGGAGATAGGAAATGGGCTATGATTATTGCTTCTTCTGTAGCATTAGAATTAATACATAATCTGCTTTAAATATTATATGAATGGAAGGTATGGGAAATCTCTATTTCCTGGAGTCCTACAAAGAACATTTTATTAAGTCTCTGTGGAGAAATTACAAATTTGTTTATAGCAGTACAATGACATAGTACTTCTATCTTATATTTGTGGAATGCAAAATCACTTGTTTGTTCAGTCTCCCATTGTATTAAGAAAATTTTATTAAGAAATTACTCCAGCTTAGCCAAAAAAATCCTGTTGAGTGATAGGCTTGCATTGTGTATGGTGAGCTTAATTGTGTACATGGTTCTGGTAAGAGAGAAATCAATATGCAATTTTTAATGTAGATGTAAAAAATAAATGTCCTCCACCACCACTCCCTCATGGCCATACCAGCACAGCCAGAAGAACTTATCATAATGGAGACAAAGTCCGTGTACAGTGCAACTTGGGAAGGAGAGGATCTGAGGAAATCCAGTGTGAAGGAGGAAAATGGACATCCCCCTCTAACTGCATTGGTGAGTTACTTCTGTGAAGTACAGAACTGAAATGATTCTTCATGCCTTAATTTTCTGGGGAGTCGTCTCAGTTTCTATATTTGCAAAACTTCCTCTCCTCTTTCTTCTCCTTCCTCTATAAAAGGCTTGAGGGGCAAAGTGCTGCATATTTTGCAGGCAGTCCATGGTTCCCAGATTAAAAAGGTGAATTCAGCTGCCACCTGTGACATCTTCCCTGGAAGACTGGGATTATTACATTTGACAGTGCATCATGTCTGTCTGTTTTAGTACTTCAGAATGAGCTGTTTCTGTGAAAACTGGTTCTGAGTCTCTGCAATGGTTACAGGAGCTGTGGATAAACAGGAATCTGGGACAGCACCACCACCACTCGAGGCAGATGCAGAAATAAGGGCAAGCCAAAGACATCACAATGAAGATATGAGTAGGTGAACATTGCTCTTCTTTTCAAAAGGGACTCTCCAATCCAACAATAGGCATTTTATGACTACTTTTATTCTTTTGCTATAGGACAGTTCCTTATTCTTGAAAGTGCTTGCATGGGCTACAGATGTCAATGTAGCCAAGAAATAAAAGGCCATTGTTGCTCATTTCTAAATTACACCAATAAGCCTGCTTGGTATTTGTAATTTTATTTCATACAGAGCCTTTACTTTCAGTCATTTTGTACCCTTTAGTATTATTTGGACATGCAAATTCATGAATATTTTGTTGTTCCTTTGATTAATACTTATTTTGAACCACACATAGATGAAATACTTCAAATAACAAATAAGATGGTCTATATCACATAAAAAAACCCTAATCTGTGTTGAGTGTAAACCAGCAAAAGTAGTCATAAATGTAAAGTGTGGAGGGAAATAAAATGCATGTCTGCAATTCAGAAAGGCAAGTGTAGAGTTTATGAAAATGAAATTTGGAAAAGGAATTATATTGGTTTGGATTCTATTTGTTTGCAAATTTTTTGCTCAGTCTGGTATTGGTCTAATACTTTCACTAGAGTTAACAATGTTGTAATCTAATCAAAATTTAATTGCCTTTCTCTCTATCCCATGTCAGAAATGCAGCAGGACTGTGCCTCTCCACCTGTGGTTAAAAATGGTGCTGTCCTGGGCCCATTACTGGAGAGTTACAAAAATGGTTCCTGGGTAGAATATGGTTGTCAGCATTACCACTTTTTGGATGGGCCCAGTATTGTTTACTGTCACCACGGGAACTGGACAGAGCAACCAACCTGCTTAGGTGAGTCTTGGAAGGAAAAGCAAGGTTTGTCATATGTAATATAAAAAGGGAAAAGTGGAAGGAACCTCTAAATATTTTTTTCATTACCATCTTTTCTCTTTCGTTTGTATTAATAAAGATTCCAGAAATATGATGATGAATCAAAATTAAATTTTTAGCAGGCCTCTCCTGCTGGGTATCCTCTGGCCTGTTCTTACAACCACCCCATTAAATAGATTCCTCTGTTTCCTGAGTGAGCTATTCTAGTACATAGCTATCCTTGCTTCCTGGGGGGATTCTCCAATTTCTTTCCTCCATGTTGTCCATTCAGTTAATTTCTTCCTGCCTTTCAATAGATGATTAGAAGGAATGATGTGGCCATTCCCAAAATGGCTTTTAGATACAATTAACAAAGAATTAGCAATGACTTCTTGGACTTTTGTTTTTAAACTTTCAGGCTTTTTTTCTTAATTATGTGTCTTTATATCTGTTGTTTCATCCTGGTGTGGACTTTAATATTAGTCTGTGCTGCTTTTATGCATTTTGCTCAAAACAATGTATAGAACTCCCACTAGAGAATTACCAGTGCTAGCAGGAATACAATCAAGGGTTGTTTATCTTTCCTTCCTTCCTCTAATGAAATAATTAAATTTTACTAACATCCTGTGTTAAATTGGCTCACCTTTCAGTTTAATCTACCATAAAAATGAAAATACACAATCAGTTCAGTTTTAATTGCATATTTCTAAATGAACAGAAGTTGCCTCATCTAGACTTCATCTAGAAAGGTCCAGGTCAGCATTTTTGGATCTGAGTACTCAAATTTAACAAATCCTGTGAAAGAATGAAATCTCATCTCCTGTGAGCATTATTTGTCTCGTTAGCGTCCCAATAAGCCCATCATCCTTTGCATGTTTTCTGAGATTTCTTTTCAACACTCACCCTAAACAGTCCAGAAAGAGCCCATGCTGATGTTGGCTTCAGGAAAATTCCAGGGGAATTTGGTGTTACACTGAGCTTCAGGAAAATTCCAGGGGAATTTGGTGTTACCCCGCTGTCACCAGACTGCCAATAACTGAGTTCCTCTTGCCTTTCCCTCAGCAAAGCATCAGTAAGGGCCTTTATCAGCTAATGATTCTCATGGAACTTGCTGAAATTCGTTTTTGTAGGTGACCCTCTGTTAGGCTTTGCTGACGTTGAACAGTGGTTTCAGAAGTTAACAAGATTAATCACCTAATGGAAAGCTACACTCCCTCATGTGAACCTGGCACTGGGTTTTAAGAACCTGTCAGAAAGCAGCCATTCCTTTTGCATGTACTTGGTTTTTGTTGTCACTTCAGACCTTTTCTTTCCATTTGCCTTTTTTTATGCCTCTATAGTTTTTTGTCTTCCAAGGTTCAGACTCATTTTAGAATTATTGACTTGGGGTTCTCTTTCTTCACTCCTACAAAAGGGAGCTAAGAAGCCAGTTAAGGTGGCTTTTTGTTAAAATACATTTTTATTTCCTAGAACCATGTACTCTGAATGTAACTGATATGGACAGCAACAACTTAACATTGAAATGGAGACGGGAAGAATTAGTTTTTCTCCATGGAGATCTCATAGAGTTTGAATGTAAACAGGGATATAGTTTTCTCCAGACTGCCATTCCATCTCCTGGGAGGACACAGTGTGACCAAGGCAGACTGAATTATCCAAAATGTGTTCTTCAAGGTAAAGCAATAATTTTTTAAATTGCATTTTTAATTAATCAATCTTAGACCTATTTAGAAATTATTTGCTTTGCTTCTAATGTGGAAGCCTGGAGCCTGTTGTAAATAATCAGTGCTTAGGCTTCAACAACACAGATGCACATATTGCTGAATATAGCCAAGCTTGGAAAACAGATACACCTCCCTTTGGTGTGCAAGGCTGTAGAAGGGAGGGGGAATCTCTGCTCTGAGCCCAGGAAACTGAAAGCTCTGTAGAGACAGCTGTAAAAAGAAAACCTTAATGTTCATTTAATTTATGATAAAGCAGTCAATTTGTTAGATTCTTATTCTTAGATGTTTTTATTGTTATTGCAGCTGCTACAGAAAAATGTGGCTCTCCACCCTCTATTGCAAATGGAGCTCTTACTCTCCCAGCTCTGCCCCAGTATGACAGTGGTTCTTCAGTTCAGTATATTTGCTCTGACTATCATTTTTTGCAAGGCTCTGAGAGAATCTACTGCTCTGAAGGACAATGGACCTCACCACCAGTTTGTATAGGTAGGTGTGATAAAAAGAAGCACTTATTTCTCTATATAATTCATAGCCTCAAGGAACAGAACAGCCTGGTAGTGACCTGGAAGGGCCATCTAGTCCAATCCCCTGCTCAGAGCCCTGTCCAGCCTGACCTTGGCCTTTCCCAGGAATGGGGCAACCACTGCCTTTCTGGGAAATGGGAAAATAGGGAAAACTGTTCCAGTGTTTTACCACTCTCACTGGTGGTAAAACAGCCTTATGTCTAGGCTGAATCTACCCTCTTGTAGTTTAAAAGCATAACCCCTTTTCCTATTGCTCCAGGCCCTACTGAAAAGTCTGTCTTCATCTTTCTGATAAGCTCCTTCTAGGCTCTGGAAGGGTGCAATGAGGTCTCCCTAGATCCTTCTTTTTACCAGGCTGAACAACCCCAATTGTCTCTAAAATCAGATCCTTACAATTTATAAATTGAGTATTGTCAGCTAGAACTTTAAAGTCTCAATTTCAGTGTCTTCAGTGACATATGAATGTTTAAATAGAAGAAAGTTAAGCTCATCTGTTTTTTTTTTATTTCCTTAACTATGATATGGCTGCAGTATAATAAGACAATAGGAAATAATTAGCAGTTTTAGTGTAGCCTGGTCAAAATAGTCTGCTCCAAAAATAATTTATTATATAATCAATTTATTAGCACTGATCAAGTCTCTCTTTATTTAGAGCCATGTACTTTGTCAAAAACTGAAATGGAGAAAAACAATGTGCTGCTGCAAGCATTCTATGCAGACCAAGTTTACTTTTACCACGGGGATTATGTTGGATTTTACTGTAAACAGAATCATTTTGGAGCAGAATCTGGCACAACTTTATTTCAAGTACAGTGTGAGAGAGGACAGCTGGCATATCCAAGGTGTGTTGAAAGAGGAAAGCAAGAATGGACTTGAGGAAAGCCCATAGGAAAGGTATGTAGGTGTTCTTGATCTCTCATTAGCAGGGGAATTGGGGTGGCCTCGTGTTCTCCAGGTTGCTCCACTCATCTTTGGGAAATGAGTGTTGATCTGAGCTGGAGGATGGAAGGGAAAGGCCTTTGTGGGATGAGGATGAGCAGTGCAGCACTGGGCTGCAATATTGGCATACACATGGAAAATGCTGGAGGAAGGACTTGTACATCTTATCAGCACTCATGTGTCCCTTCACAGGTAAGGAGCCTCTAAAGGACTGAACTTGAAGGACATTATGAAAGAGCAAATATAAAAAAGCTTTTAAGGGATCTGTAAAACTACTTAAAACCTAAAAGTATACAAATTCACTGAGAAGTTAATTTTTTAAAAACTATTTTAAGAATATTAAAATCCAAGTACTTGGTATGATTTCCTATGACACTTAAATATTGATACTCTTAAGGTTCTGCCTGACAACAAGTGTGACTACAGCTATGAAGAAAATCCAGGAATATGGACAAAGTTTGCCTTGCATCCATTTTAGTCTGTTTTAATAAAAAAGCCACTCTAAGGGTGTCTTCTGTTTTTCATGTCTAAACTCAGTATCTGTGAAATCATAACATGTATGGTGCTCTGTATGGGTTTCCAAGGTTTTTGCAAGAGTTACATGAACGAATAAGAAAAAGAAAAGAAATGAAAGCATTCAGGACTAGATAAATCCTGCTTATTTAGTGAAAACCCAGACAACCAATAGGTGGGAAAAATGTAGATAAAATATTTTACGCAGTGCATGTAACAGCAATACCCTTCTCTTACAGAGCAAACTGGAGCAAAAGGGATTAAAAGGCCCTTGCTGCAAGTAGAATTCATTTACCCCCATCACTTCTTCTGTAAGCACAGGGCAGGGTGAGGGGCATTGCAGACATGAAGGCAGCAGCTTGTTGGTGAACTTTGAAGAAAAGAATGCATCAAATACTCAAGCTTCATGTGGGGCTGCTGTCACTAAATCACTTACCTGTTTTAGTGACATGCCACATTTTCTTACTGATTGTTTTAATCCTAATGTAGCAATAGAATACCTTCTTGTGACCCTTGCTGTCCTTTGTTAAGTGCCACTCTGAGCTTCATCTTTTCTAACATTATCCACACATGCCACTTTGGAGCCTGTTTTTGCCTCAATTCCCTGTACATTGATTTTTTTTTTCCTGCTTCAGACATCTCTGTGCAGTCTCTGATGAGATAAGTCGGTCCAGGCAGATCTTCCTCCTGAAGATGAGAACTGAGTAATCTTGTGCTTGCAGGATTCTCTGCTTCAAGACCTATAAGCTTTACTGGACTCCTATGACTCCCCATTAAGCAATCCCATCTCCTCCTTTCTTAAATAAGTCAAAGTCTGCTCTCCTAAGATGCATGATTTGTACTCTGGTACTTGCTTTTTTCTCTCCCTTCTGAATCA
The DNA here is from genome assembly GCF_036417665.1 of Passer domesticus. Classification (NCBI taxonomy): domain Eukaryota; kingdom Metazoa; phylum Chordata; class Aves; order Passeriformes; family Passeridae; genus Passer; species Passer domesticus. The sequence goes on along the minus strand of NC_087480.1, from coordinate 40,343,920 downwards.
AGGAGTGCACATGGCTACCACAGCCAGGTTGCCACTGATTTCCACAAGCACTTTCTCATTGTTTTTGAAGGGCAGATGGGGCTGGGGGTAGCACAAACTGGCCTCTCCAGGACCTGGACCAGGAACTAGTCCCTAGTTCCCTAGAAATCCCAATTACTTGCACCCCAACATCTTGCCTTTGTAGGCAAGTCCCCCAGAAGAACTGGTTCTGGCTAGAGACTGCCTCAAGTTGTTCAAAGGAGAGTCCATTACTTGCTCTTTCTGCTCAGGCACTCAGGACACTCACCCCAGAGTCATTTCCGTGCAAGTTAATGGAGAAGGTAGGAATAAACAAGGCCAAACACGCTTTGTGTGCTGATAATCAAATTAACTGTCAGCTTTAATTCTTGTCTCAGTATGCCACCAAAGCCAGCCTGTTTTCAGGCCACAATTGTTAATAAAATAACAGTGAGATCAGGATAGAATGGATAAAATGTAAGCACAACCCTTTCTCTGCATAAAATGTAAATACATTTACAAAACTAGATCTAACATGGATAATATGCAAAGACAACCATCCAGTAATAAAAACAAGAACAAATTCCAAGACAGAACATCAGCTAAGCTGCAAACAAAACCCAGCAAAATGGGAAACACCAGGAAAAGTTGAGCTCAAGTCAGCGGGTTGATTGAGGGTTCTGTCATTGCCATGGCTTGGCTCCTTCTTTTCTTTTTACTTAAAGGACTATTCTGTGCAAAGAGAAAAAAAGGGGAAAAAGGCATCAACACCAGTCCTGACAGACACCAGGGGCTCCTCAGAGCTGTGAACAGGACATTTCAGCAGAAGTGCCTCCTACAAGCCCTGCCCCATGTCTTTGGCAGCAAGCACTTACACTGACACACAGGATATAGAATCTCTCCATCCAGGCACTGTGCTCTGAACTTCTCCCTCTGGGACACCGGCCGGTACCAGCGCTTGCACTCAAACACAACAGGGTCCCCCGAGCCATAGTGAGGGCCTGACTGTCTGGATGACTGCAGCTGGATATTGTTCTTTTCCATAGCATTCCTATCCAGGAAGCAGTTCCCTGCAAAAAATGAATTCTGTTATTTGCCTGTAGATGTCACACTGGACAACTGATGCTGTGTTGGCACCCCCTGTGAGTGCTCCGAGTGCCCTCGCCCCAGCTCAGGTGTGCTGGGCAATGACTTCCTGGGGGCACTGCCCCTCAATTCCTGCAGCTCCCAGGAGGCTCCCACACCCTGGCTCACAGCCAGGAAAGCCAAGGGCTTTCTGCTTCCCTTCAGCACTAAAAATGCAACAACAGAGCAGTGAAGCTGAAGAGGGGAGGACTTACTTCCCAGTGTGCACTGTGGGTATTCCAATGTCCCCTCCACACACTGGACTCTGAAGTTAGGGGTACTTGGATCTTTCACATATCCTGGTTTACAACGAAACTCAATAAAGTCACCCGATGTGGAGTACAGCTTGGATTGTTCAACCCATTTCAGCTCAATATTGTTTCTGTCCATATCTTCTTCTGATGCCGTACAGGCCACTTGAAAAAGAGAAGAGTATCAGTACTTCATACAGACACACCATATGTTTTGCCCCTAGAGCCTACAGAAGTCCTTCACATCAAAAAATGCTTCCAAGTGTGCTCTGACCCTCTGTTACTTGCAACAGAAAAGACATTCACATCCAAGCTAAAGGGAAAAAAAAAAGCCCTGGGAGAAGCCTTGTCACACTGTCAGTCACACAGGGCAACAATGAAGTACAGGTGGGGAAGACACCAAACACCAATGAACTTCCCCATATATATTATTGAGAGATCCCTCCTTCCCTTCTGCTCTGTCCTTCTCTAAATTTGTTTTCTCATCACAGAGGGCCCCCTGGCTTTCCCCAGCACTGCAACTCATGCAGAGCCCTCCTCCTGGCTCACAGCCTGCTGGGTGGAGCCGTGGCCCCAGCCCTCGAACACTCAGGAGCTCTGCACAAGTGATGGAGATCTCCTCACAGCAAGGAGTCAGCCAACTCCCCTCCTCGTGGACCTGTTGGCAGCAGAGGGGACTACACAAGCTGAATTTAAGCAGAAACTCCTTTGAGACAAAAGGAGGACTCAGTGCCATTCTGCCCTGCCAGCATTTTGGCCCCAGCACCAGTGCTGCCCTCAGGGTCTCAGAAGACAGCCTTTGGCCACCCAGCCCATGCTTCAACCTACCCAGGCAAACTGGGGGGCTTGTCCACTGCCCATTGAGACAGGTGATCGTCGGAGATCCTTTCAGGATGTAGAAATTCGGGCATTTGTATTCCACAGTATCACCTTGTTGATATTCTTGCAAGGGGAAAACAAGAAGCTCTCCACTTTGAATAGCTGGAGGTGTGCCACATCTCCTAGCTTGTCCTGAAAGAAATTTCCCAGTCAGAGAGGAAGTTCAACTTTAGAGAAGGTCTGGTCAGAAATACCACCCACACTATGTTGGCATTACTCAGAGATGCAGAGAGAAAACCAAACAGCTGCCAGGAGCAAGAGTTTCTCATTTCCCCAAAGTTCAGGCTCACAACTGGCAGCTCACCCCCTCTGAGCACAGCTTAAGTGCTTGCAGCTGTCTGCAGGATTTCATCTTGTCCTGCATAAGGGGTGGCACTCGGCCCTCTTTAGTGAAGTCACCTGGGTCCCTCAGCTTGGTACATGCATCCCATCTGAACAGAGACCTGGGAAATGGCCTGCCTTGTCCTGAGTGTGCCAGAGCCATGGCAGCTGTGCACCATGAGGGCACTGAGATGCTAAATGACAATGAGGCAGCTTTATGATGCTATCACTGGCAGGAGGCTGGATGGAGACAGAGAGACAGAAGTTACCTTTGCAAGTTGGCAGCTCTGTCCAGGTCCCATTTTTGCACACTACAGTAGACGCCCCAGTCATCTTAAAATTTTTCCAGCACTGATACTTGGCACTCTCTCCAGGCATATACTTGGACTTTCTAATACCATCAATGCTACCACCAGCAATTTCTGGAGGAGGGTCACATCTCACATCTGAAAAGAGACATGGCTGCAGTCACCTTTGCAGCTGTTAAGACATTCATCTATACAACCAGAAGTGAAAGGAATTAGCCTGGTTACAATTTCTGTACAGGCTTTCTGCCTCACATGTGTCAGAGGATATGGGGAAAGCAATGAGGTGTGGCAGTGGCAGCAGAACACTGGGACTCTCAGGAGATGGCAGCATCAATAGGAGTTTCTAGAGAAAGCCAGTGAGCCAGTGTTCCTGTACTTATGCACAAGAACCACACCAGCCTTGTCTTTCCCTGGGGAGCCCTGGCCTTCCTGGAAACCACAGGGGTAGCAGCCAAACTGAATTCCTGCTGAAGTGCAGAGCTCTTGAGGGCTGGCCCTGCTGGAGGAGCCTGTCAGCCTCTGCTGCTCAGGGCTGGGTAAGCACAGCCAGCTCCATGGAGCTGTGCTCACCCTGCAGCCACAGATTGGGGTGGGGGACTCTGGAGCACTCCTGAATGTTCCTTGTCACAGGAATGATCTTTCCACTTCCATGGCCCTAGCAGATCTTGCACGGTTTAGATCTGGAGCTTTGCTAGGGCCTGCATTGGTCAGAATGGAGCACTGCAGAGGAAGAGCTGATTTTTCTGTCCTTCTGCTGCTTCCATTCAGCTTTGAACACAAGAGAGGAGCCCTTCTGTGTCTGTCCACTGAAAGTCATTGAAGTGCTGGGCACTGGGGAAATACCAACAGCATACAGGACAATGACAGAGCAGCACATTTTAGGCCCTGCTGCTTCAGGAACAATTTTACCATTGATGGAAATATTCCCAGTATCTCTAGAAGCATCAAGTTTAATTAAATTTCTGTGCAAGGAAGCAATAGCAAGTTCAAAGTTGTGGTAGCCAAAGAAAACAAGTCAAAAAGTCAAAGTCTTCAGAGTATTTCAATAGAGACCTGGTTGCCTCTACGCTAACAGGCAAGGTGAAAGCACAGATTCCTACCTCTGCAAACTGGTGCTTGTGACCATTGACCATTTGAACAAAAGATGTAATTTGCACCCGTGATCTGAAAATTCCTTTCACACTGATAGTGCACCCTGGCACCGGGCAGGTACCTCTCCTGAGGGGCGCTTGCCACGCGCGCGTTGGGGATCTCGGGCGCCGCTCCACAGGTGATATCTGCAGAGAGAGGAGCTGTACTGAGCGACAGAGAACTCACACAGCACGGCATTCCAGAGCTCCTGGTGAGCAAAAAGCACCTGGAGTAATGCGCACCATTTTCTACAGGTAGAAAAAGAAGGTTTTTTCTGATATATTATATGGTTTATTCTGCAGTGCTTCAGCACCAGTATTGTTTGCCTAAAGAAACTAAAAAGAGAGGTCACAGAGATCAGCCAGCTGTGCTGCACAGAATTGTGTGCCACCAGTTTGCAGAGTGACACAATTTATTTACTATTTGAAGGTGCCTGTCAGCAACTGACACGCTTAGTGATGTGAAAATAGGATTTATTGCCCTAGAGTTATCTGCTCCTTTGCAGCCAGAATGCTGCAGGATTCCTCCAAAATGTCTGCCTGCTTGATTTCAAGAGAGCCAGGATTCAGCTACCAGCTCCAGCTCACAGGGAGATGATTGCTTTGCTGATCTACCCTGCTTGTTGTTTTCCAGAAGCCAGAAAAATAGGTGTGGTAGCAGCCCATTCAAAGCAAGTCACTGTTGGCTCTATTTGCCTGACTCACTTGTATGCCCAAGTAAAAATTATCTTAATTCATAACATGAAATGCTAAGAAGGATCATGGATTACTTATTAGTAGAACCTATACCTTCACAGAAGGGTGGTGTTGTCCAATTTCCCATCCTGCAGATGATTTCAGGGGAACCAACAATCAGGAACCCTGAATCACACTGGTAGCGAACTGTTTCACCAGGCTCATAAGATTCCTTCTTTCTGCTTTCAAATTGAGCATTGGCAACTTTTGGAAAACTTCCACATGGCATTTCTGAAAAGATAACAGAAATCTAATGCTTGTGCTACTGTGATACACATTGAAGAAGTGTAGTTTCTTCATCAAACAGGTGCTTTAGAGTGCTATTTCTAACATCAGCATGGTCATCTGCTAAGAGTGGATGATATAATTATATAATTATAGTTAGGTAATAATTGTATAAAAGGTAGCATACAGAAGATTAAATAAGTCAGTCCCCCAAATATACAGACTTCAGCCACTGAGACACTCCAGTTCTGTTTCTAAACACGCCAGGAAGTTTTACTTGAGGCTTTTGTCCCTTGCTACACTGACATGATTTCCATCCCCAAGGGACCAAGCAACTTGGTTGCTTGTAGAAAAGAGATCCTTGGATCAGGAGGATATGCCTAGGACTCATCTGGCAGAGATATGATCTGAACAAAGACCACAAGAATATGAAGGAATATTTAAAAACTAAGCTGCATTAAGAAAGTCAGTTTTGTATCCAATCAGGATTGTTCTGAAGACATCCATGATGGAAGATAAGATTCCACAGCAAAATATGGAGTAGAAAAATACACTTTTACTGATCAACCTCCAGTTTAAAATTCTTTCCATTTAATTGCTAAATGCACTTCAAAACGAGTAATTTTTTATATTACCCAAACATGAAGGAGCTGCAGTCCATTTTCCCATAGAGCAATTTGTCTCTGTAGGTCCATTTAACATGTATCCAGGACGAGAAACATACTTAAATCTAGCACCAGCCAGATAAATTGTTTTCCCTTCCCTTTCAATTCTTAAGTGTGGATTTTCAAGCCTGGGAGCATCAGCACATTCTATAGATTCTGGTGACAAACATGGTGTTTCTAAAAAACACAGACAACACAGATAAACAATAATGCAAGACAATCAATATTGTAACTGTAACTAAGTAATAAATAATTTACAGAATCCAGGACATTATTTAAGGCCCCCAGTCAAAACTGAGACTCTGTTATGCAATATACTAAACAAAAAAGTAAGCACACAGCTCTTGAGGGACTACCTGGAAATTGTATATGCCATCTCAGGTAAGTCTGTGTAAATGAAAAAACTGCAGTTGTTTGCACCCTTTTTAGCAACTTATGTTCCGCTGCTTTCCTGCAGTTCCCTGTCCATGGTAATCTTAGGTAAGTAAGAGCAGCCTCCTGCTCGTGATGACTGCAAATGAGTAAAACAGGTATTCATAACAAAATGATGGAAAAGAAATGTGCCAGTACTGACCCACGCAGTGAGGTGGTGATTGCCATTTCCCTTCTGTACAGGTTATCTCCTCTCTGCCGACGAGCTGGAAACCGTCGGGACACGAATAAAATGCTTTACTCCCACTCCTGAAGTTTCTTCCTGCTGTTGTCTGCTGAGCACCAGGCACCTGAGGTGGAGGTGGGCACACACTCTCCTCAGCTGAGGACACATATTCATGTTACAATAGAACAAAGAGAAAGTGTAGCAGTTCAGCAGAGATTACAACACAAACAACTAAGACAACACTGGTGCTAGATAACTCTGATAATTATCTCAAGCTTTAATTAATACTATGATCATTTTGTTCTGCTCCAGAGACAGCAGAGCTGCCTTCAGCTGCTCATGTGCTTTCAGAGTAATAGAAAAGACAGCCACAGCTGTCTACACCAAGCTAAGATGGAGTTTCTTGTAGTCCCTCCTTTCTTTCTCACACAGCTGCACACTCATGTGAGTTTTTCCTGTTCCTCTCTCTCTATAATGAACCACTTTAGGAAAACTGAACCAATGTCTGGAGTTTTGTTTTTTCTTCAGACTAAGCTGATAGAGCTAAATGAAAAAGCTGAAAGAAAATAAAAAATAGGCTAAATTTTTTCCACTCCAAGAATGAAGGACTCTTTCTGCCAAAGGAAAGAAAAAGGGAGAGAATGAGGTAGATCTAGGACAGAGATCTGAGCTTGGTTTCTTGCTTCTAGTAGTTCCAGAAAACTGAGGTAGGGACAGTGGTTGCCATACTTTTCCCACTTTCAGGCATCATTTCCCATAAACCTGGTATTACCAAAGCGAGGAATGAGGCAATGGTTGTTTTACAATCACGCTTTCTACAAGCAATATCCTGTTCTGCCATGCATAAAGGCAGCCCTGAAGACATTGACCTCTGGTGTTACATATGGGCAGCCTCCTCTGGGGCTGTGCTTTTTCACTGCCAACTCAGCTTTTTTCTCATAGTTTCACTAGGAAGCAATTGGAAAAATGGAGGAAAAAAATAGACTAGAAAAAGTTTGAAGGTTTAGAGGAAATAAAGGAACTTTGACTGGAGCTCGAGCTATGTGCTCTCTGTTTTACATTGGGGTAAAGCCCTTTTGAGGAACTAAGCTCAAATTTATCATTGCATCTTTTCTCACATCAGAAGTGCCAGTAACAACCATTCCAACTGTCAGAGTAGAGAGCATTAAGTCTGCCTTACTAAAGTGGTGCATCTCTAAACCTAGTTAACTGCTCCAATGATAGCCACAACTACCCCTCAGCATAGGATCAAGTAACCATTTCTATTTCAGCCTAGTGATACAGGAAAGCTAAGAATGCTTAATAATGAGCATTTATCATGCCTGCATCAAAAGAAATGGTGCAAAGGTAAGAACACACCTGTACATGCAATCTCTGGTGTCCATCTCCCAGACACACAAGTTGCCTGTTTAACATTTTTGTCATTTAATGTACATGTATAATGTATAACTTTTTGGAACCCAGTCCTCCTTCTTGACATTGGATACTGGCCAGAGCGCACCAGCACAACATCCTCTGGAATTACACATTGAGGGGACGCATCTGAAAAAAATAAAAAGAGCTTAAAAATAGATTTAGATCTGACAATATATACTGATGAAGATGCCATCAGTTCCACGTGAATTTGAGGAAGAACTTCACTGGGGGTGTGCTTGAGCAGGGAGGTTGGACCACAGTTGACCCACTGTGGGCATTTCCAACCTTACTCCTTCTGTGTCTCTGTGAGAAGGACTAATCCACATAAAAGTGGTTAGGGTGGGACAAGCGTAACACATTGTGGCTCTTAACATTACTTTTAATTCCTTTTAATAATTTACTTTAATCACTGGGTAAGTGTCTATTTCCCTTTACAAAGCTGTAGGTGCAGTCTTTCTAGGATGAAAGACATGCTTCCCTTTAAAAGGAGTAAATTAAAACCACTTAGTTTTGATGCATTGAACTACAGCATGTCTGGCTACATACTGATGGCTGAAGTCCATTTTGTAGTCAAATTTCATATGTAACTATAATTACACTCACATCTGAAATATTATGGAAACAGATTACCAGCACAAACAGGTAAAGGCTTCCATTCTCCATGAAGACATTTTATTTTCATTTCCTCAGTATTGTCAGAGCCTGGTTTACATGCACAAGTTACTTCATCCCCATGTGAATACTGGGCCTGGGCTGCCTGACGCAGAACAACATTTGGGATAGAGGAAGGCGATTTACAGGGCATTTGGTCTTCTGTTGAAAAGAGCAGAAGTATTCCACAATAATACAGGAATCACATCTCAATAGCTGAAAAAACTTAAATAACAATAACTAGATTTGCATTTGGCAAACCAAACCTACACCCACTAATTGGAGCAGCTAAATTTCAACACAGCTGGGGTGCGTATATCTTTTAGTCAGTTTGCTAAATTGCTTTCCTGTCTTTTCCCTTCTTTTTCCAACACTGGCATGATCCACAGGTAGTTTCACTTGACAGTATTTGCCCCAGCTGTTGGTACATAAACCATAAAGAGTAAGGAAAACTTCAATTAATTCAATTCACCTGAATCACTAATTCTGATCAGTCATAATTATAATTGATCATACACCTGCACATTCATAATGTGCCCTTTCAGTTAGAATTCTTACAAGAACTGCAAACCATTGTAAGATCTCTTACAGGACTGCAGAGTTGCCACCTCTCTATGAGAACTGCAGTTCTGCTGCAGCAGTAGTGACAGCACAAGGTAATGGCTTGTCATGCAATTTTATCTTATTATTTTATTACTTTGAACAGAACATTACATCTGCAAATACATATTTTCAACTGTGAAAATATCTATGAGGTAATAGCCTGCAGAGAATGACAGACTTGTCAGATGTAAGAGCTGTGTAGATTACCAATGCAAGAGGGGGGAGATGACCACTGTCCATCAATACATTCTATTTCCTTTGATCCAACCAACTTAAATTCGCCGTTACATTCATATTGCTTTCTGTCCCCATGCTGGTACTGTTCTACAGAGCCATCAACAATACTTCCACTGGGAATTTCAGGGGGAGGTCCACAGCCTTCGACACTCACTGAAACCAAGAGATCAAGTCTATGAGCGGAACTCATTGCTTTCACCACAGTTATATGTTAAGTACAACATAAAACAAATTGAATGTATCAATTAAAGTGAAGGAAAATCAGTGGAACAGGCTAAAGAGGTCATTGATTTATGCCTTTGAATATCTGGATTTGCGCTGAGCTGGAGATCACAAACAGATACATGTGACCAGGCTCACTCTTGTCTCTCACTTCCATGCACTGTCAATGCTTGCTCTGAGAAAAATGTTTTATAAAACCAACCCATTTTTAAGGGAAGAGTAAAAAAAAGTGTTACAAGAATGGTAACTTCAGTATTCTTAAAAGAAAATAAGAAAATTGACAATTCTGCAAGGAATAACCTATGTCCTAAAAATCACCCAGCAAAAAGAAACCCCAAAAAAATAAAACAAAAAAACCAACAACAACAACAAAAAAACCCCAACAAAACAAAAACAAACAAAAAACCCCCCAAAAACCCAAAAAAACCCCAAACAAACAAAAAAAAATCCACCCCCCCACACTGTATATTAAAGGAATTCACTTTTGATACAGATTAAGAGAGCTTAAAATGTTCCTGAGCTAAAGAGACAAATATATGAAACAGATTTGCTTTTAAATGCAAGAGTGTGAGCAAAATGAAGGATGACAGAGTAAAAGTCACCAAAAAAGTGATTGAATGGGAAGAAAGGGAGGTCCCTTTTTCCTCTCAAGATTCGTGAAAGCCAACACACCTCATGAGAGGGCTCAGCACCAGCACAAGAAGCTCTTCTCAGATGCCAGGACGTTTTGTACTAAGTTAAGAGCACTAAATACAGGGATACATGTTTTTCCTTCTGTATGAATGTACTCATCCTACTATATAAAACTAAGAATTTCACAGGAAAATCTTTCACTGGGTTTCTTTTTTTTGGGTCCAGCTCTGTGTCACCTCTAAAACCAATCTTTTCCTTCAATTTCATGTGATCAGAAAAAAAAGAGCACAGGATGCAATATCTGATGGGTATCAATATTAGGCAATGGCAAATCTAGGACCTTTGGAATATAGTAAGAGAGGACACTACTCAAATTAATCATTGCCATACTGCACATTGTTTATGAAGTTGTGCATAATTTCTCAAACATTACAGTCAATAACCTGATTAATATTTTGTGCAAGCCATTTACCAGCTCAGTTTCAGTATTGCAAGAATTACCTTGACACACTGGTGGCAATGGAAACCATCCAAAGTGGTAGCACTGAGTAGAGGCAGTTCCCACCCTTACGTGGTTTCTTGCACAGGTAAATTTCACAACAGCTCCACTGTGGTATTTACCCTTTTTGGGAGAGAAATTTCCATTGTTCAATGGCAGAAGCGCACATTCGATTTCTATGGAGAAAAAATATTTTAACATGTAGTGGACAACCTACAGAAAGTACATGAAATGCTACTGGTTAGAACAAAACCAAAGAAAGGCTTAAAGTAAAAAGGTTCACAGAGTGTATACAGAGAGTGACACTGATTAGCAAACACAAAAATATTCACCACGACACTGGGGCTCTGGACTCCATTCTCCATTTTCGTCACACATTGTGGTATCAGTTGGCATGTTATTTATAGTCTTATATCCCTCCAAACATGAATACTCAATTGTGTCTTCAGGCATGAACACAGTTTTGTTTGTATGGTGAATCAAAATGTCCCCTGGCGCTTTACATGATTCTGTAGAATAAAACAAAGTTAGTGTATTTAGTTATCCAGAAACACTGCCCTTTGGAAGCATCATCCCTCTAGGTATATTTGAAACATCAATAATTCTGTATTGTCTGAATATTATTGTAGAATATGCAGCATATTCACATATTATCTATTGCATTAATCTTCCAAAATTTGTCTAGAAGTAATGTTTAGGGTAAATATTTCTTCCGTAGATTCAATTATTTCCTTTAGCTACATATTATTATCAGTATTATCATTATTATTAATTTAGGTGTCACAGCAAATGGTTTGTACTGCTGTTCCCATAGTCAGTTGTGAGTCAGAAAAAAGCCACAAAACCCTAGGTAAAGGCAGTCTGCAATAAAAGGACAAGATAAAATAGCAGCTAAAGTTGGTCAATATTATGACCAACATATAACAATACAAGATTAAGTCTCTTACTGTGTTCAAGAGAGAACCTAGAAATAATGCATCCTATTTGTCTCTAGTTTTGTCACATTTAAATAAAGTTCTTGGTGGAATGCCTTGGTTTACATATGTTGCTTCATAAATTGGTAGTAAATCTGGGCAAATGTACTTTGTATCAGGGAAGAACCACTGAAGAGGTCAGTGATTACCATTAACTCAATGCTACAGAGATCCAAAAAGATCCTTTACATTTTCTCTCTATTTCTTGGAGCCTGAGAGAGGTTAATCTCTGGAGGATCAGCCCTCCGAGTGTCCCTCTGCCCATTAAGAAACATTTACAAATCAAGGTGACAAATCTCTGAGGCCAGAGAGCACCACAGAACACCATGTCCGCAGGACACACTGGTGACAATGACAGGAAGCTCTGAAACCTTTAGCTACTCACTGATGCACTTTGGAGGTGGAGTCCAGCCACTCTCTTTGCACTCTGTGAGTCCTGTTTCTTGTCCTTCTGGAGTCACAAACCCAGCCTGACATCTATACAGGATCTTATCTTTTATATTGAATGTTTTCCTATCAGAGTTCAAATAGCCATTCTCAAAAATGATATCCTGGCACTTTTCTGAAAGAGAGAGACAAGATTTCTCCCAAGTAAAGCATTGCTAAACTGCATGCATAAAAATCAGAGCAGAAGGATAACAATAGAAGCAGCAGTAGGATTTAGAAAATTGTTTAACACATGGTCAATTGAATACAGTTTTAATTCCATACATTGTTAATACATAATGCTAATATGTTATTTAAATGAATGGAAGTCTTGGTTGGATGTTTCAGTCCTATATTCTGAGAGAAAACTTTTGTAGTATGTTAAACCATTCTGTGAAGAAGAATCTTCATTTTCAGAAATTACTGCTACAGCAAATGGTTTTAGATAGAAACCTCACCCAAATGCAAGCACACTCACTTTTACGGATACATCTCGGAGGAGGAGCCCAGCCATTCCTGGTGCACGTGACCTCGTCATGCTGGGGCTGGAGGTCGTGGTGGTGGCAGGTGTATCTGGCTCTTTCACCTTCCTTGTAGAAATCGTTCCAGCCATGGTGTGGGAAATAACCATTTGCCAGCTCTCTGACGAAACATTTTTCTAAAGAAGGAAGGAAAGTGCATTTAAGCACAGAAATTTCTACAGCAAGAACTGAGGGAAATGAATCCTGAAGAAGTGTTACTGACAGACAGGTCTCAAAGCAACTTTCTGTAGCCTTGTGTCACAAAAACACACTCATGTGCAAATCTGAATAAAAGCGTGTTTTGTTTCAGTGCCCTGTGGTTAATGGACCACAAGATCAGAAGTGGAAGTCACTACATAAAGTAATACGAGGTGGCCTAGTAATCAAAAATCTCTTACTTATTGTTCACAAGCAAGCTTGCCTCACTTCAGCGCTTGTCACATCAGTTTGATCTGGTACGTCTCCAAAATGTTGGTGTTTGCCCAGAGTGAACTCCAGCATTTGCCTCCAGGAGATTTCATCATCTCTGTGGAAGTGTAGCAGCCTCTCAAACCAGCTCTAGAGATTTTAGCAACAGCTTAGCACGCTGGCTCTAAGGCCTCCTGTCTCCAAGAGCCCAGATGTAAGGCAGATGGCTGAAGAAATGTTATACTGTGTTATCTGAGTGCCTGCTCCTTTCCTCCAGGCAAGGCTCCACTCATCTCCTGCACTGAGCACCACTCCACTGAGGGCAACGAGGAAAGAGCAACCTTTTGTAGTCCACTTTTGTGCCCTACCAGTAGGTGGGTACTTTGCTGTGACTGAAGATGTGTGAGAGGAGGCCTCATCTCGCTGCTTTAGGTTAATTTTAAGTCCAATTAATTTTAAATCTGAGTCAGTGTATCTGGTTCTCTTGCTGTTACCATGATCCATTTCAGCTTATTGCAAAAGTGTGACACCTTTTCAGCTCTAAAATTTAGTTTTCCAAAGGGACCAGGCAGTGCTTTTCAGAGAGGATGAAGTGCCAAAGTGCCCAAGCCACAGACGGGAGAATATATTTACACAGAGAGACTGTGTGTGCAGCTGTGATGCAGATGAAAGTATATGCTTTCATGTTACCAGAAGCCAGAGAAGAGGAAGGATTACTATATATTTCTTACTCTTATGAATATTTTCAGGAGTAAACAATCTTCGAAACCCAAAAGCATAATTTCAGAGTGTCCCCAGGTGACACTTTGAGCTCTGCAGATAGGAAGACGGTCTGGGAGCAGTTCCAGGGGTCACCTAAAGCAGTTTGATTTTCAGCAACTGTTCTGTCTTGTGTTCCATCAGAACAAGTTCTGCTGCACAGATCTTTGATAATTAAACCAGAATTGAGTGTACAGTGGAAATGTACTTACTCCGACATTTTGGCTCTGGAAACCAGCCCCTTTCAGTACAGGTAATTCGAACCCAGTAATCTCCAGTGGGGGTTGAATAGCCATCGAGGCAGTAATAATCTACAGTCTGTCCAAATCTTCTTGGAAAGTAATAGTTTCTGTGGTACTCATACGAATAACTTAACTTGCCATTTTCTATTGGTGGGTAGTCACACGGTTTCCCTTGAAACAGAACGGAACAGCAACAATATCAACACATGCATGATAAAAAGCTCAGGACACAATTCAGATTCAGCTCCATCATCTGAGTATTTTCAGAAATGGACTGCAGGAACCAGGACTGCACACCCGGGCAGATGGTAAGGGGTGCAGGAACAACCACACTCTGCTCTTGGGTCTTTGCCTATAGCTGTGTTACTTCCCTCAGTTCCATTGCAACCAACAGAAATCCAGCCAGCACTCTCTGCAGATTCCTGAGGGTGATTTGTGAGACCAAGGTTAGTATTCATTGTACAGTGAGATGACACTGTAGAGGGTCTTGATTAAATTTACTATTCTGACCGTAAAGGGAGCCCAGTCATCTGGCTCAGATACAGAAACTGAATCTTCCAACCATTACCTGTGGTTTGGCTACTTTAAACTCCTCATGTCCTCTAATCCTGACTGGGATGGTATTCCTCAGGTAGAGCACAAACCTTCCTGACAGTGGGCTGACTATAGCCCATTTTAACAGATTTGCAAATACAGGAAGAGATAATATGTGTGCTAGTAAACACAGTGTAAATCTGGATGGCACCATTGTTTTTACGGGTGATTTTTCTAAACCATCAAATTAAGCTTTACAGTATAAAGGAAAAAAAGAAGCAACTGTCATATCTAATGCTCCTCATGTTTTGCTCTTAACTTATTTTCTCTGAGATACTTCCAACAATTCCACATTGTAACTTTATTCATGAGAGCTACTTACGGACACAAGCTGGTTCAGGCACCCAGCCATTCTTGGTGCATTCAGCTGTGGTTCTGCCAGTCATTGCTTTAAAATGATATCCATCATCACACTCTACTGCGATTGTATTACCCACTATGTACTTGTCTTTTTGAGGTCTAAAGTTCCCAGAGGAAATTACTGGAGGAGAGCATACAATTTCTAAATAAAAACATAGAAAAAAAAAAAGAAGAATATGTTTAAATTTTCTGCATAAATTCTTGCTTTCGTAGTATATTGGCCATAACTGCATAAAATTGTTAAAAAAAGGTGTTTCTTGGAGCAAAGAAAAGGTTACATTTCTTCCTCACTCTTAGGAATGTATGGCTCTGTAAGAGAAGAGTGACAGCTGTTACTGATGTTATGTTAATTAGAAGATTAAAACTTAATTGCAAAGAGAATGATTAGAGAAAGAACTGGAAGCCATCAAACCAAACCTATTTTTTTCCTGTAGATCTGCAGCTGGGTTTTGCTGGGCTTGTTTATGGGCACTGTCCCAAAGGAGAGCAGTTTCACTGGCAGGTCCTAAATGTAGAAATAATTATGCTTGACTAGGAACTGATCATTCAAAGGTTGTGTGATTAAGATTAGTGTCCTTCACTGACACTGGAAGTATTTCAACAACTAGAAAAGGTCAAGAATTTCAGTCTAAAAAACTCAAGATATTTTCAAGCCCAGAGAAGTCAGCCAAACAGATTTCTAAACCAGAGCCTGTCTTTTGGGGGATTTTGTGTCTCCTTGCAGTTCAGAAAACATCACCAGCACCCTGAGGGCTGGGAGGGGATGACTGTAAGGTCAGGTGGTGACAGGTTGGTGCTGCTATGGAGTGAGGGTGGGTGCATGCCCTGCTGAATCCTCTAGGTCCAGTGAAAAGCCCAGAAGGATCCAGAACCACTGTCTGAGTACACCCCAAGTACCAGAGCTCAGCATGTGAGTGTCTAGAAGAATGTTTTGTTTGGCACTCCTCAAAAGCAGTATGTTGTTAAACTGTAGGCAATGCATATTAATTAATAACACTACTAATCTTGAATCAGAAAGGTCAAAAACTGAGTGGGCCCCAAGACTGATAACAAGTCCTTATTTCTAAAGGAGTCTTCCTGGAAGAGGTCCCAGGAAGGTGGGTGGTGCATAAAATCCTATCATGTTGCCCTGTTGCCAACATTTTTTTTCCAGTTTCAAGATTTTGGCAATTTCTTGAAGAAAATTCAAGGCACTGATAAATTCTCCAAAATTTCAAACTGTTTCAGCTGGGATATGACATGCATATTCAGAGATTTAAATACAGCCTTTAAGTGCTGTAATTGAATAAAACTAAAGTAAAATCCATGACCCAGAGGGCTGATGTCAAACAGGACTAGCCTCAGGAATTATGGATTTGTCACATGAACTGCTCATTCACTGAAGGCATTTGAGAGTTAAAAAATAATAGGGACCATTGTAAATATATTAATTTATAGAGATACAGGACAAGACTGTTTTTGCTACTGCTCTTCATGGAAAACTCTTATCCAGTTCTTTGGTCCCCTCAGCATTTAATCCTTCCAGTCGTTATGAATATTGGATGTGGATGGATTTATTTTGCCATGAATGAACTTATTAATCTCTAAAATTACTTCCAAACCCAACTGAAGTGCAAAACCACTTTAGGCAAGACTGACCAGTGCAATAGGGAGGTGGATTCCATCCCAATTCAGTGCACAGTGCATCTGCTCTGTTCCCATATTTGTATCCTTCGTTACAGAAAAACTGCATGAGCTCATTTTCCTTGTAAGACTTCCTTGGAGAACGGACATATCCATGAGGGATTTCTGGTACATCACAGATAATTTCTGAAATTGAAACAGAAAAAAATCCAGGTATTTTAATTTTTATTTGCTAAGAATAAATTTCTACGACAACAAAATTTAGGGTTTATTTAGTTTTGGGGGTTTTTTGGGGGTGTGGTGGGGGAGTTAATTTGAATTCACAAAAACTTTTGCATTTGGAAGCTGTTTGGAACTTATTTGAGCACTTACTTGACTCTGGGTTCCAGACGGAAAATGTGGTGCAGCACAGCTTCAATTGCAAATTGGTTCATGAGACAGATTTCAGGGCTTTTCTTTGGACTTTAATGGATTTAGAATCAAGAGATGAGGCAGAAGACATTCCAAAACAAGACACTAAGCTAGCTGAAATTCAGGATTTTCTATTTTTCAGATAATTTCTATGTAATTTCCAACAAACCTAATGTGGTCTCAAGGCCAGTGGGTTATTAGTTAAATCATGACATCAAAAGGAGAAAAGAATTTAAAGTATCTGAAAAATTGACACTAGAATGCTTAATATCTATAAAAGAACATCAGTGTTCCCAGTTCCTTGCCAAACCAAATAAAACTACCAAGATCTTGCAAGTTTCCTAAAAATGCATTCATAAAGCCAGAAGATATTAAATGTTTTGTTTCCTAGGTCACAGAACAGGACACCCAAGAGTTCTCTCGGAATCTTTTACTAAATTTACTTTGTGTTTAAATGAAATATAGCTTATGGGAATTGTCACTGTTTAATGAAATTCACTATATTCTGGAAATGTCACAAGCATAAATGTTTAATTCCACTTCATGCTGTACAAAATAATAATAAATGGGGGTTTCAAACCAGCAAAAAGCCATACTGGAATTGTGAACAAACCATAAATGTATTTGCCATCCTGACATGTGTATTCTGCTCTTCTAAACACATACTTCATGATCAAATAACATAGAAATAATCCAAGATATTGATGTTCTGAATATTTAAGTGCTTGTTACCATAATCTTCCTGGGATTCATTCTCATACCCTGACAATCCAATCCCATCCATTCTTTGTTCAGAAACTGGGGGGAATAATCTCATCCACCAGTGCCAGCTGCAGGCAGGGCAGTGTGGGATTGACTGGTTGAAAAGCAGTTTTGCAGAAAAAAAGCTGGTGGTCCTGATGGACAAGTTGGACAGGGGCCTTTTCAGCAAAGAAAACACTCTGGGCTCCCCTGGGAAAAGTGCTGCCAGCAGGCCACAGGAGGTGATGCTGCCCCTCTGCATCTCTCCAGGGAAGAACTCCCAGCAGAGGAAAGATCGGGACATACTGGAGCAGATCCAGTGAGGGACAGGATAATTAAGGAATTGGAAAAACTGACTGATAGAGAGAGGTTCAAGAGAGTCTGAAGTAAAGAAGGCTTGGGGGAGGAGGGACAGTCTTTTTCACATGAGTAAATTCCTGGCTGCAGTGGGGCAAGCAGAAGCAAAGGTGATGAACTGGACCTTTGTCAGTGGCCATACGGTGAGAAGCAACAGGCACCAAGTGAAATACAGGAAATGCCACTGCTAAGTTTTTACTAAAGAGAGTTCAGCCACTGCAGTGGGTTACCCAGAGAAACTATGCATCTCCATCCTCAAAAGCTGACTGAACATGTCTTTGAGCAACTTGCCCCCACAAGGGGCCTTCAGCAGTCCCACAGCACCTCATGATTCTGGGGTTCTGTAAAAACTAAACACGAACCTTGCAACTTTTCCTAAAACATTACTGTGAGGAAAGAAAAATCTAACCTTTTTTTTTTTAATATTCTATGTACGCTAAGAATGAAAATCCTGCTTGTTAACTAAACTTGGTTCACACAGATTGAAAGTTGTTTCTGATTACTTTGGTTAAATCAGCACTGAAGTGGTTGACTCTTATGCAGACATATCAAAGAATTTGACTGCAGCCTGGCAAAATACACAGCTTGTAGGAAAAATATGGAACAAACAGATGGTCTATTATCCTTATATTAGTATCCAATACTATTATATTTCTCTTTCTTATCCTACTTTTTCATATATACACTGGAGATTGTTTACAGACAAACCAAGCTTAATTGCTGTGAGATGAAGTGAAAACTTTGTGGCTTCACATACGGCAACCACAATTTAGGAGTCTGTGAGAACAAAGCTTCTTAATGACATTAAATAGTGTCCTTTTTACCTTTGCACTGAGGCACGTCGTTACTCCATTCTCCATTAGCAGAGCAAACGATTTCTTTAGCTCCAACAAGCTTGTGTTTTGCATTACATTCAAAATTTACAGCCTGGCCAAAGGAATATTCTTGGCCTAGCTCAAATGCACCGGTCATAATTATCCTTCCATTTTCAGGTTCTTGTACAGGTAAACACTTTATCACTGGAAAAACAAAACAAGGAAAGAAAAAAGTAATTTTGAGGTCTTTAAAATAAGCTGACACACAAAAAAGTTAAAATACAGAAAAATCACTGTAATTTCCTTACACATTTAAAAAGATACACTCTAACTATGTATTCAGATACCATTTGCAGCAAGTGTAATACAAAGCCCTAAGCAAAAAGAGAGAGTGACAGAGGAAGAAGCTTTTAGACCCTCTCTCATCATCCTCTTCACTTCCCTTGAAGGCTAAAGACAGAGCATCCACTGAATTAGATGACCTCACCCAACCTAAATTATCCTAGGATCCTGCATTCTATGGATGGTTAGCTGAGCCTTGACTGACACCAGTAAAATTTGCCAGAATCAGTTGACTTTGCTTAGAGTTGTGACAAACTGAGTTTGCTATGGACAGTTTGCTACCTGGAACAGTGCTGCATTACACACTGCCTACAACAGTGTGTAGTTAACAACTAAAATTCTAATTCAGTTCAGTTATTAACAAAAATTCTCATTAAGGATATCAGAGAAATTATATTACTAAAGTAAACAAAGACCGTGGCAGACATTATTCAGAGCTCTTGTACCTCCCTGCAGATAAAAAAAGAATTAACTTATCAAATATGTCTTATTAAGGGGGGAAATGACTGTCAAAGCTCATTCTTAGATGCTTACATGGATATCACTGAGCAGGTACAAAAGTGGACTCTGTTTTGTTTACTAAAGCTACTTCTCTCTGACATTTGCCATCTTAAAAGTCATCTGTCTTTTCCATGAGTTCATATTCTGTCTCATGGGTTCTTCACATTTAGGACACTCTACAAATTTTTTCTTTCACAGGCAATCATATTTCAGTGGAAACTCAACCATGACAGAAATAACTTAGGAGGACTTTGAAACTGAAGTATCTTGATGAGACATGACAAAAGTGTTGGAAACCCTTGCTCCATATGGTGCAGACAGACCTCAATACCTAAATGTGAGGCCCTCAAAATTTAGTAAACTAAAAGTTTCTAAATCCACAGAAATATTAAACCACAGACAACAAGCTCTAGTCAAGATATTTACTTTAATTTGTTCTTAGAGACCCTTCCCTGACATCAGATGCTTAACCCAAACAAAAATGTCACTGCTGCCCACATATGTTAAAATGAAGCAGTTAAAAATGATTCCTGTGAAGAGCAGAAACCTTATCTTCATGATCATACAGGCTTGAAACAGGTTTCTAAAACCATAATCTGAGCCATTCGGTCTATTAAGTCCTGGTGTCTACGTCCCCCTTGCTCTCACTCTTGCTTACTGAATGTCTTCCACATTGGTGTGCTAATAGGGAGACCTTAACAAAATCTTAATGCTTAGGATGTTCACAAGGATGCAGGAGGAAAGTAGCTAAAAACAACACATGCCTTCACACTGGTTTGAAACTCATCATCCCAAATGCCTTTTGCAACCATGTTTTGCAGGCAGCTGCTCTATCAGGGCTTTTGGGTGAGGCAGAGCTTTAAGCCAGTCTGGAAGTGACAGGACTCCACTTTGTGAAGGGTTTTTAACAAAAGCTCATTGGACTAAAAGAGCTGAGAGGTCCCTGTAAGAGCTTCTCTGCTGCCTAACTTGACTTTAAACATAGGTGAATTAATACTAGTCAAGCACTCACAGACTATTTTAGATAGTATCAGACAGATAAAAAGACAATTTAATAGAGAATTAATGTCAAACTCCATTTACCTTCACAGTGAGGGATGTCATTGCTCCATCCATCTGCCTGACACTCACGGTAATTCCTCTGGCTGAGCATCTGGTATCTTACCAAATAAAAAGAAAAAAAGGCTAAAATACAGTTTCATTATGTAACAAAAACAACAGTGCTGCTGATTTTGAAGCAGATGAAAGATGAAGAAGATGAAAGAAGAAAGATGGCTTCAGGTGCTCCAGAATAGAATAACCAAAATGTGACTGCACCAAGTAGTTTTTCACCTGCATTTTCCCTGTGTGCTTTCTTTTAATTGCATATGGAAAAAATATCAAATCAAATCAGAGAGTAGGAAGGAATAAGGAAGAAGGCTTCCTCATTACAGAGATAGTTTGGCTACAGTTTTGGCTACACAACAAATGCACTCAGAGAAGGACAGCTACTCTGAAAAGACAGTGAGGAACTGAAGGGATTAAGGAGAATATTGATTTTTTGGAACACTCTTTGTGGAACTCAGGCTAGATTCCAGTAACATAACAACTGCAAAAGCACAGCTAAAGCACTGTACCAAAGCTGATCTGCTTTTCAGGAGGAAAATACCCAGACACAGGCACAATACCATGTATTTGACTTGCTGCAGTTTTCACTGGAGAAGATGGATAGAGACTTTCTTTCAAGCATTCAGTGAAGACATGTTAGTGAGTCTGCCAGAAATGTCTTCCTTCAAACATTTTTTACAACATGTAAGCACGCATTAAATATTAATAAAATGTATTACAGAGAACAAATGTATAACTGACAGTATAATTATCACCTTATGTTAATTCCCATGCATTTAATTAAATGAGCATTACCCATCATTACATCTGTACTCAACTCTGGCACCAAAAACAAATTCACTTCCACTGGTCAGTTCAAAGAAACCAAACTCAGTGTCTCCAGGATGTCCACAGGGCTTATCTGGTTGAAAATAAAAGGGGAAAAGCCTTACTTACACCATACACGTGAAAATGAGAAACACAGCATTTTCCCAGTAATTAGTAGTGAGTATGGGTCTTTAGAGGCTTTCAAAAATTCAGAAATGTTCAGCATAAATTTGATTAACATCTCCTTTTTATCACTATTTTCACAGTTTTCAATTATAACATACTAGATAGAGTATGCTTATTAAAAAAAAAAACAAACAAAACAAAACAAACAAAACCAACCTACCTACAACAAACCCCAAAAAACAAATTAGCATGTTTTATTCCTTTAAAAAGGCTGAGCTCATATTCAGTTGTATGACAAATTTATGGCAATTTTCATACAATTTGTGACATAATCTGCACCAAAGTCTCCAGCAGAGACTCCATTCATGATCAGAAATGAAATTTCCTGAATCTGCTGGGGACTGTGCTGAGTGAAGTGGGGCCACCTAAAGCCACAGGAGTTATTTTGGCCCTTAGTGCCTGCTGCACAAAGTTCCCCATGGGACTTTCCTTATGGCCTGGCCCTAGCTCTTTGCTTTGGATTTCCAAAGGAGTGGCAAAGATGAACGCTCTCACTGATCCTCTTCTGATCTCAAAACATGGACTGCAAAACAAACTGCACAGCTGAAACCTATCACCCCTCCTCAGCAGAAATCCTTCCTGATTCTTGTCAAGCAAGGCAATTTAATTCTTGGGGCCTATCAACATCCTCCGTTTTTACCAATGAAGCTGTGTTTGAGCCCTAGACGTGCTGCAGAGGGATTCAGAGGAAATGGAAACTCCTGATCAATGTTTCCCAGCGAGGGACCGCGTTCCCCCGGCTGAGCAGAGCATCCCCTCCTCTGCCCCACGCTCTCCTTGCCGCTGGCAGCCGCTGCTCACTGGGTGGCAGCATTTGCTAAAACATGCTGCAAACCAAATTCTGCACGGGCTCGTGTTCGCTCACACACAACGAAATCTGACAGATACTAAGTCAAAAATGTAAGAAAAGTTATTAGTGACTTAATAATTCTTACTCACGGTGGGTATTAATCTCTGAACAACACCCAGGACGTATATTCTCAAATCAAATACTTATATTGTATGGGTAAAGATTTTGTAAGTTAGATATACAATCATAACCCCTTGTTTCTAAAACTCCTTTGTGTTTAAAGCTCATTTATTACAGAAAAGAAGTATCTACTGACTAATGATAACAAACTTCAATTTCTTCAGTAATGAATTCTGTATGAGGGTGTGAGATACTTGCAAACTCTCAGCACAGTATGCTAGAGATAATAAATAGCAGCTCTCATTCTAATTGTGAATTACAGCTCAAAAGAAAAGGCAGGGAAAAATAATTTCCCACTTGCAAGAAATGATATCTTTCATAGAAATAGTTGAATAAGCTGTCTCTTGACTCACATTCAGAAGCTAGGTTTGTGCTTTATCCCGCTTAGACAAAAAATTTTGAAAGCAAGTGTCTAAGAATCTAATAATTGATTTTGATGATGTAAATTGGGTTAATAAGGCTGGTCTAGAATAAGACCTTCCGTAAAGAAAAATATAAATCCTTTGATCAGGAGAAAAGGAACTAAAAAAAATCCCTTATGTACACATCCGTTTTAAGGTGATATTTTAAAGAGTGCAGAAACAAGTAATTTATGAGTAAAGGTACAATTTCACATTGACATCACTGGCAAGATCTGCCAGATCAAAGGTCTGCAGATATTTTGCATAAATACTCACTTCTGCATTCTGTCACTGGGTCCTGCTGCTTCCACTCTCCATCAATGCACCGAAATGCAACTCGGCCAATTTTTATATATCCGGGCCGACAGCTGTATGTTGCTTGGGTCCCATGTGGATAGGGAGGCTTGTCCCATCTTTTAGTAGGCACTTCTTTTACCCTCCTAGGAGGAGGTTCTTCACAAGCTAAAAATTTTAAATGAAAACATTGGTGACTGAAGTACATGCTACAAACACCAAAACCATCTTGCAATAGGAAATGCAGCAAGAAATCCTGGGGCCATTTGTGATCAGCGTGTTTCCAACTGAACCAGCACAAAATAGGAAAGTTGGATGCACATTTTGTAGGAATGTGATAGCCAGGTGCCAAGGAACCACCCAGGACAGTGATGGTTCACGAAACAGATTTTGAAACAGAGAGGAGATCCGTGCCCTGGTTCTGAGGGCAGACACCTCCTGCCCTTCCATCTGCAGGAGCTCCAGGCCTGTCCTTCCACTGCCACAGAGAACAACTCTGGGCACTCTGGAGTTTCCTTTCCAACTATTTTCTTCTCCACCCACCACACCTTTACTGGCATTATTTCACATGTCGTTTGATTAAGTTCTGCCAAAGCTCCCCTCGCCTTTACATTGCCTAAACTTTCTCTCCAGGCTCAGATCACCTGATATTCCAAAATCCTCAGATCCTCTTGTTCCTTACTTACAAGTTCCTTGTTACACAATATAATTAACTCTGGGTATTCACTCTGACCTTCAGCTTCCAAGAATTTTGACTCAGTTTGGGGAGTAGATGGTGCTGTCTGGTATTTACAATTAGCTCAATATTGTAGAGTCCTTGCCCAAAAGCTCCTTTCTAGGCCTTCTTCAGTGCACATGAAATGTACAGCCACGTCCACATGAACCACAACAATGAACCTGATAAATTTTATTAAGAAGTTCCTCAACAGTTTGAGAATGAGCAAAGTCAGATGAAAGAGGAAAGAAGCAAAAGTTGGGAAACTGTTAAAGAAAGACCAAATGATTTTGTCAAGAATTGCCCTGATTTCAGTGACTAATTTTCAGTGTTTGGGTGACTGAAATATACACATTTTGGAAGTTGAATCTTCACCCAGAGTCACAGTCTCTGAACAGCCTAGCTAATTAAATGCAATGAACACTGTTTTCCATTTGAACATGAAAGGTGAGCATTCATCAGGAATAAATAAAACAAGCCCTGAGGAATAAAGCCTTGGAAAAGGAATTAAATCTCTGTATAGAAAGTAAATGGGAGAAGAAATGTCCACCAGGGAAGACAATCCTTCAGTGAGTAGATGCATTACTCAGCAGAGACCTGGCACAGGTGTCCTCTCCCCAGTTTAGCTGCAAGGACACGGGTTTGAGAAAGCAGCATTATTCTCACTGAAACCTTCCTATGGATGGGCTGTCCAGGTGCTGCCTGGAAATAGGACTGGGGGAAAAATCTTTGGGATCTTTCCTCATGTGAGGGATGTGGACTTAAAGCTCACTGAACAGCACTGCAGAGATGACTCCACACATTAAGTAGCTGATGTGGAAGAAGGTGTATTTTATCTGCTCACTTTGTGTTAGAAATCCCAAAGTGTGGAAAGTGAGCTTTACTGGAGTTTACAAAGACACACCCTTGAGAACTCATTTGTTGTATCTCAGTCCAACCAAATAAGAGGCATAATTTTATAAATCTTCTGAAAATTGGAAGAAAAATATCTGTTGCAAAGAAAAAAAACCACATAATTTGAAACTGTATAATTTGAAAATAATGTTAGTTTTGAGCTTTAGTAACTTTAGTTTGGCTGTTCTAAGTAGCCAGAAGAATTAGACAAGCTTTGACAATACTGCTGATGTGCTAAAGGAAGAGTGTGCCCACACCCATTTTTTCCCATTACTTTGATAAGTATTCTCCATCCTGTGAATGATTGCATCTGAATAAAAATTATTGTTTCTGTGCACTAGAGGGTACTAGGCTACTCTAAAAATCGTAGGAGAGGCTTTGTTTAGCAAGAAAAGACAGATTCAAATTCTGACAGCATTTTTTGCAAAATGTAGGAATAAGCAAAATTAACAGGAATCCTCTAGCTGGTTCTTTCAAATGTGTTATAAATTGTTAGTTTACCCAAAAAGTTCTTCTCGATGGCAAGAAAAAGAATGTTTTTGACTCCACATATTTCTAATTATACCTTGTTTGAATTAGCACTTTCAGTTTGCAAGCTGAGAGTGCACACCGAAATCTATAATTTTAAAAATAGGTTATTGAGTACAGTGAGAGCTTCTCTATTCTTCCCTCTGAATTGTATCATATTTTTATTGTCTGTTGTGCAGAATGCAGCCTCTTAACTCTTCCTTGCTTACATTAAACCCCCCCCCCATCCAGATGAAAGATAATCCCTTTAGTCTCTTCACCATTACTAATGTTTGCTGGGTCTTGCTGGGTTTTATCTCAACTCTTCCCCACTCCTGTCCTGATGTTAAACTGTGTGTTAGCATCAAGTGTCAGAGCATGTGTATGTGTGTGTGCATGCAGTTTTTTAGTAGCTTGAGGTGAAGAGATCTGCTGGCAGGTGGTACCTCAAAACTATATTAATTCCACCATGCACTCACCAATACCAGGGTTTTATTTCTATATTGAAAAGCTTGCACAGAATGGACACCTTCAAATTCCTTACTGACAGACCAGGAGAGCTGGAATTACTCATTCAGTATTTACATGTGACTTGACCTCAGTTAGAAATAGCTCAAGCTGGTTTTTTTGCCAACAATATGCTGGTAGCAGCTTCTAAAAAGTACAAGCACAATTACAAATCCAGGTGCAAGTGGCTTCCAGTCCTTGTGCAAAACCCAGCTCTCAGAAGACTTTCCACAACTCTTACAGACTTTCAGCATGAAGCTTAAACAAGAATCCTGCATGACCCATGGTAACAGTTGTCCTGGATAAATAAAATTGTGCTACATTCACATTTCTTTCCAATCTCCCTGACCTAAAGAAAGCATTGTAAAAACAAAGTGCAAATTCAGGCAAACTTTTGTTTCAAATTCCAGGAATTTTCTGCACTTCTTTGCAAAACAAAATTAGACTGTTATTCTGTTAGTTGCTTTGAGGCAATATTTATTTATATTTAATTAAGATAGGACATTCCTTTAATTTCCTGATTCTTCAGTTTTTTAAAGTAAAATCCATTGGATCTTTTTGATTAATAAGGTCTTCATAACTTTCAACTGAAACTAAAACCAACCTGAACTGAGCAAAGACATACCAGCTCAAAACCACAGCACCCTCTGCACAACACTCTATGCCGAGAAACTCAGACATAAGGCAAACAAATTAAATAACTAAGGATACACGAAATAATATAAACACAAACCAAGAAAAATACATTGAACAGAGAAACACAAAACATTAGACGTTTCTGAAAAGACACGTAGAATACTAGCTACCTCTCCAAACATGAAAAAAGCATACCTGTATATGTTTATCCCCTTTCCTAGACTAAAACAAAACAGTCAATACATATATTAGATTTTCAGTCAATGTAGTAATCATTCATCATCCTCAGATCACCTTACAGGATATTCCAGACAGAAACAAAATATTCCATAAATGTGCATTTCTACTTTAATCAACCTGTTGCTTCCTGGTGTTAGATATTAGAATAATTAGCAAACATAATTAATAGAAAATTAGTTGTCTGGCTCCAGTTTACAGTGACACAAAGCATTTGAAAAGTTGGGCAACAAATTAACAACAGCAAAATAAATAGGTGAAAATAATCCTATGACAGGACACTAAATACTAAAGGTACTAAAAGCTGACAGAAGAAATGTCAATTATTGCCAGAAGTTCATGAAAAAAACCTACAAAGCTTTTGCATATTGCTTTAGTTACCATCTTCACACATACTCTAAGAGAGGAGTTAAAGCTTACCTCTTTGTGCAGCACAATGCATCCAACACAAGAGCAGAGCTGCATAGCCCAGGAGCGACATTCTAGAGATTCAAACACCCAGCAAACACATCCAGTATTGTAGCCTACTTTTTTTCATTACTTTGAGTTATTTCCACTGCTTTTTCACTTAACTAGTCCATGGACTGACCTTGCAAAACATTTATACTCTGATTTCAGCAGTCACTTCCCCTAAACCTCTTGCAACACACAAGTTTCTTTTTTTTAAACCCTCTCTCAACCTTGCTAAATGAATAAATAAACAAATGCCTGGCAATTTAAGTCGACACATTCCTTTCCCTGTGGTCTGCTCATTTTTACATCACACTTTTTTCCTTCATATTTATCCCTTCCATGATCATGTAAGGTTATGTCTTTTGATATCTAAAAGTTGTACAAAAATTATTTTGCAATTCCTTTTATGTTGTATGCTTAGTTAGAAAAATGTGTGTAAAAATGAACTTCTCTACACATAGAATACATGTTGCAAACAAAATAAAAAGCAGGCAAAAGTACAGTGACTAAGGGACCACTCACTGGTTCTTATAGAAGATCACCAACTACCCACAGCAAATAAAATGTGTTTGGTCATATTCCTCATTAAATAAACACAGATGATGTTGAAGCAGTTCAGTATCACATGAGAAATGAAAAGATGGAAGATTTGAATGGACTGTAACAGAGATAATGAACCTTCTAAAGAAAAATATAAAACTATACAAAAAGAACTATATGCATGACAAGGGAACTTCCCATGGGTCTATGTAAGCAATGGTCTTATCAACAGTTTCATGAAATGCTTGGCTTTGCAAGTGCTCTCCAGTGGAAATGTAGATCGTATCAAGAGAATTGTTTGAGACTGAGAATTAGGGAGGAAAAAAAATGTAATAGTACAAAGTTCTCACAGGTGATGGACATAAAACAGCTACAGGCCAGATGCCCCACAGTGGAGATGTCTGACTGGATGAAGTACACACAGATCCATCTTGTATATGTTCCCAAAACATTTAGTGATTTTTATACCCTTAAAAATCACGAGCTTAGTGAGTGTGCTGCTATAGGATAAAAACGAGTGTCTACAGAACAGATCTCGAATCAAACCTGAATTCCACAGCATTTACAGCAATTAAAACTTTTTCTCCTATTAAAATGCAGGGGGAATATTTATTTTTTAACTCTAGACTGTGTTTTCAGTCACCAATTCTAAGAAACGGTCTTAGTAAAACTAACATTCAGCTGTTTGTCCTACAGAAAAGACTTCAGAGAGCAAAATGTCTCTTCCTTTCCCTTTCCTCTGACAAATGACCCCTGTGGAGAATGAACTCTCTCACCATGCTCCATGACCCTGTGATGATTGATCTGCATCCAGTTTACAGTTACTGGTGCACACCTTATTAGTAAATGGATATTTCATGCACCTGTTGAAGTTGCAATTTCTCCAGTTTTAAGTATTAAATAGTCTGATGTCACGAAGCTTAAACTGGTTCAGGTTTTGTCAAACTGCTTTTGGGTTATTAAACCACTTGTCAAATAATTATGGGCTTGAAATACAGTCAAAGATATTTTCAGGTACAGCTGAACCAGAACTGGAAGTGGTATCACAAATTTCCTCAGTGCTCTCTATAAATACAGGCATTGCTAAAACTATTTAAGCTAAAAGATAAGCATGTGAAAACAGATATAAAATATCTATGAACAAATTTAAACTGAAAATTAGAAGACTCAGCTGGTAAAGCTTTGAAGCAATATTTGTGTACACATAACATAGGCCTATACAAAAAAAACATCTTCAATCATAAAGTAAGGGGCCAGACTCAGTCCTTTCCAGTCCTGGATTTGTGATCTTCTTAGGTAATTTATTAAACTTACCCTAGGCAAATGGAAATAGAATCAGGAACTTAAACTTTTTTTTCTTCTTCACCTCTTCCATGAGCTATCAGTTCAAGATCTATTGTCTTTAATCGGGTCTCACTTTGTTCAGCCACCTCCAGTCTCTACCAAAACAGAGCACTCAGACAAACCATGCCTCAGGACCTCTAAGGCAGGGAGAAAAAACCTCATCTTTAGAGTTTACCTCCTACTCATGAGGAAGGCAGAAACATCAAAGTAGTTATGCAACCAAGAGCAGCTGGATTTCATCTAAGGAAGCAGAGCTACTGCTTTGAGAGCTGGTGTGACTGCACTCAAAATACTGCTGTGGACACAGCCAGACAGCCACAATATCACCACATATTCCCTGTACAAGCAAAACTGCATGTCAAGGTGTGAGATCATAGGAAAGTACAGTTGGAAGTTATCTTGCCCAAAACTCCTCCACAAAGCAGAGTCAGTGTGAGGTCAGAATAAGGTACTCAGGTTTTTATGTGTTCCTCACTCAAACATCAAAGTTCAGAGTGTTTGTCCAAACCAGAATAATTTTGAGACCAGTGTTTGGAAGCCATTTTGTGTTTGGAACACAGATCTAGGGAAGTCAATGTATTCCACAGGGGACTAATGATAACTGGTAATAGGAGCTTAATTAGCCAGAGCTGAAATAGCATCTCTGGCCAGTATAATTTCAGCATGTTCTAACAGCATGCTTGCTGTCACACTTGAGTTTAATGACCTCATTAGAGCACATAGAAGCATCAGCCACTGCTTTGCCCAATAATTGTCCTGAAAATCTCCTATCCCACTGTATTAACAGTGAGATTGTCTTTGGAACCTCAACATTTGTCTCTCCTCCCACTAGCACACGACTTCTGTGACTCATAATTATATTAACACATCACGTAACTGCTACAATCACAACCTAAGGGTGTGACAGGGAAAAACTGCTCACTTTATTTCATTTAAACCAAATCATAATCAAACTGGTTTATTGATTTATGAATAGAAAACAATTAACTGGCAATCAGTGGAATATACTTTCAGGTTCAGTATGGGCAATGGACTGTTAAACAAAATGTTAATAAATACCTAACAAATAAAGAGCCTTTCTTCACTAATCCCCCAAAGTTCTAATCATGCACACAAAGCTGTGCACCCACCCACCCACAGCTATACACACAGTTTCCCTCTCAGGTACCCCTGTAGGAGATGGGGGTACTTACTGTGCACTTTGCTGCTCCTTACCACCTGCCAATGCACACAGCAGGGACGAAGGCTGCTGGCATGTCCACACAGAGTTTGTGATGGCAGGGGATGAATGTACAACAAACAGTGTCAAACCCACATCTTCTGGTTTTGACCACTTGCTCCATTCCTACTGTTTTCCCTCCTGTTACAATTTCATTTGTTCCATACATTTCTTTCCAAATTGGCCCTTCCCTCATTTCAGAGCTCACTTGCTAACTCCCTAGTGGTTCGTCATCCCCTTTAACAGGATCAGCTGTGACTTAGGCACTCTCAGACAGGTTTGGATGCTCGAACTTGCATTCCTGTCTTAACAGCTGCTGCTCCTCAGGCCATTTTAGCAAGAATGGGCCATGGGAGCACCCTTGCAAACAGAAACACAATTTTAGGAATTCTTTAGGAATATTCCTTCAGCTTCTTCACAGGTAAATTAGATAACAGCACATGCTTAGAGAGGAGATATATAATGTCCAATTCTAAAAGTAATATAAACCTCATTCTGATTACTCGTGTTTAAGTACCACCTCATTCTCCTACCTTGGTGCTCTATACTCAAAAGTGAAGCGAAAATTACTTGAAAGGGTGTTCTTTGCAAAAAAAGATGTTCTCCTCCTATATAAAAGCAGCTGTCAGTAACCCTACTTTTAAATGAAGTTAGTCCTCCTACTCGCAGCCAAGTGAAGATTTAGTGGAAGGCAATTCCCAGGTTATCACCATTTCCCAGCAGCTTGCTCTCCCATGACGCAGTGCTGCTGCTCTCTTGCTCCCACAGCTTCTTTCCAGGTCACCACAGATGCCAGAGGGCCGGGGTGCACCTGGCCCTGGGTGGCCCTGAAGTGTGCACTGTCCCCTTCTGATCTGTTCTCTCGTGGCTTAGCGCAGAACAACAAAAGGATCAGGTTATATAGGATGCCCTGTGTCTCAAACAACTCTCTAAAGATCGTGCTGGCAGTACAGAATCCTGCTCACTGGGCTATGGAAAACATCCTTCTAGCTACCAACACTGCAGTTTAATTAGATACATGAAACCACTTCTTCTATTTTTTTTTTTTTGGTAATGCTTTCAGAGGAATTATCAAATTTGAAATCCCTCATTTCGCTTTGTGCCCTAGCTTTGGAGCTTTACAGTGACCTTAAAACTCTGTTCTCACTTTGGGCTATTTCAGTCTGTTACTGTTTCTGAATCACTATCAAACCTTTCATGCCAGCAGAACAGTCTGCTACTGCACAGCCATTTAAAAAAACAGGCATCAAGTGGAAAGATAGGAGGACTCCAAGAACATTTTTTCCCCTGAAGTTTAAACCATTCCAAACACTGCAGCTTTGCACTCTGGAAGGTATATCAGACAATAAAATAAAGAGATGTGCAAAATAGACAATAAAAAGTAAATGGGATAAATAAAGATTTAAAGGTATATAAGAATAGCAAGATTTGCTTAGAAATAAACAGTCCTTTAAAAAAAGCCAAAACGAAAACCAACAAAAACCAGCATGGAGCAGTCTGGAGATTTTTTTAAGATTTAAGATTTTTTTTTTTAAATTAAGATTTTTTTTTCAAAGTTTTATTACATATCAGTAGTATTCCCCCAATAACTGCACTTTCCTAAAGGACAATTAAAGTTACCATTAACTTTCCCTGTTACCAGTCCAGCATATGACCCAGCTGCCTAGCAAGGAGGTGACACAAGCATTTCTTTCTGCAGAAACTTACTGGGCTACACTGTCATTTTTATGCTATGGTAATACTCAGACCCCACCCCCAGACTGTACTGTAAAACTGAGACTAAGCAAAAAATGGGCCTTATTCCCAAAAGCCAAGAATCCCATAAGGTGTGACAAAAGTACACTTAAACTAGGAAACCAAAAAGGACAAACCCAATAAGCTAACATTGCCCTAACTCCCTAGCAAGTCCTTTTTAAGATGGGGGATGTGAAAGAGAGGGATGTGAAAGAAAGGGATGTGAAAGGGAAGAGTGGGATTGCAGTGACAACTCCTTTGCAGCAAGGGAGAAGTAAGAAAATGATGATGCTTTCACATTATAGTGTGTGTGAACAGAGGCTGTTAGGAAAAGATGCAAGACAAGTAATCATCTGAACAGGAAATGACACAAAAGAATAAGGCAGAATCCATGCAGTGGCTGGAATGGAAATGGAAATAAACAGTTACTTCTTGAACTAGCAGATTTGGTGTTATGGTCACAAAAATGGAGAAGATAAAACAGGCTGCCCTCACCCAGCAGTAACTGACACACAAAATAGGCCTAAGAAATTTTAGATTACATGAAGAAAATGTGCAAGAACGAGATATTGTGGAGGCAGGGATCTAAAAGTACAATCTCAAAGTGATGTGGGCTCTACAAATGTTGCACTGCTCAGCAACATCCCTTTGCTTTCCATCAGCCTCAAGAAGCACAAATACTGGGTAAAGGTAAACCAAAGGCTATAGAACTTCCAGGTCATTGTGCCCTCCTCCAGTTCAATGCCCCCTCTGGCATCCTGGCCAAGGTCCATTACTAAGGATTATCAGTGGGCAGTAGCTTTAAAAATTCAAAATTGCAGTTGATGAGTTTAAACCCATTCAGACATTCACTGATGTAGTCTTTAGTCCTACACTCCACATCATTAATAACAATCCTGTACCAAGGTAGGTAAACAGGGAATGTCCTCAAAACACACCTCTCACCAGTGTGTTTTGATTTGATTTAACCTCTGATTTGATTTAACCTCTCAGATCCATTCAGATTCCACGATGCTGAGACTCAGCCTAGCACAGCCAATTTTAGTCTGATAAGGCACCTGTACTTCAGATTTGAGATTGCTTTTGCAGCTGATGGTCTGAAAGCCCCAGGAGAAAAAAAATGATGGTAACAAATTTCTTTTAAAAGTAAACAATGTTGTTTGCTAACTGAGAAGTATACCTTTCTAATGCTGAAATTCAGTTTTCTGATGTAAGTCAGCAGTGACCCTTCAGACTTACATCTAGGTACATTTTAACAGATATAGTCACGATTCTTTTTTCTACAGACTATTTTGGAAATGAAACTGCAGCCTAAGTAAATAAAAGATTAATGAAGTACAGTTTACTAATCTAAACCCCAAATAATTTTTGAACTCTGAATGCTGAGTTCCTAAATATTCTACTCAGCTCCCAAAGGTGCAGCTAGAGTACTGACAGTATTCTAGCTCCCTGTTCTATCCTTAAACCCAAAGCCACACAGACATATTTGAGAGAGAACTGATCACCTGGTAGAAATGTGAGAGTTCTAAAGTTCCCAATAGCAACACAAACATCCAGATGCTTCTTAATTATGGGGAAGAAAAAAAAAAAACTTTTAAAAAAAGACTTGGGAAAAAAAACTCAAAATGAGCTTGATTTATCTCTTTTTAGCCAACCAACTTTCAACTTTTCAGCCTGTCTAACCTTTTAGTAACACCAACAGACAAATAAAAAATAAACACACCAACTCTGCAGAGAGGGAATTTCTACTGACCATTTTCAACTTCTGTCCAGACTACACCTTACAGTAAGTGCCTTGTGCATGTGTTACCCAAATGCCATCCAGACAATACCAGACTATCCTTGAAAGGATAATAAATACAAATTACTTGTGTTCCAGAACTCTTTGAAAGGATTACTGTGCATTAACACCTCATCCTTCCTCACCCTTTTGCCAAAAAAATCTGTATTTATCGGTGTTCTTTCTTCCCCCAACCTCAGCCTATTATTTAGGAGAATAAAAACAATGGTTGGGATGATAAGCTTATCAGCTGGGGAGGACAAGTCTCTGAGCCACAGTGGACATTCGGAAAGCGATGGAGGGAACAGGGCAGAACTGTGCCTGGCAGGACAGGACTATTTCAGCACCTCAATGCTGAGGACCAGCAACACATTCAGAGGCTGAAATGGAGCAGTTTATCATGGCCAAGATGCCATCTCTAACTCCCTTCAACAAAGTTTGGTTTGTTTTACCTGAATAATTTTAGGTATCAACACCACCATGAACCAGTGAGTGTCAATAATCAATCTGATTAAAGAGAACCTTGCAAGCATTTTGAGCAAAGTATCAAAACCTAACCTGATAATCTGATTTACTTTATTACAAAAGACTGCATAATTCAGGTTTATATAGAATGGCAGAACATCTTGAATAAAGAACAGTATTAATTACCTATGTTTCCCTCCATATACATTGCAATTGTTCAAAAAGTCCAGAGGCCATTTGCATTGCTTCAATCTGTTTTACCTATATACCATCAAAAATATGGTAGCCTAAAAAGAAAATTTTTTTTTGTTTTTGCTTTTTATATCTGAGTATAATCCAGGATTTGAATCCAGTCACTAGCAGTAAACTCAGATACACAGTTCCTAAACGCCCTCTCTTTCTCAGACTTCAGAGTCAACCATGGGGAGCTACCCACCTGTACCCACTTTGACAAACAGAAAAAAATGGATCAATTAAAGTCTATTTTCAGTCCCTAAGTCAGGGTCACAGATGCTCCTGACATTTCTCAGGGCCAGAACCATCCCAAAAGTACAAACCTACATTTGTTCCCGAGTGTGGCTCACAGCTTTTCTTCAACACAAACACCTAAGAAGGAACACCTGGCTCGAGCACAGTGACCCAGTGTAATGGTTCATCACCAGCACCTGTCTCCAAGCAGATGACTCAGTGTCTCCTCTGCCTGAAGACAAAAGTTGCCCAAGTGTTTTGAGTTACTAATCAAAATATTGGATTCAGCTGACTAAAACCCCATTTCTGCCCAATTTTATACACTTAGAGCTTTTCAGAGGGATCAGGCATCACACTGTCAGACACGTAAAAATGCATTTCACATTGCAAACAGTTTCTATTACTTGGGAGCACAGAATTAAGCACCTGTATAAATTGCATGACTATAGCCTCAGTAATGAGTTTGTTTTCTATTAGCTCTGCTCAACTGCTCACCAGGTTGCTCATTTCCCAGTCAGCTATTACCTGTCTGAAGTGCATTTCCATGGTAGAAAAAGAGCAAAAGCTTCTCCTGCTACTTAGCTCCTCAAGTATGAAAACACATGTTAAATTAATCAACTCAGGTGGAAAAATTAATGAGGCTGCTAGAAGATAGAGTAGAAACACCATTAATTTCCCAGCCAGTCTAGGATTCATAGACTTCAGAAAAGGACTGCAGTCAGCCTAACTGCTTTGCTTTTATAACAAAACATAACATACAGGCTTCACCCGCCTCATGTTTTGGTAAGATGAAAGATACTCAGGAAGAGAAAGGAAACAATGTTTTCTCACAAGAGAGAGCCCCTTTACTTGGAGAAGCAGCTGAGAAAGAATAAAGTGGGCAGCACACAACAAATATTCTGAAGAAAGATCCTGGACTTTTTAAATTAGACTTTTAGAGAACTCTGACCTCAGAACACAACATGGTAAAAGTGGCAAGAACATGGATGCAGAATAAATCACTATTTTATTTATTTCCTATATCAGCCAAAGCAAAGAACAAGCTACCTTTGAACTCTTGCCACATACATCTGTTTTGCTTCACCTAACAAGGCTTTCTGAGATGCACATTGTAAATGCTGAGTGCAGCAAGCTGTGAAAAAGGGTAAGCATCAAACTCCAGTGATCCAGAGTTTTATAGGGCTGGGGACTCTACACTGCAGCTCTCTGAAGAAACAGCAATCATTGAAGCTGTGCTTAAGAAGCAAGGAAAGATGCAATGACTGTAGCAACAGCAGAGACAATCTGAGTCCTGAACTGAGCTACCTGTTGGTTACCTGAGGAAATCTTTGCATCACAGCATGGAGCTCAGAGCTGGATTCTCAGCAGGGCACGTTGCTATATGATACACTCCAGGCTGCCATACCTGAGCTGATCCTGCGTGTTTAAAATACTTTTAGAGAGTGTCTCACACTTACAGGCATTACCTGCAAATCTCAACCATGAGAACAGTTCAACTTCTGTCTTTTTTTTTTTTTTTTTTTTTTTACAGGGCCTGCACCACCTGCTACGTCCAGGAGCAATTAAGCAGACGCAGAAACTGACGGAACGCTTAGCGGGCTCACACCTGGCGTTCCGGAGGAGCGGCAGTGCCCAGGTGTGCCAGGCTGACGCGGGCAGCAGACCAGGCTGTGGCAGCCCCGCCGTGCCCAGACGGCCCCACCGTCGCTAACACAGCGGGCTCTACCTCTGGTAAAACACCCCTTTCCCACGTTAGGGGCCTACAGAGAAGCCCCCCTGAGGCAGCCCCGGGAGGAGGGAGGCGGCAGGGAGCTGCTCGGGGGTGAGGCGGTGCCGAGCCCAGCGCGGCGCGGAGCCGCCGGCCCGGCCGCGGCTCAGCCTTTGTTGTGGGCCGCGGCGGCGCGCTCGCCGCTCGCTGCGAGGGTGGGCGTGGGCGGGGGGCGGTCGCGCCGCCGCCGAGGCCGCCGCCCGCCGCCACCTGCCTCCCCCCGGGGCGGGACTTGGCTCCTGGGGCCGAGGGGCTCCCGCCGAGCCGCCGGGGAGTGCGGGGACAGCCCCGCCGCGCCTTTGTGCGGGGCCAGCCCGCCCCGCGCCGCTGCCGCCGCGCCGCTCCTGCCCCCCACACGCCCGGGCGGGTCCGGCCGCTCCTCGGGCGGCGCGGCGGGGCTTCCCCTCTCTCCCGGCCGGCCCCCTGCCTCCCGCTCCGGGCAGCATGGTGGACCTGGACAGCGAGGTGCCGCCGCTGCCGCCGCGGTACCGCTTTCGGGACTTGCTGCTGGGCGACCAGGGCTGGCAGAGCGACGACAGGTGAGCGCGGGGTCCCCGGCGGGGTGGCGGGGCCGGGCAGCGCTCCCCGAGGGCAGCTCCGCCCGCGGGAGCGCGGCCCCGGGGGAAACTCGGCCGGGAATGGGTGCGAGGGCCGGCCCGGGGCTGCGGTGCCGCGCCCCGCCCGCAGCCGGGGCGAGCCGAGCCGGGCCGGGCCGGGCCGGGCCGGTCCCTGAGCGGGCGCGGAGCATCCCGCGGGCTGCGGAGCGCTCCCGCCGGCCGAGCCTTGCCCTGCCCCGCGGCACGGCAGCGGCAGCGCAGGTAAGAGATCGTGTCCCCCTGAAAGCCTTCACAGAGGGAGCGTCCCAAACCAAACGTGCTTTCCCGTTTGTCCGAAGGCTAATTGCAGTGTGCTTTCGTTGTCCTATAGCCGGGCTTCTTCACGCGCAGTTTCGTTCCATGCTGGGATCCTAGGCATGGACGCACCTACCATGATTTTATTCCTTTATGAATTCTTCCAAGTCTTTCAGCGTCTTTAATCACACCCGATGGAAAAAAAGATTTGTTTGTTTCAAGTCAATTGTTTTCCTTAAAATCATAAACAAAGAACGCTTTACATTGAAAGAAACAAGCAAACCATGTGCATATGCGTTCAGTTTCAAAATGTTGAATGAACAGCGTTCATGAACAGTACCAGCGTCATTCCACTCTGCTGGACCATGCAACCTTGTCTCAATAGACTATTACATGACTCTCATCTTGCAAAATTATGTGTCATATCCACTTTGTACTAACACTCTCTTGTAGTCAAATGTCAGAAAAGCAAAATCGGCAACATATTGGATAGATTTTAATTCAATACATATGAATTGTCAGAGTATGTCTTTAACTTGGCAGTCAGAAACTTTTGATTTTAATTCTGTTCTGCATTGTTCCGATTTTCATTACTTTTCTAAGGAGATACTGATTATTATTGATTTATAATCACAAGATCATGCAAAATATGTAACTAAGTATTACCCTTGTTTAGGAGAATATACTCTGCAAAGAAGCAGTTAAACAAATGGTATTTATTCAGACAGTTATGAAATGGTTAATGACACCTTAATAGTCACAAAAATGAATGCTGTTGGTTGGAAATGACAGCATTGTAACTACCTAATGGAGAGTTAAATAGTATGCTTATCAAAGCATTGTTTTACTGTTAAAAAAATTATAACTGTATTGTAATGTAGTCATGACTTCTGATTCTTTGAGATTTTAGAAAATGTGATCTTAGCATCTTACACTTACTGGAATAGGAAAAAAACTCCACAACCTTTCTTATTTTAACAACTTTATTTATTTGTTTTGGGTTTTGATGGCTAAAACTTACAAAATATGCTTTATATGCATTTTTGCATCACTCTGGGGCTTAACACTTTTTCCACCTCTAGTTTAAACTTCTGTCAAGCACTTCCCTGATGCCAATTGTTTGACTTGCATTTCATGAAGTTTCTTCTACAGAAGATGCATGATCTGGTCTCAAATAGCAAATAGTGTAATTGCACAACCCAGAGCATCCTTTCAGCTCTTGTCTGTTTCAGGTCTATGTGCACTTAACAAAGTAAAAGTAAATAATCCTTAAAACAATGTTGATAGCAGAATTATAGCACAAAAGTCTCCCAGAGCATGGTTACCATTTGAAAAACTCCACCAAAGAACTGGTGAAAAATTAATGGTCAATTTAAACGATTTAATTAATATTCCAACAAACATTACAAGAAAAATCTCTGTCACAATCTGAAATACAAAAATGTAAATGGCTTTCTAGATCTTTATGCACTGTCTGTGCTGAGGCTGGGCACAGCTGCACAGTGGTAGGAAGGTGTGCAGGGAATTCCCCACAATGCAAGCAAGATTGTGTTTTACATGAGGCTGTGATAGCAGCCCTCTCTCCTCCAGCTCTGCAAGTTACCATAGCAGTGTTTTTGGATACCAGCTTTCCAGTAACTGAATGAGAGCCATTCTTACAAAGATCTTGTGTATTATCTGTTGTTTGTCTGTCCAGATTCTGACTTTCCTGAACTGGAGGCTGTCATGTGTAACATTGAAGTATTCATTCTTTCCTATGTTGCTGGAATATTGCTATTCATTACAGAAATAGTGTCAAGTGGAATATTTAGAATATTAGACATACTTCCAGGTAATATTGAATGAGAAAAATTGCAGACCTATGGGGACCCTGAGATCAGCTTCTTATTAGTTTACAAGATTGGCATTACACAAGTATGTATTATTTTTGTCTGCTTTATTGTCTTGTCTTTACACTCATAGGTATATGGTTCTTGGTTCACTCTATGGTGAATGGTTGGTTTTGGTGAAGCACATCCTTTGTATTCTGTTCTAAGCAGTGTGCAATATAAAGGGGTTTGTAACCCCTTCAGTTGAATGGCTGTTCACTATGAATGGAATATCTGAATACTGAAACACACTTAAAGTAGCCTTAGAGCTACTCTAGGCTGCACATGATCAAGACAGTTCATTTTAGTTATTGGACTTTGGCTGAGATGCTGCAAACATTTTTCTGCCTGTTTCCAGTTCACTGCAACTTTTTAATTCCACTTGCTCTCAGCTCTGGCAGTGTGATGTTTGCTAAGGGTTTTCCATCGGTGTAATCTGTGAACTTCTGGTCTCTTACCAGCCAAACACTGTCTTTTCTTAGTTCCATTCTCTTTTTGATCTTACCAGTCTGTTCGTCCTTGGGGGGTCTCTTTTCTCCTTCCCTTATTCCCTTTCTGGAAAAATGCTTGCTTTTGCTGATAGGGTCCATCTCCTGGTTTTCAGATGCTTGTTGGTGTTTTAGAGTGGAGAGGAGATGGAATTATTCCTCTCATCTAGGATTCTGTGTTGCCAAATCAGTTTTAATAGCATAGTTTGGCATTATATGTCACATGGTAGTATTTAAAAATAAATATGACTGAAATTATGTGACCTCTCTTTTTGTTGAAAGATATATTTCTGACATAACCATAGTTCAACTTTGAAACCTTAATGGTTATGTTTCTTTAGGGCGATTTGATCACCTATTTCTTTTAAATGTTCCTGTTAATTTATAAAATGCACATGTGCTAAAATGCTTGGCTGATTGTAACAGAACTCTCATTCAGGAATTTTGTTCTTAGATCTCTACCGGTTTGAAGACAGCTTTCTAATTTTTTTTTTCCTTCTTGGGGACTTCTATAGTGGAGCCTCACTCAGACTTTTCTTTTTTTTTTAGCAATCTAGTTCCTAATCCATTCCTTACCTGTGTTTCCTCAATACAGTAGCCTCCATCGCACTGCTTTTGCATTTCTCTACCCTCCCCCCCAAAATTCTGCTTTCATAGCTTAGATTCATAGCCAGCCTTGCAGTTGGCTTCAGTAACAGATGGGTTCTGGGCTGTCATCTTCCACAAACCGCCAAATTGGATTGTATATTATTTTTCATAAAAGAAGTTGCTGTGTGCAGAAGAACATGCTGAATCTTTGACAAATGATTTTCGTTCAGTAAGAAAGCTACTTCGAATAATTTATTTGCATTCTTGAATTTGCTGAGTGGTTTGGTTTTTTCCCCAAAAAAAGAATGCTAAAACCAGTTTTGGTTTTTGCAAAGCTTGATTTTCAAAGGAACCTTGGTTCCCTTTGAAAACTGGAGGTGATGTTTGATGCTACACTACGCTCATTTTGTATGGAGAACACTTCTACAAGGCAGCTGGAGCATGTGTGTGTGTCAAGTGGGTGAATTCTGTGGCAAATAGGGCAATGGATCAGGTTTCCTCTGGCCTTG
Source organism: Passer domesticus (assembly GCF_036417665.1). Lineage (NCBI taxonomy): Eukaryota > Metazoa > Chordata > Aves > Passeriformes > Passeridae > Passer > Passer domesticus. The sequence continues at coordinate 40,303,015 of NC_087480.1, read as the reverse complement.
GAAATATCCCAGGCACTGGGCTAAGGGTAAAGAGAAAATTGGATCCTTGACTTTTTCACTTGTTCTGTAAATATTGCTAATATCCCTTTGGGAATCTTACATTTTGCTTTCATTATTGAAAGTGTCTGAAAATGAAACAGACTGTTTTGATTTGCTGGATATTCTGAGATGTTTATTTGACCTTCATAATGAAATTTACCTTTCAGTTTGGCTGCTGGAAAATGAGCAGAAATAGAGGGAGAACTCAGTGATTAGCACATTTATCCACCTGTTAATTCAGCCAGATTTCACTTTTTGTGATTGTAATAGTAAACTATGCAATGAAATGTTTCATTACCTTACTGATCATCAGTCCTTATTCTTACCAGCTATGTGGAAAAGCAAAACAAATAAAATTAGGAAACACCCTACCTGGTGAAGCGGTGACGTGTGCGAAGTTGGTCAATTGCTGCAGAGGAGGGGATAAAAGACAATGTTTATTTTTAGGTTCCTATGTAAGTTTGGGAAAGCTACAATGAAGAGGTTGTTGTGTACATAAATAGTTACCACGTGCTTCAAAACAGCCAAACCACAGCATGCTAGAGGTGTAAAGAAAGAATTCCAAGTTAAAAATTAAAAGCATTTACATTCTCTCCATATCACTGCCTTTTTATTAAGGCCTTTAGTATCTTGCAGAGCATAGTTTACCTCACATTTCTTAAATCATTTATGCCCAGACATTTAATCCTTTCTTTAGAAGCTCCTGAAGATAAAAAAACTGCATTTGGTTTAGAGAATTCTAGCAAGACGGGAATGTTTCCCACCATTGAAGCATGACTGCTTATTCTGATGAACTGTTCAAATTCTGCTCTGCCTGCTCTGACAAAAATGTCTTGAACTGTGCAGGAATGGTTTGGCAGTTGGAGTGTCCAAGGAAACAATATGAACAGATAACTTGTGGGTAGTCCAACCCCCACCTTCAAAGCATCCGATTTCATAACTTTTCTATATGCTGCTGCAAGATATTTTTACAAATTCAGTCATGGAACAAAAATTTACATTTTCCAATTCTGTATTTTTTTTTCAGTTCTGTACAGATATAACAAGAACATTAACTGGTACTGGAAATTCATTTCAAATCCTGCTTCTCTATTGAGATTAAAATTTGAGTAATTTTGCTACAGTATATACTTTAAATTTAAAACTATAGAGCTAAATTTTACCTTTGTGAAAGAACTGTTCTTGCGCTGAGTACTTACAGGATTAAATTAAAATCAGCCCTCCATTCTGGTGTGCTTTCTGCATAAGTGCACATTACCACCTATCTGGAAAGGAAGGAGATTCACATAATACAGAACACCTCCACACATCACTTGGACAATTGTATCCTGCTGGCTGTCATGTTGACTGGTGACTTTCAAGGAACAGCTCCCCACTGTAAATCTCAGAAGGCACTTTAACAGTCATTTGTCACGGTGTGAATTAGTGAGTGAAGCCTTCCCTTTGCCTTTCCTTTTGGAAATCACCTGAGATTGTTAAACTAAAAAGGGATAAAAAGCCCACACTTTTCTGATTCAAGTGATTTAAAACAACTGAGTCTAGATTCAACTTGTAAAACAATTCTATTATAATTTCCTCAAAAGAAAATTCTATTACACTTTCTTGAAAATAATCCTCCTCTTTCCTTCAAGAAATACTTTAGTCGATTTGGCATCCTCATTTTAGAAAACATGTTAGCTTACAGGAATTCTTTCATTTAACAGAGGCTACAAATAAAAGGACTTGAGCAGATATTGTCAAATTTATCTTGATTTGCCCTTGTAACTAAATTTTCAAAACCCATAAAGAGATTTAGAAGCCTAAACTCTAATGTAAATGCTTGATTTTGACTGAAATTGCTCAAGATCTTAACAATCTAATTCTCTAAGAGAGCAAGTGCTTTCAATACCTTGCAGTCAGACTCTGCATTGTAGTAGTTGAAAAGTTTGAGTTTCCCCAAACCCTGCAAAAACTTGCTGTGTGTAAACAAGCCCTTACTGACTGCTTAAAAAATAATAAAGAAAAATATTGATGTTTGTAAAACTGCTGCATTTACCATGGCAAAAGGCCCGAGTTTACACTCTTGTGGGAGGTTTAGGAGCACAATCCCAGGAAGGTAAACTGTTAATATATTTCCATACTCACCATCCTTCTAAATTTATCTTGACTGGGTCCCTGTTACAGATCAAACACCTGTGCATAGGGGAGAGGAGGTAATGCTTTGCAGCAGGCAGTGCCATTAGTCTCATTTTAATTAGTGTTTTACCCTATTGCTCGCAACAATGATGGAGACCAAAATGCATTGTTTCTGTGTTTCTGTACTCCACCTAAACTAGCAGGCACTGTGGAATTGGAAAGGACATGGAAAGAAAAGAGTAATTGCAGTGCTGCTGCGACTGGATCTGTCCAAGAAGATGTTGGTAGCACACCCCAGCAGAAGTTTTATACTGCACAAACCATTAAGTGTCTCATCTTGAAAACTCTCACAGACCAAGTAGCTTTCCTCCTCTGGGACAACATGATGCGCAGTTTGTAAATGTACTTGGTACTTCAGTCATTACTTAATTATAGATTTATGTCTGAAGCTCTTATTTTTCCATCTACAACTTGACACATACTACTTTACATCTGGCAGACTCCATGATACTCCATGGGGAGCTAAAGCAGTTGTTTCCCTCCTAATTTATGATTATTATTCTATCACACCCAACAATTAAGACTATTTATTTTCTGATAGTAAGTCCTGTGCCGCACTCTGCCTTTCTTTCATAGTGTCTCCTCTATAACAAATGGTAGCATTGATTCATATTGTCTTCCCTTTGTCCTGTAACAAAGAAATAGATCACTTGGAGCATCAGAAATGTCTGCACTTCATTTTATAGAAAGAGTAAAGTTGTAAAATGTGCTAACTGTTTCTGTGCTATATGTTCAGTTTCTGGAGTTCACAATCAAAGGTGATCTTTGTCTTATCTGAATTCTGACACAGTATGCCCAAATGCTTATACTAATCCACTAAACGCTTTAAATGTGGATTCTTCACTTTTTTCCAAGTAAATGAACAAGTTAAGTCCTTCCTGGAGGCCTCCACTCCATGGTTCCATAATCTGTGTCATTGCAGGGAATGCCATTCAAGAGCTGTAAGTGTTCTGCAGCATAGAAGATTTGGTGCAGAATGCTTTAAAACAGCTGTTAAAGATTTCAGCCTCCCCCGTGCAATCATCTGCTAATTATGTTAGCAGTCAACTTCCTGGTGGGAAGTAGCAATAAAACAGAAACAGTCATTAGGAGACAAAACCCAGTGTTTATCCTCACAGATAAAAACAGTGATATTATTATTTACTCAGAGTTATCTTGAGGGACCAATCCTGTCTCCACTTAGGGAGATACCTGTTGGGAAGTGTTATATTTTTTGTGGTGGGAAGCAGGTTTCCAAGTCTGTCATTTCTGTGCCTGCCTTGCCAAGTACCAAGCTATGGAAGATGTGGAAGGAAGGCGTTAGGTAATGATCAGTGCAAGTTATCTACTGAGGTAGCAAAAAAGAGAAGACTGCCTACCCCTGTGCCTGGGTGTGACAGTTCTCCTGCCAGATTTAGCCATTAATAACTGCATCTCCAGCAGCCACCAGCACAAGGGTCATGTGCTGGCAGGGACAATGACACAGTTTGAGCAACAGTCCTCACTGTGGGACAGCTCTGCCAGGAAAGTCTGGCCCTCCCTCCTGCATTCTGTACCCTGAGTCAAACCCCTTTGGCATTTTGTAAAGAAAAGTTTTTTGCCCTTTAGCTTTCTATGATATTAAAGTTAATGGCATTTGCTGTATTTATAACTTAAAGTTACAGAGCTCCTTCACAGCATAGTGATTGTTAAAATATGTAATAAGGAGGAAACACTGAAAAATGGCCATACTCATTTATTGTTCTGAATAACCAGAAATGTTCTAGAGGTTTTAAGTTTTTCTCACTTTGTCTTCTCTTGCCCTGGTAGCTCAAGAAAACTGCAATACAGACAAAACCAGGGTTACCAAACCTAATCTAAACCAAATGCCAATGGGAAAAAACCCAACAAGCCGCACTGCAAATGGAAAACTGTTGTTATACTTGTAGCTTTTGAATAACAGCTGTTGATACACAACATTCCCTCACCCTGGAATGGGATTTAGTTTCTCATCTTCACACCAAATTCAAAAGAAGCTGAGGGCACTGGTCACATCACTGTTGCCCTGTAGTTCTCACCATGGAGCAGAGACAGCTCTAGCAGAGGGACTGAAGGCTAAGCTCTATATTTAGCTGAATGTACCCTTCTGAGAAGTGAGCAAGCTATGTTTTCACTGTGTACAGCAATCTAGAATTTGATCATTGTTCAGAGGGGTTTCAGTTCAACAAATATCTTTTGAAAAGCCATTTTTGTAGATAATGTCTAGTTGTTAATTACTGTTTTGCTCTCTCAGTAGTAATTCAAAGAATATAACACAAACACAAAAAGTAGAGCAACCTACTCTGTAATGGGCAGATGTTGATTAGTCAACCTTGTTTCATAAAGACTATCAAAATCTAAGTAGATTTTTCACCCACCTAAAATTCTCATCAGAGAGAAGCTAACTAATCTCACCAGAGCCATTGCAGATATCGTGTGTCTCATTGTCACTGAGGACTGCATTCAAACAGTGACCCACATGATCATTTATTTTTGTACTGGCATTGACCGCAGATTGCATGAAAACTACAATTTAGCTAAAATGGTACAAACAAAATGCACTGAGTTAAAGTCTTGATTAGTTTTCCCTTCATTTTTTTTTCTATTCACAAATCACAGTTTGAGTTCAGAAAAGAACAACAAAGTGAGTTAAATTCATGCGACATTATGAATCCATTTAAGACAATTAATTGTGGCAGTCATTGTGACCAGCTCAACTGGTGATTCAGATTGTTGGGATTTCAGTGTGGTGTAGCCAGAGCATTTCATGTAGGAAGAACAAGGCTGGCTCCTGGGAATGTTTAGATTATGGAGGAAGTACCTCTGAGTGTGTAGGAGAGAGGAAAATTTCAGGAGCCTGTACAAGGCAGCCTGCTGGGATATGGCATGGGTTAGTCTGAGACTGCTGTGGAAGACACTGGGTGTTGCTCCTAATTTCAGATAAGAACAAGCCATTAGAAGATCACTGTTATCAAGGTTATAAGGTGGATGTCTTCTTCTAAGGCAGATGAGTGGGGACATAAGAGTGTAGCACCCTGCTGCTACTTGACTTCAGGCTAAGCTGCACTGAGCATTTAGAAATTCCTTTCCTTTCTGGGATGGCAGAGCCACTTTACAGTGACAAAAGTGGCCAGATGGAAAGAGCTGGGAATACTGGGAATGTTGCTGCTTGCTTGTGTCACCCTAGACACTGGAGAATTGGCTGTCAGACCTCTGGGCATCCATACAACCTGTTCTGTCCACGAACACAGACCTCTCATCATTGTATCCACATATCCCTAAATCTGATCAGCACTAAGGTCTGTGTCAGACTTGCAAACAAGATGACAGAACAACACCTGTCCTGACCCACCTCACTGATAGAGCTAGCTAAAGAGATATTAAATAACATGACTGTCAAAAAAGCCAGCAAAATCTGAAATTTATGCATTCATTTTGGAAGTTATATTTAAGAGGGAAAAAAATAGTGTTTACATTGACTATGCCAGTATTCTGAAGGCACTTGCTAAATGATTTTCTAAGCACACATAAGGCACATTTTGAAAGTTTGATGTCATTATTCTGAAAAATTAAATACGGGGCAAACTATTCTGCCAGCCACAAAACTGATGAACAGCATTTTACTTCAGAGAGTACTAAGTGTTATTTAATATGAATAAAGATGACAGAATTAAACTTTTAAAATATTGTGAAACTTGATATTTTAAATTTTTCTTAAACTAATGAAGAGATAATTAAAACCATGGCTTATGATTAATCAGGAAGTGTAATAGCTCACTCTGAGTAAGGAGACTGAGATTCATATGAAGTAATTATGTGTACCCTGTTAGCTGTGGAGAGAACTGTATCAGACAGGTGACATTTTAGAGATAATAATGACTTTTAAAGCACTTGTTCAATTATGCGTTCAGAGTTCTTGAATCATTGCCACTCCTTAATGAGACATTTATAATTTATATGAAAATTTGGTAATTTTTTTCCATGTAAAACAATAATCATATCTGTGCATCAGGCTGAATTTGAAAGGAAGGCATCAATTCCAATCCACTGTTAGATATATTGCACTGTATACGTGTGTTAAGCTGCAAGTATTACTTCAGAAATCCTACATATTTTATCCTCCATCTGGATGTCATCATTGGAGCCAAAGCAGCTTTAAATACTGGAGAATGAAGACAGATACGTATCAAGGTGCAATTCTTTTGGAAGGGGTCATCAGCAGGAAATGTCATCAGCACTCTTTTCCTGATGATTTGGTAGAGGAAGTGGAGTCTCCACAACCTTTCTCTGTGGAAGAGAGGGGAGACTGTCTCTGTGGGAAGCTTCAGGAGAGACACCTCCTGTCAAGTGCTGGGCTTTTGGTTTATGTCTTTTCCTGAGTCTTTGCCTGAATGCTCCTTCTCTTTGCATTTATCTGTTAAATACTCTCCTGTTGTGTGCGTGTGCTTTGCACAGTTCCCATCATTTCAGGAAAATTGCTATAATCTGATATTCAGCCCTGTATTACTTCTCAGAGTTGTTGGCATTCTAATGGCATATTTTGGGGTGTTGTCTTAAGTGTTTCCAGATTGCATATGTGGACTGTCTCAATATGTAACTTTAAAAAGACACTCCTTTTTATAAAGTTACCCTGCTCCTGGGCATGTGTAAAAAGCATATGTGGTATAATTTTTTTTTTCTTTTTCACTTTTTAACACTTCAGCTATAAATGGAATCTCAGAAAAGTTCTTTCTAGGCTTGTTAAGGTGTCTGTGGGAAGCTCCTGACAAATTTCATTTGACTTCTTATGACTTTCTCCCTTCCAGATCAGGCATGACTCCCATAATTTCTTGCCCTGTAATAAACAAATACTTTTAATCTAAGTAAACCTGTGGACAGGTGAGGAATTGAACAGAGTATAGAAAAAAAAAAGACTTGAGCTTTTAAACTGTCATGATGTCATGCCTTTGATGTCATTGTCTTGCATTCTCCCTAATCCTTTCCAGCTAGAAGAAAAAATGTGGCTTGGAGAAGAAATAAGCAAGAAAAAATTAGGTGATCTCATGTAATGTTATTCCATGCTTCTGCATGTTTTGTGACAATGGTCAATACATAATTTTGGAACATGATCCAAAAGATAATGGTGTAATATTTTTAGTTACTAAAACCACTAAAAATAGTAAAAATACCTTTAAGAGTGCTGTTATTAACCAGTGATATTTCTCCTTTGGGAATACTGCTGACTATGACTAGAATCAAGAAAGAGCTATAAAAATTAAACTTCATTGAGTGTTGTTTTGGGTGTTTTTCGTTACAGATAAATAAAAAACCCAAATAGCAGCTCTATTCCTTATTTGCCATGCTCTTCTCTTTTCCTAGTCACTCCACCTCCAACAGATCTCGAGTTGAAACTATGAAGCTGTGAAAGCCAAACACCAGTGTTTTACCTGTGAGATTGCCATGCCACCTAAAGTGCATTTGTACTAATGGTCCACCACTAGTGTACATTATTGTTTTGGCCAGAGTTGTGTCTTTGAAATCACTGTACACCTACTAAATCTGCATGAAGAAAGTTAGCCAGAAAGTGTCCTCACAGTTAGGGAGGATTGGGGCACATATAAACTGCTTTTCAAGTAATTTGCAGGGAGATTTTAATCTTTTCATGTTGAGTGCCACCTTCTTCTAAAGAGGAGTTCATTTCATGGGTCTCAGTCTTACTAGAATAGGTTTTTTTCCACTGAAGTACCAGGCAATACAGTATCATGATTCCTGATCAACTTAATTTATTGCACCTTGATCCAGTGTAACTTATTAAGGCAGCAGATATAACTGCAGAGATTTCCCAATATATGGAAACCTCAAAGCTAGCTTCAGTTGCCTTTATCACTGGAAAAAATAGAGGCATAATAGATAAAACAGAAACCCAATTGAAACAAAAGTCCAGTGAATTCTGTGCTGAATTTTTCACTATCAGATGTGAAATAATAGTTTATTGCTCTAAGTCTCAGTTGGATAAATGAGTCATGATAAATGCATGACTATATTTTCAGCCCCTACAGAGTTAGGATGTATGTATAAATAGTTGGAATTGGAATATATGTATTCCTTCCGTGCATCATTGGAAACCATCCTGTGCTACCCTGTGTTAAGGTTCATGGAGCATTCTGCCAGTGTACCCCTCTTACCTTATATATTTTAAATGGCCATGCATGCTGTCAGTTCCTAAATAGAATATTTCAGGTGACAGCTTAGCCACCAGCATTTGACAATCTAAAAATATTCTAGGAGATTGAGAGGTTCACAGATAAGACATGTATCAGTCAAAATGTTGAAAAGAATATGCTAATTTGTTGTTATTCAGTATTTTAAGGATGGAGATGCTTTGGGTGCTTCTGTAAATACAACCTCTCTACAGGTCCAATATTTTGTATCTGCTAAACAACAAGCAGATACAAAAATAATAACTGTATACTGTAGCACTTGCTTTTCTTGCAAACCTTAGCACCAGATCCCATTTCAAGTATTATTTCAAGAGAATGTAAACCGGCTAATTTGGAGGATCAGGACTCTGGGAACCAAATTATAATTATATTAAGAAGCAAAGTATGACCAGTATTTATTTTAATTTCGCTTATTTTAATTTGGAAAATACCCTAGGCTGAAGTTTACAGTGCCAAATAATAGACCGAAATATTCTTTCTTTTGCGTGTAAAACTTTACTTTAAAATGTAATTTATCATCAGAGATAAGCTAGCATTAAAAGAGGTGGCATTTAGGTAGCCAAGAGGAAGTTCTGCTCTCATTAATCTTACAAGAAAGTCTCTCATAAATTACTACGTATCTCTTTAACCACAGACAGAAGATCTAAATCTTACTCTGAAGTCCGGCTGAGATTTTCATAAGATGTTACAAAGATAAGCATAAAAAAACCCCACCTACATGTCAAGTTGATCTTCAGAATAAAAAAAAAAATGTAGTCATATGTTTTAAAGTTAATTCAGTAGCTTCATTGAAAATTTGGTGATTTTCAAAGGCATGATAGAGAAAAGCCAGAGTGGTATAGAAAATTTCTCATTGGTATTTGATCATCTCACCCATTATATGGCAGCATAAGTGGGATTGCTGGATAAATGCTGAAATACTGGCATAGATAGACTCCATAAATACAGTAGGAATGCTATTTAAGAGTATATTTGAATATATCTGAGACACATTTTTCTGTTTCCAGAGGAAAAATAGTTCAATACAGTCAACTGGAGTAAAATGAGTCTATTGATAAATTATACTAATTTCCTTTTCAACTGTGCAGAATTGGGAAAAAAAAAAGATTCTGAGAAAAACAAAACCAAAAATCCAGGTAGACTAATTTATTTAATCTCTGAGTCTAGACTGAATTGGATGCACCTTTCTCATCAAATTTCCCCAAGTCAGCCATTATTGCACAGCTTCATTAGTGATAAGAATCTGGAGCATTTTGAAGACAAGGCATTTTACACTCCATCATTTTAACTGAGACTGTTTCATTCACATTTTAGTGGTTATGATGCACATTTCACAGCACTCTGAGGTACGAGAGCCTGATTTTATAACTTTTATGTATTTGTAGTTTTTGTGGAAGCCTTTTAGAGCTGAAGAGTAGAGTGCTGAGTAGAGTAAGTGACCACAGACAACATGAGAAGCCCAGGCTGCAGCAGGGATTTGAATCAAAGACATGCAAGAGAAGGGCATGTTTGCTCTTAGTGCCTATGATAAAGTGAGTGGATTGGATGTAAAATGTAGGCAGCAACAGAACCATTGTCTTCCTGCTCTTCCAGTAAAGTTGGTAAACTACAAGTCCTAAGCTTTGCATTGCCTTTCAGATAATTTTTAAGACTTCCAGCTGTGACAATGTAATTTCAAACCCTTAGTTCAGTCACAGAGGTACCAGGAGAGAAAGATGGATAGAGCTATTAGAAAGGGAAGAAAAATTATTAAAGGCCTTGGAACTGTTTGATTTTCCAAGTTGCACAATCCTGGAAATTGTTCATACTTCTTCTCCTTTGTTAAAAATATATACCCTCCACTTGCACTGCAAGATAAAATCCTAGGAAAGGGTGCATACAGTAGAATACCAGGAAACCTGAACTTGAAAAGCTACAGACATAGACTAATTTCATTATCACAAAGAGATGAAGATTGAAAAGTGAGCACAAATCAAAATTCTTACCTCTGCTCCTGCTTTATGAGATGTTAAGATGAATTCTTAGCCTGTGGTGAGACAAACAGCAAAAATCTCATTTAATGCAGCAGAATATATGTCTGCTTAGGGGGGAATTGTATATGGGTCTTTTTAGCATCTCTGTGACCAGATGCACAGAGGTCAGAATCTGGTTAATAAATATTGATGAACACATTTTTGCCTAAACAATTAATATATCCACAATATTGATTTATAATTCCTTTGAATTCAACTAAGTAGACATATACAATTTGACAAATATTTATTAAATGCTGTTGGTTTAGTGTTCTTGTTGTCTGGTTTCAAGGCAAATAAAGATTAATTTTGCTTTGCTTCATTTCTACTTTGTAGATGCAACCATAGCCTCTGCTTTGCCTTTCAATAAGAAGTTGCCTGATTTATTCTGTTAGAAGGCTCTCTGTTCTATCTGTACATTCCTTTATGAAACAGGGGTTTGTGCTATATTTTTTTCAAGTTGTTACCTTCTTATTTGGTAGGTTCTTTTCCTCTGTGACTTTTAAGCTGAATTATTATATCAAAAATATGAAACAATGGCATGTTTCTACAGTATTTTTACTGAGGATAGACCCTCACTTTATATCAGAACATATTTATTTTACTTTTTTGTGTTGTTTACTTCTTTTCCTTTGTATGAGCACGTGATTTTTTACCTTCAGTATCAACCTCCAGAGAACCTTTTGAAATGCCTTATAAAAATTTTAGTACATGATGTTCACTTTAGACTTCCCCCTTATCTATCTCTTCCAATTATCTCATAATGGAGCAGAGTGCTACAGCTCATAGTCTATTTATATCTGTCATTTGCTTCATTCTTAGTTTGTTCCCAGGCTAATCCAACTTGTAGATGTTGGCATGGGTGCCATTTATTCTTTTTTCATCTCTTGTTGACATGCTAACTAGTACTTATGTTTTTGTCATTCTTGATGCACATTGTGAGAATATTTTGGTTCGCCTTTTGCCATGGTTTTATTTACCTGCTATTTTTAACTTTACTCTTATCTGTAATACTGTGGTTACAAAATATGTCAACTCAGTGTCTGGCACTGCAGCCTAGACACTGTAGAGAAACAGAGCAGCACAGGATTCCCCTCTCAAAAAAGAGTGGGGCAGAAGTCAAGCCATGTGCAGAGAGGATGTACAGATCAAATATGAATTGAACAATGAAAAATTCAGGGTGCTGAATGACCCTTAATCGGAAGATACATGACACTTGAGAGACACTGTTAAAGGGTTTTGAGGTTGGCTTGGTTTTTGAAAGACATTTGAAGACACCAAACATGAAAATAGAAGAATGAATGCAGGAAAAATGGCCAAGATTACAGCAGTAAATGGAACACAGCCTTCCCCTGGGCAGAGCAGTGGCTCGATAGCCTTCAGGTGTAGATTTGTGTTTGTGTAGTAGTGTGGGACAGGGGATTTAGCTAATGACTCTGGGTATCTGCAGCTTCTCCAGAATCATTTTAGCACAAAAATATGACCTGTAAAATATGACCCTTCTTTTGGGAAAACTGTGTTTGTGCATCTTCTTCCTTGTCTGAATTGCACTTCTGACTATGCCTGTAAAAGGATCAATTTTGATTTTATAAACACTACAAATTGAAATAGGGAATTACAGAATGCTTTTTTAAGTAACCTAGCAGTGTATAATGCTGTAAATTTACACAGCTGAAATTTAAGATTCTAAGTTTTCTAAATGCCATTGTTAAAAGGGGGAAAGCTCTTACAACTTTTTTTTTTACCAGCCATATTTGTCTTTCCTCAATTAGGTTTCTTTTAAAACTGAAGAGAGTCTGCACAAAGGCACACTTAGTCTGTTACTTAGCAGAATGAACTGGTCGGCTTGGTCATTTATTTAGCAGACAGTGGTAAGTGATAAAAAGAAATAATGTAAGAGCAGTGCAAGTAACACGATGTTGCTGATTTTAATATAGCCTTATTCTGTTATACCCCTTTCTGAACATTTCCCTTCATCAACACTTATTTCCACATTATCTTAATTTTGTTCTTCCCATCAATATAGTTGTTATTGAAACAAGCAATCAGCATTTTCCCAGTGACACCCAAGTGGTCCACATGCTGTGTTCTGAAGTGCTAAAATGTGCTCTGGAGCTTTTCTATTAGTTAACATTTACAGGCAGTGTCATTAAGAAAAGGTTGCAGAGAAGCATCTGTAGCATCTTAGGAGTAACTTGTGTTTGTGAAAAGGGCTTTGAAGGAAGGATTATTAGCACAGTCAAGTAACAATGTGATGTGTTCTGCAAAACCTACCTCTGCAATCACAGTTAGGAATGCAGTTCCATGAACTTCACCCTGTACAATCCTAGAGCAGAGCTTTTGGTTGTTTTCTCCCCACCCATCCTTTCTTCCCATTATTTTGTTTACATGAACATCTAAGAATTGGACCATTAACTTGGTCCAGCAAATCTCTGCTCTTTTACACCAGTACAAAGAGACTGCAATCGCTAAGTCAAACACTGCACTTGCACTAGGAGCCTGCCTTTTCCACTGTCCCAGAGTGCTTGCTTTACATTAGGTGTGGGAATCACAATAATGAAGATAAGTCTGATCAACAAACTGATCTGATTGCAAATCTCCAAAGGAAAGGAAAGATAGACAGTCTCCAATTAGAGCAAAGTCCTAGTCAGACCAATCTAGAAATCACCCATTTGTAGGGGCGTGAGCAGAGACACTCTCCCTCACTTGTACAGATGGCAGCTTCTTCCTCTGGTCATAAAACAACATCCTAACTTGACAATATGCCTACTGCTGTCTGCCAACAGTCAGCACAACCTGATTTGGGTGATGTGGAGTTTGTGTCTGATTTGTACATCAATCTGTACTGGTGGTTTATCTGGCAATGAGCAAATCAAGTGTTGGTTGGTCACTACTGATAGATTTAATGATAGGTGGCAAGCAATTGCATTGTTGAGAGCAGTGAACTACTGTTGCCATCTTATTGCAAAGGTTTCGTACCTTCTTGGCGATTTCTCGTGGGCAGCTCCTCACAGCACAGACTCCTTCTCAGCACAGCCAGCAAACTCCATCTTCCCTTCTCAACCAGCCAACTACTCTTTTACAATACCCATCCTAATTGGATCAAGTTGTAGCCTATTAAGGGCAGGCCTGTTCCTAATGCTTGATAATTAGCACAGCTGTAACTCCTTAGGGGTGAGATTACCTTCATCACTCTCTATTTTCCTACATTCCACCCATCCACAAACTACATGTTCATAAATAATTAACTGTGTAGTTCCAAATGTAAATCAAACAGCTATTGTCTCTGTAAACTAGAAACTGCCTAGATGACTCTCCTGAAAGCCTGATAAACGTGCAACAGATGATTAAGTGAAAGCATGCAGCTGACTATTGCTTAATGATTTTGCTGCTTCTGCAGAGATCGTAAATATATACTTATAAAAGAGTCCATGCTGAACACACACACACACACACATGCAAATTTCCAAGTTGTGTAGATCCTTGCCTGCAAGTTTTTCAGTCATACACCTCATGTCCTGAACCCCTCTGCATTGCCAGGCTCTGGCAGCAGCTCTCTAATAGCAAGCTCAAACCAAAGCCCAAAGCTTGACCTGTCCTCCTTTTGGGGCTGCTCTTTGCTGCTCTGCAGGCTGCGAGAGAAAGGGAATTTTTTGCCCCTCTGTTCCATCAGCCTGAGCCTGATGACACTGTGTGCTTGCTACTACAGACACTGAAATCATGGGCAGCTGCTTTTATTTGCTACATCATAAGGCTTTGCTACATCATAAGGCTTTGCTACTGTTTCCACCAATCTGTGCCTATGCCTTTTTGTGGTGGTTGCTCACTAGCACTCCTTTGTAACATTTTTTTTTCTCATACTTTTATGTTTCTGTTTGTTTGTCTTCTAGTTGTGGGGTTTTTTCAAAGACAGCTGGAGAAATAATAAGTGCTATTATTTTTGCCTTTGTGGATTACTGCTGCAATAGTGGTTTGGACTGTCAGACTTCTATTTACACTCTGTTGCACTACAAGGCGCCTGTCAAGCACAGTTTTCAGGCAGTTTCTGTGGAAGTACAATAAGCTTAACTTGTCAGTCCTATATAAATAAACATGTTTACATTGCAACGTGGATATGTACAAGGATTTACCTTCCACAGAGCACATCTCAGCCAGCCTTGTTTGTGCTGCATGAGCTGCTCTGAGCGACTCTGCTGCAGAGGGCCCTGGAGAGCAGCTTTGGCACTTATTCCACACTCATCATATCCCTCTCCGGAGGGGATGAGGAGGTGACAAAGCAAACTGTGCTGACAGCTAGGGGGTGGCAAGAGGAAGTTGTGATGATTGGGGATGGGAGGAAAGAAGGAAGTAGCAAAGGTGATAACAGGGAGTGAAATTGAGCACTTGGCTTCCTTCGCATCTCCTGAGCTGAAGGAAACAGCCAAAAGGTCAAATAATAAGAATCAAAGATGGGTGTATCACAGATGTGGAGATTGCACACAGACTATAGATGAGAGCACTGAAAACAAAAGCTTCATTCTGGTTAAGTCAAATCTAAATATGTGAAGGTTATTGTGTCTTAGGAATTTCACTGCTTACTTTCCTGTGACTGGCAGTAAGTCCATTGATATCTGAAAAGATAGCTCATACCTGGATTGCCTTTGCAGAATGGTCACGGGTGAGTTGTAGACTGAGTACCAGACTTTCATTGGAGATGAATTTTACCTGCAAGATTTTTTTTTTTGCAGCAGAGTGAATAGTTCTTGGGGGAATTATGTGAGTCAGGTTTTGAGGCATCATGTTATTATCACATCACAGGAAATGTAGAAGGCATATCCTATTTTAATTGTGTCAAAAATCCCAGGTAGTACTAAAATTGAAATGAAAACAAAACAATACTTTGGTTGATGAATGCATTTTCCTTGGAAAAACTGAGTCTACTTTCAACTTAAAGAACTGTAAAGAAAATATAAAATATAATTACCTCATTGAACAAAACAATTTTCAGAGGGAAAAAAGGACATGTTTTTACATGACATGTTGACATTTCTATCTTAGAACATTGCATTTCTTCTCTCCTTATGAAATGTTAATCAGTGGGTAAGACTTCATATAAGATTTTGCAAATTCACACTGCTGTTGTTTAAGAACATTTTTCATAAAGATCCATTTCCTTTTGGGTAGGTGTGGCTAATATTTCCCTATAATTTGCTATGTCATTGGTAAAAATGTAGATTAACTTAATAAATCCCAATATTTGAGTTTGGAAAAAAACCCAAAGCATTTGAAATATGTTTTTCTGACTTGATATAATTATACTGTGCATTTGTTTCAGGAAACACTGAATAAATTGTTGGCTATAATTGAAGACTGCCAAGTATAACTAGCATAATACAGTAAAAAAGAACAAAAGAAGAAAAGCTGGCCAACAGAAGTAATAATAGAACAAGATGGTGACAATAAAAAGCTGTAGGATTATATTAGAGTCAATATATAGATATGCTCTATTGAATCTCACATTGACCTACCAGTTTTATGTAAAATACATTGTACAGTTGACATAGAAAGAAAATTACCTTTATTTTGGGTCAAAGATACTAATTAAATGCGTAAAGCAATAGGAAAATATCTAGTTTGAATATTTTTACTATTTGATTATTTTACCCAGCTTTCAGTGAATAGAATATCCCATTAATCTCAGTGTTTATTGGATCCAATCTGCTAGAGAGGGTTTTGGTTCCAGGTAACATATTAATGAGTCATATTTAAAGTAATATTTTACAGTTGGTCATGTGATACTTAAAAAATGACAGATTGGGATTCACCCACAAAGTTTTTTTTTTGTTCTTTTTTTTTGATTTTTCTATCCATCTGCTTTTTTACTTCTTCCTTCTGCTGTGATTTCAGAAAATGAAATCTTATTTCAAAGTAAAAATAAAACTGGGATTAGCCATCTAACTTGTGGGGATATCAAGGCACTCAGCCATGTTCTGCTTGCTGTTTTTGCAAAGATGGAATCCTGAAAAATGAGAAGTAAAAGTTAACTTACTGAAGAGGAGTAGCAGAACAGTCAGACACTTAGAGATGAGAAGTAGAGTTTAAGTAAATAGTGATTTGTATTTCTGTGGTCATCAGAAGCTAACTTGAGTCACTTGACAGGGACCAAAGTGAGAAGAGTTCGCTCAGCATTTCCTTAATGTGAAGACAGGGGTTTATCCTTTCTCTCGCTAATGGGAGACCAGAGTTCACACAGTGTCTCTTGCTGGTTTAAGCTCTGGACTATTACACCTACACCAAAAATCCCCAAACCAACCAAACCAAAAACCAAGCAAAGATGGCACATTTGATTCACAGGTATTTCTTCAAGTGTAAGAAAGGTGTATGGACCTGTAAACTGCCATATCTAAAGTAAGCAATGAGTCTGTTAAGATTTTTATTCATGTAATTCTTTAGACATAACAAAATCTACCAGAACAGTTTGAGGCTGTTATTTCTCTGAACACCTGTTTCTATCTTTATCTGGATAATCTCCATGACAATGTCCCTCATCGTGTTTACTGCTTGCTTTGTAAGAGAAAAGTGTTAAATGGGGGGCAAATTCAATCAAAACTTATTAAAATAAAATCTACTGAGAAATAACATCACATGTTAGGTGTTTGGGTAGGAGTGACTCAACTCCATCACTACCATCCATCTACTGTGGACGTAGAATGGAAATTTTTACAAGTGGTCGCCATTAAGTTTCTGTTGGGCTTGAGGAAGAGGGATTTTTAAGAGCCATAGCACCAAAACTGAGATGCCCCTGTGGCATTTAGGCTGCAGAGTTTATTTATTAAAGCCTTGGTACTTGTTGCCTATCGTAATGAGCAATAGTGGAAGTAGACTGAAAGTTGAGGGAATAATTCAAGAGGAGAGAAAAGGTAAACATCTCAAAAGACAGCTTTCTCAAAGTAATGAAATGATAACTTAAGAGTAGTGAAGTTACAGAGCCTGAGTTACAATTCCAGATGGTGAGAGTGTAAAGAAAGATATGTTGAAAGCAAAGGTCTGCGTAGGGAATTAGAGCAAAGAAACAACCCCACAGGTGGGATGATGTGCCATTTCCTCAGAGTTTTCAGATCAAATAGTGACACTGCGTAGTCCACAGAGGAAGAAAGAAAGGGTGAAGTCTGGAAAGGAACTGTTTAAGAAGAGACTGGAAGTTTTCTTAAAATTTGGACGAAAGAAAAGGAAGAAGGAGGAGGAGGTGGAAGGAGAGGACTGTGGACAGTAAACTGTGAACTCTGAGCGTGGATGAAGTAGCAGGGAAGAGGTTTCAGAGAACCAAAGAAAGGCTGGGGGCAAGAAGGCAAATAGATAGAGGGCTACCAAACCCTGAAACTACCCCCGACCCTGCAGACTTTTTTCAGGATAGACACAGGTGTGTCTACTTGGGAAAATACCTAAGGGGTTTTTTGAGAGAACAAGAGTCTTACTAAGGTAACAATTAACTGGCAACATTACATACACACAGAAGTTTGGTAAGCAAAAAGAAATAGCTTCAAATGAAAGGTGTGCAATGATCAGCATTAAAATCCTGTAGTAGAAAGTGCTGTTAAATTTGAAATCAACAACTTGAGATGTGTTGTTATTCTAAGAGTAATTTCTGTGTGTGAGATGCTCGTGCAAACTGCCTGACCCTGTGTGTGCCTCACCTATCACAGAGGGGACAGGAGAGTGCTAGAGTTGCAGGCGAAGGATCTTTGTTTTAGATCAACCACTGATAAGGAATGAGCAGCTGTGATACAGAGGAATAGAGTACAAAGAAGTAGCTTGCAATGGGTTACTTTGTATTTTGATCCTAATCCTCTAATAAGGTTAAACCCAGGCTGGCAGAAAGGAGTTATCACAGAATGCCTGATTTCAAGGATTCCTTTCAAGTCTCTTTTTGACAGATAGTTGCCACTATTATGAAAAGGAAAAAAAAAAGCAACAAATTAACCTTCCTGCTCTTCAGGCCTGGGTAATTGGCACAGCTCCATAAAACTGAACAGTGCCTGGAATCAAACTCATGGAGAATATCCCATTACTCAGAATTACCCAGTAAAAAAGCCTTGCATAATGGATTTTCATTGCAGCAGCTCTGTGCTGTATATATCCTACATGTGAATTATTTTTGCCCAGAAGTTAAAAAGAGCTATTTTTACATGCAATAAAAATACTTTAAAATATCCATTTCCTCACCTTGTATGGAAAAAAAAAGTTTAAAAAATCTACTAAGCATCTTCCTTCCGTGGTTTTCTTTCAAATGCTAGCTTCAAAGTGCACTATTTCTTAATGTATCATTCACATTTGTTTTATTAACTTTCTCACCTTAGCTAATAGGCTTGCAACAGAAAAGTATATTTGCAGTAAAAAGTCAAGTGTGTGAGGGAAACTACTTAGATTTCTTTTCCCATAGTAAAGCATCACAGTATTTTATCTCTTAAGAAAATTTCTAATGACAATTATTGTAGATTGGACAGTAAACTGTGCAAACTACAGATTGCAAACTCATTCTTTTTATTACTACACCATTACTAGAATGAATTCTTGATGGATTTTCATGAATGCAGGAATGAGACAATAATTTCCTTTTTTGAGTGTGCAAGACTGTGAATAAGGCATTAAAACAAAAGTATTATTAATTGATTGAAAAGCATGCATACTACCTGCTGCGCAGTCCCATCTCTTGCTGTTAGTCTTCCCTTAAAAATATTTCCCTCAAAGGTATGAAAAAATTGAGATATTTTCCACAGAAATGTTTGATAATGTCATTTCCTCTCTCTGTTGCAGTAATACTAAATTGCTGCCATAGACCTGTATCAGTTTCACAGTTTTATGTAACTGATTGCAAAAAGGAGCATGAAGCTGGCTACATTCAGATTTCAAGATACATTTCTATTTACAGCTATAAAAATATAGACACGTACTATTTAAATTGTAAGGAAGATAATTTTCATTAAGGGCTGAATTTTTTAGCATTTTGATGTTTGAACAGTTAAGTAAAGGAAAAGTTTGCCTTGACATGGAAAGTATGTTTTTGGGGTTGCAGATACAAATTTTTATTTTGTGCAACTTGAAACATTTGGTTTGGCCAGTTTTCTGATGCTATCTTAGTTTTGTTTCAATCAAAGCAACGCTTGTGGAAAGGAGACACTAAAAAGAATTTGAGCACAAGAAACAGTTCTGTTCCCTGAGATTATTTATGCATCCTTAATCCTTTATTTTATAGCTTGTTATTAACTCAGCTTATACTATTTCTGTTTCATTAAAGCAGAGAATAATTTACAGTAACACTGGTAACACCTGGTATCTATAAATCTATTAGTTATGTTGACATCCAGTTAAATAAGTGAATATAGGTCTGTCTGGAAAAACATCACTAAGGAGTTTAACTCAGGTTCACTGATATGAAAGGCAGCTTCTAACTAAAAAATCCCTATGGAATCTGTGTTTTGTCTTGTAGTTTCCCACTGTGAGGTATCATAAAGAATCTACAAGACAATACTGCACAAACACAGCTCTGCAGAGTTCTTTAAAATATTTATTGGTTTGTTCCTACTAAAATGATGAAAATCCCCATCAGAAAATGACCTTACACCTGTCAGTTTTGAGTACTCCGCACTTCTTAGAATCACATTTAAGAAAGTGCAGCACCATATTGCAAAAGTTAGATTTCACCAGCACAGTGCATGGCAAACACCTTCAGAAAGTGTGCTTGCTGTGCTTTTAAAACAGAGTTCTGAGTGCTTCAGAACCTGCAGAACTTCAAATAGAAGTGTTACCCATGACAGTCATCCTTAAAACACACTAGTCCTTTTAATGAAAGTTATAAGAAAAAAATACCTATTTCCTTTTTTATTGCAGTAAAATAAGATCTGATAATAGCAGTTCACTTTAGCAGTTCAGGTGCTTCATTTTAAGCACCCATCTATACCCTACATAATAAGATTTCAGGTCTAAAATCTAACAGGATTTCACATGTATTGTATTGGCAAATCCCAATAAAAAACCTCTATATTCCTTTCCTATTACAAGGCTTTCTTTGTAGGAAAAATATGAGATGTCCTTTTCCAAAACAACGGATTTAAATAAATGTAAGTATTTTTCTTCAGATTTGCTCTGTTTGTACACTTAATACCTTTTCTTGATTCCAACATCAATAAATAGTAAACATAAACATTTACAGCTCTTGGCATGCATGTAGTGAGAAATCCAGCTCATACTTTCATTTGTGAAATGATTATTTCTGCCAAATCTGGTTTTAACATGAAAGAAAGACAATTTGTAGCTTTGAGGGTGCAAGATAATACTGTTATTATAGTAAAGTATGGCTATGGGTCTAGATTGACATTGTAAATAGTAATGGAAAAATGCAGGACAAATCAGTTAAGTAGCCAGAGCACAGAGAGATTGGTCCCAGGGTTTTACAGCCACCAGCAGGGCTCTGAATTAGTGTCCTTGACAGGAATTAGGATTTTCCTGTTGTACTTTGTATTACATTAAAATGTACTTCTCAAATTGCATCTCAACTGAATTATAATAAGGCAGTTTGTATTGGACTTGGGGTACTTCAAGATGATTGTTACAGTTTGAAAGACTTGAAATTATTTCGGTGACATCACTGTTCTTTGGGTTTAAACTAGTGAAGACCACTACCAGTGGTATTGAGTTTTAACACAGCACACTGTGTTTTAAGGACAATAATATAACTTCAAGAGCTTTTGCTACAGGTGCATTATGTATTTGTGCATTTTCAACACAGCTGAAGTAAGAGTCAGTGAACATAAGACCTGTTCTTTGAACATCCAAAAGCAGCTTTTCATGGGATATTCATTGCCAGCTACAAGCACTGAAAAATTCTGAAGCTATTAACTGACTGCAAAAACAAAATCCTTACATTCATCAACCATTTCTCTCCTTGTAACCACTACCAAGGAATAGCATTTTACTCTTTCAGCTTGACTTCCTTCTGGTTAGGGTGGACTGCCTTTTACAGGAAGATAAACATGAAGCACAAATTGTTGAAACTACATTTTCAATTTATGTTATAAGAATAAACCCAAATGTATTCTGTATGCCAGGTGATCTGCATGTACATGTACTATCACCCTGATTTGTGTGGTGTGCCACTTTGTCAAAACCATTTGCTTGCAGTGAAATTTTAAATATCCTGCAACAAAGTAATTAAGTTTTATATAAGTGTATCACAAGAATTTCACTCCCTCACTTGAAACCCTTAATAAGCTGTACTAATTTAGTCCAGAAAAATCTTGTTCAAGCCTTTTACCACTGCTGCTACAAAATGTTCTCAATATTTCAGTAGGGGATCAGAATTTATTTTTTGTAGGTTCCCAAAAACTTCCTTTTCTAGGCTACACTTCATAGTGGGAAAAATACAGAAAAGAGCAAATATTTGAGGTAAAACATTAACCATTTAAAGATTGTAAGGAACATTCAAGTAGAATGAGTGTTCTCCTTGGAAATAAAAAGTAGTCTTGGGAAAGATCAGTATCTAGAGATTTCTGTCCTTGCCAGGGGCTCCTTCAGCCAGTCATACTTTACTTAGTAAATAGCAACCTTCAGGAAACAAAGTGAAATATTCTCTGGTAGCCAGAGCATCAGCAGAGTGCATTGATTATAGATGTGTGATAATGTATTTCTGCAAATGTAGAAGGCCACTACAGTTTTTACTAAAGTTTAAAGAAGTCAGGGAAGGAACCACAGAAGTGGCATTAGCAGCATTTGTAATCCATTTTGCCATGGAAACTGCTGCACTGTGGAATCCCAGTTTCCTGTGAGCACAGGTTTCTAAGAAAAGCCAAGTAGACAGCTGCTAGAAGGCTATCAGAGATCACAGCAATTCATAGTGCTGGTGATAGGAGGGTGGTTAGCTCCCACATCCTCTTCCCTCTTTATCAGTAAATCATGGCCCACTGTTAACATGTTGCTTTTTCATGAGAAGTGATTACTGAAATTTTCTTACCAAAATGCTGAGAGATTAATTCAGAATGTGTTAAAAAAAACCAAAACCATGCATTTTTTTCAATAACATCCCTTACTTCAGTAGCTTGTGCAACTTTGTTTACCTCTTGAAATATATCCTTGAAGATTAAGTATGTACACTTAGCATGTGGCAGCTGCCAAATCATGGGAGATGTTTCCCACTAAAACTGTCACTGCATTAATGACAGTACCTTGGAAAATGAATTCTTAAAAATGATGTTGTGTTTTGTGCTTCCTCTGAATAGGAAGTAGTGTAATTACTCATCCTATAAGGAACACTACAATAAAACACACCAAAGGCAATTCGTAGTTAAAATTAACTGGGCTTCACTGAGTGAATCACAGAGCCTTCTTTTTATGGCCCTGTCCTACAAAGTGATATGCCTAAACTTCTGGTAATAGGCAGGTAAGAAAAGTCACCTTGCCTGAGATGCCACCCATTCTAAGCTCATAAATAACCCATCAATTCCATAAGTGTATGGAAATATCTGGTATAGACAACTATTTGAGAGACGTTACAGGTAACAGCATATTGTACAAAAATTGTTTCAGCAAAAGGCTTCACATGCAAGAAGGGAAAAAGTGAAGTCAGGATTCTGCTAGAAGAATATGACTACCTATAAAACCAAGTAGTTGAAGTATGGTTATTTGATGAAACACTGCTGAGAAGAAATGCTGAAATAAAATTCAAGCATGCTTATGAGCAGAAAATGTACATGCAGCTGTGGAAGACATGATGATCTACAGAGAAAGGGAGACGTAGCAATAATAGACCTTCTCCAGCTGAGCTCTGACTTCTAGGAAGGCACAGATGTGCTGGGGTAGAGATTCATTTCTGGGGGACAACTGGCTTGGGGAGGGAGATTCAGTAATTTGGGTAGAGCAGGGACTTCAGTGACAATGAGAGTAAGGCTGCTCATCTTCCAGCAAGCACTGGAGCTCCACAACTCTGAACAGCCCGAGGTTTTCTACAGAAGTGGCACACACCTTCCTCCCTGGCCAGTCCCTGCAGCAGTTCTCTCTTCTAGTCTGAGAACTATTGCATGAGTGGTACTCAGGCTGAACTGAGGGACAGAAAGATGAAATCTATCCAGGCAGAGCTGAGGGAATGGAGGAAAGATGCCCTTGTTGCTTTAATAAAACCAGGAGGAGAGTTATTTTCTGTACAATATTGTGTGATTGCAGCATAATTTTGCTTTCAGCTCTCACTGTTTCATGGTGACAAAAACACATTCAGAGAGGGTGGTTTTGTTTGGTACATGAGTGTTTCATGATAGGTGAGTACAAACAAGTGGACTGAAACATGAACATTCAGCAGAAATGTGAACAAGATAGAAAAAAGAAGGATCATTAAAATGTCCATTTTACAGGAAAGGAGTTAAATTGAGGTGGGAAGCTTAACCTGGACATCAAGAAAATCTTCCCTACTAACATGCAAATAGGAGAGTGGTCATCCAATGAAAATCCCAAAAGCATAGAGCCTTCTTATTTTCCAGTGTAGACTGTTTGAGTAATATGAAAATTATTCTGCATGTAAAGGGGATAAATGAAAGGTCTTGTGCTTGGTGATGCTGGGGTTTTTTTTGTTTATTTGGTTTGGGCTTTTTTTAAAACTTTCAACATTAGTCATTCAAAGCCAAGTGAGCTTTTAGCTGAACACTCACTATAAGTCCCTCCAGTTTTATATCAAGAATAGATTATTAGAGAAACAAATTATTATGAAATACTTATTTATTATCTTTCATAGCCAATCCTAATACTTTTTTTTCTTTACTATTTCAGGGTGCAAGTTGAATTCTATATGAATGAAAACACATTTAAAGAGAGACTAAAGCTCTTCTTCATCAAAAACCAAAGATCAAGTAAGCAGTTGTATTAATTTATCTTAAGCATATTTGTGATACTTTTAAGTAAAATCAAATTCAGTTGAAGGCAACAGTGAAGTTATTAATCTTCTTCTGAGTTAAATATTTTAAACTTGAAAATCATGTGCTCATGCAGGATCAAACAATTAGTGATGTCACGAACTGTTAAATAAAATCATGATTTTATTTCTGTGTCGTGATCAAGTTGACTAATTTGCAATAATCTGGCAGCAATGCTCATTGATAAGTCGTGACCTTGTGACTAGGAAAGCAAAGGAGGGTAAAGTTAGAAAGCTGCAAAACTACCCAGCTTTTTGAAGTGTTAAGTATTCCTAAAGTTTCAAACTTTATCTGCACTGAAAAAAAAAAAAAAGGAAAGGAGACTATTGGGGATGTGGTACTTCAGAATGTAGTCCTTGTCATTAGCCTATAGTCTAACTTAATTTATAGTCTCAACACTGTAGTCTAACCTAAATAGATCTTCATTGAAATATGTGCTTAACATCATCGGCCATCATGGAAGAAAATGTGGAGGAATTAAGATATTAATCTTTTTAAATGTATCCATGCAGCTGATCCAGGTGGGTGGAAACATGGAATATTATCCAATCTTGGTTAGAACAGTGGAGCTCATAGGTCAGAAGATCAGTAACTGACCTCAATTTTCTTCTGTGTAGCAGGACTGAAGTTATTTCTCTTTGCCTTTCACATGTAAATAACTGAAATTACAATGGCTTTATACATAAAGCTTTTAGCCTACAAAGAATGAATTTCTTTCTTTGTACAGTTAAAATTGTTTCATGATTTTGTGTCTGGAAAAAGACAGAAAAAAATAAAAGAAAGAAATTTTTTGATGTCCCAGTCTGAAAATATACAAGCAACACTGGGGAGACTAGATCAATCTTTCAAAAATAAGACATAGCAAAAAATCTGTTAAGAGCTAGCAATAAATAAATAAATACTAGTTTTATATCACAGAACTTGATAATTTTATTGGCTAAGCTGCTTTTACTTTCCAAGCGTACGAAGAAAAATATTCCTCTAAAAGGAAAGAAAAAAGAAAAAAAAGGCACCATGAGTAACAAGAAAAACCCCCAAGCCAGAGCAGTCAGTATTAATGAGTTCAAACATTCCTTCTGCTTATGCAGATCTTGGTTCTTGTCCAAATACTCGGAACCACAGTCTCCCCCAAGAAAGCCTCCAAAGAGCAGCTGCTGACACTGTAGCCTGCCTCTCTCTGTTACGTGCACTCATTCAGTCCTGCACTGAAACAGGAGGAGTCTCTTGCCCAGAGGTACCAGGGAGCTGATAAACAAAGATAATAGATTTTAGACAGTGTTCAGTGAGAGCACTAAAAACCTTCCTTCACGTATTAAAGATGGACTTGCTGTCATTGAGAAAAAAAATTGTCAGTAGGATCAGAAATTTTTTTGGACAGTGTAGCTAAATCAAACCTGTTCACCAAACAGTTTTGATAATATCAATTTTGATAATATGGTTTTGCCAACCAGAGCAGTCAGTTCTAGAATTTATAAGCATTTTCTACAGAATGCTGTCCTGATCTAAATCACATATGGGCTAGTAACTTGAAATATCAACTGTTTTATTAATTTTTACCCTTGTTTAAACTGATAAACTGATAAAACAAGCCTTAATCTGTGTCTCATGTCAATCTAGTTTCCACTCAATTTCTGCAAGCAAATGTCTAATCAAATTCAAACAGTGTATAAAAAAATCTTACAAAGGTGTCACTCAGCACCCTCACAAAAAAAATTAAAAAAAAGAGAGAAGGAGAAAATGACATGGTCATACAAGCATGACTTCATGACTTGCTTGTAACTTGCCAGGACCACACACTGCATTATCACAGCCAGCAATAAGTCCAAAGGGGAAAAGATAAGTGAAGTTTCAAGTCAGGGAAGAGGGAATAAAGGATAACTATCACTAGGATATGAACTATTAAGAGCATATTTTGGTCCAGCTCCTAAAGCCAGCTGCCACTGAAATAATTCTGCTGAAAATCAGCAATAGATTGGTGACTTATGGGAAAGGAATAATGGGAGGTAATTCTAAAATCCTCACCTGGTATCCGTCACTCTGTTTAGACCAACTCTCTAAACCTCACATTTAATCTACGGAAATGCTGGCAAGGAGAGCATGAAGAATTTATAATAAAAGTGAAATTCCCAGTCAGAAGTGGTAAAACAGAATGTATCATTCTATACTTAAAATGCTTGCAAAAATAGCAAATACTTGTTTAAAGTGAGAAGGAAATGACATAGATAAATGACATGAGATTTGACATAGTTATATTTAGTTAACCAAACAAATAGATTTTGAATGTTATTATCAATTCTTTTCAATAAAACAAGAGTATGTAAGAACTTTGTTGCACAGACACAGTGAAATTGCATTCCCATTAAAAAATATATAACTGCATAACAGCGCATGATGGGTGGAGCTGAACACAAGCTCATATTCAAAACATAGAGATATTCTGCGCCAATGACCCTGCCACTTAAGCAATCTGGCTCTGAATGGAGAAAAGGAAATTAAGTCAAGCAGACGATGTTGATCCATTGACAGCATGTGAAATACAGAACAAAAATAGACAGGAAGCAAACAAATATGAAATGCTTTCTTTGTACCCGAATAATAATCGAAAACCTGTTTTAAATGCCTTCTGTAGTGTTTGTGCACCTCCTTCCCACATTTGAAATCCTACATCTCCATGATAGTGGAACACATGCATTGCTTCCAACTCACATGAGAATCCCCAGCTGTGAGGCTGCAGAATCTTTCCACCAGAGGAAAAAAGCATTTTTCAGGCCTGCATTACTTACCCAAATTTTAGCAAGGGTGGCTGAATATGTCACTAATGGCTGAGGCACACAGAGCAAGGAGAGGTGACCCAGGGTGGACTTGAAGCCTGTTTTTCCTATTTATATTTTAGTAACTGACCCAATCACCTACGCTACAGAACCTGTACTTTGCATTGCTTTATAAACAGCCCTAGCCACAAAATGCACTCCCTACTGAAACCCTTAGATGAAAGCATGGCTGATTTGAAAACCCTGCCTCCCATTCTGTGGGAAACAGGCTATGGAGATAGCCAGAGCCTGAGTTCCAGAGGTGTCAGAACTAAGATTTGAGAGTTAAGGGTTTAAGGCAGCAGGCTGAACCCCCAGTCTGTATTGATGTAGCTTTCAATCAGAAAAGAACCATTTTCTTTTGGCACTTAAATCAACATATAATTTCAAAGGATGATTGGAAACCAGGCCGTTATCAATGCAGAAAACAAGTGTTTCACACCAACAGTAACATTTAGAGAGCTAAAAAGCAGGAGAAAAACAACAGACTTCTGTACTTGCCCAAGAAAGTTAGACAATATAAAATTGGTAGGTTTTTTTTGTTTGTTTAGGTTTAGGGGCTTTTTTAAAACATTATCTGCTTTCCTAGTTGTAATAGCCCGGCAACCAATAGGGCAATCATTCATATTCCAGCAGAATTCTACAAAAGGCCTAGGACAAACAAATAATTCATGTTTTCTTCAGCAACAGCTCACAAAAATGGCCAAGTCAAATAATAGGATACCATGCTTGCTTCCTTCAGTCCTTCCCCCCCTTCAGGCATGTTGGGGAATAAATAGTCAGTGGCTAATTACTCTTGATAGGGGAGCAGGAATCCTTAGGTTAATGTTCTCAAACCCAATTGCCAGTAACAGCTGTGGGACTTCTCACAGACCACAGGATTTTAACCCTTAGTTCACTGAAACAAGTGCTGTAAAAGTCCATCCAGTTCTTATGTGATAACTGCAACTTCACAGTTAAAAGTAATAAGCAGTTTTATGTAACAAACCTAAAGATTTCACTCAGAAATGGCATGGTAAAATTCTTAAGAATCAATTTTCTATTTTTCTGTGTATGTAGTAGATGGAGCTTTAACGGAAAATTAACTAGTAGACATAAAAACTGATTTATCAGTTTTATCTGGTTTTGCTGATTGTGAACTTAGGACTGAGTAAAGTTAAAAAAAAAGTAATATTACTATAAAATGATTGTGATTCTCTCCTTAGAAGGGAATGTATGCACACAGCTTTGGGTATGCATTATTTGGGTAGTTGTTAAACCACTGAAGTATTTACATTGAGTTCAGCAGACCTGCTGAAGTATTTTCAACACAGCTATAAAGCACAGTGTCCTTGTTGTGACTGAGGCAAGGGAAGTCACATCTGGGTAAGATTCAGAGTATTCTGCTTTGGGTAGAAGGGCTCAGCCACGCAGAACTGGACTCTCAGTTTGCAAGACTTAAAAAAAAATATTGCTTCAGTGACCTCCAGTCACCTAACGTTAGTCAACCGTTTTAAATTGATTAGTAAATGAATGCTTATGTCTAAGAGTCAGATGAAAATATTCACACTAGCAAAAAAGTCTGCCGAATTCAATAGCAGTACTAAAAATTTAAACCTTAATCCTCCAATGACTGCAAAATCACGTAAAAGTCCCAAAAGTTCCATTTCAGTAGATAACGGCTCCAATTGGCAGTGAAATAAATTGCCTGTGTGATAGCAGTAAGTGTCCATGTGGATCCCTTTGAAGGAATCCTGGCCTTGTGCATTAAACCTATATTTGTGGGAAATAGTGTAATATTCTCTGATAGTATTTGTGGCCTGTCTGTTCATCTAGAATATGTACATGGTCTGTAGAACAAATTCAGTTCAGTTGTGCATTCAGCATCACTTTTAGATGTCCTGATTCTTGAATGCATAGTTATTCAAATTGAGCATTAAATAACTCCAGTTTAATATTTTAAAAGTTGGAATAGAGTTATATATTCTGTATGTGAAGCTACTGCATGAAGAAATTTTTAGATATTAATATTTAAATGCTTGCCACTGCATATCTCCTGCCTGTGGCTGAAAGTATGTCTTTTCATGTTGCTGTATCCTGTATCTCAAAAAGCATTGTGTAGTTCTGGTTCCCCTCCCAAGAAAGCAAACATTTCAAACTACTAAGGATGCAGAAAATGGCATCAGTGAAGGATTAACAGCATAGAATAGCTTTTAAAAAAGTGACTGTATAGTTCTTTACATTAAAACAGGCTGAGTTATACAGGCTGGTTATATAGACATTGCTTTTTACTACAAGACTATTCTAGTTCCTTTTATTTTTACCTTGAAGGTTGGTGAAATTTTAAAACCACTGAACTTCTTTTGTCTTTCTTTTCCTTTCCTATTTTTCTTTTTTTCTTTTTCTCTCTAGGTCTGAGAATACGATTATTCAACTTCTCTCTCAAGCTCCTAAGCTGTTTCCTATACATAGTTCGTGTGCTCCTGGATGATCCTACACAAGGACTTGGATGGTAATGTGTGAGGTTTTTTTTCCTCATTTCTGCTCTCAAAGCATTATTTAAGTTATAAGAAATAAATCATTAAACACATGAAGGATTTGTTTTACGTCTTCTGGATATTTTGAAAGAATTACAAAGCTGCTCTTACATTGTGAATGGAAATAAGAACTAAAATAACAATATTATTTTTTCTCTTTACCACTAAAATAATCCTGGCTCTCTCCTCAGATACCGTGCATCAGATATAATTGTGCAAACACATATTTTAGATGTGTTATTACATGACATTTCTATGTAAAATTGCAAATGTCTGATTCCCAGTTTATGCAACAATTATTTTTGGATTTGCTTAAATTACTTAAAACCCCAGATCCCAGAAATGGACAGACAAATATGTGAAACTGAGCTTTCATGTAGATGATACTGATGATCATTTTCCAGCCTTCTGCTTTCTCGAAACACTTCAGAAGAGTGAGACCAAAGGCACATTCTATACTCATGATGATTTATGGATATAATGAATGGTGTAGCACACCCCAAATTGCCAGTGTGGTATTCTATATCTTCTATATCATCATTTTTTTAAGTGTTACATGATTAATCACCAAATGTAGAAGAAATTGTAATTTATTTAATCCTGTACTTCTGTTATATTTATATCCTGGGAATATTGAATCTCCTCAATTTTTAATGCTAATAAGCGTCACATTTTATTAACATACTTCCTTTCACTTGATTTGATTGTTTTGTCCATAAATGCTGAAAGAAACAAAGCACATAAGAAAATACTCAGCTTAGGATGATAGAACCAGCAGTCTTCACACAATTTTAGGCAAGGGACAGAGTTTGATTTCTAATTTTCATATTTGGATGTCAGTTATACCTAGTAAGGGTAACACCAAAAAAAGCTAGTGCATGGGAGAAATACTCTGCAAGAATGAAATCCAAAGGAAAGAGAGGTTAAGAATATTTGCTTTATTCAGCAGTGTATGAGAGAAGGATATGTGAATAGGAAGTACAGAAGATACATTTGAGATTTTTTTTGGTCAAAATTTATTGTGAGAAATTGTAAGTTCTGACAAAGGGCTGTGAAGAAATTTCCCTGAAAAACAAGACCCATAAAAAACTACTTTTGACTCTACATATACCTTAGATTGTCTCTTCAATAAGAGGAAACAAGCAGTAAAGTTTTTACAAAAAGTTGTGGAGAAGAGGAAATCCATCCTTAGAAATTTAGTCTTATTAGCAACTCAGGGACTGAGCATTTTCTATCTAATCATGGTTTCTGGCATGATGCAATTCTTTCATTGTGAGATCTCTGGTGAGCCCAGATGAGTGTATTGTACTGCATGGTTCTGTCTGGGTGTGCAGGACAGGTTAGAATATCAGACCTTGTGCCAAATATACTTTTGTATTTATGTGCCAAGATGCATATTCATATACATCTGCAGACTGCTGAATGCCTCACACTTCTCCTGGCATGTCCTTCAATCCAAGTGTTTTACAATTCACCAGAGAGTGTATTTATATTTTCTATACATGTTATTCCCCTACATGGTGTTGTGGTACATCTAAGAGACTAGTTGGTGTGTTCTGTCTCTGAATAATATTTGTCTGCCTGAGAAGATTCAGGTAAGTCCTGCCTGCTTACTAAGGCCCTAATCTTAGAAGCTGTGCCTGACAAATCAATGGCACCCCATTAATGCCCTAGAGATCCTGAGGGCTTGATACCAAAACTCTTGCTTGAATGCATTCTTAAAGATGTGGTGATATGAAAAAAAAAATAAAATTCTAGGTACTGTGTCATAGCCTGGTGAAAGAAACTCGGCGTGCTGAGAGTGTGGCCACAGAAAATGTTTTCACCTGGTTGGTTTTAAAGTAACAAATCTGGGAGGAATTCTTTTCATCAGATTTATTTAATGTTTTTCAGAAATGCCTGCACATGTTGGTGTCTTTCATTTACTCCATCAGGCACAGTGGGTGTACAGGAAAGAGCCTAAGACATAAAGCATCCTTATTAATGGGTACAGTTCAGCACTGTCCCACTCAGAGCTGGTGCATATACTGTTGCTAATCTGTGGGCTGCAGATCCCTTTATTTTCTGCTGACCTTGCTTGCCAAGGATGAGGAACAATATTTGTCATCATTTACAAATGATATATTCCCACATCCTTATATGACCATGTAAAAGGAAGATTTGTGCCAGCAATTAAAGGCAAAATAACATAATGTGTATAATGGCCAATATTCTTACTTGGGTATCACCAGCTGTGTACTGGAAGTACTGCTGCATGCGTCTCCAGCCCTCCTCACGTCCTGCAAGTGTGGTTTGCTGCAGTCTTTCCTGTTGAGAATGTGCTCTTTGTATCACAGCTTGCCCTTGGGACAGGATTTCTAGGGTCTCTTGATCTTTAGTATATATTATGTACTTAGTTCGTCTTTACAAAGTATCATTTCAGTTGTCTTGTTCTT
Source organism: Passer domesticus (assembly GCF_036417665.1). Taxonomy (NCBI): domain Eukaryota; kingdom Metazoa; phylum Chordata; class Aves; order Passeriformes; family Passeridae; genus Passer; species Passer domesticus. The sequence goes on along the minus strand of NC_087480.1, from coordinate 40,270,900 downwards.
AAATTTGAAAAGAAATCTACAAAAAATGTAACCTGGAATGCTTCACACTCCTTTGTCTACAGATATGGAACACATACAGCAGTACTTTCTAAAAGTTACTTTACTTTTAAAAAATGTCTGTATGGATTGCCTTGGGTTTCAAACTATTGTATGCATTTCATAGACCACTTAATGATGTAATTAATATCCCTTTCCTCCCATATGTTTTTATGACTGTGTTCCCGTACACATTTGCTAATGGAAATGGACTTTGCATGGATGGTATGGCAACTGTCAGTAAGGAATTAAACCGGAGTTGTTCCCATCAAAACTACACACCTGGAACAATTGATTGGTGAGTTCCTAAGTTAAAACAGCAACACAAAAGTCCACAGAATGGTGGGAAGGGAACACAGGAAGACGAATCCATTTCCATCTGGAATGGTGGCATTTTAACATATAGTAGGGATGTTTCTATAAATCTCTAGTCATTACTTACATTTCTGAATGTTCAAATTGCATTTAATATTTTAATTATTTTTCTTGATTGCAAAGTGAACTGCTGGACTGAATGCTGGTGTGAGATCTGGGTTCCATCAATGCCGATACTTTGCAGAAATAAAAAAGGATGCCCTTAATTAAAAAAGAAAAACAACAATTCTGAGTAGCAGTAAATGATTAACAGGAAATTATTGTGCCACTGAGAGTGTCCCATTCCATTGGTGTTGTATCAAGTGCCTATTAGCATTGATAGGATTCTTCCAAGATACCACAGCCCCTAAGAGTTAGATATGATTTATGTCATTATATAGATAGCAAAGTGTTCACACAAAAGGATTGACAGTTTCCCACAGGAATTTAATGATTTGCTGTGGATTAGAAATACAAGTCATGTCAATACTCAGTAGGTAACTACTGATTTAAAGTTTTTATTACTGAGAGGTTTTTTTTTTCAATAAGTCTGCTCTAATTTCCATTCACATGTACAACTTTTTTTTTTTTGTCTGAAACACCGGATTATGATTAATTTCATATTTATTTCCTTACTGTAATGAACAGGTCTCCCATTATTTGGGTGAATCGAAGTTTACCTTTATGGGGATTACAGGTAATATGTAAATGACAAATTCCATTATTTCCATGTAACAACTGTAGATGATATTGATTTACAGAATTGTAGCAGTTAAAGGATATTGGAAATGTTGATGTCAGCAAGGAAATCTTGAACACCAAGTACAGCAAAAGCATAAAGATTAGCTGATCTGTACTGATTCTCTCTGTGAAATGTGGTTTTCACTAAGAAAAAACTTACTTAAGCTTCCAGATAGGTTATACCATTATATTCTCTTACCATGATTGGTGCAATGCCAATGCAATGATTGTACCTCCTTATAATACACAATTTCCTAGGAGAAGAAGCCCTTGAAAATACTGTAGAATATGCACAGTTTGAATAAATTTTTAATGAGTGTTCAGATTACTTTATTAAATTTAATTTTAAAATACTGAGATATCTATCTATGCTTGCTGTCCTTTTCTAATATGTCTGTTTGGTAAGGCCAGGAATTTATTTGAAAATAAAGCCCGAGTTTATGTAAAACTAATACAGAGAAGCTGTATTTTGATTGCCTATTTAATAATTCTGTATATTTTAATTATTTCCCAAATCATAGCATCTTTTTTTTTTTTTTAAATTCTAGATAAAGACACTGTGCACCCTTCAGAGTTTGCAGCTGTAGGCAGCATTAATTTAAAATTTAAAATCCTAGGCTTGACCTCAGGCTCCAGCCTGATAGTATCCATCCTGGTGGAATATCCCCATGATACACATTAAAATACAAATACCTTCTGTGCAAAGAACATCAGTAAATTCTTAATATCTATAAAGACTTAAGTATTTTCTTTCACTATTTTGATATTTGACTATTTAAATATTTTAAACTATTTAATACTAACTAACTATATAATCTAATTGGAGGCTGGTAAATCATGCTCAGCTGCATTTAAATCTTAAAATCAATACTTATTCATCTGTAGCTTTTTTTTTTATGCTTTCTGCATTATACACAGTAAGAAAAACATTTGCTATTCCACACATTCATAACATCTTCACAAGAAAGTAAAGAGCTGACTGAGGTTGCTTATTTACAGCTTCTTTCTCTCTCTCTCATGTGGGAAGATTTTGGTACTGTTTAGGAATAAATGAAACTCAGAAAAATAACAATATCTAAGCTTCAAGCAAAATGCTCTTAGCTGAGAGAGTTTCAGAGGAAGAGCTGTTTTATATAATCTTTTATTTTCATTGTAATTTTAATATCTATTCTCCAGAAGCTGGTATTAATACACATAACTTTTTCACTTCACTTAAGGTGTCTGTGGCCGTAATAAGTCTCTTTGAAACTCTGTTGCTAAGTTATCTAAGCTACAAGGTAAGTACTCTTTGTTACTTTTAGGCAAATTAATTAAAAAATCATGAGTTAAATATTTCAATATAAAGTTTATGTACCTGTGCCCATGCTGGTGTACAAGCAGGGAGTTGAGCAAAGCACACTTTTCCAGGATGGCATATTGTCACACAGGCAGCCCTGTTTCCCAAATTTATGAGCAAACTCTAATATCTAGAGTGGAAGTCAGCAATTAAATGCTCATTATCTTCCGTTGTAATTTGAAAACACATTCTCAAAAGCGACCTTGACTTTTTGACACTGATTTTAAGTTGTGCAGTTTTATTTGTCTGTCTGTAATTACTTGACACAGTTGTCATTGATTTTAAAGCTGTAGCTACTCAATACATATAATTCAAGGTTTAGCCTTCTAAAATTGTGCCCAGAAAAACAAAGACAGTCCTTAAAAAAACAAAACAAAACAAAAAAAACCCCCCAAAAAACAAAAAAAAAACAACCCAAAAACTTGTGTTATTCACCTCTATGATGCTATTGGAATATCTTTTCAAAATGTCTAGAAGTAGTTTGATATGAATGCAATGTATTTTTGTATTTGCATTCTCCTTTAAAAGTTAATTTTCTCTAATAAAATCATTCAGTTTTCTTCATTCCATTTTGTTCTGCTCTATCTCTGTATTTTTAGTATCTTTAGGAGAGAAATACTGAAAGCATTTGAAATCATTTACCAATGAAAATATGAAAATATTTGGTTTCTAAAGCGGAAAATATCTTGGGGGGATAATATTTTTTTTTGTGTTATATTTTGTATTACTGACACTCAGTAGCTATCAGAGCCACTGCTGCATTTAGAGACTTGTATTTCAATGTGCTTACCGAGTGATTATGGCATAAATGTTTTCCTTAGTGCCCAATAATGCTAAGAGGTTTGCAGCTGTCTGCTGTCTAAAAACTATTCTTCTTAATCCTTGAAGCATATATTATCTGAGGGTTGGGGGTTACAAGTGCAAATCAGTTACGGGTAGACATAGTCCAAAATTTATATCCTGGTGGCAAAACAGTAAAAAGCAATCACAGTTTGTGCTGTTCCTGAGTTTATTGGGCAGCATTTTATCCTCATCCATTCTGCTTGTGATTTGTATCAGTTTCAGTGGGTACAAAATATGAATTCTTGGCAAATCAGCTTCTATGAGAAGTTACTCATCAGTGTGTGATGGATGGGAAGTTCCACTACCCTGATTTCCTGCATACACCTGTCACAGAATTGAGGCAGTTTTGTGATTTCACTCCCCTTAAGAGAAAGAAGTAAAGGATTAACCTGAGGAGCAACAAAATTTGTTAATCGCATCAATCCACTCGATGTAAACACCTCCTTTCCTCTAGTCCTGTTCTCATAGTTTTACACCATTCTCTTGAAGCTAAGAATGGTGTTATTTCACCCACTGTAAGGCTTTTCTACCCAGCCAAGGTGACCAAAGGTGCCTTGGTTCATGTAAATCTGTGGCAGATGACTTATTTTATGGAAACAATTTTCAAAGCTTTCACAATTTAGGTAACTAACTTCTACAAGTCAGAGAATTAGCAAGCGAGAAAACAAGAAAAAGATGATTGTGTTTGCATTGGAGTGCACATTACTAGGATTTCACAAATAACCTGTAAAGTGAATAAAGCAGTCATTTGAGAGGATACTCTGAGAGATTGACCTTTCTGATACCTGGTCCATGACATATGAGAAATGATTCAACATGCAGAGTACTGACTGCAGAGTAGCATATCACGTTACTGTGCTACAGTGAATTTACATTTTTTATAGCTTTTAAATGAAGAGGAATGCAAAGGATGTAGCACTGTGTTGTGGTGCTGATCACTTGGATCCAGGAGTGGAAGGTTTACAGTCTGCATTCTCCCAGCCTAAAATATTACAGGAGGGTTTGTCCTTGGCCAGAATTCTGAAAGATGTCTGCGTCAAAAACCTCCATTATCAAAAGTTACCACAGACACCTGGCAATCCTGCATATGCCTGGTGCTCAGGTACTCTCAGGGCTTTGAGCAGCACCATACATTGTCACTGCAAAAGGCAGTTTTGCAGAACTCATGATGCATTTATGCATTTCCATGTGGAAGCCAGAGTCCTACAGCTGCACACATCCCTAATTACCTGGAGCCCATCCATACTGGCACTTTGCCTGCACAAGTAAATTATGTGACATTTCTTCTCTGTAATGCAGAGGAGGAAACTCCTAACATTAAAAATGAGGAAATTTTTGAAATCACAAAATGGTTCCGTTTGAAAAATCAGATTGGATTTTGATTTTACTCTTCATACAAAACCCTCTCAGTTTACAGCCTCGTGATTTCACTTTTATGTCTGACTCCAACCAATTGCAATTACATGGAAGACATAATCCCTGTCCCTGAGGTATAGTGGCTTCCAGATGTGTTAAAAATGGAGAAAGAATTATATATGGCATGGAGGTTGTATTTAATTTTTAGTGGCTGTATCAGGTGGTTATTTTTTCAGGGAAGACGAACATGTCATTGCAACTGAAACTATAATGCTCTACTGCAAATTCTTGTAATACTGCCATGGTATGTGCTGCACTATTATTGCATTACCTATGATGGAGTTCTGCTACACAGCATTAGTAAAGCTGTAAGTCACTGAAGTTCAACTACCTTCCTTTTCTAATATGCGGATTTTCATCTCAACATTTAATCAGTCACAGCCACTGTGCAGATTTGGAAAAATAGTAGAATTATCCCCTTCCTGTTGGTAGCAGTAAGCAAATTAAAAGATCAATGCCACTTCACTGAAATATGTGGGAAGACCTCTCATTTCATGGAAGCAAGATCAAATTCCAAAAAGCCCTAAAGTGTTCTGAAGTGTTGGTGGCAGAAACAGAGAACTTGATACTGTAGTCCTAATTCAAATGTTAAACACTCGATTTGTTCCTTACTTCCCTCTCCAAAACAGTTGGGAAAGAAAAAATACAAAGTAAAGATAAATGATAAATGCAAAGGATGAAAGGAAGGAGATTTGAAACCATATATGTTTTACTTGGGAAGTACATTATGATAGGGTGTAGGAAAAAGGATCCAGAGTGATCTATATTCCATATTCACATTTGTCACATGAGTTTAAATCTGAGATGAATGATATTCCTGCATTTCAGGTGTGGGAGAGACTCCCTCTGTTTCATTGGGACATCGCATGTATTTCTCGTCATAAATTTGTTTGTAAGCTGACTGTGACATTGTGTTGGTTTTTTTCCTTTTCTTTGAAGGGAAATATCTGGGAGCAAATTCTGAGAATACCCTTTCTCCTGGAAATAATTAATGCTGTCCCTTTCATCATCACGGTAAACATGTTTGAATTAATACATTTGCACATTGCACTTCTATAGCTGCACAAATACTCTTTACTTTTTTAAAATGAATTTTATTCTAATGTGGATGATGAGTTTGTGCCTATGGGAACAGAAATTTGCCAGCAATAAGAAGATAGTTTGCTGCTGGAGTGAAGTTGTACAGATAACTTTCCACTTCCTCTTCCATGGGCACAATCAAAACCAAAACCATCTAACTCCAACTACAGCACAATCAATAAAATAAACCAGATGGTTGTAGAAATGTAAGAATCACTCATGTCTGCAGTGAAAACTGACTGTGTTCCTATTTTATCTAATTATCCTGCATGTGGTTAATCACAAAGGAAGACAAAAACATTATTTAAAGCCAAATCTCACGCTAGAAACATATTAATAGTAAGTATTTTCCCCAAGTGTTTTCATTGCTGCTTGAATAGTAAAGCTCTATTCCTCATCAGAAAAGCTTCTAATGAATTTGTTAATTCTTCTTGCAGATTTTCTGGCCAGTCCTAAGAAACCTGTTTATTCCTGTATTTTTAAATTGCTGGCTGGCAAAGCATGCTTTAGAAAATATGATTGTAAGTATGCAAAGGAAATAAATATTCTAGAGTTGTGGGTGTTTTTGTATGTTGTCTTTAGTGGGATTTTGGCAGTACAGTCTAACCCTAATAGGAAGCTAACCAGATCTGTATTTAGATTATCCAAATGGTCAAGCATTACTAAACTGCTTTCTGCATCAGAATTAGAAAAAAGTAAGACATGAACTGAAATCTCAATTAGTATAAATTGTTACTGTGCCAATAAAGGAAATGGCAGTGGATGGTTCTTTTGCTATTCTGCCATTCATACACAATTGCAGGGAACTCAACTGTTTGGCCATAATTGGGCCTTGCAGCCTGTAATTTGTAAGCTAGACATGAGCAGACCTCAAGGCAGCTTGCAATAGGATCAGAATTGTGCTGGGATGAAAAAGAACTACTTAAATAATCACAGAATCACAGCTGGCCTTTCTGCACCTTCTATATTATCAGAAAACTTATAAGTGCATTTGGGTGACTGCGTTGCTGTCAGGGTACTGCATAATTCCTCTACAGAATCAGATCCTGACTTATTGGTTCAAACCCAAAAATAACACCTATTTTCCATTACTACAGAATGATCTTCACCGAGCCATCCAACGCACACAGTCCGCAATGTTTAACCAAGTCCTCATTTTAATATCTACCTTATTATGTCTCATCTTCACTTGGTAAGTATCCAAATCCCCTCTGATTCTATTATACATGTTGGCTTGCCTGGTGGAAACCATGCAGTGAAATAAGAAGGGTGAAACACTTAAGTGAAAATGTTAACTAGCACCTGTACTGCTGGGGTGTGGATGCACTGGGCTTGGAGACAGAATGTGCATGCATGGGAAAAGGAATCCTTCTCTCTCTGAGGAAGGAAATACAGATGATGCCAAAACACAGGATAAAGCAGGGGGAACTTTACATATGTACAAACCTCAGCAGAGAAGTCACTCACATGTGAAGAGTAGCAACAGAAGTATATTGACCCACACCAAGGTCACCTTCCTCTGTCTGCTGGGATAGAGAAGAATGTGCAATACCTCAGCCTTAAGACTTTGACTGAGTCAGTTTCCCCTAAGTATTACAGGGGATAGCTGTTATTAATCCAGATTACACACAGTGTAGAATGTATTAATCTAGAGTACTGATGGTACTGGATGGTAGGTTCAAACAACCAAAAATGTTGAAGAATGTTTTGCTGCAAGACCTGAGAAACTTGAATTTACATCCACAGGAAACACTACTCAATTGCCCCATGTTTACATTGTGCCAGAGTGATATGGTGTTAGCCCAGGCTGGAGGCAGATGAAGGAGACTACGTGATTACTATACAGTAGCTCTGTAGCTTACATAACATACAGAACTTTCTCATCAGTGGTGCCTGAGAATTGAGCATCATACTCAGGGAGAATACAGGGCTGTGTACGGTGTGATGCAAGCTGGTGTACTAGAGGACAGTGAAAAGACAAGATGGTTCTGTGTGGAAAGGCTAAATCACCTGTATTTGTTTTGCCAGACAAGATGCCTTTAGGTCAGCACATTGATAAAGTTTGCTGTGTCATTCTGGAGACAGTAATTAGATTTTCTCTTATTTTATTTCTCTAGCTTGCTTTTCTGATAGTCACTGTTATGTGCTGCCTAACCCTTTTGGTATTAAGTGTAACATAGCACATGGCTTTTTAGAGGAGAAGTTTGCTCTAGCCAGGCTAAATGAATGGTCCAATTTTGCCCTTTGTCTTAGGGCCACACACCTGCTTATTAACAAATGCTGCCTGTTCCAGTAATGAATTTTTGTGGTATTTAATCTCCTGTTGAACATTATGTAATTTTATATGCATAAGGACTTGGACAATTTTAATTTTGCTTTTTAGTTTTTTACAATACAAGGTGCTATTGAGTATTCCTCCACCTTTTTACCTACCTACTTAATATTTTACTGAAATGCTGCACAAGTTATGTATCCTGCTCACCAGCAGGCATCATGGTAACTGACAGTAAAACATGCAGGAAATGGCAAGCTCACCTGTAATTATGGCTGGGCTCAACAGCTCCAAATAGTACTTCATTATAGTTCATGATTTACTGACCTAGGACTGACCCTGCTAGACTTGGAAAATAAGCTAGGTGAGATGAAGACACCCAGTAACGCAGGACCAAAGGAAACAAAGCACTTTTTGACTGAGAATAGTAGTTCAAACATCTGCAGCTTCTCTAAGACTGGAGTTATGGAGTTTTGTTCAAGTGATTGTTACTCTTGTCTATGTGGACACACATAATGGCATTTTACACATTTTTTCTTTATACTACTGATTATATATTTAACATACCCCCCAAAAACCTCTATAAACAGTCCAAATCAATTACCTTAGTGTCTTTGTTTATGTTCCATCTGTTGTGAATTTGAGAGAGCGTTTAATTTTATGGACATAATTTAGAGCTTATGCGAGTTCTTTCCTGCTGAAGGAGGACCCAAGTCCACAGCTGGAATCTGTCCACTTAGGAGTGCCTTTCACCAGACTGATCTTTCATGTTTTCTGCAAAGGCAGGCAGTGCCCAGGTTAGTACCCCCAAACACGTTTGGGAGCCAGCACTGGCACAACACACAAAGCTTCTCATTCATCACCAGTCTGTTCTCAGAAGCATTCTTTGGTTCCATTTAGAAACACTGCCCTGCTCCATGTCATGCCAAGGCTTCAGTAAAGCAAAATGACTAAGCCTGGATTAGTAGCTTGAGTACAGTGCCCTCAGTTGCAGTCCCCTTAGAGGGTGAGGGACATGCTCATGGTGTGCTTTTGGCACCACTGATACCTGCCCTCATCGAGCCTCCCTGCTGACACTCAGGCCCTGGGTGGATTCAGTTGAAACCCCACAGCCCCCTTAGCTCCTGCTTGCCAGGCTTGTGCCATCTGCTGCAAGAGCAACATCAGCACTTGTGAAGCCAATATAGCTTTATAACACAGGGTTTTCTGTTCAAAGCCACCTTTTTTTTGGCAGACACATAGATGGAATGGAGCTTTTTATGGGAATTACATGATTTTATAAGATGGTATGAAGCCCAGAAAGATTCCTCATTGGCTTTGTTCCTGTCTGCATATAATAAGAATTTTCAAAATAACTTTACCCTAACTAGCAGGAAACCCACAGAAAATGAATTTCACCTCGTGCATCATTTGTAAAGCCATCATTTACATCTCCACGTCAGAATTTTATAAGTGGTGGTTACACAGATAGGCACATGCCAGTTTATGTCTTACAACTCAGGTGGAAGCTTTCCAATGAAAAGTAAAAAAATAAGTTATCTGAGGTTGCAACTGATTGGCTAACCTCACAGGTTTTAGATACCATTGTTCAGGCTGTCCTTTCACTCAGAGTATAGTAGATAAAAGCTTCTTCTGTGTTTTTGTATAGAGCTGACAATTTTCAATGTTATTACAGAAGAAACAGTAATCACAACAAAATTTGTTCTATACTCCACTCTTTGGTCTTTGGTGATAATTGTTAATGGATGTAGGGGTGGAACTCATTTGCAGGTCAGTAAATTTACAAGACCATTTTCACATATCTGTAATTTATAGATTACATACTAGGTTTTTTTTTCCTCTTACTTCCTGACTTCAAAGATAGATTAGGCTGTCCAGTGATTTTTCTTTCTTTAAACATCTCAGTGGCCTTGTAACCAGAGCAATTTTACATCTACTAAAACATGTGTGCTCCAATATGACAGACTGTTCAGCAGTTCCTACTGAGAGTTCTAGTGAGAGTTACAGACCTAGTCATAATATGTGTTGTGTCATTAAGCTAATGGATGTTTGCACTTGTTTGTCAAATGGAATACTAATTATTTCTGTAAACTGTACAAGACGACAAATAACAGTGAATGAGTATTTCAGGCATCTTTCTGTGACACAGTGAATCATCTATTAGAAGTTATTTTAAATTTTAAAGCAGTGTTAGTCATGTATCACCAGTGTAGAGTGATTAGCTTTTGAAGGAGATGGCTACAAATTCTTTGAGATGGACAGTTATTTTTTCATACTCAAACCTGCACCAACTTTGCTTATGCTTTCATGGAAAGCTCACTGAGGTCAGTCTTAACATTTTTTTTTACCCTTCAGTGCTTTCAGCATCAGAAAATAAGGATTTTTTCACAAAATAACTTACAGAATACCTGTAGAATGCCACTACTGTAGCCTCGATGGCAATTACCCACTCACAGTTCTCATCCAGAGGGAGCAGTAGGAGTAAGTTGCTTGAAAGGATGAAGACAAATCCCAACAGTGATCTAGTCCAAACAAGACAAGTAAAGACCTCATGATTTGGAACAATGTGTCCAAATTCCAAATGTGTCCAGAGAAGAAAAACCACTCAACCAGGAAAGGATTAATCACAAAAGTTTTTGGAGAGGAAAAGGTATCAGTGTTCCAGTTCCCTTTATTATCAATAAGTAGATATGGACACCTCAGAAAGTGATCTGAAGGGAGCTAAATCACCCCATGGAGGTCTTGACTTTACCTTCCTGTGTTGATTGTGACTGGAGCCTAATGGCAGTTATTCAAGAAAGATGTCCAGCCTTAGTAGGATGAAAAGTGTTGGTCCATTATGTAATGTAAAATAAAATGTGGATTTTTGGGTCTGTAGTTCTTTCTGTGATGTTATGTATTGTTGTACATCAGTCTCAGTGTTCAGGACCAGTCTCAGTTTGATTGAGAGAGATTTTCTGCATATCAGGACAGCTCAAGATAAGACTGTGCTTCTGCCTTTCAGAATTCAATTATTCTAAAATATTAAAACATGTGAAGTTTCAGGAGCTAACAGACTAAACAAGAGTTTCAGAATTTAAATCCCAGAATATTATAAAACTTTAATTGAAAGTTCTAAGTAACTGTAAATAATACAAAATGAATTATTCAGCTATTACAAGAATCCCACAAAGCACTGAAGTAATATCAGTGGTACTTTTCTTTCTCTGAAACAAAGCAGATCTGTCAGGAACCTGCATGTTTCAAACACAGGATCTCTGCTTTCTGTTTTGAAGTATTCCTGTGCAGCGCTCTCCAAACATCAGCAAGCAGATCTAGAAGTAGGGCAGTGGCACATGCAGTACCTTCCACATCCATTGGAGCAATCCCACCCTCCCCCTGCCCTGCTGCTCAGTTCCTGGAACCAGGGCAGCGTGGATGGGTGCTTTTCTCTGTGCATGTGTGCAATGAAAATTGAGGTCGAGTTCAGACACTGCTTTAACACTTCCTTAAGTGAGGGGACGATGAAAAGGCTGTGCAGCTCCTGGGAGGTCAACAGCAAAGCATTTCCTAAAATACCCACTTGTTATTTGTGAGCAAATAATCTACAAAATCAACTAAAGTTTATGTGAAATATTTCCTTCTGGGAAAAACTGTGTGCATGAACTCAAGGTCAACATTATTGTGAGCTTTGGTAGGAGAAACACATATTGAATTCTCTCTTTGAGGTACAGAAATTTCTAAGGTGGCTTTGCTGAAATCTGCTGTATGAGACACATGCGAAAACAGCATTGCCAAAAATAGTTGCCAGTTTTGATTATTGAAATGAAACAAATTCACATAAAACTGTTACGAGTTTCTTTTGGAATTTATGGGATAGCCACACTTCTTTCACCTTTGCTAACACTGGGATTTGCTTACATGCCTATGATTAGTACTTAAATGGCCAAGGCTTTTCAAAAGGCGAGCAAATGCAATGAAAAATTCCTATGAAAGAATGAAATAAAACCCACAATTGTTTCTTTGATTAGCGCCTTTTCATATTTTTATGCAACTATTGTATTGTGACAAAACAGAAATATTGCCATATACAATTCTTTTTTGGTAGCTCTGTATTTGTAATAATACACTTGAAAAATATTTTTGCATATTTAAGTTCAAGAGTTCGGCTCTGAAAAAGCATGTGGGTGATTAGTGCTTTTGAGGAGTGTTGCTAAAGATTGTAGGATAAGGATGTATGCTGGTTGGTTGTTTGTGAAAGGCAGATCAGAAATCCTGTATTACAGGGAGAGCAGAAGTATTGAAGCTCAATCAGAAGTCTTTTTGGCTACCCATCAAAGACAGTTTCTATGGAAACCTAGATAATTATACAGTGATTTTCATGCTATTTTAGTTATTAATTTGGTAGTGACATAATATTTCCTTTGTTAATCTTTTTAGATGTTTCTACATAGTTATTTCTAAAATAATTAGGTCAGCATCTTTCCCATGGCTCATGCAGGGAATTCTCTGTGCCACTGATGTAATGGAATATTTAAAACTAGATACAGACACCAGCAAAATTAATAACAATTTAAATAGTCTATTTACTGTGATCTGTGGGAAAAAAGTCATAAAGGTTAGAAGGTTCGATCTCAATTATCTTCTAAGTGTGACAGATACATTTGTAGTCATCCTGTCTGCTTAAAATAAAAAATAATCAGACTAAATGATAGCTCAGAAAGCTGCCTTCACAAAGCCTCTCTAAAATGGAGTATCAACAACATTATTTATACGCAAATTCTCCTATTTGGAATATATATAGAAATATTAAATTAAGCAATTAAACAGTGTGATTGAGAGATTTCTGTTCTTTTATTTCACCCTGGAAAATGAGTCAGCTTCATGTACTTATGATCTTTTCAAACTACAAACTTTGCCAATTTGACCAGATTGCAGGTCATTTGTTAATCTGAAAATCAGTAGTTTCAAAGTGAATGTAGATAAAGGTGGGCAAAGTTAAATTTGTATAAATTTGAAAGGCAAATTAACTTATCCCCATTTTCTATTCTCTGTTGTAGCACACACACTATCTCAGTATTTCAGTACAACATGGAGTATACCTCTATAGGTCAGGTAAATCATCCTTTTACAATTAAAGTAATTGAAATTTCACAGTCTATTCTGTATACAGTATATTCTATAAATCACTATTTTAAATTGACACTGGGAGGAATTTTCAGCCTCTCTCGCAAGGTGGGAGTCAGACATTGAAGTACTTTCTTACCTTTCTGAAAGTTCCAGTCTCTATCCTCTGAAGCATTTTTATCTTTCTCTTTAATAATTTTTAATGTCATGTGAAGTATTAAAACTTCAGTAATCAGAATATGAATATATATCATATATTCAAAACCAAGGCCCTGCCCAAGAAGAAGATAAAATGTCACTCAGGTTCTTTCCCAATATTTTCCCCAATAACTTCCAAGGGATGTAAAAATCTCTCTCAAATAAAAACTGCTGCTAATATTTACATCAATAATCTTGACTACATTTCATTAAAGATGCACTGAGAATGTTAGGGAATCACAGTATTTTGGAAAAAAATTATGGACTCCGAGTATGCAATTGGGAGAATTTCAGCTTTTATTATCATGGCATCTTGCAATAGAGTAATAATATTACCAGATACCATGACAAGCAGAGCTTGTTCTGGCAGCAGAGACCAATTACCATTACAAATGGAGGATAAAAAAGCAAATGATTTTGAGTCATATAACATTTGGACTGTTGGAAATACAGTTCTAAGACTGCATCTCCATGGTGTCCTTTCCCCAGCAATCGTATTTTGCATTCTGTGAGAGATAATAAAATCAAGCTTATTGCTAATATTAACTAATTATGGCTTGCCAACACATGTAAAGCAAGATGTAAAATTCCTCAAAGTTGGCCTAAATGCATTCCTGTCCTTGTTCCTTTGCAGGAACAAAACACAAAATTGAGTGACTGTGAGGAATCTGTAATGTCTCGGTAAAATTAAAAAAAATAAATTTAGCAAAATGTGCTTTCTGTGTCATAAAAAGGGGTTTGGAGAAAATCTAGAAGTGATTGTCCAAAGAGCAAGGATAAATAAGGAATAACAAAGAAAAACAGAATGCTTATTCCATTTAAAAAACCCAAACAATTACTGTATTTTAATATGTGCAGTATGCATTTGAGATGTGCATGTCTTCAAAATTATCAACACCTGACAAAGATTCACAGGAAAAATGCAGTCAGATGAAAGGACTTGACATAGGGAGCCAGGGAGGTGAGCTGAGCAGGCATGCAGATTATTAGCATGTCGGTTTTCTAGTAAGCTTTCCATGGTTTATAAACACACAAGCTTGCAAATAGATCCCTTGTGTGAAAATGTAAATGTTACACATGCAAAAGATGTTTGTTACCTTCAGAAAAAGGGTGACAAGAATAACTTCTGGAAAATAAAATGCTGGAGTGAAAGTTGATCTGGAGCATAACCAGAGTCTGCAGGATGTGAAATACTGTATGATCATACTGGCAAAATAAACCTTAGGTTCTGGTTTGGTTTTGGGAAGACTTAAATAAAAACAGGTGAAGTTCCCCTTAAAGGGTCAATTTGATATATAAAATAAGTGTTAAAACCCTCAGTCTTCCACCTCTTTCCTTACAGGAAGGCATTACATTTCATAAGGTTCATTTTTAAATGCAGTAAAAAGAAAAACCTGATACTCACATGCTGTCTTTGAAAATATTCTATCATTTTAGACAGTAGCAAATAGAATGCCAAGTGTAACAACGGTGAGTAACTATGTTGAGAATGTTCATGGTAAATACTTCACCATTCAGTAGCTGGCATCAAACCATCATCACTCACAATTCCTGGCTCAAAAATGAAGTTGTCATTAGCATGCAGCCTTAAAAAAATAAATATATCTTTCATTGACTGATTTATTAGGCTGACAAACTA
The DNA here is from genome assembly GCF_036417665.1 of Passer domesticus. Classification (NCBI taxonomy): domain Eukaryota; kingdom Metazoa; phylum Chordata; class Aves; order Passeriformes; family Passeridae; genus Passer; species Passer domesticus. The sequence goes on along the minus strand of NC_087480.1, from coordinate 40,255,879 downwards.
TTTATTTTACTTCACAAAGATTTGGTGTTTGTAGTGGTTTGTGCTAACACATGTGACTGTGTTATCAGATGCCATCAGTTATTCTGGTTCTCCAGTGGGCATTATGGTGATTTGGGACCAGCATAACTCTTCAGTGCTTTGTTCACTTTTGTTGTCTGTTTCACATTCCAACTATGTTTTAAGTGTGTGAGGTTTAGCAAGGTTCATATTTCTCAAATCAGAAAGTGAAGAGTTAAAAAAGTTGTTTGATGTACCTTTGGCCATACAAACAGAACTGGACACCAGCCTCCAGGAACTATTCACTCACTCTGTGTCTGTATTAAGCATAACTTTTTGGCATGTTGACAGCACATCTCAGAGGCTTTGGCAAAGATCAGGTTGAGATCATCTAAAAAGAAGGATTTTCATGCACTTAAAATGCTTTTTAAAAGGAAACAATCACATCTAAAATGCATTTTTAAAAAACCCCTTCTATATAGTTGGTGTACCATTAGAAATTACTATAATGTTTAGACAGATGTTTTTCAAGGTGAAGAGCAGAGGTACAGTCAGCCATAGAATGTCACACTTGGGTGATAAATGCACATAAAACAGTAGTTTGTAGGTATAGACTCTTTAGGGTATAATCCAAATAAACAGCACTCTGATTAGTGAGTTCTGTACTTCCACTAGCAATTAAAACCTAAAAAAAAGTTAAACATAGTAAATTAGTTGTGTTATCTCAATCTCAGTATAATAGCTAACTGTACTTATAAAGGAACTCAGCTATATCCCAAAAGCTGAACATATGCCCCCATTCTTGCACAAACACAGCTGTATTTTTTCACATTTCTGGATGTTGGGCATTTCTGCCATATAGAAGTGTGTATTAGAGTGGAAGTGCCTGAGTCTCAGCGATAAGGAACTAAAAGTAATCAGTGTTCATTAGTAAAAACTGAGCCATGGGTTGACTTTGTAGGCTGCAAATGTAACAACAGGCGTGAAATGTGATTGTCAGTTCCTCTGGGCACAGAACACTGGGATGACCCTACAGAGCAAGCAGGGCATTCCCTCCTGCTGAAAGGGTAGGGGATCACTCCAGAAACAGGTCTGTTTAAAGGTACCCAATACATTGCAGTCTGCTGGAACAGCAGGCTTTGTTCAGAACTTAACTCTTTGTGGCATTCCATTTCAGTTACTTTTTTTTTTATGTTTTAGGTAATTATTACCTTTGGCTTTCATACATGACAAGCCTTAGTCAACTGCTGAGAATGAGCACTTAATCTGCTTTTTGGTTTAAACACAGTCCTATGTTTTGCAAGTTTCTTTTCATCAGAGATGAGCAGAGGAAAAACAAGTAAATGCAAATATCTTATGCAAAGAAGTTAAAAATAAAGTTACTGATGAGAGGGCACAGCTACATATGGGCATGTACTTGCATTTACTAAAATTGGATAAATCACTGAATATTTCAAGTTGGAAGGAGCCCATCATCAAGTCTAACTCCCGGCTCCTACAGGTTTACCTAAAACTAAATCATATGACTAAAAGCTTTGTCCAGATGGTTCTTGAACTCTGACAGGCTTGGTGCCAGGACCACTTCCTAGGGGAGCCTGTTGCAGTGCCCAAACACCCTCTCAGTAAAGAAGTTTACTTCTGTTTTACCTCTCTCTGTGGCAAAAAGAAAGACTGCGGGTCATGTTTTAACTGTACTCCTTCACTTGATCTCTTTTTGTTCACTTCACTAATATTCTAAAACTATAAAAGAAAAAAAATGCACAAAATATTCAGCCAACTTTAAGGCAAATATGAAATGCTTCCTCTTGAATATTCAGAGTGAAAGTCTAATTTTACAAGTTGTAGTGTGTGTGTGTGTAGTAAGAATAAAATCTTACGGAATATTCTCCATGGGCTAAGCAATCAAGGGGAAAACATGCCAGACAAAACATAAGAGATTATACAATATGCTGTCAGTCCTAGTAGGCACAGTGATCTACCTCCTTCTTCCTCCTTGCCTTCATCTCTCTGGTGTTGTGATCATTAATCCCATTAATTAATCAATCATTAATTTCCTGGCTGCTGGATGAAGTTCCCCTTCTCACTCACGTGTCTACTTTTTTTTTGGACCATTATGACACCCCCATGCCCTTGGTTTAGATGATGAGTATTAATCATGTACAGTATTTTGCTTCCTAAACATGCTATTGTTTGTTAAACAATTAAACCTCACATTCCAAGAGTCTTGTGAGGTTTTGGATTTCAATGATTTTTTAAAAGAGTAATATGTATAGCTCCATTTGAATTTCAGTCAAAGAATTATTAGAGTTGGAAATTTTTCTTCAAGCAAGCACAATGTCAAAACAGGTGTCCCAAAGAAAATTTCTCTGACGTCCATAAAACTCTTTGTTGTAAGTTCAGGATTTTTCACTCAACTAAAACATTTCATTGAAATCACCAGATTTCAATGGAAGCCAGTGTTAACAGTGGTGAGGAGCAGGAGGAAAATGATGACGGTGAAATCCCAGAGCTTGCTGATCAAACTGAACAATACACAGAGAGTTCAAGGTGTACAAACCCTCTGGCTCAAGGCTAAAAGAATTGCTGGGTTTCCAAGCAGAAACTCAAACCATAGAGGAGTCTGCCCTGTAATGCATGATAAAATATATTGCTTTTATCTCCTCACAGATTATCTCCTATAATTTTCACCCCATTACACAACCTCTATTTAACACTTCCCCCCTTTCTGATGTTTCAGCAAACCTAAGCATTAAGTCTGGTGCTTAATTACATCTTTTTCACAGGCCAGTTGTTTCCTTGGTCACTGTCCAAAGGGTTGTCTCTAGCTAAGACTGTAGGTCAACAAGGAGGTGACTCTGAAGTAAAAATACCTTTCCAGAAGGAACACAAACAAGGAAAATTTACTTATGTGGCACATATTTTCATGTGTGCTCCTGTTTTTTTAATAGCAATTTGTTAGGAAATAAAAGAGCCAAATCATACCATATGAGTATTTAAAAAAAACCCCAAACTATATTTTAGGTCACATTGCAGTTTCCATACACTCCTGTGTATCTTGCACTCTGCAGTGAACTTTCTGCTCATCAGGAATCTGCATACAGTATTTAAATGGACAGACTGGATATATCAGTGCACTTTCCTTGGGTCTGCCCATACAGCCACCCCTCTGACCAGCTGTGTGGACACTCCCCTTGCAAAGCAGCAGCACAGCAAATGCTTCCATTTATCTCACTGCCTGCTTGAACTGTCTTTGCCTTGAGACTGTCGTGGAATCTAGCAGCTACATTGATGGCAAACTAAACACACATGCAGAGGGTTTACTTTTGTAGCCCAGATCCAGTAAATGTTGCTGGCAAGCTGCAGAGCTCTCTCTGTAATTATTGGCTAGATTTTCTATTTCTAATGTTGACAGGGAGGTTACAGGTCTGACAGTAACTGGTGGCCTTTGTTCTTTCCTGTACATGTGACCTCACTGACAGAGGTACCAACACTTAGAACACCTAGGCATATGAAAGAAGCTTAAATGATGCCAAATTTGTGCATGTAACAGCCAAAATATTGAAGGGAAACACTCACCATGAAAACAAAGACCATAAGCAAGTCAGTGTCTTCACAGGGCATCTTGAAATGCAAGAAATGTACACCACTGTCCTCATGTGATCTGACTACAGCCTTTTATCTTAAACACTCTATATTTACAGTTTCCAGAAGGAAGGACAAGTTTCCCATTACCCAAAGTCTCTGGAAATTTAGGCTGGAAAGGAAAATACCACTTGTGCGCTTTCCAAAGGGCTGCATGCCTCATGGCTGTGGTTAAAGGGGATTTGAGTCACTTGTTAGTTTAGGACCACTCCAGCCTGTATTTGTTACTGGTTTGAGTTTCACAGCAGGGTAAGCACTGCAAGAAAGTCCATTCTTCCTGAATATTACTTACCTGTTATTTTCTAATAAATTCTTTTTTGTTTATGGTGCTAGCAACTATAAAATGTTGCAGCTGGAGTAAGGTAATTAGGCTTGTCCTGAAGCAGTTGTTTCAAGAGCAGCAATGAGAGCAGCAAAAAGTTGCAGTCAAAGTGCAGACAGATGAAAGGCTGTCAAGGAGATGTAAAAATGGATGTCAGTGTAAGAATGATCCATGAATATCCTTGAAAATCAAATGAAAATGTAAAATCTGGTAAAGAGAGAATTTTGACTTAACAATAAACTTAAATCCACTTGTCATTAAAATATGCCATGACTTGAGTTAGGTTGAAAATTAACAAAAGGTTTCTGTCAGTAGCTAACAGAATATTCCACATGCTGGGTTAGCTTTTTCTTATGCACATTTAACAAATACTCAGATAATGAATCTTTCAATTGTTAGTTCAGTTTGATTGAGGGAGTGTGGGTGGTTTGCATAACAACTGTTACACCATAAGAGTGTTTCAAAACTATTGCAAGAAACATTAAACATGATGTTCTAAAGCATAACATATCGGGTGTATTAAATTAGAGGTTTGCATTTGAATTTTCCAGCACAACACATATAATTTTTTGAATATTATAAATGGATTACTTAATTTTTCTTCCCAAGGAAGGATAGGTATAGAAAGTCACCTAATTCTGTAGCACTCTGCAGGTGAGGAGTATCTGGTGGTTAAGTAGTGACTACACGATTATGTTTCCTGAGTAGTTCCTGACTCCTTGTGTGAGCAGAACAGAACCTCAGGCTCCAGCAGGCTCTTGGGTGCCACAATGTTGACACACAGAAGCTGGGCTGCCAAAATTTACTTTGTTTACAATCAAAGCTCTGGGGCCGACTGCAAGCACACACAAATACAGGTGCTCCTTTGACCTTAGAGGCTGAAGTGTGGACAGACCTGCCTGTGGAAACACACTGAGCTGAAGGCTGCCCACAGAGGGACCCTGCTTGTGCAGTCTCAGTGACCAGAGCTCCTTAATTGCAGCTCCACTTCTTACCCCACTGAAGGCAGCAGCAGGAGTAGAAAGGTTCTCACTCAGATTCAACAAATATTTGTATACACTTGGTCATTTCATAATACCCCATTCTGCTTAACAAGATGTTCTGCAGTTGCTGGAAGTCACATGAGTTCCTAGGGGGAGAGTTTATTTTTATAAGTTGAGCTTTTGCAACCATTAGCTGCATATTCTGATCTTTGGGGAAGGAAAATGCTTATAAAGGACACCATGGGTAAGTAATAATCATCATATCATCAAACATCATCATTTGGGATAAAGATAAAATTGGAATACAAACAAAAATGACCTTTCCCTCTGAAGAGAAAGTCTGAATTAATTTCTGACATGGTGGCATTGTTGTGTAGTGATAGTAAATTCATCGCCCTTACCTCAGCTTGTGTTCCAAGTTCCACAGAGCTGAAAAGTTTGATTCAAAGCCTGCTGAATTAATCCAAGTATTCCCCTTCCCTATTGTGATTCTGAAAAAAAAAAAAAAAAAAAAAAGGACAGCATTGTATGAAAATAAATGCTGGTCTCTGAAAAAAACATATCTGGAAAACCAGAAAGATTTATGTTGAACTGTTAGATGAAGAAGTGACATTAGAGTTGCAAAAATGTCAGATTGTTACAACTTCTGTCCATTAATATTAAGAAACCACAATGTCCAGTGTCTGTTCTGTCCTGTCAGAGAACACCTTGCAACTGATCTACTGCATTTGTTAGATCAGGTGTTGCCAACTAAGAACAGCAAGGGAATTTCTCTACCCATTTACTTTAAAGGTAGCATGACAACTTTCATCTTTCCAGTCAGCAGTTCTCCCTAATTTCTTTCACTGTCTTGTATGCAATGTCCTGAGATACAGTAATTCCTACAGCTTTAAAGCCTTTTATGTGGAATGAAAGGTGTACATAGCAACTTCTCATTGTAATGCTTAAATTTGATATATTTTACTTGATATATTGTACCAAATGAAGATTGTACGTCTTTAACTTTATGAAAATTGTACATATTCTTAAACTAGTGGGGTTTTTTTCCCTATTTTGTTTATTCCTATGTTGTTTACGGAAACTTGCTTTTAGAAAATAAATTAGAAAAAACCCACTGATTTTAGAAAAGACCTGAGAAGAGGCACAAGGCTTGAAAAAATTGAAGCATCTGTTTTTTAGCAAGTTAAAACCTTATCTTCAGGGCTTTTGGATGGGATTAACATTTTATTATTGGTCAGAGTATTTTGTAATTGTTGCTTCACTCTTTTACTTGCTGCATTTTCTGCATATCCCTGGTTCTTTTTGTCTGCCTCTTAATGAAATAATGCTCTTGTGTAAATAATGATTTACACAAGAGTAAGGGTTTCTGTCAGAAAGCATCAGGTTTTGAGGTCACAGGTAGGGTGATTACCAAGACCTCATTCTGCATGTATTGTCACTCAGAAGTCAACAGCCAGTATTTCCATATGCATCTGATACAGGGAATGAAAAAGAAATGCACTGTAATGTCACTCCAGTTGTATTAGTATTCAACCTGGAGTTTGTGAAAATTACATGTCTAATGATCATATGGATACTAAATCTCCACACTGAGAATTGCTGTTCCATAATGTCTAATTTTAAAATATGGGACAAAGCTGCATCTAGCTCTACATGATGTTCTAGAGAAGACTGAACACCCCACAGAGACAATTTCTAGTATGAAAAACTGTTTTCCTCTGTAAAAAGCAGGGCATTCTCCAAATACAGCATTAGTCCCAACACCATTTTCTTTTCAAGGATTTAAGACTGGCACCAGCTTAATATTAACAACTTTGGCAAACAGTGAGCACCTTTTGCCAATTTTAAGCAAGACCTCTATAAATTTATAAGACTTTTATGAGATATTACATCTTCTAGAGTGAGACTGAAGAATGAAATGTTCTATAGGTACATTTTATATTGGTGTAGAGATTGAGGAAGTTTCCTTAAGCAAATACAGTCACTACTGTGGTAAAATATGTCTCAAATGCTTGTCTGTATTTCCTGGAAATTCAACATGGTCCTTTTCTTCAGTATTTCACTGTATTTGTACTTTACCCATGAGTATTTGCTAGAGTTAGTGGTCTTTCAACAATTTTGTTGACTGATAGCTCATTCCAATTTTTCTCATAAAGAAGAAAGAAAAAATCTGTGACAGTAGGCTCATAAATTGTTAAAATAACATTAACAACAATTGGCAGTATAGGACAATCAAATAATGAGGGTTTAATTTCTAATTTTTTTAGCATCACAATTCTCTGGTAGGATATGAGGAAATTGTTCAGAGTTTTAGACGTGAGATACTACTGAGGACATTTGCTTAAGCAGGATTGCTACTCTTGTTAGTTCAGATGGAGCTTCTGTAGTACAGAAGCACTGAGCCTTTGCCACAGGATCACACTGAATCTGATAAAAAGAATCCTTGTTGATTTCAACACATTCATTAGCTAGTCCCTTCAGCCAGCTGCTGCAAACATGGCAAAGTAATTACACAAGGTGGAGCTGAAAGGTACAGGTCCAAAGAAAAGTGCTGGCAATTGCTGCCCAATCCTCAGCACACAGAAGCAGCTCTGAGTTTTGGCTCAGCCTCTGGTGCATTATTTTAGACCTCAAGAAGCTGTATGTGTAAACAATAATTTTCTCTAGAAGTGAAAATCTAGAAATCAGTTAATTTGTCAACACTGACAAATGAAAATATAAATTGATATCAAATAGACTCAAAATAATTGGTTATAAATAAGGACAGTCAATGTACAGTATTTGCAAAATACTATCCACTTGGTTCTTGTTACATCCATTTCTGTGACGCGCTTCTGCAGCATGATAAAAAACTGTCTCAGGGATTACTTTACTCTGCAGTATTTATCTCTGTAGTGCATGTTGAGACAGCTTATTTACAAACAGGAGTTAGTTTTGGCACATAAGATACTCAAGCAAACAAAGATTCCTGGAACTAGAAAGAAAGCTTCCAGTAAAACAAAGATTGAACTCCCAAAAGTTCAAATAGTACCCAAAATAAACATTACCAATCTTCAGAGATTACATGTTATTCTCTTTACTTTTTGTTTTTCAAGTGCAGTGGTTAGCAGAGTATTTGGAAAGATACTTCTGTCCTCTGGATGTTTGTAATACATTTTCTGATACTACTTTTGCTTCAGCAGACACTTAGTTTGGCTTTCTGGGGGGTTTTTAGAAAAACTAAATCTCCTCTGCATTGAAGCAATTTTCTTTTGTTGTGAGTGCCTCCCTTAGATCCATTGTGAAAAGACAACCTTCCTGAATTCACAGGGGTCCTATAATTGGCATAGAAAGTGCTGAATTGGACTTATGTTTAACTAGGGACTCTCTGTGTACTGATTATTACAGTGGTTTATTCTCTCCACAAAAACAAGTAGGTGTTAGCATTGCCTTTACTGTACATTCCTTTCCTGCTTGAAATAATTTTGTTTATCCAAGGATGACTAAATAAATTACTTAGCTTCAGGAGATGAAAGAGGAAGAGGAAGCAAACAAGGAGGTAAAAATATCAGCAAAAATATCAAACCAGACAAAATATGAAGCCTGAATTACTGCACATTTCATTATGTCAGGAAACATAAGAAATAAGTGTATTTTGACATACAGAATTTATGCAGAAAGTAACGATTAACACTTCATTTCTGAAAAAGAAAGCTGATACTACTATTTATCTAGGAATTGGGATGTATTAAAAGATGTCAATGAGTTGTGGGGAATGGAATAACTAATCCATGTGAACTTGGCTTCTTGGGCATCCACTGATGTTCCACTGCACTCTCTCTGCAGTGTAACCAGGTAATTCCCAGACAGATGGGAATGTGCGATCAATGCTGAGTAACATTTCTCTAAAGGCATAGTTGGTGAGCTGAAAGTGTAATATTCTTGGGAGAGTAGTCACAGAGGTAATATTTTAATTTTTAATTAGACTCCCTTAAAGCTGTCTCTTTGAAAATCAGCTTTTTCTGCAGGTTGGTGCTCTCTGGCTCCAATAAAGACAAACAGCAGAGCACCAAAACACCCAGACTTGGTAACCTGATTTTGGATTTATCATTCCCTTGTATGTAGGGTGAGAGCTTCAATTACAGTTTGGTAGAACTGCAAATGAGGTGCAAATAATTTTGAGGAAAGAAATAAATTTGATCAACAAGTTGTTAAAAGAGCTGAATTTTTCTTCAGCCAAGAAGCAGCTCCCTTGTTTTGCTGACTTTAATATTGTTAACGAAATGTGGGAAGCTCTGGCTCATGCCCACTAAGTTCAACGAGAAACATCTTGAATCCACATTTTGGATCAGACACATTATTTTGAAGGAATAGGAATACATAGAACTGTAAGGGGGTAGAGCTGATCAAATGAAATCTCGGTCTCAATAAATTCAATGAAATTTCTGTTGTTCACTTAGAAAAAGCTGAAATGGTTCATGGTTTATTACTTTATTTCAATTCTGCTAAAGTATGATTGGGTGGGCTGGCTATGGAAATCTCAATAGTAACAACAACAACAATTATTCATTATGGTTCAATGCAACCCCATCTGCAGATGTTTAATCTGCTGAGGGCAGTGGTGTAATAGACCTGTTGGAGGGGAACCATATCCCTGGCTCAGTGTAACTGCTGCTGTCCTGGCCCTTATGAGCTTAATTCCTGAAGTGAAGGTTGTGTGTTTCTGGGCTATAGCCACAAAAGGCAACTAGAGAGAAGAAAATGCACACAGGTGAATAGGAATAATAAAAACAAATAATTAAAAATCCATCTCCATTCTGCTTTTGAAACTACATGTAACTTAGGTGAATATTGATATTAAAATAGCTCCTTTTTCCATGCTTCAGTGCCTTTACAATATACTTCATTATTTCATATTAAAACTAGAAAAGGCTTTAGCTGAGAAACTTCCTTGTCTGAGACCAAAAGAAAGCTTCATTAGCATAATTACTTACAGTCCTTCTGTTAGTATTTTCAGGGACAAAAATATAATTATCCTTTTACTAAAAAAAACCCAAAAAAAACCCCCAGCAAAACTGTGAACATAGTGAAATAATGGAAGAGCTGGATTACAACTCCAGTGAAAAAATGTGGGATGAACTGGATAGGAATATAAATATCAGTTCTGACTGAAGTATGAAACTTAGGCAAACAACAGGGAAAAAAGCCCACCCTTTTTAGAACATTTTGAGATGTGTGAAAACTACAAATGCTAGAACTGTGAAAAGGAAACAGGGAATTTGATCCATATGTTCTGGAAATGCCACTGCCCACAGCTAAATTATATTTGGAGAACAGAACAGAGAAAAGAAGAACAACTGCTAACACTGTTATAAACACAGGGTCTCCCTGGTGATGCAAAGGTCTTCCCATGGCAGATATTAATGAGGGGCTCTTACCATCTGGATACCATACATGAAGAAATAATATTTAGTATGTTCTAGAATAATAACTGAGGAATATGATATGATTTAACAATTATCTAATTCTCTGAGGAGAAATCATCCTGCTAGCTCCAAGGGGAAAAAGTGCTATTCAGGGTGGTTCACACATTGGTTTTTGGGTTTTTTTTTTTTACATAGGTGCATATAATTTAAAAGCCTGAATTGAACTAAGTAATTCCACTGTATCAGAGAAGATCATATTTTAAGCTTGGGAAGCCCTTTGCCATGATACATATTTACAAAGTGAAATATTTTTGAAATCTGCAATGTTTGAAATAGCAGGATGACCTGTGGAGGGATTCTGTTACAGCTTCTCAAAACCAAAAGTGTATCATGCTGATTCCAAGAAAAGTAATTCCCAGTTAACTTGGGCTGCTGTTTACTTCATCTCAGGAATGTGTGACTGGAAGGGGTGAACTCACTTGCTCTGTATTACAGACCCAGCCCAGCCCCGTATTTCTGCTCTGTACTTTCAGTGAGCAGAATCTCACCAATTGCCACCTCCCACTTCCTACCTGAAGGCTGACCCTGGATGCTCTTTCCTCTGATAATTCAGTAGTCTGCATTCTCACATTCACTTCATTGCAGACAGTCAGTACCCATTTGTACCAACAGAACCCTCCCAATATGCAGCATGTGCTCTCCTAACTGGTTCACATCAGGAGCTTTGCCACAGAAAGGGCCAGAGACCAACATAAAGAGAGACAGATTTACAGAAAGCTGTATGTGCACTTTTCTTGGCCACGGCAGCAAACCTCCCTGAAAAAGTTGAAACATATCTATAAAAAATGTTGAATGGTGGCAGCTCTATACCATCTGTTTTGTTCTGGTTTAGAAAGGAATTGCATCAATCCATGATGTTCTATATACCACCTCTCCTTCACAAGAGCCACTAAGCAAAACCTAGCAACAGTTGTGCCTGTCATATTAGAATAATCAAAAATGTGTTTCTTTTATTACAAATAACACTTGAAAGTTGTAACAATATCTTCTGGTTTGATACTAATTTTTACTTTTCTTTAAAAAAATGTCTTTACTAAGCAATTTATGAATTCTGAAAATAGTTCTCTGCACATATATCATCAAGCTTGAACAGTTTTTATTTTTCATGTCTTTATTCATTCTTTTCTACGTAGTATTTGTGGAATTCAGCATCTGGAACGAGCAGGAAACAGGTTGACTCTCTTTGACTCCCTTTATTTCTGCATAGTGACATTTTCTACTGTGGGCTTTGGGGATGTTACACCCAAGATATGGCCTTCAAAGCTGCTTGTTGTCATTATGATCTGTGTTGCTCTTGTGGTGTTGCCCATACAGGTAAATGTGGATTTTTTTTTTCTCTTTAAAATTGTTTTTGAAACAAAGGAACAATTACTGAAATAATTTATTGTTACTATTATTATTGCACAGAAAATGTCAGAAAAAAAGAACCATCTCTCCTACTGTTTTTTTTCTCTTTTTCCTGCATGTTCTCCTATACTCTAGATTTATGCTAAAAAACAGGGCACTGATAACAGTTTTCAAGTGCTGATAGAAGTTTTCTGTGCCAGTCATGTACCACAGAGTCCTTCCTTTATCCTGAGATATAGGTTTGTTATTAATGGAGCAATTACAAAAAACCCCACAACAGTAGCCAGCACTTTCTTTATGAGTACAGCTTTTCCTCTGCAGGCTCTCCCTGTTTCTAATCTTGGTTCTCTCCACTTCCTCTCTTACTCTTACAGCTCAGTGCTAACTTGAAAAAAATCTCATTAAATCTGCAACTCAAGCAAATTGGGTTCACAGCTGTGTATGGAACACATGCACACAGAGCCAGCAGCACAGTTAGGAATTTTTCATGCCTGCCTAAGTTTAGGACTTCTAACAGTTTCAACAGGGAAAGAGCAATTTATGAAAATCCAAGTATTTCAAGGACTCAGTCAGCTTTATTAAATTTGTACGAAGCATTTTCCAGCTCATTAGGTGAGGCTGGATGGCAGAAACCCCGAGGTTACATGGGAAACCCTGCCAGGATGTTCACTGTTCCACACCTGGTGAGCAGCCCTTGTGCCAGCAAAAGAGGATGTGGGGAGACTCTGCATTTTTATCAAAGCTTACAGTAGACCTGCTAGACCATGAAGCTCCAAAGTTTCTCACACAGCCATAGTTTGCAGTCTCTGGTTCTTTGGCAGAGAACTAAAGCTCAGTGTGGGCAGACAGCACACAAGCCCTGGGAGGGTGGAAGCTCAAGCTTTCAGCATTAATTTTCTTGAAGTTATTTAACACTCTAATTAAATATTGAATGTATGTATTCATAGCCATATGCACCAACACAATTATATTCTCACTCAGTGAAAAATTAGTAAAATATATATTTCATTGAAAACTAAAATGTTCTCGGTTTATGAAATTTGGAATTTTCTAGGACACAGAAATTTCATTCTTAAGGTGGTTCTGATACATACTTCAGGCCCAAGAGCTCCACAGGAGCAGTAAATAACCTAGAATCTACTGGAATTTCACATAAATTTACCTATTATTAGCTACTTTATTTTATACCTTTGTAGTGATAATGGGGCTTCATATACTTTTCATACACATAATGGAGTGGGAGGCATTCTCTCCTGAGCCCTGCAAAGAAATGAAATCAGTTATTATTCACGATTCAGCCTCTCCATCCGTGGAATGTGGAGGAGAAAAAGATGCTATCACACAGCCATACAGTTAAATTGATCTCAGTATTAAGCATGTGTTACTTACAAGAGTCTTTGAACTGGTATTTGTATGTTTCTTTACAGGCTGTTACAGCATTCTCATACCTGCATGTATTGTTCACCTGACAAAGGCAAAATTTCTGTATTAGCAGCTGCTGTGTATTTATTATAATTTTAAATATATTGCATTAAAAATTATAAGGCAGATAAGAGAGTTTACAGAACATCACCTTCAGATCATTATAAAATCTCTGGGAATATTTACTGCCCAAACTAAGAGAAAATGGTGCCTCTTTCCAAGTATATTCACAGTATGTTTGTGAAAACTTAACCTTTCGTATGAGGGAAGCAATTATGTCACAATACGAGAAAAAGAGAGCTCAGAGGCATAAAATACTTAAAGGAAAAAGGTACCAGCTTTCATTCTGTCTTTTCTAAACTCCTGTGATTTAGTGTACTCCCATGGTATTTTAATGAATTTTCACCACTGTTTGTGTGTGTTAGATTCTGGCACTATTGCTGTAGTTTGTGATTACCTTATTAGAGAACATTTTACAAAGAAAAAGATATTGGGGCTAAGGGCAGCTTGTCATAGGGGGGTGAGATGAACAATTCAACATTGCCAAGTTATTCTAGAGTTGTAGCCCTCACCTACTGGTCTCTTTTCCACTGACAATCAGCATCTCTTGCAGTTTGAACAGCTGGCATATTTGTGGATGGAGAGGCAAAAGTCTGGAGGAAACTACAGCAGATACAGAGCTCAGACAGAAAAACACGTTGTGCTGTGTGTGAGCTCTCTGAAGATTGACTTACTCATGGATTTCTTAAATGAATTCTATGCCCACCCCAGACTGCAGGTACTGAGAATGGAAAAATAAACCCTAAAAAACCCCTCAAAAAACCACTCAAAATACTGTTTGGTTGTTATTGTTTTTTTTTTCTTTTAAGAAACCTTTCTGAAATTATTCTTAAGTGGTAAAACTGATTTTGGGAATAGACAGTTGAATTGGGAAGCTATACCTGTAGTAAGAAGCTGAGATACATTTTTGGATGCATTTTAAATTGAGGCATTGAGGGGAAAAGACTAAATAGGTAGAATTAGTGTATTGTTGAATTGTGCTAGTCTTTTTAGAACAGGTATTTCCATGCAAATTCCTTAGATTCTACCCTAAAACAGAAAATAAATGAAAGCTACTCAATTTATTTTCCCCATTTTTTGGGACTGGATCAAAAAATCCTCACAATTAAAAACATCCTTTGGTTTTCACATTTTTCTTTGTTTTTTGCCAGTGTTAGGAGTCACAGAATGGGTCAGGTTGAAAGGTGCCACTGCGGATCATCTGGTCCAGCCTCCCTGCTCAGGCAGGGTTGTCCTAGAGCACATTGTACAGGCTAGCAGAGATCAGATCCTCTTGGAATTGTGGAAATTAGGAAATAAAGGACAAAGACGTTGACAGAATACACAGATTTTGTTAGTGTACACATATTCCCTAGGTAATGCAAACTTGTCATATGGCTTATGCAACATCTAGAAACTTATTTCCATGAGATATCAATTTGGATTTATTATCATTGCCTTTGCTACAGACTCTCCCTTTTAGTAAACCTTCTCTATGTCTTTTACTAAGTTACCTGTGGTATCATGCTTCATTAACTACTGCAAGAATCACACAAATACAACCCTCAAATGGCTGAGCAGCAATTTGCCAAATCCCAAATCCAAAATATTCCCCAAAACAATTAGCTAGTAAGAGGCATAAGCAATTGCACAAAGAAATCCAGTTCTTTATAGCTACAAACACAAATTGAAACACAACACAACATTTTGTTAACTAAGCTGAAGAACGAGTCAGGCTCTGTGATACACTGGAAACAAAGAACAAAAGCCCTAATACTACACAGGTAACTTAAAAGGGCTCATATAGATTCCCTTCACAGCTGAAATTGAGTTGGACTCAATGATCTTGGAGATCTTTTCCAGCCTTAATGATTCTGTGCACACAGAAGCTGAAGGATACAGATGGTGCACTGCATCCAAAGCCATTTTGCTTTCTGCAGAGATCTCTGTATTGCAGAAAGCAAGATTTCTATGACCAGCCTGGCCTAAGCTCTCACTCTCCTCTCCCATGTTCCATTTATATCTCCTTTTCATTTGTGCACTTACAGATCCTTCAAACCATCCTTGCTTTTCCAAGTAGCACAGGAAGCAGTTTGGGTTGGCCCATTAATGTGAAGGAGAAATTTTGAGGAAATAAATTCTGCTTGTCAGCGTCTTATCTGAGACATTTTTGACATCTCAAGTCACTGTTGACTCATTCTCCAGCAGCATTAACCATGACTATTTCCCCTTTTTTTTCTATTTTGACAGGACTATTATGTGGTCATTTTGTGTCCTACGGAGATGGATGCTCAAGTCCGAAGGGTGTTACAAATCCCAATGTGGTCCCAAAGAGTTATCTACCTGCAAGGCTCAGCCCTAAAAGATCAAGACCTATTGAGAGCTAAGTAGGCAAATATTGACCATTCTTTTTTACTTTTTCATTCATACTTGTTTGATAAATAAGTTTAACAAGCAACAAAAGCTGTACTAGAAAGAAAGCCATGTTTATTTAGAAGGCGAAGCAAAGCTCTTTGATAGAACTTGTTTTTCTTAATATCTGAAATTTTGAACCCAATGTACAGCTTTGTTTTTTGAAGTCAAGCCTGGTAACATTAAGCAGCTGTTCTGCTATGCATACCTGAACTTTTCAGGGCCCTCTTCTTACCACATACTTCCACCACTTCTAAGAGATGCTCTCTGCCAATTAATAGTGAATGACATTTATCAAAACAGATCAGTCAAGCAGAGTTCCTCACACATACCTCCCCCCAGTGCTCAATCAGTTGAGCTGCAAAGGAATTCACAGTGAAATTCATGCAGAAGGGTCATCTCTTTAAACTCTCCAAAGTGAGAGAAAGGTGGTTCTTAGCAAATAACTGTTTTAATTCATCTGCATTGCTCTGTGTTGTAGATAACTAAAATTAAGCCATTACCTGTCTGGCTATTTGTGTCATTCTTTACCTGAGGGGAGTTACTTCCAAGAATCTCATCTGTGAGAAGCTTCATGAGCAGTATTACCTTCTCAGACTTCTGCCACTGAAAAAACAGTATTTAAAATTTGACAAGACAAGAAAGCTTTGTTCAGGATTAGAAATTTTCTTTTGGAGAGATGCTTCTTTCTTTTTTTTCTCTTTTTCCTTTCTTGCTGATTTCAAGAAGGAATTCTGATGTGGATTTAGCTGACATTTGTTCTACACATTACAAGAATTAAAATTAGGCTGTTCCCTAAATATAATCTTGAATTTCACTTATAATAACCTGGAGGTAGTCAGCTGTGGAACTGTGCTTTTTCCTGCAGAACATGTAATTGAATGTACCTGTCACAGAATAATTTTCAACCTCTCCTGAGGGAAGAAGCATAGTGGGAATTTAATAGAACATTGGATATGAAATATAACTCAGTACCCAAGATGTTTGGTGTATTTCTTTTTAATGAGAACATAATGTACTGAGGAGCTAACAAGGCACATGATAAAATTCCTCTAATAAATAAAGTAATGTTTACCAACAACAACAAAATAATCAAGAAGAGTCTTATTATCAAAATGTATCCATATATTATATGTGAACCAAAGTCAAAATAACATTATAAAGGTAACACCAAAAAGTAAAGGAATACCAGCAGCTGGGTGACTGCATCAGTAGTGAATAGCCAGTTAACAAAAAACTGCATTTTGGCAAAAAAATCTCATCTAATTTTACTGAATTTTCTTTCCTATAACTTTGATGAAGACCCTGTCTTCCCAGTACTACTCCTATGCTTGGCTGAAATTTCATAGAGCTCCCATGATTTCTTCTAATCAAAGGCACCATGAACTGGAATAGTTCATTTAAGCATATATACACAGAAATGTCTGTTATTTATCCCAAACACATTATTCTTGTGCATGCACCCAACGTTCTGCTCTCACTAGGCAAGACAAGGCTATTACCTGTCCCCTCTTGTTCATTCACCAGTAATAACTTGTGCATATTGCACCAGGCAGACTGGTGCTGTTTATTCACCTTCATACTCGTGGCAGATAAATACTTTGCAAATTAAGTTTGAGGCTACTCTGCTTTTACTACTTTGGCACAGCTTTTACTGTCACCAGGGTAAGAAATGAGAACAGACTCAACTTTGTGTTCTGTTTCTGTGTGCAAGACTGTGACTGTGAGACACGAGTTCAGTGGGTACCTGCTTGGGCTGTGACAGGTCTGTCTCCTCTCTTCCAGGATGGACAATGCTGAAGCCTGTTTCATCCTGAGCAGTCGCTGTGAGGTGGACAGGACAGCAGCTGTAAGTTGGGAAGGGAGAAATGAGAGGATGGACAGCTTTTACTGTCCTTACTCCTTCTCAGCCCTTTTATATGCAACAAGGGCAGAATAACATAAAAGTACTCTCATGGTAGATATGTAGATACATTTATAACTGGGCATTAATCACTTCCAAAAATGCTACTCTGTCAGTATTCAAAGTACCTGGACTGCTCTAGATATTCAATTTAATCAGTTGTATTTATTAAATCAGAAAAGAGACAGGTATCAACTGACTGGTATATTCAGAACTAATGAAGTAAAGCCTGAATTCAACTTAATAAATAAATTTGTGACTAATACAAGTAACCAGTATATATGAGACTATGTGACCATTTTTCATATTGGCCATTTTTAAAACTGAAAAACTGCTAGATTCTTTAAATAAGTTTCCATGGGTTTGCCCATGCTGCTAGTTATTTGCAGTCAGGTAAGTTACTGTTCACAAAGGAACACTGTTAATACAAACTTCTGTGCAGTGCATCTGTGCTAAAAGAATAAAAGTGTATGAACTAGAACTCTTCCAGCTAATGAAATTATCTACTGATCACAGATGTCCAGAAAAAAATTCCACTGAGGATGGATTTATGAACATTACTTGAAATTTTTCACTATGTGCACTACAATAAATTATTGCAGTCTTGCCTCATTCAGTTCAGTCCTGAACTGCAAAGGGGTGCAGTTTCATCCTGAGTCTGAATATCCCTGAAGATGCTTATAAATTGGCTAACAAGACAGAAACCAGTATTTATAATTCAGTAATTATGTTTTACGTAATCTCAATTAAAAATACTGTTTTGGTGCTACATTGTAAGAAATGGCAATTATTTTTCTAAATGTTGAAAAGAGATATAGTAAAAAATGGGAAATGAGAGCTTTGCATGATATCTGTAGCATTGCTTAATCTCTATCACTTACTACTTCATCTGCCATCAGAACTTAGTTAAAAGATCTTAGCTAAAGATCCTGTTCTGGACCCATCCCTTGCAGAAATTCACTGAGTTCCCTGAGACACAAACCTGTGCTCCTGCTATAACATTTAAACTTACCTACCTAAGGACTTTGAATGTGATTCATCAGCAATAGACTCCTGAAAATACAGCAGTGAAATCCACTGAACTGGCAGTAAGTAATCTCAGAGTAGTCAAGCAAGGCAGAACTACTTCTTGGAAATGACAGAGTGTCTGAGGTATTTAAAATTAAGAACAAGCAAGAGTTCTTGCAAATACCTGGAAAAATACCTGTAACTTCTAGGAAACTGAACAATTCCAAAATAGCCCTACTGTCTTATCTAAATCAGCCACAATTTCATAATTTAGAATAAATCAGCTACATCTCATTTCACATAATGTACTTGAGAGTTGCACAGTGGTTACAAATGAGAAATCCCATAAAATCAGTGTGTGATTTACACTGCATTGAGAGGCTTTATGCAGCATTAAGGACAGCAACACCACCAGTCAGCTGTTTATCTCTGCTCATAACTGCTTCAGAATTTATGCAAAGAAAAGACAATTTTGAGCTCTGCTGGACTGTGCTGCAGGGCAGGCAGTGGGCTCTGCATGGAGCTCCCAGAGCTCCCATCCATTGTGGTTTGGCTCTGGAGCCATGGCCCACTGCAGCTCTTCGTTTCTGCCCTCAGGAAACATCAGAATGGTACCTGGCACACTTCAGCTGCCACTACAAATCTCATTTCTCTTTGTACCTGGAGCACACAAACAGGCACCTCTCACCAAAGACTCTCTCCTGGTCTCTTCCCCTGGGCCACAATGACATCTCAGGGTCAGTGGGATCTGAAGCCTTGAAACAAGATGTCACCTCTCTGCCTTGTTCTCTCTTTTGCTGTCACATTGCCTTTTCACAGGGAATGCAATTATTTATTCTGCAAGTAGGAAGTTCTTACATTTTTAAAAAACTATTTTGTCTTACTGCCCCCTAGGGCTGTGAAATGAGATTTCTTGTATTTCTTACACTGCTCCAGCCACATGTTAGTTTACAGAAGGTTTGTTTGTCACAGGGCTGAAGGAAGTTCAGCTGTCATCCCAGTAACAATCTTTATAAGTACCACTGGTTTTCCACCCTGCTGTTGTTGAGACGCTGACAAACTGCTAAAAGAGCCTTGGATCCTCTCCTGTGCATGACAGCTGTCAAAATAAAAGGAGGAGATTCCTGACCAGAAGAGCTGTTGTTAGTCAAGTGATTTTTTGAAGCTTGTGAGGGTTTTTATCCCCCCAGCTACAATGCTCAAGCAGAGGATTTACTCATTTGCCGTGGATACCCCTGGCTGTTCGTTGCTTGCTGTTTTGTTAGTTAGTAACTTCTGGTGACAACACTTTTGCTGTTGCTGACAGCTTTGTTCTGAGGCTTTCTGAAAATTCAGATACAGTCCAATTCAAGCTTGCACCATTTTTCCCCCTTTCATTAATTAAATTGTGTGACTCTGCTGTACTGGCAATCTAAATTACAATGGCTTAATGGCATCACAATATGGATGTAAACATAGCAGGATATAACTAATTTATCAAGTTACTTGTGGCAAAAAAGAGATTCAATGAACAGAACTACTTTAATATAGACATTAAATGCATTTCCTTGAGTTCTTATGATTTAAATACACCTACTTTAAAATTTGAGCTTTTCATACATGAACTTAAATATCACCTCTATATTAATCACCATTTGTATCTCTGGTAATTTTTGATCACTGACTGCAGTTCCTTGTGTGAAGCTCACATAGAAGAGAATATATTTTTTCACTCATCTTCCAAAGACACAAATATTTAATAATGAGAACAGAAGCATAATTTTGTTTCAGTTACCTCTGTTTGTTGTGTGTACATACATGCTATATATTGGGAGAAAGATGAATGTTTTTTAAAGTGACTGCAATATAGCATAGAAATTGCTGTATTTTAAAACAGAGAGCCACAATACTGACTGAATCTAAGAAATCACTTAAGGTGCCTACCTGTATTTTTCTTTCTCTCCCCTGGAGTGCTTCCTCAGTCTGGAATTTGGGAGAATAACTGAGCAAAAAACTTGGGAACCAAATAAGCAGCTTTTGTACATAAACACATGGATATACCAAGTGGAAGGAGAAAAAAAGAAACAATAATGCAAGGTTATTAGATTAACAGTGCATACCCACTGAGTTGATCTATAGGTCTAGGTTTGTTTGAGTTTTTAACAAAATAGTGAAATTTGAATGGTTTTATGATGAAATCTTCATTCTTATATTTAACAATCATTGCACATTCTGATAAAACCAGGCTTTAAAAAAAATTAATTAAAAAATCCAAGAAAATATCTAACACAGAGATAACTATATTTCTAGGCATGTAACATAGCTGTGTGACAGCCATCTAGAATATTACCCAGTCATTTGCTGCTTCTGAGCTGTGTTGGTGTGTCATTACCTTAAGAAAAACAGAAAAAAACCCAACAGCACACACAAACAAAATCCTGAGGAGGGTAACATGCCATATGTTATAGAAAAGTAAAAAAAAAAAAAAAAAAAAAGTGGCTGCATACAAGGAAAACCTACAGCAGGTTACACCCATGGTCTTAAATCTCCTGACTGGGCAGAGCAATCCTAAATCTATAAAGCTACTAATAAGAAAAATGTGAAATAAGATATTTTGCCATCCTCTTATGACTCCATTTTAGTTTTTCTAGTAGAAAAACCTGCTAACATCTCAATTGATAATAAAATATTATGGTTTGAAAATGTCAATTACACTCTGTTCCAGGCAGAGATTTTCCGTTGTGTTCACAAGTCTGAAACCTTTTCTTACTGCTGATGCTGCAAACATAATGAATCATTCTTTATATTTTATCTTTAAATACCACCAATTTCATGACTAGGCAAGGCATTTCAATCCAGGAATGGCTTCCTAGATACTGCTCTGAAATGTTTCTTTTTGTTTTGAAATAAATAAAAACCGATGGATGATACACTGGAATTAGTCTTATGTCACAAAATTCAAAATATGAATGAATTATCACATAGATGACTTTTATGGATAGCAGTATTCACCCTGCAGTTAACTCATTCTTGCCATGTGGTAACAAGAATAAAAACTAACAGTCTGAAAAATCTCTTGGAATCTTTGGTTAATAACTGGCTAAATCCTCACATCAGTTGTGCAAATGTTTTAGTTCCACAAAAATTCAGATCTGCTTTTAATTAAACTGGTATTTTTAGAACTACCCACAATTTTAAACTCTCATTTCTGATGTCATCATTTAATGCTAATTTAATTATGAGTCTCTTTGGGAGGACATCTATGCTACATAATTCTTGATTAATTAGACATGACTAATCACTGCCATCTTAAGTTTTCACACAATCATTCCATATCCAAATGCTACCCCTTTCCAAATAACACAATCATTAGTGTTTGCAGAAAGAAAGGAGAGGTTCAAATAGTTCCATATTAGTGGAAGATTGCTGGAAATTAATAAGTAATAGTAATTATATAACTTGCACATAAACATCCATACCAGCTGGTGCCACATGGCTTAAAATGAGTTTTCTTCAATGGAGCAAGTCTGATAATAGATTCCTTTTCTAATCTGGTTATTTTTATTTCATTGGCACTCCCTTGTACTCTTACTTCTAGGATCACCAAACCATTTTAAGAGCATGGGCAGTTAAAGACTTTGCTCCAAATTGTCCTTTATATGTTCAGATACTGAAGCCTGAGAATAAATTCCACATCAAGTTTGCAGGTAAGTAGAAGATTGCTGTCATTTGAAGCACTTGTTAGTGTTTGACAGTTTGTTTCATGAACACAACAAAGTGAGAATCCCTGGGCATATTTACTACTTAGAAATGGATTAAATGTGCAGTTTTGTAAAATAATACACATCCTAGCCATGGTAAAGACTTACTTACAAGCACTTTTGATAATTAATAATTTTATGCTGTATAATATAGAGAGTATGATTATTTGATGTATAACTACTCCTTTATTCCAGATCCAGGTAAGCCTCCAGCTTACTGTACCCATGGCTGTAATTAATTTCTGTGTACTAAAACATAGTTACTAAGGGCTGTATAAGAAGATCTATTCACATTTAGTCCAACAAATGATTGAGGGAAAAATCTTCTCATTGGACTGTTTTTTACCAAGTGGTATGGAAAACATTATTTTAATTACTTGCAAATATTTTGGAAACAGACATTTAATTTAATTCGGTATCCAGTAAAATGCATAAACCATGGCGTAAAATGCAAAATGATGTTAAGTAATTTTACTCCTGTAAGATGAGATTACCATCTTTTATTTGACAAACTATTTCTCTGCATTATATGTTTTTCTTTCTGTCTATATCCAAACAGTCACATATGTAAGTACATAGATGTACAAATGCTCATGTGCAAAAACACACAAATACTTTTGGAGAAATAGCTTTGAAGCAGAAGAGGAGCTTTCCTTTTCAACTGCAATTTTGAAAATTCTATTTTTGTGAATGATATTCCAAGGAAGGAAAGATTGCTGATTCATGCAAAAATAAAAACAACTCTATGGAAAAATATTAGTCTCCTCCATCATCCCAGAATGTGATGAAAAAGTAAATTCCAGCAGAACGGCTCCAGAGCAACAGTTAAAAGCTGTAATTTCAAAAGCTACGGAATTTACCACTGGGTTAGAAAGAAGAAAAAGCCCCATCAGTAGCAGCTCTGAAGTTATAAAAGTGTAATCTCAAGCCATGAGATGGCACAGAAGGGAATAAGGCTCATGCTGTGATGAGAATGATGGTGCTTTTTCATCTCCCCCTTTAAACCAGCCAGCACAAACATAATCCCTGCTCCCTTAGCCATGGCTGCTTTCCTTTATCAGTAACTGTGTTAATTTGTTGTTCCAAATTATGCTTTTAAGAGGGTTTCATTATTCCTAATGGCTTGTCTCTGTAGGAGCTTATATATGACCAGACTTTGAAAACAGAGGCAATTTTTCATGTCTGTTTGAAGTGTTACAGAATTTGGACCATATTAAAAAAAAAAGCCAAAACACAACAACCAAATAACCCAGAAAACCTCTTTTGGTAAAATTTCCTTCAGCGGAACTTCAGCATCACCACTGGAACCATGACAACAGTATTTGTTGGCATACATTTTCCTGAGAGGATCCCCCTTTGGTATTAGTGTCACCCAACACTTCATCATCCTGAAACATGTACCCAGTGGGGGCTGCAGACTACAGACCTGTCCAGAGTGTTTACGAGTGAAATTTGTCACAACCATCTGGAACATTTTTCTAAGTGCTTTTCCTATTATGATTCAGGGCTGCTTTATTACTGCCATAATGTAAAAG
Source organism: Passer domesticus (assembly GCF_036417665.1). Classification (NCBI taxonomy): domain Eukaryota; kingdom Metazoa; phylum Chordata; class Aves; order Passeriformes; family Passeridae; genus Passer; species Passer domesticus. Next base: position 40,232,064 of record NC_087480.1, on the reverse strand, counting down.
CTTCTTTTAAATCTGATATTCCTTGAAAAAAATGACTCTTTTCTTCTAGAGGTTTCCCAAAACAATACTGGGCATTTTTATAAACCTGAAATAGTCAGTAATAGGATTTCTTCTTCTTTTTTTTTTTTTTTTTTTTTCATTACACACAGGTTTAGACACTACAGCTGTCAAAAATGAAGTTTTTGAATTTAGAAGAAATACAACCAAATAGTCCTCCTAAATAAAGTTTAACTTTTAACTACATTAAAAATGTATAAGGCACTAGAAGCCCAGTTTCTCAGCAGCTTATTTTAGGTTGACCAGTCCTCCTAGATTGCATGAGGCAGTCCTGAAATTCAGACACTGACTGCACGTTCCTATAGGAGTAGGGAGCAGTATATAGGAAAAGTAATTGTCATAATGTATTCTCATCCTGTAAGATGGGAACAAGATTTAAATATCTTTCCTGTCTTTAATGAGAGAATGGGAGCTTATTTTTGTCCTGAAAGCAAGAGAATGGAGGCATCTTGGCCAGGCTCATATGACCTGCCAGAAAGTCAGGTTTCCTGACTTTCCACCTGATGTCACACATACATCCTTGCATTCTGTGACTTCTGATTTTTTTACAGTGGATTTCAACTACTTTGTTTAAAATATTAACATACTTACATTGCTACAGCAGCATAAATGTTTGTCCCAGCAAAGCCCTTTACGAATTTAAGGTGTGAATGCTTTAAATACACTGCCACTATTAACATGACAGTGATCACATGGGCAACTGTCTTATCTCTTAAGCTGAAATACTTTGGTTTCTCCCTAGTGATTTCCAATATAAAAATGCCTTGACATGCCCAGTTTTTCTTTCAATAATGCTGGCAGCTACATTCTTAATATTCCCACTTTTCTTTCAAACACACAAGGCTACAAAAGGCCATGTACCCTTGGTGCAAGCTCCTGGCCTTGTATTTCAGCACAAATGGGAAATAAAGTGAAGATTATCCACAGCAGAGCAATATATTTATTCAGAATTCAGAAACTACTAAATTCCATATTTTCTGAGCTGAACTTAGAACTTTCATAATTTTGTGTGTGTGTGTGTCTGTGTGTGTGTGTATCCTTTACTTTGAATATTTGGAAATGATATATAATTACAATTCCAGGAAATGGGGATACATTTTGACATTCCCTATCTATTCAAAATGCACCCATGAATTACCACAGGTTGTTGAAGTCTGACATCAAAGCTTCAGTAGTTTATTTCAAAGAAACATAGTCCAGACTCACCTAAATGGATATTGAATGCAGCGGATGATTAATCTGTCCAATTAGAGATAAAAATAGTCTAGAGGTAATGGATGGGCATTTTTCTCTATCAGATCTGGTAGTGGTCATGTTAACTTACCAAACTGACAAAAGTAAGGTTTCTCAGAATAATTGTGCTAGGTCTGGGTCATTCTTACCACATGGCTGCTGCTGCAGGCATAAATCAGTATTTTGAGTCTGTTTTATCCTCAGTAACATCACAGAAACCATAACTCACCCCACTGCATTACTACATCCATTTGAGACAGACTTAGCAACAAAACTGCTGTCAAAATATATTTTCAACAGAAACAGCAACTTACGGAAATTCTATGTGTAATATTTCTTTAGTATAAACTCAATCAAAATACTTCTTTTTCTGGCAAGCTGATTTGACATATTTAATATTCACTTCAAGACAAACTGCCATTTCCTGGGCTGCCTCACTGTCACACTGGATGAGTAATTTGCTGATTCTGGTACCTGCTGTCAGGGGACACGACTGATGTCCCAGACCTGAGGAGTGGGAGAGCTGTCATCCAGCTTCCTCCCTGCTCACTTCCGAGAGATGCAGCAGATAAAGTTCTGTGTAATCCTCCTCAATACAAGTCCGAGCATACACAGAAAACACAGTTAACTGTCAAATAATTGGAGAAATGAGCAAGCAGTTTTGACCTGGTCTATGTCTAATACAAGAACTTACCTGCAGAAGATCAAAGTCTCCACAAGTCCACCTCCAAGGCTCCTGTTGTAGAAACACTTGACAACACCATGTGAATCTCTTACAGACATGATTGAGAGGCTGTTGGACGACAGCAATCTCTGTTTGCTGTCTGCTGTATTCTTTGGTAACATAACATTTTCCATACTCATCTGCCAAGAAAGTTCACCATAGATGTTAGAGAGTAGAGTGCATGTGGAGGACTGAAGTTACAGTTTTCATCTTCATTGTGCCATCATTTGTTAACTTCCATTTGTATATATTTAGGCCAGCATGTACAATTGGGTTCAAATACAAGATCTGAAATAACAGATGATGAAATCATTACACTGTGTATTTTTAATTTCTTGTATTTTCAAAATGTTTAGCTATAATATGACAACATTCCAAACAAAAAATAAGGGAGGTTATTTGGCAAAATCCTATACAAATTTTAAAAATAGCAAGAATTCTCTTTCTTTCTGTGTCAGGAAGTTGGTATTCACTTCCATAAATCTTTGTCATCTCACTAATGGCAATGAACTGCAGATACTCCATTCAATCACAGACTGTGCCTTACCCTCTCTAGTTTGAAATTCAAGTAGGTTTATTAATGGCATATGGTCAACTAAAAGAACATATTTCTATCTGAAACATTTTCTGCAGAAAATATTTAATTGCTACAGCGGAAATATATTTACAGGAAGAAAAATCTTATTTTGTCCTACATTTGACAGTGTCTTTATATAACTAAATTCATCCCTTGCCTATGACATTTAAATGGGCCCTGATCTTCAGAAAATCAGAGAATTAATTACTCAATTCAGTAGTAAATGATTCTGTTACTGAAAAGCCTCTAGATATTTAAAAATAAAAGGAACAGAGAAGGCACAATATGCCTTCACTTTTATTTTCAGGAAGTTTCATGCTTATAGCTATACAATAAATTCTGTCAGGAAAGCAGCTTAGAGAGGCAAGGTGGTTCTGAGGATTTCAGTGAGGTGTGGGTAAAACCAGAAGCAGGTGAGCATAGTTCAGGTCTAGCTGGGGAGGTTGCTTGCCTGCCTTTACTCAGATATTTTCATGTGCCTATGTTTTGATCATCAGCTGTATTACTTGTAATATTATTTTTCATTAGAAGCAAATTCTGATCCCATCAAAAGAACCAAAGAGCAAATTCAGAGGGGAAAAAACTGACTTAATATTAAATGCCTTTATGGTTTTACAAAAAGTCTCTGACTTTGTTTCTACATTGACAAGCAGTTAAAAGTTTTGTGTTTGTCCCTTTTTATAACCATTTCAATTTTCACAGGTATATGAGAATTACATTAAAGAATAATTTCTGTTTCCTAGCCATCCATGTTGGATAGCCTAGATAGGAAAAATCACACACATCTGATTTCCAAGATTCAAGCAGAAAATGAAGATCTTGGGACTACTTTTGAATGATCCATCTTCACCATTGTCCTAGATAAGGAAGGGATAATTCTGTTCAGTTCAAAGTATTTTTGTAAAACAATTTGTATCCTTCTTTTTTCCCTGCAGATCATGTTGTATGTGAAGAGGAATTTAAATATGCTATGCTAGCTCTAAATTGTATATGTCCAGCTACTTCTACATTAATCACTCTGCTGGTTCATACATCTAGAGGACAGTAAGTATATACTACTTTAAAAAAAAACCCAAACAACTTGAAAAAGTCAGAGCTAATATTTGGAAAACAGCTTACCCTGAATTCTCACACAACTACAGTTTTAAAAAAGAAAATGGAACTTTCTACACAATAAAAGCATCAAAATGCCTTACTTAAGGCAGTACAGTTTTGAAGAGAACACCCCCTCCCACCAGAATTTAAGAGTTAGTTGCATGCTGTTGTGCCACTTCCACGATATAAAATACGAAAAAACTGTATTTCTGGTTTAGTAGATTGAAGTGTCTTTATCAGAAAGTTCTACTTATGAGCACTAACAAGTCCTAAAAATACATATTCTAATAAGTAAATTTCAAGGTATGTTTCAATGAACTAAAAAAAAAAAAAGAAAAAAAAAAAAGAGGTTTTTGATGACATATGGTATTTGCTCTTCTGTGCCTGTATGTTAAGAGGCAAACAAATATAGATGATTTTTATTTTTAACATGACCACAGTGCTGGAAGGGGTGCAGAATTATGGTGTCTCTGCAGACTGCATAGTCACAGTAGAACTTCCCTCAATTCACTAAAATAATTTTACCAGATCTGGTGTATCGCTTTTATGCTGTATTCTTGGAATAATAAGGTATTCTTGATTGAAATGTCGTGGGCACACAGCTGCAATAAAGAGTGACTCTCTAAATATATTTGTAGAAATGGAATAGCTGCACATACACTACATAAGTCTTGTAACATGCTAACTTCTTTTTCAAGTAACCATGAACTCAGTATGTGTTTATTTATAAGCAGAGTTATTTAACCTTCTATATGACATTTCTAGTATTCCCTTTTGCCCAGAATGGGGAAAACAGAAATTCATCCTAGAACTGTTACAACTGAGAACAGCAAATGTCAAGATTTTAGTGGCACTGTGCACTAGAATCTCCTAGAAGAAACACAACAAAATGTTGTTTGGATACCTGCTGAGCACTGTGGTGAAGTACATTCTTTATCCATTTTGTATCTGCCTACCTTTTAATGCTGTGACATGCACAGAATCCAGAGCCTGTTCCAGTTATTTCATATTACATGCACATTAAAAGAAGAGCACTGTTCCTAACAGCTGTCAGGGAATTTTCCTTCAGCACTAAACCAAACACACAAAAGAGAAATGTTTTCTGCTGTACTTAGGAACTTCAGCATTTCATTGCTTAACACAGTCACATTGATCATTTACAGATTCCCAACTGTGATGCAAAGTAACTGTCACAGAATTCAAAAGTGCTTAAGATTTCTTTTGCAATCAGAATTAATAGATGTCACCAGCATAATAAAAGTAACTCTTTTCTAGTCTGGTCATTGTATACTAGGAGCAAAAAGAAAAAATGTTTTTGCACAAATAGTTGTAGCACTACTTTGAATCCAGAAGGATTAAAATAATGGGTGTTTCAGTAAGAATCTACAATACATGTTACTGTGAGAATGCTCTTCTATATTTATACAGAAAGACTGAAAAAGTGAAAATGTCTAGTTATTATTTATCTAGTGTAGTCAGCACTCTTCAGAGCATTTTTTTCTCAGACAGACTTCAAAATAAGGGCATTTGTCATTGTACTGCAGACATAAAGCTACTTTGCATTTGACCAATTTATAGTTCAGAGGGGGTTGGTTTTTTTTTGCTTTTCCAGATGTATTCTGTTGTTGAACAAGAGGTAAATTAACTGCTAATTGTTAAAGTAGGTGAAATTGCCATTACTTATGCATATGAAAGATGAAGTCTGATGAGCAGTTGAGTTTGGCTATGTAAAAATATCCAAAATTCAAATCTTATCAAAACATCCAAATATTATCTAGGTGAAAGCAGATTATTTAAACTGCAAATAAAAATTTCATATACATGTATTTATAAACCAAACGCTAAATTAGAGCTACATAATGAAAATAATTTGTTATAATAGACTTCAAATGTTAGTGGTGAACTGCTTTCCTTTACATTAGTTCCTGTTTACTTATTCTTTTATTATCATGGTTGCTATTAATACCTGCATTAAACCTTACGTAGGACTCAAATTTTAAATACCTGTTAAGGAGGTTCAAATAATCCTGTTGTCTTCCCAGCTGTTTGTGGAATTCAGAACTTTAATCTGTGAGACACCAAAATTCTACCTTGAATGTTATTTATAATCTCATTATCAATCTTAATTAATAATCTTAACATTTATCTTTCACTGTTACCTGGTTATCTAAACTATTAATGCAACTCTATTAGGATTTGTTTGATTATACAAAATACTGGAAGAAAATAACCTTTCTGACTTGAAGTTAATGTGATCTTTACAGTACAGCCCCATGGGAAGCTTTCAGACAACTCACTGGAACCAAGCAGACATTAAACAGGTGACCATTTTATTTTAGGGGGAAAAGTGAAATAAGGGAAAATGTTCAGAAATTGCATGGCTAGTTCTGCTGTTCTATACCTAGTACAGTATTTATAGTGCTGCAACAAAATGGTTTACTTATTTTCATCTTGAAACAAAATGTTTTCATTATGAGAGTGAAGAAACTTGGTAAATGGAAGAAAACTACAAATTGTGTTAAGGTATTGAGAATGTAGAAATGAGCATTAAAGGACCATGTCCCGGGATCTTGAGATCTTCACTCCAAGTGGCAAAACACAGGACACACCTGTCAGATTAATGGCATATCTGCACATATCTGTGTATGTATGCATCAGCTAGCTCCAGTGATAATCATGCAGGCAGAACTTTGTTTCCATGTGAAACTTAATCAAGAAGTTCCCCGGAGCTCCAGGGCTGCACGTGTTGGGGTTGCTGAGGTTTGGAAGTTTCCACTGAACTGTTTGCATTAGGGGCAGCAGCTGCATAGAGTAAAGGGTGATCTGCTTTGTAATTTATTGTCTTGCACTAGAGAAAAGAAGCTATGTACTTGTAATAGGCTACAAGACACAGGAACCAAAAATACCCACAGGGTGTAAAGATCAGTGATAAGCAAATGAGAAGAATCTCTCTTACAGATCAAATGACCAAAGACAAATGACTCTTTCCTACCTAAGTTGTTATTAATGGTACTCAGACAGGAGCCAAAGAGTCTGCCACAAAGCATGTGAAGAAACTGTCTTTATGAATGTAATGAGAATGCTGCTGTCATCTTCAAGCTGCTATGAATCTACTTATTATAGTGCGATTTTAAAGTAATTGAGCCACCTCTCTCCTGATATTAAAGTACATACTCATATATGTCTATTACTTAGCAGAAAATGCTCTTTAATACATTAAAATAATCTCTGTACTTACAATATCTCAAATACTTCTTCTGTACTTTTGATCTCAAATACTTTTCAGATTAGCCTGTGGGACCTTTTCAGTAGACATTTGTAGTTTCTATTTACACGAAGTACCATTCTGATTAATAAGAATTTTGCATTAAGTGTTAAATTATTCTCTTTGTGATTCAGGGAGAGTCAGCAATCACCAGAACAATGGCAGAAAATGTATGGCAGATGCTCTGGTAACGAAGTGTATCACATCAACCTGGAAGAAAGTACATTTTTTGCAGAGTATGAGGGGAAGAGCTTCACATATGCTTCTTTCCATGCACATAAAAAGTATGTTTATTTTTCTTATCAACCATCAAAAGTTCAAAGAAATAATTACTTGTTTTGCCTGCAAGATAGCTCTGCACTAAAGACACATTGATCTGTTTTTGGGTTTAAGTATCTGGCCTTTAATATGGATGTATTTCTGTGAGTTGGAGCAGGTCAGGTTAAAGCTTATGTTCATTCTGTACAGCCCATCTTAGTCTAAGAGAACAGAATATGAAAGATAAAAAGAATAAGCTGGACAACCAGAAAAAAAGGCACCTTTTGGAGGTTTTTCAAGAACACCAATCCAAGTCCAAAACACTCAAGAAATGAATGGGTGGGAGGATGTGGTTTTTTTTTTTATTTAGGACTCAGCTGGAAATCTGGCTTCCTTTGTGTCTTGTTCCTATTGTGCAAAATGTTCAATTCAAAGGTGTCACATAGTATATTCTGGTATATAAACTTTTTTCTGTTAGATGGTAACATACCTGCTTTAAGGCCCAGATGATGCATCACTTATCCAGTGCTGCTCTGTGAGATGAACATGCAAAATAAACACAAATCATGTATGTTTGTATATATTTGATAAAATGAGCATTTATCAAACCCTAAATGCTGGGTTTATTCTCATATTTAATCAAGGAGAGAAAGAGGGGTTTTTTTGCTGTAATTCCTTATTTTCTATCACTAATCAAATACATTTTTAAGAGTGAATTGCAAAAATGAATTATGAAAATGGCTTCCATTACTTATAAATAATGGAACAATTTAACATGATTAATAATTTTTCATATAGTGTATCCATTTTTCTACCAATATTTTCTCGAAAAGGACTATTCATCTGACAGAAAAAATCAACTAGAACAACATTAGGAGAATATAATGGGCATTACGAAAAACACTCAACTGCCTAGGAATTCATGAGCTCATAAAATCTGCTTGATTTGATGTGGCCTATTCAGCAGAACACATTTTTCAAACATCCTTGTCATCCAGAAAGCTGCAAATGTTCATAATGTGCAAAGAATAAAAATATACCTGAGGTTCATTTTTGACAATGGAAATTTTGGTGTTTGCAGGACTATGCAAAATGAACCATGCCTTTCCTTTTCTAATTAAGGTTTGGAGTCTGTCTGATTGGTGTTAGAAAGGAAGATAACAAAAACATTTTGCTGAATCCAGGTCCTCGATATATCATGAGTTCTACTGATATATGCTTTTATATAAATATCACCAAAGAAGAGAATTCTGCTTTTAAGAAGCAAGAAAAGACTAGGAAAAACCATGAATCAAAATTATCTTATCATGGAGCTTCTAGGTTACCAGTACACAGTATAATAGCCAGCATGGGTAAGTAAAAAAAAAGATTACATCACAATTTATTCTTATTTAATGAGTAGTACATTTTAAAGCATCTTCCTAAACTTTTGAAAAACTATAATTATGAATAGAAAGAATTAATATAACAACTTCAAACATTTGCCCTCATATTTAAAAAAACCCACAAAAAAACAACCAACAAAACCCAAACCAAACAAAAGAAAAACCCAGACAAAAACAAACAAGCAGACAAACCAAAACCAAAACCCCCAAACAAACAAATGGAATTTGATTCTCTTTTACTTGACAAGGTGGAATTAAATTACTTAAAACTGTGGTATAAAAAAGTAAAAATGAAGTGTATGCAAAGCAAAACAAATGGGCAAATCATATAAGTACTTCTTTGTCATTCATACCTGATTGTAGCAAGTTTTCATGAGCTTCTTTAATTTAGAAAACACCGTAAGTAAAATATGCAGGTTGTTGATGCATATTGATATGGACTGATTATATAAGATATGATTTAAAAGAGTTAGTTAACATGAAGATATAAACTAATTGTCAGGAAAAGTATTGCTTTCCTTGAGTACAGTTGAAATATTTGTTTTATTTTAATGGAATAAACACAACCAGCATAGCGTTGCTGTCAGTCCTTTGCCAGGCAATCCCCGTAAATCCGGGAATGTCGTTCAGACATTCTGAGCAGCACTGAGGAGATGTTTTCCCTGCCCTAGGGACCGTGGCCATCGATTTACAGGACACCGGGTGCCGCGGGGCCAGCGGTGCCACCCTGGCCCTGCCCGCCGAGGGGGGCAAGGAGGGCAGGAGGCCCAGCATCGCCCCGGTGCTGGAGGTGGCAGACTCCTCCTCCCTGCCCACCTGTGACCTGCTCAGTGACCAGTCCGAGGATGAAACCACCCCGTCCGACGACGAAGTGTCTGCAGGCTTTGAGTACGTACATCAAATGCAAATGAAGTGAAAAGTTAATACTATATATAAAAAGCAGCGATAATCTTTTTTGAAATGCACATCAATCTGAGGACTTCTAGGAAGCAAGTCCTATGAAGTCCAATTATGGAATTATTTCCATCAAGAAAATGCTAGCAGAATGCCATAAGCCTACTTTAAAATACAAAAACACCCAACAGATAAACTCTTCTGTTTGGTGGAGATTTTCTCTTTGGTATTGCAATACATTCATAGCATATTCTAACGCCTTTTTTTTTTTTTTGTACTTTCTGTAATTATTAAGTGAGCACTCAACAAATTTGTAAACAGATAAGTATTCCTGTCATGAGAATGCAGTGGTAATCAGATCATCCAACAGGCTTTTGAATGCTGGGGCTGGGTGTGTGACTTCAAAATGCAAGGAATGACAAAAAAGCAGTACAGGACAAAATTATCCCATCTAATTCAAAATGCTTGTTAGTGTGTTACTGAAAGTAATGATGCATTACTCAGATAAACCCAGAAGATTCAATCCTGCTGTGCAGATGAGCAATTATGTTTATTGAGATTGCTGACAGGGGTGTTAAAACTGAAATACACAATTAAGCCACTGCCTCAACCAGCAGTTTTCCATCTCCACCAGTAGCAAGCAGGAGAAGCCCCAGGGAAGATTATCAAGCTCCAGAGAAAAAATTAGTAGGACAAGTCATCTTAAATGTGCAGACTGAAACAGCAGGATTTAAAAGGTCTCCTGTAAAAAAAACCACTAAGGCCAATTAGAAATTTCATATCACTGGGAAGAGATTTGCCATTTAGAATTTATTTCAGCCATTTTGAAAGTACATTATTAAAGCTAAAAGGTAATGACTTCACTCATTCTTGGTAAATGTTTGAAAAAAAGAACTGGAGAAGGAAGAGCAGAAGTAGTTATTTCTGGTTTTTTTCCTTCCTTTTTTAACTTAAAAGTTTCCAGTTCAAAACACTATGACAGCACACTATGATACAACAGACTATTTTCAAAAACCCAAGCAAAATTCCTTCAGTCCCCCAAAGCATGGCAGCTTTCACTAAGTTCTGTTGAACTGGCTGCAAGATTCTTTTGACTTCTGTTAAACATAGTTCATTTTGTGTACTTGGTCTAAAACTTGGACATATGTATAAACATCCCATAAAACACTTGTGTAGGCAGCTGTGTTTTGGTAATTTGCTATACTGAATTATTTTTTTATTTATTTTAGGTATGCCAAAGGTTATCCTCCTTACTCTCCTTATATTGGAAGTTCTCCCACCTTTTGTCATCTTCTGCATGAAAAAGTACCCTTCTGTTGTCTAAGACTAGATAAGGTAAAGGGTGCTTCTTCTACTGGGTAATCCTGCATTCTCATCTGTCTCTTGCATCTGAGGAGACCTAAATTCTGATTTCTCCTCAGAGATGAAGTTTCGGCAGTGTTTGCTGTAATACTATATTCTCTCCTCCTTTTCTTCAAGTGTTTATGTCTAACCAGGTCTCTTTTGGGTCATCTGATACAATATTCACATCCACTGAACTTGTTCCTTTACTTTGATTTTAGGGATGCCAGCATAACTACTATGAAGATGCCAAAGCCTATGGATTCAAAAATAAATTGATTATAGTTGCAGCAGAAACTGCTGGAAATGGCTTGTACAACTTCATTGTCCCACTCAGAGCTTACTACCGACCAAAGAAAGAACTAAACCCCATTGTATTACTGCTGGATAACCCGTAAGGAAAAACTTTTTTTTTTTCACCTTCTGATAAGTTTTAAACTCATTTTACCATTATTCAATAGATGACCCCTTTTCACATGGCCAGCTGAAAATCAAAAACATTATGGCACACTCATCTTTGAGAAAAGTTAGTGACAAAAATCATACTGCATGTTCACTGTCATATAAGAAATTGATCTTTTATTGACTGTTAATGGCCATAGTAAACTTAAATATTCTTCATGGCCAATGTTTCAGCTAAGTTTTTTTTTTTTAAATTACCCCCAAAAATGTGAATGTTACTGCTAAAATTAAATAGCTTAATAAACACTGTAAAAAGCAAGCTGTATAACAGTTTCACAGCTACATGACAGCACTAACCTACTTAACACAATGCACTTAGTGGCCTGGACTAGTTAGGTATATTTTTAATAACTACACTCAAAGATAAACAGTTCTTTAAGCCAAAAGGACACCCACAGACACATTTTATCTAAAATTATTTAAAGCCATGGATGAAATTTTAAACCTGCAGTATTGTTGTTACTTTTATATCTCTTGGTGACTGCTGGAATTTTCCACATTTGCTTGGTTTTAATATTTCAAACAAATTTGCTTATGTCAAGACTGGTTCATATATAATCTGATAACGAATTAGCTTTTTGGGGTTTTTCACAATACTTTGGTACAGCTCAGCTACTTAAAACACAGTTTGAAAGACACAGAAATGGAGGTTACCTGTACAGAGAAAAGAGAACAAGCTAAGAAAGCAAAAATGTCTTGTAGGTTGTGATTCCAGGGCTGACACTTCCATTTGTGTAGATCTGTTCACTTTAAGTGATTTTTTTTCTACAAAGACCTGCTGTGAAGTGTCCCACTTTCCCTCAGGCAGCTCCTTAGTCACCTGTGTTGGCAAAACAGAAGGTTTTTATGTAGGTACTGTGGCATACAGTGAATTACACAAACTGAGAAGCCTAAATGAGGCTAAATCACTTCCACTGAGGGTGTGAGAGCAAAGCCGTGGGCACAGGGGGCCCTCTAGTGCCAGCTCCTTTTGCCAGCACAGTGCCCAACTTCACACACTTCAATGCTGTTGTGTCACTTTATAGCTAAACCCACTTCTGATTGATTAATGCAAAGTAAAAGCTCTGCTTGCTAATTAAACCAACACCTTTACTGTTGTCTCTCTCTATGCAGCGTTTGCAGTGACTCCTCTCAAAGGGAGTAGGCTTGAAAGCAGTAGGTGTCACAAAACCCAAATGATGATTTGATTTGCACTTTACATTTTAATTAAGCATTGTTGATGCTTATTTTAAGTCCTCCTGAGACATCCATTGGAGTATAACCTGGCAGTGTGTCTTTGACGTTACTCATTTGTTCTTACATTTGGAATTGTCCTGTGCCATAACATTTCTGATTTTAGAGGTGCATTTATTAATATAAGCATGTTAATTCTGATTATTCTCTATGATCACAGCAAACTGTTGATTCACAGCTTTCTGAAAACCTATTTCCTGCTTAGACTGACATCATAATGCCAAAGTTTAAGAAAGTTATTTTTTAAAAAAAACCCCAAACTACCAGTTGATTAAAATATTTTCAAAGAGATGCTGCTGTTGTGATACTGTGTTTCATTTTGTAATTCCATCTGCTGCTTAGGCCAGATATGCATTTTCTGGATGCAATCTGTTGGTTTCCAATGGTTTACTACATGGTGGGCTCTATCGACAAGTAGGTGAAATAACTGTTAGCAAACTTACCTTTGTAGTCTCAGTGGTTTGTTGTGTGTCTCGTCATTGCATGTTCTGGTGGGTGCGTGTTGTAGTTGGAGATGAGCTTTCTGCATGCATAGTCTGTGTCTGTGTGCTGTAATTTGGGATTTCAAATTTCTGATTTATTAAGGAGCTCATTAGGGAAAAGCATGTCAGGGAGCACAAGTTAATATGTTCCAAAACATAAGATTAATACTTACTTAGGTGAGTTCATGTGCTTCTACAAATGAACAGATTATAGCCCTGATTCTAGTGTCAGTCTGTACTGAGTTAAAATTTGTTGGAATTCATTGACTCAGGTTTTGTCAAGATAGCTGCAGGATGTAAACAGTCTTGAATGTGTCCAAAAGTCTTCATCTTCCACTACTTAAATTATCACTTACTCCTACATTTCTGTCTTCACCTCTGCTAATATATGTTTATGGATATAGGTTTAGCAACAGAATTTCAATGTGAAAATCAGGCAGAAACAAGAGAAGAGCAAAGACTCATTAATATTTTAGTAAACTCCTCTGTGTAGATTGTAAATTTAAAGAAAACTGCTTCACTACATAGTGAATGCTGAACTGGGGCTGCAAGCTCATAATATTAATTCCCCCCTGTAGAAATCAAAAAGCTTATTTCCTGCTTATAATAGTGATACAGGTACAGGTTTACCTCAGTGATACCAAGTTCTTGCAAGGTTCACAAAGAGCCCACAGAAAGGTTGTTTACTTCACATTCTCTCCTAAAAAGCAAGAAAATGTCACAGGCTATTAATATTTACTACTTTATTAACTCTTAATTACATATTAAGTATAAAAAGAATAATTAAATTGTTGCCTTTTTCCCAACTTGGAAATGAACATGAGATAATTTTAGTAAGGAGGTAATATAAAAGGAAAAAGACAAAACCCAAATGGCATCAAAACGTACACTCAAGAGGGAATACTCAAAGTATTCAAAATAATTAATAACTCAGATGTTAACCTATTTTACTAATGTAAAAAAATTGAACTTTGTTTAAATTTACTGAGTTTATTTCAAAATGGAAATTGCCAAATCCCTCCCTAATGTGTTTTGTTGTTCTTTCAGAATTAAATACAGTTTTGAAAAAATGAAGCATGTAGTCTTTGGAATAAGTGATTATTCAGAATTCAGAAGTTCACAGTAATACCAGCATGAACTTCTGCATCTTTTCTGATGCAAAAATCACTAATTCCTGGTGCAATAAGCAACTGTAGTTTGTAGAGGGTTTTTTTGACATGTGTTATCATCAATAACAATACTTCTAAAAACATAGTTCATACATATTCCCTGTGTTTTCCTCACCATGTTTTTAAGTCTTCTACAACTAATAGATCTGATCTATAGATAAGAAATACATTGTAAAATGTGCAAATTCTCCTTTGTTATTTAAGGAGTATAAAATACATTCTCAAAAGTACCACCTACTATCTATAAGTATCTAAAATATTTATCATTTGTTCACCAGCAATTAAGTATCACCATCTCTGAGAGAAAACCACCAAAGCAATGACTTTCACTTACCATTCTTTTTTCATTAGAAGTAGATGGCTCACAAAAAAACCAGGTTTACCAAAATTCACAGCAGAGATGCACTTCATCAAAATATGCAAAATAGTAGGTACCTGTCCCCCAGTCCTTGGGTAGGATTTGAGATCTGTAACTGAACAGATTTCACAGTTGTGTAGAAATCTAGTCAATCTTGAGAAACCTTTAGTTAGAGGCACCTGAGAATTAGAATTATAATACTTTAACATTAGCATTTTTCAAATTATGCACAAGCCAGCTGAATGTAACTGCTGAAATAAGAATAATGTTGAGCTTATGAAATATTGAAATGCGGAAAATCTGGATATTTCAGAATATGCTGCTATTTTCAGGGATCACCTGAAAGTCTGAAAAAGCAGAAATACAGATTACTCAGAAAAAAGTTTTGGACTTCTACTTATGCACTGCAGTTGTTCACAGATCACATGAAATCAGTTTTTCTTTTGTTGTAGTCAACCATTCATGATATTGCACAATTTCCAAAATAATGGTATAAATTCTTCCAAAATACATTGTTAAAAAAACCCACCACACTTGTCAAAAAGTGCTTAGACTCTATGGAAAATGTTGTTAAAACAGCTGAAGCATGCTTCATTTTGGAGACAAAGCTACAAGGCATGATGAGAACTGTAACTCAGCTGTCTGTGAGTGCTTTCTGTGGTTGGGCTTCACACAAACATTGTCCAGCTGTGCACAAAGTTCTGCTGCTCTGCAGCTGCTCATAAAAGCATCCTGAGAGCATTCCAGCTAATTTATTAACATTTTGAAACCAAAATAAATCTGTGGGAATGAGCAACCAGGAGCATTTGTTTGGGTTTTTCTATTGTCAGATGTAACTGCAATGGAGCAAGTTGTTGCAGTGGATAAGGCCAAAGTGTTCCCAAGTAACTATTAAAGGCTTATTTAAAAAAAATAAATTGAAATAAATGTATCATTAACAAAAGAGAGGGGCTGTAAGAACCTACTGAAGTAGATTCTATATTCTATTCTACCAATTGAGATGTTGTCCTTGATTATATTAGAAGTTGTTACACAGCTGATCTGCAGATGCCATCCATGGCTGATCTTTCAGGTGTTCCATATTTAAGTTGCTTGTTTCTTTCTCCCTCTTTCTCTTCACAAAAGCCTAGATGACTTACTAAGGTGTGGGGTCACCTTTGCAGCTAATATGGTGGTGGTGGACAAGGAAAGCACGATGAGTGCTGAGGAAGACTACATGGCAGATGCCAAGACTATTGTGAATGTCCAAACCCTCTTCAGGTAAAGCATTTTTGCAATCTATCTACACGTCCTCATTAACTGTGAAACACTTGATGACTCTTGTGCCAAGAACTTATTATTTTTTTTATTCTACTTAAGTTTTCCCTTGCATGAATTTGTGTCTTACATAGGCAAACTTTTCCCCACCCTGCTTAGCAGTTCACTTAGAACCCTGAGGTATTCTCCTGAAAGCTCAGATGAAGTGCTTTGCATCCCAAAACCAGATAATCATTTTACAAGTTAGCTGTCAGGTTTACAGGAAGGAAAATAAAGTTACTCTTGAATACTTGGGACAAAAGATAGTTGAGAAAAGAAAATTCACAATAATGCTAATGCCAATATGAAAAGCAGATCCTTCTAATGCTGAAAGGTAAGCACTGCATCGCTGTGAAGTTAGTAGTAAGTGTTCACATTTTGAATATTTAGTTTTGCACAAAAGTTAAGTTTTTAGGCACATATATACAACATTACATATGACAGTAACTTACCAAGAGTCAAGAGTATAGTATGATCAGTCTAGTAAAGAGGCTGAGGAGGCTGTGATGAAAATGAGATTTGCTATTTCTTTTGAGAACTCTCCTCATTAAAGCCTCGGTGTTCAATATCTTGGTTCAGTGAGTATGAAGAAAATGTGTCACTTTGAGCTGAGACAAATATTATTTTCTTAATGAAAACATCCCCAAAATCTCACACAGAACAAAACACAGTACACAATCAGCTGTGAAATGCCTCCCTGATTTGGGGCTTAAGCCTAGCACTTCCTGGTGTTCATTCTAATAAGACCTGGAATGATTCAATGTTGCTTTTATTGCAATTACCTGTTTTACCTGTGTCAAACCTTTCTCAAAAGACCAGAGAGAGATGCACAGTAAAAGTGGTTTGAATCCAGTGGTTTAGAAAACTGAACTCATTACACTACAATGAAGCTTTTTTTTGTAAATGCAGCTCTGTGAGAATGCAGTTAAATGCTCTTTGCATTTCTGCATGTGCTCAAAGGAAGCAAAATCTGCATTGCACAAGAAACATTAATTCTGTCTTTTTCCAACATTTCAGTTTCTGAATTGGTACCTGATACTTGCACAGGTGTGTGATTAATACTCACACCTATGAAACTGGGGTTGAACCTATAATTGAACTTTATCTGTGCATCACTCACATCTACTCCTAACCACAGTGCTAGGGTACTCACCAAGGTTTTTCACATACGTCAGTTTTTCTGAAATACAGTTTATCCCCAAATGGAATAAGGAGTGGTATCAAAAGTAAAACTTCTAAACTAAAACCAATTGGTTTCTCCCCTAGTTGTGTTTTACTTTGTAACAGACAAATTACATATTATAGGTGTGCCATTAGATGTTATTGTACACTCCTTCAGTTGTCTTGCACACTGTTTGCAACTAGATGGCAGCTTTAACTCGTGTACAAACTCTGTGTCTGGTTCAGTATTCTTATAATACTGCATATTTACAATCAAAGTAAATGAAAAGAAATACTTTGGTTTAAGACTTAACATTTTTCATAAAACTTGGTAAAAGTTCACAAATAGTGTATTGTATAAATGTGTTTTTGTTTTTTCCCCCCCTAGAACACATATAATAATTTCACTGCATTTTTATATTATATAAAAGTTGTAGAAATAAGTAAGCTTTGGGAGGAGGCATAAGATAGTGGCATTTACCTGTTCTACGGGATAAACTACATACACTGCACTAAGGTAAATAGTTTTCTAAATAACCTTTAAAATACACTGAAAGCTTCTTCATTACTTGTGAATAGCTAATAATATCAGAAAGTAATGAAGAAGACACTGGACATGGTAGAGAGCAACAGCACTCGACACCAGCTGTAGTGTTAAAGGGGGATTTTAAACCCCTGGATTTAATATGCTGTTTTCAATGATACCACATCACTGACAAAGATTCCACTTTGGTCTCACCAGTGGAACCATTCCGAGGGTGCAGGCTGATCTAAACACCCCTGGTGTGAGCTACTCAGGCCTGAAAAAGCCACATCAGAGAGCTGCAGTAACCCAGGCTCCTCAGCCCAGGCTGGCAGTTCTCACACACCAGTTGTGTCCTTATTCCTTGATTTACATAATTAGCAATCCTGCTTTGCCAGGAGAGCATGCTCCCCACCCTGGAAGGCAGAGGCATTGTTTATAAGGACAGGGTTATTAACACCTTTAGGGCTGCAAGCTGTGCCATCCCAATTAAAACTGTGACACAGCACTGACGTACCTGACATAGGAGTACAGAAGTGTGACTCAAATGGGCACGCTGACTAAGAACAAGTTATCACTGCTTTAAAATAAAAGGAGAAATTAATAGTCTTGGACTACACCTTAAAATGCTTTTCACTTCTTAAAATTAAACAGGAGGCCAACCACTGAGTCCATGTAGACAGGTGTGAGCCCTCCTCAGGAAAGCAGCACATTTCCTCAGGCAGTAGTTCTGTACCACTATAAAGTTTTATTAGTTAACCTCTTTCAAATCCTGCAGGAAGCCAGCAGTACACCTAACAGGTCAGTGTTTTGGCTGGTATCTAGCTGTCATCACCAATTCAGAGATAAACCAAATGAGGTGCTGTGATGGCATTGCATTATGCATTATATGCATTTTCTGGGTTTGTCCTTGTGGTTTGGGAAAGAACTACATGTTTCTCTTGCTTGTCTGATACCCAAATATGAGTTCAGTAGCAAGCCATGCCTTCCATCAGGCTGGTGGGGGCTTTCACTTCCCCATCCAGTCCTTTCTTGCTAGAATGGGTGATAAGAGAGAGATCTTTGCCCAGAAGGAGCCTGCTCCAGTGATAAAAGCTGGCAGGCAGTGTGCCTTACACCCAGGGCAAGATGTAATCTCCCCCTGATTTCCTGGAGAGCAAGTTCCCCTAATTCAGCTAAAAGGCACTTGTAAGTACAATATTTCACCAATACCAATTTTGAAACTGATTTCCTAATATAAATCAGTTTTCGTATCTTGATGAAGGATATGAAACCATCTTTAAGAGAAACATAGCAGCCTGCATTTTTTCCTGCTGTGTATATTTTATCATGAGATCAGATTTCAATTTCCTATATCTCCTAATTCTGAATTCTCTAGTGTTAGTTTTCAAATACAATGTGGGATTAACACATATTGGCAGACAGTCTGGATATACATTTCCCCACATTTAGGCTTTGTTTGAATTGCCAATTCACTGATGTTTCTCCCTGCAAAAGTGAGGGAAAAGGACAAGACTTGCAAAAGGGTGCACTGAATTCCATTTGACACAATTTACCAAATGCTGCTTCAATGGAAAGTGAGACACAAGCCACGTCAGTGATGTAACTACAAGTTATCAGCTGTACTCAGTTACCTTTTGCTGAATGTAGATAAGTGTCCCCAGGGTCAGCGAAAGAGGCTACAAATGTCCATCTCATTTTCTGACACAAATCTGTAGAGGAAAGATTTAAATAATAATATGTCTTCAATTCCAACTTGTTCTTTATTTAAATAGCATAAACTATGATTTTTTTTCTGTTTCTGGAAAGCCTGAGTGCTGAAGAGGGGCTCTGGAGTCTGCTGCTTGAAAACCTGTGTAATTCAGCCAGTTCACAGTTGAGCTTTCTTCACTGCTTTTAGTTACTGGAAGCCTGAATTGGTGTTAAGTTATAAATATTTTGTATATGTAAATATTTCAAAGTGAGAACATAAGTATACATAAACATACATTTTCTCAGCAACTCCCACAAGTGTCATTTTTCATCTATATTGCTCAGACTGTAGTCACAGCATACAAACAGACCTCAAAAAAGATGAACCAACTGGAAAGGGTACATAAATCAGTCATACTTTACATGCAAACAGGTACTAAGTACAAGCTTTAAACTTTTGCATTTTTTGTTGTTTCCTACAGATTTGTGATATTGTACCAATCATTAAATAAAAAATAATGAAATAAGTTGTTTTTTCTAGCATTGCAGTATTTTGTGAGCTCAGTGTGTGCTTCTTGGTGAATTCTACTGAGAATGTGTTTTATTTTCCTCTGCTGTTGGATCAGCATTTCACTGGGCCCAGACCCACCACAGTTTCAGGGGCTTCATTTAAAACACAGACATGAGCACAAGCTGCAGCTTTATGTAGAGCCTTACATTTGTGATCTGTTATGATTAGAAGTATAACCACGACATTCTTTTAAAATGCAGGTTGTTCTCCAGCCTAAGCATTATCACAGAGCTAACTCACCCAGCCAACATGAGATTCATGCAGTTCAGAGCCAAAGACTGCTATTCTCTTGCTCTGTCCAAATTGGAAAAGGTAAGGAGATTTGCCTCCCTCTGCCCTCAGTTTAAATGTTATATTTTTATTACTTTTTCTGATTTTGTAGTAAAGATTTCAAAACAAGTGGAACAGTGAAATTATTTATGTTTGTAGAGCTACCATAAAAGATAATTTTTTTCCAAAGATTTGCCCTCATTTAAGAATAAAGTTTGTTTTGATTTAATAATTTTACAATATAATATTAATCAGCCAACTCTGGTGGAATTTGCTCAAGGAAAGTGAAATATTTTTGGATATTAAATATTTAGAGCTGATGTTGTTGTCCAAGAGGCTGACCCAGGCAATTAACACGGAACATCTTTTAACTGACTAAATGCTTAAAACATACAGCTTTTATTGTAATGTATTTTTTATTCCTCTTAGTTTTAAAGGAGCTAATCGTGTCTTCTGTACACATTTCTGTGTATCTGTGGGAGATATTGCCATTAAAGGGATGGTTTGAGAACAGTAATTGCTCTCTGTCAGAACGATGAGAGGGACAGCAATACTACTTAAATGTTACCTAAAACCTTCATATTTGATATGTATATTTGGCATTTTCAAATTGTGGAACTGTGGCTGTATGGAGATGAATTAATCTGCTTGTTCAAAATACTGTTACTTAAAACAGGTGGAGCATAGGAAGTAATATTGTGCATCTGTTTAAGTCTCTAAACTCAAGAACAATCCTCTTTCTCACAAATCTTCCCTGTGATCTGATCTACCCACTGTATTCTGAGTTTGTGAGAGACAAATAATATCACTGAGACAGTCTTCAAGGGCAGAAATCCTTCACTATATTCTTTTCTTTCTCCCTATCAGTCGATCAATCAGTATGATTGCTGGGTTCTCTCGTGTACCCTCCCAAGTGGTGCACCTCAGATATCTTACATATCTTGGTCAATTTGAACTCATGCCAAAATCATTACCATTATACAGATTTAACATATAATTTGCATTTCCCTAGTTGTACCATAAATTTCCTAGATTTTTGGGATTTCACAGTTCACTATTTACTGTACAATATTCACACAGGTAATTTTGATAAATACTTCATGGAAAAAAAGAGCCTTTCCACAGAAACTTACCTTCGCAGTGTGGTTTCTTACAGAGGAATTGAATGCTGCAAAAACTCAGCCTGTGTAGATGAGAGGATAAGGATGAGAAGTAAATCTTTTACTCAGTTGAATATCACACTTACATGTACTTATTTACACAAGATGTAAATATCTGGGTGGCCTTTAGTGACTTGTTATCTTGGCATGAGGGCTTGATTTTGTGTTTAGGTGGTGTTCTGACAGACATAGCCTGAAGAGCTATGAGGAAACCAGACAAAAGTTAGAGAGGAGCTGTTTGTGGCAGGAGGCTCAGCTTTGCTGGGATAATGCCACCCCCAATGCCCTTTAAGGTTTGCCCCTGTGGCTCCTCCACTTCCTCCCTCCGTGGTAAATCCACAAAGGATAAGCCTGAACTGGCTGGAATGTTTCAGGGCAACAAGGGCCAGCAGCTGGCTGGGGCCTTCAACACTGTGTTTCAACCAAGCTTAATGTCTTGGTGTACTGTGACTGACAGGGATTTTGAAATTGTTTGTTAACATATTCCTTTAATCCAATTGCAGTTGAATTCTGGAATTCTCTGTGGGCTGTCTATTTCAATGCAGTGAAACCAGGATTTTTTATCTCAGTTCTTTCTTTCTTTCTTTACATAGGCTCCTTAATTTTTCAAGCAAATATTCTGGAAATACTTTAACTTCTTGACTATCTTATTAATTTATTGTGCAAAAGTTGTGAAGATAGGTTGAAAACTGAACATTTAATAAACTTCCTATCCAAACTATGCTCTGCTGAAAGAGAAGTAGATAAATTATCTTAAACAAAGAACATTTTCTTGATTGCTCTTGCAGTTGCCTGCTGTTAATATTTCCCAGTCACTTCATCTTAACATTTGCAGGAAGAACTTCACAGGTGGTGCTGTAGTTCATTTGATGTTTCAGAACTCCCTCATGCAAAATGAAAGGCAATTAAAAACTCCAGTAAAAATTACCTAAAGCAGTCAAACATACAGTTGCTTGTTATTTCTGCATTAAGCGCCTCATTTTCAGAAAGACTGAGAGTGTCAGGCAAGTTGCCTTGAGGTAGCAGTGAAACACACTTGCAAAATTGGCTTTTCAACCTAATGGGCTGCAGAAGACAGACACACAAATCAGATGTCCATCTGCTGTTGCAGCTGCAACTTTTCTCATTTTAGAGATAAATAAATCTGACAGTAAACTCAGCACTGACATAGGAGAAAGCAGTGGCCTTTATACAACAGAGAAAAGGAAAAACAAAACACCCACACTCTAAACTTGACATCTGTGTTCTCCATTTGTCTTGCATAAGGAAAAAAAATGAGATAACCACTCCCTCTTTCTTGAGAGAAAGGCTTTGTAACATATTGGACAGGATTCAGACTTCAGTTTGCTATGGTTTTTTTCCAAGTAAATATTGCAGGTGTTGCTGATAAAAATTCTAAAGTTGTAAGTGATCATTTTGAAATGAATACAGGTTCCTATGTCTTTTAATCAAACCCAGTCCTATGATTTTCTATCTTCCATGGGGGTAAGCACATAGATGTTAGGTGAGCAGAAATCTATCTGGATGGCCCAGTATATATGCAGTGATTTACATACAGCCAGGTTGCTTTTTTAACCTTCAGGATGGAGCCTCCTATTTCCTGTCCCCATTTTCTTTTCTTTAATATAATTCAGGTATTAATCAGATTTGAATTAACATTAAGTAATAAAAAGCAATAATGACCTATGAGTTATAAAAAGAGATTGGTACCTCTTATTATTGGTGTCTTATTTTACAGAGATCTCTAAAAATTTACATAAATTCTAAAGCTGTACAAGCAATTAGCACACAAATTTGACTGTTGAACTGACAGGTTCGTAGGAAGTTGTTCCAGATCAACACCAGAAAATCTATTTGCTCTTTCCAAGAAAGTAGGATTATATTTCTCACAGCTCTCTTTGAAGCAAGAATAAAGGAAAAGCAAGGCTGTAGAAGAGATGGGAAGAAACTAAACCAGCCTGGTCCCATTGTATGAGGGTCAGCAAGGCCAAGGGCCAGGCCCTGCCCTTGGGTCACAATCACCTCCTGCAGCACTGCAGGATGGGGCAGAGAGGCTGGAAAGCTGCTCAAGGATGGCGGTGGTGGTTGACAGCCTGAACCAGGGTGTGTCCAGGTGGCCACAAGGCCAATGGCATCCTGGTCAGTACCACAAAGAGTGTGGCCAGCAGCACCAGGACACTGATTGACCCCTGTGCCATTTCTTCCCTTCTGTACCAGATTCTGTTCATGTTTCCTGTTCCTAGGAGACTTCATGGACCAGGATGACAGTCCACTGTCAGCACCAAGGAATTGGAGCAGGTTAACAGGAGCTAAGCACAGTTGATATCCCTCCATCCTTTTAAAACTGATTGGGTGGAACATGCCCATGCAGTTTGAGATGTGGTGACAGAACAACATATACATTGATCAATGTCTTTCAGCCTGAAAAACTGCACCTGTTGAACAAAGATGCTGCATACCTGTAGGAAGAAACTGTGTTGAGAGCAAAGGGATTTTACACTTTTGACTTCTTTCAGGATAATATCTATTCATGTTTTTGTTAGAGTCTGTCCATAAAAATGTTTTCTGTGTTTTATTCCTTAACAGAAAGAGCGGGAGAAGGGATCCAATCTGGCATTTATGTTTCGACTGCCCTTTGCTGCTGGCAGGGTTTTCAGCATCAGCATGTTGGACACACTGCTTTATCAGGTGAACAGTAATGTGACTTAACACAAGTATTGCCATCCATTTTATTGTGCTTAATTGCTAGATGACCCTATTTTCTGCCATAGGATCCATTAAAATGTGTTTGTACTGGGAACAGTCAATGGCAAAAGACAATGGAGCATGCTTAACATATTAGTTCAGTTATCAATCCCAAAATCACCCTGTGACTGCACAAAATCTGAGGTTACATAATGTGATACTGTTAATGTACCTCTCCACAGTCAAATAGCTTGGATAAGGCCTACATAAATTACAGTTTATGTAGAATAATTATGCTTGTACTCTGCAATAAAAAACACAGTGCCCACACATCATGTCCCTAACAGAAAGGAACAGAATTACTTTAAAATGTAATTTATTAATCTCCTGCATTTGCTGATAAAGGCCTCAATTACTAAATAGTGTCCTCTCCTCTAACTCATGTTGACTAGGTTTGCAGAGGCTGTGTCATTACACTGTAAAGCAAGCCATGCTTGCCCTTGCAAGGGATGCACTGAGTGGTTACAAAGAGGCAGTGGGGGAAGAATAGGCAGCAATTCAACCTTGTGGCTCAGAATCCAGGAAGTATTGATGACATGAGAATCAGGGAAGAGCACAGCTTCAGAGAGTTGAAGAAAAAATGTCAGAAAATACAGTCAGGGCAATTTGAGGCAGTAGTTGCTAGTTTCAGGGTGGAAAATTGGCCAGTATTGCTCACCCTTCAGCAGTGCCCACGTTTCTGCACACTGACACACCAGGATGCCCAAGGAGCAGCCCCCAGCACCACCCTGCAAGGATCAAGGCACACAACATGAGCAGGAAAATCACCATGGCCCAGATCATCCACTCACCTGAGCAGCCTCCTGCCTTGCCTCTACCTGGGGATAGCCTGTGGAGCTTTAGTACTCAGGTGGAAAACGTCCTTTCAGGGAAATTAATTTACTCGGTGATTTGGTGCATGAAAGGTGTTCTTTCCTCGCAATTCTACTTCCAAATCAATTTCCTGAAGGCAAATCCAGCATAAACAGAAAAATTCCAGGAGCTAAACTTTTCACAAGAAGCCATTAATATATAAACCAGTCGTGTATATGGGCATACATATTTTAAGGTTCTAGAAATAAATGTATTTGCATATAAAACATTTCATAATCATGCCCCAGAATATCAGCATCACGTACCACAATATTAAAAAAGAAATATAGTAAAATACAGTAAATAATATAGTAAATACAGTGAAAATACCAAAGACATATCTATAGAAACAGATCTGTTAATCATCAGCAGCCCCTGCCAGCACATAAGTGACTTCAATATTTTATATTTGCTCCTAGACATGAATAATCATGTAATGACTTGACAGAGTAACACCATTCACCAGAAAGTGTTTGAAACAAAAAGCCTCACACGTTCATTGTCACTTTAATTCCACCCGTCCTCCTTTGAACTGTTACTGCTCATAGGTGAATTGTCATTTTTCTAGAATTATCTTTCTTACTCCAAGTTAGAAATTCTATAACAGCAGCTCTTTTTTCTTTTTCATAGTCCCATTTTCTGTCTTTTTCTTCTGCAAGAAACAGAGCAAATGACATGGGGCACATCAGGGTTCAGCTGGTGCTTCCCATTATAGGCTGAAAGAAAAGCCTTTTAATTATCTTTAGGACAGTGACTGAAAAATGAAAACTTGGTTGCAAATCCTGATGAATAAACTTGTTAATCTAAATTAACATGTTAATTTATGAAAATTCCATGGCAGAAATGATGCTGCTAAGATAACAAACATGTTTAATTTGCAAACAAATTTTATTAGAGATGCTCCTCGGTATTTAGCCCATCACAACTGGGAGATTACCAGTACAAAAATTAAAATAGTTGAATCACTATGTATCAAATGAAACCATCTAGCTTCTGAGTTTGAACAAATCCAGATTCTGTAGCTCTAAAGGATTTCTGTAATACCTTTGTGAGGTATTTCTTTGTGAAAACCTCTTGGTTAGCTATGCATTTGCATGAAGCCAGCAGAGCTACAGTGTGTGCTGCGTTCCAAGGACTGCAATGCTGCCCTGCTACACCTGAGTGAGTACAGGTGCAAAGAACAGCTCAGCCACAGCTAGAAGAGCACCCCTATGGCCCTCTCATTCCAGCAGCCCAACCCAGGAGGAGAAACATTTGTGATTTTAGCTGCTCCCATGTCCGTTCCTGGTCTTAGTCTGCACTTCTACACTAAACTAAATTTCTGCCTTTTAACCAACAGCAACACACTGTTTAGCAGAGCAACACGCATATCAAGCCTGAAAGAGCCTTCACATTATTCATTTGAATAAAATAATAGCAGTGTCACCTCAGAGGGACCCAGTGAGGACTGCAGAGCCATCTAACATCTGCCAGTGCTTCTTCTGCACAGAAGAGTTCATTATAATTTCACACCTCGTAGGGCTAACACCTCACTCCACTGACACATCCATCTTTGCTTTTCCCGTGCCTTGTTATGCCTTAGTCTGCTGAATCTTGTACATTCATTGCATGCACATGCAGAGCCAATTTAGGAAAACTTCCTTTATGTAAGTAAATTCAGCCAAAAGAAAGGGATAGGTATTCCTACAGTGATTAAGAGGTGGACTGTAAACACAGATGTAGAATTCCTTTGAAGTCATACATAGTGCTAATGGTTGCTTACTCCTCTGTTCATTAAAGCTTTTTTTTCTTTCTTTTCTGTCTCTTCCGTTAAAATATCTTGCAGTCATTTGTGAAAGATTATATGATTTCTATCACAAGACTTCTGCTGGGACTTGACACCACACCAGGATCTGGGTTTCTTTGTTCTGTAAGTTACTAAAAAAACCCAATCAGTACAGAGTACCAGAGAAGATTCTGTACTGTCTGCAAAATACTTCAACTTTCTTTGTATGGCATTTCCTTTTGTGAAAGTTCAAGGAAGGCCATCTGTTTCCTTTTTCATCAGGGAGAAAACGAGGAAATTAAACAAAAAACATACCCATTTTTAGTTCCATAGAAAAAAAACATCTCCCTGAGAAAACACAATGCATTCTATTCAGCAGAAAACTGGAAAGTCAGGAAAACACAGGAATAGTGCATTTTATATGAAATAGCAATGGCAGTTCAACAACCAGTGTAAAAATTAAGTATTTAAAAACCAGGAAGCACTACCTGTATTGTGCAGCCTGGGGTTATCTCCCAGTCCCCATTCCTATGGGTAATAAAGGGCATGAGTAGTTTTGACATAAAGATCACATGTATTAAATGACTAGGAGTTTGAGGTCAAATGTAATCTTGTTATTATATATGTCAATATTTCCCAACGCAATTTAGCTGCATATATACACACATAAAACCACAATGGAAGTAATTTTTACTAAAATAAACCCCACTTTTCTGTTTACTCCCACACCCATTATACTCTGGGTAGCAAACAAATCATTTACAAGTTGCTTTTGTGACCATCTATAAAGAATGGCAGAAAGGTATCAATGATGGTTTAAAAAAAGTTGTTTAAATATAAATTATGTATTTCTTGGTCAATCATTAAGCTTCGTTACAGTGAATGTAAGAACACTTGAAAGTACAATTGAATCTCTAAAAGGGAACTCATAAATCTCAAAATAAAGCTAGTAATGAAGTAAATGAGCTTCATTGTAAGACTTCTTATGCCACTTATGCTTAGTGTATTACTTCCTCTCCCCATGTTCAGCCTGCAGTCTGGTGGACAAAACTCACATTCAAAATACTCATGCATTCCAGTCTGTCCACACCAGTTTCTTATTGCTGACAATATTTAGTTTATTCATTTATATTTTTAGTCGAAAATAGACACTGGGTGAAGGCTGCCATGTAAATTTTAAGTAATCTTAAATTAAGACCAGAAGTTCATAATGCTAAACTGCTTCCACTACAATGTCTTCTAAACAGGGAGAAAGCAAAAGAAACAGTCTGACAACCTCAATAGAAGTTGCAGATTTGTTGTATAGCAAATGGGATAATTACTACAATGGGATGATTACCAGCTAGTGTTTAGGTTTTTTTTCCATGAGTAGCATAGTGAACAAGTGATAAATGCTCAAGAATTAAAGGTCCTCCCTCCTATTATTATTTGCTCAGATGAAAATCACAGAAGAGGATCTGTGGATTAGGACATATGCCAGACTGTATCAGAAGCTTTGTTCCTCCACAGGAGACATTCCAATTGGAGTCTACAGGACAGAATCCCAGAAGCTCACAACATCTGAGGTGGGTCAGTCACCATGCTTTCTGTGCCTTTGACTGCAGAGTGCACGAGGCCTCTGCTGGCACCTGGCTGGTCACACTGACCCAGGCTGAGCCCCAGGCTCCAGCAGCGCCCAGAGCCAGTACTGGGACACCTGGCCTTTGGTTCCTGGCTCTTTGGTTCACCTCCTGGGAATGGGTGGATGGGAGCCAAGGGGCAGCTGGGCACGGCCAGGAGCGAGCTCTGCTCTGACCTCGCTGTGCTCACTAACGGCAGTGTTTGTACCAAACCCTTAACCAGGCCCTCTGGCCAACAATGTCTCAAAACACAAAACAGGTGCCATTTCACTGTGTCACTGTGTCTCAAAACAGGTGGCATTTCACTGTGTCACTGTGTCTCAAAACAGGTGGCATTTCACTGCTCACGTGACCTTCCAATTCATTCTCTTGTTGCTCATTTCTAGTTAATGTTATTCGAAGTATTGCGGGATGTCTCTAAATTTAGCTGCCAAACAGTGGTAATATTTTATATATGTATTTCTGAGTTTGCCACATAAATGTGTACACTTCTCCATCTCCCTGTTTATAAAAAATGACAAAAATACTTCTTTCCTGATTATTTAACATAATTTTTTTGTTTTTAACATAATGTTTTGTTTTGTTTGATTTCTGTCATATATTATCCATTTGTTTACATGACCATTAGTACTGCCATCTCATTAAACCATGGCTTTCAAATGCAACAGTGAGCAACAACTCTGTCCTTTCTTCTAAAATACTCAGACATAGTTTAAACTAATTTCCAAGATAGGTAACTTATATTTTGTTTTCCATATTTCAGAAAAAATATTAGAAAACATTCAGGCATATAATGCTTAATGGCAAGATTTGCTCTTGAGGAAGTACATTTAGGGGAAGTTAGTTTTATAAAAGGGTGATAAAAAGATCCCATCCAGTTCATGGGTATATTTCTTTGTGGACCATCACTTTCTCTGCAGGTGGCTTTTACAGCTTAGCCAGTGGACTCTGTCACTGCAGTCATGTGTTTTGAACTATAGCAGCCTTAACATAATCCATCAAAATCATTCCTTGGAGAAGCATAAAGTCAACCTCACTGCTAATATGGAAAAAAGGTCTGTCACAGCCTTCCACAAAACAGAGGACATACCAGATTTTAAGAAGTCATTAAATAAGGATAAAATAAAATTCATGGCAATGCTTTATTCTCACATTCAGGGCTGGCTTTTTAACTTCAGCTCCAAAAAAAAAAAAAAAGAATGAGGAGTTCTGCTATTACTTCCTATCAACTTTCACAAGTAATCTCACAAAGAATTTGAGTTAAATCAGGTAGAGGATTAAGGAAGGGAGGATGGAGAAACCAAACTTGAATTTTCAAATTGTCAGGTATTGGACAAATGTGGAAGAATGGCACTCCTCCTTTATTAAGTGAAGAAAATTCAGTTGTTGGTCTTTCTAAGCTGAAGTCTCTGCAGACCTTTAGGGGTATTTTCACACAAATACTTCTGCAATTTCTTGTTTAGCGGGTCAGAATTTGTACAACCTTTCCCCTCTAGAGAGGGGCAGGAAAATCTCCCCTCACCTAACTATTCCCCAGAATACAACAGAGCAACATCTTGCTCTGCATCTGTGGCCTTTATGGATAGAGACCTACAAACACAGAGATGCTAAAAGCCCTAATCTTTCTGCAAAGTGTTTATTTTGAAGTGAAAGAAATTTTTTACTTATTTTACTAATGAAATATTAACATGGGTTATCATTTTAGCTTTTCAATACATTAAGCCAGAAGAATGTCATTGGGTAAGATCTTTAAAACGGAAATAAGAGAAAAGTAGTTCACTCTTTTTACCCAGGAACTATGAACTTATAGCCATAAATTTGAAGGTTTATAACTCAGAGAAACTTCAACATGATGATCAATTTGAGTTTAAACATACATAAGAAGCTAAATTTGTGCTGCACATACCTGGATGCTCTCAGGTAATAACATGGGTAACTTGAGTCACGTGGACAACATATGCCAATATATTTAATGTACAGTTAAATATTATTTAATATGTACAGTTTATCCTTTGGCACTCCCTTTTTCACTATGCAAATGAGAAGTTCTCACTTCACTGACAGATACTCATAACTTCTTTAAAAATAAAGCAAATTTTTAGTGACCCAGTAACTAAATAAGAAGTGAATCTAGCCTGCCTCTCAATGACTATCACACCTATGACCCAAACCATTTCCACTACACTCAAAAGTATAAAAAAGAGATACAAAATCTTTTTTCATTACCTGTATGGCTGCTTTTCTGTGGCTCCTGTTTAATAGTCCATATTTGTTTCTTTAGATTCACTTCTGTTTAAATTGTCTTTTGTTTTCTTTTTCCCCTTCCTTTGTCAGTCACGAGAAATGGCTTCACAAGTAAGTATTTGCTTGTTGCCTGCCTGTTTCTGGGTGTCCTGGTTGAAGCAAGCCTCACACAGCTGCTGGCTTGCTTGCTCCCCCCGAGGTGGGATGGGGAGAAAACTGAGAGGCTGAAAGGGAGAACTCTCTTAGGCTCAGGTAAAGGCAGTTTGATAACTTACGTAAAAGCTTGTGTGAAATCAAAGCAAAGAGTTTCTTCTCACTTCTGATGGGTAGGGGGTGTTTGGCCATCTCCAGGAAAGCAGAGCTCCATCAAGCATCTCATTCCTTCATCTACGGGCAGAGCAAAGCACCCTGGATAAGGGATATCACTTTGCTCATTTGGGATCAGGTGTCCTGGCTGTGTCCCCTCCCACCTTCTTGTGCTCTCCCCAGCCCACTTGCTGCTGGGATGGGTGAGAAGCAGAAAATGCCTTGGCTCGGTGTAAGCACCACTCAGCACTAACAAAACCATCCCCATTATTAACACATTATCATCACAAATCCAAAACACAGCCCCATACAGATTGCTATGAAGAATCTAACTCAATCCCAGCCAGAAACTGTACATTAGGTTCAATTGTGGGAGTAAAATCCTCAGAGCAAATGGAACTGTGCAATGGATCATCCTTGAGTAAATAGATCTTAAAGCAACACTGTTCTGAACACAAACTGCTTTAAAATCCAAAAGCTGATGGACTGGGAATTTCAAAGATGCCCTGTGGAATTCTGGTTCCTTTTGGGCCTGCTCCTGTTGAATTCTGAAGGTAACAAATCATCTTTACACTGAAAAGATCATGTGGTAAAAGCCTTAAGTTTACAGACATTAAATGCTAGTGGAGCAAAATCCCCAAGTTTATCACAAAAGAAAAATATGGCTGTACTTAACAAGGGTTTAGACAGCTTTTGGAGCAGAAAAGCATTTCTAGAGCCCTGGATGCAAGTAGCATTCTTTCAGAGCAGTAAAATTTAGTATAGAACTTGCAGTAAGGTAAAAAATAAGGCACTGCTTCAGAATGGAACAGTTGAAACTACACCTTCAAACTATTTCACGTCTTCCACACAGCTCCCAGGGAGCAGCAAGGCAAAGGAGCAAACATCTGAAGTTAATCAGTGTTTGGTGTTATCAGCACAGATATCTCAATTAACATCATCTCAAATATGTACACTGGTGTGTCTGTGACTACATTCCCATTCCTGCCACGTGTTGACCAGCCTAATGTTTAGATTTTAGGGCATGAAACATTCTATTAGAGCATGATGCCTGAGTAGGTCACAGCTGTCTGGCAGCACAAGTGAGCAATCACATCCTTCAGGGCACATGGGATATGTGAGACAGGAACCTGCCTTTAAAAAACAAACAGCAATCAAAACCAAGGGTTTAAAGGCAAGTGTGTCACTCCTGTAAAGGCACAGGAGTGACACCACGTCATCAGTTATGCTTCTCATGCATTTACCTACTATGAAACACGAAAATGAAATTCAATGAAAACAATCAAGCCTCAATGATAGTTATACAAATATTTTTAAATTAAGTTCAAGACTGGTTGAAACAGAGGGGGACACACAGAAGTATTTTGCACTGGAGTTTTATCTTCTGTGTGTTAAACAGCTGCCACTGGCAGACACACTTCCTTGTTATTGTGAAAGAGAGTTTGGGCTGTGATTTTGCTTTGTCTTTAAAGCTGAATTTCTTCCTCTTGCGTACAGCAAAGGGCCATTCTGCACAGCTTTCTCAACAGGCAGGATAAAAACTTCATCATTGCTGAAATAAATATTTAGCTTTATCACTTTCCTTTGTGCTTTCAGCTTACCTATGCCAGTGTTTCAAAACTTCAAGCTAAGGATTTACAGATTAACAGAAACAAAATACTTGTTCTTTCACTTGGCCTCTCTCATTCAATCTCTGGCTCAAGAAGTGACTTACCCTCCTGTAGTGATGATGATTGGTCTCTGCCTTTACACTACTGCTGCCAGCAAGTCTGGCTATTTGTTTTTGACAAGGAAAGCTGCCAATGTAGGCAGGAAGAAAGGCAAAACAAGACCATCCTCTACACTCAGTTAGTATCCAATTTGTTCATACCAAATAGCTCCTTCCTACCCATAAGTAGCACTTTTTCATATGGAGTGTACTCTGCCTATCTTAGTCCTTGTTGTAAAATGTCCACAAACCCAAAATGACAGTCTAACAAACACCAAAATCAAATTGCATTCCTGTTCAAAGGGATCCAGGTTCTCTCTTCTTCCCGAACCTCAGCAGAGTCAGTAACAAAACTTAAAAAAATGAGGTTGTTAACAAAAAAAGAAAAATAAATCCCTTTTCTATTGCAGACTAAGCTAAAGAGCCTCAATAAATTAGCTGGTCTTTACTCGAGGCTTATTGAAAGATCCTAGTCTAGGAATATTAAAAATGCAGTTTTACTTGAAGTGCTACGAGACAAATACCTGTAATATTCTTTTTAATTATGGGGTTTGATTGGGTTTGTTTGTTGCTTTTTTCTTTCACACAGATAAAAGCTAGTTTATTTAATAGTGAAAAATACAAGTGTCTTTCATAGTGTATCCAGCTTACTCATATCAAATACTGTTTTATGGACCCCAGAAACCTCACAGATTCTATGGTGAGCTTCTTACAGAAAGGTTGTATTCTACTGATGAGGTCAACAGAATTTTGCTCTCGATATCATGTTAGTGGGAAAAGGACATTCAGTAGCTCCTCTGTTAAATTTGCTTTATTTGCTGATCACTACCAGCATACTCTGTTTGAAGGGGTTCACATAAGCTCTGCCTGTTCATTTACATCATTTTTTTTTATACTTTATGTATTTAATTTAAACACTCACCACATTGAAATTGGTGACCAGTAGCTTGGTAATGTGCTTGTACTGACTCCAGCAAGGACTTTGCTATTCCAGTGTCAATAAAAAACATTCAAATAGCACAAGAGGAACTCAGGATTGTTAAGGGAGGGGTTTTGAAACTAGAAATTAAAATACTCATTAAATCTAAAGTACACATTGAAAAAAATTATAACTAAAGTTATCTTTTGAAATGTTTCCTCTTAGGTTCTCTGGGAATATTTGTATGGTAGAAATGCAGAGTTCATCCACCTGTGTTATTTCAGTACTTGTACATGCACATACCATTGGTCTTGGGTTGCATAAGGAAAACACAGCAACAGAGCAACACATTTTGGCTCTTAATTATTGGGGGGGGTTTGTCCCTCCATGAGTAATATCACTATTCTTTATGGTAGGAATCAATTACTGCTTTCACAAAAGGTGCCCTGAATCACACTGAAGGTTACTGCATCCTAATTTCATGTGTGCTGGAAGGTCAGGAAGACCTGAAAATTTCAAACACAGTTAACAGGCATGTTCTACCTGTGGTCTTAAGAGAGTACTGAAAACAGTGCAGCCAAAGAAGAACCATTACTTAATGAATCCACAACACACATGTAAAAAGCAGTTACACAACTTAGATTTCTGAAAATATGCAGACTGGGAAGAAAGTTATTCAGAAATGATTCCTAGATTCAGGAAGGGCAATATCAGAAGGCTGAATTTGCTCTTCTCAGAATCACAGTGCAGTTGGGCATAAAGTAACACTTATCTGCTTGTGCACTTGATAAAAGTATTTATATTATAAATGAACTTTTTACATGAAAAGTCAAAGTCTAGTAAAGGTGCCCAGTTCAGGAACACTTGCTAAGTACAAAGAGCTGAATCCCCTCAGCTCCATTGCAGCCAAACCCCATGTCCAACTGCACTGTCGGAAGGAGAACATCTTCATCTGCTTCCATCTAATACAGCCCTTCATCTCTCTTGTCCTTTTCCTTTCAAGTCTCAAATCTCCATCAGCGTGGAGGAATGGGAGGACACCAAAGACACCAAAGAGCAGTTCAGCTGCCGCGGGAATCACCGGAACTCAACATCCAGCGACCAGTCCGACCACCCGCTGCTGCGGAGGAAGAGCATGCAGTGGGCACGGCGCCTGAGCAGGAGGGCCCCCAGGCACTCTGCTAAAACTGCTGAGAAGATCAACCAGCAGAGAATGAACCTCTACAGGAGGTCAGAAAGGCAGGAGCTCGCTGAACTCGTGAAGAACAGAATGAAGCACCTGGGCCTTTCTCCAGCAGGATATGGTACCACTATACAGTACTTTAACAGCAACATTAGCATGGTGCAAGGTCAATTTATTTCTAAGAAATGATGGAGCCAAAACCAAAATACTAAGTTTATGATAGTGCTTTTTGTTTTGTTGGTTTAGGTTTGGGTTGTTTTTTTTTTTTAAATTTACCAAGAATAACTTGGAGTGTTTTTAATGCATTCTATTATCACCCATTCCTATGCTGAGATGGAAGGCTTATAAGGTAGCATGTCAGTCACATTTATATTTAGTAGATGATATGTGTATGCTGAATTTATAAACATTCCTCAGTCACTGAACAGCGGCACCATATTTCCACAAAGCTCTTCAAATAAAGATGGAGACAGGGCTGTTGTGAAGTTCACTCATATGTCAAGGCGGGGAGTTGTTTATATGTGAGGGATATTGCCTTTTCCCCACAATTTTCAAAGATAATGCCAAATTATCATATGAAAGTCATTTTTAGAAAGCATGTTTCACTAGGTTTTTAGATGCCATTTTTATCCATCAAATCATTCTCCAGCAAGGCTGATATCAGGCTGCTTTTTAGTTTGTAGGATTGTTTTGGGGTTTTTTAAGCTATGGACAAGAGCTCTGTAACACTTTTTAACACGTACACCACAGCTGCCTAGGCTGCCTTTCTCTGGCCTTGGCCCTGTAGCATGTTAGGTAGAAACCCCAGGACTATGGGTTTTAATTTTCTAGAAACACCAGGAATTTCTAGATGTGTAAATACAGGCTCTTTATTCCACACCCCATATGAATAATTTCTATGCCTTCTTTCTTAGATGTTTCTATACAACTCTCTGCAGAAAGATTCAGGGCTAAATATTTTCCAGGGGTTTCACAGGCCACAATAACATTTGATCAAACAGAAAAAAATGTTTTGTAGATTTAATTCATATTTATATTAATAACAAGAAAACTTTGTTGCATTCCTGCTTTTCTTTTCAAATCCTAGTTAAAAGCCAAAAGTAAATACTCATTTCATTACTCAAATTTAGAACTATTAGATACCATCTACAAAGCAGCAAAGTCTTGATAGTTAAATGCTTTACCTGATTACATTTATCTGTTTCTGAATTACACATTTTCCTAAAAAGCTACAGAGGATTTAACACAGAAGCACTGCCTCTCCTTTTGCCTCTCCTCTTTAGTCTGATAAGATTAAAACCAGTTTCACTGCAGCAGCCCAAAGAGTGTGTCAAGAGAAAATTATACAAAAGATATTGTAATGGCAGCTACCAAAGTATAGCTTAAACCTCAAAAATAAAAATTATCAGCCTTCCTTTCAACCCATAATTAGGAGAACAGTTAAAAATGCAAGAGACATACCAGTTTCCATTTATACAGCCTTCACATTTCAAGCCCTTGGCACAGATGATAAAAGGCAAGTGCTTCCTAGATAAATAGAAAAAGGGAAAAAAAAGTTTATGTTGATCAAATCTGGAAATGGATGAGAATGCCATACACCTGCATTTAACTTTGGTCATCATTTGAACTTGATGCCAGCCAAGCACAGGAGTCCCTGCTCACCAGAAACTTACCTAAGCTGAAGGGCAGATTGGTAAATCACATTCAAACTGAGTTACATTCAAATTGCTACGACTGAAAAAAAACTGAAGATTTTTAAAACATTAGAAAACAGGAAGCTTTTACAGCTGATAACTCAAAAGATAACCTGATCATGTCAGGTAGTTTCAATATGAGTACAGTTGAAAACAAATTGCTAAACTTATTTGAAATCAGTCTGACACCAGACATTTTTTGTAGCTCTATGCTCTATGAACTTTCATCAAATTAATGTGTCAGTAGTGCTTCTCACAATTCATTTGTAAATGTAATTTACTTGATACTTTTTTCCTCCTGTCCTCTAGATGAAATGAATGATCATCAGAACACCCTTTCCTACATCCTGATCAACCCTTCTCCAGATACAAGATTAGAGCTGAACGATATAGTGTAAGTTAAAGCACACACGTAAAAAATAAAGATAAAAAAGATACTTATACTGCAAAAAAAAAAGATACTTATATTTAAAGAAACATCTAATTATACTACATATGTATATACTTAAAATACACACATAAATATATAATACATATATTTGTAACGTTATAAACTTGTCGTCCTCCTCTTACTCTGAATTTTAAATTGAAAAAATCTAACCAATGCTACCACAGGAACTAAACCAAGCTCCTTCAAAGTAAGTCTGTCTTGCTCAGGTTTTTTCAACATTACAGCTGTGTGTCCTTACCCTGGCTTGCAGCACGTTGTTTTAGTACCAGCTGTGATTTCTTTTTGCAGGTACTTGATCCGACCTGATCCATTGACTTATGTTCCAAATGCTGGACCCAGCCGAAAGGACAGCTTCTGCAATACAGTGGGACAGGACACCAGGGAGGAGACACAACTTTGATATGTAACTCACCACAAGATTCAGAGACAGTTTTATACACATGTTGTTTCCACTAACCATTTTGCAAACCGAGTGGTATATTTTATTCAGATTTTGGAAACAAAATGACAGTGGGTAAGTGACCAAATGCAGAAATGTGGTGCCTAAGAAACTGATTTCAGGGATTGTCAGGTCTGTGGCCTGTTCAGTATGGAAGTTGAACTTTGTCAGCCTAACAGAATGATGACACCTGTTGCTATTTAGCCCTCATGAGCAAATGTGAGATTCCACCACGTTTTGCTTAGATGCTCCTAAGCATATTTAGGTGGCAGCATGTTAGTGACTGAGCTTCTGGCCAATATCAGATTATCTGATGCCCATAGAGAGACAATGCCTGATTTGTAGTAGCAAATATGTTAATACCTAAAGCTGCCAACAAGGCTTTGTGTGTCAAGAATTCAGTCTTTGAAATAAGTTTCAGTCTCAGCCTGTCACCCATTTTTATTAGCACAGATTAGTTTCAGTCCTGTTTTAGCCTCCAGGACCTGTGTTTTTGTTCCTTGGATTTACACAGACCAGGTTGAATGACACAACCTGGTCACACTGCAGAGCTTGAGATTGAGACACATCAATGACAGAAGAGCCCAGCTGCAGGAAAGTCCCTCTCATCTCACACAGGCAGCTCTCCCAACACTGGCAGAAAACAGGGAAGTGACTGTGTGAAGCTGCATACAGTGGTAGCTCAGGGGAAACACAACCCTTTGAACCTTGCTGGGTTTTTCTAGAGAAACCTGAGTAGATTATAACACAGAAGTGGGAGCATTCCTCTAGGGAATGATTCCAACAACAAGCCCATAACATTTTCATGACTATGCCAGAACTACAGTTTGTCCCTAGCATTTCATGCCTAGTCATCCAGATTACCCAAAAGTGACACGTTATTACATGAAATTAAGTATCTCATTAATGATTAAAGACATTTATAACCCATTCCACAAAATGAATGTAATTCCACATAGTGTGAAAAAGCATTATGGATCTAAAACCTCTGCCTTGGCATGAGGTATACAAGAAAACATCTGCTTGTATAAGAAGCAACTACAATCGGTCAAGCTTTCTACAGAATTAAGCATGTCTGTTCATGATCTTCCAAGATTATTGTCAGAAATGGGGAAGAACATACTTGATGTTTTAAACCCCCTTCTGTTGCAAGTGTCCACATAGAACCAAGTAATTTTGCAGGTAGTCTAATATGGAAAAAATTATTATTCTCTGAACTCCCTTGATATCCTATTTGAAAAAAAAAGGTCAAAACTGTTTATATTCTCTTCTATATTAATTGCTAAAAGTACATTCTATTTCTGAAACAGAAGCCACAACCAAGTTGCCCAGTAAGCAGCTCCTGGATGTGAGTGTGTTTATCAGCATTATAAGGATACTGAAATCAAGTCACGTTCATATTAGGAATGACAGCAAATCTGCTTTTACTTCCTGCCTTCCTCTTAATGATTCCAAAGTTTAACAATTCAGTGGTTCTGCTTAGAGTCCATTATTGTTCAGTGCTTTTCCACACTTGAGTCATTCACTAGTTTATTCACAGATAAAGTATTTCAAATGGGCACTGTGGGAAGCATAGAAACAATTGGAACAGCTGCACAGACTGAAGTCTACATTTTTTCAGAAAGAAAAAGAAACAGTATATGAAACAAGATCTTGTCCAAGAGCTGTCATAGAAGTTACCCAGAAGAGTTTGCATGTGCAGTGTGAATAACTTTTCTATTTTTAATACCTTCAGGGAGAAGACTCTATTCCAGTTGATTATTTTTTTAAAAAATACAAGTTTCTTAAAAATGTTCATTCCAAAATATTAGAAGGATCTGTTGTTGCATACTGAAGGCTTCTCTAATGGAGTCTCAAGGAGGCAGAGAGGCTTCCAGAACCATGGCTATCCTCCAGCAGGCAAGCTGGATACTCTGCTTTTAGCCTGAGTCACAGTTCACAGGAATTCCTGCGTGTAGAGCACACACCACTGATTTAAGGACTCTGCTAAAAGGATCCATAGCGAGGGCTTGAGTCCTCACATTTAACAGCCCATAAAACAGCACAAACAAGCAGTCAGGTGTGTCCATTTGCCCACTTAACTCAGCAGAATTGCTGCTCAGCTAGATTGGAATAATGGCATCTAATGTGACCTGGTATTTCTCCAGGCTTAATGAATTTCTAATTGCTCATTAGCCCCAGAAGATTTGCTAAAGCAAACACAAAGACAGCTGGAAGCACTTTGAGTCCCTAAAATGAATGCAAGGCAATCTTTGTGAACCAAACACTTAGTTCTCTTCAAAATCTGCTGGAAGACAAGCAAGGTAGTAAAAACTAGCAACCGCTTCTGATGAAGCAGAAGTTCTAGTAACCCATGAATAATGTACCACAAAGTTCAGCTATTCAGAATAATGCTGTCTTTCATGTTGAAAGCAGAACAGGTTTGCTTCCTCTGGAATATCTTCACAGACAGACTGCATTCTAGTGGGATTTTGATCTTCCAAGACCAGCCTAAGCACCACTGCATTAACCCTGAATGAGACAGTATGCACAGTCCCTCA
Organism: Passer domesticus; assembly: GCF_036417665.1. Lineage (NCBI taxonomy): Eukaryota > Metazoa > Chordata > Aves > Passeriformes > Passeridae > Passer > Passer domesticus. The sequence goes on along the minus strand of NC_087480.1, from coordinate 40,192,393 downwards.
GTGGCCAGGGAGGCGATTCTGTAATGGTCATCCTGCAGGCAATCTTATGTTCACACACTTCCTTCTCATCATGATTGCCAGAAATGTAACACAAGCCTAACTGGACTGGAGACCAGACTGAGGAACAGGAGTGTCAAGGCTCAGTGCTGGAGAAGGCATGATGAAGTTCTGGAATGAGCAGGGTCAAATGACTGTTGAACAGAGGGGTTTGAGCAGGCAACAGTTCACTCAGTAGAGGGAGAAATGTGGAGCTGTGAAAAAAAGATTATTTCTGTGCTAACTGTATGTATTTTTCCTCCTGGCTCACTTCTATCAACAACCCAAAGATGGCTCTCTTCCCCAGCACTGCCTTAGCACAGCCCAAGCAGTTTGGTACCCAAAGTCACAGGCCCAGAGAGGGAAGTGCTAGCTGATAATAATTGCTTCATTCTCAAGGGAATCTCCAGCAAAGCCAGACCTAAATATGAAAATGTGTTACCTAGTCTGCAATAAAAAAGTCACAAGAACTCTTTCAATGGCATGCAGTGTGTTTCCTTAACTGTTTCACTCCAATTCCACAACACATGTGAATTCACACATAAAGTAAAAAGCATAAAGTCCTTGACTTTGTAAAACCTGCAGTGGAAATGAATTACTGAAGTTGTGACATTTTGTCTCAGAAATTAAAAGAGCAGTTGTTTCCCAGCATAGAAGTTTTCTCTCACAAACAACTTTATACCACACCTACACTTTAACAACTTCCAAATACACAAGTGCATATTACTGAATATTACACCTCTTTATTTACCCACGCACCAAAAAAAGCAAAAGAACAAATAAGTGTTAGGCTTCAGTAGTGGAGGAAAACTGAAACGACACACAATTCTCTAGCTTCTAGAGAGTTAGGGCTGAAAGCAATCATTCTGTAATTTTGGAACACTGACATAAGATTTTGCAGTATTGAATTCTGCCTGATACCCAATGGAAACCAGCCATGAAAATCGGGAAATGAATTAATAACATGAAGCAGCTCTATGCAGGTACATCAATTTGTACATCAAGGTTATAAAAATACGTCTTCAAGGCAATGCTATAAACATAGAATTTATAAAACTGAGCAATAAGCATAAAACATGGTTGCATATTCTTGATATTCTATTAGAAGCAACCCTACCCACCTTGAAACAGATGTACAATGAATAAATGTCCAAAGAGCAGCACTTCAAAATTTCAGCCTTGTACCTTGTGCTTGGTACAGAATATGCAATGCAGTGATACAGGAAAAGAGTTAATAATTCGTATTAAGTTATGAGAGATGACCCGGATTTTGTTTCTTTTTACTTTCTGAAAATATTGAACATATTAAAAATAATACTGTTATATTATTATATTAATGATAATATTGTTATATACTTAATTATTGCCTCCACTCCTAATGTAAGGATGTCAATAATGGTAATTCAACACAAATATAAACTCCTAAGAAGCTTAAAAAGGCAAATATTTCTACTTCATTAAGTAAAAAAAAAAGCATTTTACATTCCTGTGAACTAAATTTTCTACAAAATCTAGACTTTAAACTGTTATGATTTGAAACTGGCCCATGCCAACCAGCAGAGAGACTGGGAGGCAAAGTATGGAAATGAAAAAGTACTACTTCATGTGCCCAAGGTATCTCAGACAAACTGGGGCATCCTGAATGGGAATGCAGAAGCACAGGGCTCTGGTACCTTTAAAGCACACAGGTACAACATTAATAATTTGACCAATCACTAATACCCACAACACCAATTACTGATCATTCTTCTCTAGATCACTTCTCCTGTTTCTTGTATCCTTTCACCAGTATGGGCTGGCTGATGAACTGGTTCATTTTGCTGGCAAGTCTATATAACTTTTAATAGTTTGGGGTTTGGTGTTTATTCCTGCTAGGAGGTATAAACTCTCACTGCTTCCATAACTGTACATTGGTGTGGCAGACTCCACAGCCTCCAAACAAAGCGAGGAATTAGTGTCTTTATAGCCTTTTATTTGTACAGCTGGCAAGTCTCTGTTAATGAATGCCAGTGATTACGCTGCTTGTGCTCTCAGCTTCAGGCTGTGATAACGCCTCTGTTATCTTACACAATCATGGGATCATTAGGGTTGGAAAATGCCTCCAAGATCATTTAGTCCAGCCTTTCACCAGGTACCTCCATGACAACTAAACCACTGCACCGAATGCCACATCCTGTCATTTCTTGGGACACCTCCAGTAATGGTGACTCCATGACTTTCAGCAGCCTGTTCGAATGCTTGACAGCTCTTTCCATGAAGAAATTATTCCTGATGGCCAACCTGAACCTTCCCTGGTGCAGCTTGAGGCCATTTCCTCCCATCCTGTCTCTGGTTGCCTGGCAGAAGAAACCAACCACGTTTCTATAACCTCCTTTCAGGCAGTTGTAGAACATGGTAAGGTCCCCTGAGCCTCCTTTCCTCCAGGCTCCTCTGCTCCAGGCCCTTCACCAGCTCGGTTGTCCTTCTCTGGACTCACTGCAGCATCTCAAAGTCTTCCTTGGACTGTGGGGCTCAGATCTGGACACAGGATTTGAGGTAAGGTCTCCCCAGTGCTGGGTACAAAGGGACAATCTCCTCCCTGGTCCTGCTGGCCACGCTATCCCTGATAAAAGCCAGGATGCCTTTGGCCTTCTTGGCCATCTTGGCCCAGCTGGCTCTTGGTCAGCTGCTCTCAGCCAGCAACCCCAAGTCCTTTTCTGCTGGGCCCCATCTTCAGGAATTACTGAACAAACCTGAGGACTTTACTGCCATCCAGGAGAACATGTGAGGGTTGAGTTTGTTTGGTTTTGCTCACCTTCACAGGTTGTTACTGCATAAGCATGCATGACATGATGCTCCCCCACCCAGTAGAGGGAACAGATTTCAGAGCTGAGCTCATCGCATTGTTTAATGTAAGGTAAAGTTGTCAGCTACACAAGTGATGTGTTAAGCTTCAGCTTTCATGTTTTTCAGATTCTGTGCTGCCTAGGGGGGTAGCTCTGAGCTTCATATTAAGTGTCAGTTCTCTTCACAAGGTAGGTAGACAAAACAATCCCTTTCCAGCTTGAAACCAAGGACAACCATTACAATTTTCAGGCCCAAAAGGTATAAACAACAGAGAACTGAAGAGAGGAGCAAGGAGGATAGAACTTTATAACCTGAAGCTGTAATTGGACAATTAACCCCAATATGAAAATGGGCCAAAACTTATAAAAGTGAGAGACATTGTGACCAGTCATCCATTTTTGTGACCCTTTTGGGTCCATCTTGGGTGTAGCTCTGGGCAGGCTCTTGTGCTGCCCAAGGTGCATCCATTGAGGCCTTTTAATAAATTCCTACTTTATTCCTTTAGCTCTGTCTAGTCACTGTTCTAGGTTCAGCCTCCCTAGAAATCACAAGATGTCATGGCTTCTGTCGAGTAATCAACATATTACGTCCAAAAGTACTCATTTTTTAAACACAACTTCCTGTAAAACTTATAAAATTTCAGAAAATATTGGGAGACCTCAGGGCCAGTAAAGCCCTGAGGGAGTGTTGTCCTTGCTAGCTGTATCTTTTCCAAGATAAATGCAAAAGGTCTTCAAAGTCCAGATGAATAGGTACCCATTTGAGATAGAAAAATTGTCCTGTGTAGGTATTAGACGAGTAATAATATTGCTTAATCAAAAGGTTTAAGACCAAATTCCCGTAAGGGAGAAATGCATTGTGTTCAGTGGCTGCACCCAGGCTCCTACTGCCTGTCAGTCCTGGGTGGAATGGAGCTGCAAAGAGCACAGAAAGATTGCACTGCAGGACTCAGGAGTTTCTTCATGAAACACCATAATGTACATTTATAAAATGACATTGGGGATGCATATAGTGTATACTCACTTTCTCACTGAAGTGTTTGGTGTTCATGTGATTGACATTTTGATTTCCATGTGCATCTGATAGGGATTTGGACTGAAACTTTTATCTTTTGAGGTTTGTAAGCATCATCTTATTTTATACTTAACTATGAGAATATTTTGTACACAGCCGAATGCCCTAAAATATTATTTATTATATCACTAACAGGATAGTTCATCAGCATTTAATGTTCCTCATTTTTTTACATCTCCATGATAACAAATAAGTGTTATCTTGTGTGTGAAGTTTTCTTTGTATATACAACCACAGAGAGTAGTAGCCACTGTGGGCGCTGAGATCTGGGAAATGCTAATGTTAGATTTTCTGAAGAAGCAGTTTCTGCCCACACTTCTGGCACTTATTCCCCAGCACAGGATATCTTGTATGCTTTCTTCTTCAGTCACACTGGAATGCCACATGAGTACATTTAATGGTACGTAGACAAATGACATCCAAGCAGTATAAAATTAACACATTAACGTATTAGTTTTTAATGAAAGAACAGGTTTCATTGCATTGTCTTTGCTTTTTCTTCAGTAGGGTTGATATGGTCTCTTGCTGGCTTGAAAAATTAATTCATGCTTCTTCCAAAACTAAATAAGGTAAATCAGTATTCACTCAACAGAGAAAGGCTTCTTCATGGAGGAAAAATCCTTTTAATTCAACCTCATACAAAACCTGATTCAGGATGTGCATGGACCTCGAAAGTTATCATTACACAGATGTTCTGTTCCTACTAAGGAAACATCTTCTGCTTTGCCCATTGCCTAAGAAAGTTCCTAGGCTGCTCCAGGATGGACCTTTGTCTTCTAACACGTGTTCCTTCTCTTGCAGTGCTTCCCAATAGAGTATGTGCTCATGTGGCTCAATGTGATGAGATGTAATTAATTTATTGTACGCACAAGGAGAAATGGGACCTTGTGTATGTTAAACAGTGCATAAGGAGGTGGAACTATTTCTACACCCTTTGCATTAAGACAAAACCCTACGTAAACATCTTCCAAATGTATACATTTAATCATTTTGGAAGCATCTACAATTTTTGCAGCCAGGTCTCCAGAAAAGACATAGCCAGTTCCTGAACAGAAAGGGTGGTATCTGTTATCAGGGAATTCTTCTTCTGACATGTACCACTTACTGGCTTTATTCCGAATAGGGCTGTGCCCTGTCATTAAATGGCCTGTGAAATAATTCTGTGTGGGAGTCGGGAGAGGCCTGAGCAGCTTTTCAATCAGGTACATCGTGTTGACTAAAACATCACTGTCTGTCTTCATAGCAAACCTCATGCCACTGCAGTAGGAGGCCACCCAGCTCACGCCCATCAGAGTTTTAAGAGTTAAGTTGTTGTAGGTGTCCAGGAAGCCCTGCTGGATAATGTCGTGGTGCTGCTGGCTCTCTCTCAGCAGAACGTCCCCGCTGGCCCCCTCGGTCCCGCTGCCGAGCATGAACAGCCGAATGACGTCGGCGCCGGGAACCGCGGCTTCGCTGCCCCAGCTCTCCCGGATGGCGCTTCTGCGCTGGACTTCTGCTGCTGTCGTCGAGATCAGCAGCACCAAGAAAGGTGTTTTGTCTTTACACTTTTCTTCTTCATTGATAATGAATGCAGATGACTCTGTCGGAGTGGGTGTGGCTTTATTTCCAGATTTCTCATTTTCAGGCGGTAGTTCTCCTTTTTTTTCCCCTGAGATTTGTTTGAAATTTGTAACTATTTTTCCAAGTAAACTCTTCTCACTTTCCCTGTGAAGATCATCACGTTTAGGTAGAGCAGCAAGGTGACGAGAAGTATAAAAATAGGAAATCAGATATATTGCTGTAAAAGAGATGAAAACCAGCAGAAGACTTCTCTTGGTGCATTCCATGGGAGAGAAGAATCCACTACAGTAGCTCATGTTGGCAGCTGTGACAGGAAGCACAAGAAGTGCAGATATTTTGTCAGAAGAGCAGCTAATTTGTAATTGTTTTCCTCTGTGACACAACGATAAAACCCACCTTCAGGCTTCTGATTCTTCAGGATTCCTTTCAGTTTGTTATTATTAAAAGAATCCTATTGTTTCATTTTAGAATAAATTGCAAAAATTTTTATCAAAGACAAAAATTTAAAATTTCTTTAATAAATTTTCAGGCTTTTCTTCCTAAGAAAAACACAGTATGATAGAAACAGTAAGAAATAAATGAAAATAAATAAATACACTGTTAAAAGCAATAATTTCATCAGAGAGAACAGAAATGATTCAGATCTATATTTAAATATTGTAATAAATATGAAATATAAAGGCATTTTGACTTCCTGTAGGCTTTACAAAAAGTTATCACATAATTGGATCATCCCAAGTTAATGAAATATTATGATTGATTATGGATTCATAGTCTTAGAGGCTATTGTGATAAATAAAAAATTTAATGCATGGCTGAAAGTGATTGTCTAGGCTCTATAAAACACTAATGCAGACAGACTTTGAGATGAAGTGCCCCCTGCCAGCCACTATCTCTGTAAAGAATGCCTTAAACAACTGTGCTAATCTAGATCCATATATTTCAAATGGCTTCAGCTGAAGGATCCCATCCTCCCAGACTGCAGACAGGTAAAGTATAAATACTGGATCTGTGCACATACTGTAGCTTTGGGTAGTTCTTTGTGATTTCCATAATAACCCGTTTCAAATTTTGGCTTCCTTCAATGAAACAATACAGAAGTTTATCTAAGCCTTCGAGATGCTCCACAATTTACAGGGAGAAGGAGATAATCACATGTACCCCTCACACCATGAACTGCTAACACCCAAGAATGCCACCTGGAGAGAAGGGCAAGTTAATTGTGTTCAAGTGCTTTTCTGGTCTCTACATGTATTTGAAAGGGAGAAGCAAAAGTATAGTAAATCAGGGTTTTTTTCAGATTTTTTTTGTGCCAAGACACTATTTAGCAGATGCAATGTGCAGCTCACAATCAAACAGCAAAATTAAACACTTCTTACCACCATCTTTGAAACTGTAGATTCATCCCAGTCATACAAGCATGTGGGTTTTTTTTGGTAGATTCTTTAGTAGTTTCTTGCTGCTCCACAAAGAAATGACAGATTTAGGAGGACTGAAATAATCAGGAATCCTACCTCTGCTCCCATGGAGAATCTGAGGACCAGCTCACAGGTTCTTGATTTTCTGTTTTAAGTCTTTTCCAGAGGAATTGTGTATTAACACAAAGGAAAATGCAACAGGACATTGATCTTTCTATTTGATAAGTTTAAAAATACTCTGCCACTTGTAGCAATGAACAGACAGCCTGTAAAAAGAGATTTGATTTAATAATTTTAGAATATGCAATAGAAATGCAAAGTAAAAGTTTAATTTATGCTCAACTATAATTTAATCTGAGTAAAACTGATAATGTGTGGTGGATAACCTGTGGCCAGCATCCAAACACTGACCCACATGCTCACCCCACTTGCCCTCTCCTCAGGGGGACAAGGGGAGAAAATAGGATGAAAGAGTTCATGGGTCAAGGTAAAGGACAGGAAGATCACTCACTGGATACCATCTAGGACAGAACAAAGCTGGCCAAGATGAATTTAAATGTATTGCTATTTAAAATACATTTGGGTAGTGAGAAACAGAAACACAAATAAAACCCAGAAGCTCCTACCCATCTTTTCCTGGGCTCAGCTCAACTTCTTTTCCTGCCCCTTCAGCAGCAGAAGAGGGTTGGGAGTTAAGGTCCCTCCCTATTCCTCCTCCTGTTCGAACAAATCTGCTCCAAGGGCCACAGTACCTGCAAGGAATGTCCAGCTGCTGGAGGTTGAGAGAAAAAGGGCATAAGAATATTCTGTGATAAACTGGTCAGCAGTTTAATGCAGCTCACATGTACCACACACCTGTAAAACATTAAGAACATAGCAAGTAATAGCTTAGCTCTAACCATCTTCCTTCTTAGGTTTTTAGCTCTTTTGGCATCATGACATATGAAATATCCAGGATGCAAAAAACAAAGTAATGGAAGAAAGAACATGGTCACTATGACATCAGAAGTCAAGAGGCACTTCTGTACCAATTAACTGCTTGACTGTTATTTGAAACATAAGAATTTCAGCACATGAAAATAAAAGAGCAGAAGGTAATTTTCAATGCTCTAAGAGTACTTCTGTACTTCAGGTTTCTTGATGAAGCTAAAAATATTTTGTCAAAGTGTTTGACTTCTGTTAGTTTTGACATTGCAATTCCATTAGATGAAATTCTAAGTCCACGGTGGAAAGAACAAAACTTCAGAGAAGACTTTTCTCACAGGCAGCTAGAATATTTATTGTTTCAATTTGATTGAGTTATTACAAGATTAGTAGAAAATTCATGCTGCTAAGGAGAAAGATTACCTATGTCTTCAAAAATAGTTATAGTTTATCTTGGTTATAACTTTTTAAAAATGCCAAGAAGCTCTCAAAATACAATACTCCTATTAAATTTTTCCACAGAAAAAAGAACAATACTTTAGAAATAAATACTTACCCACAATAATTACCCATACCATTAAACCAAAACAACTGTAATTATGAAAATTATTTTTCTAAAACCAATTTTGTAGCAAAATGCTGTGCATATTAGGTTGTCTTGGGATACACTGATTATTCAAATGCATACACATTCAACTACATTCAGACTTTAACATTCCTTCATATGTGCTAAACTCTCCCCCCATAATTAGGTGTTATTAAATAATAAAAAAAAGATGACTGAAAAGGAGTAGAGAAAAGCAGGAAAGGCATTAGAAAAAGTAAAATTCATATGGTACTGTTTCTTAACACTCCTGTTTATATTATCTTTTCCTTATTTATTAGAAAAAGATTTGGGATCTCATGAGTGAAAATTTACCTCACAATGTTCTAATTCTGCCCTATCCCATCACAGATTTTGGAAGGAAACTAAGAAAACCAACCCCTCACATCATAGCAATGCTTTGATATTTTCCCAGATTCTCAAAGGAATAGGTTTTGAAGTGCAGGCTGTTGAAGGTGCTCCCACAAATGGCAAATGTCTAAATAATCGTTTGAGGAAATGCTAGGTGTGTTTGAAGGCTGCCAGAAAGCACGAGATGGGGCTGATTTAACCCCAAACCACCAGATGGCAAACACATCACAGCATCTCTGCTACTTAGCCTTGGCTTATTAAACCAGCTTTTAGGCAGATTGGGGAAATGTCCATAGAAAGCTGAGCTGGAGTGGAGAGGAGCAGGAGATGCACCCACCTGGGCTGAAGGCAGCGTGTCCCGGAGAGGAGCTCCCACAGGGCTCTGCCGTGTCCTGCAGCCCTTTGGCTCAGCACACACTCACCTGTCCTTGAGAAGAACAGGCTGTGCAAAGTCCCAGCCCCACCTCCTGCAGGCTGTCCAGGGGCTCCCAGGGACAGCCCTGGATCTGTGAGGTGAGCATGTAACCGTTCCACTCCTCTTTTTTGAACGTCTGTTGAATTTCAATCCCACATGCCACAGTATTTGGAGGATGAACTTGGGCATCGCGGTGAAACTTGCTCTCAGTGGTTGTAAAGAGAGGCAGAGATGTTGCAGTTTCTGTGGGTACTAGTTTGTTACTGGGTTATGGGTGAAAAAAAGCTGTCTTGAAACCACCCAAGGAGCAGAGAGCTGCCTGTGCTTCCTCTTACCTGCACCATTTGGCTTCCCAGAGAACCCAGGCAGCCCTTTTCTGGTTTACACATAGGAGCTCATCTAAATGTGTGCTGCTGAGGTGTGACATGGATTGGTGCTGGAGACAAGAGAGTGGGGAAATAAAATTATCTTGATATGTACTGTTGGAAAGATCTACATTCAGTTTTTCAAAATTTAAAAGAAGATTTTTATGAGTAAAAGACATGGTCTGTGATCGTTAAAACCACTGCCTACTAAAATGATTACAGCAATTTGCACAGCAAAGGGCTTAATTAACTGTGAAGAGAATCAAGCACTTTTGCATAAAGCACTGAAGAAGTATATTAATAACAATTGCACATATTTAAGGAGCATATGGAATTAATTTAAGAAATGTATAAAGTATTTATCTGCTAGTGTAGTGTAAAATCTTTGTATATGTCCTTTTCTGATTCAAATTACACCTAGACTGAGGTAATCTCGTCAAAATGCTAATTCTACAGAGGAATAGCACTTTGTTTTCCCCACTGGAATATTAATAATTAAAAAAACCCAAATATGTGAAAAATTGAAGAAGAATTTTAGGCTCTTTTTTTCTTTACATAAGTGCACATTGGATTTAAAAATAACTTCCAAAGAGAAGTGAACAGCAACAGCGATCCTAGAATTTGCTTGTCTCCTAGTTATCTGCTATACAATTTTTTTCTTAAAGTACATACAGAAATATGGCTGCCATATAATTAATCACATATAAACAGCACAATTCCTTCTCTGATTTTATGGAAGTGAAGTGCAATAAAACTTGTCATGGGACAAAAGGGGAGCACACTGCAAGAAGCCAAGAATTTTTTGTTAGTCTAACAAAAATGTCCTATCTGAAAACAGCTATTAGTTTAATTTGTTATCAGCAAAGGGGGGAGTGAAGAAGGAAAAATAGTTCTACCTGCAGTCCCTAGTATCTCCCTCTCTTCTCTCATGTCACATTCAGCTTCTTTAATGTCCCTCAGGTGGGGTCCTAAGAGTCAGTGGCATCACTTTTCTCAAGGAGATAGACAAGGAGAGGAGTTTGTGGCAAGCTGCCAGTGCCCCACAGTCTCCACCAGAAAGAACATCTGATATTGATGGCAGTGCCTTTGCTACCCAAGTACCCAGGAGTGCTAATTTCCACGTGTTTTGCAAGGCAACACTTTCCTCTTTCATTCTTGGTTGCACGTGAAGGTTGATTTTATTACACATGGTGCGTTGACCTTGGGTATTTCCTGCTTGTGTTCTTTGACTAAATGACTATGACTGAATCCAGCTTTATGCAGCTGCCAACTGTGCAGCTATTCTCTTAGCAATGAGTAATTAGCTACTGGTCACACTTTTCCTCAGTTATCATCCCACATCTACGTTTCTCTACACTTCTATTTCAGGGCCATAAAAACATACTCAAAAACAGAATAGCTATTTACTGCAGAAATAAAGACAGGTAACTAGCAGGTGTTGGGTCACATGGTTGTGGAAAGTGACAGTAGTTGAGTAACAGAAGTAATTTACTACACAATTTGCTGTCCCAGTTTTAAAGGGCTAGACCAAAGTTCACCCCTTATCCTGTTAACTGATCTAATCACACAGTATCCATATGAACTATAAACTATCTGTAACTATAAACAATAGTTATATAGTACAAATATAACTATGTACTTGGGAGCATAGTAGAGAGAATAATCTAATAATGCTACAGCAATTTGCTATCTCGTTTATCTTTACTATAATTAACTGTTATTAATATGCACATAGGGCAGTGTGAAAAATTCAGTTCAAGATCTGGAATCAGCAAGGAGAGAGTTTATATTTTAACACAAACAAACAAAAGGTAGCTTAGACAGAGGTTGGAATCAGAGATTCAATATTTGTTTGCTGCTGCTGTGTCTGGATTCTTAACTAAATTTATCATGGGCACAAGAACCAGAACTGCATCACTTTTCTTTATTAAGTTTAGTACTTGGCTAGGTTTTTATTGGAATAAATCAGAGTAGCTATTTGTATTAGAGATGTTTAGCTAATTTATATTTTATAATTAAAAGTTCTGACAATAAGGAGTTACTTAGATCAGTTACAACAAAAATTAACATAAATTTAATTATGGATGTTTATGTGTGGGTAGTTCATAAACAACTTGTCTGCAGGATTAGTGTCTCCTAATGCCTTATGTGGAGCCCTATAAAAGCTGCAGGATGCTGGAGTCTTTCTTGCCTCATCTCTTGCTTAATCATGAACTTCTGTAATTTAATTCAGCCAAAAATAACATTTATAAAGCTTCATTATTTGCTAGAACACGAGCTTCTAGTTTTGTCTGCACAGGGGGACGTGCACATAGAAAGTCCTGAGTGTTTCTGTTCATCTGCCCCTGGCAGTAATTCAGTTCACTGCAGGGACAGGGAACGTTCCTGCACCAGTGGGACCATGTGTGTCCCATGTTCTTCAGTGCATGGACTCACCACAGGATGTCAGAACACAGGACGAGGAAAAGCAGAACCCCCTTGGCTGGGAAAGGCACTGAACCATCCCTCCCCTCTCCTGGACAGAGTGCTGCCTTCATCTCCCTGTGGGTGCTGCCACATATTTTAATGTCACTCCTATGCATCAGGCATGAGCAATGAATGCCCCTCAGATCTCTAGGAGATGAATCAAAGTGTCACCTTGTTTGACTGTTCTGACTGGGAGGTGAGTTTAGGGGAGACGGGGAGAAGCTGGCAGCCTTTCCCACACAGTTGCTGCTGTGCAGAGGCACTACACAGAGACCCTGAGAAACACTGTGGATTTTTGGGTGCTCTGAGGACAGATTGGAGATTAGTTGAGACTTTCAGTTGTGACTGTGTACATCTGAATTCCAGTCCATGTGCTGCTGTACTTGGTAAATAATTTCACTATCTAAAGCTACACTGTATTTCAAGGAGGCACAAGGCAGTGCTGACCACTGGAGCTCCCAGGGTTGTTCAGAGCGACCTGACCCAAGCACAGGTTTCACCATCTGTATTTTTAGGTTTGTGGTTCTTTACTAAACCTTTAAAGATAAGTTGCCATAAATGAGGGGAGAAATCATCTTCATTCAGAGCTTGTAATGAAAAAAATGTAAAGAATTATATCTTACTGAGGAAACTATGCAATGAGTTCCACAGAGATTAAATCCTCATTTTTAGGCAATTCCAAAGAAATACCAGCATAGTGATCCACTTACCTCTCATTATCTAGCTTGGCCAAAGACATCTGCAAATCCAGATGCAAAGGTGTCTAGTCCTCTGGCATAACTGTTTCAAAAGTACATCATCACGTTTCATTTCTAAAATAATGAGAAGATGCAAAGAGCAGGGTTAAATAAAATTTCAAATCACCTTTACTTTCCTGAGTGGGAAGAGTGGGAATATCTAAACTATACTCTTCCTGACAAACCCTTCACCTTTCTGCTGGACCCCCAGGGATTTACTCTCAGTCCTGGCAGTCAAGAAGGATTCATTTAGGAGATATTTAGCAAATTGTCATATATTTGCCACTGTCAGGCAGATGCACTGTCTCATTTGGACAGGTTTCAGCAAAATGGGCCATACAAGGACAAAATTTTGGTATGCAAAAGGTACTTCAAAACAGGAACTTCTTACAAGTATTCTTAAAACCCAAAATACCTTCTGAGCTGATTTTTTAAAGAAATTCTGGGAAGGAAGATTTTTCTCATATTATGACTTGGCATTACAAGGCGAAATAAGATTTTGTACTATGTCTTAAATTCTCCATTAAAAATAAGCATGCACTGAAATGACCATATTAATTATACTGGACTGAAGGATGAATATAAACAGGACTCACTTTTCTGGCACTCCTGCAAATGTTCAGGTTACACAGTAGACAGAAGAGTTTCACTGCAATGAAATGCTCTACAGGCTGTACTTTAGTTACACATAGTTAGTTTAAAGTTTACATAAATAGTTTGAAGTATTTGTATGTATTAGTTCAAAGAGGAACTAATAATTGTTCTGTGGGTGTAACTGGTATTCCTTTATCGTGCCTCAGTGTCAGCTGGGCCTGCAGATGGTGCTGTAACATCACTGATAATGGTGGTGCACCATGAGGATATTCACTTTTGTCACTGGCCAATGCCCAGCTCACGTTACAGAGCAGTCATAAAATCCATGTTATCCATCTCCATAAAACCAGCTGGAAGTACCAGTTCAGGTTTATTGGAAGAATGTCTGGTTTACAGCATCTGAGTTTTCATTGTCCACGACAGCCAAATCATTATTTCCTACAACAGATTCCTCTGAAAATACTCCACTGTAATAAAAATAAGAGATTTTTTTATATTCCTGTAGAAATAAGATATTTAAATTTTCATTTTAGTCTGGTACCCTAAACAAACATTACTTTTATGTCAGCATCTTTTAAAAAGTAGCCTTGTGGCTACAAATTCTTAGAATGTATCATGCAGTCTTTACAGCACATACTTTTGAGTACTTTAAACATCAAAAGCAGAACAAGAAAATAAATTTGGAGTATTTACCAATAAACTTCATCAGTTCAGAATGAATTTATTCATAAACCATGCCAAGAGAAAATGCATGTGTCTTCTGTATTAAACAATGGGTTGTGATGACTGAGCTGATTGCATTGAAAGATTTCATGGGTATTTTTGGTTCAAAAGGAGTTTCACTTCCTGTGGACAGAGTTCCTGAGTTAGAAAACTCATCTTTCAAAATCCCTTCTACAAAGCTTGAAGATAGTGTACATTCCTGGTCATTAAGGAAACCATTATACTTAACATAAGGAGATATTTTTCAGTTCTTTGATCACCTCTCAGGCTGGATTCTGAAATTAAGAATAAAATACCTTTTTCCTTATGGCATGGTACTTACAATGGTATTTACAGTGGAGTAGGATCCTAGCACAGTTTCATGGGATCCTCTTAAGTAGGTTGGAATTCACACCACAGGAGTTGTGTGAATTTGTTTACACAAGCATGGTTAGTTCACAAAATTCACATTTGTGAACAATGGGGAGGGTCTAATCTACAGTTTTCTCAAACACTGTAAAAAAAGATCAGATCAACCACTAAAATATTTAGCTTTCAAACAAAGTTAAACTGTTACTTCCTTGTCAAAGACTTTTAGAATATTTTCACTATGGTTCTGGATTATATTGCTGTGTTTTAAAGACAAGATGATGATGGCTCCTAGGAAGTTATGTGAGCAACAGAACTGGAAGTTATGAAAAATTTATTACAGCATATTTGATGCATATGGCTGACCTGGGAAAGCAATGATGTCTGCAATGTTCTAAAATTAGTATACAAAGTTGTAAAAAGCTATGACTATTTTGATGACTTGCATTCTTCAGTTATGCTCTCCCTATTTCTCTCAATGGTTTCTGCCACACCAAATAATGTAGTAGCTGAAAAAAATGTAGTTAAAAATTGCCTCAAGGCAAGTACAGAAAGAACTATTTAGACATGCATGGTTTTTTTCACTGAGTTCTAATGTTCTTCCATTTTCTACCACACCTTGAGCTCCTATATTTTGCTTACATGGTCTATAAATCAGTTTTGTACTGCAGATCACTGTCACATATAACGAGAACCATAGTTTTGAAATGTAGGAGTTATTTGCCATAACATGGAAGTAACAGAACAAGGGAAGCTACACAGCAAAGAAAGCAGTGGAAAGCAAAATTAGTGATGCTGCACAGGCTTTCCCAGTTCTCAGAATTAGCACTTTGTTGGGTATTTCTCTCATAATCAAAGTTTCCAAAGGAAGAAAGAGCTGCTCTCTGCTATCCTCAGAGGATCAAGTGATCTAAAAAGCAAAGGCTCCAACTCTAGAACTCTGTGACCACTTGCAGATTTCTTCCTCAGTGTGAAAGCAATGAGGTATTTTCAGCCTTTGCATGACCGTCTGAAATACAACAGTGTGTGGGGCTAGAAAGGGAACAGAGCATTGAGATCTGTAGCAACACTAATGTGTGCTAAATTTAGGGATAAGCAAATAAACAAAGGAAAAAGACCTTTGGAAAATCTGACAAAATTTTAATATAAACTTGCTTATTCTTTATGGTTAGGGTCAAGGTAAAGAAAATCTTATGGAAGTAATAAAGTACTCTATTGTTTTACCTATGGCAAAATAACAATAATTCGGAAGTATCTAACTAAATTTTGATGAAAAATGTGTGTCCTTTTTGCAAGCTGGCTGTTCACTTTGCCTGTGCATGTAGCAGAGTCCCTTAATTCACCTGTTCTGGTGATATCTCCATGGTCATAGAAAAGAACTTTTCCCTTCAAACCACACTGGCCAGTGGAATAAACCTGGGTTTCACACATCCCAGGATATTGCTTCACTTACTGAACCGATACACACACACTCCTAATTTTCTCCTTTGTATCTTCTATTTAAGGGCTACAGAGGGGAAAACCATCAATTTTCAAATAAATTTAAAAGGTTTTGATTGTTTATTAGTGCAGTTGAAACATTCTCAGTATAGGAAAAGTTTCCAGGAAACTGTGAGGATTAGTAAAAATACTTGAAGTATGTTCATGAAAAACTAACTTTCCTTAAGCTAAATTTCCTTCATCTAAGACCATGGTGTGTCAGAATGTAGCTTTTGTCCCTCCTTTCTTTCATATCTTGTTTCTGAAGTGTGGGAAACAATCAAATTCCTAACACCACCCCCTAATTTCTTATGCACAACGATGCAAATACCACAATTTAAAATAGTGCTTACTATTTCCTCCCTTACAGAAGCTGCCGCAGTCACTTTATTTCCTTGTAGAAACAGTTTTGTAAATAATAGTAAATGGTTCTTCTGCTAGACAATTCACATTATTGCTCACAAGGGCCATCAAGTTATGGATGCACTAAATGCAGCAGGAATAAAATATCCACCACCTTAGAGCTTATGATGTGTCCAAAAAGCTTGAAAATTTTAATAGGCTGTGATGTATTTTGCCACTGCAAGTGACTTTCACAACTCACTGTGCAACAAAAGATTTAACCATTTCCAATCTGTTCTTGGGAATCAAAGGAATTAATTAAAATGCACTTTCTTGATATTTACAATGCCATCCTCCCATAAGTAAAAGGCATGCAGAAGAAATCCCTCTTCAGTGTGAACTTCAGCAAGCAGGGTGAGAACTAGTTTGAGAAGCTTTTGAAAGAGCCCCAGCCAAAAAATGTCACAGAAGCATTACTTCATTTTTTAGGTGGTGCCTGTGTGTGTCTGAAGATATAAGGTAGGCTGTGGAACTGTGAAGCTGTTATTTAAGTCAACTACCATTTTATTTTCCTCATGATTCTGTTTCCAGCTTTCATTTTCTTCATCCAGTTTTAATTTAACCTTTATGACTTGTGTAGGAATATTTATGTGAAACTGAAACCCTACCCTCTCTTAGGAGGATACAGCCTGATCCAAACCCAATGCTCTTAGCAGTTTTAAATTTGGTATGGAACAAAAAACAACCCTAAAGGATCTCTTCTGTGCACATACAATAAAATGTGCAAACCACACTATGAAATAATACATAAACTGCATTTCCTACCTGTCTAACTGCACTGCGACATGATATACTTTACATTAGCTATTATTTCTGCAAATTCTCATTTTCTCTGTCAAATGATGCATGAAAGTGAGAATCACTGTAGCTTAATGGAATAAGCCTCTTATCAGTGCTATATATCAAAGGCATCCCTCTCTGAACACCTAAGGACAGAGGGATCATATGTTCTAAAACAATTCCACTTGAATTCACAGTAGGTGGCTGTTTTTGAGGTTCTGCTGCTGCTGTTTATTGTTCCCTTGCTGTGGGGACAGTGGTCAGTGTTGTGCTGTTATTTGTTCTGTACAGGCTTAAGTGTGCTGGGGGTCAGCAGGGGGTTACAGATAAGGAATGATGTCAAGAGGGACTCCTCTGTCTTAAAGAAGCACTAGATTTGTCTCTATTGCACAAGTCTGGGAAAGAAAAAATATGTGTTTGAAATAATTTATATAATAATATCAATGACTGGTGTAACAGCATCAACATAATATGAATAATATAATAATTAATAACTGATGAAGCAGCCAAAAGGAGGCTGAAAACTTTTATATCCAAGGCTGTGGCCACATAGGCTATGCCCAAAGAACAGCAACACAGGTTTGGGGTGAGCCACAAGGAGTGATGAGGCAGCAGAGGGGAGAGAAAGAGAATTCAAGTCCATGACTACCTTGACCTGGGCTGATCTCCTCTGCATCTCTTCTGAGCCTGTGCTAACAGTATTTTGTAGCTGCAAGGCAGACAGCACGATTCAAGTACCATCCTGGAAGAGAGGCAAACAGGTATATGAGGGGTTGTGTCTTTCATTAATGAAAATCATAAAAAATATTCCCAATTTACCTTTGTAGAGGGTGGAGGGAAGTCCAGGCTGTGTAAAAGCTTTCAAACATCACAGCAGGAATTAATTCAGAAAACTTCATTCATGTCTTCTTTATGTACATTGTTGAAAGCCAAACATCAGCTGTCATTTTCTTTAATCATACCAAGGTTTTGATGTGGGAGAAAGTGAGTGACTGAAAGTGTGCAGCTGGCTGCCTACCATTACTTCCCTTTCCAAAGTCCCACTTTCTTTATAAAGCTCCATCTTAGCTAGATCTTCTAGCTCTATGGAGATTTAGCTTGTACAAACTCTGCTTCATCTTCTTAGTTGCACTATATTTTTGATTCTGTCAAGTGGTATTTGCTTCTTTTTCCATGGGAAGATGATTATGTTATTATACTGACTTTCATATTATTCATACTTTATAGGATGTGTTTCTTGTCTTGAAAAGGGCTGTGCCCACAACATAGTCTATGCTCCAGAACTTTTGACTTCAGTCTCATTTTTTTTTGTCATTTCCTGGTTGCTCTCTGACATTGCATTAATCTGGGATGATTTTCTCTATCTTAGCAAATTCCAGCAGCATCCAGATGAATCAAAGAAAGAGTAAATTATTTCAGTCAAATTTGACAAAATTTGAAAGAAGCTAATAAATATTTGAATATTTTTAAAAAGCTGGACAAACAGATTTGAAAAAGTTTCTGCCTTTGCAGCAGAGTACTCCTGTGACATTGTGCTCATGAGTATTCAGCTCACAGGTGAGCAAGAATGGGCCCAGATGGAAAAGTGCTGACAGAGGCAGCTGCACAACTTCCTAGGTATGAAGGGACAGTACAGCTGGAGGCACAGAACTGATGGTAATTCATTTTTTTCTTTGCGAGGCCATGAAGGTTTTATTTTTCTAACCCTTTATTCTCAGTTCAAAGAACATTTGACAAGGGCTGACTTGGTGAACCAATCTTTTTAGTGTGATTTATAGAATCAAGTCATGAATCTTTAAACCTGGTGATATAAATTGTCTCTTCAAAGTATTACAAATTGCTGAATATTATATTATTTTCCAGTTTTAAAAGTTCTGAAGCAGAGAGCAAAACCAGCACTGTATGATGAATACTGTCAATTACACAACACAAAATCAGCACTGATCCTATAGGTTACATGGGACTTGGGACCCTAAGTGAAGAGGATCTGTAAACTGCAAATTCAAGAATAGAGCAACCAGATTGATAAAAAGGGCCGAGTGTGATCATAGATATTAGCAATAAATACTGAAAAAGTCCATCATGTTTAATGATCATACTTTGTCTATTTCAAACACTTCCGAACTTTGCTATTGCATTGAAAATTATGAGTTAGTTCCTCTCCTATACACATCTATTTATGTAAAGAAAGGGCTGACAATCAACTCTCCTTTCCAAAGCCATATTTATCTCTGCAGGACCTGCTTCCTCTGCAGGTGAAGTTGCCTTACCAGTTCAAGGACAACAAGAGAGAGTGCTGGAATGGATAAAAGAGCTAGTGCACTTAGCAGAAACCATGGGAGCCTGGTCAAAAATACCAATGAGTCCACTGCATTAAACAAGAAAAAAATAGATATACGTGGGGAAAGGTGCAAAACTACTCCATACTCATCAGTATCTTAGCAAAATCCTTGCTTGTCTCAATACCTCATTACAATGACATCATAGCAGAGAGAGCATAACCCTATCATCAACCCAATTCAAAATCAGTACTCACTGTTCACACCCCATTTCCTTACACGTGCAACTCTAACTGCAAGGATTTTACACTGATAATGAGATCAGAATCTCACTTCCTAAAAAAAAACAAAAACCACAAACCCAACACACCAACAAAGTGATGAAAGTCATACAATACAATTTAAGGGGCACCAAATTGCAGCCACACATCTGTTGAATTAGCAAAGAGTGCAGAAAATGAAGTCCAAGTTTCCTGGAGGATGTTTAACTGCCTTTCACTGCCAACACATAACTGAGTCTGTTTCATTCTGGTTCATCTGTCTTTTCAGGAACCACACACCTGGATCAGCTTCTCAATGCTATTTACCAATTTTAGCTGGCAAATAGAATAACAAACGTATTTTAAAAAGCCAAAGAGCAGTTTAGTTTAGATCCCAATTTCAGAAAAAATGTTAAAATATATTTTCCACCTTTTATTTAATGTCAAATAACACTTTAATTCCATATAACATAGTGATACCCAGAAATAAATGAGCTCCACAGAGATGTTAATTTGCACTAATAGAACTGAAGTATCAGTTACATTGGTGTGTGTAAGGCACAGATCTGATCTTAACTGAAAAGAGAAGTTACAGAGGAGCTTTGTTTATCAATATGATAATTTGTGGAGGGTGGGGGAGACCAGAAGGAATCTACACATATATTTTGCACAATAAACATATGTGATCAGAAAAATTCTTTGGAATTCAAGTGACAAACCAGTCATCAAAAACCTTACAGAAGGATAAGCCTAAGGTTGGGCTTTTTTCTAGTTATAATTAGTTATTACTTGAAGTGTAGGTGACAAAAGAATCCTTTATATTAAACAAAATTTTTGCTTGAAAATGCATCACAAATCCTTGGGATATTCAGCTAGGTTTTCACCTGGCTAGACATCCCCCAATCCACCAAAAGCCCCTGTGCTATCATGACTCCAGATGCTCCAGCAAGCCTAATCCTGATTGTTGGTTTGACTTCCATCTCTGCCAGCTGAACCATAATCAGGCAGCTGCCCCATTTGCCCTATAGGATACGTGTAACCCTCTGTTTTCATTTCTCTGCTTTTCAATTTACTTCCCCGTCCCTACTATCAGCTCCCTTTTTGCTCCCTTTCCACCCTTTTATCCACTCTGTCTCCTGATTTCTAATCAGCTTCTGCCTCTGGAAAAGGCCACTAGAAACTCTTGATTCTCCATCAGATTACAAATCTCTTTCCAAAATTTCAATCAGATACCCCAGGACTGTGTCCCCTCTGCCTGAATTGAAGATCACCTGAGGGAAGGTGTGTACCTGCTCTCACAGGGGGGCTGCCACAGCTCCCTTGTAACTCCAACAGAAAAGCACCAAAATCAATAGTTTCAAGGAGATGTAAATCTTTCTTTTAGGAGCTTCCCCTCAGCTGTGCCCAGGTCTCTGCCTGCTTCTAACCAAAGCCTTTTATCCTCCTGCCTTGCTCTGGGCATGCAGACAGTGCATCTATGTGAAATCCAGAATTAAGGAGTATGGATGGAAAGCTGCTGCTCCTTTCGCTGACTCGCTGCAGGGACTAAACATCGATTATAAAAATTTTTAAAATATAGAGTTGTTTTGTTTTCTCTATATCTCTAATTTCAGTAGGTATTTATCAAGGGTCAGAGGATACTCAATCAAGCATTAGTGTAAATTAACCAGGTTGAAGTAGGAAAACCAGTTACACGCTGGTCACTGAGCTGATCCCAATCTTGCTGTAAATCAAAACAAACAAACAATACATAAATACAACTGAAGACAGAGGCTTTCCATTGCTTTACACTGCTGGATTTGGTCTCAAGCACTCAGTGTCTCACCGGTATCACAGTGTGTGCCTGTGCACAGAGATTAGCAAGCAGAGGGGTTTGTTCCACCTCCCAGAATCACAAATTGGCATTTGGGATGGAGGGTCAATGGGCAGCCAAGCTGCAGGGCAGCAGGGTGAGGAGAGCACGGGGAGCTGATGGCAGCAGGGACAAGAGAAAGAGCTCCTTGCTGCAGCCAGGGCTGCTCCTCACTCGTGCCCCTCTGCTGTCCCTCTTTCATCCCCTCACCCTCTGCCTCCGGCCACCCCAGCATTTGGATCTGTCACTGTGACTATCACTCTCTCACCCCAAAACAGTCTCTGCATTATCTGGACATGAGGGAGATCTACTTTCCTGCTGGTGAGCCACCTGAGTGTGGATCAGAAAGTGGAATGTACTGTTAGTTCTGTCAGGAGAGAGCTTTCTGTGGTCACTGCAAACGGCACGAGCACTCTGTTAAATAAAGTATGATATGACTTAATTTCTTTTTCTAAGTGTACCAACATGAATGTCTGGCAAGCCAGGACAGTAATTAATAATATCTGTAAACAATATTATTTGTTTTGATTACATTCATAACTGAACCAGTGCTGATGCAATTGCCAAAGTAAACAAGTTTTGGGGTTTTTTTTACTCTTCCTCCATTTTCATATAGCCCTGATTTCTTCGGCTGCTGACATTTTATAAATGTCATAGTTTATGAGAAAATAATAAAACCCCAGGTAACACCACACAACACCATGACCTTTAGCTGAGGGATTGCTCTAAGTTCTTTACTAAGCTCAGTAAAGAAATTTGGAGGTGAAAATTCAGGTTCTAGGAAGTAATTGAAGACTTCAAAGGTCACAGATTTTCTGTCTGTGAGTCAGACTGAGAAATATAGGTTTTTTTCTAACCTGATACTTGGGATTTGATTTTGCTAATGACCTACTTTAGCAACAAATGATAAACAGCTTTAACTGAAAATGTGAAATTTTTCATTATTATTTGGAACTGAATTTGTTTATAGTGACCAGTCTAGTCAAATCTAAAGGCATTCCCACTATTAGGATTTTTGCCTAGGAAGTAGGTTTTATGAATATTTCCATGGCATTATATCAGGTGGATCCTCTTAACAGGTACACGTTGGCATTTAATGAACCATTCCCAAAACACTGTAAGAGAAAAATGGATTTTGCTGATATTTAAAAAAGATTCAGAATCACTGTGAAGACATTTGAATTCTGTCATAACTTCAATAGATGTTTTGACATTTGAAGGTGTTATCATAACTTATCTGTCATGAAATTTGAGGAAGAATCCTCCTCTAGAAAGAATATCTGTTGTTCCCATGAGCCTAGGCATGTGGATCCCAGCAGAATTACACAGATTTTTAATCCCCAGACTTCAAGAACTGAGGAGAGTGCACCAGTTTAGTTTATACTGCCTAGAAAATGGAATTGGACACAGAATGTCAAGCTCCTTAGGTTTTCTTATAGGACAGACATTAAACCACTTCTCACCACTAAAACAGTTCAATCTAAAGCTGCATGAAACATAAAACTAAAATAACCAGAAGCAGCAGAGCTAAAAACCAGCCAAACAATTAATACTTAGCCAACAAATCACTATGGGTAGAAAAAAGAGAAATAAAAATTAGCATGTACTTGATAAAGTAAGTCAGGGCAGTGCAGACTTAAAATAACTGCAGTGACAGTGCCACAAAGGCAAGGATAGTCACAGGTTTTCTGCGTGCTGCATTTGAAATAAAAGCAGGAAGAACCAGCCATCCTCTGGGACGTTGTAGGACTGGAACGTTGTGAACATTTATTTACTATAGGTGGCACAAGAGACATTGGACAACTTCTTCCAAAATGAAGCATTACTAATCCCAGAACAGGCAGAGAAGAGATCCAATGTAAATGAGACCTGTCTGTTGCGACAACCTAAAATTTCATAGAGATTGGTGATACTGGAAAAAGTGAATGTCAGGTCACTGCTACAGGACAGTTTTCATTTTGTTCAAATGCTCTTAAACCCACAACTTGTGCTTTACTACTCCTGGGATGAGAAAATATAAATTATATCTTTGGGATGGAATAGGGAGTCTGAAATACACTCAGAATTTGTCCTGGACAATCACTTCAGCGCGAGTTCAAGTGAGAGCTGTGGTTTAAGTAATGGAGTTGCTGCATATGCATATAAAAGGAGATATTTTCTTGCCTGGGTTCACACCTCCTTCCTACTCCAATCATGACTTCCAATAGATTAATTCCTCACTTTCAGAAAAAGTGGCAATACAGAATCATAGAACAAGAAAGTAATTCACACTTGCCTTAGCCTAAGATTTGAATGACTTCACTCAGCTCCTAAAGCATCTTGATCACGATTCAAAAAATCCCAACAATTGACAAGTGCTGAAATGAGTTGTTTGATCAAAGTCTGAAGTCAGCACTTTGTTGCAGAGCCTGCCATCTGTTCATTACTGCCATGCAAGGAAGACACCAGCTTGCTGCTGGAATGGAGTGAATTGTGACACTGCTGGCACACACACTTAGGAGCACTGTTATAATACTGATAGTTTTGTAAGAGGAAAGGAAGCATTTGAGCAGTTTGCCATTTATAGCCCCAAAGAGATATAAATGTTAATGGTGGTGTGAGCACTGGGGGTCTCCGGACTCTCCTCTCTCATGCAGCTTTTAGGTAAGAACTGAGAAGTCAGTCCTAAAATAAATATTATAAAAATTCAAAAGTATTTTTAGCACATGGAGAAACATCTCAGTAGTAGGTCGCTTGGTAATTCCAGAGAGAAATTTTAGTGTTTTGGTGAATGAATGCATCCTGTAAATATTGTAAAAAAGGGTAACCATTGCCTCATTATAACTGGCTCTGAATTGTAGTGGTGCCATTTTTTAACATTTATTAAAAAATGTCACAAAGCCATCAAACTTACCAGCTTCTTGTGTCATGCACTATAATCTCCTAATGCCTAAATTTTAGGAAGAAATTTCTGTAAAATCTCTCACTATGCTAAAAGTTCCCTTCTGAGTCCTTCTCCATTCACTTTTTTGCAGCTTGCACTTTCAAATTTATTAAGTCTACATGCATTTTTTTTTTGTCCAAAGCCACAGTTTGTGCTTAGAAGACTTTTACATGTCATTGCTGCTTGGACCTCAGGAAAATGATCTAGCATTACATCTCAGCCCTCCACTACCTACATATATAATGGATTTTAGAATAAAAGATTCATCAGAAAAAGAGTAGATGAAATCATAGATTTGCCTGTTAATGAAAGAACTCTTGCACTCACAGAATAATTTTAGGGAAAAGCCTATTTTATACCCCGATATAACTATCTCTTCCTTAAATCTTGAAAAAGAAATCTGCTATTCCAGTTACCTACTTTTATATGTAAAATCCACATACAATTATGATTATAATTGTACAATAAACAACATTACTACTGTAATAGTAATGTTTATTGTAATAAATAACAAAGGCTTTTCCAATGTAAAAAATGCAAATCTTTAACTCAACATGCAATGATTATGAAAGACAGCATGAGATTCATCTCTACAGATTTTTCAGCGTGACTCATTCATAATAACCTTTAATACTCTCCAAAATTATTCTGTCATAAAAATGAATATTTTAAATATACTTTGCACATCTTACACCAATTTATAAATTCATTTTTTCTAGAGTTGTATTTTGCACTTGTATTGATCATCTTTAAAATAATAAATTTGGGGTGGCCTCACAGCACTTGTATTGATCATCTTTAAAATAATAAATTTGGGGTGGCCTCACAGACACTGCCCATGTTGTGTCACAGTTGTGGCTGGATACAATAATTGCTGGGCATTGGAAAGGACTAAGACAGCAGATCTCCTATGTAGAGCAGCATGTGGAAAGTATTAATTACAAGTTATTAGGAACCTAATCTGAAGGTCATTTAAGAAAGGTCAGGTGAAAACATTTCAAAGAGGAAATGGAATATGAATGCCTCTCTGTTTCCCCCTTCCATCATTAGGCACTCATTAGGAGAGATGATTAAGGGAGGTGTTCGAAATCTTGCAATGAGTTCCCTCAGTCTGTACAGCAGCTGGTTAAAGATCTTTCTGCAGTAGATTGAGCCATCTAATGAGATGGTCTGATAAAGATTTCAAGCAGAAGGAATTGTGCTCAAAAATCCTCAGAGACTGAATTTTCTTCTGTGTTAGAATATTTTTTTTGTGAAGAGAGAAAATGATGAATTCCTATACAAACCCATTTGTTCCTGAAGGAAATTAGCTTTGTAAGGGGCAGGGGTCAGGAAACTGGAATTCTCTATTCAAGATTCACTAGCCAGAGAATCTGTTCAAGGTATTTCATTATAGCTCTGGCAAGAATGAGGGGAAAATATACCTTGTTCTCATTCTTGAGGAAATCTTGCAAAGATTTGCTGCAACAGCAAAGCAGTGCTCTGAAGCAGCATCAGGGAGACCTGAATTTTTCCTGTGAGCTGTTGAGAGGTCTTAAGGTGGGGAGATGGAGGTCTGATAACACAGCTCCTATTAGGGCTCCTGTTTCAGGAGGCTGTGGGTGGAAGTGGAAATCTCGGCTTATCTCCTCACTGATCCATTAAATCCTTCACTGGTTCACTGATCATCTTTGAGGATAACTTCAAAAAGGTGCTGTGGTTTGTAGGAGTTAATGGCTGTGATTCCCCCGTGCATCAGAGGTTTGGGGTTTCCATTGCAAGCCAGGCAGGAGCCAGCTGCTATGGGATCCAGCAGGGGAATGTCCCCTGGAAGTCACTGCAGTGACACTTCTGGCTGTGGCTGTAACAAACACAACCCAGGAACAAAGGATGCATTTTGGACTCCTTCCTAAAGAAATCCTTTTAAAAAAGGATGTCCTGTGTGGCCTGGATTATAAAATAGACTTCAACCTGCTTGGCTGATAGGAACACCTGGTTCCCTTCCTAGCAAAGCTGTGCAAAGGGATCACTCCATAAATGCCACGTCCTTGGTGGCTCCAGTCACAAGCCTGACACCTCCTCAGAGCTGGTGCTGCCTTTCCTGTCTGAAACTACTCTGTCCTTGCACCAAATCACAGCTCTAAATCAGCTCCTCCAGTCCCATGGTGGAGATGTAATCAGGTTACTTCTCTTGGGAGTTACTGATTTCTGCACAAGATATGTAAATATTTAAAGGAAAGAGTAATCCTAAGAAGGGAAATGTGTGCTGCTGTCCTGTCTAGGTGCAAGGGAATGTTTTTAATCAAGTTATTTTTTTATTTTCTAAGTTGTTTTTGATTTTTGCTACATTAAACAATCCAAAGCAGTTCCAATTGGCTTCCACTTGGCACCACGTACTTGTTCAGATATAAAATAGAGGGAAACTAAAAAAAAAAACTCGCCTAAACTATCTACTCAAAATAAAGTCTCTTTTTGTAATATTTGTAAGGTTTTCAAACCACCATATTATAAACATACCATAAGTAACTGACATTAATTAAGTTTAAATTAAAGTTTTAGGAGATGAAAAAAGTTATTTTGCATTTCTTCCCATTTTCCTCCAATTAGGACAAAAAATACCTGAGCATTCAGCTCTATAAACTCATCAATACAAACCTATGGAAAAAAGGTATTCAGGGAGCAGACATTCTCCTGGCACATAACTTCATTCTCAGCTTAGTCATAATTTATGAAGAAAAGAGCTTTCACTGTCTCCCAAATGCAGCAGCCACTTCAGTGCACATCATTTTGTCTGAAACAGTGAAATTACTCTGTCTCAAATGCACCACTGAAACAGCCATTTCTGCTAAACATTTGCAACAATTATTTTTGAATGGCATTCAGAGATAAACCAAAAAATACACAAGTCCCAAATCAATATAAAGATTTTTAAAAAGCCTCAGCCTTTGGTTAAGAGTTTTCAATTGCTGGCAGCAGAAAACTTTTTTTTCTGGAGAAGCACCTTTGTCTTTATCATGATTACCTTAAGAGCTGTATCCCATCTTCCTCTCCAAATGATATTCATATTTCCAAATTTTTCCTCAGAGCTGCTTGCAGAACAAGAATTCCACTTGACTAAGATTCTGAGAATTTAAAATATGGTTTTGCTCTGATTCTAAAAGAAAACATTATAATGCATAAAGGCAATACATTTAGCTGAAGACAATTTGTTTTGCTCCAAGCAGATGGTTTTTTAACTTTATATTTGGTATTATTACACCAGATATATACTATATAATATGTTAATATGTAACATATAGGAAATATATAATATTGGTATTATAAGCTAAAAAAAACCCCAAAAAACAAACCAAACTTGTCCTAAAAAACGTTATACTGTTTGTAACATGATTTAACATACAACAACAAAGGTTTCCAGGCCCTTTTCCGATTTTCAGATGTTGATTTTTTTTTGAAACACATTTCTAAGAATAAACACCTGCTGTTAATGGAGGATTTTGGTTTAATTTGAGCCCCACAGAAGTAGCTGTGATGCATTTCCTACCTGGCTCAGTGAGGAGCTCTTGCCACTGTGGGGTTGGTGAAGTGTCCAGTTTAGGGTGTCCTGCACACACACAGCCACACCAGAGGTGCAGCTGTCCCCTGCCAGATTGGGCAGATTTCCAGATTCCTATGGAAAACCTGGGTGTACCCTTAAAAAATATCCTGTTCTCTGGTGGCTAAACTCTGGCTGAATTCAGATATCCTGCAGGAATTCCCAGGTATGGGATCCCTGAGAGGATTTCACTTAGCTCAAGTCACAGAACCAGCCTGACAAGCTGCATGTGGACAAAGTTCTTTCCAGTGATTCTTAAATATTCTGCACATATCGCTGTGTGAATGTCAAAGCAAAGTGCAACAAGAAAAATGTTTGTCTATTCCACACAATGCTGTAATTACATTGATTTTTTTTCCCCAATTTCCTCTGTTTCGGAAATCACTTAAAGTCCTTCATGTTTCAAACATCACACTCCACGCTCTTCTGAGTGACAAGTCCATCTCCTTCACAAAGTTCCTGGTTTGACTTCATACAAAAGCATAACCAGCACCAAGGTTTTGATAGTGGGAATGGCTTTTCAGTAAGATATCTTAATGCATTTAAAGAGGTTTTAATAGTTTGTTTAGTGGAACTTATCAATATTTATGGATAAAATATAAATTCTAAAAATATCTACTTTTTCAAAAACCATTTGGATTCTTTGACTATTATCCAGGGAGCATCAGGCACTGATGTACATACACTTATATTTACTGTGCTCCATCACCACTGCATTCAGGCATGTGACACTATTTATTTGCAAACCTTGTGCAAACTAAGTCCAGAATAAAGCACTGTATGAAACAGAGCTTGGTTCTGTGCAAAAGCACCAGTTCGAGCCTTTATCCAACAACACAGGGAAATAAATTGCATGTTTTGTGCAATAACACACTCTTCTGTTTGCTTTATACATGAGAAAGGAATTATGAAAAGTTGCACATTTGGAATAAAACAACAACAACCCTATTTTTTTTTTTTCTCAAATGAGGATTATGCATTCTCCTACTTCCAGGAACTGCTCATGAACTATATGCAGCCTGCCCATGGGAATATTGTAAAGATCACAGTTCTCTCAGTGCCTTACACCAAACCTTACACACTGCAGCAGTAACCCAGTGTCCTCCTTCTGGTCTATCTAAAGCTGGCCATGCAAGGAGTGCCAAGCAGAAAACCCAGCTTAATTATTTTATTGCTTTGGCTTTTCTTAAGCCATTGGAACTTCGCTAGTACCAGTTTTTCTGCCTCTCAGGGCAAAGTCTTTACACCAAGAGAGGATAAGATCCATCCTTGAAATGTTAAATACTTGTAGTTTCTACCATAAATCAGGAAAACTTTTCCTTCCTTCACTACCCTTCATATAAAATAAAGATTTATAATGGGCCACTAAAGAGAGTATGAACAGAGCCTATAAAGGTACAGCTCCTCACAGCAGATTTTAAATGTTTACTTCTTTATCCACAACAACCTGGAGATAGAGGATGCTGTGTTTACATGTACAGGCTTCTGACAAAGATGAATATTTTAGTCCCAGGGTCACATTCTCTACTTCCACTGCTCTTCCAAGACAAAATTTTTGGGGTTTTTTTCCATTAAAATCTCTATTTCTACCTAGTGAGCTTCCATCTTTCCACATAACTTTCTCCACATGCTGTCTACCCCTTCTCCAGAAATACATTTCATTTGGCTGCTGTACTGCACTTTGGGAATGTTCTCCATTCTGCCTGAAATGCCTTGGATTTTTGCAGTGTTCTGTTTTGCCACGAGGACAAGCTGTGACACCGTAGCACTGTCCCAAAGTGAATGATTAGGAGCCTTTGGAACAGACCTCTCTGTGTGGCCTCCTCGTGTCTGTCACAAACCAGAAGCCATTTCCTGGGTAGAAGATGGACCCAACTGCACCAGGAATGATTTGTTCCACAGGATGCCACTATATGACAAGTCCTGTCAGAGTGAGGATCATTTTCAGTTATCTGGCTGACACCTGTAATCTAAACAGTGACTGGGCACTCCAAAGAGAAGGGCTCATCACTTACACCCTTGGAGTTAGAAGAAATTCTTTTTAAAAGGTCCTTTTTAGGAAAGAAATCCTTTTTAAAAAGGCCCAGTTTCCACTACTTGGGAGGAGAATTTCCCTCTATTTCAGAAGGACAATGAGTGCACTACATGACCACTCATCTTAATTATGAGAGGCACTCATTGCTTCAAAACCCCAAGAATCTCATTTCTCCACAGAAAACAAGTCAAGTGTTCTATTAGCTTCAGGAATTATAATCCTGTCATTAATGCTTTTTTTATCTACAGAGTTTAGGCAGCTTTATTTTATTACACACAAACCAACACATCACAGGTTTGACAGTGGTTGTATTGAGCAGACAGACACACATCTTCTTTTAGACAGATTAATGAGAAGTTTTATGAAGGAGAGAGCTCATTTAGGAATTATGTCTGAGGCTGCATTGCAAAGTCTTGTCTGCACGAGTACATTAAAGGTGATAAAATATTTAGAACTACTTTAATGAATCTATTCTTATCTCTAAAAGAAAAAGAGAGAGGGGCAATTCATGCAGTTAGAGCTTAATGGAAGAGGTTTATGTGCTGATGTGTACTGTTTTGTTAACCTCCTGCTAGTTAATTCATTATCTATTACTGAAAAAGCCTCTCAGAAGATATGGTAAGAGATTTTCTCCTGTAAACCAGGCCCAGTAAGAGAGTGGGCTGCCCTGGGTTGATACTACCACCAGTATCAGCCATGCTTCTCTGTGTCACCTACTGCATACTCAAGACCTTACAGGTGCAGCCATTTGTCAACCCTCCTTTTACAGAAAAAAAGAAAAAATAAAGTGAGAAAACTGCATACAAAGTAGTGCAAACACTGTGCAAAACCTGCAGATAATATAAGGGAGCACACTGACTTAAGTAAAAGGGTTTTCATTAGCTCTGGTAAAATATGAGGGTTTCTTCATTATCTTCAGTGGCAGTGCTTGTATTCTAAAGCAGATTTTACTGGAAGAACTTTTGCCAAATTCACTTCTATTTTAACTGAGAAAGACTGGAAAAGCAGCTCCTTTTCCTCTCATTTGGCTCATTCTTGTCCAACAATGTGTTTTCTGGTGTTTAAAAGTCATACTTTTTAAACTTTACATGATATTTATTCCTTATGTCTATTAATTTTCACCAATGAAGCACAGTACACTGGATTTTCTATCCAAATATTGCTGAATTCTCTTCTATGAAGAGAACTGCTGTTTTTTTTCTATGTGACAGAAATGTCTTAATGGCAATAAAAAATGTATTTTTTTCACATTAGAGCAAAACATGCTGTATCATTAAAGCAAGGGACTGAGAGCTAAATGATCAGGGTCATTGAGCAGCTGTGGGCAAATCATTTAGAGCAGCCTTCCCCAAGTCATTGAATCAGACAGCCAATTTAGATTTCACATATGCAACATCCATGAAAATCAGGTCAGTCATCTGCAGTGCCCCTATCCCAGTTTATCACACATGCTTTGGGAGATAATGGTAATCTCTGTGACAGTATTTCTCCCTATCTAAGATTAAAAATGGTTTGGGCCTTTCACAAAGGTATCTAATATGGGTTAACTAATTAATTTAATGCACAACTATTACTAAGTAATTAAACCTCTTGAAGATCCACAGATGAAAGCTGCTAATGAAACTCTGTCCTTAAGGAGCTGGTGCTATGAAATGTGCAGTTGTTGGAGGCAGTTCTAATGAGGTCCCAACATACATCCCTCAGTTCTCACTTCCAATCCATTTGGGTTGGAAAAAGAATGGTAACAGGTATTTCTTCTTTCATGATTACAAGCAAAAAGGGTGAAAATAAACTTACTGCTCATCCTGTTGCTGCAAATTGTGACACTGAAGGGCTGACAACTGCATTTCTGTGAGAAAGAAGGCATTAAAGGTTTAGAAAGATTGGAGAAGAAGCTGATTTAGAGCGTAACATTATCCTCTGACCTACTACACATAATGAGTAATGTGTTCTAAAATTAGAGAGCATGTCTAGGCAGGATGTGGAAAGGTTATGTCTGAATGATGCAGCATTATTAATTGCTGACTGTTCCAACAGAAAGACACTTCCTGTATCTTTTAAGCTCTTTGTCTCCCACTTCCTACAAATATGCAGTTATAGAGAAAAACATTTTCTACCACTTTGTTGAAGAGCCATGGGACTTTACCTAACTAGTGACTTTAAAAAAAATAGCTAAAACTAGCTGCTATCATAAAAATTCTGGGCTTTGAGAGTTTAAAATTCAAAGTTGAATACTGTAGGTCCCCCTTTTACATGCAGTACTCCTCATTCAGCAAGCAGAGACCTCATCTGTGCCCTACAGAGCAATTTGGCCTCAAGCAGGCTATGCTCACGAGTTATCAGTGTAATCATGTCTAATTATTGCACAAGTGCCTACAAAACTGAAGAATAACCAGGTTAAATCATATCAAAGACAATGACCTTGACCAGAGCTTTAGAACTACACCTCACACTGGAAAACCTTTGATGCCCAGGCTGAAGGAGACTCCAGTTCCCTTTTTTCCCCAGTTTAATTGTCTTTGCTGAGCCAAGACAGCAGAGAAGCCATTGCTCACTTCTATTATCAAACAAGAACTTGAAAAATGTCAGAAAGGTTTGGAAAACAAATGCAAAAGTTGCAGCAGCTTCTTAGAAGTACTTTTTGAACACTAACCAGTGCCTAACATCACAGCACATGAAACACTCTCTCCTCCCTGTTTCCTCTTATACCAGATACTTGCAAGAGCAGCACTTTAGAAATTTCCTACACTCTCTCTTTTCACTTTGAAATCAAGCCCCAAAACTTTCTGTCAAACCAGCTCATTAGTATAAAAAGGCTCTCCACAGCTAAAAGCTGTGTGATATACTTAGCACATCATGAGGGCACAGTGTTAATTGTTTATAGCAGTGGAGAAGATTTTGCTGTTTCCTTTCCTGATCATCACTTCCATAAAAAAATTCACGATTGCATTATGTAAAACTGTGTTCAGTAAAGCCTTTTTATTTTTTTTTTCTCATAATGTACATTGGACATAGTTAATGTGTAATCTGCAAACTAGTGTCACATCCCTAGTTCTGTTTTAATGACATTGATTCAATCATCATATATAATTAGAAACTATAGAAGTGAAAGAATTTTATTCTTCCTGAATAGGTCAGCTCTGTTCCAGCTGAGCCATCTTAGTTCTTCTGAGATGCAAATAATATTTGAGTATCCTTCCATGAGAAGTGTTATAACATCTAAGGTTTTTTCCCCATACTGGACCATGCAGTATTTCGTTATTTCTGTAATTTGCCACATTATATAATGCAGTATTGGAAACCACAATGAGACAGTCGAGGGAAAATATGCCACTGTTTCATGATCCTTTAGCTGACATGGTGGACTGGGTTCCCAGATAATTACCTGTGTGATTTTGTTTTAAAAGACAGTTGAATGGAAACACTACCCTGAAAAAAAGACTCACAGGAAAAAAAGCAGCTGAGAAGGAAACACCACAAAGCAGCAACTTATGTCTACAAGTCAAAGGCATCACTGAGACTGCAGCATCTCAGGCAAGAGCTTCAGAACCTGCAATCCTCTTCAAATCCCAGCAAAACCTGCTCTGTGCTCCTGCTGGCCAACCCTGGCACTGACAGCCCCTTGCTGCAGTGAGGTGATCACTGACTGCCTTCAAATCATATTCAGTCAGCTTAACACCAAAATACAAGTGCTGTGTCCCTCAGCATCCAAACACTGGTTAATTGTCACATCTGACAACCCTGAGATGAAAGTACTGGTTCCACACAATCACAACTGCATCTTTGGATTGCTTTAAAAACAAACCAACAACCCACCCAAAACACAAAAATCCCCAAAACAAAAACCCCAACCCAACCAAACAGAAACCCAAACTCACAAAGCAAGCAAACAAACAAACATCCCAAACAGCTCCAGAATTAAATTAGTCAGATAGAAAAGAAAGACTGATGGTAATACTAAGAATTCTTTGATAAGAGAGTATCATAAAGTGGAAATTGCTATTTTCATTCTGGAGTGCAAACAAACTTTAGGTTGCCTGTCAGTGAATATTGGGGTTTAGACCCATGGCCACATAACTGTCCAGTTGTGCACTTGCAGACTGTCACAAAACCTCATGTGAAATAAAACAAGGGCAGTTTCTTTGGATCCTTGACAATCCACTGAGAATTATTCATGCTGTGCCACAAAATTTAAGGTTGAAAAAACATGAGATCCATATAAAAGGAAATTAATATTAAACAATGAGAACCTTAATTTTCATATCTTTATCTAAAGAATGTTTTAAAATGGTGGTAAAAACCCCAAAGCCCATAAATCTGGATGAAGAACAATAAATCTCCTAGCAATGACCTACAGATAATTGAAAAAAAAATCTCATCAGTTTCAGCAAACTGTAAATCAGGCTTGAGTATATTTGTGGATAATAAACTCCTTTATATGTATTTCCATAGATATGCATCTTTTTAATCTGTATTTTTATACATTCAGAGGATGAAAGAGGTGGGAAATGCTACTTTCTGGATTTTTTTTCCCCATTCATTTTCTCTCTCTTGCTAATCAGTTCTCAGTGACCTGACTGTGAAAACATCACCTTATTTTTCACCAATGAGGTTTTATTTCTGAATACAGCATCACAGATCTAGAACAGTTTCAGTTAGGGAAAATTAACTAAATCACCAGTTCTGAATGCAAAGGAAATCTCAGAAATTCCAGGTCCTAATGAAGATCCCCAGCCTTAACAGGAATGGAGGATTCTTTTGCCTTTGCCAAAATCTTTCATTAGTTAAACACTCAACCTTACAGGTCACACAACTCTAGAGATGATTTTTTTCAAGCCCGCTGCCTGTTTTACATTCAAAGAACATAGAAAATAGCATTTTTGCTTATGAGTTCACAAAGCTCCTGGCATAATGGGAATATAAAAGCAAAATGCATGCTCTTCCCTGGAGCACTGGGGTTTGCCTGACGTGTTTTACATGTGAAGCAATACTGACACAGTGATATTTTTAATCTCCCCTCAAAACACAGTTGCCCCATGAGCAGCCTTTCTCTGAGCAGTTCCAGTAGCGTTATTGGAATTCTACATGCATAGGTGGCTGTAATTCAGATCAGCTGATTAGAGCCTGTTTTTCTAGGTATGAAATCCTCCCAGTAAAAAATAAAAAAAGTTCTACATTGAAAGCCTGAAAGATTACGTCCAGCTAGCCAATAAAACTCTAATTGAGCAAGAATTCAGAGAGAAAGAAAAAGGGTAGCATGAAAATCTGTTTGCATCTTGTTTTTAATGTAGAAATTCAGCTCTACTTTGATTAGGCATTCAGACAGCTCTGATGCCTTCTAACATTTCTAAACTAACTGGAAAAATAGAAAAGATGGGAGCAATATGATTGTATTTTAAAGTATAGCTTCCTAAAATCCACCTCATGCAGTTATTTTTTGGTTTGTTGTTTTAGCTTGGGTTTTTGTTTTGCTTTTTGCTGTAAGAAATATTTTATGAATAGAATTGATTTCTTTAGAAATATGACACTAATGGCATTTTAATTACATTTATAATACAGAACAAGGCTAATTAAAGATGGCAAAAAACTGATTTTTACCAGTGCCATCTTTATACAGCAATAGATAAATGCAACTTCACTAATATGTAATTTTAATTTACTACTGTCCATTTGATCAAGCACAGTTGATTAACAGGAAAACTGAATGGATTTCTAAATTTAGGTCTCAGTTGGCAATAATTTTGTGAGATGTGATTTCCATTGCAGTTTCTGCTGTGTACAATAAAGCTGTTATCACTGAGAAGGTAAACTATATGCAGGCTCACAATTTAGAACTACATTTTGCCAAATTTATTTTGTAACTTTATTAGTAGCAGGCAGCGTAATTCTGCCTGTGTCACTGCATCCAACACAACCAAATCCACAGTCTGAATGCAGCATTTTCTAAGAATGCTTTCTTTTCAAATACTTGCTATGAACTGGATCTTGTCTAGTTTGGAAACAGGGAGGACTTTTCAGCAGTCCACTCAAAACTGGAGGAGCGTGGAAATCAGGTATCAGCAGGAAAATCAAGTGGTTTCTGGACTTGCTCTGTGTGCAATAAGATGAAGCAGCACATCTGTTATGTTCAAAACAAAGGCAGAGTTCCAGCTCATCAGCACTCACACAGCCTTGCCGTAACAGGGGCTGCTCCTGGTGAAGCAATTCATTTCTAAGGACACACGTGAGTTTGCATTGCACAGATAGCAGGATTTAATAACAACTCTATCTCCCCACAGGTAATTGAACATAATTCTGTCATTTTTATCAACAGGGGTGTAATGTTGTCATGTTCCAGTTCCAAGGAATATAACATTAAGTTATTATTACCAAATAGTCTACATCAAGTTAATTAGACCTAATAGCTGAGTTAAGTGATAGCACTTTGTATTTATGGCATCATGCACTTACACTCAAATTCTGCAGGCTCTTAATTTACCTGTAAATGCTTTGTTTGGGATACTCTGGGATTTTCTACTTTGCTGCTAAGAGCTGAATCACAGTTTCCTCAGGCCTCAGTGAGTTTAGTCAGTTCTAAGGAAGCTTTTTGCCCTCCCTCACATGGCCTACTGTTGTTAAAGGACAGGGTCTGTAAAATGACAGCATTTGCCCTTTCAGAGCTCTTTAACCACTCTCCAGCACACTGTTAATCCATCACTTTCCAAGGGATCATGTGAGGCTCTCCAGCCAGACATTTACATTCCAGCAGCACAGCTAAAATACCCCTGTAGGAAATCAGCTTTTTCTGCATAGTACAAAGGACACAGAATGAAAAGCAGCAACTTTCCTTTAGCATTTATCACCTCTAAGGACTTGAGCCAATGCTGGGGCTGGACATGGTTTAGGAAAGTCCTCCTCAGAACCCAGGCAGAATTCAGAAGAAATGTAACAAAGAAACGTAGCTAACCAAGACTGGTACTGCCTGTTCTCTACACAGAATTGTTATTTTTCAAAAAGGCAAGAAAAGAGAGCTCAATACAATAAGAGGACACAGAACTGGAGAATGGGTGAGGCTGGAAGGACCCCATGCTCACGCAGGGTCACCTGGAGCAGGTGTCATGTTCAATCTTATGTGTTCTACAGATGACAAAGCATCAACCCTGCAAGCCTCTACACTTGTAAGCCTGCTGAAGACTTTAGGATCTCTGCAGCAGATTTCACCTAAGCTCATCTCACCCAACTGTTTCCTGAATGAGATAATTTTATAACTCAGGCCAACACTAGAAGTAATTCTGAGAACAGCATGCTAAAAGCAAACCCATACATTGCTTTACCAGGATGAGCAAGAACCAGTTAATTACACAGCTCCCAAATGTCTCCTTCTGGTATTTTAGCTTGTTTTATAAGAATGTTGTTTTTTGCTAACTGACTAGAGGACAAGGGTCAGGCTTTGCTACGCTTCATATACTCATCAAAGAATAAAATATTTAAGTATAAACACACTTCTGATCATCACTTGGGGTGCTACAGAAGATGTGTCTAAAGCATTTACTGGCTGCAGTGAGGGGGGAGGAAATCCCCCCTAAAATCAGAAGCTCTGGGGACCTGAAATTCAGCATTAAAACCTTTTGCCCCTAACTGCAACCAAGGACTGACCTAAGGACAGTGTTATGCAGTTAGGCTTAAGAACTTCCACACTGTGGATGCCAAAACCTCAGAGAAGCAGCAGCCAAAGGCTCAGGTGTTGTAGAAAAACTCCTCTTAAAGTCTCACTTCCAAAATGTGAAATGAAGTGGTTTCCTGCAAACTACGGAGAGGTAAACTGGATTTTTTGTTCAAGGGGACAGCAGCATTTTGCATTTATTATGTAGCCATAGGGTTATGAAAAATAAGTGTCATCGTTTACCATTGCTACAGTGCATATTCCCACAGGCCTGTGTAAGGAAAAATCCTTAGGATAATGAGACCATTCAGAAATTCCATTTCACTGCAGATATCCTCTATTTCCAAGGGTACGTTTGTTTCATGTTGTTTCAGAAATCCTCTTCTGCATATCCATGAAATACCCAAGTCAGAGCCATATACATCAATTAAGCAACATAAAGACAAAATTAAATATTTAAGTCTCAATAAATAACCAGATGTATTTAAAACATGCATTTAAACTTTGTCATGTGGTCTCCAAAAACTGTAATGATAAGAACAGAACCAGAACAAAGCCTGAAATGCCAGATTGATTTAATCTGGAAAAGTGAGGATTTCTGCCTTTGAACTTTGATGCAGTCTCCCAACTGACATCTACTTTCACAGAATAAAAAGTTACCTCAGAGTGATGTGTCTGTGGAAATTTCTGACATAAGGTACTCATTTAGGACAGCAAATGTTCCTAAAACCTGTAAAGTAACAGGAAACTGAGCAACCCTCTGTTTAAAGGTTTAGATTAAAACTCAGAAATAAACCTCATTATACAAATGGCTAGGAAATTTGTTTTTGAAGTAAGTGAGGACTTAATGTTTAAAAAATACATTATGTTTACATCAAAATACTTTTGGCATGGCTCTCTGAATTTCAACAGTGATGTAC
This sequence comes from Passer domesticus, assembly GCF_036417665.1. Classification (NCBI taxonomy): domain Eukaryota; kingdom Metazoa; phylum Chordata; class Aves; order Passeriformes; family Passeridae; genus Passer; species Passer domesticus. The sequence continues at coordinate 40,153,806 of NC_087480.1, read as the reverse complement.
ATACATCAAAACAGAAATCCACATCCTTCTTAACAGCTTGCCACGCACCCACTTGGTGCTGCAGATGGTACCAGAATGTTTTCCTAAATATCTAAGCTTCTCTAAGACAGAAGAGATGAAACAGCCTTTCTTCACCAGGAATCAACCTAAGTTTAGCTTTCAATTGTGACCTTTTGTATTTTCAACAACTGAGGAATAGGGAAAATTTGTGTTTCATCTCTGTCCTTTTTCATCTCCATTTTCCTTTTGAAGTATAAAGACAATTTCCAGCCAGTGCAGTATGCTAATGGCTCATTACATCTCCAGGCTAGGAAATGCTGCTCCAGCTGCACAGCACTGCATGGGTCTGCTGGTTCCCAAATTAATGGGGCGATTTTGATGTGGAATCCTGTAATGTTGACTTTGCTGTTCACTGAGTGAAAGTTGTGTTGCTGTCTCTAGTGTACTCACTCAGACTATCACAGAAACACAGGAAGAATTGGCTCAGAAAAGAACTTTAAGATCATTGAGGCCAATCATTATCCCAACACTGCCCAGTTCACCACCAAGCCATGGCCCCCAGTGCCTCTTTCACTCAAACTCCTCCAGGATGGGGGACTCCAGCACTTCCCTGCTCCGGTGCTGAGAGCCCTTTTGGTGTAAAAATCTGGGAGAAGAAACCAACCCAAAGGGTTGTAGTGACCCAGGTGCAGGACGTGGCACTTGGCCTTGCTGAACTTGGCAGAGCTGACCTTGGCCCATCCTTCCTGCCTGTCCCTGTGCAAAGCAGCCCCTCAGTGTAAAACAGTTCTTGTTTGACACTGCTCCAACACACCTGGAGAACATTTTGTAACTCCAAAGCACTGTAGGAGCATCAGCAGTATTCACTAGTGAGCCAACCAAATGGGAAGGGGGGGATTTTGCTATGATATCTCTCAATATCTGAAAACAAATCCCTTCAACATTTCCTTTTCCATCTGAAGGAGTGAGAAACCTGACCAGCTTCAGAAGTTTGTCAGCTGACACTCAAACACAGGCAACAAAACGCAGAATGACACTAAAACTTGTTTTGCATGAGGAAGCTCGGACTGGCAATGGTATTTTGAATGTAAAATGTTCAGTTCACTGCTTAAAATTCACAGGGAAAAACATTACAATCATGCAGAGGCTCTTTGATGGACTGTGTGAAATGAATAGCTGTTAGCTATTGATTTATGATGGAAAACAGACAGTTCTCCCTACTAAATATCACGACCTGGTTACCACTTGTCCCGTTCTGAATTTTAATAGAATTGACACAGGTTGAAAGATTTAAACTTGAAATAAAAAAACAAAAAAACAAAAACAACAAAAAAAAAAAAACCAAAACCCAAACCATATATATATAACCATGTGCAATAATTTCATTTATAAGACTTGAAAATGCAACACAAATTGTGAAATAAGAACACCTGGCTTCTCTTTGCAGTACTGGAACAAAATTTACTGCACAGCATTCACCGGGAAAAAAAATCTGTTCACAATTGTGATTATCAACCATTAGCCTTAAGTTGAAGAAAAAGAATGATTCTATAACAAAAGCAAAAAAAAAAAAAGTGACCTATTTGGCTTCCTGCCTAGTCACAATGGTCCATCAATGCAGAAATGCTATGAAACAATGAATCTCTGACTTAATGGCTCTTAGATACTGTAGCTTCTACCTCTCTAGAAGAAAAGAAAAACAGTGTTATTACAGAAATGATCTTACCAAGTACCACAGTAGAACAGCGCCTACCCTATCAGGCAGTAAGGACAAACAGCACCACAGGGAGTCAGACTTGATCCTAATTTTGGGCACAGTTTAAACACATGGTCATCTGTGCTTCAGCATGGCCACCCTTGCACGGCAGGAGAGGAGGGCAAGTAACAACCAGGACAAAAAACACAAATAGGATAAGCTATGCAATGCATAAAACCTGGATACTCAATGGGGAAAATTATTAAATGATACCAAGGTGTTCTGTCAGTCCAGAAGGCTCAAACAGCCACACACAAAAGAAATGTATGGAAATGTCTGCCTTCTGCAGAACAGTCACTCATAGCTGAAGCTGCAGTCCTCAAAATAGCTAAACACCTTCTATTTAAATACTAGAATCGCGGTGAAGGTATCTAAAAATCCATCAAATTACTTTCTCTCTACGAGATAAAAAAATTTCCTGCTAGGCTTGAAAAGATATGAACTATGTTGATATAGATGAGCAGCTTCAAGGAAAATCAGCATTCAAAAGAAAACTTAGGCAAATTCAAGCCATTTGAGTTTTTTAAACAGCTAAATTAGTCCCAGATATTTTAAATGTATTAGGAGTGTTTCCAAATTAGAGGGGACAATAATGTTTTGACACAAATAGCCCTAAGATGTATGCTTCCTCAAAATGTTTTAGAAGAAAGACAAATTGCTTATGTCTTTAATTGCATGAAGTGTGGGGGGAAATCATTAAAATATATACAGGTAATTATCTGGAGTATGGATGAGAAGACATTTAAATGTCAGCAATTTCATTAATTTTATCACAGAAGACTGAGAGCTGGCAGAGCAGAGGGTAACAAAGCATGAATGGCTGTCATTAGGGGCTAATAGAGTGTTGGGGTGGTTCTGGTTCTGTAAAATTCTTTAAACCTGGCTGGTTTTGAGGTACATGCAGAAACACAGCAATGTGTCACCATTGCTGTGTACAAACACACAGTTACCAACATCCTCAAATCATCCTTGTCAGGCCCACTGTAGAAAATGATTCATGATATTGTGATTATTGACTCCGCTGCCTGAACTCCGTGGTTTATGGACAGGACACAAAGATTTATCATGACCATGCAGGTGCCTCATGTTTTAGCAGGACTTTAATCCAAGATCTGCTTCAGAAAATAAGAATGCTCAGTTTGTGCTAACCCTACAAGGAAAGCATGGGGTGCACTTCAAGGCATTAAAAGGATGAGTTAAAAATCCAAAGGTACTACAGTTAAGCAGAAATATGCTTCAGCAATGGAAAAGTTAGGGTCAACTTGGAAGACTACAAATGACAAACAAATTCATTAACTTTAGAGATGAGTAATTCAGACACAAAATTCCTAAAATTCCACTAGTCCAGACTTTCCATCTTTCCTGCACCCCACTTTCTCCATGGGGAGTCAGTCTGCCTACACAAAGTGGTGTCAGAAAAACAGTGACATGCACTTGTTCAGAAGTTTCTTCCTTAAGATGGATATTTTGGCCCTTGTTTTCAGAGAACTTGGGATTCCAGCTGGAATCTCCAGTCTACGGAGATCAGTCTTAAAGGATACAGAAGTCACAGTCGTCCTTTCCACAAGAAAATATTCCCTCCCCAGTGCAATGGGGGAGCTTCAAGTGATCAAGGGACATTTAACTGCTCCCTCTTGCTAGAGCAAGACTGGCAACCATAAATCTGTGGCACAAATTACAGCACCACATTCTGAGGCATCCAAAATTTAGACCTAGACATGAGACAAGAAGTCTTTTTGGGGAAACAATATTGCAGATGCAGTAAACACAAAATCAGATTTTGATCAACATCCTGGACAGTATTTCAAGCATTAAGAAAAATCAGTAATCTACCCACAATGACAATACCTCAAGAATTTTATCCACCCTATCTATAAGAATAAACAATAAGAATGACAAGCAAAAAATGAAATTTTTTCATTTCAAGAGCATGGTTCTTGAGACTGGGGTTTTAGCAAAAATAAAACCCCAGAAAGGTGGTTGTAGGTTGTTGGGGTTTTTTTGGTGGTTTTTTTTTTCTGTTTTTTTCCTGAAAATATAATAAAAAATTTAATTCAATATTATTTATCTGTCCCTGTTGTTCAGTTCCTGGAACACAGTTTTCATCCCTTGTCCGGCAAAATACTGCATGGAAAGCTAATGATGCCACCCTCAAAATATCATTAGGTTACTTGATGGAGAACATGATTTATGTATGTTATGGAAGCATTTACTCCAGGGATCTTTTTCAAGTCAGCGAGAGCAAAATTTTGTTCTCTGATAAACAGGAATGTAATGACAGGCTATTACTTTTGGGTGGCTGATGTTTGATTTCCTGGAGTTACAAAGAGAGCCTGCTTTTGTTCTAATAGCATGATATATTTCTGTAGCGAAAATAATTAATGATTGTGAAAACTTTGGCCAACACTGCACTGGAAAACACTGTTCATTTGTACTCTTATGTGTAGGTAAGTTTTAGAGTGAGTCAAATTCAACCTACATTTTCAGAAAGTAGCAAAGAAAACTTGTCTCCAATTCCTGCATATTCACAGGCTTTACATCTGGGCAGAGAAAAAAAAAGTTTTACTTTTCAGATCTGTTGAAAAATTAGGTTTAGCTACTTCTTTAGTCACAAAGAAGTGCAGCCAGGGAAGTATTTAATTCCTGAGAAAAGATGAAGGTAGAGAAGTACCTTCACTCACAGCTACTACTGCAGAACTGTGCCATCACCTACTGAGCTGAACAGCACCCTGTGAAGGAGGTTAACTGGATGAAGCTGTTCTTAAGTCCCAAAAAGAAGAGAAAACACAATGATCAAAGGTTTGGAGGTTTTTTCCCCCTTCTTCCCTCCCCTACTCTCCCCTCCCCACCAGCAGCACCATAATTTGCTCCACTAAAGTCTTAAATCTAAGGGAAATATGAATCCAGACAGCTAACATTGGAAGTGAAATACTTCAATTGATAATCACAGAAAAACCCCAAACCACTTGCAGATAAAAAAAGCTTGGGAGTTGAACATAAACTAAACCTGGGACAGACAGAGTGAAAGGCAAGGCAGCTCTAAGGTGCAGTTTACAAATTCATACACCACCAGACAGCAGCCTCTTCATTTTGGCTCAGGGTAACCAAAGAGTTAAAAGTTTGGTTGTTAACAGAAAACAAATGAAAATTTTATGCCCCAAAGATGCAGAGAACATACACAGAATCCCTACCAATTATGAGCTGAATACAGGTTAAAGACACTTGCTCCTTATCTCGCTACTATGGAAGTTCTGATATGTGGTTGAGAACACACGTGAACTTCTACTGTGCTATTTTCTTCTGCTAGATCATGTAAGCAGTGCCAGAGCTGCCTGCTTCTCCACATCAGCTATGAACCACCCTTCTCATTTTTTATGACCCTGGAAGTTTCTCTCTTTCCCTTGTCAGGCTACCACACATTTGGCAGTCTGAGCAACGTGAGGAGTTTCTAGCACAGAAAGTGTCACTGTCAGCACTGGAGGCTACGTGGGTATGACAAGCAGAGGAATATTAACCACAGTAAAATATCCAAGATATGTAAAGCTCAGCAAAAAGGCTGAGGTGTTTAAAGCTATCTCATAGATTCTGCCTATCCTCTTCATCTTCTGACCATAATGTATCAAAATTCTTGGTCTTGGTTAAAATTCTCAGTGAAATGTGACTTTATAGATAATAACAACTGAATGCTTGCAGAAGGCATCTGCAGAATTGGCTTTGAAAAAATCAGAAATATTTAAACAATACTGGGCATAAACATTTCCTTTGCAAATGAGCACTGAATCTGTAGAACCAAATTCAGTTATATTTGCATTTGTTCATTTCACACCTTCATCAGACTGATGTTAATAGAAGGAATACCTTAGGGTATGAAGGAAATGAAATTGCTGAAAATATCCAAAAGCATTTTGCTAACCACAATCTTGGTTTTTACTTGGGAAATAAGGTGCAGCTCTGCAGACTTTTATTGTGAAGTAATTATTATAATTTACATTCCGTGTTCTTACCGGTACATGTAACCAAATACCTCGAATCCCTTGGGTCCAGTTATCTCATGATAGTCATGCCAGTTGGTGTCACATTTCATTTTACTCAAAATACAATGCTCAAAGTTAAAACAGACACTTTCTGAATCTAGAGAAACTTGTAAACTTTTTTTCCTTGTGGGTTACTATGTGGAATGCAAGGTCCCTCATAAACAGCCTGTCAGCTATGAATTTCCTTCCAGAGGTCAAAAACTCTGAGTAGTTTAAACTGCTTTTAAAGAAAACCCCAAACTTATTCCTTCAAAATAAAAATCTTTCCAGAGCTGGTAATTACAAGCGGTCACAAGACAGGTGACAAGTAGCTTGGTAACATCAACCTTTATAAAAGATGAGGAATCACTCCTGACCACTAGAATATTCTCTTATTACATGTGAAAGGATAGAGTTGTTTATGTTCAAACCTGAGTGCAAGGTGAAACCACCAAGGGATGGACGGGACTTTCCAGATCAGTGAAACAGCAGAATCTTCTTCTGCAAAACAAGTTTGGAATTTCCTCCTGGCACTCTGAATTTCCAGCTGACTTGCCATGCCTGGAATAGCAAAGGTTAAGTTTTGTGAATCACAGCAAACTGGCATTGGACAACTGCTTTGGTCCATAGTGAGATGTGACAATACATTAAGGAGAACCATTTCCACACAGCAAATGCAATAAATTTAATGAGAAATGAAATAAATTTATATAACCAATTATACATTGTCCCAGATGCCTAAAGAAGTAGTGGTGTAAAGAATGCTGATATGCAACCTGAATAAAAAATATCATGACACACTCTACTGACATTCACAGCTCCCGAGGGGATACCTGTCTGAAAGCTTCATGAACAATCACAAAAACTGCTTACATAGGCATTTCCCAGCAAAGAGCAGGTGACTATAGTGACTTTTTATTTTGAATTTCAAAGGCTTTTGTAGTGTGCCTCATTACTGAGTACATGGCAGATGCATTTCCTTGGAGGGCAGATGTTTAGGTATCTGGATTACCAAAAGTGGAATGCAGAGATTTGAACCTGGAAGTCTCACCTGTAACAAATACTTTGAAACTCTTCAAAACAAAAAAACACCCAACATGCTCAGTCTACATGAAATGATGTTATAATGTTATCCCCTTTAGCCACTGAAACTAAGAAGATTTTTGCTTTAGAAGTGACTGAGTTTTCCATAACTTGATCTTTCCTTCCCCTTAATCCTGTAATCTCAGCCTTTAACTAATACCTCACATCTCAGTATGGTGTTCCTCATAAGGAAATTCCTTCTTGCACCTTGTAAATGCTGCATATACTAATTATTACCTCAGATCTGCGTTGAACTGTTAAAATCCCTCTGCTGAACTGATGTAGAATCTCAGAGAATACATGAGAAACTTGTTACTGATGGTTTTTAGTATCCCATCCACCAACGTGGTGGGATTTGGCCTAGAAACTACCCTGAAACCCATCCCTCACTTCTGAGAGACAGAATAAGAATAACTTAACAGAGCACACAATTCATACCAGCTGCAACATTATTTATTGTGAACTAATTCACATGGTAGCAAGCAGGGGTTTTCTGTCATTTAGAAAAATGAGAGCTCTTGTCGTGCACAGTTCTAATATATAAAAATGTTAAATTAGGAAATTAGCATTCTAATATATACACTTTTTAAAATCAGTATTTTAGGTAGCAGGACTTCATTTTAAATGTAAACTCTACTTCAAAATCAGTGGAGAAGTAATAAAATTCTTTTTTTTTCCTGTGTCCAAATAATTTATCGTGGTTTACCACTGCATCAAAATAGAATAATTATATTTTACAAATATTTCAGAAATTTCTATTGAAGCTGAAAATTAAGCACTATTATTTGATACTCCCATGCTCAGACATTATGCAAAACATATTGGATGTCCAACTCCCCTTATGAACTGAGAGACAATCCTGGAGCTAAAATATGCCAAATATTGAACCTAAGTTCAGCCACTTTGGGTAAAGCAAGAGTTTATTTTCATGGAACGATGGAGAGAAAATCTAGGCTTTTGAGAAGTCTTACACACTTTTCTGCTTTCTACTAATAAGTAAAAAGAATAAATCTACATTAAAACACCCTGCCCACCACATTTCAGTCAGCTTTGGAGCAAACCCTTAGTCTTTGTAGTCAAACACCTCAGAAACTCTCCCATGTACCCAAGGCATTTTATTTATTGAGACCTATGGCAATAGAGAACCTATGTCCAAGGTTTATAGTTTGGAGCTTTGAAAGACAGAGCTGAGCAGCATTCAAAATAAACTTTTCATTAAAAAATTAGATTTGATTACAAAGCTGAGAAGAAAAAATATTTTTTATCAGAAAACAATTATATTTTTGTTCATCTCATGCCGTACAATCATGGAAAAGAGGACAAAAGGCTAACAGCCATTTGCTCACTTCCTCTGATGTGATCTTAGTAGTTTCAGCATCTTCTGAAATGGTTTCTCTATGGCCACTTTGAAAATTTATACTCACCAAAGAAATCAGTAATAAATTATAAGAAATATTGAATCCTGTTAAGAACAAAAAGCTTTCCCCCAAAGGGTATTGTGAAAGATCTCAGGTTTACTTTGAATATTTTTTGAAAAACCTAAAAATATTGGGTAACAGAGACTGCAATGGAAGGGGAAGCAACCAAGGGAATGTGCTATTCCTTTTACTTCTTATCCTTCTCCACAATTCATCAGAAGCAATTTTAAATGGTTCAATCAGAATCAAAGAAGCCATGTCAAAGCCAGCCAGTGGGGCTGTGCTTATATCAACCTAACTCTTTCAAATGCTCAAGGATTACCTTTTCCCTTCTTTTCCTCATCCCACTCCTTAGATAAGACTTCTCCCAAGTAGCAAAGTTTCCATGGACTTAAACAAAAATGGGAGCTTGGCCCATGAACAGAACAATTACTTGTGACAGCATTGCTCCCTGAGAATTTGGGATCAGAAAGGAACACCTTCACATCACTATAGAGAAGCTGCCAGAACCAAATATAAAAGACACACTGTACAGGTAGAAAGCCACCAAGAGGAAATGTCACTTTGGGAGGTAGCTGCAGTGACAGTATCTTAAACTTCCTGAACAGGTGAAAATGAAGGCGATGAAATCTGAAATCAGGAACCTAACCTTCATCATTACTCTTTTAAAATAAATTTTTTTGTTCAGTGCTCAATGACTGAAAAATTCATTCTCCTAAAAGGCTGTAGTGCTCAGCATTACGTAAGTATTTTTAACAGAAAAAGTGGAACATTGTGGTGTGCCCAGCAGAAGAGCAGTTTCACCTGCTATAAATTTGTTTAGTTCTACTGTCAAAATTTTCATTTACATCAGCTATATCTAAATCTAAACAAGTGAATTCAAATCTAAACAAGCTGGCTCCAGCAAGACATACCAAAAACCCAAAGTATCTATAATTAGAAAAAATATTCTCATTTTATTACAGATCAACATTTGTGTAAGAAATGTAACTCTTCATTCATGTCAGTTTTCTATGCTTTGGACTACTCAACATGAACTATCAAAAAAGAGCAAGCTAGAGTTTTTGGGGCATCTGAAGAGATCTTTGTTCCCATAATTGATCCCTTTTGGTAATTTATTGCTATTCACCATACAGTGATCAATCACCATTTGCACCACTGCGAATACTTTCATTACATGTCACTACCAGAAAGAGTATTTCCAGAATTTGAAAGGCATCTTTAAAAGGTTGTTTTTTGGTATGAATAGAAATTTTAAAATGTAAACAAAAGAAAATAAGATGTATTTAAGAAACAGCATAATGTGCACAGCAAGAGGAGCAGACAACAAACCTTGGCCAACTTGCACACTAATGTAGTATTTCTCTAAAATTCTAAAGGTAAAGTATAGAAGGCCCTGCTTGAAAAGAGTCAGATGAGTGATTTCCTCAGAGCATATATATAGAGAGAAAGATCACTTCTCTTTGTATGTATTTTTGGTGACAAACACTTCTAACTCTGTGAAAATGTGATACTTTTTCCTCATTATCTTAATTCAAGCTGCCTTCCCTACCATCAGTGTGGTTTTATGCCAGATGCTTTTCACTCATTACTTCACGAACAAAGAGCAACATGAAGAAAGTACTGAAGAGTGTAAGGAGGATTTAGGTAGCAATTTATCCAAGGTGTCTTTCCAACAGTGAAGTCAGTTATCTCAGCACGGTCAATTATCTTGATCATGTTCTCTCACCCAGCTGTGCTTTAAGCTCACCACTGTGTTCAGGTGATACAGGAGGGGTTGTGGTGAAGAGCAAGACAAAGCGTCATTCAGAGAGCTCTTAGGCAGCTGAGAAACCCCAAAACCACCTCCACAACAACAAAAGCCAAGACATTTGAGGAAATTTTGTAGATAGTAAAAAAAAAATCCTTATAGTTGAGGAGAAAAAAGTGTAATTTTCATTGGATATATTTCTTATGATTTCACCCGATCTATTAACTGCATTAACAATGATCCATATTTGTTGTTATCCTATTACAAAGGTTTCATACCTTCTTGGTGGTTTCTCACTAGCAGCTCCTCACAGCACTGACTCCTTCTTCTCAGCACAGCCAACAAACTCCATCTCCCCTTGACCAGCCAACCTTTTATAATACCCCTCTTAATTGGATCCAGCGGTGGCCTATTAAGGGCAGGCTTGTTCTTAAGGCTTGATAATTGGCACAGCAGTAAATCCTTAGGGGTGAGATTACCTTCACCACTATCTCTAGTCTCCTACCTTCTATCTATCCACACATATTAACAACTGCATACACAGGTTCATAACAAATTTTGTTCTACAAAAGTCAAACAGATAAAGAAAACATTCATTTAGGGCAAAAAAAGACAGAATTTGCTCCTCAAACAGTTTCCATATATTGTGAAATGGAGAAGAATGGAGTAGAAACAATTTTCATTACATAAATTTGGAGAGTTACTGAACTCCAGGGATATAACTGTTTTTAAAGAAAAATTCTTTAAAAGTGCAAATATTTTTTATAATTACAATAATGTCTTTTCCAATTTAAGCTGAGTTGCACAAATTGAAACTGTGTAAATGCAAAGGCTTTGAGATCAGGTAATGAGCTTTCATTCAATAGCATTTAACTTGATGTAGTTCTAGTAATTTAGCCTGTAGCCTGCACTGAACTACAAAGAGAATTTGTCTAAACATGATTTTTAAATGTATTTTGCATATTTTTATTCTGAATTTTACAGGGGGGAAATAGATGGATTTAATTTTTTTCTTTCTTTCTTCAGGAGGTAATTTCAAAGTGGAGCACAAAAAAATTTGCAGACAAAATGCTGTTTCAGCCTTCAATGCTTTTCTACTTGATATTTTAATTATTAACAACCAACTATAATTTTAATGGGGTAGAAATTAAATATGGCAGCTGACACACATTCCAATCAGTGCATGTAATTGGTTTTAAGTAACATTTTAGCCCAAACAGGATTTTTTAGTTTGTCATAATACATGAAAACACACATTTTCATCAAAAACTATAGGACATGCAACAAGATTTTTTAACTTCCAGATAACAGTTTCATTTCTTTCTGAGAATGGTTATGCTAGGAACAGAAAAGTAGAGATTAATGTCAAACACAGGTAATTATTGCAGAAATAGGCACCAAATTGAAGATTTCCTCTTGCTCTTACCTTCTTTGGGATAAACAAACTCAGTTCCTTGGCTTTTTGCAAGCAGAGAAAATAATCCTGAGATTCAATTTAATTATTCCAATTTAATTACATTTTCATCAATAAGTACAAACACTATAAAGGAAAAAATATGTGCTTCTGTAAACTTTTCACAGAATTTCATTTGAGGAATATTTAAATAGTAATCCTCCTGTTTACCACGTATAGGACAAACCCTTCACTCCTGCAGATTGGGAGCCTTTTCAAAGGCAGAGTCTCTTTCAACATGAAACATTTCTTTTGTCACCAATTTCTTCTGTTCTGAAAGTGCTCCTGCAGACTGCAAAGGGCTGCTTGCTGATGGAGCACTGTGATGCCCCATGACTACACAGGAGCCAGAACACTCAGAAGATGTGGGGGTGTTCATGCTGCTGTCAAATAGCCTGGAAACAAACTTCACATGGAATTCTGGGGTCACTAAGGAAGACTACAGCATGGCTGAAAGCTGCCTGTGGCTGCACAAAGCATACCAGGACTACAAAACCAACGCTCCAAACCTTCAGAGATCTTAATACATACCCAAAGTCTGAACAGATTCACAGAGTCCCTTCAAACTTTGAGTATTTCTGCACAGAAGGATTGATCCATTTGTTTCAAGCTCCTGCTTATACTGCACTACTGACTGAGCCACCAAAATACCCTCTTTGCTTTTCTTGAGCTGATCAGACACAAAAACATTTCCCCTTTTTTCAAGGTCAGGAGATGGTTATCACCATTACTAAGCACTCAGGCCATTGCCTGCAACTATTTGCTCTCAAAGCCTCTTATGAGCTGTAGCTAAACTTGCAGAGATGGTTTGCCTCACAAACTCCTCAGACCTGGGCAGTTTGTACAACAGCAGCTCTGCAGGAGCAGGTCAGGAGGTGCAAGGACTAGAGACCCAGTGACCCTCCTCCCAGCAACAGCACATGCTGGCACACCTACTCTGAGAAACAGCAAAGCAGCTAAAGACCTTTCTGTTCAGTTCTCTATTCTAATCCCAAATTTAAGCAACCTTCTTCCCACGACTTTCCATCATTTTCACATTCTTTTCTCCTTTCCTACAAACTTTGCTTAAAGGTTGAATTTCAAGGCAGTGGCATTGTGAGCTCCAGCACTGCTGCAGAAAACACCCAGAGGGGCAGCAATTCAGTTCTTCCACTGAAGGAAAACAGGGCTTAGGTAACAGCAACCAGACAGGAATGTTTGTGTCATAAATTATTATTTTAATAATCAATTTTTATAAAACTTTATTTTATGCAATGAACTACCATACAGATTTCTAACATTAGTCTGGAAATCCTGTTTGTTCTCAGCCAGAATCTAAATGTCTAAGTGAAAACATTAGAAAAAACAGCTGGGCAGAGGCCTTTTTCAGCACCTCTTTTTGGGGTAACTAGTGTGATTTATCAGCAGGTGAACAGAGACATTATTCTTAAAACAGATGTTGTGGTTATGATGATACAAACCCATCATCAAAAGCTGAGTTTCTGGTGCTCACCTGTTAATGGTTGGTTTGAATGTGCCTCCAAAGAACTGTGTTTCTCCTACAAGGTATCAATGCAGGTGCTAATTACAATCAGATGGGCCAGTCAGAGGAGAAGAGCTCAAGAAGCTTGAAGAAAATGGGTGATTTGTACAGATAAAAGCAGTATCACCCATAATTCCTGTGAGCAGCTTGTATGTGGATGGTATTGCTTGTGTTTTCACTTTTTCACGGGGGCCCATAAAAACCAAAAATCACATAATGCTTTCATTTGCACATACATTCTTTAATAGAACTTTTAAAAATAGAAATCTTACTATGAACTGAGCATTTCAGCCCTAAAACCATAGCAGTGCTGTTTCATGCCCCTAATGGGTTTGGCTTGCTGGGACACTGAGCTGTGCTCCAGCTGTGAAACTGCAGCCTGCAATGCCAGAGCTTGGCCTGAAACGTGCCTGAATCCAGGTGCAGATCAGTAAAGACAAATGCACATCGCCCTCTGCTCTTTTTTCCCCTGTAGCTCCCTGGATAATGTGAATGCTCCCTCTCTCCCTCTGTGTATATGAGCTTTTTTAATTCATAATTTCCAGTGTCTGAAAAGACAGAGTATGAGGGCAATCTTCCTTTTAATGACAGCAGCCTTGACAGGCAGGACATGAAGCCTCAGTGTGTCACAGAGAGAGGGGCAGGCAGTCACTGCTGCCATCCTCCAGGCAGAGGCACACACCCATTAAAATCACAAGCAGCTGCACTTTAAGAGAGATTTGTGCATTACTAAGCAACATATTGTAATAAAGAAAAATATATTGTGCTGCAGCAAGGATTATGAAATACCTAAGAGAGCGGTAAAACATAATTAATAGGCTACTGCAGATTTATAAAGCTGTAATGACATAAATTTGCTGTTCATAATTTAAATTAAATTGAACAGTTGTATGTGCTCTTCATAGGCACTGTAAAGACAGGTGAGCTCTTTCAACACCAATGTTTTTCTGAATATAGCTTTTGCCTACAGTCAACATGAGGGTGACTCAGAAGAAATCTTTTATATTTGCGTTTTATGGAATCATCTTAACTGTACAGGAGTGAACAATAAAAATCCATAAATCATATTGGTAAAAACACTGTTTATCACAAAATGTTTAGCAACAGAGTCCAGTAGTTTGACTTCTCTATTCAAACAGATGAAAATTCTCTAAAGAAAAAATAAAAATTGGGGTTTGTCCATAGCAAGACAGCACAGCCAAGCCAGGCTGTGGATTAGGAGCACACTGGGTAATCTCACTCGTGCAGACAGCTGCAGCACGGGAATGCACTCCTGGTGAAAACACAAAGCATTGCTAGGGACCACTGAGGAGCACACAGTGAGTACGAAATTCACAGCTGGCTCTGTACAGCCAACTGTACAGCTCATAACCAAGTCTCCACTTGATCTAGAGTTCCAAAGTTTCTCTAATTGCTCAGAAAATTTCTCTCTGAATTTGTGCATCAGAACAGAAAACAAAGGCTTTACCTCATGGTTTGCAGCATTTCCTAGCAAGAACATGCCATAATTTGAAAAACATAAGGAAAAGAATATTCAAAATTCAGGTGCTTTTTCATTGCAACTGAGTATATCCATCTAGCATGGATGTATTTTCCTGCCTGTCACCAAATCACTCCAGGGCTTTCCACAAATTTGGGTAATGAGACACCTACAGTCAGTTTGTGCTGACTCTAAATGGACTTGTGCCAATTCCCACAGGGGAAAAATCTCCTTTGTCACCTCTTTATTTGTTACTACCATCTCTCAGCCATATGAAAACCATGTTAATACTTTTGGTTTATTAAATACCTGTTTTAAAACAGGGTTTGCCTCTGTTAAACATGTTTAAGATGAACCATTCAATTGAAATTAACCATTTGATTAGATTCAGTGTGAAAGGTTTTTAATATTGTCAGGATCTGAGAACAGATTGCTCTCACTGAGAAAGCTTTCCATGCCTCTTAAACCACAGATAATTTAATTTATAAATGACACAAAGGGACAGGAAGTGCTAAAACCTAGCTTTAATCTTTCCTGTATGGTGCAAAAAATTACGAAAAGATGATTGGTCAGTAATTTTCCAGTATTTTTATTTTGCAAATTTAGAAGGATAAGTATAGCTTATCCAAGTAGTTTAATTTTCCAGAACCCCTTTCTTTCTTGCCAAATATTTAAGGTCTTCTGCCACTGTCCATTGTGAGCTTCCCCAGAAGCTGAGCAAAACCAGTGAATGCTCTTGACAGGTCCTCCATTATAATTTATAATTTTTAGTAGCTGAAGTGGTTTTTCCTCACTAAAACTGACTGCCAGATAATTCCAAATGATGTAAAAGGAAAGAGACAGGTGGCCAAATTCTGAAGCAGCAGAAGATGAAAATCAAGGATCCCCAAGATACAGCCCCAGTAGTCCCGAAACAGACATTGATTTGAAATGATATTGTTTTTCAGAGACAGCACTAACAGAACACGTGGAGCTCTGGCTATGGAATAACTTCAAGTCAGAATCAGCTTGGGTGGGAGAAGAACAAGGGGCACTACACACGCCAGGTAAGAAAAACAGCTTGGGAAGGAAACAAAGAGAACTGAAAACAAAGAAACAAACAAAACCCATCAAATAACTTATCCCTCCCCCAAATCCCCTAATATCTGAGAAAAAGAGTCAATCACCTCAAATCTCTCCTTCTGGAATTACCAGGAATGCCATATGATAGGCTAGAAATGAACTTCAGCTACCCCACTGGAATTATGCCAGTTATGTACATATTGTAACACATTAACTAGAATGAGAAAAATATTTTAAAACTAAATCTAGAAAAGTTTTAGTCAAGTAGTCTAAATTGAAGTTTTTAGTCATAGAACAAATGTGAGCATTTATTATTACCAGTGTTGAAGAAAACAGATTCTTATTTGGGATCTGTCAGTTTTCAAAATGTTGTTTTGCTCAGCTCATCTTCAGAAACATTTTGGATACTGTGATACAATCCAGAGAAACTTCTGTGGGGAATTTTCAGATTTGGGCCAGATTAAATGAAATAATTTGTGTGCAGCTTTGGAACTACAAAGCTGGTTTTGAAACATGTCTCTTATCACTACCTCTGTTGTGACCCAAATGGAAGAAAATGCCATTTCTGGGCTCCCAGAGGATGAAATCTGGAGCACAGAAATGGTGGGATTCCTAGTTCCTGAGGCTGAATAAATGGGGATACATCTCAGGGAAAAGATTCCCAAGTTTTATGGAAATGTGAAACAATATCTGCATGTATAATTAAAGCATTTACAATCTAAAATCTTGGGAAAATGCTGAAAGTCAGCCAACTGTGAAGCAGAACACAACATAGAAACAGGCAGGTTGCAGAGCAATTTAGAAATTCAAGAAGTGATGTAATTCTCATTATCATTCATGTATCACAGGCAACTAATAATGGTATCATGAGGCATGACTTTCTTATTAGCATAATTTCCTTCTTGATGCTACCATTATGGCTGTCTTTTGTTGACAAATGACTGCTGCCCATTCCTACATCTGCTCCCATCTCCCTTAGACAAATTATTTATGTTTCTGTCCTACCTAAAACAAAAACAACACCCCCAACAATCCTTTTGATTTTGTTTCTGTTCAATTACTTTGTTTTCTATATTCATTTAGGCCATGTTTTTTTATGGCTACAGCTAGTTGAATTACACTGTTGTATGTTGAGGATCATGAAAAATTTCATAAGTGCAACCTTTGAGAAATATTAATTCTGCTTCTTACTAATCATTATGGATATATATTCTACTGTAACTGTGTTTTGGTTGGGATGCACTCTGAGTGCATTCTGAATTATAATTTTTGTACGGGGAAAACCACCTGGAAGCAATCTTTAGATTAAACAATTACAATAAAAGGTTATTGTATTGTATTGCTCAAAGTTCCATGCAGTTGTTAAATTAATGCAATTTATCTGCTCTACAGCAGTTACAATATCCAGAAACTGTGAAGTTGGTGTTTAAAGCACAGAGCTATCATTATAGGTCAGACAGATTTTCTAGGAGTCTGGACCCTACAAAATGAATTTTAATACAGCAAATCCTCCTGCATCCTGAGCCAGGATTTTGAACCTAAGTTTCCTCCAGTCCTTGAAGTGCTCCATTGGTGTTCAGAAATGCCACCTACTGAGGTACTCTCCATGGAAATTAAAGGAATTCAACAGCTCTTTTCATTAGAGGCTTTTCAGCAGAGTGCTAAAAAACCCTGAAGTCTGTAACACTGTGCTCTTCCTGAGAAAAATCTAATTTCTGGCAACAGACCATTAAAAATATATGATATAGCATAATGCTCACATATTCTCAGTATTTATAAAAAATGATTCTACTGAATTCATTAGCTGGCTTTTTAAGGATCCACTAATTTTTTATTACCTAGAGATTTTTAGCTGGTGAGTAAAAAACTCCATGCAACTATTAATAGCAATGGCAAAAAAAATTATGTTGAAAATTTATTTTTCTACTTTTACTTGTAAGAAGAAAGCAAACTCACAGAAAAAAAAGACAAGAAAATGAAAAATAGTTTACCCTTTGTCCTCCCAAATCAATAGGTTAATCAAAAGAATCTTAAATTACATGACATTGGAATGCCCCACAGAAATGAGCCACTCTAAGATCTATACTATCTTTACCAAGGACAAGATAACCTTAGATTGGGCATGTTGCGTACAAAATTGATCGGTTTTGTTTAAATACAATGTTCTTAGGTTAAATGAATACAAAACCTATCACAAAATAGAAAGTAAACCATGATTTTGCCCTACAAAAAAACCAAATTGTTTAAGCATTGAAGCTGAAGCACACAAATTTGATGTAACATTGTTAAAATATTTAACAATGTCATCATGCTAAATTAAAAACCAAACCAAACAAAAAAGAGCAAGTCTTAAATCTCAAAAAGAAGCTCTCCCTCCAGAAAGAGTATTGGAAGGCCATCAACAGTTTTGCAATTCTGTGGTAGGAAATAAGGGATTAATGAATGCTGGAAACTCCTCTGGAGATGACATTTGTGCCAGACAGTGTCAGGGCACAACCAAGCAGAGAGATTTTCTGGAAGTGTGTTTCTGTACTGCACAGCTAAAGAGTTACCTAAACAATTTCAAACCATCTTGCCCAGTTGAGAGTCACTGGCTCAGATGCAGTAGGTGGATATGTGTTTATTATTATTATTATTTTCATGGCATTATTATTGTCATGGCAAAGCTCATGTCATGCCAATGCACTCTGCTCTGCCGTGCATTGTCCAGGCTGTTCACATACTCAGCAGGGCAGTGCAGAGCTGTTTTCAGTCATTTACACAGGAGTGAAAGCACATGTGAAGCAGGCCCAGGGTTTTGCCAGCCAAGTTCTGCTGCTGCAGGGCTCAGCTGCTGCAGCTCCAGCACCGAGCACTGCCTTGGGCTCGGAGACCTCTGAGTGCAGCTCACGGCCAGGGCAGGAGCTGGGCAGCCCAGCACGGCTGAAATGGCACTGGCTGCTTCTGACAGGCAGCTGCAGCATGCCCAGAGCACTGAACAGGTTTTGCAGGGAAGAATCCAAGAGTTTCAAGGCAGTTTGGGTCCTGCTGCCAATGCAGACACACTTCAGAGCAGCAGGAGCAGGATGGGATTGCTAAAACACAATTAACACACAAATCAGCAGCACAAGAGCGGCGAGTTGAAGACCCATGCAAAGTCAGACCTTGCTATCCACTCACATGTCCATTTCCTGCTGTTTCAGCAGCAAAAAAAGAGATTTGCCACTGTATCAGCCTGCTCATGTAACTGCCCCTTGCAGGGCACAGCTCTCCCCGAGGTACCCATCAGAGAAACAGCAGAGACCCAGGCTTGGTGTGCCCAGATTCTCACACCCACCAGCACTTGCTACTCAAGACTGAGCAATAGCCAGCTTCTAGAGCAAAGAGGAATCTCTGCCAGAAATCTACACAGTTCAGTACTGGAGAGCAATGCACTTATCAGGATCCTATAGGAGACTATCACAGCCAGGAATTTCTTCTTGCACACAACTTTTCCATAAATGACACATTATTGAAACATTTTGTTATATGAAACATTGCACCACAGAATGTACAGCTGTTGAAGGCATTTAAAACTGGTCAGCACAATCAGTGTTTATTCAGCTTTTTCATTTTGTCCCCTGCAGGTTTCTTCTGATGGTATACGAGAAAACATATTGCTATACCAGAGACGTGAAATAATGAGCTAACCACAAATATTAATTTAATACTATAAAACAGCAGCACAATTACTGCAGTTACTTTATGTTCATTATAATATTATGCTACAAATCCTAAAAGGCAATGTATAGATATTGACACTTGAATAATGGCAATTTTTTTCTCACTGTTTAGTTTGAATTTATATACTTTTCATAAATTTCAATACTACAAATTACTTTCTTAGTTTTTTGGCATCAGGCACTAAGATGAGAACACAACATTTTCCTGAAGGGATAAAACACTGAAAAACTTTCTTTTAAGTGTGAGTGTATTCAGGAAGACTGGCAGAGCTGGTGACTAATAGCAAAATCAGTACCTGACCACAATTATCTACATCCCCCCATCAATGGCAAAACCAAACCTGAGATTCTAGGAGATGAGCAATGTGGAAGCAATAGTCACTTGGCTAAAAAATAGATTTAGGTTGAACTTTGAGGGTTTGGTGAGGTCTAAAGACAGTAACATCTTTGTTTCAGTGTGATCTACCTTCCTCGGGTTCTAAGAATTGCACATATTTTGTCTAACTTTAACTGTCTTAGAGAGAAAAAAGTGACTTTCAGCTTCCAAATCTCACATTTAATAGACTATGGATTCTGGCACATCTGTCATTCTAACAATGATAAAACTGGCTGCTCTGAGATCAGATCTCATTTTCCTAGGAACTCAGACAGCTGTTATCTTAAAAGAAACAAAAATTGAGATCTTAGCTGCCTTTTAGCCAAAAGACTCTTGTTACTCTGATGACTGCTCATCATTCCATCCTCTTCCATTTTTAAAACTAAATTGTACATTTAACAAATTTAAAAAATCAAACAAACAAAAATCTGTGTGAAGAGGCTGGGGGACCCAGCATTTTCTTCCTTTGTCAGCAGCTTCATAAAGAGCTTAACAGACATCTCCTGTGTTCCTGCAGGGAAGTGGAAGGATCAAAGCACGCAGGATTTTCAAGACTATGGAAACAAAGACCCACAGCATCCCACACCATAGAAAGTGAATGGGTTTAAAAACATGGCTGCTTGAAAATGCTTTCTCACGTAAACATCATGTGAAGGAAAGCTCAGGAGAAAATAAATAACTGAAAACATCAAGGAAAAAAAATACCCCTCACAGTTAAAATTTGCTTCCAAAATTAGGTAAGTTCATGGGATTCAAAAGTGAACAGGCAAAAGTCAAGATGCTCTGCTGTTCTCTACAAAACTGCACCTCAAAGGCTCAGCACTTGTACATAAGGGACACATTGCTCACTTTTACCTCTATTGTCACCATTGCCAAAACCAGGAATTAAAAATTATGTAGGATGTTATTCAATTTTCTGTTTAAAGCTCTGCAGACATAGAAATCACAACCAAAACACATTCTTATTCCAAAATTATCACCTCAATATCTTCCCAATAGCAACTAGCAGCAGTATTTTAAATCACAAGCGTCTGCATCTTAATAGAAACTCTATAGCCAGTCAAGACACGCTCCAAAAAGTCTGTTACTGCACAGAAACCAAAACACCAGCACCCACAAGAAAAGGAGAGAGCTTCAGAGAGACTCTCCAACCAAATTCTTTGTACAAAGTAGAGAGACTCTGTACAGCTGCCCAGGGGTCCTGCTTCCTCCACTGGTGCAGGTGAATCCCCTCCTGTGGAAGCATTTCCTGCCCAGACACGCCAGGATGTGGCTGGCTGGAGCTCCCTGCCTGTGAAACAGGGACAGCTGGCACAAACAGGACAGCTGAACACTACAAATTACCTTCTGTTTTTCCTATTGGACTTCTCAAATAAATGACATCTCTGGGAGCTGTGTCTCTGGATAAGTGGTTTATTGCAGTGTTTGTACTTTTCACACACCAGCTTGTGTCAACCTGCCATCTAAGTGCCAGGTGAAGAACTTGACCAACACTGGTGCTGCAATAAATAAGAATTTAGTTAAGTGTTTACATCTGAAGAAATCAGATCCTAATGGTGCTCAATATCTACAGCTCAGTTTCTGGATTCCCAGCATCTCTTATAAACCTGAAAACAGTTTGACTCCTGTGCATGTCATGTGGAAAGCTCCAGGCATTTTTTTTTCCCTCACTTCAGTTTAAGTTTCTCTTGATCCACTTATAAAAAAGATGGAATAGTGGAAAATGCATCTTGTCACACTTTCTCTATTGCATTCTTGTAAACAGGCCAAAATCCCACTTACTTCTTACAGAGAATAAACATTTAGTTCCTTGGCAAAGATCAAAACATAAAGCGAAAGAAAAGCCGTAATGTATCCCTTGGAACAGCAGGCAGCACTACAGCACATCAGAGAGAAACTGACTCCAATTCCACCAAACAAGAGGGCAAGAGAGACTGCAAAAGGCTTCTCAAAATAAACAAGTTTTTAAACTGGGAGAATTCCCCCCAGAATTTCACAATCTTCACAGGCTCAGACACACCAAAAGAATGAAAGGCAAGAAGAAATTTTGCTTGGCAATCTGATATTACAGATTGAGAATTTCCAGGTTTAGAGAATCAGGACCACGCCAGCAGGCAACAAGGATTTGCACCTGTAGCCTCCATGTTACAGTTTTCTTTTTTAAGAGGCATGTTAAATGGAATTTTCTTTTTATGTTTGTTTCTTTCTTCACTGCATTCACAACAAGGCCTGTCAAGATGTATCTTGACGATTATGCAAATATTATAATTTTCTACTGGGCAGATGAGCTTCCACTGCACATCTTAAGGACAAATACACAGTATTTCAGGTGGTGAGAATTTTCTAAATTCTTCATATAGCAAGTGGAGAATTTGGCCCCATTTGTCATATACAAGACATCTTTACAAGCCCTGCAGTTAAAATAAAATTTTCAGACTCATAAACTGCACTGATTTGTTCTGGAACCATTCCAAACATCAGGAAGAAAATCCTCACTGCTTACAAGTTACTTACTGGGTAAATCCATAAGCATGTTAAAGATGACTTTCAAAGCCTACATTAAAACAACCATCAAATACTGTATGCAACCTTCCAATAAAAATCAAATATTCTAGGCAATTATCTAAAGTTAAAAAAAAAGCATTTTACAAGTGCTGTGCCAAATGAAATTGAACATGCTAATATTTTAAATTAACTGGCAGAGTCTAAAATTACTGGTAATTCTCACCATTGAGAAGATGTACAAAACATTCATAGAGATCAAAGTTACATGAAAAGAAGGAAAAAATATCTAAAAATTATTTCACATGTGTGAAAGACTATGTATAAGGGGAATGACTACACTTATAAAATGACCTCAGAAACCCAAGCAGCTTCAAAATTCCAGCACTTTTGTAACACCTTTTATTTTGCCTCCCTTCTCTCCATGACAGATTAATAAGAATTTTAATACTAGCTTTTAGATGAAAATACCAGCTTCAGATGAAACTCATATTGCTCCAACTTTTTGAAAACTACAATAAATGGACAGTATTCAAAGACAGGCATATGAGATATACTTTCACTGTATCCTGAATATTGCATATCTCTTACCATATTGTTTATGAAGATAATGAATTGGGTGCTATGAATATTCGTGCTTCTATGGCATTTTATGACGTGAATTAGTTAATTTTCTTCCTTAAATGAGTCTGATAGATACAGGAGGATAAGCAGTTAAAGGAAACCTTAATACAGGTAGGTTCTTTATCCCTGTTCATATTGCTAAAGACAAATACCAGAAGAGCCAGTTATGCCTGAAGATTATTCCATTTTTCCACTTTTATTCAATTCTTCTGCTTTTAAATTGATAACATGAATTTCATTAGTTTAAGCTTTTCAAGCCCTGACTACTACAGAACTGGACATGACTGAATGAGCACAAAAATTTGACTCCTTTTTCAAAAGGACACTTTTCATAAATTAACAGCATAAGCCCTGCTGGGAATTGGTTCAGCCTGAAGAGAAGTTTTGCTGGTAGGCTGAGGTTAAATGAATGGCTTTTGTTGCATTTAATGGAATCCCAGGTTATAACTTTAATTGCAGTTATAGTGTAATATGTTTGAACAATTTCTAAAACCAAATTCCAGTCCTGAGGTTTGAACTAACCTTTCCACCTCTTCAACAAATGCAAACAGAAAGTGTGAGAGGTCAAGGCTGTAAGTTGTTTATATGAAATGATATTGAAAATAACGTCAGGAAAAAAACCACCAGCAAGATCTAAAACAGAAATTAATCATCTATTTCTACGCAGCTGATGAAACCACTCTTGTTGCATTTGATCCAGTAAAGCATTAAACTGTAACTGTACTGGGACAGGGAATGTTATCCAACAGAGCCCTCAACAGTCAATTGATGTAAATGCTTCAGGTCATAAATTATGGTAAAAACAGCTACTGAGGCCTATAATCTTTATAACTGAGCATGCACGTGCACATACTGCATGCAATGAAAGCTAATTATTAGTTCAATATTGCTACTGATTTTAATGAGAACAAGATTGCAGTTAAGCACAAAAATACAGTCGTATACACTTTCAAAGGAAAGCATATCACAGTTTCTTAGTACTTTGTTGTCCACATCTCTTTTATTTGGTGGTGGTGATAATACAGAGTTATGTACAGTTTGTGTAGTCGGTGAATCCACACAGATGAACCAAGAGAAGCTTCTGTGGCTGAAAAAGTACTTAACCAAGCAGGAACTTCAAAAGCCTATCACTACCATAAACAAAGTATTTCTAGTTCTGAAGCTAGAGAGGGAGTACGGACACCTAAATTCAGTGAGAGCTCATAATCACTTGGTTCAAGCTGGAATCTCTTGCACACCACCAGAGAGTCATGGTACACTTAATAACCAGGACAACACAGAAATGCCTGCCAAGATAAGAAACTCTGACATGAGGCAGTGCTCCAGAAGCTCCAGACTGAAACCCAGTAATTATAAAGAAAAACAAAAGGAAAACTCCTTAGGTTTCAGATAACTATTTTTATATGTAACTGATAATGTGTGTTCATTTGTTACTTTTATCCTTTATTCTTTAATAACTACGTGATATTACTTAGCCTGGTACAAGTACTCATGGGAACAGCATTTAAATCATTGTTCCCTCACAATTTTCTGTGCTTGACTCTCATTGTAAGCCCTTAAAGATTAAAAACCCATAAGCTCTAAACAACTGCCTTTTCTATCAGGTATTTTAACACCTTATTATTTATTCCTCCACATATAATGCAGTTTTCTTTCAAAATTATATTTTTCTGGTATCTTCAATTTTACATGGTTACTCTTGGTCTTACTAAAATTTGGATGCACTTTAACACTCACCCTCAGCATCAAGGCACAACAGAAACTGCAGCTGTGGCAGGCAGTGCTGCTTTCCAGTGCTGTAAGACTCAGCTGCAGAGTCCTGGTTTTATTGGTGTGACTCATGCTCATGTTTGATGGTAAAACTGGGAATAATCCAAAGTGCATATGCGAGTTCCATTTGTTTTACACTCCTGCAACGTCACTGACTCCAGCGTCCCAGCTACTCCTGATTCACACTGCTATAAATCAAACTGCAATCACCGCCTGGGAGCACCTCAGCCAGCCAAAAACTGGCATTTCCACATAATTAATGTCCCAAAGAGTTAATGTCTTACTTATTTTTCAGAATTCTTTACATTGTAGTTTTCATCTCCGCTGATTTAGCTGTGTAATTACTTTTCAGTGGTGGCTGAACATGCTTTCTCCTTGCTATCAAGGCAGCGTTTGTTTTGTCACTGAGACTGAGAGTAACCAGCAGGGGCCAAAAAACCAGAGGGGGTAAGAAACAGGCCAAATGGTGTAAATAATTCAGTTCAAGAAATGCATTTTATGTAATTTTTTGTCCTTTCAAAAATGGCATCATAGGAGTAAAAAAAAAAAAAATCATATCAACTACCACATATCAAGTGAAAAAAATAGTAAAAAGAACTAAAGGAACTGTTTTATAATCATAATGACTTAAGAAGTTTGGGTGAGAGAGAGAGAAGAGGAAGTCAGGGTATTCTAACCACAATTAATTGCCATAGCCAGTTATGTGCCAGCTACTGAAATGACAGTGTTGAGCCTCAAAACTCCCCGAGATGGCACAGAACTGAACACTGCACACTCAAATCATTTTTGGGGAGAGTATTTTAAAATGTATTTTTCAAAAACATCAAGTTAGTCTGTGCTAGATATTATCAGTGGGAGTGAGGCAAACCACAGAAAAGCTTTAACTGAAAGCACATTTTCAATTATTTACTTCAGGCACTGACAATAAACTGGTCAGGGCAACATGAAACTCATTATGAGCTAATTTATATTGCTGAGCTCTGTGCTGCTGCAGTTAGCCTGATACAGTCACCCTCAGCTGAGAATTTGTACATTACACTGGATCTCCTAACAGGCAGTTTATGTTTTAGGATTACCAGTCTAATCCTATCAAATTCAATGCTGCCAATGTGTAATCCTGATTAATGTTTGTGTTTTCTGAGAGTGGCACCAGATCAAAAGTCATCAGCAGAAGTCAAATGAAACCCCCCCCACCCCTGGATTTTAAACCATACAGTATACTGAATAGAAATTTCTGTATTATCAAGATTTCTGCTTCCACAAATGGAACACCGTTTGGTGAAAAAAATAAAAGGGCCATAAAAATGAAGCAAATTATTTTTTCTACTAGAGCAAGAAACCAATAGTTTCCAGCTCAAGGACAAATCATCCAACCAGTAGAATGGGATGCAGTCATTACTGCTTTACTACTTTTACAGTTAATGCATGAATGTAAAAACTAGACATTATAGAAGCCCTTATCTAGATATTGTGCTAAAAGCAATTATGGGATTTTAGCACTTAAAAAGGGAATCTAAACTCTTAAATACAAAATTGCAAGTTCCTGCTTAAGCCATAGAGATACCTAAATTAGTTGGTTGAGAAATGTGCCTTAAATATCTGCTGGCACCTAAAATTCTTCTCAGTATTTTTTGCAAACCTTAAATGTTGGCAAGGACAAATAACTCAGTTCTTAAGATCAGTCAAGATTCTATCAAGCTGCCATAGTGAACTGCTCTAGAACTATTTAATTGCTCAAACATCTCCTTGTCCTCAAATCTTACTCAGAATTACACAGTGTGGGGATAGGAAGGAAAGGTAAAAAAACAAGGCAAAATCTGTTTGTTTCACACATCTGCTCCACAAAATAAATAAGACTCAGAGTATCTTCAATTCATGCATATACCCCAATGTACAAGTGTAGAAAAACACATCTCCAGGGATAAGAGTGAATGTATCCTAAACATTCTCCATTCTCTGTCAGCTTCAACAGCAGTGGCAGTGGGTGAGAAGTTACATGTATGAACACTCATGACTCTTTTGCATCAGTAGGGTGAGCTCCCAGCTTTGGAACAGGACATTGTGATTTGGTTTCTCTGGTGGCAATTTTTCAAATGTATTTTCCATCAGACAATCACTAAATAAAACATCCCATAGGGTGGGGTAGGGACAGAGCCAGCAACTCCTCAGGGGACAGTTTTAAACAGGAGGCTCTAAATTTAAACGTGTGATCGTACATCTCCTTCCTCTCCATCTCAAAGAAGGGGTTTTTTCCCCTTTTCAAAGGTGTGCAGCCATATGAGATGAAAAGTGCAGTTCAATCGATCTCCAACACTTCATAGAGAAGTTTCAAACACATTGCTGAAGAGAGGAACATTTCTACAGCCCCTTCAAAGAACAAACTTGCTTTTAGGTGTCAGCTTCAGGTGACACTGAATGTCTCTGAAAATTTGGCTGGAGACAGATGCCATCCTGCTGGGTTTAGAGTGCATTTCAGAATGAAAGCACAAAATTATGAAGACTTCCTCAGTGGTTTTCTGATCAGTACAAAGACTGGGTTTTATTCCAGTTTCACTCTAAGGGGACAAACTTTCAAAGCATTGCTTAAAAGTAACTACCTAACACCAAAACTCTACATGATTCTAGACAATGGTTTTAGGGAAGAATTCTGGTTTTGGGGCTGAAATAAAGGACTTGAAAATTATGCCTATTATTTGGAAAACGCATATATATAACCCCTTTCAAGACAAACTTTTTACATTGCAATATTCATCTTTCAAACATTTAATCACAGACC
Source organism: Passer domesticus (assembly GCF_036417665.1). NCBI lineage: Eukaryota > Metazoa > Chordata > Aves > Passeriformes > Passeridae > Passer > Passer domesticus. The sequence continues at coordinate 40,126,520 of NC_087480.1, read as the reverse complement.
TGATTACATATTAAAAATTAAAATCTTGATCTTCAAAGCCCCACTGATTTTAATAACAGCATTTATGTAAAGGTATGATTAATCTCAGTTTTTGAAGTAGGAAAACTACAGAACAATGAAATTGAGAGTGCTAAACAATAATAGAAATAATCAAAATATTTCACAGATGAATTTGAGATGGTCTTTAAAATCAGAACACTAATTTTGTTTGTCGAGGACATCTGTCACAGACTGAGATGCACTTCTGAACACAAACACACAAAACAATACACAATGCATTGTACACATCCAGCAACTGTTTGTGGAGCCTCTACTGAATCACACCACTGAAATGAGGAGAAGTATATCCACAAAACCTTCCAAATTATTTTGCCTGTGCTTTTCTCCTCCATCAATGTGTTAGAGACATTGAATGTTGATCATATAAATAGTTTATGGTGCATTTTAAGGTTGGTGTACCTAGAGGGAGGAGTATATCTCTAATCAATTTCATTTCAAGGAAAGACATACTTTTAAGAGATGACTTTCACACATGACATGAAAACAAGAATCTGCACCTTTCATCCACTATGTAATTTAAAGTTTTTAAGTCCTGAAAATGCAAAGCAGCTGCCAATTAAAAGGTTAAACTGAAAATTATTGCAGCATTATGAGAAAAACCCAAATGAAAACTAGAAAATCTAGTTAAAGGACAAATCAAGCACAATCACATGATTGCATCTGAGTCTCTACAAACTGATCAACACATCATCTGTCTTAAACAAGGTCTTGCTGAAGAAGAACACTATTTATTGCTATGGCTTATTAAGCCCTATCACTGCCATCTCCAGGCTGCAGACACCTCTCCCCTGAGACCTGCACTGAGACCAGCCTGGAGAGTCATCATGAAGCAATTAAAGCTCCATATGTCCAAGGGCTCGGGAATGAACCCTGGCTAATAATTCCTCTCAGCACCATCCTCAACTTCATTTTTGTGGGGTCACTGTGGTGCAGAGAGGGGGGTGAGGTAAATGACACTGCCCACAGAGAGAAAACACTGCCAAGGATAAGGAATGGACAACCTGGTACTGCTCCTCTCAAGTGTGAGGACCAAACAGTCTTTTGGTTGGCCAGGAAAATGTATGCATTATTTTTCTCCACAGAAGTTGTTGTGCAATCTAGAAATATTAATATTAGTTCACCATTCTGAAGAAACTTTCAGATATGAATAGCTACTAATAAAGTTTTAAGTGTTTTTTTCTACCCTGAAAACAAAAGCTTGTAGCTTTAGCTTTTTTTTGATTTCCAGTTTTATTAATAGAGATAAACACAGAATCTCCTCAGCATAGAAATGATTGAAATTTTTCTTCATTTATTTTCAAGAGCTAAACAAGTATTACAGCATTAGTTTTCCTAATCAGCCTAAATCCACCCTGTCTCACAGGAACAGCCCACAGATACTGATAAGGGCCAGCAAAGAAAGAAGGTGATCAGCACAGAATATACACTTCTTCATCACGAAAAAATGCATCACAGTTTAAAATCTCAAGGTCTTAATCGGCATGAAAAGAGCTTCTGAGGGAAAAGATAGCAAAAATTGATACAGATTTTTCCCTGCAGTGAAAAAAAAAAAATAAGGTTTGTTGGCTAAGCAAAGAAAAAAATAAGGCTTATTTGTGATGGTAAGAGTTTATAATTCACTGGGGAGGACTGCATCTCAGTAGGGCATATATAAATTTGGTATTAAAAAAAAAATATGAACTAAACTACCAAGACAGACTGGGGGACATGGTGTTAAGGAGATAAGTATTGCACTACAGCAGCATTAGCAATAACTACCACCAAAAAAACCCAAACCAAAACAAAACCACCCAATGAAAGATAAACCTCGTGAGTTTGCCCTGAAGAAGAGCTGACTCTACCCTGAGCTCCACAATGTCTCCACGTGAACAGAGCTCCACATAAGGCTGCTCCTGGTTGGTTTGAAGTCAGCTTTAGAACGTTTTGCTTTTGCTCTGTGCTGCAAGTTTGGGCAGCTCATGGATGAGACCTTTCAAACTGCAGGGCTCCAGCACAAACGCTGGGCAGTGACAGTAACCCAGGGTGTGACCCCAAGATAGAAAAACCCCAACACATCCTACCAACCACAGGGCCCTCATCATGAGGGTCTGTAGTAAAGCAGGGACCCAGGGCAGCCCCACAAGGCTGCTCTCTGCTCAGATTTCCCCACAGCTCCACTTGCCTCTGCCAAAGCTCTCGGGAATTTACACATCGGACACTACGAACCCCTACAGACACCTGAGTGCAAGAACTTGGGGTTCAGATATGATGAACACCAAAGCTTCTCTTCATACATGCAGCAGATAATCAAGCTATGTCTATTTACTTCTTCCTGGTGACTTTTAATGCTGCTTTAATGAGTTAAAAATGTATTCCAACAGCCGTATTCAAACCTGGCTGTCTGTCTGCTGAGAAAAATACAGAAAAACTGCAAAAGGAAATACCTATAACTGTAACACATTCAAACCTGAGCCCAAACCATCCCAAATCTTAAATGATTTCCTGGACTATCATTCAAGAATCATAATCCAGGGAGCATTCCTAGGTTTTTGTAGGATACATTGTGTGTTTTACAGGATATCATTATATAATTTAGCTTATGAATAGTCCTTAAACCATCTATTTTAATTATAACTTTATCATTTCTTACTTTGTCAGTTTAATCTTATCACCAGGACCACTCAACTGATGTTTCCTGTCCTATTTTTTTACAGTAGAATTTCATTATTTTTGTCACAATAAGATATTATAGCACATAATAAATTCCCATTTCAGCACATAATAAATTCCTATTTTACTCCTAAAGAAGGCACTGAGTGAAGCCACCAGAACCTGAGCTGTGCATCTTAAGCGTATATCATAAACCAGAGCAAGGAAATCCAAGTTCATACTACTCCAAAATCAGGAGACCCAAATGCACAAAGCCGTTTTATGTCCTTTCCAACCTGTGCTGATACTCTTCCATTTTCCCACCCATGTCCAGATTGAAGAGAACAAGACCCCCAGCAGTTCATTATTGCACCCCAGTGTGTCTGTCAGCAGCTTCCTTCCCACTGTCACACTGCAAGTCTCATACAGCAGCCAGAGTGCACAAAACAATCCACTAAAAAAATCTATGGGAAAGCACAGAAATGGATAATTCTATAAAGCCCATTTTTCCAAGCAGAATATTATTTCACAGACCATTAAACCTCTTAACATGGTGATATTGGGGCATTACTGAGTCCATATGACAATGGAGCTTCTGATGATTGTTGTTGCATTACAGAAAACAGTAACATGCTAAACAGATATTTTTAGTATTTTTTAATTTAAATACTACTAGGCTGAGGGCATGTAGAAGATATTTTCATGGCTGAATACATCTCTAAAAAAATGGTTTTCTAATGAAAACATTAACACAAAATTTAGCTATCACGCTGTTATGAAAACTGATATCCTCCTTGTCATCATGATAGATGCTATGGTGTTTTTGGCTTTTCTTACTGAAAGGAGGAGCCCAAAACTCCCACAGAACTGTCTAGGTTGTTCTTCCCCACCCCATGTCTGTGAAGTTGATGAATCTCATCCATAAATGGGCTGACCTTCATTTGTCACTACTGAATTTCTTGTAAGTTTTCCATATAGATTTGGAATCTTGTTTGTTTTTTTAATTGATGTTGGTTTGGGGTTTTTCATTTTGTTTAAAGATAATTCATAAAATATCTTCTAATAAAATGAAGAAGGCTTATTAAGCTCATTAAGACAATACATGCTTTTAAGCCAGGTACTGTCAAAAACCCCATATTTATTTAGTCATAATGAACAATAGAAGCCACTTTGAGAAAGTATCACATCTGAAAGAAAAAAAACTATGAAGCTGATTTAAAAGGAAGAGAATAGTATACAACAAATATTCACTGCCCCCCAATTAGTGTTCATTTTTGTTTTCTCTTAAGTGACAAAGGAACATGGCAAATGGGAAAAAAAGTTGCAAAACCAGCAATATTTAAAATATAGATGTCACTTAGCTCACCAAACTCATTATTTGCTCCTTTTTTCTCAGGCTATAAACAGCATGCCAAGGAAAACAGTTTTGTGTGTGGTCATTTCTATGCATTAACATATTTTACAATTTTCTGAGGAACCATTTCAATTCAGTGCAAAAAATGCTGGAGGCAACTGTGGACTATTTGATTTTTTCCAACTGAATGGTTTTACTATGTGATTCCAATAACTGTCAGTTTTATCAAATAGCAGAACTTTTCCATTTACTAAATTCTGCTTATTTCATTAATTTAAAAACTGCCCTAGACCACTTGTTAGTGTTTCAGTTTGTCTTTACTCCAAGACACCCAAGAGGAAACAGCAAATCAAAGTTACTCCACTATTCACTAAGCGTGCAACCAACTGAATGCATTAATTCCTTCATGGAGGCATTTCAAATGGCTCACATTTCACTGAAATCAGGCTACTAAGACCCTTGGAGCAATTTGACCACAATTTATTAAGGAGTGAGGTCCTATCTTGTGTTACCCTTTGTCAACAGGCCTTTGCACCCCAAGAAGCCTTTCCAAATCTACGGCATCTGCAACATACCAAGCTTGATTTCTTTTGCCTCTGTTTGGATTTCTGTGTCTGCAGAAATGTGAGCACAGAAAATTTAAGTCTGGTAAGAATAAAGGAGCTGTAGATGTGTGCAGAGGTAAGAATGATCTGCTTCACAGGAAAGCTACAGACAAATGCTGAGAAAAAAAAAGAAGAGAGAACAAAATGCTATACATCCATTCATTTAAAATATTTAGCCACTAGTTATGATTATTAGTTATTTAGTGCAAGGTGAAGTACAGATAATGACATCATCACTGAGAGAGATTTGAATTGTTAATCAAAAGAGATGAGAGTTAGACCTGTTAATGGTTAATTACAGATTTGACAAAGGAATTATCTGTGTAACTATAAATATAAATGAAAAGCTGAAGGGTGAGGCCATCCCTGAGTACAGCTGTATAGTGGATGTGATGATCCTTGGCTGGGGTAGTTTTCAATCCTGAAGTTATGTAAGGCCACCTAGCCAGGAGGAGAGGCTCCTGGGAGGGAAAGGAGGAACACAAGAGTACAGAAGCAAAAAATGGAGATCTTGTAGTCATTCATATATATAATGTATGTGTTACACATCCACATCAAAGCACATCCCTCCATGTCTGCCACACAACAAACCATTGTCCTGTCTGCTGACAGGCTCCCTCTCTGCTCCTGACTCCTGTTTTCAGCAATTCATGGCACTGTGCAATCTCCTCGCTCACAAGATTAAGCCTGTACAACACATGCCATTAGGTGGAGAGAAATCTTTATCAGTGATTCTAAAAGCACTTACTATTTTGAAAGACTTTGACAGGACTTTTCACATTAAAGGCAAAGGGGAACGAGTATAAAAAAATCATTCAAAGCAGGGGATGTCTCAGGCTGGCTGTCAAATGGTTTGGAGCAAGCATAAAGACAGCCAATTTTAATTGGAAAAGCAAGGTTATCCACACAGGTTTGGACAATGCCTCTCTCTTCAGAGTGGGGAAAAAGCTTGCCTGTAAAACTATCTCTTATACAAGTCTGGGATGGCAGAAATACAAGAATATTTCCAGAGACTTCATTCAGTCTGGCTTTGGTTTAGCTGATCTCCTCAGAGACCTGCAAGGCCAAGCTACAAAAATAGTTTAAATCTCACATAAGGCTGACACTTTCAATCAGCATCTGTTTTGTTCAGTTAACCAACAATCTCAATTTTAGCTGTCAGAACTAAAGGGATCATATCTGATAATATTTAATTCTATTTCAACCTCTGAAGTGCTACAGAATTTCAGGCTTTCATAAAGCAAATTTGATTTTTCACTGTAGTGTGGCATGCTTCAGAATATGTGTACACATATATACAGCCTAGTACATAATGAGTGGCTCTCATTCACCCTCAATGTTTCATGGTCATACGCATTTTTAATGATCACAGATACAGGAGATGAAATAAATATTTACCAATTTCAGACATTAGTTACTGCTGAAAAATAATGACTTCTTGAAAACTATTGACTTGTAGATTATAAGAGCAGCTGAAAGTACTAGGTACCCTTTGATGTTTCAAATTCAGAGTATTCACTTAGTGAAATGATTGGTGGCTAAGGAATTATTTTTTTAAACTGTGATAATCCATCATTCCATGTGTGGTTCTTTCCACACAAAAAAAAGTGAGCTCAAATGTTTCACAAAGGTGGCTTAGTTGAGACTAAGGAAATTACAGCTGTTAGGCAGACGGAGTCCTTTATTTTTTCAGTCTTTCAGATCCAAACAACCATCTGAGTGTCTAAGGAGCTAGCATCTGAATTAATTAATGACAGAATCATCTGAAATGACAGAGCAAGATGCTTTTATACCAGCTAAAATTACACAAACTGTCAGACCTTTCTCTCTATTAATTTCTCTTTAATCCTCAGGTGCAGAAGTCCCTTAATTATGAGCCTAATCCACTACACTAATAAAAAAGTATTGTAGAGATTGAAGAAAGGTTTCATTTGCAACATGCACAAACAAGAAACCAGCAAAGACCAATAGAATCCCACGTGTGCAAGTATGAAAAAATAGTCTGTATATGAGAAATTCCTCAATCTGCATAGCAGCCCAAATGCCTCAAACAGATGACACACAGTCCTCAAAGAAACATCAGGGAAAGTTAAAAGACTTTCCAAATAACTAGACTCCCAAAACAATTCTGACTCCCCAAATAATTCTGTTGGTATCTTACTCAGGTCAGCTCAGAACAAAATTCTCCATGCAAAATAAATAAAATAAAACCCCTGCTTTCAGAAATTCATTTTTAGGAAGTCTTTAAATGTGAACTAACTCTGGGACAGTCCTTGAACCTAAGTCCTCACACTAATTTCTACTTGTGGTTCCAACTGACTAAATTTCTCTGCATACTCTGGTTGATTTTCTAGGGAACTTTAAACTGTGAATGACAAAACCAAGGATGCAGCATCCAGAAGCCACGGACCTCATCTTCCAGCTCTATTTTAAGCTGTTACACAAAGTGCAAAAAAGACATTGTCACTGGTAAAGATGCCACCTTTTCCTCCTCCACCTGTGCTTTACACATTCCCCGCCTGCTCAGGGTGGCACTCACCCTGCTTGCATTGTTTCCATTGCTGAGAGACCAATTTTAACCTGCCACCAGCCAAGGAAAATCTGTCAGGATTCATCATGCTCTGCAGGCAGTGCTCTTCCTTTACAAACTCTGCCTTTCTCCTGGAGAATTAGAGAGAGATCACTGCAACTGAACTAAGTGAACATCACACAGTGGATCATAAGCCAGTACCAGAATCCTCATGGCTCATTTCCACAACTTTCCACAAGAGACTCATACATTGTCTAGCTATTTTCTCAATTTTTCAATACTTTTTGGAATACCTTAGAAAAATCTAGAGTGTCACAAACTGAAATGTTAACAGTGCATGGAAGAGACGCTGCTCTACAATTTTGCTGCGAGCAAGAAGCACTATCTACAATCTTCCTCACCAGAATGAAATCCTAAATAACCAGATGACTGGTCAGATTTAACACTGACTGACAAAGGTGCATAAATGAGAAAAATACATTCTGGGAAGCATGTAAGAACTCAGAAAATATCATAATCATTAGCTGTCCAGATGGTGCACTTCACTTTGAATCATGAACTAAGCAGTACAGAAAATTCTTGACAATCTGCATTTTCAACAAGAGTGAGTCTTTTCCAGACGATTCCAATACTAACAAAAAAAAAAAAGTGCATAAAGATACGTTTTTTGAGCTTGCTATTTTTCTAGTGAATCTCTGCTTCTTCTAACTCAGACTTTAACCTTTGTTTTCAGGTTATCCTACTTGCAGAAATGGTGATCTGTTCATACAGCTGGTGTGCTGGTGATGTGTAAGAACAGGAAGAGGTGCTGAATTTCTCTCTCTAGCTCTTCAGAAGAGCTTCAGAGCACACAGCCTTATCATATCAGTGTAATGGCCACAGGTATCACAAACAAGCAAGACAGGAGAACAAAAATGAGCCACCTGTGGTCAGGCTGCAGAGATCTTGTACCAATAGCAGTGTCCACAGTTTAGACAAAACTGCAGGATTTTAAGTTTTTAAATAGAATATACTTTGAGAGAACTCACAGAAGGCAAGCTTTAGAATGGAAGAGAATGCTACTGGAAAATGGGGATAGATTCACCCTTTGACAAAATCAGTCTATGATTAAAAAAAGGAATAAACCAATTGTTAAACTGCTAAAGTACTGAATATATCACTCACAATCCTCTAAAGGATTCCAGAAATAACAGTTCAAGAAAGAAGTTCAGTCCCATACAGAACACTCTACAGCCACATCTGGTTTTATGCCCATTTGAGTCCTTTTTTCTAGAACCATGTACAACTAAATGTCACAGTTATTTTAATGTTCCACCTCTTTAGGCACACTCAGTAACTATTCTGCCTGATTATGCTGACACACAGTGCAGACAGCAAAATCTTGAGACTCATCATAAAACACTACTGTGTTTCATGAATAAAATAGCAGCAAATTGAATGATGATGAACACAGGTTTGCTTTACAGTGAAAAAGAATCCTGCACTGTGATGGAATCCAAGATATTTTGTCATTGCTTCTTGGTCAGATGTCTGTCTTTATACACTGATTTCAATCCCAAATATATAAAAATTTATTCAACTTTCACCTCTAAAAAAAATCCCCTTTTCTTTAAGAGAAATCTACTGGAAACCTCTCTTCCATTCCCAGCTTCATGCAAGGTGCTCTGTTTTGAGTGTACTTGTTACAATACAAAATATTCTGTTTTCAGCAAGACATCCTGCAAGTCCAACCTTGCTCCTGCCTCTGGCTTGAAAAGTTGGAAGAAAATTGGATTATCCACCATTATGCACTGTAGAGGGAGCAGCACCCGAGTGATTGTGAAATAGCACTCACAGATAAGTGCATAAAAAAACTTGGCAACAAAAAGCAATGAAGAACCTTTTAACCTTACTCAGCTGATAGCAGAGATTGGTTGCAGGATATTTGATTTCGTTAGTGAAATGTAGCACAAAAATTTTACCTGTATCCTTAGCAGACATCTCTGCATAACATTGTGGGAGCAGAGCATTTATCTAAATATATTGTCTTGTTTAGTAGCTGAAAATATTTTCCTATCTTAAATCAGTCATCCAAATGAATGACATAACCTGGAAATTCTCTGCTATATGCAATCCCTGGGCTTTTTTTCCTTCAAAAAGCCCCTTACTTGGCTTACATGAAAAATATCCCCTGATTCAGCTGCCCAGTTTTGCATCACAGGTAATGGATGGCTGAGAAAAATGAAAACAGGTGTATTTTATACTCATGTTTGTCCAGTTTGCCTCATGAATTAATGAATATATTTATAGAAACCAGGAGTAATATACTGAATACTCACAGATTAAGAAAATATTAGTAAAATACTCACTGTACAATGAACAATTTAAAGAAATACTATTTTAGAGATTCTTTGCTATCCTCATTTCTGGGCCACAGATGCTCTTTGTTTATTAAGACCTTGTAATTTGCTTCTCAGGAATATCCTGGAATTTTAAAATCATGAGGGACGTAAAGAATTTGCAATATATGAAAATCAAATAAAAATCTTTCCATTACCATACCAGATCTACATAGAAACTATTCAAGAAATTACTATTTTTCAGCATTAGTTATTTATTATTATTTTCCAAGGAGAAAAAAACCCCTCAAACCCCTAATTCCAACTCTTTTTTGTTCCTAAGCATCTGAAGAACATTTTTCTATCAGAGATTTATGAACCAAACCCAAGTACAGTACCTTTTTTCTTTCAGGATGCTCTGAAAGTTGCCTTTCTGAAATCCTGAAACATTAAATAAGGCCAAAAGAACCACAAGAATATTAAACGGGTAAATTACGAACTTGGTTTTCAGATATTAAAAGCAAATATACCCTTTTCATTTTTTTCCTTGCAGTTAAACTGCCACTTTTCTCATCAATACATCCTTTATTTGACTTGCTCTCTTCCTCCTGAGGCATTCAGCTGAAATCATCTGTGGCACATCAACTGATTCTAACTTAGCTACAAAATGGGTGTACCTGTCAGGAGTATATTTACTTTGAATATTACACAATTGGAAACCATGAGAAAAATGAGATTTTAGCAGTCTCTTTTTGGAATAGAATGACTGAACATATCTGAAGACAGATTAGAAAAGGAATGACATTAAATTGTTGCCTAAGATACGAGGATCAACAACTGAGCAACACGGGAATTTTCTTCCAGTTTTAAATTTCAAAGCCAAACAGCTAAAATCCCCACCACCTGCTGATGATCCAAAGCCCCCAAATCATAATTTTCCTCCTGTCTTGACTCCAAAAAGACTCTAGGCTCCAAAAATACTCTTGTTTTTCTGTTTTATCCTGACAAAGAATCTCTCTCATCCTCCTTTCATCACAATCTTATATGCATCTCCTGTTCCTGTTCTATTTTTCAGTCTAGGTTCAACTGTAAAGTATTCATTCTCTATTTAATCCTTTGCTCCTCACATCCTAGTTCTCTTTCATTGCTTTTTAGCCTTCAAATGAATTTTTCTCATTGCCCTCTTTCCTGGACCACATCCTTAGCAGGTTCCCAGTGTCAACAGACCCTCTAAAGTTTCCCTTCACTCAGCTGCTGTGACCTTGATGCAAAGAAAATCTTTAGGACTCCATGGTTCTTCTTTAAGAACTGAACTGAGAGTGCTTCAAAAATAACAACACTTTTGTGTTTTGCATTTCACATAAAATGTTTCTCACCACATCAAATGCTGCAGATCACAAATGCATTTCAACCACTGGCTCACAAGACTAAAATGCAAGAAAAGAAAGTACTTTTTCTCCTTTCATATTTGTTAAGGTTTGCTTCTACTAAAAAAACCCCAAACATATTCAAACCACATCTGCAAACAAAATATAAAAGCTGACCAGGTATAACCTGCCTGAGCTTTACAGATAAAAGCTTTCATAATACAGTATTATCACAATTTCCTCGAAATATATATATTTGCTTTCATAGCAAAAATATCCTCAATATACCAAAACTACTTCTGAAGTTAATATTAAAACTAATTTTGAAAAAAATCCAAACACCAAGTAGCCAGTTCCCTTTGAAAGACATCTTCCTCAGGTTGCTGCAAGTACATCTTTAGAAATGGCATTTACTTTTATCAAATTAGTATATTCCATTTTAAAGCTATGTTTATTTCCCTTCTGCTTTTTTTCATTTAAATCTCATTGTACTCTAGCTCGATTCAGGGTTCATTGGTCACAAATAAAACTTCTTTAAATCTACTCCTGCCAGGTAGGAACAATCCCTGAGTTTTGGGCCTTGGAATTACAGTTCACCTTTTGAAGAAAATGAATTATTTAAAAGACCAAAAGGCACAGCCCCTAAGCTGAGCAGTAGAAGCAGCAACAGGAAGTTGATCTAATTAGCCAGAAAAATCAGGCAGGTTGGGAAAGATAGGGTGAATCAGTGCTGGTTGTATGCAAATTGATCTGAGGCATACTAATTTTAACATAAAGATGTGTTGGAAGACCTTTTTCTGGCAATGACCACAAAAAGTCCCATCTAAGCCAGCCCTGCAGATAAGAGAGATAAGGTATTATGGTCTGTGCGGCATTAAGTATTTTTCTTAGAGGAACCAGGATTTTCTGATTAAAAGGAGGATTTTTTTCTCATCACTTCAATAATCCCTAGTGCTTTCCCAATACTCATAGCTCTTGTTTTCCCATGCAAAAGAGAAATTAATCTTCTTCAGTGAATAAAAAATGAATTATCAATCTAATGGTTCCGATCATATTCTGGAGTCCTACATTTATGTGTTTCCCCACACCCTGATGTTAAAAGCAGCAACTTTTTTTCAATGACTTCATGACATTACTAACACTCTTGCCCTAGGAATACCACTAAGCACTTTTGTCCTTCAATTTTTATCAGTTGATTCCCCTCACTTGCTTGTCTTTTCACCGTTTAAAAGCATTAATCAGTGTAAGCTAGAGAAAGATGCATCTTTACCTTGGTTTCTGTATTGTTTTCTTGCACCTCTCCAAGTCACAGAGAAAAACACACTGGACACTGCAAGAAGGAAAGAGAACTCTCCTGTCCTGTTTTTTATCCGAGTTCCTTGCCTAAATGACACTAAGTGGACCAACTCCCTTCACAGGATCTTTGTCACCAGGTCGGAAACCTCCAGGGCTCCTCGGTGCATGGCAGCAGCCACATCCTGAGGGGTCACTCAGAGAGAGCATCCCTCGCCTGCCAAAGTTGGGCTGAAGCTGATCTGGAATCTCACTCATGGCTCCATCCTTGGATTTCATACCAGCACCTCCCATTTGTGAAGCAAGCTCTGAAGTTCTGGCTGCTTTTTTTCATTCTGGCCTGGCTCAGAGCTTCCCAGGGTAGGGACTGCAATGTTTAATCAGCAGTCAAGCTTTGTCAGGAGCAAAGGCATAGCATTTTTAACTCCTTGCATCTTTGTTAAATCTAATTCATCTTTTCAGCTGCTGCCTTCAAATTGGATGCCTCTCAGTTCAGGCCTCAGACAGCTAGAACAGCTATCCCCCTCATTAATCTTTAGTTTAATTAGGCTGGAAACTGCTGTGGCAGAAGAAGGAAGAGAGTAGGATAATGACTGGTGATCTAAATGAATTGGCCCAGAGTGGTAAAGCCCAAAGGAAAGTTGAGAAGCTAGAGAACATTAGGAGCAGCCAACTTCAAGGTGACTGTACAATATTATATTGGTTTATCATTTTCTGTGTAGAGATATTAAGAAAATTGAGGTTGAGCATTTCAACAGAGGTTAAGAAAGTGAAAATTACCCTTTTGGTTGCAACCATGTTTTTCATTACCAGGGAAACATGTCCTAACCTTGACAAAAGCTATAATGAGAAAACTATTTTCTAACCATAAAATTATTTATGTTCTCAGATTTACCCCAATGTTCACAATATTCCATCTCCCCCTCTAATTCCAGAGCTTCAGAGGGCTTATTTCCTCAAACCAAACCAGCTCATCTGCTTCCCTGTCTTGCTGAGTCTTCTTGGGCAAACCCAATATTCTTAACAGGAACATCTTTTATTACTCCCTAGAATCTAGCTCTGAGTTATTATTAATACTGAAAGAAACAGCTGATCTCATTTGATCAGTGCTGCAATTTCTCTTCATATTTCTGCCTTTTTCAAAGTACTACTTTCCAGTATCTATTGTCAATACCCATCCTTGTTACTTCAGTCTGAGAAAACATTAATTTGACTAGAACTACAAAAACCCAAGACCATTAGTTACTGTGAAAATATTTTCCCCTCCTGGGCACAATCAAGGAAAATCCATACACTGAATATAGGTAAATATGAAATGAAATGCCTCAACAATATGGCAAAATACTGTATACCATAATTCTCACTTGTTGAAATGGATGCTTGCAGTGCATCATCAGCTTCACAGAAAATGTTGAGTTGACTTTGTCTGTCACACAGGAACTCTGAGCGGTGAATATATTTCATCACATTTTAAACACATGAACAGCAATATTGTACTGAATATTTACTTGATGTGGTGCTTAGATGAGTTTGCCTGAGGCAACAAGTAAATGATGTTTTATCTCCTCGCAATGTCAAGTACACAGCAATGCAGGGAATGAAACTACTGCACAATTTGACAGAATTGCTGCTCTGTTATGGGCATACCTAACCATTGAATATCTGCTTGGATTTTCTTCCTCCTTCAGGGTTCATTACATGTGTATCTGAGGAAAGCACGTGCTCTGCCAGGCTGCTTTCTCTCTGAACTCTGGGAAAGGGATGGCTCTGCTCATCACAGCAGTCACTTCTGAAGAAACCCAACTGAGCCCAAGGCTGAGCGGGCAATGGCTTGTGCATGGTTTATTTTGGGAAATAACTGCTCCCAGAATGTTCTGTACATTGTTTCAGAGCAAAAAGGAAGAACCTGAAGCCCCACAGGTCCTTTAATTTCCCCAGGTTTTGTTTGAAGATTTATATGCAGGGGACATTGGCTTTTTCTGTACCATCGTAATTTAATTATAGAGAAAATTATTATTTACCAATCTTAAAAAATGTTTCTATAATATCTCCTTTAGCTCTAATACAGCCTATCATGTAAATCTGCAACTCTGTTTAGGCATTCAATAAATCACATCTGAATCAGCTCTGAGGAGTATTCAGGGATTTGAAGATCTGATTGGAACAATCCAGGGTAACAGTCAAGGTTATTATGGTCTGTTTGGTCAATCGGGCTGTAATGTGTGAGAATTTGGTGTTCAACTCAAGGAATCTCCATGAGATTTTAACTAAGCCTTGAAAAATTCCAGTTTCATTGTGTCATTCGTTATCTTTTGTGTCTCAGTGGATTCACACATGAGAGAGGAAAACAAGCAGTGACTTCTTTCTGATTACAGCAGGGGAGAGAAGAAAAACCACTGTTCTCTCCCCTCACGGTATCCTAATTCTTAGCTGGGAAATTACAGAAATAGCTTTCTTAGAACCTGCATCTACAACAGAGAAGGGTAGTCTAATGAAGAGGGTTATTGGCTATAAATACATCATATTTATTTATGGAATAGGTTAAAAAAATACTTTACTACTCCTCATTATACAAACATGGTATAGGACATTTCTCCTAAAAACTGCATATCTTGATGAACAATTTCTGTCTGATCATCTTGAATAAATCTTTTACAACTTAGTACAAAGATTGTCTTAAATCATACCTCATTTTACTTTCCATTGAGCTAAAAAACCCCTGCAAATGAAAAACAATTCCGACTGTCACCTTCTCCCTTCTCCACAAAAAAGATATGCATAAAAAACTATTTATTCTTGTTGTCTTTTGTTGCATATGTTACTGGCACTCAAGCAGCCACATTAAGTGTAATTTGGTTTTATGTGAAGATATATTTCCTGACCAAATGAGCTTCCTTTCTCCCTAGATACTAATCCATATATAAGAATACTATGATGTTCCAGCCTCAAGCAATTTAAATGATCATGACCATCTGTTAAATATTACTTCCAAATTATGCACTGGCATCTTTACTTCTTGACACCAAGAAAAAAAAATAATTTATTAAAAAAATCCCTAACCAAAAGAACCCAGCCCCGAACTATCACATACTAACATATATAGGATTGAGAACAACTCAATTAGTCTTCACTGTTCTCCTTCCCTTTTGTCTGTAAGGAGTCCAGAAACACATTCCATAGGCTATATACAGGTACCTGGAGATGCTTCCAAACTTTAGGGAACCCACGTTTTGTTTTGCAAGCAGTGCATATTATCTTATGAATTATTACTGAACAAGACTGCTTTAGCACTGTCAAATGTAAACTGGTGAATTTACTTAAAATATGGTTCTCCAGTAGACACTATTTAAACCTTTCACCAGTTAGTGTTACTCAGGATATTTCTCCTAGTCAAGTTGCAAAATAATTTTTAAATGAGTAGGAAACAAAGCAGGCGTTGCAGGAAACGCAGATTGTTTTGTTTGCTAAGATGGCCATTTGTGCTGCAGAAGTCATGTTCCAGATGAAAGGCACTTTCAGCTGCTGTCAGGGGAAAAGAACTTGGAGAGCTAGCTACATTATGATGTGGTACTCTGAGATGACAAGGTGACACGCAAGGGAATCAACGCGGCCCAGCAAGACTTCCTGCCGAGTGAAGCATTGCAGATGAAATTGTCACAAGCACAAAATGGCTCCTGGGCTGACACCAAGTGACAGAGCAGTGCACCCCAGGAGAGCAAATGTTGGGATTTCTTAGAGCCTTCTGTGAACACGGGCAGCCTGCAGGCATTGCACAGAACGTACAGGAATCCTTTTATAAATGAGACAGCAAACACCCCACCCATTACATTATAGGGCCTTGCATGAGCTGCTGTGCACTTCAGAACATGCCAATGGTTTCTCCAGCAGTGCCCAAACACATGGGTGTGTCAAAACCAGCAAACAAAACAAGTTTTATGCCTGCGACCCAGCTTAGGTCTCAGAGGCTGTCGTGCTTTGTATTTCTTCAACCATTAAACAAGATGATCATTGACTGCTTTTGCCCTGTGCAAAATCAAACGCGTGGATGATTCTTAGTGAATAATTGCCTCCCAAGGGGAAGGCAGGAATACTGGACTCCAAGAATGCCTTCAATGGTTTTAACTTTTCAAACAACAGCAAGAAATGTTAGAACAAACAGCCTAATAAGGACTGAGAAACAATACCCAAAGAAAATTTGGGGTGTCACTATTGTTCATGACAACAGTGCTGGGACAAGGACAGGCTGGCAGCTTGACTCAGGCACACACTGTCACAAAGAGTGGGACACCACGGCTACAGCAGGACCTGGCAAAGGGCTGAGACAGAAACCTGGTGCAAAGGGACAGACCAATCTTTAGTGAGAACGTTCAAAACAAAGCTCTGCATCCAAAGGAAAAAGTGTTCTCTGGAATACAGAGTCAACAGCTTGGAATGAAGGATCCAAGTGCAGAGAATGTTCAAAGAGACAGATCTGTATTTGAAAGAGACACTAATACCATAGAATAGGCTGGGAGATCAATAGTAAGTAAATAAATAAATAAACTGGAATAAAGGAGCCAGTGAGAAAGCTGTGGACATTAAGTCTGCTTAATGGACTTAATAGCAAGAGTGTATTTTTCTGTTTCCTTCTTTTCTTTCTCCTACTTCCCAAACTATTTCACACCATGTTTGTGGGCTAGATTAGTCCTTATAATTTGTAAGGTTCCCTGATATCAACTCTAACATATCAATAAAGCAGACCCCAAAATCAATTTCCCTACTACGACTTTTTGTTAAATTAACTTCTGCTTATTTGAGACCCATAATATTTATGTGCTTCTGACTCAGATTTAAATCCTATACCACACCATATCAATTATTCCCAATTGCATGCTTTAAACAACTTCATTGCCACTGAAGTCTAAAAATGTACTTACACAGTTAAAATGAAGTGCATGGCTCTACTTTTGGACTGAGGTCACATCTTAACACCCTAAGATTGATTCTGTAAATCTACACATTGAAAACAGCACCAAATAAAGCCTTTCTTCAAGGGAAGGAAGAAAAAAATAACTGGGTAACTTTGCAAGAAGATTAATCCAGTTATAAAACAATAATTAAATGTATGAGCAAGCAGATTGCTAATGAGGAGAACTCA
Organism: Passer domesticus; assembly: GCF_036417665.1. NCBI lineage: Eukaryota > Metazoa > Chordata > Aves > Passeriformes > Passeridae > Passer > Passer domesticus. The sequence continues at coordinate 40,109,228 of NC_087480.1, read as the reverse complement.
ATCACCTGAAAATATTCTTTAAACATAATGGTAGAGCAACTGGCAAGTGACAAGGACTGTTCTGGAATCATAATAAAGACTATTGGGACTACATCAAAAGAAAATTTATTTAGTATAGCAGCCGATAAGACCTTTCATATGCACTAAGCACAACTGAAATTCTTATTTATTGCATAATCAAAAACATGTGTTCCTCCCCTCTGGTACTACTCACCCTAATACAAGTCTTACGAGTATTCCAGGAAAATAGTTGTGGTGGAAGGAGGGGTGAAAATGGTGATTCACTAATGGCCTTTGTTTCCAGTTAAAACTGAACAGTGAATTCTCCATCTTTTTTTGACACTATGAAAATGTCACTCTAGAAGAAAGAGAGATCTTTCCATGAAATTGTAGAAGTTGCAAAATGGAGAAAAAGAGTGTCAATTCTAGGCAACACTTTTCTCCGCAGACTATATCAGCATGCTGGAACACAGAACCTGCCTGGTGACAGAAAAGGGGCTGCAGAAAGCACTGCTAAGATCCCTGAAAGGTGACTCATTTTGGAGTAGGCAGGCACAACTGATACTATAATAGTTGATTTTACAAGGTGATCTAACAAACAGTTTGACAAGATAAAAGTTTGTGTGGCAATACCTAGTAACTTTGCTTTGGCATTAACATGAGAATAATGTAGCAGGAAACTGAGCAACTTACTTTTAAAAAGCACTTCTTGCTTCTTTATTGTCTTGCAAACAGCTTATTCTGAATCAGTCATACTGACATTTATTTCCTTATCAGTTATCACCAGAACGTTTGACAGCAAAAGTACATTTTACTCTGTTGTGCAAATGCTTAGAATTCATTTATATCCTAAAACTAACTTAGTCAATTTAACTTAGTACTCACATAAACTTTTAAAAATAACTCTAGACCTATTTTCCTTCTCACAGATGGACAAAGTTATTTTGCAGCTCATTTAATTTGTCACAGACACTGAAAGGAATGGCAGAAGTCATTTACTTGTCTGTCACATGGACAAAATTTGACTACAGTTCAGTTCCTGTTCAGGACTCCAAATTATTTTATCCAGTTATAGCTCTATAAAGAATTGGAATCTGGGCTTGATACTAAACCAATATTCCAGAAAGACTAAAACTCAATTACTGAATAAAGTTACTGGAAGTTTTAAGTGAATTCAAATATTTTCCATGTGGACACAATCAATTTTCAAACATTTCAGTTCGCTGATATGCAGAGCTATGCAAAGAGAGAGCTTCCAGTCCTTGCTATCTGCCAGACTGTCACACAGACTACTTCAAATGTGGGAGAAATTCTCTCTGTTGCACCCTTCAGCAACCCCCACCTTTGATATACCTGTGCTTTTACTTTTTTCCTTACAGACATCAGACCCACCAAAGCTGAAAACCTAAAGCTAAAGTTTCATCATGACACATGAGAGGCATGAACCATGAACTGGAGAAGTGACTTGAAACAAAAGTGGGAAGGAGAAGACTTATCCTCAGCCTGCTGCAAGCACAGACCAGGACCTTTCCTTCAGATTTCCTGCTCTGCCCCTGGCACTGCAGAGCCTGCAGCCATGTCCAGCCACGTCTGAGATGTGCCAGGGTTTCTCTGCTGTTCTGACAGATGCTGCCCCGCACACTGCGAGCTCCCTTCTCCCCTGCCTTCACTCACCATCCCCCTGAGCCCTCCAGCAGCTCCAGTGGTCCAGGGTCACCCAGGGAGGACAAACCCGAGGCACCTCCCAGCCTGCGAGCCAGCCAGCCATGGTCTTGGAGAGCACAGCAGAAAAACCCCAGCAGAAAAACCCCAGGAAACAAATCAAGAATTCCCTGTTACAATAGACGTAACAGTGAATAAGCTGGAGCTGTTTTAGGAAGGTGGTGATGACAGCAGGTCAGAGCAGAGCACGCTGTACACACTTGCATTTTATTGCTCCCATCAGCTTCTCCCATTTACTTCAAGAGTTCCTGTCTCAGTGTCAACAACTGCTGCCATCACCAATCCTGCACTGTCTGCCTCACCCAAAAGCTTTTCTTGAAGGCTGTAAAATACCCCAGAGTTTAACTTGTTCACATATTTCTTCAAACCTAGAGTGCACACTGGGGATTACTTGATACCTTTGTGGACAACAGCAGGAAAATAGACTCGAGACTGAGAACAGGTAAGGACCATCAGGGAAAACCAGATCAAAAGTTTAGAAAAAACCCAACCCTCAAAATATTCATTTTTACTCTGGGTATATATTTAGCACCAAGTTTTCAGAGGAGCCTTTCAACATTATGAGCTCTGCTCCCCATTTCCAAAGGTCTTCAAAATTCTAATCTTACCTAGCAGACAAAATCATTAAGCTCTGCAGCAACTTTGTCTTTAGAGGGTTTTAAGATGATAACACATCAAGCATTTGCCATAATGTCAAACCAAATTGATTTACAAAACTAAGATTTAAAATATGTTCCATCCTTTAAGATCAAAAAAGTTGGCTATTTCCTACAGACAGAGAACAAGAAAGGATTTACTTTTTCTTCTGCATTAGTTTAAATATGTTGATGCTAAAAAATATTTTTACTGGAACCAGAACAGGAGGACCTTTAGGTGACTTAATGACAATCCCCCTTTAACAATGGATCTAATTTCACAATAAAAGTTAATATTTGATAAATTCAACAATAAAAGATGCCCTCCTCAAACACAGCACACATGCCTACAGCAATATGTGTGTGAATAAATGGAAATTGTCAGTTTTGCTGAGAAAGCAAAAAGAAAAAGTGAAAGAAATGAAAAGATGGAAGTAATGAGAATATACTAAGTGAATATACTGGCATAACATTATCATGTAGATATTTTTCCAATTAATTTTTTGGGGTTGCTATATGAGACTTTTATAAAGCCCTAATTAGCTGATCCAATGTTCTTTAGTTCTCATAACAATGGTAATTCATGAGACTTGCTGCTCACCAATTATAACTCTCAGTAGAAATGACTTGCAGAACTCTTTTGCTTTCCTGTATCAAAATGACAGACACTACTTTGTCCTTCACTATTCCCTTGGCCATAAAAAATAGATCTCCTTGGATTTTAATGAGGTTAAAAGAGGTACAAATTATAACAGACATATAAAATATTGTTTCTGAAAATAAATCATTTGATAGATCATTTATAGATCCTAATTTATAGAGACTTAAAGGATGTTCATGTGAAATGTTCTATGTGATAAAGAAGTTAACCTCCTGCCTTTCTAGCTTTTCTGGCTTACTCACATGAGCTAAACTTTGAGAAAATTTCTTCTTTTTAACCTTTTTCCCCCTCTCCCTGGGAAAATAAAACTTATATGTTTAGACAAAGAAAATCATGTATAACCTTCTCTAGCCAGTTGTACTGGGAAGAACCTCACACCTCTTCCTTGAATCTTCAATTATAAATGTCATATTCATGCAGATTGCAAGCCAAGTGCAGGATATTCTCCAGAAGACAAATTACAACAAGTAATACAAATCCTGGGCTGGCTCAGTGACTGTGACCCTACAGAAGGAAATCACAGAATCACTTGGCTTGTAAAACCCCTTAAGATCATCGAATTCAACCTGCAGCTGCTAAGCCAGCACAGTGTGGCAGGATGTCTATCCCCCACGCCTCTCTACCACAGACAGTTGGTGCACAAAGAGATAACCTGGGCTGAAAAGCCCAGCAAGGGGTATCTCTGGCCCCAAAAGGGCTCAGAATCAACATAGTCTGGGTGGCAGATGTGGGAAGAGATACAAGAAATATTCTTGACTGAGAGACACTGTTTTACAAACTATAAAAGACACATGAGTTATCACAGAGGCCTCTTACACCCTAACAAGAGTTCAAGACTTCTCCCAGAGTTTGGACACAGATTCCATGGTCACTTCCCTGGGGACTGAGGGAGAGGATCTCGATGTGTGCCCCACCAGCCACTGGATGGTAAGGTACACTGCAAGCTAAGTTATATGATTTCTTTGCTAGCTGTAACATCAACAGGTACCTTTAACCCAGTGCTGTATTTGTTTACTAGTAGGTTCTTTTTGTCCTTATTCCTGTGTAGTAGTAGTTTAAGTCCTGCGTCTGTTAGTTTTGTGTCTATTAAATAAATAATTTACTCTATAACAGACCAGGTCAGCCACTATTAAAGAACTTGGGAACGAAAGTGGGTTTTGGGTGCTGGCTGCCTCAATAAAGCTCCTGCCTGCTGCCAGAGGCCTGGCAAAAGGCAAGGACTTACCCATTACACCCATTTGTAACACACAGCCAAGCTACCACCAAACCCTGTCCCTGTGCCACACCTGAACCTCTTGGAATAACCCCTAGGAGTGGGGACTAAAGCTCTTCCTGGGAAACCCTCTTCCAGTAGGACATCACCCTTCAGGTGAAGATATTTCTCCTAATACCCGATATAAAACTGACAAATAATACCAGAATACTTCTATCCAGGCACTTCATGACACTACTTCCCAAAATAATCTTTGCAGATAAATATTGCCCTTCACACCTATTTTCCCTCCATAGGATTTCCAAGAATGCTGTGGGCTTTAGACTGCCCAAGTTTTCTTTAACCCCATTCCTTTAGTGACATTTTCTAGAGAAGCAGATACATAACCACAGCAAACACTGTACAATCATCTTAATCTCTCACAAATTTACCATATACTAGCCAAGAGTAGCTGGAGTCTTCCATTACAAAACTGGGAAAAAAATTATAAAAGAAAAATATTTGCAATTAAATTAATTTCTTGTTCTTGTCATAATTCAGAAATTTCCCAGAGCAATTATCAGCCACAATACTCCAGGGAGCAAATTAAGTGTTGCCTCTTGAGGGAGTCCACTAATGTTCCTTTTCCTGAGGTTTTCTGCTGTACTTCAACTCACCAAAGAAAGATCCTTTAATGATCTCTTAATTTCCTTATTAATTAAATGTCCTGTAATATTTTGTATAGCCTTTATTGATCCCCTTTGTCTACTTAAGAATGCTAATGAAGTACCCTTTGGTTTAAAAATTACTTCACTGGTATCCCCAGAGAGCTGATTCTTGCACTTCTGTGTGCCTTTATGCCAGAACTGCAATTACATAACTGAGATTCAACAAATCTCCCATTATCTAGATATTTTCATAGAGGAATCCAATTTTTCTTTACTGATTCTTTTTTAGAGAAACTAAACCCGATTTTCGGAATGTTGCTCAAGCAGGTGCAGGTCACCAAACAGCTTTTAGGATACATGCAGTTGATCATTATTGTACTTTATTCACACAGAAGCAGCAGTGGATTAATTCCACTTTTCAGATCTGGAGGTCACTGGGAAAATAAAGTTCTCCTTAGGTAGCATGAGCTGCCCTCAGCCCACCACACCCAGCAGTAACAAAGCATTAAATTCTTCCTAGAATCAACACCTGCATTACCTCCTACATCCCTGCCAGGGACATTTGGCTTTCTTCTGGGCTAAAGCCAAGCCTTTATTCACTCTCCTGGTTGAATATTACCATAAAGCATTATGGAGAAGTGGGGGACTGCAAGCAGCAGTGGCTCAGGATTGCCACAGAAACACAATCATTTGCATAACAATGAATCCTTACTGGCCCAGTGACCAGTTTTACCAGTGTGAGAGGTTAAAGTTTTCGGGCTGCAAAGAACAGTTTATGAGGTACCCCAAATGCTCTGCACCTGCCCAAATTCAAATCAGGGGAGGTAGGCAGCAGCGACTGCGTAAGCTCAACGTTCGTTCAGGGCTCTGATTTCTCCATGTGTTGTGCTCTGAAACTGCTTTTCTGAACATATGGCTTACCTAATTGAGGGTTTGGACTAGCACCAAAATTACAAACTGCGTATGCAGGCTGAAAATACAATGATATATGCATTACAGGAACCCAAAAATAGGGGATGAGACTGAGGGATCATAAAAGCAAAAGAAAGAATTAATTACGAGGAAAAGAGAAGTAGTTAATTAAAATCATGAGCTTACAATCAGAGCTGGAAAAACTAAAACTGAAATCCCAGCAACTCGGCATGCTCTGATTCACATCCAAACAACTCCAAACACAGCTGTGAGAAGGAAATAGGTTCCATTTGCCTGCTCTTGCAGGCATCCTCCCCATGCAGAGAAAATGCACAAGCAAGCAGTTCCAAAAGTGACTCTCCAGCGCCCTGTGGGGCGTGGAACACCCGGTGAAACACACTGCATCCTGCCTGGGAGCTGTGCTGCAAGGGCTGCATTGCACAGCTCGAGTGCTTGGCACAGCAGCCTGATTAATGTCTACTAATGAAATTTACTTAACCAGAAACACCGACTGGAAACAGTTTAGAATCAACCATTACATCATGCTTCCTTACAGATATTGATCAGAAACGTGACAGTTGTTCCCCTGAACAGCCCTGCTCTGAAACATCTCTTGTGCTGATAAGAGTCCTGAATTCTTGTGAATTTTTTTGTTTTGACTACAAGCAAAGTTTCATTTTCTCTTCACGTTATTCAGCTCATCTTTTTAAGCATTACATCTTAAGTCAATTGCAAATAAAAAATATTCTCAGAACTCTAAGTCACAATGTTTTTGGGTTTTTTTCTATCTCCTTATTGGGTTTGCTTTGAAGGTTTTTCTGCCAGTGCAATTTCTTTCAGCTCAGTTTTGTTTGATTTTTCTGAAACTTTCAATGCATTATTAAAACCAATTTTTACCTGGAATACATAATTATGTGGGGCTTTTAGTCAGATTAAAAACTCAGACTATGGAGTATAAAATGTCAGTTTTCACATTAAGCAAATCCAAATCCTATAGACTGACAAACCTAAGAATTTGTATTCTACACCACCTTTTTCTCATTTAGAACAGCTAAGCAGAAATGAATACAGTAGCATGTTATTAAATACTACTTTTTCCTGCATTTTTGTGGGGTGAGGAATGCAAAGCTGTTTAATTTAGAGGACATTAATCACCCCTTAAAATACAGTGACAGATGGCAACATTGCACATATGTGTGAGAAGAATCGGGTCCAAGCACAGAGAAACACAGTGTCCCAACGCAGTACAAATTATTCTTTGTGGGTTTTGTGTTTGCTTTTGAAAGCTCCAGAAGGTACTAGGTAATACTAGAGCTAGCACCAGAAAATGCTGTCAGCAAACACGTGGGAATTAAGGATATTACCTAGGACGTTTAGCAGCCCACCTCCATGGGAAGAAATGGAGCAGCTTGAGAGGAGGTGATTAGCTGAAACCCTAATTGACTTAGCACAGCAGGACTGTTGCAGGAATTCTCCAGGTGAGACCTTCAGCCAGTCCCAGAGACTCCCTCAGGCAGCCTGTGCCAAGCATTTACCACCTGACAGGCACTCCTGAATCCTTCAGTGCTTCAATAACACTGAGAGGCACAGGGTGTCTTAGCAGCTGCCCCAAGTAGCTCCTGGTTTAGAAGCAGTAGAGAAGACACTTTTTCAGTAGAGAAGACACTTTGTGAGAAGAGACCTCCTGCAGATGAAAGAATTGTCCCATATGGCTCTCTCCTGGTGAAACAGTGTGATGTTTTGCACAGAACTTCAAATAATCGAAGGAAGCATCACACATAAATTGGAGTCACCAGGCAGAACCCCAGGCCAGCTGGATGCAAGAATTCAGCAGAACAGCAAACTGGCCAGGGAGTCTTGGCTCAATCCATCAAATCACCATACCAGGATCATGAGATTATCTAAATAAGCTTCTTACTTTAATGAGTTCCCACTCTGAGTTCAATACAATCAGCCCTTGAGAAGCTTCAGGTTCTCCTGAGAATATTCCAACTCTTTTGTACTGTTTTGGCCAAAGGCGGTTGTAAATATCACATGACTTATTACTCACTAAATATTCCATTCCTTGATGGAGAATTGGACAATAAACACAATACAAACACATAATTTCTTATTATGTACAAAAATCTAGGTATGTCAATGTATATGGGAGTCTGAAAAGTAATTATTCACAGTGGAACAAAATGAGCTGAGAGAACTTTCTGAACAGCTACAGAGTATAGTTTTTACTGACATGATAGAGTTATTTAAAGCTGATGCTATATTAACCTGGAGGGTGGAAGCCTGAAGGTGAGAAAAACATAGTGCACAAGAGCATTACACCATGTCATGGAAACAAACACTTGAGAAGCAATGGTAGGTTTCTAGCCCAAAGTCAATGCCAGCCTCTCTAATAAAACTAAAAACCGTTAAAGAGTAAGTTAAATTGTGACATTGTGATATGGACATGAGCATACAAAAGCTGGTGACAGATCTAGAAAAAGGAAACTAAACAAAGAAAAAAGCATTTATTTCAAGGTGAATTGCAAAAGCAGAAACGATTATAGACTAAGGTGAGAGAAGGATTCTCTTTTCAAAGTAATATTCTCTGTGATGCTTGAAAAGTGCCTGGAAGTATTTTACACTGCAAAAGTTTTGAGATATAGTGATTTGGAGAAGAGGAGGAGAAGTAGAGGACAGTTTACACCTCGTTTTTCATTTCACAAGTGTTTAGACTTCAAAGCTGTGTTATAATAGTGCCTGTTTAGTGGGTGGGGAGGATATGTTCTTTAATTGAAGTTATGTAAGCACCAAATACTTAGGAGTGGGGATCTTCATAAACATTCATCAAGTTCAATTAGTATTAATAAAGCCTATATGGAAAAAAAGGTGCAAAACCTGACTGCCAAAAATAAGACAAATTAGAAAAATAATATTTTCTTTCACTGCTCAAAATTCACGATCTTCTGTTTTTCACCAGTGCACCAGTCCAACTTCAAAGATCAGAATTTTAAATGGTGATTATCAGTGGTTTTGAGAGCACTCTCTTAATGACATCAATTGCAGTCACTGGGTATAACTGGGGGAGAAGACTTGGAGAGTTCTCTAGTTTTTAGACTACCTGAAAAATCTCAATTGTCCAATTCCCACTCAAAACAAAAAAACAAAACAAAACAAAAAAAAACCACAAACAAAAAAACCCACACAACCAAAAAACCCAAAACAAAATTAAAAAAAAAAAAAACACAAAAAAACCAAAACCAAAAAGCATATTCCTACTTGCAAAACCCAAACAAATTTATATTTCAAATTGTTTGCTTGAAGCTTTCCAGGCTTCAGAGCTCTGCTCCTTTTCCACCGCTTACAGTTATTTAGTGAACAAGCTGTGCACTGCACCCAGCACTTGGGCAGCTGAGGCTCTTGTCTGTCACTTCCAAAATACACATGGCCTCACTGTCATTCAGGTATTCCACTTTGGAGACAGTAAAAGCTGTGGGTTTTTGTAATTTCTGTATAGAAAATACTTCACAGTCTCCCAAAAGTCAAAACACAGAATTGGAGAAGTGTAATTCTCCATGTTTTCTTTGGTGCTGAGCTTACTCAACATAAACAAGATTTCATGATCTAACTTCATTCTCAACCAGCTCAACCCTTTGTAGTACCCACCCAACTTTTGTACACCAGGCATAAAAAGCTAAGAACATATAAATACTTGTGAACTTGCATTATTATAAGGATATATAAATGCATTTTAATGTATTGCATTTTTACTGTTCCAAACTTGAAGTTGTAAGTACAAATTGATTTCTTTTAAATATTCACATTTAATTTTCTTCAATTCAAATGAAATGTCTGCCTCACTGCAGAAGCATGTCAGGAAAAAAAGAGTAACTGTAAAGTGAATCAGAACCTAAGCACACTTATTGAATGAGAGACTTTGTTATTCCAGTGGCTAAGGAAGAAAAGCAGCTCATTTGAGCCTCCTACTAAGATATAAACAAGGAGAGTTCGTAAGACAGGCACAGTTTGAGTAATAGAATGGAGAAGAAAGTAACTCCTTTACTGTGAGGGGGGGTTAACTAAGGAAATTAATAATTTTTCCTGAGAGAGTTAAACAAAAACATTAAACAACTTGCACTCTGTAATTTCAGTGTGTCACAAGACACTATCCAAAAGCAAAAAAAAAGGTATTATGAGTTGGACATCAGGGAAAAAACCTCTGTCTGCCCCCCAGTGTTCTAAAAACGCCAGTTGTGGTTTTGAAAAGATCCATTATTGCAATAGATAAACAAGGCTTTCATAAATTTATGCACTAGATAAGCATCACTTATCTATACTTTTGGTCTTTTGCTATTTCAAATCTGTTATTTGATACCTAGTAATTTGCTTTGTGACTTTATCAATGAAAGCCGTAGTTTATAAATGACAACTAGAGAAAAAAAATCCTTTTAATGGAACATAGCTAAGCTTTTTCTCTTTTTTTTCCCTGAAGACAAATTGACAAAAGACAAGTGAAGCACACTCAGCTGACAATGATACAGGAAGTATAGGAAACAGACTATGAAACAGGTATTTAACTGCTTTTCTCTTTAGACAACAAGGATCATTATTAAAGAGAAAGATAGTAAATCACTGCTAAGAAGGCATGTGCTCTAAATCTTCTCATCCTATCCTATGATTTAGAAAAGGAGATGAAGGAAGGGCGATTTAAAAATGAGAGGAAGTCAACAATCTGTAGCAAATGGCTTGGAAAGAACTGGTTATCCTTCAGGGAGGGATAATTATCTCTGGCTGTATCCATACTGTCTTCTGCTGGCACCAATGTGTTCCACAGTGCGAAACAGATGGTGCACCCTCTCAAAGCTTCATGGTCTTATTGGGATAAACAGAGCCATGAAACACAGGAATAGATTGTGGGGACAGAGAATTTTATATCCTGAGAAGCTGGGCTAAAGAGAGCTCTCATTATAATCCCAGTGCAAGTCCCATTACCAGAAGAACATAATCTTTGTGCTCACATAAGAACGGGGCTGGTTATCTCAGCTCTTTCACTGCAGCCTTTTGCTGCATCACAAAACATCGGGTGACCAAGCGCCCTGGAGAACCACTGGGTTCCTCCAGTGTGGCTGATGGAGAGAAACCCCCAGATATGTCCCAAAGCCTCTTCAGCTACTCCCCCCACTCCATTCTGGTGAGAGCCCACCTGAAGCCCAGCTCTGGAGCCCTGTGTGTGGGACAGGCACAGATCTGCCAGAGCGCTGCAGAGCAGGACCAGGAAGGTGCCCAAAGGGCTGGAGCATCTCTGCTGAGTGCCCAGGCTGAAAGAGCTGGGCGTGTTCAGCCCCATGATCAGAGCCTCTGGGGAGACCTTAACACTTTCAAAGTGCTCAAAGGGGGCTTGCAATTTAGTAGACTATTTAGTAGAGCCTGTGGCAATAGGGCATGGGGTAGCAGTAGATGCAGACTAGATGGAAAAATGACATGTTTTACATGCAGAGTAGTGAAACACAAAGATTTCCCAGAGAGGTGGTAGATGTCTCATCCCTGAAAACATTAAAGATCAGGTCAGACACTGGGCTCTGATCAACCTGATCTAGTTGAAGATGTCCCTGTTGACTGCATGGGGGTTGAACTTTATGACTTTTAAAGGTCCCTTCCAACCCCAACCATTATAGGATTCTATAGAAAAACCACAAAATCTGAAGAGTTGAGGTTGGAAGGGACCTTTAAAGGTCATTCTGTCCAAACCTCCTCCTAAAGCAGATCCCTAGAGAGGGTTGAGCAGGAATAAATATTCCCTCTTTGTGTGAGCAGGAGTTCCTTGTAGGTGGAACCCCATGGGACTTATCAAACTGCCTCTTTTTGATGGAATATTCATAGGAAACACAAAGAGATTAAAAGCAGACAAAACTAACACTGTCTGAGGTTCATAAGACCTAGGAGTGACTACAGAAACCACCAAATGCAGACAAGGCATTTCCCTGAGCTTGGCTTTCCTTGAGAAGCTGTATAGAGACACACTACTAATAAATGCTCTGTACTGGTCAATCAGAAAGTTATTTCTCTTTCCATTTTAGTAGTAAGTTCATATTTCCTCACAATTGTCTGAAAGGATCTCTGAAGCTGAGCTGATGGCATAAGAAAAATCTTAAAAGAGGTTGATGATTTGAAACCCAAGCCATCAATGGAAAAACAGATTAAAGCCATTTTTCAAGAGGACCAAATCTTGCAAAATGATAACAAATATATAACTCAGGTAATAATTAAAAAGAGCAGAAATTAATTAATGCTTTTAATTTAATGGAACATAGTTCCACTACATCAGCTTAATAATAGCCTTTTTCATAATAATTATTAATAATATTTACTACATAAATAATACTAATACAATCAAACAAACCAATTGCATAAAGAGGTACAGATGTGTTTAAAATTCTGTCATTTTTTAGATGACATCTGTGTTTCCAGACCCTTTAAAGCCTGTAGGATAACCAATAAATTTTAGCCCTCCATAAATCTAAGTGTCAAGAGGAGGCTAAAGGATAGGCTGCTGGCTCTGAAGCACATCATGCAATGAACTTATTCCTGTGCTTAATGAAATGCTAAACCCAAATGAAACCTAGAGTCTTTAATAATTTCTGGTAGAACTAATGAGGAAAGAGTAAATTCAAACTATGGCTTTCTATTTACTTGTGTTCATAGAAATTAGAGGCCTTGGGGCATTTTCACCTATGAATTCAGAGTATTGTCTCACTGCTGCTGAAAATTTCCTTTTAAAATGGTATTTCAATACTGAAATTACATTTTCAGATGTCAAAATAATGTCAAAGTCACAATATTTCTTATTTTTTAGGACTAAAGCCCTTCCTGCTTAAGTTACAAATGAAACCACACCCTAATATCTTGATATACCAGCACAATGTGCAAGTCAAATGTAACTGTGTAACTTTCACAGCTCCATCACCCACTTGTCCCAAGTGTCACTTCATGTGTATTCATGTGCTGTACCCCAACACAGTCATGCAAACAGGGATTTCTTACAAACATTGAGGATCTTGTTCTTAATTTGTAGTCAATAAATATAAATATACAGCCCAGTTTTTTTTTTCTAGAAAAGAAATGCAATGTACATCATTATGATACTCTTTGCGTTAATGTCATGAACTGATCTCTTTTGCAGGACAGCACTTTTTTGTTGATTGAAAATCCCTAGAACAGTAGCATATTTTTATGGGTTTCAACTCAATAACTTGCTCAAAGTCACAGCTTTATAATAAATGCATACTTCTTTTATGAAGGCAGGGCTGCAGGTGTTGGCATTCCTGTCTCTCTTTATCATTACCTATATTACAAGTGAAAAAACCATTCATATTCTTGTTTCCAAGTGCAGAAAAAAGTTCTGCCCTGGGTGACCCAACATTTAGTAAGGCTCATGAATCTCACAAAGAGAAAAGAAAAATGGAAAATTTCTTCCAGTCAGATAACAAAAGGGAATATTAAAGGCTTGACAATAAATGATTAAAAGGTTTACCTAAATCTTTCCTATTCAAAGATAGGGGTCTCTTTATGGCATTCTTTTTATAAAAACTGTAAAATTGTATTTAATCAGATTTTCGTAATTAAATCTCTCATTGTAAGGTACCCAATCATACATTAGAAGCTCTTTCTACAATGTGAAGAAAATTATCCTGCAAGATCTTGGAGTGGAGCTTTTTCAGTCACAAATAGAATGTAAATGACATGCCTTGATAATTAAGAAACCTAGACTCAGATTTCTAATATCATTATTATCATTCAAATTCTGAGAAGGATATTCAATGTCTTACACCTCAATGAAGAATTTCAAAGGACGAGCCATTAAGCTGACAAATACACTGACAAGTGCTTTAAAATCTAGACCCCATAAAAAAATACTCTGACAAACCAGCATTAAGAATGCTAAAAATTAACGTATTTTTAAAAAGTAAATACAGTTCAAACTTAAGCCAAAAAGTAAACAATAGACAATTAACTTATGCAAATGAGTGACCCTGGTGTATGGGGTACTTTGCATTCCACCCAGAAAAATTCACAAGTTTTAAACTATAGACAATAACTTGCATATATTTCAAGTATAAACTATAGTTTGTATTGTTTAAACATAGCTTTGAAATGTATTACATTGAACAATGACCTCTTTTTAATCAAAGTAAACCTTCAGTGGGACTGTTCAGATCTTGCAAAGTTCTGCCAAAGGAACCTGTACTGTGGTGAGTGATGTGGGCACACCCTGAGGACAAGCTGCTGACACCAGGGCTCTGCTCCTGTTGATCTGACTCTGCCCAAAGCAGCTCCATCCCTGCGCTCCCTGTGCTGCTTGCAGCGTTTGAAACCACCCAGCCTCTTACAAAGAAATCCCTGCGCTGCTGCGAATTCCAACACAAAGTAGAGAAACCCCTGTTGTGTCAGAATCCCCAGTATTCCAAACCTTTCCTATTCCGCTGTATCCAACACTTCCATAGGGGGCAAACTTGATGCATATTTAGGCATACCTGCTCACAAATTTCTACTCTGTCTTCTGTGTTGCTTTTCTTTTTTCTTTTTCTAAATATCACCAAGTATGTGTGTACAAATAGAAAGCATTCTCATACAATCAAATTATCTACAGCCTTTATAAGAAGTACCATTTCAAGCATTAACTACCAGAATTTTTATTAAGGAGATTCAGTCCTTTCTCTGGCTGTAAAACTGTACTGATAAGACAAACCTGAATTTTCAGTCTTTTTTTTTTTTTTTGTATTCTAAGTGAAATAGATTAAGCTCTGAACAGATAATGGTTCATACAGAAAGCACTGAACTGTTGAAAAAATTATTCTACCAAAAATATTAGATGCTATTTCATTGCAAAAAAAGACCATCAATAAAAAGCAATATTCAGAATGACGTAAAGGGGTCAGACTTGGAGATATTTTTTTAAACTAAGACCTATTGCATCAAAAGATGTATTATTATGTAGCTAATCAGATCTGTACTGAAGGCTGATGGTAAAGTACTGCATAATGATTTTTTCCCCCCACAAAAGTCTTGCTTTGATGCTGTTGTTTACTACATTTGAATAAAACTTGTTTTTCTTTTCTGTCCACATTGGCTGGCTAGGCTTTTGGCAAGGGTGCTCCTTCTCTCAGGGCAAGAGGGGAAAAGATTATTTTGATGACATTTGCAGTGTCTGCAGACTATCACAATTCCAGCAGGGATGGTGCTCCAAGGGTACCCTCTGTACCTCAAGAGGAGAGTTTAGCTGGCTACCCTGGACTTCAGCTGCTCTGCATGCAAACAACTTCATTGGTCTGCGTTTACTGGTGTTGCACCCAGGAACAGCCAAAGCTGCAGTGCATAAACTGCTCCTGCTCAGGCTGACAGATCCTTCAGGATCTTTCCAGACACATGCTGGTCTTCACCTTCTTGTCTGGAGAATGCCAGCTGTGACAAAGTATGCAAATTTAATTTAATGCTTTAATGGTTTGTGTCATATTCATTAGGGAGCATGCTTTTTTTTTATTTAATTGACTTTGCAAAAGATGACTTCTGACCACTTTGAAGTTGAACACGTGTTTGCAATTCACAAACATGCCAAACTCAATACCCTGCTCTTTCTGCTGACAGTTTTTAGACATTACTGTCCTACAGCAGATGGCTGAAGAACCTAATAAAGTGATGTTGTACAAAAATAACTTGGACCTGGAGTTATCACAAAAAAACTCCCAAAACAAAACAATCTCCCCCCAAAACAAAAAAAAACCAAACAAACAACAAAACTCCACCAAACAAACAAACGACTATAGAACTCCCTATCTAATACACAATATAATTCCTGCAAAGAATTTAATGGACTTGTAGTGTACTATCAAAAAGTCCTTCACTGCATCAACAACCTCTCTGGGCAAGGAAAGCTGGAACAACAGAATACTCAGATGGCTTTTACTGAGCCTTGTCCCTTAGTGACCTGGGAACTGATAGAAAATTCCATCTCTTCTTGGTCTGAAGTATTTCCTTTCAGGCTCCTGTTGAACACTTTCTCCACCTCCTTGAGTCATTCCGTGTGCCCTCACTCTGACTGCTTTCTTCACACTACTCTACACTTCAGCTGGGGACAAAAGACAAGCCTGCCAGAGAGGTTACTTGAGAGCATTTGTGGAATTCTCCTTAGAAAATGGTTAAAGATGCACTGATGGCTTCACAGAAATCTAAAGGAAAATCCAACCGAATCAGTTCACTCAAGTCTGGCTTTACTGAAAGTCTGTGGTATTTTGGGGTTGTCTGTTTGGTGGGTTTGGATTATTTTTAATCTGTTATTTATCTTTTAATTATTTCAAAATCAGAATCACAATCCTAACTTAAAACACCACTAAAAATGAAATTAAGCAAGCACTGTGGTCAATTTCCTATTTGCTTTACACCAAAAAACTGCAAACCTATGTTTTGGCAATATGATTCTTGGGTGTTATTTTTCAGTCTTACTTAATTTCACAATACAATCACTGTAGCAAATTGCTGCCATTTTTGTTAAGTCAGACCAAACAGTTGTCCTCTTCCCTGAAATTCTTAATTACAACACAGACAGAAATCCTAAATTGAATTTACATTTAATGGTCGAGATGTTTGGTTTAATTTTTTAATTATTATTATTCTGAACTTCAGATCTGAGTGAATGCACCACTACTGTATATTAGCTCAGCCTGCAATAGGGATGGATTCTACAAAAAGCACCACTAAGAAGCAAAGAGAAGAAGATAGATAATTTTGGAAGGGACAGGATATCATGGTGACACCACTACACCTTTAATGCAGAACTCATTGAGGACAATATTTGTGGCTGGACAAGCCACACTTGACACACAGAATGACATTAGGCTTTACAGTAAATATTCACAGATTATTTCTGGGCACTCTGTGTATGCATAATGAAAACTCTTTTAACCTCTGAGAGGGAGGATTATTAAAATCATTTCTGCATGAATAACACTAATTTAAAAACCTGACCAAATCTTTACATTTTCCTTGCATGTGTGATTTGAGTTGGCTGTGCTGTGAGCCAATCAAATTTCACTTTTTAGCTTAAACCAAAAATCTAATCAAGTCATAGCTGACATTTTTCTTCTTGCTGCAGTTTGCCTGACTGCATATTTGTTTGTTGGAAGAGGTAGTGTTTAACTTACATGTCGAATACAGAAATATAAACTCACATGTCAAATACAGAAATATACCAGAATATAGAACAAAACTCACAATCTGCTTTGGAACAACATATACATATTAACTAAGGAAATTTGGGAATACATTACCTAAGACAAATGAGCAGTTACTTCATTTTTTTAATGTTCCCATTGATGTCTGGGGTCCCAGAGGAGCCTAAATGATGCCTGTATGCCCAAACTGTATGAAATTAAATGGTACATCTATATGCAGTGAAGTAAGACAGCATCTAAATATTTAAGATCAGGTAAAAAAGTGTTTCATAGCTCTTGTTCTCACAAAATACTAAGTTTGTTTTAGTCAGGAGTTTGCCTCCTACTTCTAAATCGGAGCATTTATCTTTAAGAAAAGAAGGCAAGCTCTTGCCATTGCCCTTCCCAAACACATTTTCCTGAGGAAACACTCTGGATCTCTATTTGCTGGAGTACTTGTGCAAGTACATGAATATAAATATTAACAGAAGAAGGGAGATAATAGAGAAATACAGACTTTTCTATTTAGTTTTTATTTCATATGGGATAATTCCATCATATGAATTTTCAGTTTAGGGTGGTGCAAGAAACAGCTCCGTGTTTTGCATTGTTTTGTAAACACAACGCATCACAGTGGAGGATGGGTCAAAAACAGACAGAGAGAAATCCTAGAAATTAGTCTGAATTAGCTCCATACCCTAACAGAGGTAGGAGCAATGGCTACAGGAAGGAAGAAATGGATACAGGCTGGGCTTAAACAAGAGCCTAAATGACCTCCCTGAGATGTCCCCCAGCATCAGCCGAAGAAACATCACGGTAAGATTTCTTCTAACACTGCAGACAGTTCTAAGAGTGATAAATGAAGACAGCAGTCACGTTTCTGAATTCACTGACTAGACTGAGCCTTGAATTTGCCTGTGCAAAATGGTTTCTTTAATCTCAGATTAATGAGTAACTAACATGAAGTCAAGGCTTGTAATCAATTGCAGCAGCTTCCTAGCAGTTACAAACAGATTAGGCTTAATGGCCTTATTTCTGCTGTCAGACATTCAACTTCTTTAACAGAGACGAGAACATTGCTAGACTTGAAACAGAACAGAGGAAAAGCAAAAACATTGTAGAGGAACCACTCAGCTGCCACTTCAAAAAACTCCAGGTGTTTCATGCTAAACACCAAAAAGGCAATATGAACACAATATAAAACAAGAGTCACCACAAAGGAAACCAATAATGCCAAGATGCCTCAAAAAGACTGAAGTAGAAGTGATGTAACAGTAATATGATTAAGAGAAAAACCCCAAAGGACCAAAAATAATATTAATGTTCTTCTCTTGTATTTGTTTAGGTTTTGTCTTGAGGGCAAATTAAAAATTTGGACAATATTCTGTAGACAAATAAACTAAGAGGAATTAACACACTTTAGTGCTTCACAGAAATCTGAGGAATTATTTCAATTTTTTGGCTTAATTTTCAATGCTTAATGAATATAGGCATCAAAGTATTTTTCTCTATTTCTTAGAGCATTCTTCAGTACTTGAGTCTTCAAATTACATCAATACAGTGAATAAACATTTTAATTACTTTTACTTCTTTTTCAGTTAAAATACTGTCTTAGCTGTACCACTGCCAAGAAATACAAACCATCTTCCATTTCTTCTTCTTTCAGGAGAAGAAACAGGTAACCCACTCCTTACTGGTTTCTTATTTCTTGTTTCCATAACATCCCTTCCACAGAAGTTTTCCAGGAACAAGCTTGTTCCTAACCAGCATCAAACATAACTAAACCTTGTTCCTAATGAGGATCAAATAGAACTAAACCTTTTCACACGTTAGGCAAAGCATTTTTACTATAGCAGCAATATTCCTATTGACCACTCTCTGAAAGAACACAGTAGTAAATTTTGAGGAATAAAGGCCCTTTCAGGGTAGTTTGTATGAGATGCAATTTTAATTTTGTTTCTGAAATATGCATGAATTAGAGTAAAAAAAAAAGAAAAAAAGAAAGCTTTGTCCAGATCTTGGCCTGGACATTCCCTCCTGTTCTCAGAGCTGTGTTTTCAAGGGGAAAAAAAAAGAAGGATGCAAACAAAACGCTTGGCATAATTTGTGCCAGCTTTTTCACCCAACACAGCCAGTGTTGGGTGAAAAAGGAAGAGGCTGAGTCTCAATTATTAGAATAAATACCTGCATTTTTCTACAACCTAGGAACCTACAAATTCTTGAGAGTAAGAGCCCACTGTCAGTTGTGAAAGCCCAGTTTCCTTAACACAGCACCAAACTTGCACACAAACAGCTGCCTCAGCCAACAGGCCCTTGCAGGAAATATTTTATTGCTGCAAGCATGCATCAAAATGGCATTAAAATTCAGCAGAAGTTAGATGACTAATTCCTATCAGAACTCTGGAAAATTCCAATTAATGAGCTCGGGAACATTGAGGCTAATAAGTGCAAAAGTGGTTATTTTTAATTAAAAGGCACAGTGCTAATAAGGACCATGGGCATCACGAAGTGCATGCAAAGCAGACACCAAGGAAGCAGAGCTGGCCCACATAACTCCTGAGGAGTGGCACAGTGGCCATTTCCTTGAATCCTTTTCATCAGCACTTGACTGCTTGTTTGTTCCAGCAAATTACATTTTGTTAGAAAATATCAGTTTCACTCGGTGGGGATGACAAAAGATCAATAAAGTCACAAACTCGGGGAATGTATAATCAGCTCCTTCAGAGCTGGGAATGTGGACAGTGTGTATGACAGATTGTTTCTGTGCTGCTGCAGAATATTGTGACATGCTCAACAGCACAGCTTTTGCACTTCCCAGCTTTCTTTAAAGGGGGCAAATTAGACCACTTCTGAAAAAGGTTTGTAAAAACTTCCATATTGAGGTTTGCAGATTAAATAGACAGGGACTGTTCACAAAACTCTCTGCTTTTTCTGGTTTTGTTCTGCAATGTGAAAACAGACCAGCTGAAACGTGTCCAACAAACTGAAAGCAAAATCAGACTGAGATGAACAAATGAAAGAACCCTGCTTGAACTGTGGCGAGTGTGTTTTTGAAAACATCAGAAGTTATGCCTGTGTATCTTAGAATGAAATATTGTGACAATCTCCTGCAATGATTTTGGCAAGTAAAGCAGAGGGCTGGCTATAAAACACAGCATAAAGGCACAATACTCAAGATATCTAATCTATAAATCTTGGCCCCCTCTTTGATTAATCTCTTTAGTACATTGTATATTTACGTGCTTCTGAGTTGTTTTAGGTAAACATAGTCCCATTTAAGAATAATTTATCCAAAGCAGAACTTGCATTGTATTTATCTCTATTATTTATCCTTGCAGACCCAGCCATCTCCCACAGATGGAAATTCTCAGATGCTTTTGAATTTACCAAGCTTTTAACTACATTCACATTTAGATTTGTAAGCAGAACAAAGAACAGAACTTTATTTCTGTAGCCCATGGAAGATCTCTAAAAATAAAATATCCAATATGTCTGCCCATGGTTTGAGGAAAAAAACCTGTGAAATTGTAAATAAACTTTAATTTTATAAAAGTGACATATTTTAATGCTCCTATAAATACAGTTCTAATCCATTAACGTACAACATTATGGGCATGTCAGACAACAAGCTGTGTATTTAATGACATTTATTTTACCAATTTAATAAGGGCTCTCTTGCAAGTATTCAAATCTTCCTCTGAAAGCAGCATGTAAATCACTATAAAATTATATTTCATAGTAGGAAAAAATACTAGAAACTGCAATAAAGGCTTGAATAGCTTGCCTGAGAAACCATCCTTTAATAAACAAATGCACGTGTAATTTTAAAGCAGCCAAGCCAAATTTCAATTGATTAAATCTCTTCAACATTTCACTTTGCTGACAAGGCATTCCTGCCCATAAAAATAAAATTGGCTTTATTTTTAACCAACTATACTATATTATACCATACTACACACTCTAATGAATTATTTATGTTAAGGATTTTTGTTCCCTTTTTGCATTTTTTAAAAAAAAAAATTTGGAAAAATTACACTAAAATCCTGGGAGTCAAACAGAAACCAGGGGTTATGTATAAGGTAAAGGAAAATCTTAAGTATTTTTAAAATGTTTTCTGAGTCCTCTACGATGTTTCTGCACACACAAAGTACTTTGCAAGTCTTTTCTAGAGGATAGTCCCACCCCTTCAGAATAGTCAGCACAGTGACAGAACACTCTAATTAAAGGGATTACTACTAATATTACCATTATGATTACCCTCCGTGCATTGCTATAAAACACTAGGGCATTCTCTGATCAGTACACAAGCAAAACAATACTGGAGTCTTTGTGCATGGATAAAAGCATATATGCAATAATGAGGTGAATTACAGAGTGACTTCCCTACAACCACACTGCAGATCAGCCCTGAGCCTCCTAAGGACAAAGCCCAAGGACCCCAGGGGTGGCTGTTGGTCACCCACAGGTGTCCCCTGGAACCTGCTGCAAGGGGCAATTGCTTGGTCCAGGAAGAGGGAGAAGTACCATAATCCTGCAGCTATATATGGGGCAACTCTAACAACTGTAGAGAAGGCTATTTTAATGAAAATATAGGAAAAATACACTGCAATAAGTAGAGCTGATGATAGTTTTGGGACTCTTGCATGTCTGGGAAGAACAATTTGCCAAATTAAGTCCTGAGTACCTTGTGAAAGAGGAGGAAAATTGAGGGGTTTGTACTTGTTTCTTTCTTTAAGCCATAGGAATTCATATGCTGGTGATTGCTCCTAAAGGGATCAGAGCATGCTATAGAATAGGAATTATCAAATTATAGATTTCAACTTTCCAGAGGCAGAGTCAATCTCTAAGGTGTCAACACAGTTTACAACCTCCTGGGGTCTTTAGATGGCAGCACAGCATATTAACAATCTGCTTGTCTGTTTTCCTCATAGGCAACAAATCTGCTTTCACTCTCCTGAAACAGGATTAAGACTAAAGCAATTACAAGAGCTGCATCACTTAATTTTGATGAGCTCTTCCATCAGGCCGCACAGGACTTCATGTGCTTGCGAGCTGTGATTCCTGAAGGTATGGGGCTGGAGGTTTGCTAACAAAACAACAGCTGCATCTCACTGCTTGGGTTAAACACCTGAGCACCACAGATGCTAAAGATTGTTTGGGGCAAGCCAGGGATTCTGGAGGCTCTGTAGGATTGTGTTGAACCCAGCCTACTGAAAAGGAATACACTGTGGCTGTCCTGGATAATTTTGAGATTCATAACATGAAGCTCTGAATGGAAAAAAAAAATTCTAGCATTTTTGAACCCAAATGCTTATATTCAGTGTACATAATAACCCAACATTTGGGTAAACTTGTAACTATGAATGGAAAAGTGCTGTTAAAATATGATGAAAAAAGCAGCAGAGACCACAAGCCCTCCTCCCAGCTGGTGGCTTTCACGTGTGGAACTTGTTAAGTACAACTGACACACGGTCCCATGCTGCTGCCTTTGCTCCTTTCCTGTCTCATTTTTCCACAGGAGGATGCTGATGGAGAGGAGGAAGAATAAGCTGTTGGTTTTACAGCTCCTTGCAGAGAAATTGAATCAGTAATAAGAGTCTGCACTGGAAACAGAACAGGCAGAATTCCTACTGCCACCTTCCCACAGAACCCAACCATTCCCAGCCACTGGGAGATATGGCAGGGAAGATGGGGGCAAAGAGCATGGCAAGTTCAGTTCTTGTTTGGGAACTGCCAAATTGCTCCAAATATAGCTCTTGAAAACTAATCTGGAAGGAATTTTTCTGCATTAGTGACTCATGTTTTTATGAAATTGTTTTTACAAATCTGATTTCTCAGATGGTCTTAAAAGTAACTATAATCTTAGTGTCATTTGATGCTGCAGGAACAAACATAGAAGATACTATGGAAAAAAATAAATTGAATTAATGAATGCAAAAGCAATTATCAAGATGCAACAAAGCCACCCTTCCTTGTCCCACTAGCACTGCTGTGCATAAGCAGGTGAGTATTTAATGTGCTGAAACTCTGGAGAGTTTACCTTGCACTGCTGTATTTCCTGACTGACTTACACATTCTAACATACAGAGTTCTTTATTGCCTTCATGTCCAAAGGAAGGCTCAGATGTGTTATTTCTGGTAGTCACTCGGTCCTGTTCAAGTCACATCTGTGTCACTGCTGATGCACCTCTCACACACAGCACTCAATGTCTCTGCACTGTTATATTCCTCAGGTACGTGGGGTACAGAGGACAGCTATCAGTAACATAACTCACAAGGTGAATATATATAGTAGTTCTGTTCTTGCTGTTTTACTCACACCTCTGCATTTCAGTCCCTATGTGGAATCCTACAGCTCACTGCACAACAATTAGTTACAAAAGTAGAGAAGCATTTTGGCTGGAAAAGACTTTTAAGATTACCAAGTCCATTCAATTTTTGCTCATCTTCCAGAAATTTAAATATATACAGTTCTAGGTATGTCAAACTGCTGAGAGAAAACATTATTGCCCTCTCAACTGAGCAGGAAAGAACCTTGACCATAATTAAACCATTTCTCCAGGCAATCATGGGTAGCTTCTGCCATATGCTAATGATGGCAGCCTTTGCATCACAGTTCTTTTCCTACAAAAAGATTGAGATATTATTCCTTATTTTTCCCTAGGAAAACAGAAGAGAGAAAATGGAAAAGAGGGGAAAAAAGGGAAAATGTGCCCTCCATACACACTCCTTGTTTTTCATTGCCTACAAACAAGTCCCTCCCTCTCAGAGCAGAGCAGTTCAGCTGAGCTACTCCAGTCCTTCTCAGCTTCCTTCTCCTTTACACAGGAATTACAAACTCCCCCAGTCTGATTTACTTTGTCCAGCCAGGAAATGCAGATAAATTCTAAGCCCTATTCCTTCTGAATCACTCTATCCATGCTGAGGAAGGAGGAAGATGATGTGTGGGCAGCATTACACACAACTACCCTCAACCAACACCTATTTATATAGCAAGGGAAATTCATATTTATTCCCTTCTCACTTCTTGCCTGAATCCAAGATTCAGTGCCTTTCATGTCACAGATAGATGGGAATGTTTCATAAACAAAGTTCAAGCCTGTGAAAATCAAACAAAGCATGGCATAAACAAATAAATGTGCCATAGATTTAGCTTCTTATCTCTTAATTTTCTGCATTACCTTTTGCATCCTTATCCTCAAGGCCAGTTTTTTTTTTTTCAAACTCTGTATCTCTCTGAACTTGTTTGGTACCAAAATACAACACACAAAGAGCACCTGGCTGCTGATACCACGTCTGTGTTCATTTCTCCATTACAAGCTGCCTGTTTTACCTATCCCCCTATTTGTCCTCCCTTCAATATAAAAAAATCAAAGTGGGTCAAAACAACTCATTCCAGGACCCCTTGCTAGGGTGCAATCTCATGCCCCCATCTTATGTGAAGCTCTCAAATTTTGGCGTCTTTAAATCTCCTTCAATTCCTTTGTTTTTTTTCTTCTTGGCTTATGTTTTTTCAATGAAAAATCTGATGAAACGAGAAGGTAATCTCATGAAAGTGTCATGGGACAACAGAATAAACTCTTGCCCTATTTTAATTAGAACGTGAATCCTACTGAGTTTAATTATGTCTTATAAATTTGACAATAAGGACAACCTGCCAAAAATTACATTTTTGTTTGTTTGTTTTCCAGGAAAAGCTGTCACGGTCCATTTGCATCTCAGATTCACATGACAATGTAGTCTGTGATTTAAACTTTGTTTCACGAATACAGCAAACAAACCTGACACACTGGGGCTCAACCCCCTTTGGTCCAGGCTGGTCTGTCACATGAATTCCCTCAGTCACCATTCCAGTCTTGAGGTCAGCCACAGCCTGGGCAGGGCTGAGGCAGCAGCTACACCAGCTCAGGGTTTTCTGGGACTACAACATTTACTAGAATTGGACAACATCTACTGGAATAGAATATTCACATTTACTAGAATAGGAGAATATTTACTAGAATAGTTGTATTTATAATTTTATTAGAAAGAGCAACAATTATCTTCTCATATTTAATTCCTACTACTTAGTTATTTCCATGTTAAAATGTATGGTTTTATGGTTTAATTTTTTTTCCCCACAGCACTCTAATAAAATCCTCCTGTTTCTAAACATAATTAAATGTCATAGATGCAGCCAATTTAGAAATATTCTAAATGTAAGAACCTTTATAACACTCTATATTATATCCTTATTGAAATGTTGCGATTCATAGCAGTAATAATTTATTTACTTGCATTTTTTTCAATGTTGATTAACAGAGAGCTAAATTTGTAGCTTCATAAACAGCAGTGCAGTAATGTGTATACTAGACATGAAAAATAATTGTTATATTAATCTTTTTACCTTACAAATATGGCAAAACATGAGATGTTAAATTTATGCTTCCCCAATCCAACTATTAAATAAAAAATATTATTTTAATTTGAACTGCATTTAAAAAATAAATCCTGTCATTCCTCCTGCAATTCCTCTCAATTAGTACTCTCACTAATGGATTTAGCAGTCCCTTAAAAGCAATTAAATGGGGAAGTGTTACAGAAACAACTGTTTTCATTTGTAAGGCATTAGAATGGATCTGAAATTTTCCTATAAACAATATTTGGCAAAAAGAATCTGAAAAAGCAATGTGTGTCACAGTACAGCACTAACTTTACTACTGTCTCAAATAGGAAGAAACGTTAAGGAGTAATAGAGGTGGAAGGTAATAATAACTTCTTTTGGAAAGAAGTTTCTAATAAGAAACTCTGAGTCTTCTAATTCAACTTCTATGAGTATTTAAGTCACTTAATAATGTACTTCCTATTCTTGCTTAGTTGACCTAGAGAAAGAAATTATATAAAATATTTCATATTTGGGGAGAAAGTCAGCCTACTTATTTGATTTATACAGCATAGCAATATAACTTAAACCAGTAAACCTCTCAACAAATTTAGATGCAAATCTAGTGAATCATAGCCAAATATTTGTTTTTCTTTTAAATGTTTTATGTACATTACACATGATTTTCCTACACCTTTTTCCTCAGTTGATGAGCTTCATGTTTGGTAAATCATACAATTTAGACATAGGGAAAATTAGGGAAAGAAAGCATGAAAACTTACTACTGTTTTCTTCCTTTTAAAAACAAAGACTAATGTAAACCAGCTAATACAATTTAAAAACCCAAAACAAATAAACCATGAAGCAAAGCAAAACCAGAAGTAATGTCCTCATTTCAGCAGAGGCAGGAATACCAAACCAACCTTAGGGGCTGCCTTGGGTTGCAAACAGTGATGCACTGCAGCAAGATGCTGAACAAGGGCTTCTCTGCAGGATGCACCCCGTGCCAGTGGGCTGGTTCCAGCTCCAGCTCCTCCTGAGCAACCCTGGGGGCAGTGGCCCATCCTCCAAAGCAGCCTGGCAACAACTCTACAAAACACACTTCTGACCTAGTCCTTCTGAAATGACATCTCAAAGCAAAAATAAATTATTTCCAGGTGTGTTTTAAACAGTCCATGTTAAACCCAGCATTACGGCACACAACACAAAGCTGTAGGGTTTTAGCCAAGGTCAACAAAGCCCCACCATGATCCAGGGTGTGAGCAGCACAGAGAGCTGCTGAGCACCACAGACTAGTCCAGTGTAAATTCTGATCCTCTGGGTGCTGCTCCAGTTACCTCTCTTCTAAATCCTCACATTGCACATATCCTACACAGCATTTCCTTGGCATCAGTCAGATATTTTTACAGCCTCGTGTCTTTATATGCATGCAAACATCCAGGCCATGCCTGTTTCTGCAGGGTTCCTTCTCCCTTCTGCCATTCCTCAGCTGTACTGCAGCTGCACAGCTCCAGCCCAAGCCCTGGCTAAGCCACTGCAGGATCAGCCCTGCTGCTCTGTTTCCTGTGCAGGGACTCAGACCCACTGCATCCCTGAACAAACCCACTGCTACATGCTCCTCATTCTCCCCATGCCAGCGTGAAATGAAGATAGTATGGAAGGCCTACCAAGCTGCTCTGTATTTTATCCATATCCATATATATATATATATATATATAATGTGATTTATTGTTGATGTAGGGAGTCTGAAGACCAGAGCACATCTTCCACCTTCAGATAAAGCTGTGCTGCCAAGCCACAGAGTATTTTCTAATTTGCTGTGCAGTTAGGTCTTGTTTACACACTCAATGTGCTTAATAAACACCAGGAGACATCATGATGACCAAAATTAAGGCAAGAGATATTCCAAATAACCGTGATTTTAAAAGGAGAAAATTATGAGGATACTTTGGGAAATTGTATGCTAAATTTTAAATATAACATATGGGCTTGGTATTTAATGAGCTCCTAGCAGTGTTCAGACTCAGAAGACCTTGCTAATTCCATTTTGTGGCTCTAAGAACCAGTAATGACAGAGACCACTTGGAGTAAATTCCAAGAAAAAAAGTATTTCCCTGGCCCATAATATATATTTATATATTTTTAGTAGCAAAACTTTCTCTTGCAAACATACTTCATAATCCTAATTTTAAAAAAAATTAATATCAGGACATTTACAAGTATTTCAACAACATGAACTGTGAATTCCTCCCCAAAAAGTAATAAAGACAGACGAGTTCCTGAGGAAAACAAAGGTAAATAGAACTGAGAGTAATTAACTTAAGTGAAAAGGGAAAAATATTCATCCAGGGAAGTGAAATAACAGAATAGAAATACATGGAACAAAACCTGTGGAACATAGGGAGAACTATGTAACAAAGTACATAAATCAAGATCAGAGCACGTAAATCAGGTAGGAGGAAATAAAGTGGAAATGAGGAAAAATATTCTAATAACAATAAAAATACATTTTGAAATACATGACGGCTAGTAGGAAAAAAAGCCATTTAGCTACTTCAGTTTGTGAAAAGGACTATATGATGGGAAGTTGGCTGATGAATGGACAGAACCCATGAAAGAACTGTGCCAGCTGTCATTGTCTGACTGCTGTGCTTCCCAAAAGGAGAACATTGTCCTCTGCAAAGATCCCCAAGTATTGATTTCTGAGAGAAATAAAAGGCATTTTCTCAGGTAAGCACCTCATAATTCAGCATAAAACACAAAACTGCACTCTGGAAACAGCTCCACTGTTTACTCACAACTATGAATTCTGTGCTGGTTTAAAGGTTTGATTCAGGCAAACGTGTAGAACAAGGCAGGAAATAAGGAAACAGACACTGTGGGAGCAATAAATAATCCAGATAGATCGATTCACTTATGCTGTCTCAGTTTTGCGGGTTTTTTGGTTGGTTTGAGGGGTTTTTTTCTAGCAGAGATGTGTCACCTAACCAGTCAGCACTATCTCCATCAGTGAGGTCTCAGGTCTCCAAGCCAAAGGTTTTGAGTGAGATTTGGGGAGTTTCAGAATGATCAAGTCAGAATTCAGTATCTTCTACCTAAGTCAGGAGTAACTTTGGGAGAGACCCATAAGAGATCCTGAGTACCTGAGCAGAAGCAGGATGAACCCCACAGCCCTGGAGCATCTGTCTTTGTGCAGCACAGCTGGAACCACTGTGCTGACCCACAGGACCTTCCTCCCAAGCACACCACCTCGTTTGCAAGGCAGGGAAGTTATTTTATTTGTTGTGCCTGGCATTAAATATTCTGACATCAGCTTCATTTTGCCTCCAAGTTGACAACTTGGTCTCAAGACAAGCACAGCATAAAAGTACACCTCTATTAGAAGGCACCAAGGTTTTCTGGATACTACAGTGCTTGTTATGATTTAGGACACATGGAATCCTTCCTCCTCCATGCATTTTTTCACTTTTACAACTGGTCTCCTGGGTAACTTGAAAGAGACAACTGGATGATTTCCAGAGTTATGTTTCAACTCCAGGGTTCTGAACGGATATAGTAAATTAGTTATAGAGTGACCTAAGAATTATTAAAACATAAAAACTATTTCATTAATCCTTTGGGAAAAAAATCTCTTGATGCTAGTTATCCTATCATTCACCTACAAAAATCTCTTCAACAGACAAAACCAAGCTGAGATTCTGGCCCGAGGTGCAACACACTTTTCATTTAAGAAATCATTACTCTTAATTTTTTAAAGCCCAAATGCTATTAGGAAATATCAGTGCATGTGAATTGCAATATCATACATTTCTGATATGCACGCTGTGGTATACAAAACACTGAAAAACTTCAGAGCAGCTCTTTATACAATATATCCTTCTTATTCAACTTCTGTGCTAGCATGATTTGGAGTTCAGCTCAGTCACAACATAAACCTGATGGAATGTAATGACAACTCAAATTATATCTGGCAAATATCATTTGTATTCAAATCAGAGAAATGTATTCATTCTAATTTAGGAATCTGGCAACATCAGGGCATTTGCAGTACTGTCAGTTTTGGAAAGACTTTCTGACTGCATTTATTAGACACATAAGTAGAAGAGGATTCTGTATTCTTAGAAATTATGAACTAAATTACATCTTGTTTGCTTG
Organism: Passer domesticus; assembly: GCF_036417665.1. Classification (NCBI taxonomy): domain Eukaryota; kingdom Metazoa; phylum Chordata; class Aves; order Passeriformes; family Passeridae; genus Passer; species Passer domesticus. The sequence continues at coordinate 40,079,738 of NC_087480.1, read as the reverse complement.
TTGATAGGTTAGTTGAATTCACCTTTCCCTCCAGAAGCATTCTCCATCTATAAGCTAACAACTATTTATTATTTATAATATAACTATTAGCCACTGAGTAAAGTATTTTCATGCATATAACATCCAGCTGATAAACAAAGCGTGCTTTTTTCTCCAGAAGTTTTCAAAATAACATTTATCTTTAAAAACACCCCACAAATACACAGCAGGCCAGTTAATTGTTTTCCAACTCCTTTTTAAATCCAGAGCAATTCTAACACACTCTCTACAATTTTTGAGAGTTCACATCACAGTAATTGAAATCAGAATCTGGATCAGTTTTTCAAATACAACAGTTGTTTGTTCAGCTGGTCACACATTTGGAAGTAATTTCTAGTGCTTTAAAATCGTGTCAAATGGACCCATCTCCCTCTCCTGCCTCTCAAAGAATGAAATTAAATTTTCTGTAGCTCAGAAAATGTCCAGTCCTGCAATGTCCTGTGCATTTTCAGAGAAGTTATCCATGCCAATCTTGTAACAGTTGAATAGATTTCTCCCTACACTCACATCAACTAACTGATACACTTATAGCAGCTACCCTGCTTTGAAATTAGAACAGGACAAGAGCCATAATCTTATTTAGCTTCCTCACTACAAGATTAGTTTCTGGCATTACTCCCCAGAGTAAAACATGTCTGAAGAAAGCAGTCAAGGAATTCCCATACATCTATTTAATATATTTGGAAAAAAAATCCATATAGCTTTTAGACCTAGCCTGGAAATGTGGTGATGAAACACCCTGTGTGACTTATGCTACTGAAAGTGCACCAGGGACATCAGTGAAAACCAAGATTTGAAAGAAAACACTTGCTCAGGAAGAAGTTACACTGAAATGTGTGGCATACACCAGCAAAAGCTCACAGCCACCCCTGGCCACTGCCTCCCAACTCCTTCCATAAGGGATTTTCTCCTATAAGTGTGTTTAGCAGCTCATTTGCCACTATCCTGCTCTTAAACCAGCCCCCAGAGAGGAGCTCAGCAACAGAGAGGACATCATGGCTTATTTCCTGAAAAGTGCTTGGCAGTGGTTTCACAGTTACCTAAGATAAAGGTCTGTATGCAGCTGTGGGACCAGCATGCTGCTTTTAAGAGCTGTTATGGTTTTTTCCTCTGGAAGTCTTCTGGAAACAGCAGCAGGTTCTACAACTGCTTTAACGGTTTGCATTCACATGAATTAACTGAAACACCATCCAATAGCCAAAAATCACAATATATAAAGTATGCAAAGGTAAACTGAGGAACTATGAAAATAAAACATTAAGTTAGTCATTGTAACTCACCCCGAGTTTGTAGAGCTGCATGTCCCCAGAACCTCTCAGCATCACACAGAAGCTCATCCCTGCCCCAGGCACCTCAAGAGCCCCAGATTAGACAGGAGCCTGTCATCACACCACTGTGGGTATCCATCCCCAGCCAGACCTGCTCCTCAGGGTTGAGTGAGCATGGATTTTATGTCCACTGGATGTCACAGTACATGTCACAGGTGAGACAACCACAATACAGAGTAACACTGTACAATATCAGAGGGCTTCAAGCATCTGCCCACACAGAGTAACACCATATCACTTCAGAAGGCTTCAAGCATCCACCCTCCTTGTTCTTCAGCCCAGCCTTTTACCCCCTCATGCTGATGCCCTGCCCCTGTGTGCCTCTGCTCCCTTTGGTGTTGCTCAGTGCCCCTGGGCACTCCATGGCTCATTGCTGTCAGTGCTGCTCACCTGCTGCTCACAGCTGCACCCACTGGGGATGGGGCTGGGCCAGCCCCACTCACAATCACCTCACACTCTGTGCCTATAACTGCAGACACCTGAGGGCTGACCTCCCTCCATAAATATCAAGTGAGGTCTGTTTAGCTGGATTTGATGGTCCACCAGCAATGCTGGAATCACTGCTCATGATGAAAACCCTTGAGCCAGCAGTTCACATGGCTGGTCACATCTGCTCATCCCAGCATCTTGAACCCAAGGGCAATAGCCAGTGCCTGCCATTCCAGTAGGATACAGCAAGGTGCAGCAGGGGTCTTACATTGATTCATGCAGGTAAAGCTTAATGGGTTCAGTATGATTTGTTCAACACTCCCATGCTGCTCACAAGATGTTTAGAGAATCTGTGTTCTCTCACAGCTGCATAATTCTCAAATATTTTCTTGCCTATTTCGCCCACTTGTACAGCATAAACAACAATTACACCTAAGGAAAACAATGCTACACCACACTTTTTTTCATTTCAGGCCATTTTAAACCATTCCTTTCATTGTTTTTATGGGATCACTGCAATAGTGCAATAGCACAAAAGGTCTAACTCTGTACAAAGTTCTGTTCCACCTCTTGTAACAGCCAAAAAATTCCATATTTCCCACTTTGTGCATTTGGTATAACAGACGTAAATTGAAGACATAAAATGATAATGAAGTAACATTACAGACAATATCTCACATATAAGACTAAACTAAAACCAAAAGCCACTTGTTATTCACTATTGGTGGTCAGTTAAAAAAGAATATCTGACAGCTCTAGCTGAAAACAGTACAAAAGCTGGAAAACTCAGCGATTCAAAAGAGAGGCTTTGAAGTCAATGAAGTGCAGAGTCAGGATCTTATTCAGCAAGATGCAGGAATACATGACTAACTTCAAACATCTAAGTAGGCCAGCTCAATTTATTTGCATTATGGCACCTTTATGTAAAAATGCAAATGAGAATCAGATACATCTACTTCAAAGAGCATCTCCTGAAAGTGTACTCTGAAACCAGCTGGGTTCAGAACTGAATTACACACACTTTATGGCCATGTGAAATCCTAGGAAGGTTCTGCCTTATACTTCAGTTCCAGGCAAGGTTATTCTGTGTTATTGCTTATAACCACTTCATTTGCACATTTCTGGACCTCTCAGAAGATCATAGGCTCCCAACTGAGTAACAAGTCAGCCTGAGTTAGAGGTGGTGTAATATGACATTACATTCCCACAAAGATCTTGGCATGAGAAAAAGCCCCCAGACAAGTTAAATGCAAAAATGATGTATGAATATGAATAATCAGATGCTTCTGGTCTAGAAGGATGCAGACCTTTTAACAAGGCAGAATCTTTGCATTGTTCAAAAACTTAGAAAACAACAGCAACATGTAAAATATTATGAAGCAGAGCTCCAACTGGCAAAAACTCAATTTGTGGATCTGTGCAAGTACTGTCAGCTACCAATGTGTCTGTGTCAAACTGCAATGAAAAGGAAGATATTACTTCATTTACTAGAGGTTATGAATATTTGATAGAGACTGCTCTACTACCTTAATGAAATCCCTCAGGGACATAAAAACACAAAGTTAGCTCAGGGTGGTATCTCAGCAACACAGACAACTTAAACCTAAGGTGGTATTTGTTCCTCAGTGCAGAACATAAAATGAATTGCTCAGTACAAATAGTTTTATAAGTCAATGAAATTAGCTTGTAGACTGCTTTAAAAGGTTTTGGCAGTAAGATGAGTTTACTAATGCCAGTAACTTTGGGAGAGTGCAGCACTATACGGGTGCTGATGGCATTATATTTCCCTCCTTTGCCACTGGTGAGGTCCTAATGGGATTGTCTAATAAAGACATAAAATAACCTGATCTAGGAGTCTAGTCTGTGCTTCACAGGGTTTAGTAATTTCTCAAAAGCGTTGCAAGGACAGGCTAGATAATGGGAAATTTAGAATAAATTAAGAGACAAAAATAAATTTGTGCAGCATGTAGACTACAACAGGCAGACAAGTTTGAGGGGAAGTCTGTTAACTGAAAGACTGCAGCTGCCTGCATGAACTCTGCATCCTGTTCTACTATTTTTATTGGTTTTTTTACAAAATTCATAATAAAATAAAAAGTTCAGATTGTAGAGTTTTATACTTGAGTTTGAAACAAATAATTTAAAACTACAACTACATATTTCTACACTTCTATGCATTTTCAGTCTATAAATGAACTTGATGTCTTAATTTCTTTGCTGTATCACTGTTTCCTATATGTATTTGTAAAAGACACACTAAAAAGTACAGATTTTTTAAAACATCTTTTTCAACTCATTGAAATGAGTCATACTCATTTCTCATACTGTACATCAGGTTCTCCTCTTACTCCTCTACTTTCTTATTCAGTCACAGTTTTCACTTCTGTACCTCACTGGCACAATGTAAGGATGAGCCTCAGCCCTACAGACACTGAAATTATACCTTTCAAAAGACACTTGCTATTACTTATGGTACTTTTTTAGGGGTTTGAAACACAGGTCAAGCTAACGTATACTTTCACTGAATGAACATATTAAGAAGGTAAAAAGAGAATCATGTATTCATTACCCTCTCCACCGAGTGTGGAGAACACAAAAATACGTGCAAGCCCAAAGAAATATTCACAGAAGCTTTTGGGGGGGTTGGTATTTCAGATAAATTTACTGCGCCTTCCAAAGATATAATTCTGTATTTAGCACACTACTGGCTGAAAAAGTACTTCAAGGCATTTTATTTCCATCAGAGATCCACAACTTCAGTGGTTTCATCATCTTACAAGCTCCCCCCAAAAAATGGTATTGCCTCCCAGCCTTCAGATTTTTTGGATTGTATTCTGGAGGAGACAAGAACTGGAGTTTTTAAAGGAAAATGGGCAAATAACTGTTTTGGTAATTAAGATGCTAAGCATTTCTATTGTGCATTTATGAAATACTATTAAATCTTTAGGAATTTGCTTTGGTGCTTAACATGAAAGTTAAAATCATTGTAGATGTCACTCCTTGTCTGTGTACTGAGAAATTATAACTGCCCACTTAGCAGTATCTTCATGTAATGATTTACCAATACCTCCTCCACTAATTTGAGCTATTTTCTGCATTCAGCTAGTGCATATTTTTTGCCCCCCAATCTCAATCTTTTTCCTGCCTGTACTGTTCTGTAGTATTCATCTTTTCTTTTCCTGCAATGATGTTTAGACATCTATCAAATTCCTGGGGTTTTTTTGCCATTTTGTTTTGTGTAGCAATAAAACTTCTTCAGCCCACCTTGCATTCACACACCTAAAAATACTGTGTAATGTATTCTTGATCCCTCTTTGTTGTATTACCCAATCTCCACATTAAGACTTGTTTTTTTTCTTATTCTACAGCTTCAGATGGCATTATATTTCCCTATATGTGCCATCAATGCCAGTGAGTTCAGGGAAGCTCAGATGCAGACATTTTACTTGGCTCCGTTGTCACAGCAGTAATCCTAAGGCAGCAGCAGGCAAGGCCTCTGAATTATCCCATTTTTAATGTTCACTGCAACCCAGGGTCTCTATTCTAGCACCATATTCTCCAGTTCCAAGCAGACAGTCAGCAATAGAGCTATTTCTAAGCTCTAGACCTGTCATTTCATGTCACCTCATTAAAGGCTGCTTTTAAATATCCCACAGACTGTAGGAAACATGCACAGAGCACGACTGAAAGCTGAATTTCCTCCATTGTCAGTAAGAAGGCCCTACTGCAGTGCAGTCCCCCTGCAACAAGAGGATTGGCAATGGACTGAAGCAAAATCTTCCTCTTTAACAATCTGTACTGCCTAAGTACTGTAAATGCAGTCTTGGGACCTGAGTGGTGCTGCTGTGAACAGGCTGAGGTTCATTAAGGCTCCACAGCGCTGCATTGCTAATTCAGGGCTGGCAGTGGCACTTCTGTCACACGCTTAATGGACAGCTGCAGAGAACAGGGACCATTCAGGCTCCTGATGAAACGAATTGGCCCCATTTGGTGGTTTCACCTGCCATGATCTGAGGAGATGCTTCTCTCAGATTAGAGATTAGTTGACAGAATGTTTGTTCTGCGGGCGTTTATGACTTCAGCTACTCCTACAGACATAAATGTTTGACCAAAACTTTGAGCACTACTAAAATACCAATCCAAAGAGCATAACAATCAAAATGAGCAAGAGCTAGAGACAAGAGAACCCAGAATAATGCATAAGGTGATTCTGGAAGGATTGCATTACAGCAGCATAAAATCAATCCAAGTCATTCAAGTCTAAAGGTTATCCTCAGGATCATTTAGTGAGTGTTTGTCAAAACACTCATTTGTTGACACACCAGAATGGCACTGTTTATCAAATATTGATAACCTGTATCATCCTCATCCACTCATATTCAAACCAGAACTATATTAGGGGACAACTGATCTCACTCATACAGGTTGGCATTTAAAAAATCTGAACCTCAACAAAGAAGCAAAGGCTAAGGAATACAGAGGGCAACAGAATATGGAAGGTCTTTGAAAAATAGAAGCAAGCCACAAATATGGCTATAACCAAAGTGTTCTTTTTAGCACAAAATAAACAGAAATTGGTGGCTCTAATGTAGAATGTATGTATCGACTGTGCAACTGACAACTTTTTCTCTGCACATTTGATTTCAACAGGTAAACTAAAGGTAAATCTTGCAGGGTTAACTGTGGCATTTGCCACACCCTAAACATTTTTTTCCAAGGCATAAACACTTCAGCTATCTGCACTGTAAAGAAATATTAGTATATATTATTTATTGCTGATTCTATTTACAAGTATATTTTGAAACAAAAAAGTTCAGCAGGGCCACGAGGACTGTTTACAAAAGAAGCTTGAAAGTTGTAGGGCTGCTCTGAGCAGTCTTTGTCCATCCAAATAATTTGATAATATCATTGAAATAACACAAGACAAAAACAAACATTGACAAGAGCTGTCTGAGACCCTCTTTGGGAATTATCTCCACAACAAAACAGCACTTGGATTCCACCACCCAACTTCATTCTTGCTCGCCCTGGAAGGCACTGTCACACTCTGGCTCAGCAATAAGCTTACCTGGGTTAGTCTGTTGCGATCAAGAGAGAGATTCTTTTAACACTTACTAAGACTGGTCAAGTTATAAAAACAAAGTACATTACTGTAAACCATAATAGGTTGTTTTGTATGCTACTCTCCTGCACAAACTCCATCACATTTGTGCTAAATTACTGTTTCAAAAGTGGCAATTACTAAAAGATCAAGTGATTGGACCTATCAGTCCTTCATAAACAACAAAAAAAGAATCCCAGCAAAGCTTTGATTGATCTCAGAAGCCTAAGTTTACCTCCTAAAGCTTATTTAATAAACAGTTTCTGAATGTGATCAGTCACACCCTTTGCCCCAGTCATTGTCAGTGATACTGTGTCCTGCAAACAAGAAGTTTACTGAGCTGCTTGGTAAGTAGCCTACCCATAAAGGTAAATAGATTTGCTCTGTTTAAAGACACCTGGCCTGAGCGTGCTATAAATACATGCACATCGATTTTTAAATCTTATGGCATTTCCCTGGGTTCCATTTCAAATTATTACTGTTTCAGAAAAAAAAGTTCTATTAAAAAATAAGTTAAAAAAATAAAATCTCAGCCTGATCTGTTTCTGGAATTCTAATCCGAGATTCAGATAGGAATGGTCAGGATCTTTAAAACCCAATTCTCTTATATGATCAAACACCTTTACTTATCTCTTGCTAAAATATTTCAGTGCAATTTATTCTCTACAATAACAACACACAGCAGCAAATAAATCATTCTTTTCTTCTCTCCCTTGTGTCAGAGTGCAAGTCAAGCACCCACAAATGCAGTTCATCCATTTTCATCTGATGTTTTCCTCCATCTAAACATTTGTAAGTGAAGCTTGGATATAGAACCATTTTTGCCCAAGCAACAGGACAAAAGACAACAAAAATATGCAATTGATCTACTGCTGGATTTTTGCAGCCCCAACTCAGGAAGGCAAGGCAAAAGCACTGAGAAGAGTCCAGAAGATTTTAGTGAACCTTAACAAGAATGGCAGTGACTGACATCTGCCAAGCATTTATTCTACTCTTCAAGAAAAGATTAACCAGGGCAAGAGCAAATAAATCTGCTCATTTTCAATTGATTCAGCCTTAATTAAGAAGAATGAGATAAAGACAAGTGCATCTGATAGCACCCTGTATTATCCTTTCATATGAATTTTGATCTTAATTCAGTTTTGAGTGCTGGAATAACCTATCTGGTCCCTCTGAGGACTCCTCTTGTCATTTGTCAAGTTCAGTGCTTGTCTGACAAAACCCTGCAGAAGATATTGAATAAACAATCTTGAAAATGAGGAACAGATAGAGATTTATGAACATAATCTGCAGAAAAGGAGATCTTTCAGATATGCCATTTGTTAGAGCTCTGCATATAAATTCCATTGAACCTCAAGGAACAATTCTGATTATGTTAAACTGCAGGGAAGCAAGGGGCTTCACTCTTTGTGGTGTATTACTGGAACAAAAAAAGCTCCTCACACACTTACTAGATACTGAAGGATAGCTTGACCCAGCTATGAAGAGACCTCACTTTGATCAGTCATTGATGAGAAAAAAAGCCATGTTGATGTGATTAAAAGGAAAATTCAGTACAGCTATATTTATAATTATATGCCTGGACACATTTTTGGAAAACATGACACTACTGACAAACTGAGAACCAATTTAATAACATTTATCTATAAAATAAATAAGTAAACCACTAAACATGTAGAAAGGAAAAATAGAAAAGAAGTGGGTTACTTGAACATATTAAGGTATCACAAGCAGCTCCTTTGATTCCTTAAGCCCAGTTGCTCAGCTCAGTTTCAAGAAAAATGACACACCCATAGAGTTATCTAACTTCCAGAGTTTGATACAAAATAGTAACTTTTTTTTCTAGCACATCAGTGATATTCATGAATTTAAACAAGGATTAGAAGTTGAGCTGGGATCCAGATTTGCTACTGTACACAGACTTAATTCTTGTTTTCCATAGTGCAGGCATTTGTGCAACAGCAGGCAGGAGCCATGCCAGCTGCGCTGTTTACTCAGAAGGCAGAGAAACCCTGCCTTCCACCCCTTTGTCTCTCAGCCCCTGCCTGTTTGCCTTCATTTCTCTTCCCAGAAATAATGCCAGGTCTTTCAAAATCGAGGGCCAGGGGTGTGGTGGGGAAGAAGGGGTTGAGGAACAGAAAGGTTCCTAAATTTTACTGTACATTGTCAATAAAAAGAGCCCTATTTTCAATTCATTATGTTTGTTATATTTCATAAAACCCCTCAGATTTATAGGAGTAGACTGCACACACATCTATATTTCACTGAGCAAATCATTCCAACAGAGAGACACAAGAGACAGTGCCTTGCATAAAGCTCCTGAGTCAAACATGCAGCATTAACAAAGGGATAGCTTAGATAAAGCCTCACTGGAACATCCTTCACCCCACACAGAGGAACTTCCAGATTATGAAGCATTCTTTAATCATCTTTGGGAGGAAATCAGGTAGTATTGTGCCCTGCTACTATCACAGTGCAAGGATGTGTAGCACCTATAAAAGTATGTGTACCTAAATAGAAAGCCTTTATTATCTAGCAAATAGGTAGTCAACAAATGTCAGCATCTAGTGGCATGACAAAACTTGGATACAATGTAATTTGAGCAAGAATGTAGAGTTTTTCCTAATTTTGGCTGTTGGGTTTGTTTTTGTGTGTGTGAGCGTGTTTGGGGTAGAGATAGCTTCCTTATGCTGTTTTATCTCCTTCCCTGCTGAGGAGGTGAATCTCATCTCCCTCTACACAGCACAAAGACATTTATTCTTAAGATAGTTCTTAAGTGCTCTTTTCCTAATAAAGCTGACCCTTAAAACTTTATTTAGTTGTTTAATTGATTTGCTTATTTGCTTTAAAACTGTAATTTAGAGGTTTGTTCAAAACAGAATGGATTTAATGCTCATAGAGGTGAGCTGGTTTGGACAAGATTAACCTAGCAGTAGATGAGAAATACAATGTAGACCACAAACAGAAGTTTCCAGAACTCTATCCCTGTTTCCACAGTTCAAAACTGCTCAATATCTTCCTTGCAAAGGGATGCAATATCTGCCACTAAAGCCACAGTGAAGGTCTATTGACACTGCCATGATGAGTACCCTGGAAAAAGCTGGATTTTAGCTCCCTAGACTCTGCCCAAACCTTTGGTCTACAGAGCAAACAAGGACAATTCAATGCCTGGGCTGAATGCCAAAACACTCCTGCAGCTTCAGTTCATCCCTTACCCCCACATGACCTAGAGAGGTCATTTGAATTATTCCATAGACCCCATATGAGACACATCAGCTTCACATCAGTCTGAACTCAGGGAGCTCTTTCCCACAGTGACCAATGGGACTCTACAGGACTTGGCCTGAACTTCCCACATTTTTCCTTGTTAATATGCAGGAAAATATACAGGCCTGCCAAAGGTGTTAAATGAAGTCTCCACACTGGAATAAACCCATAGAAGACCCCCTGCATGCCATGCCATGATGGTTTGCATTACTACCTAACAACATTGTGTTATGTGCTGTTTTCATCTCAATGAAAAATGGGTATACAGAGATTTCTTTTTTTGTAGCATGCCTTTAAAGAACAATGGATATAGCTAAAAATGAGTCTGAAACTGTGCATAGCTATACATTAAAGTCATTAAATCCTGTTCGGAGAGAGAGCTGAAAGTCCTGTTTCTGCCAGCTTGTCTTCTGTCATTTCTGATTACTGATGCAATATGTGTCAATGTTCAATAATGACTGCTGAAGTCTTCATGCTTGATGGCTTAGGATGTCATAATCAAAGTACAAGCTTTATTAATCCTCTCATCAATAGAAGCCACAGGGTGTCTGTCACATTTCATTTGTGTGTGCCAAGAGTAAATAAACTGCAGCAAATGAAAGTGTTTATAAATATGGACAGATGTCAAGTGCATTACACAGTTACTCATGCTGCTGTTTCCTATTATAAATTTCCAGGCTTTACACAATGCTGATAGAGCCATACTTGAAGATATCTCTGTTTACATGGGTATCTTGCACCAATTCTGAATAGAATGAAAAGAAAAACTATTAAACTAATGGCCAAGTGGGAAGAATTTAATATCTCAGTCTGTCTCACAATTTTTATTCTGATAGCAACTGCTACTAGGGCAAACTACAACATCTGAGAATCTGATTTGCAATGAAAGGGCAGTGTACAATGTGTTAACAAACACTGTACTTTCTGGATTTTAGGCGTTCAGGTGAGAGATGGAAGATACTCAGCTCAGAAGTGCACCCTGCAAGCTCATGCAAGTATTCCACTTGGCAAGCTGTAGTTACCCCTGCTTTAACAGGACTGAGGGGAGTTCACTGAGATACAGAGCACATTATGCTGCAAGACAAATTATGACTAGCTCACTTTACACATGGAAACTGCCAAGCAAGAGGAGATAATGTTACTTGCTCATATCCCTGTGTTTTGTTCCTGGCTCAGTTTCTTGATTTGGAACATAATGGACTTGCAAAAGTTTGTAGAAATCACCAGGGTCTTCACAATAACAAATGATTTAGTGATAAAAACAGTAATCAAAATTGACTGTAATTGAATATTTTAACGTGATGCATGCAAGAAAAAGATAGCTGCAATTTATGCCTGAACACAATGATGCCTGAACATTAACATTCAAAAATGGGACTCAGGAGTTAAAATACACAGTCCTACTGGGGAAAAAAAAGTGATCTCAGTAACGTTCAGAGAGCAAACCAAACACTATTCACTGACACTGCTCACAGAGAAGCAGAGCCAGATGAGATGCTCTAATGTCATCATGCAAACCCATGGAGCTCAGGTTAGAGTTTAGTAAAGGAACCAGGAGAGAGTGAAAAGGCACCTTGCAACCCAAGGAGGGAGGCAGTTCTGGGTCTGACAGAAGCTCTGCACCTGTGGCAGGGAATAAACCCCACCACAAAGCAGCCCTAGAGGATCGTGGTTCTTGGGTCTGCCCAAGATCCCTGTTAGTGACCAAGTGCTAAGAGTTCCTGGGAGAGCAAGGCAGGCTGCAACAGAAATGGATTTGGGGGATCAGGTCACATGCCCCTGGACATGGCTGTATTTCTCTTCTGCTGAGACCACAGGTATTCTTAGCCAAAAAAAGGAGAACAGTCACTGACAGCAACACCCCACTGATATACCCACAGGGACATTAAAATGGAAGCAAATGAAAAACAAAAAAACCAAAACAACCAACAAAAACCCCTAAAAAACAAACAGGAAAAACCCACCAAAAATCCTACTTTAAAAGAATAAATCTATGAAAAAATACCTAAGTGAATTCACTTTCTATTAAACTTGTGAATGCAACATCAAATCATGGCTCAAGTTCCAGTCCTGCTCAGAGGCGCTACAACACTGTTTTGTTGATCCACTCGGTGTTCCTGCTCAGTGTCTCCAGTGAAGCCTGAGGTGTTGCCAGGTGCAGGCCCTGGAATTCCTGCAAGCTCAGTATGGAGATTTGCAAAGCCTCCTAACAGATGCTGCTCAGGTGTGCCCTGTCTGAGCTTCATTTGGTGCAGCTGTAACAGCAGTTTTTCCAGTTGAGAGTTTATCACCAATTTTGCTCACACCTATCTTTCTATACATATTATATCATAGATAATGCATGTTTCCCTTGGTCTCTAAACTAAATTTTGAGTGCAACATTTTACATGCAGTCAATAGTTTAGGGAATCATAAACAAATGGCAGCACAGATATGCTCTGTTCACAATTCTGATTATCTGCTCAAAGCAACAGTTGTAAACACCCCTCATGGTATCTCATATTTCAGAACCATTTATGTCCCAATTATCCTCAGCAGCACCTAATTAACGCCTGCTGTTCTCTACTAGAAGTCAACAGTTATTTCTAAATTTATATCCCTTTTATAGCCCGACACCTGAAAGTTAGGAAAATAAAAACACATTTTACTGGAATGAACTCAAAATTACCAGTTAATTCAGGAAATTTTACACGATACATGAACTTCTTATATCATCATTCAGAGAAATCAGACTTTGATAATATACCAAGAGATAGCTCCTTCTATAAACATACTGAAGGAAAGCTTCCAAAGTACTGTATGAAGTTTTGTTTACTAAAAGGCATTCTGTGGGCATAAATAATTAAGTCAAATACAAAGATGGTTGCTTGTTAAGAATGAAGAAAACCACAATTAACATATTTTTAACCATAGAGCAATGACACAGAAAAAATTAGGGAAAACTAATGAAAACATATGCAGTCAAGCTTTCATTTTAACAGTTTCTCTAGCACGCCTTTCCTGCAGTCACACACGTTCTGTGCATGTGAGACATTGCAACCTGTATTTTTTTGTCTTTAGGGGAAATGGGAAAAAACCCAACAAAACAGCAACCAAACCAAAACACTAAAACTCACTGAAGATTGCTTTCTTTTTGAGAAGAAGAAAAAAACACAGTAAAAAAGTTGATTTATGATGAAGTCAGCTTTTCATTGACCCCTGATTTAACAAGAGCTGATGTGCAAGTCACAAAGTCAGTTCTTTTGTAGATCTTTGTAGCCACTTTAAATTTAGAGGCTCTTTTGGTATCCTGTTTATCCAGCACATTACACAGCAGATTTGTTTCCCTGCCTTCCAGCCATACTGTTGTAGTTAATAAAAGTTTAAATCAGACATGTCTGTAATTTCAAAGGCAAGCTACATTTCAGGACACAGTCTTTTCAGATTAACTGATACAATGGCAATTTTTTTCCTAATAAATCTGAAACCCATTTTCAATTTTACATCCTGTACCTGATCAGTTACATGACCCCACAAGAATATTTTTTCTATCTTACTTAATCATTTGTCTGCAAGGAAAACAATATTCCCTTATCTCTTAGAATAAAGGGTTCATAGAAAATTAACAGTGATGAAGCTTTCAAATGGCTTATCTAGGTTGTAAGGTCAGGCTAGATTTCTTGCCTCCAACCAGAAACTAGCAGGCCTGTTGTGGGCATTGACTGACACAGACTCTGCTATGCCAGCAAGGCAAAACCAGTTTACTGCACCAGATTACCAGTATTTATAGGTCACTATGTTCATGCAAGATTTTACACTCCAACCCCTTTGTCCTGGTGCCTTTTAGAAACACAGCCTTCTGATTATTCTCCTTACACCAGTAATGTCCTTGTTACCCCTTTCCACCAAAGTCCTTTTAGCTCTCCCCTCATCAGAGGGTCAGAGTGACCAGACACGGTGTCCTCACTTCTGTTCATCCTCAGCTGATTTCTCCCAGGGCCAAAAGCTCTGCAGTGCCACACAGCTCAGCTCCTGTGGCTGTCTGCTCTGCAACAGCCTGGCTACACAATTCCACTGAACTGGAAAAAACCAGTCATAGAAATTAATTACTGCAGTATTAATTAGCTAGGATATCTCACTGGGTCAATTCATACTGCAGTATTAATTAGCTAGCACATCTCACTGGATGAAATCAATTACAATTGTACAAACATATTCTCATTTTTCATACAGACATTTCTGAATGTTGTGGTTTTTATGAACAGATTCAGGGATCACTCTATCACATGCTGCACCCCTGTGCCAGGTGTGTCCATTGATTTCTGTGGGATCTTCAGTGTGTAAAGTGATAGGACTGATGAAAATATATGAAGTGCACAGTTACCATGCTATTATTTATCTATAATTTCAGTCTAAACTAATTTATAAATGATAGCAGCATTAGGAGCAAGGACTCTTACCTACATCATATCCTACTGGAGAATGCAGTTTGCTCTGTAAAACTAACAAGTGTGGATCAGAAATGTTCATTTGCAGACCAAATAGAGGACATGGAGGCTGTTCTTAATTTTTATTCCTGTACAAACAGGCAGGAATTATGTATCTTTTCCACCAGTTAGAAATCTACCAGCCAGTAGATTTGAGCCAACACATTCCATCAGGAAAATACAGTGTTAGATCCAGACAACTGCATTTTCCATCCCTGTCTAACAACAGTGGAACAAGGGCAGTGCAGGCCCCTGTCCCAGTGCATCCATAAAACAAGAATTTAACCCCTCAGAGAGGAGGTAAAACTCCAAAGAGTAATTGTGTCAGTGGCACACATAAGCACCAAAACAACATCTGCAGTCCCACTGCACTTTCTCCAAGCTGCTTGTGGAATTTAGTGAAATGGACATATTTGTGTAAGAGCTATAATTACATCATTTCTTTTCCCCTGATGGAAAACAAGGGAATACTACAGAGCTCTCCATATCAATAATCCCATGGCATTTTACATGTATGCATTTCAAAGGAATGACTCCTCTAATTTAGAAGTCTAGATGAGTAAATGCTTAATTCAGTTTAGAGGATTCTTAAATAGTAATATTTAATTTAGTCCAATGGGAATATTTTTAGAAACTTCAAAGGAAACAGAAAAGGAGCTCCTAAGCAGATAGGAGAATGGGAGGTGACAGAATAAATATAGCTGTTGTTCTGAAAGAAAAGGACAATTATATTAATATACTTTTATATTTATTATTTTTAGTTTATTTCCAGTTATAGATCAGGTTGTGTTGTAATGCTATCTTTAGATGAATCAATATTTACTAAAATAAATCTACACATATTCTATTGCCCCCATCACTTTTCCCTATAAACTGTATCTGTATAAATTATAGAAAGCAAGCTACTGAATGACTATTTCTTGGCAAGCACTTCTAAAATCGTACACATATACTGATACTGGGGGGAGGTTCCTCTTGCTTTTGTATCTTCTGCATTTACCCAGCTCAGTGCTATTCATTCTGATCTAATAAATGAAATCTGGAATAATGAGGCAGTCTGTTAATTTGTATTTAATATGCTGAGAAAACTGTAAAATTGTCATGGACATCTCTTCCCAGAATAATGCTGGACCTTTATCCAGTACAGCACAGAGAGGCAGCCCTCACAGGAAGGGTGATGGAGGAATGTAACTGGAACAGGGGGTTTGAGGGAACCTGGGTCCCAGCCAGGGGTAACAGCGAGAAATCCAAGCTGGGAGAAGGTGGGGCTAAGATCTCTCACTGGCCTGCACACTGGTAGTTCCCCCTGGTTAAATCATTCAGACATTCCTTACAGAGGATAATTCCCTTGGCATCGCCCAAGGAGTGCAGCCATTTCTCCCATTTGAACCCAAAGCAGCCAGCACCCAGGTGACTGCTGTTCCAGTCATCTCTGCTGTCACACCCACATCCCTGGAGAAATATTATTTCTGCAGTCTAAATCAATTTTAAAAGAAACTTTTGAAAGAATTTATTTTCAGGCAAGAATTTTGAACAAAGAATTAACCCCCTAACAGAAGTTAATTTGCCATTTTAATTTTTTCTTTTTGAAATTAATTAATTTAATATGTTCTATTGTTTTTGTGTTTCTGTCGTGTTGTTTTGGCCACCTGATATAGCTCCCAAAAATCAGATGCTTAATATTTGATAGCATATAATATCTGTAGTAGTATTTATTAATTCAAGTGTGGTAGATATTATGGGTTCTAACTCTGTCTTCTCACAACGCTCAGTGTATGTAAAAAACCCCAAAACACAACAAACAAGATCCCTTGACTTATGAAAAGTGCCTAACTTTATGCACATGAATATATATGGACACATTTCATTCTGAAGCTGATTATATTAGAAAACTGCCATTTCAATTTTTTTTCTCCTAGCTAGGTTTTGCAACATAAAAATCTTGTGGGATTTATTCCTTTCTTTAAGGAGATCTTAAGTCAGAAATTATACTATATCCATGTTCCTAAGAGACCTCCTGGGAGTTCCTTTCTAAATTCAGCATAACTGGTTGCCAGCAAATGCCTTTCAAAGATCAAAGACAGACACCCTGAGCCCACACTACACCAAGCAGATATTTACTCCTGGCACCAATTGCAGCAATGAAATTTAGCACATATCAAAAAAATCACTGCTTTTACATGATGATGCTAATTTTTTTCCTCCATCTTGAATGTAATCTGCACAAGAGAACAGTATCTAAATGTGCTTTGGAATCTTTACACTGTTTAGGAAACATGGTATTTTTACTGAGAACCAAGTTCATGTGCAATGATGAAAATCACTGTATTTTTATCAGTAATTATCTCATATATATGTATGAGGTCTGACATTTATTTACAGTTAAGAATATCAGTTAAATAAAGCAAGGCAGAAGGAAATTTAAGAAGCAAACACTGAAGCTTTTATACCTTGTTGGAATATAAATTTCTATCAGATGAGCCCACATTTATCATTACTTTCCCTAAGGCTTCTGATATGCTCCTTACTGGCAAAGAATTATATTTAGCAGAATTTTCTCAGCAAATATTCTTCAAATCATAAACTAGAACACATTTCTAAAACTTTGCAACCATTTTGTCTCATTGAAAAATGTGCTAAAGAGTTACATATGTCAAAATGAGACCAAATATTTACCTAACAACTGGTTTTATACTTAATTCCAGTTTACTGAGGCTATCCTGGTTCTTCACAGTTCTGAACCTTAGGCAGCATTAACACCAGTAGGAAAGAACCAAAGCATTTCACCTAAAAGTAGTTTATTCTAGGAACGTGCTTTGTTTTGCTAAATTGCTTGTTCAGATGTGGTAGCAAATGATTTTCATTTAACAGCTCTTGATGTTAAAGAGAAGACTAAAAGCTCCCTAAAACATTCATTTGTTAATGGCAAGTCATGGTTCTGTCAATGCACCCAAGTTCCTGTGAGTTAGAGGACAGGAAACCCCTCTTGGAGAACTTCATTGGTTTCGTTTTGGTTTTTTCTCTTAATCTGTAGATATGATAATTTATTTAGTATTGCAACTATTTTAAAGATTAAAACAAGCTTTTAAAACCCCACTTCTCTTTTCAGCAGTGAGTGGCAATTAACCAAGCACAGTAGTCAAAAGCAAATCAATTAAGACAACATAAGATCAGCAGTGAGAAAAGCAATGCTTGTATACAGTTAGAACAACTCATGAGCACAGATTAAATAAGGAGAAACATGGTGAGCAAACACTGGATTTTGCTTCTGTGTTTTCTTGAAAAAGATCATAACCTGCAACCCCCCTGATTCACTCAGGAACATCTGATCTTCACCGAGTCCCATATGACCCTAAATCAAAATATTATGGAAACACTTCTATTTTTCCTGACAGAATTTACATTGAAATGACTGTAAAATAGAGATAAATCCAGTCGCATGCAACAAAAAATTAAATTTTTATAATGCTACTTGTCTACTGCTCCTTTTATGCTATCCATGTCAAGAATGTAAACTGATATTGTTATTAAAAATGCAGTTTAAATGGAAAATATATTTATCATAAATAGCCTGCATAGCAAAGTTTAGCAAGTGTCACCTTCTCTGTGAGAGTAAGGAAGGAAAAACTGTTGGAGGTAGAGTTGTTAGGGGGAATTTTGTCACACCCTGTACTATACTGCAGCCTTGGATATCCTATTTGTCTAAAATCCAAGAATATTAGGACAGAACAGCACCAGATCCCTGTTAAGTTACACCAGAATGAAACAGAATATATGGGATTTACATCTGGAGTTGTGGAGACACAGCTTTCATCCTATTTCAGAAAGGGGAGAACAAGCATGTATCTGTCTAGGAAAAAGACATTATATAACAGCAATATCTATCTATATAGTCATAGACATATAGACAGTCTGCTACTGTCTGGACTTCTTTCAACACAGAAAGCAGCCACAAGCAAAGGTGATATTCCAAACAAGCCCAACAAAGCAAAACAACTGAATCCAAAGTATTGGACATGACAAAATTCCACACAGATCTATTCCTAACAAACTTATAGGGAAAGAAGTGGATCCAAGAGGAAGTTGTTGTTTCACTGAGGTGCTGAGCTTACTCACAGGCAGTACAGGTCATATTCCCAAGTCCCTGCACAACTGTTAAAAGCAGTATTCTTCAATACTAATATTTAAAAACAGGACAGCTGCTGAAGCCTAGGAACAACTGCAAAGAATAGGTAGCAAGATTGCCCCATGTTTAACTGAGAGTAATTAAAGATGATTTGCAAAAATATTTTTTCTGGAAAGAAAGGTGACATGTACCATTTTCACTCGGACCAGTAGCAGAGGCCAGCTGAATGCACAGTTCTGCTCAGAAGGGCTCATTTCCTTAAGCCAACCAAAGTGTCTTTAACCAATCCAGGAAAACTACCTCTAGGCTGGACTACATGGATGTGAACAAACAGAACTATAAGCACCTTGTAGAATATCTGAACAGATAAAACACTTTAAGCAACCAACTACATCTGGTTTGCTCTCAAATTCAAGTTATATTTTCTGTAATGGACAATCAGAAGTCATATACTCTAGCAGCCACTTCTCTTTATAATTTGGGAATTTCAGTCCACTACTAACTAAAAAGATTCAAAAATAATTATTCTGTTTCTATTATTTGTTGCTCAATTTCTGACCTGTTTTTTTTCTTTACACATTCACAGAATATTTCCTAGACTATCCTGAAACCAGTCTTCTAATATATAAACTTTTAATATTTTAATATAGTAACCCAAATTCTGAAAATCTTCATCTGTTATTATTCTGCTTGGTTTTGAAGTTAGAGAACTCAAACATATTTATTATAGCTGATTTTGATAATGTATTTATTTTTAAAAATGTTGTATGCTCTTCCACATAATAAAGATATCTCAAACATCTCAGATGGTGATATATGTTCCACAGCATCCCAAAAGCAGCTCCAGAAACAAAGCTGTGAGATATTTCACAGTGTTGGCCAGTGAGGTATTCCAGGCTGGCAGTGAGTTTACTGATTTAGATTATGACTTAGTGCTGGTAATAATTGTTCTGCAAGATTTGTTCATCTTTGCTTGGGTAAAGCACAAGCCTGGTCTGAGGAAATTTAGAGCAGGTCGGAAGGAGCTTTTGGTGCTTAAAGCATCAACATTTCTAAACTGAGCAAAATGGCAAAGATTGAGAAACGTGGCATCAATACATGCCATGCTTCTCACCCTTAGAACAGCAGTTACTGCTTCACACCACCACAGAGATTAAAAATGGTCAGTCACATTCATTTTGAGGTCAGTAAGACTTCAATTATTGAGTATTATTCTGCATTAAGACCTCAATGTTATTCTACCTTGCAAAGGCAGGAGAAGTTTGTTCATGTTCATCAAGAAAAGGCAATACCGTGAGATTACAGCTGTGGATATGAGTGCAAAGGTTATTCCCAACAAAAGCTCATCTAAAAATCAAATAGCGAATCCTATTTTTATCTCTGCCATGGTTAATAATTTCTTCTAGAATATGAACTGACCTTGGAATCCTGAGGCTGCTGACATGGACACCCCCTGAAAAATAAAACAGTATTTAGATGTGTTAGTGGTTATATAAAAATTCATCCATATATTGCAAAGAGTAGCTCAGCTATTATGTAGACAAAGCATTTGAATAACAGCTTCAGTACATTCTAGAATTACATCTGACTTGAAAGCACTTACTTATCTGAAAATTATTCCCTGTGCCATCAAGGGAGAACTTAAATACACCCCTAGAAAAAATTGAAACAGTTCTACTACATATTTGTACTTTCCTCTTGCAATTTCATTTTATAATCAATAAATTCAGCCTTTTTCTTTGACAGTAAAGCATGATTAATTTGCAATAATTTTCTTATTCAGTCTGATGAAGCATAAAGCTCTAAAAAAACAAATCCAGAGGAACATATTTTAAACTAATGGCAGATTTATAACATTAAAATACACTGCATTTAGAGATATCTAAAATACAATCCCCACTTGTGCATAGCTTTTTGATAAATGGACACAAACTCTATGGAAACTTTCTTCACTAAAACACTTTTTTTTTTCATTGAAAAGGATGACCATTTGGAAGAATAAGTTCTGTCTTTAATTTTAGTTCTGCATGTTAATCATATTTCTGCCAAGTTTCCCTGAAATTTTCAGCAATGTAAGTTTTTCTTTATCTCTTACTCTAAATTAATCAATTAATTGCATACTTGTTGTACTATTTAAACAAGCCTGCATAAGCAAGGTATTCCTGTATCTACCCTTGTTGCAGATAAAAGTGAACAGAAAATAGAAATCAATAAATAGGTTTCTGACTAGAAAATGTCTGATGCCATTTCTTTTTCAACAAATTTATTACCTACTATGCTATGAAATCCAAGCAGTTACCAAAATTATACTGGAAAAATGTTATTTTTAGAACTCTGCTGAGTTGTGTTATCAAAAACAGCTTTGTCTTGGCCAAATGTCACAGAAGGACACTTGGCCCAATGAGACAGTGAAGGTGCATAAAAGATTCCTGCACTCTGACACAGTGCCAGTGTTCTAACCCAGTGAAAAAACATATCTGATTTAAAAGTTCTGACATCAAGGCACCTGTAGTCAAAATTATTTTGGATTAATATATAAACAAAAAGTCAGTTCGATTCCACACCATTTCTAATGAGATTTAGCATTAATAGTTTGAGTTACTTATGCAGGCTTCAATAAGTGTTTTGAGAGCAAGACAGATCTGCCCTCTTACTGCACAGCACTGCAGGAGCACAGACATAGGTTGTTTGTCCACAGGCACAGTAAAACATCAGCAGATTTCTAATTTCTTATTTATTAGATTTCTAATTTCTTAGTTGTCTGATATGTTCAAACTTTCAAAAGAAATGGATAATCTATCAGTGAAATTGTATTACATAACACCAATGCCAGTCAGGTACAGGTTACCTCCTCACCAGATGCACATTTACAACCTTACTGTTGCAGCACCTCTAATAAAGTTTAGGGCAAAAGAAAAATATTCTTGTCCAGTTACATAAATCAATTAGGATTCTCTAAGTCTTTTTCAAGTATGAATAGATCACTTGAAAAAGCACAAACTGATAGAATCTCTCTAAAATCAGTTCTTAAGGAATACTACTAAATCTTAAAAGTCAATGGCCAGTGCAATAATGCATTAAGAACTAGGTATTTAGAAGTTTTAGGCATCTTGCATATTAATGTCTACAAATAAACACATAGGCCTGGAAACTCTTACATTAAATTCAGAGTGCCATAGTATCATTGATATCTGAGACAGTCCTGATTCACAAGCATGCAAGTGAGAGGAGAGGCAAATCCAGAAAAACATCATCAAGACAGATTAGGAAAAATAGCCAAAAGGCAGACTTTTTTTCTCTTCAGTGTCAGACAACATAATTTTGATCTACTGGGGTTTTTTTGGTTTTTTGTGTTTTTTGTTTTTTTTTTTTTTTTTTTAAAGACAAATGAATCCAGTGGGATTTGTTGAGGAAAAAAACTGCCATTTCAAAGTAGTAAACATCAGTGTCTCAGTGTAAAAAGGAATCTCTGTAGCTGTAATGTGCAATAGAAAAGGTTGGCCTTTCAGGACACTTTGTATTCCTGACATGCAGATAGACATTAACGTACCAGCTCAGTGCAATAGTAAAAACATCTTTTCCAATTCCTAATCCAGCCTCCCAGAAATGAGTGTGTGACACTAAACCCCTTTAAACAGTTTAGGCTCTCAAGTGGGATTTGTATTTTATATGTACTTGTCATTGTAATGGAAAACACACTGTCCTAATGCCAGGTTCTTAAAGCAAAGAGGGTCCTTTACAACAAATAGTAATTCCAGGATTTACAAAGCAATGGCACAGAGGTTTCTCTTAAGGATGGATTTTAGCTAATCATGTAAAAAGCATTCTATGCATCCTTTTCTAATGCAAAATAAGGATGAGACTGAGGGTGCCTGGGCTAGGGCTCTGAGCACCCCTGTCCACTGGAAGCTGTCCCTGCCCATGAAGGGAGGTTGGAATTAAATTATCTTTGAGGTCCCCTCCAACTGAAACCATTCAATGAAATTTCTCTGAAATGCAATGTAGTTATAAAAGCTGTGGTTGATTATGGAAATAGGCATAATTATGCAATGGAGCTGTGAGATTATCTGTGGAATTACAGTCACAAACCATCCAAGTTCATGAACTCTGTGTACATATCTGCAAAGCTGAAAACATCACTGGAACTTGAGCAGAAAGCTGGTCACTGCTTCCCTTTAGTCTGTCTTGAACTTCAGCTCCTAAGGGTGTCTGTCATAAGGCTGATAATCCCTGCTCGCTGACTTAAAGTAGTTTCACTGAACATGTAGGTATTCCAGAATGTAAGAACTGGGATTGAGGCCCCATTGTCAGGTCAGTCTGGCAATAAAGTCACCTGTAAAATGTATGTGAGAGTTGATGGAGGCTCTTCAGTGAGGAAACCCTTCCAAGCCTTCTTCAACAGCTCAAACACATGGGAATCTACATACACAAAAACTTTAAGGGGTAAAGCCTGTCTCCATGAATCCCAGGAAATTACTGTATAATCTCATAAAGGGGGAAAGAGCATTGTGGGAGGTAAGGAAGTCTCTATTCAGAACATTCATTGGCATGTAACTTCTTCTATTCTAATCCTTAAAATCAATGGTGAGGTTTAAAGGCTCTACACAATAATTTTGTGTCTTTTCAGCCTATTTGTACATTGTAACAAAAGTAATCAACATTAATGGGGATTACATAGCTAAACTGATGTAATAATCCCTGCCCTTTAAAAGAAGTAATCCTTTTGTTTCATATCCACTCTCCTCTCTCCCTCTCTTACCACCTTTATTTCGTTCTTGGAGTTTGCTTTCTGCCATTCAAATGTTCTCATTTGGCTCAGCAGACAAAGGAAGTGGAAGGAGTACGTGGTGAAGACTGAAGAAAGACTTTAAGGGAGTTGAAACTCTCTTCAGGGACTCTCTAACCCCTATCCTGTTAAAAACAGCTCTACCTCAACAACAGAGGGTTTCCTTTGAGCTGACAAACCAGATATACGAGTTCAGTGAAAACACCCTCCTGAAGTGACTACACGGCCTCCAATACTCCAAACCCCTTATTTAGAGGTACCTAAGGTGTGCTGAAGGGATGGGACTGTTAGATCTTGTTCTGTGTGCTCATTCTGCTGCAGGCAAGTAGTGCAGAAGGATTCTCAGCCTCAGCAAGGCTCTGTGAGAGGTTTCAGTACACATTTATCTGACAGAGCACAGAACAAACAATTGGACTAAAATACAGCTCTTAGAACAGGTTGCTCTACAGACAAGCTTGTCTCTGAATCAAACCCAGATGTTTTCCCTGTGTGTAAAATGGCGGTGTATGTACTCAGTATAAAAGCTCAAAATATTTGCCACACAAATAATAGCTGGAGATGTGTTAGACAGGATGCTTGACCAGATCCAATCAGAAACCAAGAGAAGACCACAAGGACCTAACCATCAGAACTAACACAGACTTCTTAGGTTTTAAAATACATATTAAAAGCATGTATTTTAGCAGTACTTTAGCAGTTCATTGGAGCAAGACTAGCAGCCATAAGTTACCGTTTCATGTAAGATTAAATAACATCCTTCTATTAAAGAGGAAACTCCGTCTGTGTGGGATTCACATTCTCTGAATCTGAGAGAAGCAGAGAAGAGAATGATGAAAACAATTCTTATCTCATTTGCTGTGCCTGTGTTGTGCAAAAGTAGAATGCAATATGGAGATTGTTTACCCAAAGTGATAGTGTTTTGTTTCCTTGGCCCATCAGTGCCGAGCACATGTCCAGACTGTTGGTCAGCAGTCACAAGATTTTGTTCAGTTGAGTTTGTTGATTGTTGTTTGAGATTTTGTCCAGTTGAGTTTGTTGATTGTTGTTTGCTGAATTGCTCGTGCAGTTTCAGTTTAGATGTAGTATAATAGAGTATAGAATAATATTGTACAATAAAGTAATTAATTAGCCTTCTGATATCAAGGAGTCAGATGCATCTTCCCAGATGTTGGGGTCACCTTGCTTTACAATAAATCTGTTTTATTGCAACCACTGTAATGACACAGCCCACCGACAGCAGGGAATTCTTCCCTGGTCAGTGCAAACCCAGGAGGATTTCACGTCCTCCCTGCAGAGGTGCAGAAGGGGCAGTGACAGCGCTCATCTGCCCTGGCTGCTGAGCACAGCCAGGGGCTCAGGGCTTTGGCAGCAGTGTGGGTGCAGCAGGGCCATGGCTGCTGTGCTCTGGGATGCGCTGAAAGAGCAGCAGGATGGCAGCGAGGGGGTTAAAGCTGGCTGTGACACCCAGAGCCCCCGGGCCCATTAACACCAGGTACCACAGAGCCAGCCCTGCAAGGCACTGCCTGCCTTTCCCCTCGCAGCCAAATCAATTTCAACCCTTTGTGCTGGACACAGACCAATTACTAATCTTCTTTCTCTTCTTTCCTGCTGCTTAACAGGGCTACAAATAATGGTTTAAAATTACTCTCTGAGACCTACCCACATGACTTTCCGAGCAGAAACCAAAGTAACTTAAATGATCAAAAATCATTTTTATTTCAAGGTGAAATGTCTTTGAAATACAAAGAAAAGAAAAATCCTAGCTAAAACTAATCCAGAAATACCACTGTTTTGTGGTCACTGCAAAGATCCTATCTGGATTTGCAATCATGTAAAAGAATCCATTAGGAGTCAAAATAAATTCAAAAACAGGAAAGGAAACTTCTCAGTACGGATTCAGGCATTTTTTGCACAACACTTTGCACAACACTTACCATCACTCTGGCACTGCCGAACAACTATAAATCTTTTTATCTAACCTGTTAAGTGGATTTTGGACCTGCTCTGTGCTGCTAGGGAATCAAAACTGCTGGAGGACAATGACAACTCTGCTTGTGTGAAGACTGGGACTGATTAGGGTCTTTATTAGGCAGCTCTTCCTGACACTGTTATGTGAAAAACACCCCCCAAACCCCAGAAATCTACATAAAACTAACAGTGCAGACCTAACAAATGGATTAGAAGAGAAGCATGAAGTTTGCTCTTTAGGCTTGCTTCTCCCTCCAAAGTTTATTTGAATGCTGGTCCTGTCACAGATGTGCTCTGCACTTATTGCATACAACACTTGGTAATGAAACAAAGTTTAGTCAAACATTTAAATATTTTCTCAACTTCAGGAGAAGGGGTCACTCATAAACCTCTTATGTACCACATTGAAGTGAAATTTAAGCTTAGATATACACCACACTTATAAACCTTCCAGCCTTGTCCAGTATCAGATTGAAAGGAAGGGAAATTTCCTCTGGTTATATCAAATACAATAAGAAAAACCCAAAAACCCCCAAACACACACACAAAAAATAACGTGGAGTCCTCAAATCAATTATCTTTCTACGCACTCCTGTTATATGTCACTATTTCATCCACACATAAAATACCTTTATTGCTACCTGCTGATAGAATCTGTGACACAGAAATCTGTGCTAAAAGAGTTTTGATTTTGATAATACATACAGTTAAAAAAATATTACATATATCTTGTGTGTATCTTATCTCTTTGAAAAACAGTGATTTTTTTTTTCCTTTTTAATGGAGGTTTTCATTACTTGCCAAGTGCTTTTGGTCAGCTGCTTACTGAAATCCATCTCTAATACAATTTTACGTATTGTGAAACAAGGACAATATTTTTTCATCTGTGCTGTTTTATTGGACTGGGAAAAATAATCAATAGTCCCTTATTACATGAAGACATAATGCCTTGGATTGAAACAGTGGCAGAGGTTAATGAATGTGAAATGAGTTCACCCAAGGGTGCCTAAGAACAGGGAAGAATGTGAAATACCAACAAGTGGCACAGCCTTTACTACAGCTCTGCAGAAGTTTATGTTTGCTATTTCACCTAGAGAACAACATGAAATATGAATCTGGATTCTTACAAAATGTAGGTAACTGAGGCAGGTTCCTAGGGTGGGAGAAAGCCAGGGAAGGTCTAATGCAGAGCACCTTCAGACTCACTGATTACTGATTATCATGTATATAATTACACTTAATTTATTCCAGTATGCATAGTTACATGTGCATGGAAGCTGTTAATTTCCTGTTAGCACAGAAAAATGTCAAAGAAAAGCACAAACTGCTTAGAGTAACACCTTTCATGTCAAGCTGGTAACTGAAGCTACATCAGTAAATTTCTGTCAGGAGACTCTGGTACATCAAATGCTCCTGGAGCATCTTTAGCTTATACAGAATTATGATGGAGTCCACTCCAAATGTGAAACTTGTAGGGGTTATGAACAGCTATTTGTCAGAGAGAATTAAGCACATAAAAGTTTGCATCATTGCAGAAGTTAATGAGGAACTCTAGCTCATGTACATGCTGCAAACCAAAGGAATTCATGCAAATGTACTCAGATCCACCTCACCTGGCCAGCTCTGACAATGAAACTGCAGCACTGTGGGTGGGAGGTTACACTCCGCCAGCCCTGGCTTATCTTTGTGTTTCAGCTCAAGAGTCTAAGAACTCAGCCAGTTTTATACTGTAAACTCTGTACAGGATCATGTAAAAATAGGTTAATGCTGGTTTGCTTCTGCAACACAGCCACTGCATGGCTACAGCTCAGTGAGTCAACAGCATTTACAAAAAAAAGCAGGTGTTAAAAGAGACTTCTAGAATGCACACTGTAATTTCTTCCCTACAACATTTTAGTATCACACTGAGTGACAACCAGCTGGAATCTACACTCATATTTTTCTTCAAAATGATGAAAGGTCAGGCTTGATCACAAGTTCTCTAGAAAAACTGCAAAGTACAAAGACTGATACATCAAATTAAACATTTGAGAAAAGTGGGACTCGCTCATAGAAACAAACGCCTTCCTTTGAGAACCTGGAGACACCACAGCATAATAGGGCAGTTAAAAATCAGTAATTAATTCCTCATTAATTTCCACAACAAACTACAGACAGGTTTGGAAAACAGTAATAAATTTAAAGTGGCTAAGACACAAAGATGAATGAACAGAATCCTAACTTGATTACTTGGAAAGTGAATGAGAGATTCAGTACAGCTGTTTTAGACTAAGAAATACTGTATTTGATTATAGCAAGATATGTGGAAGCACAAGGTGAGGACAAATGCCTTTAGCAGGCTTTTAGTAAGCCCTAGCAGGTCATGTGGTAATTAGTTTTTAATAAAGGTATTTAATTTATGCTTTAAAGTCTAACCAGAACTTAAGATAAAATATGTTTTATGTCAGACAAACTTTTTTGTAAGAAGTAGGAGAGAAATCAAAAGTATGAAAGGTGTCTGGAGAGGAGGAAGAGAAAGAAGCCCAAAAATCTTAATGATTAAATGACAAGTGAGGTCCAAATTAGACTCAATCAGACATCAGGTCTGAAAGATATGGAAATTTTGAGAATTAATGACTCATTGCATGACCAATAATACCAGGAAAATGAGTTCATAGGAGAACAGAATGTAGGGAGTATGACACCACAAGAAAATAATTTCCTACCAGAGAGCATATAGAAACCCAGGAGTGACATATTAAGGGATTTTTGACCTATTCAGAAATCAGGCTTTTGAGACTTTCTCATTAAAGAACAGCTGTTTTGATAGACAGTCAAATAATCCAATTTATTCACCAGCTTCACTGAAATTAATTACTCCACCATTACCCTGAGCAACAAAATTAAAAGGAGAAGAACATCCCAGCCTCTACTAATGGTGCTGTAATATTGGAACTACAACCAAGCATTTTCTTAAAAGGGAGAACTCCTCACTCATTAATTTTCTGTCATGTGCTGCAAGCATTGCAGTTGCAATGTCACATTCTCTGGTTTCTTCTGCCTCCCCGGTGTAAAGTAGTACAGCTCTGACAGTTTCACTGCAATCAGACTTTACTACTCATTACATGCTTTTCACTAAATTACTAGAAAAAATAAAAATAAAAACAAAGCTGGCATGAAATTAGGTTACACACTATGAAATTATTTACAGCAGCCCTCCAAGCCCCACATCAGGGGAAGTCACAGAGTGTGGGACTGCAGAATTTACGCAGCTTGACTGTACTACATCTGGAGGTTGACAGCTGGTTATTATGTACACCTAATTTACCCAAGCGGTAAATACCACAAGTAGAGAAATCTTTTCACCTAGGGCTTGTGGTTCAGTTGGCTTAGTATGTTATGTTTAAAACAAAATACAGAATAAATTATGAGCAACTCTTCCCCACACTTCGTTAGCAGTGCACGATGCTCCACAGCTTAAATACACTAAATGGAGCATCTTTGATCTGATTACAAATTTGGCAATGAACCTCACACCCAAGTGTTTTTGAAAACAATTGCAATAATAATTTTAAATTCCAGCGATTCTTAGGTAAATGACAAAAGGTATTGAAACAATCAGACTACAACTGACAACAAAGGACTACTTACAGTCTACAACAAGCAGGAAAAACTCCCAGCAGACCCATTTTTCTTGAGGGATGATGGTACAACCAACACTAATGAAGGCTTCAAGCACCAGCACGTCATTGTTCTTCAGTGCAGCCTTTTATACCCTTCATGCCAAATGCACTGCACCTGTGTGCCCTCTGCTCCCCCTGTGAGTGGTCAGTGCCCCGGGCACTCATTCCCTCTAATGCCAGTCACCTGTCCTGCACAGCTGCAGCCAATCCCTCTGTGAGTGGTCAGTGCCCCCGGGCACTCATTCCCTCTAATGCCAGTCACCTGTCCTGCACAGCTGCAGCCAATTCCCACTCCCAATTACCACCAATTGAATTTAACTGAATATACTGAAATTAACTGAATATATGCTAATTCAAACCCTAAGAAGAATACTGGAAAGTAGAATAGTAGTAGTAGTAGTAGTACTAGTAGTACTACTACTCGTAATAATAATAATAATAATATTTTGCATACCCATGCTAATTCCCATTCAGGTATCAGTCTGCAGATGCAAACAGTGACTTCAGCTCTACAATGACCTTATGAGGATGTGCCTAAGCATAATTAAATGAAAGTACTTTGACTACAGAAAAAAGCATTTCAGGAGAGAGATTTTCTAGATAATAGCTCTTGATCTCATTGAAAAATGGAAGGCAAATATTCCAAAGAAACTTTTTTGTTCAATTTTGATTTTAATTACAAAACCCCATGCATATATAGAAATGCTGAGGAAGTTTCTCTTCGTTAAGATCCAGGAATAAAAGTCAATATTTCACTTTCTCACAATTCTCAGCGCACAAATCATAGAAAGGCCTGTGTTGGAAGAGCCCTTAAGGATCATCTCATTCCAACAGACCCTTCCTCCATGGACAGGCACACCTTCCACCAGACCAGGCAGCTCATAGCCCCATCCAGCCTGGCCTTGAACACCTCCAGGGATGGGTTATCCACACTTTCTCTGGGCAGCCTGTGCCAGAGCTTCACCAGAATCTGCGTTAAGAACTTTCCAACACCTAATCTAAATTTCTCAGCTTTTGGTTTGAAACCCTTCTGCCTTGGCCTGTCACTGCCTGCCCACAGCAGAAGTCACTTTCCCCTTTAAGTACTGGAAGAAATGAATTGAGGTCTCCCCAGAGCCTTCTTTTCCTCAGCCTGTCTCTACAGGAGAGGAGCTCCAGCCTTGTGAGCATCTTTGTGGCCTCCTCCGGATCTGCTCTAAAATATTCAGACTTTTTTTCCTAAAATGTTTAGTTTTTTTTGGCTTTTGGTTTAGTACTTTTTGGTCTTATCAGGCTTATGCAAGGAACAAGGTATAAAAATCAACTGGTATTATACTTCCTGAAAAAGCCAAGCTGAGCTGTTATCACTGTCTCCTGTGGCCATCCATCTTCACTCTAAAGGAATATGAACCAGAAATTTTACAGATCTTTCTAAAAATTAAAACTGACATCTTAAAATGAAATACTAATATTTTCAAATTCTTCAAACTTATTTTTAGTGAGCCAATTATTTTGAAAACTACTTTGTTCATAGGGAAGAATATATAACAGGTTGGGAGTTTTAAACATCTGGGAAGAAATATAGCAGTAAAAATTGAAAAATCTCCAAGCTTTTGGAACTACTTAGAGAACTCATTCAAAACTCAGCCGCCAACAAAAGCAGGTCATTACTTTGCCAACTTCAACTCACTGACATTGCTAAATCAAGCCATCATTTTTTATTCCATCAAAGAGGTGTGCAAAGAAATACAATAAGAGCCAGACTAAAATTCCACTACCTGCCAACACTCTCTTATGCCATTACATTTCTTGTGAATATATTTCAACTTATCCAAGTGTTCACCCTTGCCCTCAGCTTGTTGCTCTTTCTCAGACATCAGTTATTCAGATTGCATGTATTTATCTTCTTAATGTTACCTCACAAATCATTCTCTGAGATAAAAATTCTTATTTTTCTTCATTCTCATTCTCTCTTCATCCTCTCTCCTTCAGCTCACCTCTTTCAAACAATTGTATTGGTTTTTATTGAATGCAAAATCTTAATAATACATTAAACAAGCTTATTTTGGTGGTGTTGAACAGGAACAAAACTATGCAGCAATAATTGGGTTTGGTTTTTTTAAAATAATGACTGAAGACTGTAGCAGTTTCTGGAGAAGTTCCAAGCAATCCCTCCCATGACTGCAAATATTATCTCCCCACTATTGTACATACCTGTTCCGCTGAGTTTTATTTGCACCCCATATGTTTATATAGCAAGCAGAGAATGGAAAGATGCCTATAAAGCAAATATGGGGCGTTATACTGGCATTGAATAGGATCTTCTTCAGCTTAAGACATAAAATTCTATGACAAAGAATGAAAAAATCCAGGTTATCCTCTAGGAATGGAATTTCTGAAGTTCCTTATAAAGAATCTGATTCTCTACTCACATAAATAAAAGGTTATTAAGATAAAAAAGGTTTAGATCAGATTGAAAGCTGAAAAGCCCTTGATGGGTCAGAACAGTTCAATCAAGACTAAGCACAGACACTGTGTGCACTTGCCACAGGCTTCTATCATGAGCATTGTAAGATATAACTTAGAATGTATAATATGGAATTATTTGCAGTGGATCTGTTAGATATATTATTTATATGCTTCACATAGCTGTAAACATGCTATATATAATTATATACAGCATATTTATAACATAATTGCAATATATTATATATCTAACACATAACACGTGTTAGATACATAAGAAATTATAATATATAATTATAACAAAATATAACAAACTATATCTCTCATGTGACATAGGTTACTACATTACATATGCTATACATTTAACTTGTTAGTGTGTGTTTGTGTGCACCACAAATCTCAGAGCTCCTGCTGTTTACAACACTTGCTGTTATAAAATATTATGACTTTAACACCTTCCACCTCAAAATTAGTGTTCAATTAATTTGTTGGTACTGTTTTGAACCCAAAGGTCTTGATGCAATTTTCTCTTCTTATGTTCCACAAATGATTTTCACTCTCTAAGCTTGGCCTTAAAATCCTCCTTAAGCTGCTGGATGAATTTTGCTGGCCTGTCACCCCTGCAGCACTTTTGCTAAATTGTGCTACACATTAACTCCAGTATAATGTCAAAT
This sequence comes from Passer domesticus, assembly GCF_036417665.1. NCBI lineage: Eukaryota > Metazoa > Chordata > Aves > Passeriformes > Passeridae > Passer > Passer domesticus. The sequence goes on along the minus strand of NC_087480.1, from coordinate 40,047,447 downwards.
ACATTACTCTAAAACAGCTCTTTGACATATAGAATCACCAACCTGGTTAACCAGGTTAACCTTTTATCTCTTTCTTCCCATTTTGCTTTAAGCAGTTTCTTCTCTTAAAAATGCTATAGGAATGGAATTTCCTGGGTGCCATTCTTACATAGAGAAGTTAAATCTAAGTCCATTATGATCTCTAGTACATCTTGAGTCAGATCTAAATAATTGAGTCCTACATCTACTTTTAAAGATTTCCTGACTTATTTCTCTGAAAAGGACTGACTTGAATTCTAGATATGTCAGAAGCAAGAATTCTGTCCTGATATGACATTTATTCAAGACTTATGAAGTTAGTTGAAGCTTCCCATTATTACTGTACTTTGCAGTCTCCTTAATCTTTTGTGTTTCATGTTCTTTCTCCCTTACCATCACGGCATGGAGAGAGTACAGACCTGATGTGATTCTCTCTGGAACTGGATATTACATTTAAATCCACAGAGGCTCTGTGGTACTGCTGAAAGAGTCCCCTTATCTCTCTGATCTGACTCTCTTTTGATATATCATGCCCATCATGAACTGTAAGATCCACTATGAAGGTACAACAAAACATCTATTTTGGAACTATTTGATCAAGCATTTCTATCAAGATGATGATTTTATCACTGTGTTGGTTTCAATGCACTGTGAAATTCAGCCATTCAAGAACAGCCTGTAGGAATGGAGCATTTATACAGAAGTACACATGATGAAGTCTACTCACATGTACCTCTCAAAACTGAAATTTTGTAAAAATGTTCTTTCCTCTTTCCTCCCTTATTTGCTTAGTTCCTGTGTGCTCTACCTTTTTCTTGGAATAAGTAGGATTTAGAACTTAATCCTGAAATTAAAGACCTTCCTGTGCCATGTGCTATTTGCATTAAGTGCCTGCATCCAGAAAATGGTTAAAAAATAACACAACAAAGCATATACTATGTTAGAGACATCTAGGAACATTAAAGAGAAGAAATAAACCTGTTCTGGTCCCTAATTTATCTTTCCTCTTCACTTAGTTATGCAGGTTTTGCCCCCTCTCATCACGTTATAGATTACTCAGCCAACTATTGTAATACAATAATTTATTTCTCCTTGAAAAGAGAACTTACAATCTACAGATATGCATTTCACATTTAAATTTTATAACAATGAAAACTTTAGTTGAAAATGTGAAGTCAGTAGATGAAATAAAGTCAGTGTTAGTACACAGTTCTCATTCACGTGACATGAATAAGAAGCAGTAACACCAAACGTGAGTTTTGTGAATTCTGAAGAAAATTCTGTTGGGTCACAAGTTGCAGACTGATGGTTGAGCTCATAAGTAAATGGCAAAGAATCTGTCACAGTGTAAAGCCAGAATTAGGCTACATCAATAGTTTTTACAATTCACTGATATTAATGACATTAGGATCAGAAAACTAATGGCCATATTGATTGATTAGAAGCTTTGTTTGATTTAAGTGCATTCATAGGCTAAGAACAATCTATTTTTCTACTTATTTCTACTAATCACAAACACTCGAGATGGTTATTTAAACACCTTTATGACTGCCCTGCAGGCCCTCAGTGTTATTTTCCTGACATAATGTGTTTTTCTGACTTTCCCATTATGTTTGTAAAGACAGCAACAAAAAGAATAAAAAGACATAAATTCCAAATAGCAGCTGCCTGTAGTTTGTTTTCCATTACCCAAATTGATTTATAATGCCTGTAAGATGCATTTCACTGTGGAACTCCATATTGTATAAGCACTCAGCAGGCTCATTCCATTCTGGTTATAAAAGCTTGAGCTCCACCTCAGGAACTTTGGAGAGTTCACAACTCCAACTCCCACGGCATTGATCAAAATCATCAGAGACTCAGAGCACTGAGATGAGAGGTGATTTGCACCTCAGAGAACAGAGAGATTTGCCCCCATCGGTTCTGAGCGGCACAGGGACACCAGCAGGGTTTGTTCTGGAACCTGCAAACACTCCAGATCCAAGGAAAGCCACTGCGCTGTGCCAAGAGCAGACCCAGCTGGCTCCTGAATGCTGAACACCAAACACTGAGCTCTGAACGCCGAGCATCTTAATGGAATGCCACTCAAGTCTTCTACTAACAAGAAGAGTAACTTCATTCAAAGTTTCTGCTACACAAGTTTTGTCTTCATATCACAGCTTGTAATAAATGGCCAACGTCCCCAGTTCTAAAAGTGTATGTCACTGCCAAAGCTCTTCTGAAGACAGCTTCCAGAAATCCCCCAAGTGCAGAGCATGGCAATTTGAATGTATCTTTAAAAAAGTATATTACCTCTGCCACTTAGTTTTACAATTATCTCTCTGTTGGCACTCAGTTTTCCTGTGAAATACATTCAAATACCCATTGTTACCTAAGAGGATTCACTTTTTTCTTGCTCTAGCAGCATTTTCAGGAGGAAACAAGTTTTATACAAACATTTCTATAACAGATTAATAAATTGTAAGGTTTCCCTAAGCATTTACATCGGGATAACACTGCAATCATGGTATGAAATTCATCCAACTTCCTCTAATCCTTTATAGAAAACAGAGTTGAAATATATATTCAGAGGAAATAATATACATTTCAGAAATTTAGCAACTCTCTGGTTGATTCTGTAGAACTGTTCTAATTTCCCAATACACAGCGATAAAGTAAAAATCTGTTTGCATTTAGCACAGTGAAATGAAGTGCTTTTCTTCTCTCAGTATTATTCTGGATGGAACGGCAAGTCTATAAAAAAGAGCAGCAATGCCATGTCAGGGTAAGCCATGAGCCCAGTATTCAGTGCTGTTTCATAATGCAGGCTTGAGGATGATTTGTACATCAAGCCAGAGTTTGATCATAGATCCTGCAGACCCATAAATCACACAAATCAATTTACCAAACTGAATCCATGGCAATTTAAAGGAAAATAATAAAAGACAAATAAAATAAAAATAAAATAAAACACAACAAAATAAATTTTAAAAAGAAAATACTATATAATATAATAAAAGCAAATAACCAAAATAGTATCTTGAAATGTTTGCTTTCAGTAATCTGATGGTGCATTGACTGTCATACACACAACATCATTATACACTTTTGGGTCTTTTAGCTCATTCCTTTGACCCTAAATAAGCTTTTTAACACATCCATTTAATGAGAACAACGTTTACCACATACTTTTTTTCAGTCCTATTCCATGATAAGATTTAGTAGGAATAGATAAAACCCTTAAATTAGTGAGACTGCAGGCACCACAGCTTCTCGAGATACAGTAAAGAATAAAATGAGCAGAGTCAGATAAAACCATCTACTATTCTTTTTTTATTACAACAGACTCTTTAGAGAAAATATTCTCTTTCTTTGCCCAAGGCTATATCCAGCCCTGCCTAAGGCAGTTTCTAAACTATTGATAACTATTTTTTAGTCCTAACATTTAGGAATTCATAGGATTCCTAACTTAACACAGAAATGAACCTGCATCCCTAGTTTTCAAACATTTAGTAATTATACTTAAGGTCATTAAACAACTCAGCAATAACTTATTTGTTGATATTCTACATAGTGATCTCAGTTCTGACTCTCATAATTTGCTTATTCTCTGGAATTGAGAGTGAAAGACCCCAGATTATCCAGTCTGTGGGTGAGATACACAAATCTACATATCAGAGAGAGAGAGGGAGGGAGGGAGGGAGGGAGGGAGAGAGGGAGAGAGAGAGAGAGAGAGAGAGAGTGTTATAATATTTTCTCTGTAAAAAAACTGGAAAAAAACATTCACTGCTTAAAGATGAAATTGCCCTTAACCGAGTTAACCAAGATAATACCCTCCAATCTTAATAGTAAAAATGCTAGCTGTGGTTGAACTGCTGGTCAAAAACAGTGAAAAAAAATTAGTGAAAATTCCAAGGTGTGTTACTATGCTGATGAGGAAGAACTAATAATCATAAAGGGCTAAAGAGTCAGGAGTCACGAAGATATGACGTCACACATTTGATTTTGTTAAATCAAGACAGCAAGAAATTGCTTTGATTTGTCTCAAATCATAGTAACTCCAAATTTTTGGAAATAAAGACTGGACGTAATTGTACAACTATTCTCCTTCTGAAATAGTAGATCCTAAAAGTCAGGACTATTTCCAGATCTCGAGACTTGAAGTGGAGCTTCACACTTCTTCTTGGCAGCTGTATGGTGTTCTAACAGTTGTCATCCCCATTATTTTTGGCTTCAGGGATCTTTTTAATTAGGCTCATTAGTAAATAAGGCAAACAGTCCATGAACTCCAGAATCACAAAGTGTTTATAATTGGATTACATAACTTTTATGATTGGATCTTCTCTTTCTAATGCTAATTTCTTTTCCATTTGGGAACTCTCTGGAGCAGCTAATGATTAGCTCTCTGAGCAGCTCAAACTTACTTATTCTTTGATACTATCCACTAAATGCTTTAGGAAAATACTTACTGAGATGGAACAAAACACTGCATTTCAGACTCAGTGTAGTAAAGATCAGGAAAAAAATAACTAAGCAACCAGCCAAGAAACCCAAAAGTAGTACAGTGAGTTCAGTACTAAGTTGATTCTGAATAACCCACACAGAAGAAAGAGGTAACCCTGGGAAACGGTCCTGGCTCGCTGTGATCATCCATTTTCTGAGAGAAAAGCTGTTTGTTCAGGAACTAGGACAACAAATTCTCTTACATAATCTTCATTTTCTTCACCAGTTCTTTCTGTCACCTGCCATGGCAGATCTTTCGTATGCCAGTTAACACAAAAATGCAAAAGGTTTTAGTGCCAGTTCCTCATTGATTGTTGATGCTCTGCTGCCTCTTATGTTCAAGAAAATCAAAGCAGAGTGATAGAACTCTCCTGCAGTTGGTTTGTTTGTAAAAGGCTGAAGTATTATCAGCTGTGCCAGATTCCATGAATGTCCTGGGTTGACTATATGATGCTTTTATCCCCAATCGTCTTGCTCTGTTTATACCGAATAATAAGTTTTACACCTTTAAGACTCTCTTCCAGACAGTGAAGAGGGGAGGGAAGAAGCGCGCAGTTTGTTTTCAGACTGCACTCACTCCTCCACATTCCTGCTCCTGGACTGTGTTGTCTGCGGATGGACAGACAGCCGGACAGAGCTCCTTTTTCCCTTTTTTTCTGCTTTTAGTTAGTTTTAGCTAGCTGAGGCAAAGAAGTTCTCTGCATTGTGATTTTTTTCCTTTTTTCTTGGACCTGTTCAAGCCTGCTCTGGACTGAACACCCAGAAGAGCACCGGCAGCTCCACTTGTGGCCCCCTGGCCGGGCCTGGGCCACGGCGTTTCCAGCACCAGAGAGACTGATCAGAGACTGAGTGAGCCGAGCTGCAACCTGGGGAGGGGACTGTTCTGAGTTTGCTTTCTTTGGAGCAGTGAGAAGTTTTATTGTTAATATTGTTTGGTTTCTATTGTTTAATAAACAGGTTTCTTTCCACTTTTTCTCCAAGGAGATATTTTCTCCCGAACCGGTTAGAGGGGGGAGGGGCAATTGAATCTGCTTTTGTAGAGAAGCCCCTTTGGGGGTTATCTCCCAAACTTGCCCTAAACCAAGACAATGGCCAGGAATACATTCCTGAGAAGTGGTGTTTCCACAGGAATTAACTGGACCACACACATTTCATTTGGCAGACATTCCCAACCTACTTCCCAAAAAGGTGACATGCAGTTCCTTGATGCCACTTTTCAGAACAAGCTCTAAGGAAAGCAGCAGACAACTTAGTATTTTATTTGAAATAAGCATAACCCAACTGCATTTTCTGATTTGTTTTGCTCCCCACTTGCCACTACAGTACAAGACTGGAGAGAGATGTCCAGGTTTCACTTATAGAGGATTACTTTTAAAGGGTATTTAGAGATAATGCAGAATCACAGAATGGTTGAGGTAACAACAAACAGCAATGCCCTATTCAAACACAAAAATAAGTCTACTAATATCTGAGAGAAGTGTGGTTTTTGTTGGAAGAATTGACAAAAAAAATTTCCAAGCACAATTTCTTTCTTTTTTTAGATCAGCATTTTTTTTCTTCAGAGCATCCTGAAAACTGAGACAACTGAAAGTGCATCTATTAAGAACAGTCAAAAAGGTGTTATTCATGAATCTCAATGCCTCCCATTCTGACTTCACCAAGTTTCTTTCACCTTTTTCCCCAATACCAATTTGAAAGTAGAAAGGAAATTGCTGTATAAAAATGCGTTGGCATTTAGATGGATATCTGCATGTAGATTAATGTGTTAATTACACTCATAAACTGCATATAATAAGATTTGCAGAGAACACTTAATGCTAGCCTTGAGTAGTGGATGTATCTGAACACATCAAGCTCTTTTTTAAACTTGTTATTTATATAAACTTACACATCATTAAAAAGTTGAATTTATTTTTTTGCCTGAATTTATTTTAAAATTTTAAGAGAGTTTTTTGCCAATATTACAACCTAAGCAATAGGAATTGCCATGTCTCACAAAGCAGATTAAGAGCAAAACCAGACAAGAGGAGAATCATCAATGCATCTTCATGATTAAGAACATTCCTACTTTATCTGGTGTTCTAGGTTGCTGCTACTTTGTTATGGTCAGGTATACAATAGTAAGGTACAAAATATCTCCATACATTTGGGTCAAGATTTTCAAAAAAGTTACACAAAAATTCCTAAACTTTCAGAGGATAAAACTTTCTGCAAAGTTTTGTCCTTTTAAAATCATGGAGGGGAAAAAAACCCCAAAACCCTGGAAAATCCTAATTATATACAGCATATATGCTATACAGTTACACCCCTCCCACCAATAAATAGGTTAACTATGTAAAACAGTCTATAAATTTAAATGCCATTGGAGCTATAACAATTCTGAGTTTCTCTGGATATTTTAAACTGCTTTATGTTTAACTGAATATCACGAAGCATGGCACTACGTCAATTATTCATTTTTATCTATGCAGTAGGTGAATGTGCATAACACTTGCTCCTGCTAACAGTGCAAGTTTATCCTGACAAATCCAGTACTGAAGTTATTTCAATATTGAACAGTTAAGTCCTCAATAAGAATCATTAACAATCTTTCCATAGTAATAAGGAAAGCTGAACTTTTGACCTTTGGAAGACGTTTTCTTACTGGGTGATTTAAGGATTTCAGATATATGTTTGAGTTGCTGGTATTTCACAGATTTGAACCAGATGTAAGGCAAGCACTAAAAAAAAGCCTTTTCTTCAAAAATAACTTTTTAAAAAATGAAATAGAGGTTAGTGTTTCCTTGGACATTAAGTTTCTTTGTTGTTTGTTAGGAAGAACATTAAGAGAATTTATAGATTAAGGAGAAAATATTCTAACAACAAGATAATATTTTTACAGCTCCGGTGGCATTTTTTTCAGTAAAATGCTTTTACTGTTTTTTTGGTCACACTTGCTTGAGTGAGACAAGGTGTCAGCAGAGTGGGGTTTCAGCCACTGAGAAGCCTCCTGCTGCCCTTCCTTCTCAGTTACACCAGGGAGCTTTGTTTCATGAAACAAACACCAAGAAGGAAATAAATGAATAGGAAGTCTCCAAGCTTTTCAGCACAGCCAAAATTCCACCCCCTTGGTCCCACATAATGCTGACCATCACTGATTATATTTCTTTTGCTCCATCTAGTGCCTGACTCGCTCACCAAGGAGCTGCCATTCTTTTCCCCCACAAATATCCTGAAAAAAATTTACTAGCAACATAATTCAAAAACCAGGAAAGACTAATTGTTCTTTTTCTCATTTTATCCTATGTACCCTGCAGGAATAGTGTACTTGCAATTTTCAAATAAATGATAAGACAAGATCTCTGGTCTTGAAAATTTTTTAGGGATGGCATTTTTACATTTTAGCATGATACTCCATAACTCATTCTATTAGCTACAGACACACACACAATATACCAGTGGCATGCCTGCATTTTTCATTCTCCCCCAGCCCCCAGCTGCCTAGTAGATCTGTCTCCTTCCTTACAGGTGCTGCTTTGTGATTTTACAAGTTCTTCTACTGTTTCTATCAAGGAATTGTCTACTTTGCTATTCATACAGGTGCCCTGACCACAAAGATTAAATATACTTATATTTGTCTTAATAATTTAATCAGTATTCAGTATAGCCTGCAGATTATTAAGAATTCATGTGAATGTCATAGGTTCTTCCACAGGGGTCCCACTGTTATCCAGCACATTTGAAATCCAATTGGCACCATGGCCTGATATAACTGAGAACATCTGAGACAGCAAAGAGCTCTTTTTGTTAAAATGTCTGTTTTGAGACAGCACCACAAATTGTCATATGACGTGAAAAAGGGTAACTTGCAAATCAGCACTGCCCATTAATATTCTGGTCAAGAAGCATTAGAATGAGACAAAGGCATTCTGCATTTTTCATCCATCCACATATCCAGAATCCACTCACATGATGAAGGAGGGGAGAAAAGACCCATCTGAAACTGTTTTGATCACTTATATTTTCTGAGCAGGAAGACTGATCTGTACTCCTCCTTCCATATATTAACAGACGAAAAGGTTCTAACAGTACAACAGTCAATCCGAGTTTCATTAAAATAGATTAGATTAGTAATAATAAACCTTAATCCCTTCCAGACTTCATCACTAACAGTTTTCTGCTGTCAGCACAGCTGTGCTTAAATCACTGCAAAAGATCCAAGATATTCAATCCCACACATATCCACAGAGGTGGAATGGAACTGCTGTATCCATTATTGTAAATGTAGTGTAAGCTCTCACAGATATTCCCCGTAATGAGAGGCTGCTCTGGTTGGAAACACCACTCACAGTGACAGCTACAGTATGAACAATTTATCACTCTTTGGTCTTGAAACTAAAGCTGTTTCTGTGTTCAGTGAATATTAAAACAAGCTTGGCAGCTGGGCTGAGCCCCAACTCCAATTCACTGTGGCTGTGGGAACATCAACATTTCATAAGTTTCATGATCTGTGCACATGCCCCCAAGAGTTCCCTTTTCTTTGATGAAGTACTGCAACTGCTGCCCTAGAATATTGTTCTAGATGGTATAACACTAAGTAATAAATTTATTCTATACAGCTTTTTTCTCATTAGGCAAAAAACCCCAAGTATCACCTTACAAATTTGGGGGCTTTTTCTTGTACAGTCATCACAGGTGCTTTCAGTTTTAATCATCCACTTTGAAAAATATGAACAATAAACAAGCCATTAAAGTATCATTTAAAAAAAAACCAAACAACCTGTCCAGACTAAGTTCTTACATAGTGATTTCTTCTTTAGAAGTTTATTTCTGTTAAATTAATATTTATATTAGTCATGTCACTGATATGCGTAAGTAGGATACCCAAATCATAAAATAACAAAAGGACTATTTAGTTCAACCACAGGATTTATGCTTGTTGCAGCTGAAGAAATATGCACAATCCAAGGATAAGTTAAATTAAACAGATTAGGATATTTGGTGGTAAGTTTAGATAGCTTTAACATGCTTGTTTGCTCTTAAATTCTATTAACAGTAAAGTCAGACCACATTACTATTGAAGAAAATGCTAAGCCAGTAGCTGTGTTTTAGCAGTGAAAAGTAGTTTTTTCTTGTATTTTAAAAACTGTAGAGGATGAATTTATTAGAGCATGGAAATACAGAGAATGTACTAACTTTTGAAATGCATTATCTAACTAAAATGAAATGACATTATGTAACAAAAGTGAAAATTGCTAATGAACCCTTTATCAAATTACATGTCATGAGAATGCCACTTCAGAAATGCTTTTTCTGTTACCTGCTGTCACGGAGTAACACCACAACAGCATCCTGATGTTCAGTGTCTGCAGGATAGGATGAAACACCTGATGTAAATTCCATGCACTCCCAATACGAAATTCACTGAGGAAGAAAAGAAACTCTTAGTGCCTTTATGATGAAGCTATCAAACTGATTTGATAATTTCAAGGCACAATTTCAATATATTTCCTTATATTTTTGCCTGATTTAGTGGATTCCTAGTTCCCCTAAGGATTCTGAGAATCACATAAATTACACTTTATTCTTTTGCTCATAATCTGTAATGATCATGCCTAAGAAAACCAAGGTAAAGGGTACCCCTACAGCTGGCAGGGAGCTCAGGTGAGGACATTTGAGTCAGATTCATTGCGGTTTTGACCAGAGAGGAACTTGTAAAAGTACTCCCTGGCAATGTCTGGGCCAGGACACCTTTCACCTCACTCTTCTGGAGACCCCACATTGGCAGAAGCCCCTCATTTTATACTGAGCTGTTCTGGTCCAGCACAAATCCAGGGGATCACTGCTTCTATTGCCAATGCCACACCTAGCAAGAGAGAAATTATTTGTGCTCTGTACAGAGTTTTGCTTTTGTTCTAAAAAGGACAAATTCACAGCACCCTGACAGCTCCATCCAAGTTCTCAAGGAGAATTTTTAGTGCCCAGTACCTGCAGTGGTATCTCTCTATTAGTGTCCACCAGGAACATCCAAACATGGGGTTGTCTGAGGTCACTCACCCCTAATGCACAGGACATAACACACAAGAAAACCCAAACAAAAAACAAACAACCAAACAGAATTCAATGACAGAAACAAATATGAGTGTTGATAGTAGAGAGGCTTAGTGTAAAGCCAGTTTCTTTCTCTGAAGACTCATTTTTAAAGTGCCTGAAAAAATTATCCATGCTATAGGAACAGACTGATAACTGAAGGACATGAAAAGGTCACAATGATTCTCAAAACTCAGCCTTTGAGCCACACTATTTTATATCAGTGAAGACAGACTTACACCCTATATATTCTGAGCAGTCTGCATTGACAGCAAATTGTGTTTTATTTTGAATAATTACTCTTCCTTGGCTAAGATAATTGTGGTTCAACACTAGCAGCACATAAAATCCTAATCCTTTATCACCTTGGCACCATAATTTGCTTTTGAAATTCATCTTGATGTGTAATAGGCCTCCATACCATTACATGATTTGTTTCTTCAATTGTTTATAACTCAGTAGAGCACAGCACCTGTAATTTGAGAACTGGAAGAATTTCAAGAACCTGTTTCAGAAGAGCACTGAGGTAGATGAGGCTACATCCTCAACTGCACAAAATGAGTCTGCATTAAACAATTTCTTTACTAACAATATGGTCCCTAGTTTGCTATGCCAGAGAAAAAAATTAAAATACAATTATTTATACTTCACCTATTATTTCTGATTTCTGTCTTAAGTAATTATTATATCTATTGTATCTTCAGTCATTTTTATAACTCTCATACTTCTTCCTCTAGGATTAGACTATGTAGAAGTTACAGTGATGAAAATTATGACTATCCAGAAAAAGGAAGTTAAATAAGTGATGTCTGAGGGGGAAGAATTTATTTAGAATTACTTTTTTCCCCTCTCCCACAACGTAGGTACCCCCCACTATCTTTGGTATTTCTTTACAAGGTACTTCTACATTGTTTCAAAAGTCTTTTTGTAATTCCCTGGCTGCTTTTTAGTCTGGATGATGGTCATCATCATCATCATCACCATCTCCAGCAGCACTGCACTTTCTGCAGATGCTCTCAGATGGTTTTGCTTGTTCCAGTCACACAGAATTCCTTTCACACCATTTCTTGGCAGCTCTTGTTCTCCAGATCAGCCCTTCTCCCCTGGCCCCAACAGGACTCAAAGATGAAACCACAATGTGAGGAAAAACTTTGGGAAATAAAGTCAAGGCAGTAGGCCAAACCCACAAAAGCAGCTGTGAACATAAGCTTCACCTGCATTGAAACATTCGGCCCTAAAATCCACACCATCTTCTTGGAATAAAATTAAACTAATATAAATTACTTATAACTTAATCCTGTGTTTCATATTATAAAAACATAACAAATGCACTTTGCAAATAAACCAAATATGCTTCTTATCAAGAAAAATAAGAGGAATTAAGAGACACTATCAAAGCTGCATTCATTTCACCTTCTTAATTTTACCAGCCTTGGTTTTATTTTAATTATTACACTCCCTCATTCTTCTTAATGAAAACCAAGTTCATCAGTCCTGATGTTGTCTCATCTCCAATGTTGGAAGAAAGTTTTTTCAATAATAAAAAGATTTGCACAGGATATAAGTGGGTCATGCTTAAGTGTATATTATATCAAGTATAGAGCATAAATGAAAATACAAATAATTGTTATGAGGGACATTGACAGAGTTAGATTGAAAGGTCTTTTTGTTCCTTCAGTCTGTGAATGACTGGATTTTGTGAAAAAAAAAAGGTACCTGAACACAGGAAGAACTTCGATTGGTCATTGACCTGAGTATGTCACACATTAATCACCAGATTAGAAAAAACAGAGAGAAAGAAAAATGTAAGCATTTAGTGGAACAATTATCATTACTAAACAATTATTTCATTTAAAAAATATTTTTGAGCCAGTATTTGCATCTGTTTAATTAGAACACTCTATTCTGACTCTCTTCTACTTGTTACACAACGCAGAAGGAAAATAAGATTTATTGTGAGTAGGTTCTCCCCAGATGTACTAATCTATGTTTCCCATTTAGAAGAAGATGTGATGGAAACAATCTTAGTGACTTGTAACTCCTGCTTGATTTTGGACCATATTTTCTATGCATTTTAAAATATGGAGCAAGCTGGAATGTAACAAAGTTTACTGTTGCTATTGGTTATGCAGAAAAGGTCTGACATCAAGGAAAATAAATTAGGCTTTTTTAAGCAGTGCAATAACTGCACAATTAAGCACCCTATTTTACTGGTGACATAATGATGACACTGTTGCCACTATAATTAACAGCCTATGGATCTAGCAAAACTAATTAAGTCAGCTGAAAGACTTCTGCAGCCTTTCCAAATAGTCTGTTCCAAACTTAAGAAAATTACTTTTCTGTACTGACAGAATACTGTCTTCATCATCATCAACTGGCTTTACCTTAGTTTTCTAAAATCAGATTATGATAAAAGAAACAAACAAAAAATTTAGTGTATTTGCTCCAACATGCAGTATTTTTAGAATTATCCTTTAATTATTTATGACTTACCAGGTGAAAATGAAATAATTCATATGCAAGTACTTTCATAATTGTCATTAAATATTGGGCACTTCTGATTCCATATGCTGACAATGGTGTCAGGGAAGACTTGCTCAGAATGTCTATGATGTGCTTTTGTTTCAGTATTCAATCATAATCAACAATTCCTGCAGTAGTAATAGTTCAAAATGGCCCCAAGGCCCCGTAAAAAAGAAGTGCTGAGTTTGTGACCTTGATCTTTAGAAAAGGTAAAACGTTTTAAGACTGGATCTGAATAAGAATGTTGTCAAGATGCTATTTAAGAGTTTTAGGATTTTCAAATACAACGTGTAATAACTTTGATAAAAGACACTTCACTTTATTGCAGAACTTAGTCTCCCTAATTAGGTGTAATTTGCTCTAGTTTTCAGTACACAGCCACTAAAAAAACAAGATGAATGCTGCAGGAAATGTGGTATGACCTTTTCATTATTGCTTTGTCAGGACATCTGTCAAGGGACTTTTGCTCCATTGCAAAGCAGACACTGCAATGAACTGGGGTAGGGAATAGCTTGTTCTTGGTAGGGTGCCAGACTGTGCTACCAAGTAAGATTCATAATGTACTGCAGTCAATAAGATATCAAGGTACAAGGTACAGAATAACCCCAAATTTATCTTCTGAAGTAGGAAAGATCAACAATTCACTGTGCATGAAAAAGGAAGATACAAAAAGACAAAAAAAGATTGCATTTGCCACAGCCCTGCTAATATTATCTATGTTTTATACTCTGTAATTTTTATTATGCAAATCCATTTCTGAAATGTTTTAATAAGAAATTTCATAACATCAACAATGTGAAATGGTGGCTTAAGATATGCAGAAGAAAGAATACACATAGCCTGACACAGTTTTCTCAAAAAAGGAAAAAAATTCCATTGGATTTATCAAATTCTGGCGAGTGTAATGGTTATTGAAAATTTTTAGGAAGCTGCTCAAACCAGTCTGTGTTCTTAGGTTAAAATGAATTGTTTCAGGGACAAAAGAACCGTGCCAACCCTGCAAAAATTAATAACCTTTTTCTAATGCTTGTTCTATAGTAAAGAAAAGAGTGACAAGCAGAGCCTATTTCAGCATGCTTACATTTTGTGGCCTCTTCATCTTACCCCTAAAAGGATTGCAGAATAATAAAAGTACAAGACACACATCAGTGGTATTGACAGCCCTCTCTGCTGGGAATGGTTTAGAAACTTCATTATCAAACCCATCACAGGTATGGAACAAGCTGAAGCTCTACAGTAATTACCTGCTACAATACATTTGCAGACAAATATTTGCCACTTTACTTTTTATTTTGTTGAGTCATATAACAAAATATACATCTGACATATCTAGAATGTTCTTAAACTTTTTACTGGTAATTAAATGCATTTGCATTATAGCTGTCTTTCTCTTTTCTCCTGGTATTTCACTTAACCTGTTACATCTCTTGCTGAATTAAGCTTCCTTCTTAGGAAATGAAACAATCTCATTCAAGTTTATGGACTTCTTTCTTCAAAAACAATTATTTTGTAACTTCCTATTTTAGTTAATACCTTCAGTTTCTAGAGCACACAGGAGTCAGGACATTTATAGCAGAAGGCAGCCAGCTGTTGAAACACTGTGAGTTCAGTCCCACGTTATCAATGCTACCAATGCAACTGTAATACTATTTTCAACAGCAGAGCCCCAAAAGCTATATAAATAAGTATAAATGAGTAATACAAAGAGCAATTCCAGACATTTTCTCTTGTTTCTGAGTATACTGGGGAAGAATGCAGGAAGACTGCTTCCCAGAGTGACAGGGATTGCCATTGAGGAATGACACTATGATTTAGCAAATAATTCAATTCTTATTTAATTCCAGGAGAAGTTTCTAATGCCTTCTGGCTCCCCAGTCAGCCCACCCCCATTCTCCTCTGCCCTCTAACACGGAAATTCCCAGGCAGCCAGGCTCAGTTACAGCTCAGCAGACTGGTTTATTGTCATTTTCTGGAACTGAACCATGCTTTGACATGTCCAGTTCTTATTATTTCCTTAAACTTCTCACACAGTGGATGTAGCTGGACTTGACTTGAGTAGAAAAGCAGAGTTGAAATGATGAAAATTTGCAAAATCAGGGGGGATACTGGTGTGAGAAGAGGACAAGAGAGCAGAAGGTTGCACTGACAGAAGTCACCCCACCAATGCTGTCAGCCAGGGGCGCAGCACTGGGCAGCCAGCCCTGGGTGCGTGTAGGGGATCAGTTCATGTGTAGTAAGTTGTGTGTTATTTCTTTTATTTAACTTTTTTCCCCTAAAGTTATTAAAGTGTTCCATTAAATCTGGACAGCTTTCGATTACTTTCCAGATAGGAATAAGTAAATTACAGCAGCCAGTGGCTACAAATTTCTTCTGAAAGAACCATGTACAGATAACACCTAATACAAGATATAAATGTTTAAATTTAAGAGAGACTCAGTCATTAAATGAACTTGGAATAGAGAGCAGCCGCACAGTCCTTGGTAGCTGTCTTTTATGTTATACCAAAGAAACTTTCTCAATGACACCTCTATCACCATCATCACGCCCTGTAAACACAAATCTCTTGGCATGGAATCTGAATATACAACAAACCAACGGAGACAAAACAGATCTCAAACTAAACATTTACTTTAGGATATCACAAGTCCCTCAAGGACCCTACAGACTGATATTACGTTTAATTAGGCATCACTTAAGAAGTTCCTCCAAGTTTGGATAATATAACCAGACTAATACTCTGATGAGTGACTTTCTCACTAGAAAGAAACGAAATTATTGTCATATTTGCAGATACATAAAGATTGAGACAAAGAGTAATGCAGTGGAATAATCATGACGAAAAGCCATCTTTACTAGATGTAAACCAGGCACAAATAGAAAACATTAATCTTTGTTTTTGACGAAATACAGAGTTTTGTTCAGAATAAAAAAAAAAAAAAAAAAAAAAAGTAGCTCATGCTCTTTAGGGACAGGAAAGGGTACTGGGAAGTAATGCCAAAGAGAGCTCTGGGAATCCTGAGCCCAGGCTGACAATGACAGT
The DNA here is from genome assembly GCF_036417665.1 of Passer domesticus. Taxonomy (NCBI): domain Eukaryota; kingdom Metazoa; phylum Chordata; class Aves; order Passeriformes; family Passeridae; genus Passer; species Passer domesticus. Next base: position 40,031,312 of record NC_087480.1, on the reverse strand, counting down.
GCAGAAAAAGGTGTTAAGCAGAAGTCTTGCTGCACATTGAAGAGACAGAACAGCTACTTTGTGTCCTTATTTGCCAGGATAAAATTTCTATTGGAATAGTGGCCAAGGTCTGCAGTAAAAAAAGTGTTGCAGAAACTGGGAGGGTTCTACTGCAAATGTCACTGAAGGTTTGGAAAACCTGCAGGACTGAAACATTGGGGTCTACTTTTACTTGAGAAAGATGAAAGACTAACCTAATAGTAACAATAACAATGTATAAATAACAATATGAGGAATAAAAGGGTGAAGAAGTTCAGCTTCCAGACATTCTTACTTTATGCTCTTTAAACATAACATAAAACATTTTGGCTTTCTCCTTTTTTATAGGACAAGAGGGAGCGATTGATTAACACCGATGTTGCAGCTCATCCCTTGACCTTTTGCTGTAACTTCTCTGATCCTGTCAGTAATCATACACATATTACTGCAGTTTGTCTTTATCATGGGAATTTCAATCGCTCTCCCACAGCAAGTGCAAGCAAAACACTCTATTTTTTAATAATGTGCTTATTTCTATAAGCCAAATTGAACTTATCATATTTAGCATAGCCCTCATTACATACAGATGAATTCTTCATTTATATATTTATATATACTTACCTATATTACATACTGCTGCCTGATTTTGAGGATGAATAGATTTTATTTAGATTTGGGGAAATTGTGATTCTGCTGCACACAAGGTAAAACAGCCATCATGGAAGCATGGTTTAAGATGACTTGGACTAGTGAAAACATGTCACAAGTTATTGATCAATTTGGGCCCATCCTAATTATCATGAGCAAAACTGGTGTGAGCAAAGTGGTCTCACAGTAAGCAGAATCATTGAAAAGTATCAGTACCAGTAAACCACTGGAGTTTCAAACACCTGTTGTGTTGTTCAGGAAAACTTTTTGGTCAAACAATGAAAAACCAAACTGAATCCCCTTTCCCCCCAAAATTTCCTGACAAACAGACCCCCCACTCCAAAATGCTGATCACACAAGAATTTTATCATAAATATAATTGAGCTGTTTGAACTTCTTTTTAAAAGCTGATAAATAGCTCTGAGAGTTTTTTGATACTCTTAATTGGATAGATTCGCTACAATCGAGAAGTACACTAACAAATAAAGAAAATGCTTTGTAATTAATTTTAACAGAAATTTATAAGAATATATAAGAAAGAAGCATCCTAAGAATAACATCAACAATAACACTGTAACTTACCTGAGAACTGAGTATTACAGCACTTGCTTCTGCCAAACTGGGTCTACTTGGCCAGACTGCCTGATTACAAGGTGTCAAAGCAGACTGCTGGGAAAAAGGGTCAGTTCAGCATGACTCCAAAATAATTGCTTAATACTCAGATAATGATTATTAAATATGTTTTACTATCCTGAAAACAAGAAGCAATCAAAAACAAGGAGGAAAACAGATTGAACCAATATTTCACCTGCAGTTAATTGAAATCTTATCTTTTCTCTACACTAACACTTCTAGAGATAAGAGCTGATATTTTTAAATGCTTTTGTTAAATTAACACAACCCAAACCTCTGTCTATTTTCAGTTCTCTGCCTGAGAGTGCAGGTACCAGGAAATGTCTCAGAGCACTGAGAAACCTCTTATTATTGATGGTTGTACAATTTTTTGACCATGATAGCACCTTGACTCCTTTCCCTTTTTGTTGTGACAGATAAGCCTAAAATATTTCAGAGTTTGAAACGGAAGATAAGCAGTAAGCAGCAAAATGTTTGATGATTATTCAAAGCTTATCTGGATTGCCCATACTTCCTGAGACCAGTGTGTGTCATAAGATCTACAGTCCTTCCAAATTCCAGACAGATCAGAAGTACCTGGAAAATTGTTTTTAATCTGTGTATGTTGGCACTTTTATCTTTGAAGACTTTAGGTAAGACCTGCAAATGTAAAGCTGTGCCCAAGTTTTAAAAAATAAAATACTTTATATAATACTGTACCTTAAACAGTTTTATTTTTGAGGACTATTAACATTTTTATTTGTGACCCCTCTACCATGCTCTCCTCAATCAGAGGTTTGCCATATGACTGGCCAGATGATAAATGATACTGGTCACATCACATGATTTTGTATCTTCTCAATTATTTTTCTATATTTTAAATGATTACTGTAGCAGCAAATCATATATTAAAAAAAAAAATCAAGCTTTGTCATGGGGAAAAAGGCACACAAAAAAATAAGTTGCTCTCAATACTCAGGAAGTAAAAAACCCAAACCATTATAGGTTTCCTCAGAATAATTAATTCTAGTTTTATCCTCTGCACTACAGAAAGACTGGAAAGCATTTTCAAGGTAGGAGAGTTAAACACTCCAAGCTACTCTGCATTTTCAGCTGTGCCCCTGACTAAAAGCAGAACGAAATCCTTAATTTATAATTTCAACCATTGCAGGCACACACCCTCAGCCCAGCCTCACATCTCCTGGAGAAAATGACTGTTCTATAACAAAACCAGAGGGATCCATGCTTGCCTGCCTGCACAAGGCATCTTGAAATCTGAATTGAGAAAGAAAGGAAATGGATTTGCCCGTGGAATTATGTTGCACTTGCAACAGTTGCCAGCATCTAGTGCTCATGCTGAGTGTCCAGGAGTCCTGTTTAGAGGTTTTTCAAGATACATTATTATTTCTTTCTCTTTACATAAAATTTTCTCCCATTTGGACACTGTGTGCATTTCCCAGGGATTTAAATGTATTCTAAGGTAGAGCCTGAACTGCCTCATTTAAAAAGTCAAGCACTTTATCTTCTAGTCACAGAGCAAAATCCTTTGAATTTGGGAAAATGTTCAAGGCACAGTCCTCAACTGTACACATACCATTTTGGCTTTAATCACTGCCCTAGGATCTAAGAATATCCTGGAATTCAGAAGGACAGAAGCCAGTGCATCAACTTTCTCACAATCATCTGCTCTCAAAGAACATTATTTTCCCTCCATTTTTCTGCCCTTGATTTTCCCAAGATCAAGAAATTATATCTAAAATTTGTATTGTACACTTTGATAATTTATTTACCAACATGGTTAGCAGAAATCAACTGTCCTTCCATTTGCACATTTATTTTAACATTTGAAGTACTTGGAAATTACTCAGGACTGGATTACCCAATGAATTAAAACAAAATACATCCATGTGGCAATATCCATGTTCTTTGAAAATTTCAGCCTGTTTTCCTTCTAGACCAATGGACTCACAATACTGAAGCTTCAAGCTGCCCCCATGTCTGAGTATTCCAGTTCCTGCCAAACCATATGGCACATCTTTGAGTGTTAATGATTTTCATGTTCAGTGTGAACTCTTTGAAGTAATGCTGCATTTGTCTTTGATATAAAGTAGCCTGATATAAAATAGCTTAATTAAAATAGTTTGATATGAAATAGCTTAATTAAAAGTTAATTCAGTAAGTTTTCAGTGTGTTGTAACTATAGTTCTTCAGCACCAAACTTTCCAATCAGGACATATTTTTAATGGATAGAAGTGTTACAGTGGTTTTAGGAAATCTTTTTCAATTAATTTGGAAGCGTTGTTCCAGTTAATAGAATCTATGCCTGTTGCTATTTATCTTCAGGGGAATGTTTTGTTTCTAAGCAAATTAAATCCCAAAGGACAGAAAGTTGTATTTTAGCAGGCTCTCAATATGTTTTCTGTTTGAAACAATTGCAAATGTGCTGGTTGCTTTTGAAGCATATAATATGACTTCAGCTTCTGTGCAAAAGGCTGTGAAAGACATTTTGGATATACCATTTCCCAGGGGAAGAAAATCCATTGGAACAGACATCACATCAAGATTCTCACACAAAAGCTAATATACGCTGCAGTCCTGATGTTAGTCTGACAGTGCCTTCCCTCTCCTGTCATGGATTTTGTTTATCCTCATCAAAGCTGGGCCTGCCTGCGTGGGTGACAGTGTTCTAAACAGGCTGCCAGCACGTGGGCATGTGGGAAGAGTTCTAACAAACCTCCCCAGGCACAGGAACAGCAGTTATCCTGCACCCAGGAAGGACCACACACCTGGAGTGACCCAGCACTTCTGGCAGGGCAGCAGAAGGGTTGGTGTTTCTATCCGCAGCGCTCCCCACAGAACAGGCAATCCTCTTGGGAAGTGAGCCCGAGCACCCCTGAACAGGTGACCTCAAGGCAGGACTGTCCAAGTGACTGCTTGGTTTTGGTCAAGATGTGCACTTGTCCTGCAAACCAACAAAACAAAACTGAAATCCCATCCCACTGGATCCAAATCTCATTTGGCTTCTTGGCCTACAAGAAAATGCTGTGCATCGTTCTGGTGTTTTGCAAGATGTTTATGAATTGACTTTCCACTGAAGAGTATTTACCCTGTCCAGCCAGAGCAATATGTAGTTTGTGCAGTGTCATCAAACAGCCTACTTATCCCTGGTCAAAAAATATTTTATTAATAACAAAATTAGTGCCCACATCCCCCCACACACTCTGAGGCCGTTTCTTCTCTTTAGCACAGTTCCTTTTTCCTTTGGGAGTCAAGCCATTCCCTCATCTGCCCCAAACTATGTTTCATTCCTGTTGGTGGAAGGAAGTTAGCTATGCCTTTTTAACTCCCAAACAGAAAAATCAAGATAAAAGCAGGTTCACATAGAAAAAGGGCACAGCTTTACAAGTTTATCTTCAGTGACTCTCAACAGCAGAAATTCACCACTCATACGTCAAATACTTTCTCAAACGTTGTCTAACCGATTTCCCCTCCCCAGCCTTTTCTAATGTCACAATTTTCCTGCTCATATTCTTCTAGGCCTCCACTTATCTAACAGATCCTGATGCTCTGATCATTGCAAACCACAGAGCACTCCCTAAGGTCTTCCTCCCTGTAGGCTGAACTGTTCATCCCTGCAGGAAGTATGTGTAACACTGTGATGGATTCCCAACAGATCTTTGTATTTAAAAAAAATTTAACCTTACAGATGTGAAGATTGCATTAAAACTAAAAAACAGTCATGCTTCCTTATATATAAAGTGATAGCACAAGCTAACAGAAACACAAGAAAATCTATCACTTAAAGGATGCTTATTAAGAAAATTATGTCCTTTCTCTCAAATGTCATGGTGAGATGGCACAGATCCTGTAAGGTGCTTAAGCTAATGCTGTTAAGTGTAAAGGATTTACTGTGCAATGATTATTTACTACGATATGTCAGCATCTCCTTCAAGTAAAGGTGAAATGAGCTGCTGGAATACAAAACACTATACCATGATTAATGAAGAAAAGTCAAAAGATTGGTCACTTATCAGGTAATATAAATTCCTTAGAGACAAGAAAAGGATGACCATAATAATTCATGAATAATTTATCTAAAGATAAACCATTTGCAACAATAATCAACCAGAAATGAGCAGCTATTCTGAGCTAATTAATGTCCCCATTTAAGCACTGATTGACAGGCTTGCACAACTGGGCATTGTGTAAGAGATAATCCACAGAGAGCAGTTAAGCTGAGTTATGTTGCCTCCCATTTAAAAGCTGTGTGGCTTTTCTCATTCAGCGATTTTGGTATTCCTGTAGCAGATAGATTATCTGAGAACAGTTTATGGACAGCTGTAGTGTTTCTACTTACAGCACAGCCAAAAACACGCATAAAGTTAATGTAAAAGCTTTTTCAGAAGTTTGATACAGGGTCAAGGTTTGTAATGCAACACATGCGGTTATAACCATATTTGTCTTTCAAGGAACAAGTGACACTTTTCCCCTCTAGCTTTTCAGGCTTGACATATTTCAACAAAGTCTATATCCTCTTAACGTTTCCTCCCCATAACAATTCAGCCACTTGGAAAAAATATTATCTGTATTTAAATCACTGCATACCAAACCAGAAAAGAGCACCCTGAATTCAAGTATACCAAGGTGCAATCTATGCCAGGTACTCTTGTGGTGCATCTCATTATTCAGAACATACTGGATTAGAATATAATGAGCTACAAAACAAAATATAAGAACTGTATATTTTGTTACTAGCATGTTAACAATAATTACTAAGTGTCATTACTACTTTTGTTGTTGTTTTACTGGGAAATCGTTGCATTATTCATGTTTATCACTCAGTTATCTGCCTCTCCCTACCCTGTTTTTCTTCCTCTCCTTCACATCAGAGAAGATTCAGTGCAGCAGCGTAGAGGCCCAGCAACTTGGTAATGTGCTACTCATCACAAATTACAACTCACATTTCACTGCTTTGCTAAATGCAAATAGCAAGGACTTGAGGAAATCATTAACAAGATCTTATTCTGAATTTTGGATGGTAATTGAGCATATAGAGACAGCTAAGTCGTTACTCATTTTTCTAGGAATTAAATAATTCTCAGTTTGAATTAAGCCATTTGAAATCACTTCACTAGTTAGTTCATGGAATGCTGTGTTTAATCACTATCCATTCTGCTAGGATAGCCAGCTTTCATTAAAACAGAAGGGAACTCATCCTGCTTCAGATCATGCAACAAGACTCAGTTCCTGCATCAGGCTTTAGGGTTGAAGCAAAGTTTTGGGGCAGCTGTGTGTCATCTGTGCCAGGGCAGGTGATACATCCCTGCCTTCCATGCATAGTTCAGAACAAGTCTGGGCTTCAAAGTGAGAAATGAACCAAAGAGTTCCTCTAATGGTCTGTGTGAGAGGTGCAGAGACACCAGACATACCTGAGTCACAAGGCCCACAAGTGTCTAGAGGAGACTTTTCTGGTTTATCTACCAGGAGAGCAATGTGTGCACTGCTCATGCTGCATGTGACACACCCCTGGCTTTGGGTTTTGGCCCAGTATGACCAGTATGGAGGGTCCCAGCTCCAGCTGGATGGAAAGCCATGGCCCCAGTGTACCACTGCAGCAGCTGGATTGGCTGTACTCACTGAACAGGAAAGATTGTGTGGTGTTAGAGGCCATGGCATTTCCCAGAATGTGATCACTGAAGTTTTGAAATAATGTCTGTGTAGTTAGAGCTCTAAGGTGTTTCCCATGAATAAAGGTTTTAGAACCATGAGCTAATAGCAGTTAGAAATGGAAAAGGCTTGGATAATCACATTTATACAGAGATAAGGAAATAAAATCTTACCAAGTTCACACTCTGAATTATATGCTAAATTCACTAATAGTACTTTTCCTAGGAAGGTGGCAATTTGGACAAACATAATGCAAAATAAAATTGTATTTATTTCATGGTAAGAATACCAAAATTGAAGTAAGTAGTATGCAAAACCAGCTTCCTGGGTGGTGGTGTGGTGCACCAGTGTCACCTCCCACAAAATTAACAATTTCCTGTTAGCAGTCTGCACTTACTATAAATGTGAGGAGATGGAAAGTCAATGTATCTTAATGGACTTGTTGACTCATTTATGGCTGGGTTAGGTTTACAAGCTGGCTGTGGTTTTTATTTTCGTCTGTTTATGTTTGGAAGGCTGACTCAATCAGCAGAGTGAGCAAAGTACTGATCACTTCAGGAGATTACTTTCCAGTGGGCTGAATAAATTCAGAGGAAAAACACCTGAACACCAAGTCCTACTGGTTTCTTTAGAGTCTCTCAAAAGCAGTAATTCTGCAAATGCAGGGACACTTCCATCTGCTCTGCAATCCTAGGTTCTATTTAATGATTGTTTTTAAATCCCAATGTACTGATTTGAGTGGATTATTGTTTGTTTTGGGTGTTTGTTTTTTTTTTTTAAAAATCTACCAAGTGTCTCTCTAGACTGAAGATATTTGTCAGGCACTAAAAAAAGAGAGGGTTGGGAAGTACCAGATATTGTTTGTAACTGTCTATTTTGTAATTTCTATTATGAGTAGACCTATGGTTAAGAGAAATGTGGAAACAGTTGATCATTAAAGATTAATACTGTGGGAAATTACACTATCAGACAGAACTGCATTATTTATAGAAAAATACATTAATTTTCAAACCTTTTTCTGACAACTACTCCACTTATGGATTTGAAAATTAAATTGCACTTGAATTAAGGAGTTGGCTCCTACCCTGTTATTCACTGTCAAAGCTACAATCCAGAATATTTATAGCAACATAAAGAATTAGATGAGCACAAAATTGAAACATTCAGCAGTCAAAGATATCAATTAAAAAAGGATAAAAAACCCCACACCTGTGATGTTTTTTTCAGTTGCACAGTGGCTTTGGCTGTGGCAAATTCTGTCTAACAGAGATGGCAGCAATAAGAAAGTAAAACAACTGTATTTCACATGACTAATCTTTTTTTTTTTTCCAGAAAGGCCCACTTTGCACAATCTCAGAATTTGTTATCATGCACCTATCTCACAGATACAATTTTTTTTTAAGAAAAGAAACTAGAAACATATGTGATAATTTCTGGTAGTAGACACAGAATCTAACTCTTCAAAGACAAAACATTATAGATTTCTAGCATCCCATTACTAAGAAACTGAGATCTTGGGCTGATGTCAACATGGCCTTTTATAAATTAAGATTCTTCATTATATTCTTATAATTTAATGGAAAAGAACTCATTCTGGCAAACTACAGGGCGGCAGGCAACATTCTTCTTTTCTCTGACTCCAAGGAGTCATTCAACTCAACACAAAAATCCCTCAACTCCACATTAGGATCCTACAGAGATTTTGGTAATAGGCTGTCAACATTTTCAGTTTCAGCAATTACCCAAGAGATGAATTCTTAATGAATTAAGCAGGCTGCTAATTTACTGGAATTGTCTCATTGTCCATACGTTTAGTACTTTCTGTACATGCTGAAATCTTTCTTGTTCTTTTTCCCTTTCCCTGACAACTGTTAATCAAAATCCATTCAGATCTAATTTTACTTACATTTATTTGTGCTTGAGGAGATTTGTTTTACTGAAATAATTTTCAATAATGAAAATTACTGAAATATGAAATTGGGATGACTTCTGTTATTTTTTGGTGAAAACTCCAAGACATATTCCACAAAAAAAAAAAAAAAAAAAAAAAAAAAAAAAAAAAAAAAATCACTGCAACCCGCTTGTTTCCATTTATAACAGAACAAAATTAAGTCTTCACTCAGCTCAGTTATGTTTCCATAAATATGCAATCACAGTGTATGGCAGCATCTTTACCCAGGAGCTCTAACTGATCTAACCAGACTCTGCTGGCTCCAGCCTCTTGTCTCCAGAGCAGCAGGTCGTGCAGGAAGAGATCAGTTCAGCCCTTTAGAGACAGCTCCTGTTTTAGCAGAGCAAAGCTGCTGCTTCTGCCACCACCTGAAATCCCAGGCTGGCATCACCTGGGTGACCAAGGCACTCAGATCAGAATGGAAAGGAGGAGCCCACTCTGACTGAGATTTTTATTGGAAGCACTCTCCCAATAAAGCACTGAGCAGATCCCTAAAACTCACTAAAAAAGTAATGAAAAATATGTGTTCAGATATTCAAGAATATTTGTGAAATGCTTTCTTTTGTCTTGTCTCATACAACGGCATCCTGAGCAATGTAATGGTAAACTGTGCCAATGTTCTTGAAATAAAAATAAAGACTAATTTCTGCACAGCCCAACTACAAACATAAATAGGTGCCAAGGCAGTGAGACAGATACATCTTTCTAGTAGCTTTTGTTTTGGGGGTTTTGCTTAATAATGTAATCATTTAGAGCTATATTTGTAAGTAATATTCCTTCTGTGTACTGCCAGAGTTCCCAAAATTCTCTGTGGATTTCAGAAGAATCATTTCACTTGCTGGGGTATGTACAGAGCTCGCAGTTTTACAACAGCTCTGAAACTCTGAACTTCATTGTCACAGACAAGTAAAAAGGAACAAAGACACATTCCTTGAAGTGCTTTTTGTTGTGCTTTCCAAAGTCAATAGCAGAAGTGAAACATTACCTAGACTGTACCAATGAGCCACATCTGGCAAACATTATAAAACATCCAAATGCCCAAGGATCAATGTCTAAGTAAGAAACTGTAGTAATTTTTTCCTCTAACTTCAGATGGAGTAGAACCAAAATCAAACATTTTTCTACTGCTGGGATGAAAAGAGCAACCCTTTGACCCTCTATAATATTTGCAATTATCAAGTAATTAAGGGAGCCCAAGAAAACAAGGAACTAAGAATATTGATAAATTTGCTGAAGTGCTTTATAAAGGAAATATCTACTGCTGTCCACCTATCACAAGAAATTCTTAAGAACACAGTATAAAAATTATTCAGTACAACTCTGTCAGTGACTTTACAGATGTGTCATGCTACAACAGCAATATGTCTTCTCTTACCCTTTCTAGAATACTTAAAAGAACATTTGTTTACTTGTTTCTAACATTAAAAGACATTTGAAGAAAGCATCTTTGATTTTTTTTTTTTATTAGAGTGTAACAGCCAATACTGGACCACTCTGCAGCTCTACTGCACAAAGACAAGCTCTGTCCAAAGCAGGTCACAACATCACAACAAACAAAACAAAACAACCCAAAAAATCAAAATAAATTAAAAAAATCCGAGACAATACATTGTACCCTTTTCACAGATGAGGGTCTGAGGCCCAAACACAGCAAGACCATGCGAAATAGAACTTTCACCAAAGACCTCAACTGAACACAAACCTCTTTAGGTCATTAACCATATTGCCACTGCTCAGTCTCTCTTTTACAGCCAGCTGTGGGGCTTTCATTTTGTTGTTTATTTACTTTTACAGAAAAAAAAATGCTATAAAACACATTGCTACTTTATAAATAAAAAAATCAAACTCAACTTTGTTAAAAAAAATGTTGAGACTGGAAGAAACTGTTCAGTACCCAACACTTTGTTGCAATTCATAATTGCCAGTACAAATCTGGTTTCTCTATCTTCACTGCAATAAAACATTCACTGCCATTAAGAACATTATTTCCATATTACATACAAAATCATCAGTTCTAATAATTTTCTAGCTGCCTGGGAAATAAAGGCTGTTAATATTCATATTGAATTATAAGCTTTTCATATAGCCTAAACAATTATTGTAATGAATGTTTCAATAGGTGTGTGATATTGGTTTTCAGTGATATTAAATTATTCAAATTGATTGTAGCCAATATGACCTTAATTTATTATATTGCATTATTACAATGTAATTGCTTTCCCCATATTTGGGATACACCTTGGCTGCTGATTAAGTGCTGAGAGCTCCCCACAGCCCATGGCACCCAGCTCAGGCAGCAAATGCAGGTGTCACTGCAGTGTTCCAGAAGTGCAGACACCTGGGAGGGGGGGATGAAGGATAAGGACCAAATAACATCTTATTTCTGGAGCTTAGGACAGCACAGAGGTGTTTCTCTTCCTCCCACCTTGTCCCTTTTCCACTGCAGAACTCGAGTTTAGGCCCAGGTACAACTTTTCTTCCCTTGGGATTATTGCAATGTCCTGGACAATATTTCACAGTTCCATAAACCCAGAGGACCACAGCTGACCTTCAAGTGTCAGGTATTTGATAAAAATCTTCCATCCTGTCATTTGTTAGAAATCTGATACCATGACTTAATCTGAACTGAATCTAAATGAAATTATGTAGGGCTTGGATAATCAGACTCATCCCGGCGGTGTGTTTGAACTTTATCTCATAGCAGTGTCATGCCACATAATTATGACAGAACTCTCCTCTCTCCAGTGCTATCTCCTCTGCTGGTGGAAAGGCAGAATTGAATAGATTTATTTATTAGTCCAGATATCACATTTTTCTGCAAACAAATGCTATTCTGATCCGCCTAAGTTTGCTTTAATAAATGGAATCACTGATAGTTATGTGAACAAAATATTAACCTTTTGCTATGTTACACATTTTCTGAAACGTCCCTAAAAATCAAACTTGCACCCTTGTGGCCATGTTTTGGAGCTACAAAAACAAAGTCAGACAGTAAACTCTCATTTTTCATTGAAGCAACTGAGCTGTTCTGTTTCATTTTTCCCGAGAACTTGATCATTATCTTGTCATGGTTATATAAATGCCTTTTCCTACATCCCTTGTCTTCTGTCAGTTTATTTTTATTTAACAAGTTTTCTACCAGCTACTGCTTGCAATGTAAACCCCTGTAATCACGAAAACAGGGAATATAGTCTGAAAAATAAACAAATTAACTTCACCACTCTCCCCATAAAAAAAACCCAAACAAACAAAAACCCAAAAAAACAAAACACCACATATCCCAAAACCCATGCAGGTAGTAAATAGATTGGTATTTTACCAGCATTTATCCCTTGGCACATGGTATAACTTAAAGCTGAGGCCATTCTTTCTTAGGACCCCACAATGTGTTTACCTGTGCTTACCCTGTATAAGGAATTATCCCACACATACAGCCTGCAGCTGCAAGCCACAGACCTCAATAACAGCCGCCTTGCTTCTATGAAGGACAACATTAATTGTTACTTCTTACAAAAATACTCATTTCTCCATCTTTAATTGTGATTTACTATCTAAAGTTTAAAACCATGTGGGGAAATCAGAAACTGGAAGAAATGGGGCAGTTTCAGACTTGGTTTCCCTGAAGATGAGCTTGCTCTGTCACTGACGAGCCCTAATAGTGTCAGTCCCTTTAATTGAAAGGCTGCTGGTTTTTCCAAAGCACCTCCAGTTCCTGTGCATAATTTTATAAATGTCTTTTTATTAGTTCCTAAATTCCCTTTCCACTGTGGGTCTGCTTTAGGGACTTTGGTAATTATCTAATTTACCTCAGATCCTGACCCCTGGGTTACTGGCAGGAAACCGATTGCCCTTTACCTCTTTTTCTATTAACTGCATACTTAGAACTGAAAGAATAAAAAGTCATCACAAAATGAAATTACACAAAGGTCAGCTGTGGGGATGGCTTTTTTCTTCCCATGCTATTAGTTCCACGTTAACTTTGATTTAACCAGAAGGTGGATCTGAAGGCACTGATGGACTTTGCCAGTGTTTGTGGGCACAGAGGGTTCCATATTGCCCATATTCTTGATACCATTGAGCTTCAACAATGCTGAAAGCAACAAAAGCTATCCAAAACACTATGGGGTTTTTTTGGTGTTGTTTTCAATGATTCATTTAAGGACATAATTTTATGAAAATTTATCAGAGATTAACCATTTTTTTAGTATTAAAAAAAAACCTGAGTAAACCACTCCTAAATGAAAATCAATATCCCATGATCCCAGCAATGAACATGACAAGTTATTTGGCAAAACAAATAGTTTAAAAATAAGGAAGGAAATATATTTGTAAAAATTAGTCTTCCGAGGGAGGGAGGTGAGTACTTCTGAGCAAACTGAGGAGGCTCACATACAAGATTTGCAAATAGAAAATGCTATAAAGCATCTGACAAGTTCTAAATTAATGGCATTTCCAGTCTCAGTGAATGCACATGACTCAATGTGCATGCTAACCTATTGAAAAAATAGAAAAAAAGGAAAAGATCCTGATGTTTACTTGCAGCATTTGAAAGCTCATTGAAAGCCTTTACAATACCCTGAAACAGTTCCCTCTGAGTTCAGTGGACCTCAGATGAGCCCTCTGGGGAAGAAAAGGAGGGTAGATAATGTTTACAAAGGATAGTTTTGATCAAAAATGAATCTTCAAGAGGAAACTAAAACAAAAAGAATTGACTGCATTGACATCTGTTTTGGCACAGGTTCATATGAAATGCTGTAAACTGCAGTGCCAGAAATTAAATGAATAATGGTAAGAAATTTCAAAATAGAATAGTTTAAAGAACCTGGTTAAGAAATATCATTGAGGCACCTCCTGTGATGAACACCTGCCAGAGACTCTGACAGGGCCCTTCTGAACACTGGAGTTTGGAAACGTCGCCTTTGTGCTGATTAAACTTCGGTCTGGGGGAGCAGGTGTGAAATTGTTACCATTGGAGATTTACCAGCTGAGTTTTGTTGAACAAATAACAAAAACTTTCAGAGAATTCCAGTGAATTCAGTTTACAATCTTACCAGTGATGTTGTAAGAAGGGATAGAGAATGACCACATAAACACTGAGTGGAGTTTTATTTTGCCATTTTGTTTGTTTCATACCAAAAGGTGAGGCTCACAGGACACACGTCGCTGTGCCAAAACTACCGGCTGGGATTTTGCCCTTTGATTCCCCTCCTGAGCACACAGGCCTTTTTAGGACTAGCAAAACCTGCATATTTACATTTCAAGGCTTTTAATGCCTTGAGGGTATAATTAATGGCCAGGCACGAATACACCGAGTTGAAAGGAAGCACGATGCAGGATTGCTGGGGAAAGAGGAGACAGAGCACAAAAGTATATCAGCAAGAGCCCGTGTTCTTGTGCAGCCAGAAGACAAATGCAAGCTTATCTCAATGGCAGGTACTTAAGAGAGTTTGCTTCTAACAGTGGCTTTTCTCTTTTTAGAATTCCAAGGGTTTGAGGAGAAAAGATTGGGTGCATTTATTTTACAGGAAAGGCACTAAAACACACAATCCAGCAGGATATAAATGCTTTTCCTTCCTACATTACAATGCATGTTTTCTGAGTAGATGTGAATACAGAAAACTTGAACTAGACAGGTATTGCTTGAGTTCTCAGCACCATCTATAAAATCAACACTAACAGCTTTTAATTGCCTTTTAATTGCCTCTTTTCTCACATGAGGCCACTTCAGAAATTGAGCAGATGTGGGACAAGGGGATTAAGCTTTGAATTTCTGCCTTGAGCCACAAGCGTCTTTCATGATCCTGAGCTGGTCACTTAAACTTATGTATTCAAAATTACCTGAAGGACTGCAAAGTAAATAAACTGCTGCAGTTACCTCGCTATAGAAAGTTTCTTCCACTTCTCTGGATCAAAATGGTGACTGTGCAGGTTCTCTAGCATTTCTGAGCTTTCTGAAAAGAACTGCAAAATGTTGGCTTCCCTCTAAAGACACCTCTCAAGGAGCACCAGAAGCAGCTCCATGAAGGAGGGTGAGCAGGAGCCAAAGGTGAGCTCAGCACAGGGTGTGCCCCTGCCAGCTGGCACCACCCCACAGAGCCTGAGCAGGGAGAACAGGCGTGTGATGGATCCAAGAGACAGCCTGGCACACTTATGGCACAGCCCAGAGAAAAGCAGCAGGGAAAGAGGAGGCAGGGCAGCCTGCTCAGGGCATTTAAAGCCTGCAGCTGCCCTTGGGGCCATGACAATACCCAGGTGCATGAGTTTCAGAAGTGGGATGAATTCAATAGCTGCAATCTAGTCCAATTTGCTCTTTATCAACACAAAAGAAAGCTGGCCCAATTGCCAGGCTGTCCAGGAGACAGCCAGTAATGAGATGACAAGAGCTTGGCTGGAGTGGAGAGAGCTCTGCTGGCAGAGCTGTGGGGAAAAGCTTGTGGAGCACCTGCTCCCAGCATGGCTGGCTCCAGCTGCCACGTCCCGAATCACAACAGTTTTGTATGCAGCAGTTTTTCTCCTGAAAGGAATGAAACAATCACATACAATATTTCCAAGGCATGATGTTTCTTTTAAATATTTAAAACCAGCAGAAAGAACCCATGAGAAAATCAAGAAAATGAAACACAGCTACCAAGACACAGCTATGACTTTATACACTGAAGATTAAAATTTGCTGTGTGGATATGATCAAGCAGTTTGCTGGTTTTAAGAAATAACTTCATTCTGACTACACACAAGAGCATTTTGATAAGACTGTGCTGCCAGGGAATTTATTACTTCAAAAATATTCAGGTATGGTAGGTTTGGTGCATGTAAATAAGGATAAAGACATGTCAATGCATACAGTAACCTTTATTGCTACATGCCAATCCAACAAGATGTTGGTTAAATCTGCATTACCAATTACTTTCTGTGAATACACCACAGAGGAAAAAAATACATGGAAAACACTTCATTGTTACATGTAGGTAAAACCTTATAAAAGAAAGCCGTTGTAAAATCAGGCCTTGCTGTTTTAGCTAAGCTAACAGCCAGCCTGTTAAATTCCCATGAGAAAAGCATTATAAGAATGAGAATCATTTTGCATAACAACCTATTCTTGCAAGAAAACAGCTTGCACCTGCAAAAATAAGAAGTCTATCCTGTGAGCATTCATGAAGAAATACTGTAAACTGTCTAGAAAAGGAAAGTTTAGATGGACATGTACACTAACCATCACCAACCCATGAACTGAGTTTCAATGCATTGTTCACCAATTAGATTTAACACAGTAAATGTAAGCTAAGTGAATAAAGATTGGGGTATTCTGCATGAAGAATCAAGAGTCTTGTCTGTCTCTACAGAGACACTTCATGTCTCTCCAATTCCATCTATATGTACTGGTATCTACTACCAATATCAACTGGTATCTACTACCAGATCTTGTGCAAAGTTTCATGTTTTACGGTAAAATTAAAATATTTTTCAATGTGAAAGGCAGAAGCAAATGGAATTTTAAAGCCCTTTTTGCTGCAATAATAGCTCTAATTATTTGTCCCCATTAAAATTTATCACTGACAAACTTAAGACCAGTTTTTATAAGCTATTCATATAATATTATCTGTCCTTTCCAATACTCACAAAGAATTGTCACAAGCTCAAGTTTTGGGTACACGACAGAGGCAGAGTAATACTACCATTAATTACTGTAATTAATGCAAATTATGCAAAACCAGTAAAACTCCATTACCAAAGAAATAATAACCTTTAAACTGAAAATACAACAGCAAATGCAGAAGTTCAGCTCATAATGGCTTAATTGTGACAAAAAGAATGCTGAGCAGTGCCCAGATTTTGGTTCTACATGCTAAAGCAGTTAATAATAAGCAGCATAGATTTATAGATTGCTAATATATGAATATAATATAGGAAGTGGTATTCTTTGAAGCTGCTCATAGACCATTTGTTTTATAGGATTTGATATTATTATTTAAACCAGCTATTTTAAAAAGCAGTGCAGTGTATTTCTCACAGAGGAAAATAGCCCGGCTTAATCCCTGTTTGAATGGAAAAACTCCACTCTGCCCTGTTTTAAATCAGTAGAGTAGGCTATTCTTACAAAATTACTAGAGTTTCATAAAGCCCTAACTTCACACACAACATGCCATCATGTCAGTAATGTTGAGGGGTTTTGGTGGGGAAACTTGCTTACAATTCCAATCTGGATTCATTACAACCCCTAGTCTCAGTTAAAGGGTCAGGAGTCTGGGTTTTTTAGGGCTTGTATTGTTTGTTATACAAACAAACACTATGATAAAGATATAAGAATTGAAATGGCCTGCAAAATTACGAACCAAACCACAGAGTTCATGAAAATCACCTGCTCCTACTGAAGTAAAAGAATTCAGGATTTTGTGTCAAAGAGTCAGAATTTCACCAGCTGTGGTACTGAGATCCAAAACTAGGATTTTTAGTTTCACAGCCTTTGGTTTCAAGGTCACCCCTCCATCTTAGTCTGTATTCATCTGAGTTTATAATTTGGGTGAATAATAGGGATTATTGTGCTAGGTTATATCATTTAACCAATTACTTTAGGACATTTAAAAAGTCAGCTCTTGAAGACAAACCATATTTTACTTTTGAACTATCAGCTCTGAAATACCAGCTTAGCAAAAAGATATTCTGAATTTCAAGCAGCTCATGGCCTTGGGTGTGCAGGTTTATGCAAATGTTATATATCTAATGGAATTGTGGAAGTTCTTATGCATTTCTTTTATAAATCCTCCAGAGCGCTTCAATTCAATTCATGTTCAGCAATCTGTCTCAAATATGAATTATGTGTGGTATTAAAAAGGGAAGCAATTCACATGTTTTGTGTTACTTTGCTCTTCTAAGACAGCTTTCTTTGGAATAAATAGCAGGAACGTTGCACACGAAACTTTGTACATTTACATTTTGAAATTAAGACTTGCCCTAGTGTCAGAAATCTTACATGATTATATTGTGTCAAAAGTGTGAGGTAAAACGCATTTCTTTGCAGAGGGCACGTTTAAATTCCCTTTGCAATATATTTTCCCATATAATGTGCCATGAGCAACCTGGTCCAGTGGCAGGTGTCCCTGTCCAGGGCTGGTAACAGATGGGCTTTGAGATTCCTTCCAAACCAAACCATTCCTTTGGTTTGGAAACCATAATTTCCTTGATTCTTTAACAATACGGGTGCTTTTTCCTGCAATTCAGGAGATAATAGTTTCTATCAGTTGAAAATACAATTTTCTGTTTAACTGAGAGCAAACACTGTTGTCTTCAAGGATGTGTTAAATAGTGATCACATATTATAAAATACCAGATAACCTGAAAAACCTGACAGCCGTGAATATTACAAAATTCCGTGGAGAATCAGCAGAGGCCAAGCAGGAGAATGCTGCTGGTAAAATGTAGCTACTCTCTAATGAGTATAAATATTTAGGGAATGTATATTTTAAAGTAAAATATTGTACACATAGGTATATGAATAAATAGGAATTACAAGTAAAAAAATATTCCCTATTACATATGTGGCTACTGAGGATTGAGTTCCCTGCTCTCAGATGATATCAGCTGTAGACCTGGCTTGCTTGGAGGTTTGGTTTGACAGTTGCTGCCCGGAATAAAAATCCATCAACTTTACAATTTATTTTACATCTTAACAAAAAACATGGGAAAATTAACGGTTTGACTCTGTGCCTTCTCTGGAGGTTGGATTGCCCTTCTTGGCCATTTTTCCCTTATACCGAGTTCAAAACACCTTATATCAAGCTCTATAGGTAGAGTTTCATGACTCTTGGAAATCAGTTAGATCATTCATTTTCCTAAATCCAAGAATGCCTATCAAGGGTTCACAAGATCATTGCCCAAGTCTTCTATTAAATATTTCATGTCATATTGTTTTATTCCAGCTGACTCTAAGTGTGACCACAATGCTGAATTTCCTTTGTTGAACATGAGCTCAAGAAAGTTCACTTTATATTATGAACATTTTTCATAAACAGCCGGTCAAAATATTTTAAGACTATTTCTTGGTTATTTTATTTGGTTGGTTGGGATTTTTTTTCCCTTGATAAGAGAAGTTTAAAGGCATTGAGAAGAAAACTTACAATTGGCTCATTTGAGAAAATGAAGTAAAAAGACAGCCTTGGCACACTAAGCCCAGACACTGCCAGTGTAGTAAGCAAAACTTACTACAACCAGAGTAAATGCCAAATGAACAGGTGGAATAAAGCGAAAATAAAATGTTTGTTGGTCTGTAATGACAGGTATTACTCCTTGCACCTAAACTGCAAAATTGCTTCCATTTATGTTTACTCTTAGCAGGATTCAGTTTCCTTCTTTTATCTTACTGAATGTTTGAGTTTTGCCTTTCTAGAAATGTACAAAAAGTTTCTGTAACTTGAGCTGAAATCAGAGAAGAAAAATGGGGTGAGCAGTCATACTCATGCCAACATTCCTTTAGCCAGTGGCAAAGGCAGCTCCATCCACCCTGTACAACCTATAAGCAAAACCCAGCACCCCAAGCACCAGCCTGAAGATGGATTGGTAACACCTTTGTCCTGCTTTTCCCCAAGCTGCCTGCCTGCACTTTAATACACTCACACCAATGACACTGCACTCCTGTTCCTTAACTTAGCTGCCTGGCCAGGGGAAGCACCCACAGCTCGGCTCACCCACCCTTGAGTGCTCCCATGTGACAAGAATAATGACTTCGGCACCCAAAATCATCAGCTTGTCTTAGACATCACTAATACATGTGCACTTTCTGCAATGATGTGATCCAAAGAGCACAGAATGTTACAGGATAGCTTTAAAAATGCATTGTTGAGAGTACTCATGTATGCTAATGTCACTCCTCTTTTATTTGCTTTGTGCCAGCACACAGTGTCAGCAGTTCTTGGACACTGTGTGATGGCTGTGGCAGGAAGATGCTTTTGGAACAGAAAAGCCAGGCAGGAAAACTCTCTCAATAAAGGGAGCTCTGGCCCTGTGCCCCTGTGATGGTGTCAGTGCCCTGCTGGGCACAGCCTGGCACACAGCTGGCCTGGGGCTGCCCCAGGCTGTGAGGAGCCAAGGCAGCACTTTCAGCTCTGGCAGTACAACCCTCCTGCAATACCTGTTGGGATCGTTTCTTACCCTGCTGAGAGCTCTACAACTCCACTTGATAATATTTTTAGGGCCCTGTTACTAGTCCAGACCAAGTAAATAACAAATAAATGACTGAAAGTAAAGGCCAGCCAACAGCAGTTTCCTCCTGCTGCAGAGCTCCACTCCTGAGATAATGTCCATATCACACAAAAACATTGCTTTCCTTGAAATGGAAAATGGGAATTTTAGCAGCAGTAACATGACTGCATGAGGTCAGAGACTGCACTGCCTCCCACTCAAAGATGGTACTTGCATGCTCAGAGCCCTCACCCAGCAAAACAACATTCAGATGGTTTAGATTAACAAGCATTTTGGTGTTTTCAAAATGACTGAGATATTCTGCAATAAAGATTGGTCATAAAACAAGTGGTTTATATCTGGAGGAAGAGATATCTTATTTTCAGTTTCAGCAATCCCTATTTCATAATTTCAGACAATTCAATAAAGTAATTTTCATCATAACCGCAGAATTTCAGTCTCATCTGTTCTATGCTTTAAATGGCAATATAAAACTCAAATTTTTTGCACCTGTTTTTTATCTGTTAATAAAGTTCTATCTTGTTTTTCTTCTCTGATTCTGATGAAAATATGATCTTAACAAAAATCCAAATTTAAGAAACAACAAAAGTAAACCCATAAGACCCCCAAAACACTCAAATCCACAAACAAAACAAAATTTTACCCCTATTTTATTCAGTATTTGGAGATTTGATAATTCATTACTCCTCACTGCTTTTGAAAAATTATTTATCCCTTCTTTCTCCTTCCTTGGGGAAAAAAAAACCTTTTCAAGTATAACTAGATTTTCCATTCTGCCTCTTGAGAAAACACAGGAAGGAAACTAATATTTCTGCTGGCTCTTTTAAGAGACAGAAAATTATAATGGACTTTCTTCTCTTTTTTTTTTTTTAAGACTTCACAAAAGTCAGAGATGAAATTTTGCTTTAGCTGAAAGCACTGGAAACTCTGCTATTCACTTCAGAAGCCAAGATTCACCTAAAATGTTTCCAAACCTCACTTTTTCCTACTATGATGGATCTACAAATTGCTTTCCCCTTGCACTGGTCATGAAATAAAAACATTTGGCATTTTCTTTGATGTCAGGAGAGCCAGACAACAAAGACCTCAGAGACCTTATTGCAGAGTGTCCTGATTATTAAGACATACACAAAAATGTTACTCTCCAGAAGAGCTACAGTCTCCAGAAGATGTATTCCCAATTCTGAAAATCCGAGTGGATCCCTGAACAATTTTATGCACACCCATTTTCATTACTAGTTCCCACACTATTTCTTGTATTTCTTCTTTCCTTATCTACTCTTTTCCCCACTTTTATCATCATTGCTTTAGGCTGTGGTAAACTTTACTGTGCTAGTTCCTTAGAACGTTAGAAATCACAGGAAAATTTCTTTTTTATATGTCTAAGCTTGTTTAGAAGACTCAGTTTGGCAAAAGTTATCTGCCTTGTTCATGATAAGAGTACTTGAATTGATCTGAACTCTTTAGAACATTGAGAAAAAGCAGAGGAATGGTATCCTTTGGGATTTCCCCCCCACCGCCTTCCTAACTTTGACTTTATCCAACTGTATTAGAAAATACAGCAACATTCTGGTTATATTTTGAAAGCTCTATAGAAAATATTGTATTAATATTAATTTTGCCAACCACATTTGTTTCCCAGGTAGTAAAGGTGTGTTTCACCCTGTCAGCTCTGTGGTTCACCATCTGGTGAATTACACCTCCAGCCTGAAAATACCCAGCTGCCTTGATTCACTCTGGGCAGGTCCCAAGCCTGAGGATGTTCGTGTCTGCCACTGTCCATACTTATTGTCTTAACAAAATGTCATTTCCTTGTCTCTGATTCTATAAAGCAGGGTGAAATTATAGGCTGAATTTGGTACACTCCAGATTTTCCATTGGTAAAGCTAGGCTTTCTCAGTGGGCTGAGAGACTGAAAATGGAGACCCACATCCTTACTAATGTAAACATTTATTTGCAGACCTCACCAATTTAACTGCAGGCATAATTTGATCAATGTGGGACAACAAAAACATTGTTGAGTGGCTGCATTCAAAGAAATGAACATTTACAGCAACACCAATGCAACTTTTGATGATTGGAGTAGCCTTCATACCAGATCACAGCCCTACAGCCTTCTTGGGATAGTCCTAACAGCAAACTTTGGTACATTTTAATTGCCCAAGATATGCACAAGGGTCATGATTACTTGTTTAGAGCTAGGCCTTTAATCTACCTTCTAAAATAAAATGCTCTTCATTCAGAACCAGATCTGCTGAAATGGTAGCAGAAATTTCCAGTGTTTTCTAATAATTTAATTTTCATTTTACCAAAATGAGGTGCAGTTTGTAATGATTTGGTGTGAGTACAGACTGATCAAGTTAATCTAGCAAAAAAAGCCAGCTCAGTTTAGAGAGGAAAGCAAAGCAAAAAGCTAAATATCAATACTCTTCTGGTCCTGGGAAAGAAGCTTGGCTTTAGGGTTAGCACAATTAGGAAAATTTTGCTACTTTGCAGGTTTTATATCCTGGGAACACTCAGCTGTAAACGTAATAAAGTTTTCTCATTTTTCACCCACTGTGGATCCAATTCTCTCTCTGCACGTGTCATGTAAGAGAATATCATTAGAATTACTACTAGGCCCCAAAAATGCACCAATAAATGGAGCTGTACATTTTAGACAAATATGTGGTACTGGGAAGAAGAGCACACTATTAATAAATGAGATATTGATTGTCTGTTAGTTAAAACCAGTTGCAGTTTTCCTACGCATAAAGTATCTGAGCTGAGCCTCATCAATTTTGTATCTTCCTTGTTGTTGATACAGAAATAGGCAGGAAGCTACAAAGCAGCATCTTTAAAACCAAAGACTAAAACAATGGTCTGAGAGCTCACCTGGCAGAAGCTGCTGACATCATCCCTTGTTAAAACAAAAATATTTAATAAAGTCACTATCGGTTTCAGAGAATCTCCAGTCTACGACCACACCACACTCAGGTTGTCATGGAAACGAGAAGAGGTTCAGGATCATTTGACATTTTATGAAGACAATTTAAAGCTATTTTATACAGAGAAAAAAAAAGAGAAATCTAAGCTACTTTTGCAATTTTCCAATTAAAGGAGTCAATGCCAGAAACTCAAGCAGCTCTTGCTCCTTTGTCTCTGTGATAACCAAGGGACGAGCAGGATCATTAGCATGTAGTGCTGTTCTTGACTCTGATTTAAATTCACCTGTATAATATATATAACACAATAAAAAGGATGCCTGGTTATATACAAAATTGCATATAAGGGTCTCCAGAAATGTGAAACACAAAAGGGAGCAGAAGCCACTTCCTGAGCACTACATTCTTAGTAGGGAAGCAGAGCCTCAATATTTATAAACTGACATTGGAATAACACTGTTGATTTTTTTGGCACAAATAAATAGAAAAAAATATTCATGAAGATAAAAAGACTGATAGAGATTACTAACCTCAGAGAGAGGTTGAATCCTACAGATATTTTAAACCTGATCTTTGAACAAAAAAGTTTAGACATATTAAAGAAAATCTTTCTTATCTTGTTATGAATAAAATTACCTACATTATAAAAAGTTCTAACATTGTTACAAGGCTTTTTTCGTAATCCTTCTGAATGGATGCTCGTGAGAGCAGAAGAAATTAAATACCACAGAAAGAGGCAATCTCAGACCCAAATGAAGGATTTTATTTTTTCCAGTAGGAAGAAAAGCTCTTTTCTATTACTCTTTTCTATTATAAGTAGCTGCAGCATCAGTGACAACCTAAAATAATAGTAAACAAATAGCAGAAGTGTAAATCTGGAAAAAACCCCAAGAGATATTCAAGCTAGAAACTTGATTAAAGGATAAAAAATGGCTTTATGTTGCTTTAAATATTAAACATTTCAAAAGCAGGCAGATTAATAGTGCTTAAAAAGGCATTCTTTCTTGTGCCTTTTCATAGCATCTACACAGTCATAGTGGGTCAGAATAATGCCATGCAATATTTACAGCATTACTTTACAATGTACTTTTTCTCAAATGGCACACTCTCTACCCTGTTGTTTACAAAATGAAAAATACCTCTATTACATTCTGCCAACTATTCTTTGTGTGTGCAGTATAAAGGACAGAAATTGTCCCCAGAGCAGTTTTAGATTCTCAACAAATCATTTAAACTCTTTATATTGTATTAAGGGCTATATCTGCAATATCATCTCTTATTTATTTTAAAATTAACTTGTTTAGTAAATTCATATTTACTGCAGGAATATCATGTCATCTGTGTGGAAGGCTGAGCTTATACTCAAATTCTCTTACGGTTGCTATCTCTGCTGGAATTTGAAAAGGCAAGATAATTTCTGGACCGCGACTAGAATGCATCAATTTTTGTTATAAAGCACCTGAAACTTCTACTGCTTTGTCCTTTGATAGCCCTCTCTTTGCTGCTGAAAACACAGAGTTACATGCTGGTGATTTTTGAGCTAGAATTGCAGCATGTTGTTTATTTTATTGAATAAAGCAACTCTCCGAAAGCCCAGGGATACACAGGAGCTCAAACAGGAGCTCTAGTGGTGGAGGAATTCAAGGGAGGAACTGTCAGCTCTGCACATCCCTGTATCCACACCAGGCTTTTCTACCAACCTTTCCTTTCCTGACTGCAATTCCCTCGAGTTTTCTCCTTTTCCTTATTTCGTTACATTTGTGTTTGCCAGATGTAGGAGCTTTCCAATCACTTCTAATTACACTGGTCCTGGTTGCACTGCTCTGCTCTGGAGGATGGAATCTGCATGGGCTCCCTTTGTGTCTTCAATGTGATCTCATTCACTAATGTATTGCAGTGTGATTATAACCCCACTCTGCAGATGCAACATGAAATCACATGAAATGGAAAGCTATGATTCTTCCTTGTCTCACTTTTTTTTAGAAGGTTTCTTTTCTCCTGTAAAATTTGCTTCAGCATTCCAAGGACTCCCTAGTGCACTCTGAATACCCTGCATGTGTTCCTGACATCAAAACCAGAAGGAATCCTTAAGATTTATGGAATGAGTTTACTGTAGATGTTGAAAATGATAACATTGGCTTTTCCCTGTAATTCTGTGCTCCGAGAGCTTTGTTGAGCTAAGGTGGAAACTGTAGAGTTTGGCTGTTGGGGGCTGTGCTGTCAAATGAAGTGTCCAGCTCAATCTTACCTGGCAAACCCTGGTAAGAAATTTCATGAGGTTTTTTATCATTGACAAATTTCTCATCTGATTGGGTTTTTTTCATTTATCATACTTGGCTTTCTTTGGCACTGTCCCTTGCAGCTGTGTGCACTGAGGAGCTTTTTAGGAGCAAGCTGGCTGCCACAGGCAAGACTTGTGTTATCAAGTGATGCATTTTTTTACACAAAAAATAAAAGACTACCCTAAAGACTGTACTTGGGAACAAAGCTTATGATTTTGTTCCAATCTCCTTTCCCAAACTTTATTTCAAAGGTCACTCCAAATAACCTTTTTGTAATGATTCCTTTGTTTTTTATTTTTCCATTAGACTGATTTTACTTCTTACAGCAATACAAGAATATGGAATGGTTTCACTATTCTGAGTTCACATCTCAAATGACATCCTTATCACTTTTACAAAGAAATTCTAGATTGCACCCAAGAGTCATTTCTGTTCATACTAATTTGATCACAAATTAAAGGTCCTGAAGAGTATCAAAGGAACACCAATAGTCAAACAAGTATTTTCTATTACAGTTCTTATTTCTTGGTTTTGACTGACACGCCTGAAGCTACAGCTTGTCACGTAGTTTGTGGGGATATTTATTTTGCAAGTATGAATGATAATAAATGCTGAGATGGGAGTGGAAAACCCCTGCTTTTACCTTTAGCATTCAGAATATGTGAAGCATTTCCATATCTAAGAGAATTTCAAAAGCTACACAAACCTCTATAGATGATAATCTAAGCAAAGGACAGCATATTATATTATATAATAGAATATTCTATTTAAGAGAGAGAGGATAATTTTCAATTTTTCAAGTGCCTGGTAGGAAAGCTATAGGAAGATAATATAAGGTGTGGGGGGAGATACAAAAGAAAAAGAAAAGAATAAGGCAGAAAGGCAGATTCTTCATAAACTTCACACTTTGCATAACTCACAGACCTAGAACTCTGCAATTCCAGCTGTCCTACAGGACAGGTTATTAAAGTATCAGCAGTTGTTTTCCTTTTCACTGTACCTCATTATATCTCACCAAAGAGTTATAGCTGCGAACAAGCATCAAGAAAAATCTTTGTACTCCCTGTTACCACATTGCTTGCCAGCTCTTCAAAGCACCTGAGGAAATCAGGAGTTTCATTGTTACCCTAATAAATCTGCTCACTTTCCTCTGGTTTCAAAGTACTCACTGAAATGAATCATGCACCTAAGAGAGTACTTTTTATTTCAAGAACAGTTAAGGATTCCAAGATGTTTTTCTCCCTAAATGACCCTTGTGATATTATTTAAAAAAACTTTAATATCTCAAGGTGCTCAAATATAAACAAAGCTCTTTTTCTTTCAATTTTTTTGTGTTTGTCCTATACACTTCAATTAAATTTGATTATACCTCTTGTATGCTTGAAGATCTTTTCTTATAAATGGCGTTCTATGAAAATTGGAGGGTGGCATATAAGAGGAATAAAACATCTTCTTAGGAGGGCATGGCAGAGTGGAACAGAAGTCTTAAGGGTGTCCTGATTTTAGCCTTTTACAGATAGCTGCACTTGGTAACTGAGAATAGACTCAGTCAAGAACAGAGTGCTGCTTGGTGCTTTTGTCATTGTTCTGTCACAATGACCCCACTTATGCAGTTACGAGTGGAACTGTGTAAGGTTTAAGAAAAGCCAGTAAAATGCCATTATACTATCCATATTGTGGATCAGTATTTCATACAGTGTGCATTAAGTAAAAGCGGAAGAAATGCTTCTAAATCGGGCCAGAAACTAATTTAGAATCACATCACTCTCAAAGATGCAACCCAGGCAAAACAAAACAAGAATGTGACATCCTGGAAAAAATGAGGAGGCAAAACACAAAACTCTATGAGTACTTAAATTAATTCACACAGGAGTAAATTGGAGTGCAAGATCAGTACATGCAAAAACACTTGGCCAGATGTACTACAGATCTGGCTGGAAATACTAAGAAATTCCTGCCAACATTAGAAAAACTTTTAAAAATTGCATTCTGCTCTTGGATGAGATTGCATATATGGCAGTCATACCTTTCAAAGTGGCTGTCACATCATAGACTGGCATCAAACAACCAAACACTGAAAATTTAATATGTATTTAACTCAAGGAGGACTAGAGTACTCCTGAAAAATCCTTCAAGACATTGACAATAACACATGTTATAATGGAAAGAGACTTCTAAAACCATTAAGAACACCAAAAAAATTAAAAAATTGCTGTAAATGGTTTTCCTTCTCCAAAGAGTTCTTCACTCTTGCTTACAAGATCTGATTACCTTTGGAATGACCCCATGGCCTGCTCCATGTCCCACATGCACAGGATAACTTAGCTCACATTTTGCAATCAGGAGCCATGAGCATCCTGACAATTTGTTGGTGTCTGTTCTCTACAAGACATCTCTCAATCTACTTGCACCACTGACTTCTTTTCTCAGCCTTCTCCGTTTCTTTCTTCCAGTCTCTGGGCTCTTCAGAAGAGTCTGTGAAGTGATGAAGTCCTGCAATATCTGAACTGCCCTATTCTTTCTTGTGAACTCCCTCACAGACTTTCTGCCTCCAGAGGAGCTCAGGAAGTCTCAGTCACTGCCTTTCAAATAAAGCTATTTTTCCTGAGACAGATTTCTCAAGGGTCTCAGACTACCATCTTGCCAAGTGAACAGGATCTGATCTGGATCTCAGCCCGTAACTGTGTGATTTTATCCAAATCTATGATGCAAAGCCAGTCAGAGAGGAACAGAGATGGAAACTATTCCATCTGAGAGTCTGGGAAGGAGAGACAGTCATGTTAATGCCCATACTGACACAGAAGTGCAGAACTGGTACTGTAACATCCAGAAACCCTCAAAACTCTGAACTAGACCTGCTAATTTTCCTTTCAGCCTGGATGAGGTATTGCTTTCGGCTGCTTTTCCACCTTTACAGTCAGAACTGGAATGGAGCTTTGCTGCTCTGCTGAGAGTGACATTTGTTATTAGCTGCTGTGTCCTACACGAAGCAGATTGCAGGAACAAACAGCCCCTGATGAGCTGTCTCTGCACCTATTGCAGATTGAGATGATAAAGGGGTACTTTGGCTGCAGCAATTTCTAATATGCATGCCAATGCCTTAATCCTTATTATTAACTATAATCTTCCATGAGAGAATAGAGACTCTATCTTCCATCAATATGTCTAGACATGAAGATATTTGGGTGTCTAACTCTAATTGTGATGGATAAGAGGGCTAAGGAACTTAATGAGTTTGAAATCTCAGTCTAGGCATATCCCAAATCAGTCTGCAGTGAGCTTCAACTTAGGTTTTGCAACACCTTTTGGAAGAGAAAAGGAAAAACTATGCTTGAAATAGAGTTTGATTTGGTAGAGTTTTCAATGCTTTCATTTTCATGAGGTTTAGGAGGAAAACAGCACAGGAGGCAGTGAAGAATGTTATATGCAACACTGGGATACAGAGGAATTTGGCTTGACTGACTGTTATTAGAACTGGTGTCTGGGCAGCATATTGGGGTTAGTGATCCTATTTACAAAAGGTACCATGGGATCACAGCTGATGCAGACCTCTGGAATTGATATAGACTAGCTGATGCAAAAAGCAGCATAAACAGAGGCTCAGAGCTCCCTGAAGTCATGCTGAGACAGTAGATGAACACCTCAGGGGGCAATCATTTGCAATTCCTCCAACATTTATCATCCAAATATTGATGCATCCCAAACACGGTCAGTGCGGGTGCGCTCCCCCTCCTGATGAAGGAGGAGCCCTGTTCAGGTACTGTGGGCAGCTCAGCACTGTCAAACTGCACAAGAGCAGGTAGACGAATACAGATATACATGTCAGGGATGGCAGCTGCAGTAGACACAGGTGTTCTGCTGTGCTAAGGAGCCCTTCTCAGAAGTTAAATCTATTTTATTAGCTATGGCTTGCTGCCCCATAAGGATAAAGCAATAGGAATGCAGTCCCTTGATTTTTCCTGATCTGTCTTATGCCTTATGTAACTTCCAACAATGATAACATCCTGCTTGCACACACATACTGTGACCAGAATATCATTCTCTATTTTGCAATGCTGTCCATCATGCAGTGAAAAGATCATTATTGGGACCGTAGGCCGACTTTTAAGTCAGCCAGTTTCTGTAGATACTGCTCACCATTGTGCCCAACCCCTCTTAATTCCCCTGCCTGCATAAGCAGGTGCCAACTGTGTTGTCCAGGCTTAACACACAGCTAACACATCCTGACTAAAGTGTCAAGCCTAGAACCTGAGGTTCTAGGGAAAAGAGTTTGCCTGAGCACATGGGGAGAATGATATTTTCTATGGAAAACACTCCATTGTGCCTAATTTGTCTTACATGTGCAGGATCAAAACTCAGGCATGTAAATGTCAATCCCATGCCCCACACTGAATAACCATACACAAGACATCAAGACATAAATAAAATTTGTGCCTCCACATCAATAATGAATGATGTTTTCTAACATAAAATAGGCAACTTTCAAATTTTGAGAGTAGTATTCTATGTTGAAATCCTACAAAATTATTCATTCCCAAATAGCAATTTACTGATCCATAAGGACAAGAGAGATGAGGTTATCTGCTTATTTTTTCATTTCAGAACAAATGACAAATTCCATAAGGAGTAATGTGCCAATACAGATTACTGCAGGGTTAGGATTCATTTACAAAGTGCCACAAGATAATTGGACTTCTTAAGAAGCAGTTTTTAGTTAATTCAATCTTACACAAAATTCTAAGGCTGTTGTTGTATAACAACAACAAGCCTGAGCGTTTGTTCCCCAACTTGTTGCCAGTATCAATTAACTTTCACTTCATGGCATAACTTGCTATTCTTTCTCTGTTTTTGAGATCTGTACATGTTTTCTGATATCAGTTATAAATTGAAGAAACAATAAATTACATGTCCCCTAATATACATAAAATACATATAGTATAGATAAACCACTGACTTATAAAAAGCAAAACCCACATCAAAGAACAAATGTATTGGAAGGAAAAGGAGGGGGGAAGGAAGAAATAAGGAAATTTTTCATGTAGTAGGGAAACAGTAGTAGTAACTAGTAGTAACAGGAAAAAAAATTCAAGATGATCTTAAAATTACGTCATTTGTACTTTCTATTCTACTAAACTCCCCCAGATTTTAGCATGCTCCACAGAGCTAAAAATTACTGTATGATCATTTTAGGGAAAACTTTTACTTCTGCAATCAATGATGGAAATATTTATCAAATTTCCCTTTACTTTTTTCTTACAAAAAGCTCACAACAGTTTTGGTTTAAAATTTTATTTAAAAGTTAAATTAAACAAGCCTGGTGGAGGGACTTTTTGTTTTAAAAAGTGTTTATTTCCCACTATAATAGAAGCAATAATGAATAATTTTTCATGTCACTTTATTGATTTCTCCAGAATTCAATCAGAATTCTGCCATATTAATCTCCATACCAACAGCTGGATTGATTCCCTACTTGGCCAGAACTTGCTGATTAACAACTCTTTATGCTGTCACACCTCCAGCTGTACTTTTGACTCTGTCACAAACTCCTCAAATGAAATGAAAACTCCTAAATATTTAAATCTGCTGCCTTTTCATCACGTTTCTCCGTTTTAAATAAATGAAGAAACAAACCCTCTTCTTTAATTGAGTAAATAATGCTTTTTTTTCTCCAAAAGATACGGAGTGTACTCACCCTTGTCCTTAGAAAAAGGAAAAAAGGGAATGTTTTTCACAAATTTATATATAAACAGTAAGCAAACTTTCTCCTTTCATTTAATTATTACATTTTTGGTGGTTTTTTCTCATACATTTTACTTTTATGAATTATGCAAGGGAATTTTCCCCCTTTTTCCAACTGTTTAGGAGCCTTCCCAATTAGTGATGAAGAGTTTATTTATTCTTTTGTCATCTTTTCATTAAAAAAAAAACTGTCTGCTAAACTCTAAGTGATGAGAAAAAGAAATGTTTCCAGCTATGCATCTTTTGTGGTTTGCAGAAAAAATGGCCAACTCCTCTTTTCCCAGAGAGCTTAGATGGCCTTTTGAAATATTGATCCTGTATATAATAATATATGACTACATTTCACATTTTGCCATTCTCAGCCCCAGGTATTTGATAGCTGGTTTAAGGAGAGTAAAAGCTGTTTCAAATTCCCAAGCCACAGAGCAGCTGTTAGAAAAATTTTTTTTCCCAGCTAAACCCACATTGAAGTAGAAATAATTCTATCCAAATTCTGTGCACTACATAACACATTTGCACATTTAATTTATAAGGAAGGTTAATTACATTGCTCTGCTGGCACCACCCGCTTCCATGCTGCAGCCAGAAAACATTAATGATTTTAAAGAATTCAGCATGGGAGAGGAATTTTTCCCTCTAGGGTTGCTTCTGAGTCTTCTGTGCTCAGCCAAGCAATAAGAGATGCACATGTATCTGCTGTGATTATACTCAGAATCCCAAGAAGTTTGAACCTCAAGGAATGTCAAACAAAGCTCAATAATAAATGAAATTTGACTCCAGAATCAAAGCAACACAGGCAACATAATTTCTCTATAAGCCTGAAGTTATGCGTATTTCAGGAAAATGTAACTATGAATGCTGTATCTTTTACCATTTACAGATAATAAGTTCATGTGTTATCCAGGTCAATTATTTTCTAATTATTTCAGTTTCAAAGGGTAGGATAGATAATTTTTAACACATGATGTTGATGGAGAGAAAGTGATATAAGATTCACTGTTTGTAAAATGCAGCACACTCATACAGCATATCTGGATTATTATAATACATATCATCCACAACTGGATGGTAACTGCTTGCACATCATGATCTCTATTGTGTTCTGTAACCCTGATATTTGTGAGACACAGAATAATCATTCCAGCTGGCATCAGTGGCACTGCTGAGCCATCAGGCAAGGCCTGGTTCAGACCTCTTAAACAGAGGGCAAGAGGCAAGCAGTAGGTTCTGTCCTTCCTTTAATGTGAAGGCAGTATTGTCCCCAGCATCCACATCAGCTTCCTGCACGGATTCCAGAACTGGAAAACCTGTCACACTCAGCAAGATGCACAACTGTGGGCTGAGCAGTGCTTGGTGACACTGCTGCTACCTTCTCAGCACACCTACACGACACTCTGAGAGAGCCTCGTGGTGAAAAGACTTCTCCTGAATCATATTATTCACTTCAAAAGAGCAACTTTTATACATAAGATCTGCAACAGTGATTTTTTACTAAATTACTGTAGAAAGAAAAGATTCACTCTCTTCCAAAGTATTTTGTCTGCAGTTACACAAAGTGGATCCAAACCACCTGATTTCTCTCATGCTCTGTGCGTAAGAGCAGTGAGCTTAAAGAGAGTTCAGAGAGTTTCAACAAAGGCCTCAAATCTGCCAAATAACCCACATTTCATGGGAAAACCTGTTAAATATCTCGCTCACATTTGACAGACACGAGTAGCCTGTCTGACTGGGGTCTTTTCAAGACCCAGACTTAAATGAGATTCCAGAATTATGAGGACTAACTCCAAATATTATGGATAATACACTTTACATTTACAGTGCTTTTGATATAGCCACCTAAACACCTACTTACTGTAATTAATCAAGCTTGCTCAAGAAAGTTTCCATTTATGAAATGCTCAATAAGCTGGGTTTTTTAAATAAATGCATGAAAAACCCTCATTGATTCAGCTCTTTCCAACTGAAACCATTATTTACTGAGATGGAGCTATTTATTAATGAATGATCAATTGTATGGCTGATTAATGCCAATAGCACACTGGGCTTCAGACATGGGGCAGCAGAGGAGAGGCAAAAACTCCAGTGCCTGATCAAATTGGATGAGCTTTACACTGCATTCTGTCATGCAATTATTTATTTGAAACTGAAAATGGTGTCTGATACATAAAAAATAAACAGTTCAAGTAAATGTTTTAACCAGCCCGCAGCAAGTGTAAGCCCACATAAACCAAAACAGAAAAGTGCTGTTGTTATTATGCTTTTCATCCATGCATATGAGTAAATTATTCAAAGTAATGGTAAGTGAACCCATAGGAATGTATGAGCTGATATTTTAAAGATTCTGGCAAAAAAAAAAAAAAGGGAAAAAAAACCCCACAAAAACAAAACAAACAAATCCATTATTTTTTTCTATATTCAATGTGTTGATTGGTTGACTATGATTTTTCTTTTAATGCTTTTTTTTTCCACTAGGAGGCACATACTACTCACTGAAGGGAAAAAAATGAAAAATTGTGTGGTATGTTCAAATCACTTCCATTAAGGAAAAATGCCTAGTGACTCAAGTTAGAAGAATACAACAGTTTAAAGAAAAATATCATTATGTGAAACATCTCCTTCCTGCCATGGTACAGCCCCTCTGTTAATCCAGTCCCCTCAAAACCCAGCAAAATGTCCTACAGGTTTTTAAATCCTCCTAGCACACTTTGCTAACTTCCTTCTGAAACACATAAGAACAAGCATAACCAATAGAAAAGCAGAGGCAAACATTTAACACCCTTCTTGTCATGACAGAAAAATGGGTATTTTTATTCTCAAAGATTTTCCTGGCACTGATACCTTACCAGTTATTGAAAGATTATTTCTAATGCACAAGATAGCCAATTGGCAAAATGCTGATATTTCTTTTTGCTCCACAGGCCTTCCCTGCACTGTTATCTGGGCTAACAACAATAATAGTAATTACTTTAACTGTAAGCTATTATACAAATTAAAATGCTCCCTTATTTGGATTTTCAGATGCAAGTCAAAACACCAAAGAAAGCATAATGCCAATGCTAGTCCCTGGTTTACCACAGATTTATTTGTCAAAAACCCCCAAACCTAATAAAAATCCATTAATTACTATTTTTTTATACTTTATTCTCCTTCAATACTAGTCTACTATGTGTATAATTATAATTTAAGAGAAAAAAACAACCACTTAGGTAGAGGAGGATTGTCAAGTTTGTGAACAAGAAAATTTCTCTAGGTCAGTACTGGGGGGTGTGAGTAGATTATGTATATTTCTAATCTTAAAATCTACAAACCATAACTACTCCTGTAAGGTATACTTGTAACTTTTTTTTTTTAAGTCAAGTATTCACTCTTATGGCCCTGTATTGACACATTTTATCATAGGTTATTTGCACTGTACACAGTAAGATTTCTTCATTTTATACTTCTGTGGCCTATCTTCATTACCTCTAAAACACGGCATTTTTTAGAAACATAAAGAATTCTTCAGGGTGCTTGTAAATTAAAGTTTCAATCAAAACAATATTGGTTTGAATGCAAGTAGGATTCTAAGGTAATTCTCAAAATTGATTTTTACTGTAGGCTCTAAATTATTTTAAATCCTGATGTCTGGGGAAATTAAGATTACATTGACACATAGATTTCTGTGCCACCAGAAGTTTGAATATTTATACTGCTATTAGTTTGGAAATACACTGGGTCCCCTTCCTAATTAAATGGTCATGCTGACCATTTCACAGTTATTCAGAGAGAGTTCACAGCACCTCTAAACAGCTTTGCCAGCAGAAGCAGCCTGTTACACTGTTAGAGATTTGACTCTGAAAGAAGATTTCAAAAGCATAAATGAATAATTTCTAACATCTCAACCTGCAGAAAACTTTTGATGTAAATATAAGTAGATCCCTTTTGGAATAAAATGAATTCTACTGAAATGTGTGAAAAGACTGCCTGAAAATGACATTGGCAATGAGCTCTTGCTAAAATACGCTGAATCACCTAATGAATAGAGTCTTCCCTGCCACTACACTCCTGCACACTTTTAACACCTAAAATATAAAGATATTCTTTACAGCAAAAACTTACATTCTGGACAGGCATCAAATAGTCAAATGAAAAAGATGTGCAAGATTCTAGAAGGCCTGTTGTAATTATTATGTTTTTAGGAATTGTTCAGAATTTTTAGATTTGCAATCTGTGTTTAATATCACATTGGTGTTAAACAAATGTAAAGTACTATTCACAGGAAGTTGCTCCACAGCTTGTGATTTAAGATGCAGGACAGAGGTGAATCAAGACCAAAGAACGCCACTGGATACAGTGAGGGGCTGTCATGCTTTGAAATCAACACCCCATGCCTGTTTTTTCCAGCTAACAAAAACCCCACAGTGAAGTATGTGCTGCTTTCTCAGCTCTTACCCTGCATTTGTATGGGTTTTGAAGAGATATTGCTATTGAAGACATGGAAAAATTTCAAATGCTCTTTGAGCAGACAGTTTTACCATTTCTATTCACGGAAACCAGATAACATCCAGAAAATTCAACTAATGCTGTACTTTTTTCCCTAATTAAATTTCTCTAATTGCATTGCAAAGTTTGAACTATCTGTTACTGGAGATGTAAGTACCAGGAAATGTTGGACTTCTCATTAATCTAAACATACATGAGTGATTATGAATCAGAATTCCCTCATTAATTTCAGCAGAAACTCATATTTGCTCTCTGGCAACCACCTTACATGTTAAGAAGTATAAATAACTTTCCTTATCTTGGGAAGCATAAGTGGAGCTGCAGATGAGTGCATTTGCAGCACTCAGTTACATCTTTGGAGTGCCATGCACGGTTTGTTTGGTTAATTGATTTTATGCATTCTTACTGGTTTATGTTTATTTATCAAATTCACAGAATGCAAATGCTGACCAGCACTTCCACACACAGTATTTGGACTTTGCACAGGTTTTCCGATTTGAAGACAAAGTTGAGGATCGTTGACTAAACTTCAGAGAAATTAAATTTATTTCCAGTCACATATGTTAATCCCTGACCATGCAATGTTCAAAAA
This sequence comes from Passer domesticus, assembly GCF_036417665.1. Lineage (NCBI taxonomy): Eukaryota > Metazoa > Chordata > Aves > Passeriformes > Passeridae > Passer > Passer domesticus. The sequence goes on along the minus strand of NC_087480.1, from coordinate 39,995,204 downwards.
GAAAACTCAAATCACCTATCAGTGTCCTGGAAATTCATCACTCGCTTGCTTAAAATAGCTAAGCATCCAAAACCTCTGAAATGTTACCACAAAAAACTGGGCATGAACAGTAACAAAACAAGCTCGTAAAACAGAACACCTGCTTTTATTTTAGTCATCTTTCATTCTCCTGTTAGAAGAGCAAAAAGTGACACTTCCTACTGCCTTACTAATTCCTTCACACAGAGAGATGGAAAACCTTAAATTATATTTGTTGGTGGATTAGGCTGTCCCACTTTTCATTGGGAGAGTCCTCATATAAATTTTTTCTGCTAATTCAGCCCTCAAATCAGCTCTCTCATTCTCAATTTTGAACAGAGAAACAATACAAAGAGCTGGAGGACATTGGGATCTTGATCTTGTACACTTGTAAGAATATTTTGCCTTTCCCTAACCCACTGTGAGCCCACACTTCTGACACACCCTCTAAGCAAACACATTTACAAAGGCAGTGGTTTACGTGCTAGAGACGTTCTAGATCCAGCAGGAGAAACAATTCCAGCCTACACAGCCATACACCTCCTGATAAGGATGTGGAATGAACAGAAATTTAATTTACTACTGAAGGAACAGGAAAAACAAGTATACAGTAAGAGACACCCTGCAAGTAGAAAACACACCAGTAACTCTCTGCCACAGAATACACATCAATTCAACTAGGAATATTTCTGCAAATAGTTTTTTTTTAAATAACAATCCTCTTTCATTATTAAACAGGAAGATTTTTTTCCCTGCCTTTCTCTTATGCTAAATCTTCTATTTATTAAGAAATATTTTAGTTTTCCTATGAGGCTAAACAAAAGTGTCTTGTGCTAGGAAAAGCAAATTCACCATCTGTTTAGTGGAAAATCCATGACACTGACTGCATATCAGGCATCTGATTTTAATTACATTTCTAGTTGAGAGATGCTCTTCTCACATCACTTTTTTTCTACTTTACCTTCTATGTTATTTCCAAAATGCTCCCAGCAAAAGGTGCTTTGCTTGAGCTTCAGATCTATGTAGCACAAGACAGCAGTTAAGGCTTGCCAAGAGGGATTTCTGCACACCCTGCACAGAAAGTGCACGAAAGGTGGGACCATAAAAGGAAGGTTATAATTTATTAATTGTAAGAACAATCTGCAAAAACTTTTCTGGTCTTAAACAGAATTTCTGTCCCCATTTCCCGGTTTATGAGCCCTCAGATTGGAGCTGTAAAAAGCAACCATCATTACTGCCCAAGTCAAAAATAATTCAGAGCCGGTCTCGACAGATATAAATTGCTCTGCACTTTTACTTTTGGCTTTATCTTGCCATCTGATTTTGGTGGGAGACCAGGCTCCAGGGATCTCTGATGTAGCTGGGGCTGCCCAGAGTGGCTCATGCTGTGCCAGATGGGAAGAGGAATCTCCCAGAGGAGCAGGGATGTCCTTCCTGCCAGCATTGCTCCTTCCCCCTGCACCCTCCCAGGCTGCTCCAGGCACAGGCTGATCCTACCTAAGCACTTCTATTCTTAGATCCCTGCTTCCCAATGTCATCGTCTTTGAGATGTGATTTTCAGAAGGGCCATCTTCCTCTGCTTGTTTCAGACATATTATTCACTTGGAAAATATTGGTGCTGCTATGACAACAAATATCTTTTATTGTTAATTACTAATATTTATTTGAACCCTGACATGTTTCTAATTACAAGAGAGTTCTCAAAGTGACAAACTAATGAGAACTGTCATAGGTCACTGTAATTAGAAACATTTTTCAAAATGCTGTGTAAAGCAACAGCAACTTATCATTCATAATTCATTAAAACTTAAAACATTCAAGTGAATACAAAAATGCTATATGTGCAACTTTGCCTGAAAAGCTGCATGCAAGAAGAGATATGAATGTGTTCTAGTTGTATGATAATTTCCCTTTTATTCAAATGACCTAAATTTTTGTCTTTCTTATGATGTGATTACTTTCATAGCAACAGTTTCAGAGCTGTGATCAATTTGAATGAAAAATTATTATGACTGGATGTTTCAATTCAATGTTTTTACAAGATAATATAATGGAGGTAAAAGGGGTTTAACACATCCTATCAGCAGTAGGATTCTGAATAGCTGAAATTATATGGGTTTTGAGAAAAAAAATATAATGCTTCATTTCCATGCCTGCAATGCAGTTAATGAAATAGCCTTATTAATTTATAATAATTTCATTTCTAAAAGCTCCAAGTGCATGCTTAAAGACAGCTGATCAAGAACTATTTTAATAATAACATTTCACATCAAAACAGCTTTGTCATTACCTGCTATCGGTAATTTTTTTCCTCATTTGTTTTGCCTAATTTACCGAGTGTTTTGTGTTCTTTATTCAGGTAATTTAAAATCATTCATTTTAAAAACGGGTGAAAGAAAAGAAAAATATGCAATCCAAGAACTAATCTGTAACTGCTAATGCAGCATGAACTGCAATATTGTTTTGATTACCAGTGAATGGATCCATCAACAAGTAGAAATAGAAATACAGATGCAGACCTTTGCTATGATCTGTCTTATAAACACAATGCAATTGGAAATGTCTTTACCTGTAACTGTTTGCACCTAATTCTGCTACTGTTTTGCACTTAATTACAGATTTTTCTCTATTAGGTATTCTGAGAACACAATAAGAAGGATTCTGGAATTTATCATTAGGATTTTTTAAAATTAACCTTACAATCTCCTTCTTTAAAAGAGGCAAAAATTGAGGTCACACTATCATAGCAATGCAGTAACAGGACAGTGGGATACTTAACACTCCCCAGATAAATAGATGAGTATTTTCATTCAGGTTTAATATAATGGCCTGCATGTACTCTGTAGTCTTGTAATAATTCATTTCGAAAACCATCATTACTGGCTGATTCAAGCTATAAGCTACATTTCACTAAATAAAGCTGGAGTCTATTACAAACACAATTTACAGGAAAACAGTCACAAGTAAAGGATCTCATCCACTTTAGGACATGTCTAGGATGCTTGGCTGCTGCATATAGGTAAAAACCTTAGAAAAGAAAGGCCTTGTAAAATCAGGCCTTGCTCAGCTGAATTAACAACCAGCACGTTAACTTCCCATGAGAAAGAATTATGAGAATGAAAATCAGTTTGCATAACAATCTATTCTTGTAAGAAAAATAGGTTGCATCTGCATAAACAAGAAATCTATCCCATGAGAATCAGTGAACAAAAATATGTAAAAAAATAGAGGCTTGATGGACATGCACCCTGGTCATTTACCAGCCAATAAAGAGAGTTTCAGTGTGTTATTAACCAGTTGGATTTAACACTGTGCCTTCTGATATTCCTATAAAAATATAAGCTATGCAATCAAGATTCAGCTTTCCTGCATGAAAAATCTAGAGTCCCTCTGTTTATGGCTGCTTAGTTAACATTGCAATTAGACTTAAAAGTGACCAGGTAGTTACCAGTCACCTGAACCCTTTAGTGAAAAGCTTTAGTTCCTTGTAAAAAACTCTTGAATAAATTCCTGTGATATTAATGGGGGTTTTTCTTTTTTATTAGACATGCTGTACTGAGCTGCAAGTAAGAGTTTCATTGTTATATTGGTGGGCTGTGCTAAGCATTCACAGCAAGGAAAGTCACAGGGTGACCTCTGAGGTTTGTGAGATGGGAGAATCAAAAGTGACTGACAGTTTCCCTCAAGCTTTCCAAAACTGCAAATGCATTTATCATGAGATCGGTTTTTAAACAGCACTGGTATGATTTCTTTGTCATTTTTTCTTCAGAACTATGATTATATCACCAAGTTTTACTTTGCAAGCATGAAAAGTTAAATTATACAATTAAGTATTTCTTAACACATTAAGCTGAAATGTTTTTTTGTCACTGAAGATTTTGGAGGCATTAAGGAGATCTGTGGTGATTTTGATGGTGAGCAGAATGGTAAGTGTTACATGGAATAATGCACTAAAGAAAATCTCTAAACACAATGAAAACATGCTCTGCTTGTCTCCTGCTGCCAGAGGCTGCCCTGACAAACCTTGTTTACCCAGACTGGCATCCTGGGCACCAAAGCTGATATCTCAGAACACAAGAGCCTTAAATGACAAGAAAAGGATCATTAATTTGGAAGGTGAATTATATTTCAACTGTTTCAGTTCCTGAGTTACAAAGAGCCAGTAAAGAAGGTGTTTGAGCTTGAAAAAGCAATCTGCTCCCTGTGCTGGATGACTGAAATAAGTATCTTCACAAATAAAAAAATGTAAGGGCTCATCACACTTTGTTTTTCTCTTGAGCCTTGAGTATTTTGAAATGGAACAATATTTCCTCTTTGATTTACCTAATCTCACTAAACTCAAGAGCAGTTACTTTTAGAGAGAGATGTTTCTCCTGGACGGGACATTACCTCTCATTTTGTGAAGTAGTCACTGGGCCATATAAATCATATTGGGCCTGCAGACATTTACCTGATAAGGTTTCCTAGGGCAGTGCCAGATTTTCTGCTTTGATAAGCCACTGCCCCTCAGGCAGAAAGCAGGAATGATCCTGTGCTTTTAGCCTGCTGCACTGAAATTCCCCAAAGTTACCATCTTATTGCAATTTTTTCTATATTGGATTATTTTACCACAGTGAATGACTTCTGTGTCAAGTGAGGAAGTCACCAGGTAAAAGTGAAGTCAGACAAACGGGCTTTTAATTATTTTTGTCCAGATTTTGAAGCTGTTCCCCTGCTTTTCATGCTGTGTAATTATGATGTTTATCATTAGAACTAGGCTTTGGTGATGAGTAGTAGAAGACATCCATTCTCTTATGGAACTTGCATACGTTTTAGAAAAGCCAAGTCCCAGTTTCTTCCATCATCTCAGACTATGGATTGTGTGCTTTCAAGGTACCTTTCTTACCAAAAGATGAAAAGTCCAGCAGACATAAAAGTTTTGGGTTTCACTTCAGCACAGCACTATGCTTTAGTGTGTCATTAAATGCAGAAATGCTTTAAGGCATTTTCTGGAATTAGACTTTACAGCTATTGGCACCATGTATCAATTTCATAGCAAAGCAAGGAATAAAGTACAGTAGTCATAACTTTCAGGCTTCACAATTAAGTTTTCAGAGCATGTAGGAATGAATAGCTCTACTCCATGTTTTATTATTCTCGTTTGTCTAAAGTATCTTATAATCCTTGTTTAATACACAGGAAATTTAATTCAGTCCCACTGTTCCGAAGGGCCAGATAGATTGACAATACTGTTCAGACTAACACATCTTTGGTAATAAACATGATCACAAAAATAGTTGTAATGCACATTCACATATACAAGTCATTCCTGGAACTACTGAAGTAGTGATAGAGAAACTTGTTATGTGTAGGCTGTGAAACACTCTGCAGGCTTTTCCACCTCAAGACCTCAATTTGCCATTGCGAAAAATAAAGTGGGTGAATTTAAAAGAATTCTAGTTCTAGGATGTGCATTATTTTCTGCAGGTAAAAACCATCCTCCAGTTCAGAACCAAATCAAAATGTCAAGAGTTAATTTTCAGTTGCCCATTACAACTTCTGTTCCCAAGACAAAAATAAAAATAATTAAAAATATTGCAAAATTATTTTTTAAAATCTGACTTCTCACTGCACATGTATCCAGATCCACTGTTTTACAGAACTGCTTGTTTCAGGAATTACTGGGTACTTGATACTGCACTAGACTTCAAATTTTCTTTCTTCTATTTGCATGTTTATCAATTTATTTTCTGCTGTCAGAATTTTACAGAACAACATTTTGTAATTTAGTACTTTGAAATCTTTGCTTCACTTCTAATGCTATGCTTCATTAGCTTGACAGTGGAGTAACTGTGTAATTGTGCTAATGAATACAACCAAATTCCTCACTAGTTACTGTCACTAAGGCATTTGAAAAAGGGGACATGCTTTTGAAAAACTTGAGCAGAACAGAATCATGTACATTCTTAAAGGACAGAAAAATTATCACATTGATTTGACTGAATTTGGCTCAGTGATCAAACATCATTCAGTAAAACTGGTGCTGGTATGATGAGTATGATTTTTTCCATGTTTTACTGTAATCCTTAATTGCTTCACTGTGACCAACTATGACAAATTCCAAGTGGTTACTTTTTTTAAGGAGAATTTAACAAGGGATGTCAGAGATTAGGACCAGTAGTAGTCAGCAACTTTGGGGACTTTAAAGATTTCTTGAACAGTGCTTGAAAACAGAAGAGCACTGTCAAACCTCAATCTCACTGGGGTGAACCTCAGGACTGCAGCTCCATCTGTGCATTCCTCCTTTCAGACTGCAGAGCCCTGACAGAGCTGAATTACTGCAGTAAAAATAAGCATAAAAGGCATTTTATGGAAGAGAATTCTTGTCTAATCAGAAGCCATCTACTTCAGTTTCCATAAACCTTAATGACCATACATTAGCACATAATGCCTTTGAACACTACTTTCTATTATATTAAATTTGTAGTAAGTAAATGCATTTGGGTTCTTCTGAATGGGAGATGAGACATTCTGTAATGTAAGTGAAATTGCTTAATAGCTGTCTTCAAATCATACATTCCAGATTATTTTTTTCCACAGGAAAAAAAAAGGCAAACCAAATTATTTCATTTAATATCAGTTCCTGCCCTGATAAAAATTTTTCAATTTGCAGTGTGCCACTTTCTCTTCCAGAATTTTCATCTCAAACAAATGAAGCTATAAAACACTTGGTTTCTCACTTTAGGAATGTCATTGTTCATATAATTTGTTACTCCCATTGATAGCAAAGTTTGTCATTGTTCATATCATTTGTTACTCCCATTGATAGCAAAGTTTTTACAAACAGGCTGGCAGCAGCAGTGAATGTTTTTGTTTTAGCAGAGCTTTCCTATTCGCTTTGCTACATTTTCTGAGGACTCCAAATCCCTGCCCTCCTCCTTTCTTGCTGATTCTCACAACAGGCACCTGCACACACCACTTGGGAATAAACTTCACAAATCCTCAATTTTGTCTCACAATGCAGAAAAGTTCCATATTTTGACTAAGTAGTTGTACACTGGAACAAAAATGTTTTTGTTTGTGTACTGTAGGTCATGAAACAAAGAACAGTTACATTTTCACCCCTCTCTGCTCAGAGATATTATTCACGCGCATTTTATTGACTTGCAGGAACAATCTCAGGTATTTTCAACTTTTGTGGAAAATTATTCAAGAATACAATTAAATATTGCCACGAAATTTGGGGCTACAGCATTTTATCAAATGCTTCAAAAGCCTGACAGTGTTGCATTTAACTACTTGACAATGCTGCAACCGGGTGAGCAAGCCGACGGTATCCACTGGGTAGAACATCAACCACTACTAAGCAAAACTGAGCCCTAAACCACACTGCTCCACAGCACCGATTTGAGCTGTCTGTGCAAAACCACTGCTATTGATCTTCCCAGGGTGATTTGAACTTACAGAAACATAACAAAAAGGGTTTTTTTAAGACTCCCAGACAAGAAATTTTGTCCATGATGCAGTTATGGCCAGAGCAGTGTCCTGGTGGTTCCTGCTGTACCCTTGGAGACCTTGGGAAGAAGCTCAGAGTGCCCAGTCAGTGCTGGATGGTTGGGGAGCCCCAGCCTGGGGGTCCCCTCAGTGATGGCACTGAACAGGAACTTGTCCCACCTCAGCTCCCAGACAAATAAACATCAATTTCCATCACTTTTGCCTTTTCTTATTCCACATGAATCGTCCATTTACAGATGGGAGTGGGGGTTTCTTTCTGCCTAGTGGCATTGATAGCAGTCTATATATAACCACACTTGAACAAAATTAGATTTTCGAACTAAAGTGCCCTATTACATAATTAATTGTGTAATAACAGGCATTATACCTGTTATGATGAGAAATGCTAACAAAATCCATCAGTAATAAGGGACCATGTTACTGCAACATGGTTACCTTATGCAGGGTATTACATCTACACTTGGAAAAAAATTCCTCTGCACTACACAGAAAAATCTTCATTGTACCAGGGCCCATGAGCAGCCACCAGTTTTGCTGTACATTATAAGAAGTTTACTGAGCATTTTCTTCTAAGACAATGACAAAATTAGTTTCTCTTTCTATTATAAAACTTCTACATGTCAGGAAAAAATAAAACATGCTGATTTATTTAAGGCTGGAAAGATAGAGTAAATACAATTTGAACTGAACAAATACCAGAAAACTATTGTCACAGTAATTTCATTTTCAAAATTAATATGAAAATACACATAACTCTACAAAATTCCATTCTAATGATTCTGGTTTTCTCAAGCTAACTTAAGCTTTGCATTGATTTTGAGCGCAACGCAGTAAAAGAAAGTTAACTTTTTTCTAGTTTTAGCCATTAAAGAAATAGAAATTTGTGAAAAGTCTTAGCCACTTATTTACTTAATTTTAATTTGGAGAAAATGCACCAAATACACAATCTACTAAATTTATTACTACAACAGACTGTTAATTTCCTTGAAATTCAATTACAAAAACCAATTTCAGCAATTTAATATTTGACAAGCTACAAATAATTTCCGTTAACGAGGCGGTTTTACAAATTAGCCCCATGCCACTTTTTGCTTTTGTGAGATGACATTCACTCAAAGCATTTTTATTAAGCTGATTATTACTGTGGTATTTTAGACAGCTTTTCTTACTGGCAATGGAATTTTACTCAATTGCTCAGAACGATAAGAATATGGACTTTTAAAATAGGAGTGATTATAATTTCTTCCAAACTACCAGAGCACAGCAGCTCGGGATCCACTCTAAACCCATATTCTCCACGTTGTCTTAAGGCAACTCCATGTTTGCACCAATTTCAAAGCTGTGGATCCAGCCATGGGAACCACTGTCTTTGGAACAACTGCAAATGCATTTTGGTTTTATTTCGGAAGAAACAAAGGGGCATTACAGAGGCTGGGCACTTGAGAGTCTCAATAAATATTTCCATTAAAATTGGTACAAAATTCACTATTGATTTGTATGAATATACAGCTAAACTAGTGGTAAGCAATTTTGCATTTACCTTTTCAGAAAAAAATATGAATTTTAACTTCCCTTCAAAATTTAGTTTTTATGTATTAAAGTGGAAACTGCATCTGAATATAATCAATGAATTTATTAAGGATCTGGGAATTTGACCCCCTGACTGAAGGAAAAAGAAGAAAAGGAACTGATTTGCTGTTTAGAAGCCTTCAATTTCAGGAATATAATTTCCAGTATGCCTAGGAGTAGAGGAATCTTAGCTTGTTTCACTAAGTGTCCAAAGAAATGCCAGATAATTTAAAAATACTCATATTTGCATTTAAGATTTGAACATCATAAAATCTAAAATATCTTATCTGTTAGGCACATCCTCCCTCCTCAAGGATGAAATACCCTATGGAAAGCAGAACTATTATAACTAAAAAAAAATAACTATTAAAACCTAAAGATGAGAATTCCTCAGGACAGAGAGAGCTTTTTACAGGTCCAGATGTTGGAATCTCCAAAATTTGGTCTAAGAAATACATGCCCTTTCAGTGCTATTACTAGACGAATTCCTTTTCATTGGAACTGCCAGATATACATACGGAAAAGTGCAAAAGTCTAGGAAAATGTAATTAAACAGGACATTTAAAGTCAAAACCATTAGGCCCATTTTCCTTCTTGACAGAAATTCCTGGGCACAGAGTCTGAACAAGGCAACAAAGAGGTTAAAATGTGGATGGAGAAAACAGAATTACTGAAATACAGTTAACACCACAAGTCAAGCACACTGCAGCTATGAAGGCCCTATGTTGGTTAAAAGAAAATACACCCAAGATTATAATTAGCTGGCTTTTTGTTTAATGTATTTATAGTTTCAGCTGGTTGGGGATGAGCATAGCATTAGCTCTTCTGCACATGGAAGGGAGTGAACATACTGATTTCAACAGCTGAGCTATTACACATCATTATTTTACTAACTTGCTGATTCTAATTTTATGGCTGTGAAATGCTTCAAGTGTTGTGGTTTTGCACTGGGATTTTTTGTAGTTGGGGTTCTTTTAGGTTGTGGTTTGCTTAGGGGTTTGTGTGAAAAAGCTGCTGTATGTGAAGGCACCATAAATGGGCACTAAGAAATACTTAAAATTGCACACAAAATTGAGTGTCCTCTTTGTTCTCACAGTATAAAGCTCTAGAGAGTGATGGCAAGAGTAAAACAAAAATAGTTCTCAACATTTGGATGAGCTACCTGGCACAAAATGTTTTCCTATTTTGTTCTGGGGGCTGGGGGGAGGTGTTTGTTCATTTTGGTTTTTGGGTTTTTTATTTACCTAAATTATTCAAACAGACTAATGCTGTTTTGAGCAGAATTTGTCTTCCAGAGCTGCAGACAAATATGCACTACAATATATGTCTCTTATGAGCAGTGGTTTTAGGGACTGCCTATTGATTTCATAGCTGTACCTATAGATCACATCCTTCTATTTTAATCTAAGGTTTCCTTATTAGAGGCTGCTCTAAACCCATATTTTGGGGTTTTTAGGGACAGTAATGCATACATGATACCTGCAGACAGGTGCTCTTCAGAAATTTCCTGCTCATTTATCATCACATGACCTTTGTTGGGATCAATGGTAAAATATAAAGAACTATTACATATAAAATGACTGATGGTATAGTTCACAGCAGAAAAGGACCCCAAAGGTTCTCCTGCCACCTCTGTGGAGGTCTAAACTTCATTGCAGCCCATGTTCTGCTATTTTTTATTCCTGCTCAGGAGAGGAAGAGTAGCAATGATAAAAGAAGAGTAGCAATGTTCCTTCCTCAAATGAAGGAACAGAGAAAGCCGCCTTTCAGCAGAACTGAAAGGTCAGCACTAACTGGGAAAGCCTGGTTTCAGCTGCTGGGAGCACACACATCCTGCCTGTCAAGGGTGCTGATTTGGCTGGTTCTGTAGCAAATTCATCTTGCTCTGCAGGGAAGTGGGCTGGCAGCCGTCAGTCAGTGACCCGTGGCACTTCTGTACCTGCAGGGGAAATTACTCACCCAACAAAACCTGTGGGGCACAACGTGGAGCAGCCACAGCCTGCACTGAGCACAACACCAAGAAGGTTTCCACCTGTCACACCTTTAGGAGTACCTGATGCCCTGAAGGGAAAGCAACACATGGCCCCAGGATGCTTGATCCTGTGAGAATACAGTCAACAGTGCTCCCCAGCTGGTAACCTCAAGAGATCACTATTTTTTTAAGACAGGACTTGTGCTAGGCAGATAGGTGGTGCCTCAAATTGAGGCAATCTCCAACTACACTGTCTTATTATGCATCAGATCATGAAAGGACCCAATTATATCTTTAATTAGGTGAGACTGACCTACAGCTGAGAACTTGCTGTATTTGCACTCATCAGTAGATCACTATTTTACCAGTGAAGTGCCACTCTGCTCTGAGCAACTTTAGTTGTATGGCATGGCATCTACAAAATGTAACTGTATAAGAATATTTTTATTCCCTTAAATTAAATAGGAAAAAAGGAAAGCATTCCTCCACTTAATATACTCGAAGTGCAGAGAGAGTAATACCAGAGGGTGGAAGAGGTGATCAGGAAAAATTGGACAAAATCCCTAATTTTAGAATGTTTTAAGTTATAGGAGCTTCATCTTTAACATAATATTTTAGGTGAAGCACTAGATAATATGCTATTTTAATATTAAAAGTACCATGTAATTCAGAATAACAGTAATAAAATAAAATGCACACAACGTGTGTGTGTGTGTGTGTCCCTGAACCAGTTGTGTCTGACAGCACACGATTTAAATCTTGGCTGTCCGTGGAGCATTCTAAGCAGAGAGGAGGAAAAATGTAAATGAGATAATTAGTCTGGAGATGAGACAATTGGTGCCCACGTACATCTATGCATGAAGATTCTGGGGATAAGGAAAAGGCCAAGTACTTTTCCTTAAGCCTCTGAGAGCTGTGCTACAGATTTACTAAGAAGGAAGATTTCAAAACAACTGCTTCATCACAAGCCAATTAAAATTTGAATTATACTGTCTTAAGTTTTGAAAAGCTGTCAAATCTACAGATAATTCCTCAGACCTCAATGCTGCAATGCATGCCCAGTTTATTTTTATGTCTGCATGAAATAACATCCACCAGAACACAGCACACACATATTGAAATACATTGAACACAGCCAAATTTTATCTTTAAAATCTAGTTTTATGTAATGTGCTTAGACACAGTCTATTCTTCATGGGTGCTTATATGTGGACTGTTAAGTGGATTGACTTGTCCTATAAAAGTAATAAATTGAAAGCACATCAACAATGAGACATTAAGAGTTCTTTGTAGTAGAATGGGTCTATTATTATCATTATTATTATTAAGTTTGGACTTTTCTTAAGTGCTTCAAATCAAGGTAATGATGTTTCCACTGATTTTGGTTAGGGTGCAGTCTTTGGCAGCTACCCTAGGCTTGTGCCAGGGATCTCATAGGGCACATACATCCCCACTGCTGTAGGTCTGCAGAGATAGCATAAATGATTGGGATTCTGCAAAATCAAAATTTAGTTTTGCTCCACAGACTATTCTTTGCCTCACACCCACACTTTAGGGCAGTGTTTGCCAGAAAATGAGGAGGCTTTCCTTTTTCCAAGTCTTTTACCAGTATTCAGAACACTGCATGAAAGCCTGTGTCCCACTGTGCCTGAAGATCAATGAGAGATTAGCACTTTTTGAGTTTAAGGGCTTTTGGTTTTCCCTGTTGTTGGTCCTCAGCAAGAGAGATCTAAGAGTTTCTTTGAATGATATTCACTGCAATATATACACATCTTCAGAGGCCAGCCACAACCTGCTCCCTTATCTTTGTACACCTATTTTGTATATTTTAAATATTAGTCCAAAATTTCAGCTAGCATCAACAAATATAAAATACATAATAATTGAAAGAGGGAACTATGTGCTTGTGCAACTAATGTTTTTGTTGGATTATTGCAAATACAGAGATTACAGAATGAACAGAGTACAGAAGAAAAGTATGAAGAGTATAAATTACACCACTGATCTTTCAAAGAATGAAAAGAAAATAAAGGAGACAAGATTGTGAGGCCAGAGCTTGACCACTACAAGTGTTACAGAGGCCACTGTGAACTCCCTCAATGCCCCACGGCAAATGCTGCAGGGCTCCGGGTAAGGGAGGGCTGCAGGAAACAGGTCAGACAGCAGCAGATCAGTGCTTCATTGGGACTGCCCTTTACCCAGGGCTGCTTCATTTCCTACAGCAGCATAGTGCAGTCTCAGGAATGCATCACTGCCTTCTGCAGGTGTCTCTGGAAAGCCATGGCAGAATTGATTTGCAAGAAATAGAGACAATTAATTTCAATTATTTTAGACCACATGGTGTCAGCTCGTGTTCCTCTATAAGACAATTTAAGACTACTGCATTTGTAGGTTGTCATTACAGGCACGCCACCTTTTTGTCATAATTTGGAAATTTGAAATATAGTCACAAAAGAAGAATAAATATAAACCAGAAAAATTACAAACATTGAGTTAGAAATTGCAGAGTTTTCAGAATTGCCTGATCACAGCAAGATGAAGATTGTGTAGGTCACCACTGCTCCCAGTTGTGAAAAATTACAGGGATTTGAACAGTCAGTTCTACTGCAGCAAAGCTCAGTTCCAACAATGAAACTTCACTGAGGAACTTGCCCCATTTATTTAAACAAAAGGTTGTTTTTCAAGTTCTTGGAAACCATCAGTGCCCATTGTGCTTATGCTTGGGAGAAAAGGATTAGTCAGCAATACTCAGCTGACTAATTTGGGGCCAGCTATGGCCCCAAATGCCCTCTTAGTTCAGTCTTTCTAATCACAGATGTATTTCTGCGATATCCTTTGGTTCAGAAAGCACCACAAAGCCAAGATTTGGGGAATTGTTTCTTCTTATTTTCCTAATTTTTTTTGCCTAGCACACATCAAGTTCTTCTCCCCACCACTGGCAATTTCCATTTATTTGCTTATCTTTTCCTATTCCCTTTCTCTGCTTTCTTTCTCAAGGGATACTGGTCCTTCCTTTCAATTGGAGACTGCTCACTCTAAAACTAAAGTCTGAGATGGGAGAAGAAGATAAACCAGAATGGTTCTTGTCACTTTTAGCTTTCCTCAAAATAAATACATACGGAGAACTCTGACAGTTGGTAAGACTGCAGAAATTTAGTACTGGGTTCAAACCTCTTTTCTTACTTTCATAGGTACTGCATGCTTGTATTTAAGGCATTGGTAAAACTGCACACAGTTACCACCACCTAAATACCTGGCTAGTCATAACCTCTGTTTTCTCATAATTAATGGAAATGGTTGAGGAATTTGAATTTGGTGAACAGTTGGGTGTCTGTGATTTTAAGCTATTTAACCTGGCACAGAAATCTGAGATCTGATGAAACCTTGTTGCTTCCTCCAGGCCCAGATTTTGCCATTATACATGTATTTTTATTGTGTGGAAAACAGTTAGTTGCACAATGATCCCATTCCTTCTTGTGTCTGCTTTGTACCTGGCTCATGCTCCCTTTGCACAGAGGTTAACAACTATGCTGAATAAAATGGGGCACATAATGAGGAATATCCTGATTTGAAATTATGTTACAGTGCAACTCTGTGTTCCAAAGTCTGACTTCCGCTGGAGTTCCCATGCTCTGAGGGCATAGTTTTGATCTAGGTTGTTCCCAGAAAACAAGATATTGATAATTTTAACATTTCTACTAGAACAATGCAACAATTACTAACTGATTTTTAAAAAATAGATTGTGCACATGCAGCATTGGAGAGTGCTAAGAGACAATCTTTTACAGTGCTCAAATAAGAAGATGACAGATGTTTTCTTGACTATTAGCCAGCCCTCCTCCCTCAAAACTCATCTCCAACTCATCTTCCAACTCCAAACATTCCTCACACTTCCAGAGAGCATACTGCAGAAGAGATTGTTTACCTGAGAAATCTTAGCGACTTGATCACTTCATTAGCCAAACTTCTCAATAATTGGAACTTTAAGTTTCGATGCCTCAACCACATTCTTTTATCCCACACATTTAGGAGACAGCCACATTAAATGTTGTGTAATGTATAGATAAGCAAAGGCTGAGTTTCAGGACTTGTAAGAACCACAGTAATATTCCCATTCCAATTCCTAAGTCTGAGTGTCTGAATTCCACAGGTCTGGATCAAACCTCTCCACTCCATGCTAATCTAAACACCAAGCTGTAACTGTTCAGCTTGGAACATGTTCCACTTATATTGCAAGTGTTCTGCAGGCCTTTTTCCACTGCAGATCTACAATTACAATGAGTTCTCATGTCTGATTAAGGAATGCATTTCACTCAATACCAAGAGCCTGGGGGTGAACAGCACAGAAAATCTATTGTGAATGCAAAGAAATGACCATATTACTTTTTCATCTAGCTACAGGCAAGAGTTCCTTCAATGCTGCTGAAAAGTTTTAATGATACTACAATATATGTCAGAGAATTTAGAAAAATATAATGATATATATGGTAAGAACCTAGTATTTGCCTGGTAAAATAACAGACAAACATGTTTAAATAATTTACAATACTGAATATAAAGACTGTCTGAAAGCCCTTTTATCATTTCCCACTGCCAAAAAAAGCAACACTACCTTTACACAGCGCAGAGAAAATATTAATGCTGTGAACCCCTTATGGGAGACAGAGAGGGTTCTGGAAATACTAATGACAATGAAACCCTGTAAAATCATCGGGGATATGAAAATCAGCACAGCAAGTTGTCCAGCAGACATACACCAAAGCAGAAAAGAGCAGCAGCTGTTTGGAAAGAAACAAGATATGTTTCCTGCTGTAATTTCCATAAGTAGATCAGGCATAGACCTAAGCTTCAAGTGACAGGAGCCTGTCCATGCAGTGTCACCAGGAAGCACCCAGAGGAAAGGATTGTGGGAAATAAGAAAGGCCTTAAGGGCCCTTTCACCTTTGTAAAATCCAGTTCAGTTCTGTTCACCAGAGAGCAGTCTGGGAGGGGTTCAGCTGTGGGTCAGGGGGACAGAGAACGGGTGGAGGCAGTGATGGGTTGGCGAGGCACGTGGGGACTGCGTGATCATGAGGTGGCCAGAGGAGAGACGCGGGAGTGGGGACACCGCTCTGGCAGCCAGCCAGCCTGCTGGTTCTGGGTTCAGTTTAGAACATGAAAGGTTCTGTTTGTTGTGATAAAGGATCTTCCTCAGGACAAGCACAGTG
This sequence comes from Passer domesticus, assembly GCF_036417665.1. Classification (NCBI taxonomy): domain Eukaryota; kingdom Metazoa; phylum Chordata; class Aves; order Passeriformes; family Passeridae; genus Passer; species Passer domesticus. The sequence continues at coordinate 39,978,944 of NC_087480.1, read as the reverse complement.
TCTTGTGCCCCATCGCTGAGTAGGATCACACCCACGTTAGCCCACCTGGTGCCATACCCAGCAGAAGCAGGGAATGCACAGAAACTATCCAGGGTGGTGGCCACTTCAGGACTTCACATTCTTTGAATCAAGTGTGGCTAAAACACATATAAAATGTTACATCCCAGATAACAGCAATAATGAAATTGCTGAGCAACCACAGTTTGGATTAGACTCTTGTAAATGTTTTCAGAAATAAAACAACAAATTAATTAACTGTAAAAATATCACTTAGCATTGAAAATCATAGACTGAGCAGACAAGTATAATTCCAATCTTGAGGAGTTCAGCAATCCAATAGGCATGAGAATGATGCAGCATACACTTTACAATTAGTACACTTGTTAAAATGCATTATAATTAATATGTCACTGTATGCATAGACAAACTCAAAACAGGCAATTTTAAGACCAATTACTGTACCCTGTGAGATGATAAATGATAACAATTTTGTAGTGATTTTTTAAATATAAAAAAGATATTAAATACCTTCTACAGTTGGTCTTTGTACTTCAGGCACTCGTAATGTAAATACAGTACCTCCCAACTTCTCACTTAAGATAGAACAAAAATATAAGTACCATATAAGTACCATATAAGCCTGGGGGTAGATGACTCCCACAGACTTAGAAAATAAAACCAAAAAGCATTTTTTTACAACTTTTTAAATACTTCCAAGAGAAACAGTAACCAAATGGATAGGAACAAAATCCCAGGATTTCTTCTTTGTGGATCAAGACCAACATGAGCTGAGTTGTGTTGTATAACATAAATGTCTATATAAATATATGTGCACACTAAGTGCATTCATATCAATTAGAAAAAGAGCAATCAGCAAAGACTGTTTCTCCTCCTGTGGCTCTGCTCCCCTGAAGAGAAACAGCTGCGTGGCATCCCGGCAGCAGGAAGGAAGCTCAGACCCCATTTCAATGCTGTTTAATTCCTGTTTCCTCAGTTTAGATGCAAAAGCTCCCATCCCATCCCACCTCATTGTGAAAATGCATCTCTCAAGCGCATGCACCGAGTGTTTGTGCTCAGCAGCAGCGAAAGAGATGAGACAGCACATGCTGAGAGAGGCAAAGTCTGTCAGAGCTTCAGAGAGGACACGGAACCTGCCAGCAGTGCCTAACCTGCCCTGCACTTCATGTTGGGTTTAACTTCAGGAATGGCTGTGAATTGCTTTCTCACGGTTGTGGAAGATACAAAAAGTTGACACAAAATTTCTGACATTATCTTCATGTGCATGACTCACTTTATCTTTTCCTCCTATTTGGCAACAATATTTTCGTTCATGGGATTCAGCATAGCTTGAATTACACAAACAGACTTTCTGCAGACTAAGTCATAACAGCTATTTTTTTTCCTGTAAGATTTTTCCCAGTTTTCTCTTTAATCATAGCAAGCACACTGTATCATTGGGGTTTTTTTTAATGCCATTAATCTCTATATTTTTTTATAAGAAAGCTTTCCCTGTCTTTTGTCCCACTACCTCTTTCCCTGCCTCCTTTTAAACCTTAGAGTGTAACCTGCTGCTACAGGAGGTGAGTTTCTTTCCATGTCTGTTTGTTCAGTGGCCAACCCCCAGTGCTGGGCAGATTTCCAGCAGAAGAATCTGGACTTCAGAGCCTGACCTTTAAGTACTCTGCAGTCAGTGTGAAAGTTTCCATTGATTTCAATGGCATTTGCAGCAGGGCCTTGGCCCTTAGTGTGACCTTATTTTCTGCCTAAAACATCAATTGCTGACAACATTGGCAAAGGTAATCAATATTATTCCAGCTGTAAATTTTATTTTATTGGCTAGGGTAGCCCTACAGATATGTGTGAATAATATTCTAAGTCCTACAGTATTATAAACCTAGCCTTACAAACTTAAAACTAATGCAGCAATATCTTCAAAACCACAGCCACCCACAATATTCCCATCAATATTTTAAGGTAGTTTATAGGATTATGTACAGCTAGAGATGTGAAGATCGGTACATTGCCCCAAACAATGCTGTTCAGTAAGTCAAGGGTTTTCTTCCATGAAATGGAGCTCCCATTAGGTGAGGAGCTTGCCATTGCATTGGTTATGGTGTAAGAAGAGGTTTCTTGGCATGCAGTTACAGAAAGGGATGTATAATCCCACTGAACTATTTTCTTAGCTGACTGGCATTAATTCCTGCCCGAGCAGCACTGAGACGATGTGCTAACACACCATGCAATCACGAGCAAGGTCCAGCACCAGCCCTACCACTGGTCCCGTTCAAACAGCTCAGACTCAGGAGCTGCATTACCATTCAGTGTAAAAGCTTTCACTCTGAGATGTGAAAGGCTGACCTTTGTGCCCCGTACAGCTGGTGGTTCAGAGCCAGAGATAGCATTTATTCAACTTGAGCTGTCAGATAGACAGGGCAAATGTACCGGCAGGTAAGTGAATTAAGCACTGTTCAGTAGTTAATAATATCTAATTATTCATGACACATCTATCATATGCTGTTAAGAGGACATTAAAAATGCTAATGCCTGGGCATTTTATTCAGCAACACATCTGCTAAGAAACACTGAGTGCATGTGTTTCAGGTACTGCTGATTGCATTCTGCCTTTCTCCTCACAGAAAATATTTCCTCATTTTATTTACTTTCAAGTGGGCTGCAGCTTCTATACAATAAAAGCAAAATAAACAGAACTTGAAAAATCCCTGGTTGCTGCAAAGGGCAGTGCAACAATGTGCTGTAATGCCTGCTGTTCATAATCCAGTCAGAACTGTACAGCACTGCTCTGTATCTTTGCAGCACAGCACAGAGCAGGTATTTTCCTTTGGTGTTATTTATGGCTATTTAATTTGCATTTTGGATGCTATACCAGGGCTTTGCTAGTTTCCTACAAAGCAAACAGACGTGAACTCTATTACCATAAATAAGACAAATGTTTGACCCAGCTCTCTATCAAGTCAAGCAGGAAGAGAATGACGATATACCAACAAAGATTTGCAGAACTCAGTACTGGAATGTCTAGCTTACCCTAAAAAGAGATTAAAATATCTCCAATATAATCAGGTCTTTAATTTCTAGAAATGAACAAGTTTAAATAACTTCTGCTGATCCTCACACTTCAGTGCAACAAAAGCATCTTCAAAGCAATGCTATCTTGCTCCGAAATAAAAATGTAAATATTTCTATTGAGTCTGCTTCTGGCATCCCTAATGAAAGGACTAAAATTTCTGAAGATAGCTGAACTAGTGCCAATCTATATAGCTACTCTTTCACAGCTACAGATGGAGTTTGTGTTCATCACTCTCCTCATTTTTACTGTTATTGGCAGTAATGTAAATATATTTTATAAACATCTTCTCTATAAGGATTGTTTTGGTAGTTCTAATAGTACTGATATTTGCTTGTCAAGTATAATATGCCCTCATCAGGCACAGAAGAAAATCATCTCTTCCTCATGGCAGTTTAAGTGCCAAACCCAATCAGTTTAACCACTTAACGCTTTGCTAAATTGCACATAGCTCCCCACTGAAAAACCCGAGCACATGCTAATTGACTTGAACTTCAGGGGGAGGAGAGAAGTCTAATTGCTCTCATTTTGGCACAGCCACATCCCTGGTCATTAGCTGAGAGGACCCAGCTAAGTGGTTGGTGATTCACACTGCCCACATCACTCGTAGCACCCCGGGAGATAAGGACTGATCATCCACTCTCCCGCAGATCTTCCCCAGGAGCCTTCCAGCTGCGGCTCCAAGGACACCGCTCATCGGAGGAGTCTGGAGCAGTCAGAGCATCTCCTGTCAAACCGAACTTCCTGTCACAGGCACAGTTCTGTGTGCCCTGTCACAGCGTCCAGCCTCGGAAATGTTCTAAATGTGAATATTTGTGTCTGGATAAGGTCCCAGAAATACGAGTCTGAGCCAAAAGCTGACCCTGCTTTGAGCAAAAGCTTAGACAAGAGACCTCCGAATGTCCTTTCTGACCTGAATTATCTGCTAATTTTTCAGTATTGGAGAGTAATAAGAAACCATGAAAAATCAAATTTTTGAAAAAATAGAAAAAGCATGAATAAACTGATTCTTCCATTTAATGTAAGTTTAGATAATATCTCAAGGATAGAAACTAACAGGGATCCTACAAAAATTACTGTCTTTTATTTATTAAACCTTTTCTTGTAACTTTCCTTTTCTAAGTAATGCCCAATTGATATCCAACATAATTTGCTGAAGTCAAGCCACAGTTCTGAACAATCCTAATATTAAACCCTTTGCAAGAAGAATGATCCTCAATATAGCAATTATGCACACACAATTTAATTTTGTAATTAACAAAAATTACTAGCCTAGATTAAGAAAGAGATAGCTTTAATCCCAGCATTTTATTAAATTATTTTATCTAAAATAAATCTCTGGAGTATGTGTTCCCATAATTTTCCCCAAAGAATTACTTCAGTTAAAAGGAGTTCAAAATGCACTATAAAGTTATCACTCTAGAAGTTCTGAAATGTTATTCTGTAGCAGGCCTGTATTCTTCTGAGTTTGTTTACATGGACTACAAAAATGGAGAATGAGATTTCCTTTGAAACGTTGTAATTCAATTTTAGAACTGTTTGACCTGAGTAAGCGTACCCTGGAATGGTCTGCGTACACTTGATTTTTTTCTATATGCAAAATACAGAGAGAAAAAATGTGGGAAAAATGATGTAGTGTGAAAACAGAAAATCCCAGAACTAAAAGCTGAAGTTGCCTCAAAGAATAAGGTAATGAGTATGAAAAAAGAACCCCAACAACAATCCACAAATCAAAGCCATCACAGAATCTCCATGTTTGGTAAGTAGGAGGCAGAGGGGAAAAATCCCCAACCAAACAACCAACCATTGGTGCTGTGCTGGTAGGAACACCTATTTAATGGAAGGTCATTCAGGCCCACAAGTCATCTGGAGGCAGCTCAGCTGTGTTTGTAAGATCTGATGTACTCCACTGCATTGGGAGTCATTTCCATTCATCATCAGCCATCCTTTAGCTGCCACAGGGCAAAGGCTTCCCTGTCCTTGTGCTGTCCATCAAGCTGAGGGCTTTGGCCAGCGAGCTGGCAAGAATCACTTGGCAAGTTCATGACACTGTCATTTCACACCCTGTCCTCGTGCCCTGACCACCAGCACTGAACTGACAGCCAGAGTCCTCCCCCATGAGCTCACACTGTTCTTGAGATGTCTGTTGTCAAAATACAGATAGACTGAGATGATTTCCAAACCCATCATCTGGCAAAAAGCTCTTGGAAGTGCTCTGAGCTTTTCAGTGATTTCTGTGCAGGCACAGATGCAGCCACAGTGTGAATAGGAGGAATGGAGGAGAGGAGAGGAATTTGTGCAGAGATGTGCAGCTACACAGTGTGATGGGGAACAGATGTGCTCACCTGGGAGAAAGGGAGGGGAGGTTGGCTTTGGCCTCTATGAAACCCTCCCTGAGCAGATCTACCCCTTAATACACAGGAAAACATAACTTATACTGAGACCTACCCCTGTGTTTCAAAGGTAGTTTCAGATAATTTCACTTCTGTGTGGTTATGATAAACTAAACCAGATGAGTCTCCCACCTGCAATGTTCTAAAATTGATTATCAGCTTTTTCCTTTCACTGCTGAGACATGCGAGTCATAAGCAATTCTAAAATACAAGAAGAAAAATCAGAAGTAAAAGCCAAAAGAATAAGACTAAAAACTAATGAAAATGCTCCCTGAAAATAAAATAAACCCTCACATTTTAAATTGTACCTCTGAAATATTCATACATCATTTATTATCATTCACATTGTGAGGCCTACTTTCTCTTTTTCACAAGTCTAATTTTCTCAGCTCTACTAGATTCACTCAAGCAAACATACAATTTACAAAGCCTTAAGTGGGTTTATTAACATTTCCTCACACTTTGCATGCATGTTTGGACAGAGCATTAATTTATCTTATATAGTCTATTAATAGGATCTTTTTGTAAGGCCACGATACTGGACACCACACAGGCAAAGAGTAAGAACCCATCTTTGCTGCCATTCTATTTAATTAAACAGTACCAATTGTAAGACACATCAAAATATTTGTTGTATGTCTAATAGAAATGGCCCCATAATTAATCGGTGGTAGAGAAGCCAGTATTGATAACTTGATTGTCAGCTGAGGAATTCATTCCTATAGGACACCAAAACTCCATTGTCCTCAACATGAATCATTATTTATTTTAGTCTCTGTGATAACTTTGAACAGCAATGCCATGAGCTTCCCCAGGTCAGAGAAAAAGCAGGAAAACAAACTCTTCAGAGCATTGTAAGAAACAACTTGTCTGACACATTTGCCCATTACATTCGTTGTTCTCACCTTGGCTTCCTCTTTACTCAGAATTTCAAATTCTTGAGAATTTTCTGATCTGGCTGAGAGGACAAAGGGAAGAAAAGCCCCCTCTTCTCCTCCAGGCCAAGGGCTGAGCTTTAAGGAGAAGGGCAGCTTTTGTGACTGCAGCCAGAAAGGCTCTGGTGCCTCGGTACATGCAGGGTTCACACAGCTGCAGTAGCCCCCAGCAGTGTGTCAAGGGAACAGTACAAGCCTTAGGACTTCTCCATCTATTTCTAAACTAAAAACTAAATGTTTCTTTTGTTGTGACATACAAAGAATTGGTTTCCTACTGAAAAAAAAAATGAAAGGAAAAAAAAAAGAAAAAAGGAAAAAATACCACCAAATGAAAACAAACAAACAGAACAAAACTGACTGCAGTTTTCTCATAATGTATTGTTAGTGAGATTGTCTGGTTAATGGTTTGAAAAAAAAAAGTTCCAGTGCTCCATTTGATGCTTCATGAAATGAAGCAACTTTGTCATACTTCACTGCATTTAGACCTAACAACATGTCAAATTTTTCTGAAATAAACTGTAGGTCATTGACTGAGAAAATTTCCTCTGGCAAACCATATGCAGTGAAAAATTCCCTTATGATTCAATTTGTTTATTTCATAGTAGTGCACTCTGCAGTGCCACTACTCCAGATGCTGTGAATCTGCCCATGTTTGAAAGGAAGAAGCAAAATACAACATATAGCAGTACTAAACACCACTGAGAATGACTTTTAACCTTTTCCTTTATCATCTGGAGTGAATGCTCACTGAACCCTGATCACCCATGTCCCACTTGGTGGCTGAATTCCTGAACTGCTAAATCAGTGTGTGTCCTTCACTGGAAGTGGTGATGATATTTCACAGGAAATCACAATATTTCACCTTCTCCTCCCTTACAGCCAGTAGCATTGCCTGCTGAACCCCTGGGTCTGTGTGTCTGCCTTCTATTTCGTACCTTACAGCCTTTCTTAGCAGGACATCAAGAAAAACATTTCTAAATAAACACCTAGGCACTCACAATTTATTATATGTTTTATGGGATTTAGTACTGATAGAAGAGATTCACTGTCCTCCAGCAGTGATTTGTAATTGTGAATAAATTTTGAGGAAATCTAAGTTCAGGACACATATAGTTTAGTTCAAAATGGTTTAAATGTATCTCAGTTGTCATGAATTCTCAGTTACCATCTTTGAATCTTTTCTAATCTCATGCTTAGACAATAAATTTACTTTAAGGTAAATTATCATGAGGCAAAGTACTTTGCAAATATAAGGTAATTTATATATCTAAGTACTATTTTCAGGGCACTTCATCTCCTGAGATCCTAATTTTCTTTTCAGGCAAGCAGGATTTGGGCATTTAAGTTCTCAGGCTAGAAACCTGAGATAGCAGTTTCTAAATCCTTGATTTTAGATTCACTAAGACAGATGTGTGCTTTAGATTCACTAGGAGAGATGTGAGAGATCACTTGGTGTGCAATTCAGAGCTTGGATCCTCTGCAGCCCTGCATGTTTCACCTTCCCCCTCTGGATGTTATAGGAACACACTTGTCTGAACACACACACAAATATACCAAAATTAAAGGTGTTAAATTTACTCCTGGAGATTCTGTTCCACTTTGCAAAAATATTCACTGGCAAAAGAATGAAAATCCAGTTTCCCCTTGGAAACCAACTTTGAATAATTGTTTAGCTGCAGTCCAACATCTCACCAAGTTTGCACCAACAAGTGTAGTGGGCACTCACCAAATTCTATTCAATCTATCCTGTATGTATACCATATTTCCCAAAGTAAAACTTCATTCCTTTAGGAGAACATAAACTTTCTGCTACTTCTACATCAAAAGTTGTGTCTGCTAAATTAGATTAAATTAAGTAGATTCCAGAAGCTGTTCCCTGGAAATGCTGCATAAGCTGCTAGCATATCTGCCCAAAAATATTTTATATAGGTAGTTGAAAGACTCAGTTTAGCTGTTCAGACCTACTCTGTTAAATTGCACTTTCATACTCTTCTCTCAGGGCACTTTGGGCCAGTTTCACTCATTTTTTAATTAAAATCTCTGCTATATGATAAGAGTTTTATTGGTTTTGGTGCAACTATATCTTAAAATGTTCAGCCTCATTGCCTATTACCTATGATAAAGTTATTATTACTACAAAGAACCATGTTTATTCTTAATCTGGCAGCAGTTCAAAAGTCTGAGGAGACTCTTGCTTATCTCAGTCAGAACATGACTGGATGGGGCAGGTTAGAACACCTGTACTACAAAAGAGTAATTCATGTTGTAATCTTGTAAGAGATTTGGGGTTAATTGAAGTTCATTAGAAACCTGCCTGCAAACCTCAGAGTGGATGTGTTTGCTATCAGCTCTACCCTGCTGTGTCCTCTGGTGGTCTCCAGGCTCCACCGTGGTGCTGAGCAATGTGGCTCCTGCTGCTCTGCCTTCCCTGTCATCCCAGCCAGCTCCATTCCCCCGGCTCCCTCTTCCACAGCACCACTCAGGGCAGTCCCTCACTTTGCCAGAGCTACACGTATGATTTGCAGGTGAAAGGAAACCTTTATAGGATGACAACAGTAATTATTATAAATTATTGTTTTCATACAGCATGAGAATGCTAATTAAGCCCAGTTAAACACAAAAGAATTATTGTAAGAAATATTATCTATGGTTGAAAACATTTTCTGAAGCTGCTGTTTCAACTGTAACCATGCAATGCATGAACGCCAAGTCTACATATTCCAATTCTGCCTCTGAAATCAGCAGGTAAGTAAATAGCTGAAAATTACCGGGATGAAGATGCTTGAATATGGTTTAAAGCTGCTTTCTACCAGACAGTGTAAGCAAACCTGCATAATGTTTGTTCCTTCCCTGAGCTCATGGCTCAACTGCTCCCTGGAGTAGTTCCAGGGAAGTCAATGGCATTGCCCAAGGGATAAACTTAGTGCTGCTCAGATGACCGCAGATGATCAAATTACTGCACTTCATGATATTAAGCTCTCACCAGAGATGTTCTAACAGATTGTGTGTGTTTCTAACTCAATTGAAAGAAACCAACTGACTTAATTGAAAGGTACAAGTTTAAATTTCCAGCCTGCATCCACACTGCCATTTCTCCAACCAGCAGGCACGCTCACCAGCTCCCCTCTCCCATTCCCCATCCCTCTCATTCCCCACCTCAGCGACACCTCCTGCCTATTGTGACCCTTAGCAGCTGTCATTTGCAGGCACTGCCCTCTTAACCAGCCAGCCTGTGCACTTACAGTTGTGTGGATGCACATCAGGCACAATAATTGCTTTTTACTTCACCACCTGGCACAATTCCATTTAGGAGAATAATCCCACAAAATATTTTTAGCTTGTCTTGTGTAATATCCCAGTAACACATTTCTGCAGCTAAGAACATTTCACATTTTCTTGTTCAATTGCTCATTAGAGATTAACGTGTTGTTTTTTTGTTTGTTTGTTGTTTTGGGGGGTTTTTTTGTCATACACATGCTGAAACAAATGCCAGTTTTCTGTCTTTTTGTTGCTTTACTGTTGGGTTTAGAAGGTATTTCACAGGAGGATGTTAGGGAGATGAAACCTAAATTATGTTCATTTCAATGTCTGCTTTTTTCCCCAGTGGAATGACTGAAAAGAGCAATCGAACTGATGGTTTGTACATGTAGTTACTGTTGCAAGTCCATGAAATTTTAACTACAGCCACCCATTACTTCTATAAAGTTTCCTTTAGGAAACTTTGGATATATTTCAGGTGTCTTAAAAAGACACAAGAAATGTTGCAAAGTTTTCTACTTTAATTTTTATTCTGGGATCAGAGATTTCTCACAGTGGATTTTCCCATATTTTGTGCTCTTTTTCACAAAAAATTCTGTATTTGCATGTAATAATATTTTAAGTAGGAGCACAGAGTCAGGAAGAATGCAAATCTACTTTCCTAATTGCAATGGAAAAACTAATGGCATAAAACCAATTTGTATATTTGGGAATATGATCAGATTGATTACTGGGGGGACAACTTGAGCCACTTTACAAAATCATGTAGATTAAATAATATGGAAAAAGACATTATAATTTGAAAGAATTATTTCCTTAGCATCCACATGCAGAACTTCTCTGCTTTTTTTACTGTTGAGATTTACCCAGTTCTCTGCCAACAGCAATGTCTATTAAAGACCATTCAGCTAATTTATTGTTCTTTCAATACACTCCTCGCTAATGTATTTTCTCCTGTGGATTAATAAAATAAGGGTCAGGCTTCAGAGAGTGACAAAGCATAAGCCAGTGAGGATGATTTATAGTTCAGCTGAGAGTGCCAACAACACCTTTTGATAAATACTCCAATCAGTTTAAAGTTGTCTCCTAACGATGACAGTGAATGTTAGTGATAACTTCTCCAGCAAGAGCTGCCAGGATGCAGGAGTTAATAATGGCAGGAAAACAGGTAAAGACCTAACTTCTGAGGAGCCCCTGGAGATTTTTTTAAATTGCATCTAAAAGAACATGGCTAGAAAACAGGAAAAAAAAAAAGTAAAATCTTGTATCAACTGCTTTTTCCATTCAGAAAAGCATTCATCAGACAACTTTTTAATATTCTTGTCTGTTCTGTATTCTAGCACGGAACCATTTTCAAACAGAAATACAAAGAAAACCTGATTTCTTTAAAATGTATGAATGGTGTTTGAATGAAAAAGGTCTTTAGAAACCTTGAGGGAATTCAGCTATAAATAGAAAACCAGAAGCCAAGATCTAGAACACTGAGCAAAGTGACTCACAACAGATTACTGCAGTATTAACAAACATTTCCTAAGGAGCCACACTGAGCAGAGAATGGTATTGTCTTCTGGGTGCTGCAGGCTCTGGGGAGCAAAGGTCTATCTGCAGAGAGGTGTGAGGCTCCAGGAGGAAGTCTTGGACAAGGAGAAATGGGGGAATTCTGCCAAGGAGAGCCCTGTGCTTGCCCTGGGAAGAAACCATTTAGTGCTGCCATGTTCAGGGGCTCCAGAAAGAAAAGGGTGCTCCAGAATAATGCCATTTACAACACTAAATTACACCGTTTGGGATAATTGCTAAGAAGATTAGAACATTTTTATATTGGTCTTAAGACTCTGTTTCACACCCCTGAAGTAATTACAGGTCCAGGGAGTGCTTCCAGTGCTCTCCATGGTGAGGATTAAGTGGATTGTGTGGACACGATTCCCATTTAAATTTTCAAACTCAGAGAAAGTTTTATCACAAAGTCTGTTTGGAGTTCTAAAATCATCTCCTATGTTACTTTAAGAATATGGATTTATATGCAAATCCCATCAGCTTCAAAGGTATTCAAATGAGACCTGTAAGAGTTATTGTAACACAACTGATTTTGCAAATAACACTAACTTTTAAGGACTTTATAGAGTTTTCAGTTCATCTAACCTTGAAGCTCATCTTATTGCATGATTAAAAACCAGCACTGCATCAAGGATTTCAGAGCCTAGACAGTTTCTCCAGGAAGCTATGAAGCTTGACATTTAAATTTCTAAGCAAAAAAAAATGAAATCAAGTTTTATATATTTGCTCTGATGGGATATTAGCCTTGGAAGAATGACGGCACCATTGGAAATTTCTATGTCAGAACACACTCCTTTTAAAACTGATAAACAAATCAAACAAGTGCAAGTGTGAAAACCCAAACTCAAAGTCTCGTATGGTAATGATGCCTTGTTGGGAGTACTTAAAAACAGAGGCCAGATAAAATCTGGGAATAAAAAGCAGTTATATTTATCGATGGGCCTTCAGGTACATTTCAGGCTGACAAAACCCCCCCCGCAAAGGGCTACACCCAAAAATGGATGATGGGTTTTCACACTTTTATAAGTTTGGTCCATTTGCATATTGGGGTTTAATCTCCCAACTGCACTCTGAGGTAATGAAGTAATTTACCCCCAGTTTGCTCCCCGCACCTTACTTCTGTTTCCATCTCTTGGGGCCTGAGACAGGGAGGTGTCCTTGATTCCCAGTCCTGGAGAGGAATTGTTGTTTCTGACCAAAATGGGAAGGCAACAGCTAACACTCTCTATGGAGTTTAGAGCTATACACTAAAGAATTGCAGGATTACAAATATATCAAAAACATGAAAGCTGAAATCCTAAGGCATCAATAAAGAAAGTGTGACAGTAACAGGCAGCAGCATTTGAACAGCCACACCACTGAATGCCCAATCACTCTGGTCCCTCATGCACCTACACAGAGACCGGAATGAGCTCCTGTGGTCCTGACAAAAAAAAATTATACAGAATTTGAGCTGGGGAAAGCATTTCTCCAGATATCCATGGCATAAAATGTCTCCCTTTCTGTCCCAACCTTTAGCTGATGGACCTTGAAAACTTTCATGCTGCCTGGAAGCCCTGGAAACTTTACTTAAGGATTTAGAGATGAGAAGCATGGAGGGAATTCCTACCGCTCAGCAGCCCTGCTGGGCAGGTGTGAACTCATTAGCTCCCACGGTCTCATCTGTTCCAAGGATTCACAGGATTTGTTCCTGGCTTTACAGAATTGCATCTGAGAATCTTCCCAAGCTATTAATCTCTCTGTCCAGCCATGACTATAAAATCTTGCTGGCTTTATCAGACTGCAAGATCTGAGAGCTGGTCTTTATGGCTGAGCCAGGAACCTTACAATTCCGACTCCTAAACTCAGTTACTTTTGAGAATTTCAAAACCCTTAAATTTTATTTCCTTCAAAAGTGAAATCGTGGAGAAAATAGAATTGGTTGTTCTGGAAAGAAAATACTTCAAAATGTCAGTTTTTCAGGGAAGAGATGTAGTAACCAATTTTTGTCTTAAGGCTACAGAAAGCCTAAAATTAGGCAATAAATGTATTTTTTTATTCTAGTGACCATTCACTACTGCATCCTGGCAGGTTTATCTGAGATATTTCAAGCCTAATTTTTTTTTTCTTTAAATACCACTTTACTAATGGCAGAGGAGAAAATGATTTATCAAGCTGAGATTTGCTCACAAGAGGAAGAGAAAGCAGAGTAAGGAATCTCAAGTTATTGGCTCGCAGGCACTGGGGAGAGCAGCGTGTGTTCCAGGCACAGGCTCCTTCTTGGCCATATCCTGACTATCTGCAGTACCTGGCACCTCTGGAAGATACCCAGTTTTGGCTCTGAAGCAGAAAAGGGCTCTTGTCTTGCCCCACTTACCCCTGGCTACAGGATACAACATTCCAATGTCTAGTACAAATTCAGATTATACCTTTTAACCAAACATGTGGCATGATTTATATAAAACATCTTCTCAATCTGGCTCTATCGAGTTCCTTAATGTTTTCCTGCTAGCACATGGAATGATAGCAGCTAGATATAACGTCAGCTTTAATTACATTTCATCTTGTGACAACACCCACTTCTTTTAAAGCCCGACTCATTTAAGTTCTTACTAATATGCCTTCTTTTGTTAACCAGACTGCTCTCTTTCACACAAAGGTCTGCATTTAAAAATAGAAGGAGCAACAGCAAATACTACAGTTGAGATTACAGAACTATTTTTATTTTCTCTTTCCTCAGCTTTTGATTAAAAGGCATGATACTTCCTGTGATCAGTATGAGCTTGAAAGTGAATACTTCATTAGTTCCACCAAAAATAACCACACCTTAGAGCTGGGAAAGATGTATGTCCTTATAATAAAATAATTCTACTGCTGGGGATTTTTGTGGGTTGGGGTTTTTTTTAACAGGACTACAACTGAAACAGCTCTACAACAGAAACAGCTCAAAGTTTAAAGCTAAAGTTTACCATTGCAACACTTTTCACTTAGAAATAGCTGGGGTTTTCTTTCTGATGGATATTGCTCCCAAACAGGCTGTGTTACAGATATAAGTCTTTCCAAATGGGTGCTACCTCCAAAACTCCTACAACGTGCAGTTCCACCTTCAGCTGACCTTCCAGTAACATTTGCAGTGATTTATTGTGCATGTGCTTGGTCTGAGGTGCATAGCAATTAGCAAGAAAAGACAAAAACTGCTCAGGCTGCCTGGACCATAAGGACTTGAACAAGAGAAATTTCAAGATGAAAAGGGTCTGCAATATGACCCTTGTAACTTTGCTCCCGTGTGCTGACTGACCAGGCTGCATACCATGGAGAAATTATTCCTTGGCAGGGACATCACAGGTATATCTCTGGAACACAACAATTAATTTCCCAGAACAAAACAACATTGTGTGATTTGCCTCCAATGATTACACTTTGGTGGGAAAAAAAAAAACCTGTGCCAACAAATGGTTTTTATCTTAAAATCCAAGGATGAATATCCCACTTTAAACCAAACTAAAATCAAACCAATTTGTGAATGGCTTCAGCCTTGCAGACTGTTTCACACCGACTTATGCACAGAACACAGTAAGTATATGACAATCCTAAAATCAACTATTCTTAGACCTTTTTTAAAAAAAGAACAAGGATTTGAATTTATCATTTTAAGCATGTCCCTTTCTAAAGTTCATTAATTCCTTCTTCTAGTCTTGCAATACAGATCACTGGTACATAACAAAAGTAATTACTTCCTCTGCAGCATTACTTTTTTATTTATATATTTCTTTATCCTCTGTATTTTTTCTCCAAGTAAGCACTTTCAATCTTTTAAATCCTCTTCCTATGGAACACTTTCCTCATCTCTAATCATTTAATCATCTGAATCTGCATCTTCTCTATTCATGTATAGGAAGGGTATTACTGTGAATCCTTGGACTTTGTGATGCTGTAAAGCTATGCTGGCTGTCACTTCTCAAGGAGGCTGCAAGCCTGAATTTTCTAACATTTCATATTTTAGTATTTTATGAAGGAAGGGGAATGTTTAGGGCACTGTAATTTCCAGTGGGCATGTTCCAGAGGCAAAGAAGTCAATTAGAAGAAAGGAGCTAGGCAGTATTCTCTTTAAAAATCAGGATGTTCAGAGATTTTCAAGGCTTATTGCATGGATTAGTAAGATATTTTATCACAGTGTACCCAAATTAATCAGGGACAATTATAAAAATTGTTCCTAGAGATAAAGCTGAGCTGGCTGTGGAGATTACTCCTAGCAGCATTTGTCCAGGTTAAGACCAAGCTGGGCTTGGTGCACTAAAGAGAGCACACCCAATACCTGTACATTCCATGATGCCCAGGAGGTCAGGTCAAAGACCAGCACTAACAGTTTCACTGCAGGTGCTAGCGCAGCAAAATCTGACTTTAGGGCTGTGCTGAGGACAGAACAAGATGTTTTACCACAGTGGCCCTGCCCCAGGCTCGGATGCAGCATCCTGCCCCTTCCCACAGTGCAGATAATCAGGGGTTGGGCTGGAGAGTAGAAATCTATTTGTAACAGCCCAGCTCTGAGGGAGGATGATTTACCACCGTGCCACAGCTGGACTATTTCTCATTAGAAAGTCATTTAACACTAGCTTAGTTTTTCTCTGGTACATTACAGTGCAAACACCCTCAGATGTTTTATCAGAGAGCTTCATTTCGGGACATGAGCTGCCCTGGCACATTCTTGTATCTACGCAGCTTCGATGACAAAATCAGCACTTACTCTTGTGTCTTTGCAAGCTCCATTTCTGTCCATTATGTTCAAATAAACAGCAGGAATGAGAGGGGTTCCTAACAAGGTCACTGTATCTTATCCTGCAGGGTAACAAAAACATCCCTGATAGAAAGCACAAACCCTCAGAGTGATTTTCTGCCACTGCTTTTTACACCATCCTCTTGCTATCGGAGCACCTGGCAAGAGAGGGCCTGGTGTGATTTCATCTTTACTTTGGAGTGTTATTCTAAAGTCTGTTAGAGCCTTTGTTCAGTATATTCCTCAATGCTGAAAAACAATACAAAATGTGTGTTTATTGAAAATAATAGGTTAATTTTCTACCCTTTTACAAAACCAGGCTGGGAACAAGAAGCAGAAATTGGTCTGGCTTTTCTACAGCATACAGTATTCATGCCACTACAGAGTCTGGATCTTTATTTTCCAGAAGAACTCTGTTGTGTCTTGATAGCTTAATCAACACAAAATGCCACATTGTTTGTTTTACAGCAAAGCTGAAGTTTGCTGCGTACAAATACAGGCTTTCAAAACTCCTGACTCCTCTAATCATTGCAGTCAGTCTTTTAAATAACACTTTGCATTACTATACTTGCATATTTTGACTGAGGCATCAGCAACACAGAAGCAAGTTTTCTTAAAGGACATCTAAAACGCCAAGAAATAATTTTTTATCAACTGTTTATCATATTTCTTAGCAAAACTTTCAAAACAGATCAGACAAGCTAGACAACACACAGTTGTAGACATGAACAGTCATATACTCCTGAATATTAAACGGTATAAGTACAAGCATTTGCTTAGGCAAAGTTGGCCCTACCAGTTAAAAAATATTATGTCCTTTTACAAAATAGCATCCAAATTACAAATTGGCAACTAAGATTTTTAAAAAGGGGGAGAAAAAGGAAAACTACAAGATAAAATAATTCAACCTTGGAAAGATTTTGTTCAATTATTCAGAGACCATGCCTTGTGCTTGGAAATTATATCACAAGTTCTTTTCTAAGTGGAATAGAGATTGTTGAACAAAATATCTCAAATAGTGCTTATGCAACCACCAGTATGTGGTTTCTGCTGCTGCTGCTTGACCAATTATTTTTCATAAATCTAAAAGTTTGGTTTGCTTTCATCTAAGAAACAAAATACACATCAAACCTTAGGTTGATGCTAATACTTGGACCCTTCAGCAATAATTTGCTGGATACCTGTGTATCTTTGCAACAAATGTTTGTTGCAGGGCTTAGTTTACATTCCTGATGTCAAATTTTGTTCCATTCCTAATAAATTATAGATGATAGTTTTAGCAACACTGTTATTGAAGCAGATAGTGTTTGATTCAATACATTAAAATCCAATTATATTCCTACATCATAAGTGGATAATAATTGCTTTATTATTAAAACATGGTTTTCATTCTGACAATGTTTAATGCCTTTTCTGAAATCAGTGCAGCACAATAATATTGACAGAAGAGCTAAAGGTTATATGGACAGCAAAATGTCATGTGTTATCATTACACAACATAGAAAAGGTTTCCATTTATAGATTTCATTATCAACTGCATTTTATGTCCAAAATATTTAATCTGTCTTTTTTATCTCAGAATCCCATGTTGACCTTCATCTTAAGGAGGATTTAAACTGCGTACAATGCTGCTGTTCAATCATCTTTATTTTAGTTTTCCTGAAAATAGTCTATTAAAAAACAAAATCAAAATGTCACATTTATTATTAATTTCCTTCACTTTCTATCACAGTGCCTATTTTTGAAAAAAGATGGTGAGCCTGGCTGGCAGAGACACTCAGTACTTACACTGCCTTTCCACACAGCTGTACACCTGTAGCCGTCTAGAAAGCAGGGACTTCAGCCTGTGTATTCCAAATATATTCAGGATAAACTGCATAAACTTTTTCTGAATTTTCAGTGTGATCAAGGTGATGGATTCTCCTACCAATTGGAACTTTACATAAAAAAGCATTTTAAGGATCACTCTCACAGTGCAATAATTACACCTGTGGTGATGTTCTAAACAAAGGTTTTTTTCCAACTTGGTGACTCTTTGCTTTCTTCTGTTCCCTTCTTGGCTGGTGAGTAGTAAAATGTAAAAGAGCTAGCAAGGTTTAAATGTCTATGCTTCCATAAACTCATATCTCCAGAAGGCAGTTCTTTAGAGATTGAATTAGGATTTTGTTGGAAACAAAGATGATAAAAGTAGCTAGATTACTTCTCGTGGATTTTTTGAGAAATGCTATTATATAAGCATAGAAAATAGAAATATCTTCAGCCAAAAAACTCCAACAACAACAAAGTAAATGGAAAGATAAGAGGATTATGGGGACAATCAACAGGAAGGGTTCACTAACCTTGCCTTGCCCTGCTATTCCCCCCGTGGAAGCTGGCAAAGAGCCACTGACTTTCATGGAGGTGTGTCAGTCAGAGAGCTAAGGACTTGATCTATCATAGTTTATATTGACTCTATGATATACACAAAATAAAACTCAGAAAAAAAATTAAAAATCACTTATATTGTATTATGAAGTTCTAGTGATACAAACACACAGACTACAACACAGCTTAGAGGTACCAAGGCAAGTTATTTTCAAAAGTGTGTAGAAATTGGGTTAACAAATAACATCACCAAGTGTTTGTACAAACCACAACATTAAACCCACTTTAAAAACTGCTCCTGTGCTTAACCTTAATTCCACTGACTGCCAGTGTGCCTAAGGGCCTTCCTTACCAAAAAGGGTGGTAGTACTTAAGAGCTCTACACAAAACAGAGGAAAGTTTGTGGAATGCCAGCGTCTCAAGGTCTCTTGCTACATCCCTATGCTCAGGACACGGAGAGGAAATGAGATCCCTGCAAACTGGGCTTGCAAAAAAGTACTGTGCTTGGAGCATAGCATCCAGCCATAGTGAAGTGCTGGAAAGCTTTATGGCACAGCTCCTGTTATTCTCTCCACAACAGGTAATAGCCCACTCTGAAATCATGGGAAGATTAATACAAGATTGTATAACACTGGAATAGACCATGACTCAGTGCCTGTTGCTGCAACACTCTCTGGTTTTTGTTTTTCAAAAGTTTCAGAACACAGGATATCTAGAGAGCCAGTAAACAAAGCACATTTCAATGGAAGACCTAAAAGACCTGGTGAATCTGGAAAGCACAGGATCCTAAACCTTGGCCTCCTTTCATCATGCTCTGTCTGAACAGGCTCAGCCAGAGCCCAGCTCTGCAGACAGGGAGATGTGAATGCTGGTGGCTGCAGGTGCTGCAGTGACTCCTGGAACTCATTCCCAAAGCTGCTCTTTCTCACAGTTAGGACCAGATACAAAATACATTGAAGGCTGAATTATTTGTCTTAGAAACTACGAAAAAGGTCTTGCAGCTATGATCTTTCTGTAGACATCTTCCCCCGTCCCATTTGTGGCCAATACCTATCTATGATTTGACAGGGAAGGCACTCATGAAAAATGACTGTAGGTCAGCTGAACCCAGACTCAATCTGGATTATGGGTGAGGGAGATTAAGTTCAGTGTAGGGTCTGAAGTATTTGCTCCTTCAGTTCAAGACTTCAAATTCCTATTAATGTTCTGGACATGTGTGATTTACAGACTGAGATGATCAGATCAGTCCATTGGTGTGATTTACACCCACCAGCAGTAACATTCTGTTCTGAATTCAGCATTAAGTAGAGCAGTACAAGTTCTTCAATTTTGTTTTGATGGGTTTGATACTATGAACTCTAGGATTTTTGTCTTCCTTCTCTGCTGTTCTACACAGCCTATTTAGAAATACAGTGACCAGCTGGCATGCCCATTATAAGAGGAAAAATAAATCCATATAATGCAAGCACTTGTTATTACTTCGGCTTTTCTCCGAAAAGATCAGAAAAAGAATACATATTCAAAGCCACAGAGAAGACAGCAAGAAGGACTTCCTAAACAAAGCTGATCAATCAATACCTTTTCCAAATAATCAGAAGGAAACTGTACCACCCTACAAAATATGGAATGATGGAAACCACATTATAACAAAGCCCTCTCAGAAGCAGCCTTGATAAGCTTTCAAACTTTTCTTTGATAAGAAAATTCATTAACAACTTCTGATGCACAGTGGGCATTTCTGTTTTGCTCTTCTTGGTGCATGATCTAGACTGAGTCAAATTCTGGACAGAGACCTCACAATGAGGGATGCATCTTCTGAAGGAAACACATCCTGTGCACTCTTTCTCTTCTCCACGCTTTACAATATAGACAGGTTAAAACAAAGAGCTGCAATTTTAATAAGCGTGTATTTGCTAGGTCGCTTCCTGGTGAAAATGAAATCTGGAGTTATTACAAATGTCCTGCGTTATTGCTTTGATATTAAATTAAATTTTGGGCCTTATTGTATTTGTGATCCTGATAAGACCTAAAACGTGTAGTAAGTAAATAAAATTAATCTTACGATTAATATTCAATATTAATTACAACTTATTGATATTATTTGGAATACTCATCAATTTACATGAAATTGATTTCAATATGAACATGCCCCCTTGGACAGAAGTCAGCATAATTTCAAAGGCCCAGACATCACTGTTTTCAGACACGAACAGGAACTTTTGAGGGCGGGAGTGAGAGCAGTGAGATTTTGTCTTTAACGTGACAGTGATCAGCACCCTGAACAGCGCCTCAGTCCTGCGCTGTTCACACGATGCAGAAGCCAGCGGAAGGATGCTCGGTGAAGGATGCTCGGTGAAGGATGCTGCCGCCGTCACAGGGCGGCGGCACCGGAGCTGGACCGGCGGCGAAGGGCCGGGAAGCACCGGGGATTGCAGGGAGCCTGGCAAAGGATGGGGGGCAGGCAGGGCACGCGGGCTGGGAGCAGCAGGAGCAGGCGGGGACAGGAGCGGGCGATGCCGGCAGGGCCAGCCGAGCAGGAGCCGGCCCCGCTTTTCCAGGCTCCGAGAGCGGGACCAGCTCCGGCCGCAGCTTCTCCTGCATCGTGGTACTCCGCATATTATCTGTCCTTGTAACCAGCGTGAGCTTTTGATTTCTGTTTAACAATGTTGCTCTAAGCCTGTTCAGCTGCTGAGTTTGCAGTCTCCTAATTCTTGCAGTAACAGAGAGAGAGAGAGCTCTGTAAAATCCCTACCGTGCATTTCTCAGAGATAGATTGCCTTAGCTGATCACTTAGAAAGCAGAGACCTTTCTATGATCTTCCTTACCAATAATTAAATCACTTGAGAACAGCTAACCTCCCAAAAATTGCCAATGTCAGGGTAACTAGTTAAAAGTACACTAAGCCTAAATATTTATGGTAAACTCCCAGCAAAGTCCATGAAAACACTGTCTCTGTTTGCTCTGTGTAAGCTGCAAAGCCCCCACTCCAACACAATGGAATACAGAGTATAAGACACATTCATGCTTAATGTGCTGATATTGACATAATTCCATAGATTTGTTTTGTCACATGTTAAGAAAACTAATATTAAAGGGCAGGTACAGATTTCCCAAGATATCTGAAATAAAATATTCAAACAATTTTCATTGTTGGATATCAGCCAAAAAGTTGAGGTTTTTCTGAGAAAAAATATTATCTTCCTTGTCCTGACCATTGAGGATAAAAGCTTTTCAATCTTTAATTATGGCCTGATTTTTCACCGAAGAGGCAAAGTTAGAAACTTGGAGAAAATTACCTTTTGTTCAGATGTCTTTTACTCTTTTGTTAAAATGAAAGTTGGTACAACTTAATGGATAATTTACAATATTTAGCCCAGCTCTGCAGATATATTGATTTCTTGATCTTGCATCATTGATGTATGTGATTCCCTTGAAAAGATCGGAAAAATTCCTAGAAATGGACAGGCCTCACAAAAGACAAGAAAGGAGACTGAAAAGACATGTTTTCTGGAGTAGATCAAAGCAGCCCACTGGAGTCAATTGTACATGGTGGTGTTCAATTGATCTTGCTGCACCTGAAGAGAACAGGGCTCACAGGACCTCACCATTTAAGAACTCTTATTAAACCCACACGAATTGTGCTGCAGTTTTGTGCAGGATTCCGTGGCTGCTGCACTGACAAGCTGATTAGAAGCCTCTTGGGGGGAAGAACTAAAATGAATAAACATTCTGCAAGTGTCAGGCACCACAGAACCACTCTGTTAGCTGGTGGCAGGAAACAATATCTACTACACCACATCTCAAAACGGAAGGTCCAATAGTTTCCCAGTTTACTCCTTCAGTTTCTTTAAAAGTTCTTATTTACAACAGATTTTCACATGCAGTACCTGCATTAGATTGAATTTAAGGTCATGGCAGTTGAAGCCCTTTGCCTTGAAAAGTTGTTTTAATAACCCAGAATAGTTCAGTGTATTATAGACAGCAAAGCATGGACTAGAGAAAAGGAATCTTTGAAAGCTGTAACTAGTTACGCTTTTTGAGAAAAAACAGCAAATACTGGAAAAAAAATTTTCTGAGTATTTGAAGACAGACAGTTAAAGCACAGACAACTACTCAATTACATTCTAACAGCCAGCTTTGGGGTTTTTTTCCATATAACTTTTTTCATCTATTATTTTCTTCATTTCTTATTTGGGTTTGCAAATTGCATGCAAACACCTATAAAGCTGCACTGATCAACTGCAGCTCAAAGAAGAGTCCATTCATTACAGGACAGTGACAAGTCTGGGGAAAGGGAACAGGGCTGACTCTGTGAATGATCATCAAAACTCTTCTATCCCAAATTCAGGATTAATGCACAAAGAGACTTCAACTAACTAGCAGGTAATTAATTAATACATTGTCCTGAATCTAGGTTCAATTCTAAATAGTGCCATTAACTTCCTCATTTTCCTGAATGTGTGAATCAAATCACTTGTTCTAGACAGAAGTCCACATAGATGAATTTCTACTATCAGTCCATTTAAAAGTGCCATATTTAGTCCCAGTTTCACAGAAACATTAATTTACACTGCCAAAAGTGACTGCCATCATAAAATCAGGGGTCTAGTCTACTCTGTTGCCATTGAATACCTCAAGCATAATTTTTAAATCATTATGTTCAAAGACCCTCTATTAATTACAAAAGAAATATGTAGATTACATAAGCAAAGTACCTCTGATAATTCTTCTCTGCTGACAAAAATACAGATTTTCAAGTCAATTAAAGCCTGTTCATTCATCTGCAAGAAAATATCTTGTTGGATATTTCACATATCATGATAAGCCTATCAAGAGTAATTGACTGGATTTTATTTGAAAACATGTTGTAGAGCATTAATAAACACACCAGTGCAATGAGCTGCAGCTGCTTCTTGACAGCAGTGTGTAGAAAACTATTTATTACATCTCTAATTAGCAAAGCCCTGTTTCATACCTTTGGTTACTAAGAAAGGTTATTTGCCTGAGAGATTGCTTTTTTTTTAGTTTACGACCCACAAACTTTAGTGACTGGCAAAGAAAACATTTTGACTATTCAGCTCAATTCAAGATCAACTTTAGTTGAGCCAAATTCTCCTTTCACTATTCAGAAAAGAAAAAAGGGGATAACCCAGAAGAATTGATAAGGCTCAATGGAGAACTTGCTTGAGAGAAGTCAGAGGATGATTTGATGACTTTAAAGAGCCAACAGCATTGTGTGGCAGTCATTTGATACTTTGCCACTGATCAAGAACTTCAGGTTCATCCACACAATCATCAAGATTGGAATCATCAAGATTGGATTGAACTTGATCCTGAACTTCAGGATCAAGTTCAGCCTTCAACCAAACACCGACCTTGTCACCTAAAGCATGGCATTGAGTGCCACCTCCAGCCATGACCTGAATGCCTCCAGGGATGGTGGCTCCAGCACTTCCCTGGGCAGCCCCTTCCAATGTGTAACTGCTCCATCTCTAACCTAAAGCCAGTGGCCATCTAGGACTGATTTCAAAACACTCTTGGCATCAGTTGTCTCTCTGCAGACAACAGTTGCTAACAATTAATGCAGAAAAATAATTGTCTGCCACATCAAATCTTATCTTTCAAAATGGACAGCTCCATTCTGTTGTTCCCCTGATAGGAAAAAAAACAAAAACAAAAACAAGCAAAACCCAAAAAACACAACAAAAACCCCACATAACACTGACAACCAGAAAACCACACACAACTTGGAAATCACCCAAACACCTGCCAAAAACTTTTCTGAGAGGAAATCATCTCCTCACCCATTCTCATTTAGTTTTGTCATTAATGTGCACATATCCACTCACACTCCAAAAGAAAACAGTGTTTTCCTTGTCACAAGAAAATAACATCCAATGGCTTAGACTGCGTGGCTGTTTATGTACCTAAGGCAATTGTTAGCAAACAATTTCGATTTTCAGTAGTTGCTGTGCAGGTTATATTCTTGGCTCCCACTGGAAAGAGTAATGAGTTATGCAATAAAAATACACTCTGGCATAAATTACACCAGTCTGCCACATGCTGCTTTCAAATTACAGCTGTAAAATACACGATATTTGTCCAACAGTTATTGCTTTGAATTGCTGCAAATCTCCCTGATTTGGGGCCAGAAGCCTGAGTCTTACCGAGGTCTGTTCTTAATATTTCATAATTCTTTAATCAATATTCTCTTGCTGCAGAGAAGCCACCATTGTTATTGTCATATGATTTTTACTGAAAATTCTTACAAACCAGTAGTATTCTTTCCAGAGCGGATAGGTCATGAAACCCCTGAAGCTGTCATTAAAATTCAAAAACATTCTCTCATGAACTATTTCATTCTATATATACATTGCTGCAGGGTGGCTCAAAATATGACAGGTGCAAGCCCAAAAATACACCTGACCTGCATTTTAATTTTGTCTTTTTCATAATCATATTTCAAAAGAGTTTCCTTTCTACAAAGTCATTTCTAATAACAGCATTACAAACACTTTCAGATTCATAAATAATTGCTACTCCTTTTCCAGTTCATAATGGACTTTCTTTTAAAACATATCTGTCTGTAAAGGGCTTTTTCCATTTTAAAATTGTACTTTCTTCTTAATACCTTGTACTTAATGCTTTTTGGAGAAAGGGAGCTTAGGATTTTATTCAAAGCATATTCCTGAAATCCTTGTCTACACATAATGTGCGCTCTTTAAATTGGAAAGGAGGCTGGCTCTAAAGCTCACAGGAGATGGAAAGAACCTGCCTTTGATTATTATGGTCCTTGCTTCTCAGTAAGTATCTCCTTCCTTTTTCATACCAACAAAGTCTTACCTTTGATTATCCTTGACCTTGTTTTTTTAATTTTTCTTTACCCCAAAGGTAAACACCTAGAGACTGGATTTAATGCCTCAGGATTGTGCATTACTCCATTATTACAGATAAAAACCCAGAAAACACTGCAAGCATGTTAATAGAGAATTCCAACTTCTTGTAATGAGGCCAAAACCTCACCCTACACATTTTTGTTTTTCTTGCCATTTAAAGTATGGAGACCTTTAATTTAAACTATTACACAAACAGGCATAAGCTTCTCAATTTAAATATTACACAGCCAAAAATCTGCTCTCAGAGCCTTGAACTCCCTGGCACAGGTTTGGATTCTTGGTAAAGAAAATACCAGCTGGGAAAATCAGCAGTTAGTAGGAAATCTTTAGGACTATGGAGTATCCTTGTACCCATCTATCCAGCCATGCCAGTGTGAAGTGCCAGGAATGAAACATCCACGTGTGACCTGGTTCAAAATGTCCCTCTCAGATGCACAAGGTGTTGTAGGTCATGGTGTCTCCAACAATATTCTGCAGGCAGATTGGAGGATCAGGTAGGGTGGGCACAGCTACATTAAACTGAGGAGTCACACTCACATTGACCTCACTCAATTCCCATAAATACTTGCCCAGAGACAAATGGCCTTGGAGATACTCAGAACATGGAAAAGCACAGCCCTGCTAACTTGCTTCAGTTTTGAAGTTTGACAAGATAATTGTCACAGACTTTCCAACCTTAATTATTCCCTGTGGAAAATCCCCATAAAATGTTAATCCATAACTCCACTCAGCAATATTCAATTTAACTGTTTTTTTTAGAATTCTAATTTTAGGGATCCTATTTTCAAAATAATTGCGGGCATTTCATAATTGAAGGGAAAAATTAAACTCTGAATCTATCAGTTCCTTCAGGAAAATCAGAAACAGTGATTAGCTATGCTGTAATTTCATCACTAGATCCATAATTTTCCAGACATACGAGAGTCTTATTAAACAGTTTGTTAATAGCGTTGTTACTTTTGCAATTTTAGTGCCATTCTGGTAATACATGAGGTTTGATTTTATACTCTCAGATACAGCTCCTAATATCCGCCTTTCAGTAAAAAGAATGTCTTGTTTGTGCAATATGTTATGCACGGGTTAGCAGCAGAAAAAGAAAGACTCTTTCAAAACCACTGTGCTTGATATTCAGAATATATTCATATAAGTTCATATGATTTGAAGTGGGCTGTTAGTGCCATAGCACAGTAAATCCATAAGGCCATTGCTCACTTAATGTTTGCCAGAGACACCATTTATTAAACTACCATACATTTGTCTTTCAGAGACCACGTCCTCACCAAGCTTTATCACCTGCATAATATTTGAAGTGTGTAACCTGGCCAAAGAGAGAATCACTTATTTTTCTGCTTTAAATGCATTCCGAATTAAGAACTGGTACTTTAAATTATTTTGAAAATTCTAACATGGAAATATGATAGAGATGAATTGATACAGAAAAAATACATCTAAAGAAGAGCTGCTTCCAAGTTATCTGCTGTAGCCAGCACCCTACAAACCTCTTATGAAATGTAGATTAATTCAAGAACTGTCAAGAACTGGTGAAAGATTGTCATACCACAAAACACAAGACAGTACGATGTCTATTGAAGAAGAAATACATTTCTTGAACCTTGATTTGGAAAATTGGGTTATTTCTGAAGAAGTTATTCTAAGTAGCTATAAATTAGAGGTGAAATAAAATTCATTTCTTATTGCTATGTAGTGCCATGGAAACCTGCAAGAACATAGAGCTAAGAACATATTTCATATTTTCCCTGGAAACCTATCTGCAATTGGGAAAAATGAGAAAGTACCAGAAATGCAGACTCATAGGAAACACAGAAGGGTCTCATTTCAAATCACAGCTACCAGCACCTGTCACTCAACCCTGCCCAGGCTGAGCCGAGAAGCAGAATGAATTCTGAAATGCTGAACCCCAGACTGGTGCTCTGGCAGCCTTCTCTGACTGATCAGCTTTGTGGCTTTTATTATCCACTTTGCAGTGAGGAATTATACCTAGTTATGATTACGGTTGCCCAATAATAAATACAGCAGATAAAATAATCAAGCAATACAAGGACTGGATAACTTAGAGACATTTTGCATTTCAAAATTATTGAAAATTACTCATGAAGAAAGAAAATGCATTGCCATTCAGAAGTGTCTGTGATTACAGGCATTTAAATTATTTAATTGACTTTCAGAGTTGCCAGCATAAGTTGAGTGCCCAGATTTGGGGAATCTTAATGGGATTTCCTTGTCTAGATAACTGCCTAAAAAAGAACAGAGACTCAGACAAGCAAAAGGAGGAATTATTCACCACTGCAATTAGCCATGATCTTCCTCCCAGCCCATTTGCAAGCTGCAGTTCACGGCATGTTTACTGCTAAAACTAAATTAAATTGTCATAGCACCTAGGACAAGGACAGGGACAAACTGCTAAATGCTGAAGAGATGAAGGAAATTGATGATCCTTGATCAGATGATTTAAGCACTTCGTACACCTTGCATGTTTAACACCAGCTGCAGATTGCAGTGACATCTTCTGACTGTTGCCCATCTTCAGATTAGCCAAACTGCACTGAAAGGGAGAGCTCGTTCTGTCACAGCACTGCATCAGAATGCTCAAATACCCAAAGTTTTTGCCTTTGCTGAACATCTTGCTGTAAACAGCTCTTTGTAAATGTAACAGGAAATTATACGTGATCATTTTTTTATTTTTAAATGTTTACACTACAGTCAACCGATTGGAAAGAAGTAAAACTCTGTATACAACTGGGAACAGAAGAAACTGCAGTGCAGAAAGAGTTTCATCCAGTGGCAGTTTGCCTCTGAAATGATGGCAGGCAATTATATAAAATGGACACTCCACGTAAAACTTTGTTGCCAGTTTGCCAGCTCCAAAGGGCTGGCAATTGGCTTTGGCAGCATTTAGGGATACGTGCTCCTGCCTGTGTAAAGTTCCTGGATTGGGAAACAAACCTGGGGAAAAGATGGTAGCAAGCTGCAGCTTGGAATCATCCATATTCATTTTGCTGTGCCTCCATGCAGACGCAGGATGCTTCAGACACACATGCTGGCAAGACAGAGTTTTTAAAGGGCTTTAAAGAAGACAAGTGGCATTTTCAAGCAGTGGAAAATATTCCAGAGTTTGCTAGGGGCCCAACTCCTAAATAACAAGGAAAAATACCTGAAACCAGAACCATATTCTCCTGCTGTTCAATGTGTTTCCCAGCAGGTTGTACATGAGAAAATAGGCTTCAAACTCTGCTTCTGGCTTAACTATGGGAAGGTGATAAAACAGATCAACTCAATGGCAAAATACTTCAGGATGAAATCTGAAGAGAAGCCAGCTTGAATCTAAAATTACACTTTAACTGTAAAACATAGGAGAGTTTTACCCATGAAAATTCACATCATTTTAAGACCATTCCATCCCCAGATGAAGAACACAGGTTCATAAATAACCACATGGGAGAAGAATTAAGTATCAAACCCTGCCCAGGTACAGATAATTTCCCTATCCTTTATTTCATGACTTACATATTGATAGAACTGTTTCTAGGAACTTTATGGGAAATACTAATTAAAGTTACTTTATTGAGAATCTTTAATACCCCCAATAAAGCAACAGATACCAGACAATTCAAGGAAAATTCTTAGGCAATGACTTAAGCAAAAAGCAACCTGGATGAGTAGTATACATGGAATAAAATATCAAGCAGCCTTTTATTTTTAGCCTTGAAAATGTTGCTGAGCTTTTGTTTGAGGGTTTTTTTCTGTACTATTTTGTGTGATACGATTGCTGAGATATCTTTGAAAATCCAGTCTATTTAGGACAGGGAAGACAAAAAGGGTGAAAGTGGAAAGTTTTAATTTACAAATTTCTACAGGGATTAACAGAATCAGCAATGTAACTGTTTGATTTGTCCCTAGGGCTTAGAGCAAAACTATTGTAATATTTCACTTCTCAGAAGTCAGTTGTCAGTATCATAGTGATTACATCAAGTCATGACTGAACAATATGAGCAATATTTCAAGGACTTGCTATTAGTATGCAAAACCCCATTATATAACTGACAGTAAGTGATAGCTCTCTGATAGTAAACAGTTTTCAAGAGACACCCCTAAATTTCTAGCAATACCTCCTTCATTTTCATGTCAATTTGATGGATCTCTGTGAACAAAATAAGAAACATATTCAAATACAATTTAAAAAGACATTTTAAGACAGCCAGCCTGAACAGCCTAATGGAGGAGTAAATAGAGATCAAGGTAGCAATAGTGACTAAATCTGACAGGTAAGTGTCCACGTTATCAGCAGCATCAAACCCAGTATTTTTATCATATGCAAGTGA
This sequence comes from Passer domesticus, assembly GCF_036417665.1. Classification (NCBI taxonomy): domain Eukaryota; kingdom Metazoa; phylum Chordata; class Aves; order Passeriformes; family Passeridae; genus Passer; species Passer domesticus. Next base: position 39,949,369 of record NC_087480.1, on the reverse strand, counting down.
GAGCTTTCCTCAAATGAGTTTACAAAAGCAGAAGCAAACAGACAGGAGGATTTGCTAACAGGTCAAGCCAAACCAAAAACATCTCCTTGGTTCTTGTGAGTCCTGCTCCTGTTTCCTCAGCTGTGCTTATTTTCACAGATGAGTTTGTTTATAGCACTAAACAAACCTGAGGTACAGCCACCATAAAACATACCATGCTATTTTTTAGGTGGACTCTAGCGCTGGTTTTGGCTGAGGTAGAATTCATTATTTTCATAGTGGTTTGGTGCTGTGTCTTGGATAATTTGGGGGTGTTATTGCTGAGCAGCACTTAGGGAGGCAAGGCCTTTCCTGCTTCTCACACAGCTGTAGCAGTGAGAAGCTGGCAGTGCACAACAAACTGGGAGAGGACAGAGCAGACCCCAGCTGACCCAAGGGATATTCCACAACACATGGCATCATGCTCACTGCACAGAGATGGAGGAAGGAGGAAGAACATTCAGAGCAATGGCACTTATCTTCCCAAGTCACCACTATGTGTGGTGGAACCCTGCTTCCCTCAGGATGGTGGAACACCTGCCCTGCCTGCCCATGGCAAGTGGTGAATGGGTTCCTCTTCATTTCTGGGGGCAGCTTTTGCTTTACTTACTGAGCTGTCTTTACCTCAACCCACAAGTTCTCCCTTTTGCTCCTCTGACCCTCTCCACCACCCCACCAAGGAAGGAGTGAGGGAGAGGCTCTGTGGGGCTGAGTTTACTGCTGAGGTTAAAGCAGGACAGCCCCAAGACTGGGCAGTGCCTGAAGCTTGTGCTGAGTTTTAACACATGTCAGAAATAGCTTTTAACAGACAGATAATCCAGGCAGTTCACTAGAATACATTTTCTTTCATCCTACCAATTTCACTCCATCACACAGTTCTCCAGGGTCCCTTGGTGCTGAAGCACCTCCTGCCTTCAAAAGGTCTTCTCCATGAAACTAAGCTCTGGTTTAAATCCTTCTGGGTAACCTTGGCAATGATTGAATTTGTCAGAGAAAGCTGCCACTCCCTTCTTATTGTTGTGAGCGAAATGTATACTGGCCTGAAGCAATCCCATGATCAATGTATAATATTTCAAGTACAGGAGAGAGATGCTGCTCTGGAAACTGAGCCAGCAATGCACAATACTCTGGGCACCTACATGCAGATAACAAATTCTGATCATTCACTGCCAAGCCTTCTTCAGAGACATGGTTCATGTTTACAGATCTTACCTTAGAGGCTGACTGCAAGCCAGCCCCACAGATTAATATCACAGATCCTAGCAAAGTAAACTTCTGTGGAAATCCTAGAATTTAAATGTTTTCCCAAGACCTTCTTCTTACAGAAGGCAAAAAAGTTGTATGTAATAAGAGAAATTAAAAGAAAGTTTTAAAATAATTTGTGCTGCCAAAAAAAGCAACATTAACCTGAATACTGTATAGGCTATAAAGATATTTTATAAGCACTAACAGAAATCCCCTATTGTCTATTAAAAATTTATCACCAACCCTAAAATTTTATTTCTTCTAGAGCATAAAGCATAAGTGAAAGGAATAAACAAAGAAGAGTTAGGTTAACAGTGCACAGCAAGAGAACAAACTTCAGTCTACAGAACTGTGAAAAGCAAGATAATGAATATATTTTAAATCATGCTGTACAATGGGAATTTACTCAAAAGCAATATTGAAGTGTTATAAGGTTCATTTTCCAGGTGTTTTTATAGATAACTGTGCTTTTTACTGCATGTGCTGTGTATTTTCTGGATTGAGCTTAACTCACTTCACTTTTTCTTGCTTAGAAAATGATGGGGAGGGCTGTGTAAATTGATTCTACTGAGTTATTTATTAGTTTAAACACAATAAGGAATTTTCCTCCTAAGTTTAAGCATTGTGTGAAGGTGTTGAACAAGAATATGTAAGGATGCACAATTAATTTTATTTCAAAGACCGAATGAATTTGAAGCAGAGTTTGAGGGCAGAAGCTGCCCTCAAATCCACATACCAATTGTCTACTAGGCCAGTGTTGAAATTATGAGGAGGGAGAACTGACATTTGCAGATATAATGTCATCTGGGAAATAAATTGTCTGTATGTTTAAGATCGCAGTTGTGCAAAATATTTCACAAAATATATTCTGTAGATTAACAGAACATCCTGTTGAAGTGGGAAGAATAAAAGACCTACAGGAACTTTTCTAGAATAATTAACAATGCAATTCACACTTTTGTGCCACATCGCCATATACAACACCATGTAAAAATCACATCCTTCTCCTTTCTAAAACAAACCATGGCTGTGGAGAGGAGGGAAAACACTGATGTGACATTAATTATTCAACTACAAGGAGAGTAAATTCACTTTATTCAAATTAAATAACTATTCAAGGACATAGACCAGACCTGCTCCTCAAGACACCAAGAGTTTTCTGGTTATACAGAGTGCACTGAAATCTAATGATGCTTCCAAAAACCAGCTGTGGGGAAAATGGGATTGTTCCCATTGACTTCAAAGCACCTTGGGCCAAGCCCTAAGGAAGACTGGAAAGCCTCAAGGATGACAGAAGACTTGGATGAAAAAAAATTACTATTCTATTATTTTTAAGGGGAGATAACAACCAGCACAAGAACAGCACAACAGTTGAGCGGCACAAGGGAGGTTTTAGCAGCTAAAAAAATGTCCTTTTGGAAAGTTAGGTACAGATAAAGGATAAGGTACAGAGAAACACAAAACTGTTTCTAGTAAGAGGGAACTGAATTCAGTAATCCATAGTAGTCCTGATTAGAATTTTAGCATGACTTTTATCCTGAACTAGAAGGAAAAGGAATGTGAAACATGAATTATCCATGTGATCTGAGTCAAATTTTCATGTTGAATTCCCCAGAATTTGCTGGCTTGTCCTACTTCTTTCAGTAATTTAAATGTGTTCCACTAAGTTAATTTTATTTAAAGTAATCTAAGCTGGTTTTGTATTTATTATTTGCAATATCACACAAACTAAGTCTCACTGTCTCATCTCTCATGGTACATTGCAAGTCTTTTGTACAAAAAGACCAAACCCAAGCACATTGAGGGTTTGTCTATGTTTTTATAATATAATAAAAATAATAAATAATATTAATTTTATATATAATAATAAAAAATTAAAAAATAAAAATAAATAAAAAATAATAAAAAAAATAATAATGCCTATTACCTGAAATAGCCTGTGCTTCCAACAGATCCTATTTCAAGGTAAATAAAGGCCCATTTAGCAGGACTGGCTTTTAGTTAGCTACACAATTTACCTTGCTGCAGGTCAAAGCCTACAAGTTGTCACAGAATGATAGCTTGCATGGGCTGTTTAGTTCTTAATACAAGATATTACACTGAACAAAGACAAAGCTACTTCTTCCTCAAGGTGTCTAGCAACTGCAAAAATATCATTAACACACAATACCACATGGCTTTAGGAACAGTCTCATGGGTGCATCCCAGAGCTCAGCTGCTGCACAGGCTGACAAAAGCTCTGGCTATCAAAAAATCTTTATGTAACAGCTTTATAACAGAAGATATAGAGCACTGCAGGGAAAGTCTGCATGGAATAACTATTGATTGAGGCTGAGACCAAAAATGGGAGAGTCTTGAATTTATTTCTTCCTTTTGCTACTGCGTGGTTTTGAAATGTCATGGAAATCCCTTTTGCATCTCCCTGGCTGGGAGGAGTGACTCCTCCAGTGCTTTTGCAGTACCTGACAGGAGGGCTGAGAACAATGAGTAATTTACTCCTTGAGTAGCAGCAGTTATATCCCAGTGGAGCAAACTCATGGGATGCACATAACTGTGAAGAGCTGGATTCCTTCCTCAGCCACTATATGCCAGTACTTACAATTCTGCAATAAATTTTTGGCATTCAGCAGTTCAACCATCAAGTCTGTCACCAGCAGTACCCGGTGCGGCACAGCCACCTCTGCTAAGCAGCACTGAGAGAAAAAGTGTGAGCTGTTGGCAGAAGGGCAAAGCACAAGGGTGCTGCTCACCAACTCAGCTGGTCCCAGGGAAAATGCCAGCACACAGCTGGGTGCTGGGCTAGCAGCACAGCATCACCAGCAGAGGAACATGCAGCTTGTGCTGTTCTTAGGGAGTTGGGGAAGCACTGCAGACTCAAAGTTTCCTACAGACTGGAGACACAAGATTCCCTGTATGTCTCTATGTGACAGGTTCAGCTTTCATGGCTCGCTAGCTGCATGCAGTTGGATTCCTTCTGAAGGGGCTAAACCAGCAGCTTTCCTCTAAAGCACCCCAGAATAAGGCTGGCTAGCGTTGTCAGCCACTGTGTACCTTTTCAGAAACTGTCAAGCCATATATTCATGTCGTGACAGTGGGACAGGGGTGACAGCAATCAGAACAAACACTTGTATCACATAAAACAAAGACACACATAGTCCCAGCAACAACTGACTTGATGTATTTACAATACTGATATGAAATGCCTAATGTAAACAAAGCCACACTTCCACTAACTTCAAACTGTGCTACATGGCAAATTCTGTGTCTCTGTGGCCATTTCAGAATTTGGCATCACTGGAGTAATAACAAAAGATGTAAAAGTAATTAATAAGAGTACTTTTTTTTTTCCTCTAAATTGCTCTGATTATTTCAGAGGAGTACTAGATAACAAATGCAAAAAAAGTATTATTCAGAGATGAGTGGAAAATACCCATTTGAGACAAGTACTGGGATCCTGCTTATGTGTTATGCATTTTGTTTAAGATAGGGACATTTTCTACTCAGGAAAACCAGTTTCAAACTGAAGTCCCTAACTACTAACTTCTGGGTTTAAATCAAGTTATGAGTGACAGCTATCCCCCTATGTGCCTTGCTCTTCTATTTTTTTCAATGACGAATCTTTAAAGACTTCACAAAGACTGTTTTCTTCTTTTATAGTCTTTTTTGATTATCATTATTCTTTGTCAAACTTCTTTTCGTTCAGAGGCATTGTTTGGTCTAAAAGTTCCAGATTGCTGTAATTTGCCTTGCTGGGACGTTCTAATTTTCTAGTCCTTCCAAAGACATCTTCCACAGGACCTGACTCCCATTTAATTCCCACCAAGTGACACTGTGGTTAACCAGTTCTAAAGAACTCTGTCATAGTTTATAGAGTGGAATTCTGCACTGCTGCATCCATGAACTTACTGTAATTGCTCCCAAGCTGTTGGCTGGAATTTTGGGACTGCAGTTAGAGGGACGTCCTTCTAAAGACAGCAGGGAGAGGCACTGCCCAGGATACGCTGAATGACTGCTCATTCAGTGCATGAATAACACTGACAAAAACAAAGGCTTCAAATTGAAAGGCTAGGAAAAATTGAACAGTAATAGAGACCTTCAGATGGAGATCAGAGAGGGATTCCTATGACTCAATTTTATGAAAGATCTGAAATATTCCTAAAGTGAACACTTGAAACAGGAAAGTTCTACTCAGAAACGTGAGTCCCTTTGCCATCAGCCCCCTTCCTGATAATTTAGTCTCGCATTTCCTGTTATTTTAGGCAGCAATTGATGTAATAATGCAAAGCAATTTTTACTTCATAAATTAGGACCTTACCTATGGGACTGTATTATAAATAAGGACTATGTGAGGTTGTATATTGCTTTCTTCATCCCTATCCTTTGAATCACTGAGAAGTAAATTTCCAGGGGAATTTATCTATAACCTAAGTCATTCCTTGGACAAGCAGTGAACAATCTAAAGGTAAAAAACTGCTAACTACATAAAAAATTCATTGAATAGCAAACACAGCCTCTAAAAGAGAAGCATGCTCACAGGCTATTCTTAGTCAAGACAAAGGGTAGGTGCACAGCTAGGACAAAGACAACTGGGCACCACAGCTTGCTCAAGCAGCTGTGCAACAAAGGGCCAGTGTGGTGACTGTTTTCACTATTTCACCAATAAATAAACCATTTCCTGTACTGACACAAGAATCCCTGGGTCAATGTCTCAGGTGCTTTTGCAGTGGCCTGTACTTGCTTTATTATGAAACAAAACGTAAATTGAATATAAGAAGCCCAGAACTGGCATAATGTAAGGAAATGAGAATTACCTTCTCTGCAGTTAAGACCGCATCAGTACTATGTCCAGTTTGGTTTTGCAAAGTCATTGTGAATTCCACTGCTTGAAGATGCACAATCCAGGTATACTTCTAATACAATATTCCTGAATTAAGTTAATGTGTATTTACGCATTTTAGATATCTTAGTCCCTAACACTAAAGTTAAATGGTTAAGGAGTTGGAGGTTGATAGAACACATCTTTTCCTCTATCATTTTTCTGTTATCTACATTAATGCAAGTCCCCAGATGGCTACTTTTCAATTGAAAAAGACTACAGAAACATTTAATTCAAGAATAAAAATCTTTACGTAGAATCACTAAGTGTCAATAACAAGACAGAATGACTGTCTGTGAACTTGTGCTTATGGGTTTAGTGAATTCTTGAAGGGTCTTAGCAAAGGATCACACATTTGTGTTCAGGCAAGGAAGAAAAGACATTCCAACCTTCTTTCCAGCACACCACTGGACCATGGAGGAACCCATCCATTTGTCATTCACAACAGAGTATGACAGAGAGGAACTTCCATCATCTTTCCAACAAGAACCAGAGTGTTCCCAAAGTCCCAGCTAAATATGCCAACTAAATTGTGTGAAAGGAAAATCCTAGCAATTCCCAATGTTGATGTTCAGTAGCACTGAAATGCTAATCTGGACATTAATTAATGCTAAATTAGTTACAGTGGAATGAAATTACATCAACATGAAAATCAAAGGAGCTAAGTGTAATTTGCCACATAAGATAAATATTTCTACTTTACATGGGAATTGTAACAAATTATTTTTATGTCAAATTAGTTGATGCCGAATAACAGTGAAATTCCCTTGGAAGTGAATATTCATTCACATTGCTTTCAATAAAAATCCTAATTGCATCGTATGCTGTTAACATAAGAATAAGATTCCCACAGCCTGTACATGGAAACTCAAAATATCATATCATACATTGAGGGTAAAGCCATATACCACCACTGTCCAGAAATAGGGTGAAATAGGAATTTTAAAAGCTCTGCCTATATTTTAGTTGTCAAACTACCTATCATCCTAAGGGGAGGCTTTCATCTTGCTGAACAATTTATATTAGCTTAAAGCACCTAGAAATATTCTTGGCACTTCATACTTGCTTTGATTTAAAGAATCTACTGAAATGGGTATTGGGGTTAAACAATCACTGCTACAATATTTTGACTTCAAGTGGTGATTATTAAAAACATATTCTAGCTAATATCAAAATGAAGACCTGTAATCAAGGGAGATAAGCATTTTGAAATAGTCTATACCCTTAACAGCGCATATATAACCTGCCTTATAGGCAATATCTAGACCTTATGCACTTCTACTGTTATTATATAAAGAATCCACAGCCAGAAACTCTACAGCTGTGCACATCCCTACCTGAATACAAGCAGCATGTCTCCAAAAGACCTCCTTGTTGCTATTTGTGCAGCAATTACTCATGAAATTCACTAACGGATTTGATGCAACTCTAGGCTAGAACAGGCATCCAAGATACATGGGATTAATCATCACCTTCTGTTGTCAATTGGCTGTAATGGGAGCCTAGTCAGGATTCGAGGAGTCAGATTTCACTTCTACTTCAGATTTTCCCACTAACAGTGAGATGTCCAAGACTACTCCAAGCCCAGTTTTATTAGAGTACATAATTCCTTACTCCTCTTTCAAAAATCTGACTTACATTCCCATTGACTTCAGTGAGCATGAGTGACTAATGAGCCCTAAGGTTCAGGTGGAAAAACAGAATTGCCTGCTAGAGGGGCAATCCATCCATCATCACCACAGACTTCAACTGCTCTTTGGAGCTTTAAACTGCTCCAAAGAGTTTAAGGTTTGTTGAGAGGAACTGCACACACTTGAGAACACAAAACACTGCCTACAAAAACATCCTCATCTACTTCCAATTCAAGAGGTCTCATTGATTTTGCCATTGTACCTTCAAAAATGAAGAACTGATCTCCCCAAGTCCCCCAAAAAAACATTACAATTTAATGATCAAGGTTTCTCCTATTTTAACGGTAATTAGAATTACTGAATCCATAACTCAAAAAGCATCACAATATTCCTCATACAGTATTCTGAATAAGACATTGGCCTACCATTCCAACTGGGTTTTTCCCTTTAGTTTTATTCCACTTAGTAAGTTACTCCTTTCTAGAAATCTCCTCTTGCCTGGAAATATGAAAATAAGAGCTTGAAACCAGATGTTGATTATGTTGAAAATTCTATCATAATGAACTGAAAAAACATTCTTGAGTCAGATTTTTATCAACCTAGTATATAACTAAAACACATTTGAATGGTACCATTTTTTAGAATAAACCTCACTGAAGGATGTTTTTAAGTGAGTATAGTCACTTATCCTACATCCTTTTCTTATAAATTAAATACACTTTTGAAAAATGAAACCAATATTTTAGACATGAAAATATACACTTCTCTTTAGTCAGCAGGCTTCTTTTACTTAAACATTTAGACTAGCAAGTATTACAGGAAGTACACAATAGGTACAGTTTTCAACAGTTTATGGCACCAAAATGGACTTTTGCACCCGTCTGTCTGTAAGAGAGTGGATTGGGCACCTGCAGAGCATTTTCAAAGGGAACTGCAAACAGTGTTTGCTGTATAATTTTACTATGGAAGCATGAAGATTGCCACATAAATCACAGATTATCTTTCAATCTCTACATAATTGTGCTTTGAAAATCTACAACCCTGCTTTTACAAACAAAACGGAGGGCCATATTTTTTCCCTTTATTCCCACTACTTCACGTCATTCTAGACCTGCAGAAGAGCTATAAACTGGGATTAACAGGTTGGCTGGACAGGTTTATAGCTGCTTTATATCCTTGCAATAGCAGATATCAAGCAAAACATAGTCAAATTTGAGCCTGAGGCTCTAAACATTATTCCAGATACACAGCTAACCTTTTAAATGTGGCACGTGTAGCATGTCTGCCTAAGGCTGCAGACAGCTTGAAACAGTCATGTGGCAAGGTATATATTATTTCTTTCATCTCAATGCAGTATTAATTCATACAACTCATCCGGCTGGATGTTAGCTCAGTTAACTCCTTAAGTGCTGATGGTTTCCTTTTCTGGATTATTTCTCTACCAAAAACATAAAAGTAGTGAGGAAAACCTTTGTAGTTTTTAACTAATTTGAACAGTTACGCACCTGAGTAAGTGCATAAAGTCCCAAAATTCAAGGTAAGGTGGCAATAAAACAAGACTATCCAACAAAAATTTCAGAGTCAGAATAATTTGTTAAACTGAAATCACACCAGTCTTTGGAGCATCAGAAATGCCACACAAGAACAACACCCTTCACACCCACAGTGATGTGTGGGTATCCACTGGGAGTAGACAACAGAAAACCCCTGAAATGTCCATAAATTCAGTTTAATTCCTTGCTGGTGAGGATGAGTTCAGGCATATTTGGTGAACCAAGTTGTAGCAGACCTTCCCGTCAGAGCAACAGCTCTACACATGCAGCATTTACAGTTAAGCAGTCGTGTACAACAGGACCTTTCTAATTTTTATCAATGTACTTGCTCTAAGAAACCACAGTCCAGTGGGAAATACTAGGCGAAAATTCAGCGAAGATCTTGGCATATATTTTCAGGTTTAGATGAGTAAATCACCTTTTCCTTCACACCCTGCAGTTATTTCCCAAACACAAGTGCAGAGCGAACGGATAGAGAGAAAGATGAGACTTACTGGCCCCTACCTTTGAAAAAGCACATCCATAAATAATGATGGAAACTGCCATCCTTGGCTGGGCTGTTTGCTATCCAACTAAAGCTGGCATATTAAAAAGACTGGGAACCGAAAGCAGAAAGTACTAGAAGCATTCTCTCTCTTCACCTACCCAAACAACATTCACCAATGTCTCTTTCAGCTCCATTCCTAACCTGAAGTAAAACCGAATTAAAAATAGTGCTATTAATATTTTAAATAAATATGCATTTTTATTAAATTTCTTGTGGATTGGTCATTTAGTCTTCTCTAGGACCAAGCTAAAAGGTGTGTCAACAGAATAAGAAAACATTTTTGACCATTTACAATGTTTGATATTTCCGTAAAATTCTTGCTTCAATTAAACATTGAGATATTTACTCTGATTTAAAGTCACTGGGTGCAATGGGAGAGTTTACAAATATCTCCATGCACTTTTGATTAGGTCCTAAATGCAAAAAACAAATCAAAGCCCCAGGTAGCACACTTAGTACATAAACAAGTTTAACCTAATACATACATCCTGCACACACCCCCTGAAAGTTTTCAGCAGTAATAAACCAGAAATTAACTGCTATTGGCCTGTCATGATAATTTTTTAAAAACTCAAGATGTGTAAACAAGTCTAGTAACATTTTTTTCTGCTTATATTTTAGATGCATAACTTTTTGAAAATACATATCTTCAAGCAAAAAGAGCTTGGGAGGCTATATCAGATTTGTCTCAACATTTCCATCTTTTATAAATGAAATCTTTGTTTTTTGCATCTTCTATTCCTTTGCTGTTGCTCAGGCTAAAAAGTCATGAAACACTTCAGGCAGTGCATCCAGGCAAATTAGCAAACACAGTGTTTTCTGCTTGAAAGCACTCATGGCTCTTCTGTATTCATGGCATGATGTTCCAATTCCAAACCCTTAGTTCTCTCAGGTGGCCTAAATATGTGGATGACATAAATTTTTCCTACTGTCAAGTCAAACCCTGTAATCTGAAAAAATACATGTCTGAATTCTTGTTAGTGCCATTCAAGTCCCTTGCTTTCCTTCTGCACAGAAAAGCACCTGGGAGGGCCTTTCCTGCCATCACAGCTGACCTAATAACTACAATATCCACTGCATTACCTTTTTTATCTGCCTTGTTCAATAGCAAAATAAATAATTTATGATTACTGATCCTACAAGTAGGACTGCTAATTACAGATGGATTATTTAAACCTACCTTATTTTAGGACCATCCTTCTCATTTATTTACATGTCAAAGTTGAAATCACTGAAAATGGGTTTGGAAATCCTGTGGACTACCCCACATGGATTTAAAAATCCCATTCAGCATAAGACTGAGACAGTATCGATTTGAAAATCAGATTTGTTTGAAATCTTTCAGGAGTCCATTCTTATTGCTTTCTTCCAGATTTTTCCAACAAAGTACTTCAAATTTTAAGCTGTTTCTTCATCCATCAAATACAACAGAAGTGTAATCAAGTAAATAAAATTCAACAAATGTTAAGAGAAGATCTTAGAAACTTGACCTTAAACTGTGCTAAGTTGATGGCCGTACACTTACCATAATGCACTGAGAGATATTAAAAGGCGCAAGAGATAGAAAGTTACAGAACAGGTGACTATGAAGGTTGTGTTTCTCTAAAACCAAACACAACTCCCCTGTGAGGGAATCTGGGTGTTTTTCAGAGTGTGCCAAACCAACCCTGTTAAAAGCTCCATGCTTGCAGTGCCTTTGTCAGATTAAATGAGCAGATTCTCACAGCACCCTGAGACTGATCTGTGCTTTGCAGAAAAGGGCTCTAAATGGTATCTGATTCAGCACTCATCCCCACCGAGCAAGGGATTTGGGCACTGCAGAAAGCCAGCCGTGATTAAATCAGGGTTGTGCATCACTGCTCACATTTAAACACGGCTTTTACGCACACTTACACAATGCAGAGCTTCTGATATTGCTCCAAAAGAAAAACCACTAAAACTTTGCAGCTGTAGAATTTATTTAATAAACTATAGCTCCAAGAACGGTTGCCAAATTTCCAGCTAAACTTTCAGGGCAGAATTTGATTGGGTGTTTAAAGAATAAAAATGGTCATGCGGTATCTGTGAGAAAGCCTTAATTCCTCTGAAAATAATTATGCTTGTGCTTTAGCAAAGTACTGTGGATGGGACCCAAGGCATGGATCTTTAGATAGCCTAACATATGCTTTAAGAATATTTTAGATGTCCTAAATCTAAAACTAAGTCACATAACCCAAGGACTACCTTCTGTACACACCTAAATTTTGGCAGAAATCCAACTCATGGATCCAAAGTCCTGTTCTTCCTTACACAAAATTTTCTTTGGTGATTTAAAATAAACTTCTATGCACACCTTAAAAATAGAGAAAGTGAACCACTGCTATTTTGTCCCCAGTAAAATGTTGTCTACCCTTGTCGTACCTAAAATACATGCATGCTGATTTTTTTTACAGTCTTTAAGCTTTTAATATCCCTCAAGATCTGAAAATTTAATTTTGGAAATGCACAGAGAAACTAAATTCTGGCAAACTTCATACAGGATTTCAGTGCCCATTTTGTCCTTAAGCTGATAAAACTTCACCTACTACTCCTGTTCAGAGTCTAAATAAATCACACCTACACAGTCACACAAATTCAACCTTCTTTAAAATGGATTAAAAACCCTAAACAACCAAAGACGAAACTTCTTGTGTAATAGTCTGAGGTTTGCAGTAAACTTTGGAAAGCGTAATCAAAGTGCCTACCTATATTTTGCCCAAGGGTGCTCAGATTCCTGTCTCTCTGGTGAAGACTTTGACCAAATATCTTGAGGCTAATTTAACATGGGAGGCAAATAAAGGCTTTTTCTGGCCCTCATGCTCAAACTCCGCTAGAAAAGGGATTACAGCAGCTACAGAAATACATAAAAACTAAGAACAAGAATGAAAAAGGAGAGGGGATGAAAGCACTAGGGCAATATTTCTGTCACCTTATCCAGCTGCAGCCTAATTAAATTTTAAAAGTAAGCTTACTTTAAATTCTCTGACTGAATAACACCAAAAGGATTGCCAAGAGTGCAACAGGCTGCCCATGGAAGGGGCTGAGCCATTGCCCCTGGTGGTATTTAAAAGTAGGTGTGGTACTTAGCAACATGCTTTAGGGGCACACTTGGCAGTGGTACTGGACACTTGGACTGTCTCAAAGACCTTTTCCAACATAAACAATTCTATGATCCTCTATTCAAGGAGGATAATTCAAGCTTTACAGAATTGCTATTTTTAGGTCTGTGCTACATTGATCATAACATCTTCAAGGCCAGACCAACAAGAGCTCAGCATTAGACTGATTAAGTGATTTTTAAATTCAGGGCATAAAATATATAATAATAAATACTTTGGGAGGCTTCTGGAACTCACTGCAAATACCAAGTCATGTGTCATGGTGTGTTCTGTATTTAATGCATGGCAGAAAAATGCTGAACACTCAGACAGTGCTCTGAAGTAGTTCATATTTAACAGGAAAACAAAATCCTAGCACAAAAAACTAATACTAGCTAAAAGAAGTAAAAATCTCAGCAGTGCTAATATCACTTACATGAAATGATACCCAGCTACTGTTCCCAAAGCAATTACCTCCCAGGACCATAATTAGCTGTGCTATGAGAACAGCACGCTTCTGTCTCTGGAGTGCCCAGCATTGCCTCGTGACAAGAGAGAGGATACCAGTCATGACCAACTCTTATTCTGCAGCACAGTTCTTAGGAAATGGATATGGAATCCTCCAGACATGATGTGGGAGGTACCCAGAAATATACAGGCATGAAATAACCCATAATACAATTCAGTGATTATCATGTGCAATACATTTAACACGATGTAAACAAAACCAAAGTAAAAAAACAACATAACAAGCAGTGAAAACTCATTTGGTAAACAAGATCCTTCAAAAGGCAGCATACGCTGTCCTCAGAAAGAGCACACCAATTTGAAGCAGATAAGTAAGGACCATTATCAAAGGGATAATAACCATCTCATACTTATGCATGCAGCATAATGAACAGAGAAGCACAATAATGCAGATATGTTAGATTAGCATAATTTTATTCCACTATTCAAATGTCTAAGTTGGAAATGGGTTTTGTTTCAATTACTGCTCTCCTCCATGGGTTTTAAACATTTTATTCAAAACCCAGACTGTTTTATTTTGGTTTTAGCCCATTATCTGTTATTACCATCTACCTTGCCTCTCTTACCAATGAATACAGCTTTTCAACTATCCCAAAAGTCTTAGGAGTATAATAGAGCATTAGTTAAATTGTCAGTAATATCTTCATGACATTTCAGATAGATTTGGTAAAGTGTTTCTCCAATTTCTTTATTTGATTATATATTTAGCTTCTTCCTATGACTAAACATTCCCTCTGTCAGAAATACAGTATTTAAAATCTTTAAGTTTTATTTCAGAATATTTTACTCCTGTTAGACCTGTATTCTTTAACAATTTACATCCATTGAATTAGGCAATTGTATTTAACTTAAAAGTAGGAATCAATAAGTAAGTAATTACTACACATGAAAGTCTAATCTGCTGTATACTAAAAACTACCTTAATTAATTTACTTGTATTCAGATTATCAAGTTGTTCCTAAAGAAAAGCAATCATCCAAAGATGAGTACTTTAAATTTTATTTAAAAGAGAAGATTGCAATGCCCTCAGGGAATTTTTCCAACGTCTAGTCACCAACACCATTACAGACAACAATAACACAGAAACCTTGTATGGCTTTTTGTTTGACTTCAAATACTGACAATTGTGGCATTTTCTTGCAGACAGTTACAGAGTATTTTTCCTACCTCTTACTCTCCTGCTTCAAGAAAAGAAAGTATAGTGTCTGAAAGGCAAGTCTCACATGAGGCATTCTATCTATCTAGAAAATAATTCCAGAAGCAGCTTTTTTGGGCTGTTCAACTTTTTCTGTACCTTTTCACAAGCACACCAGAACTGCACACATGGTACATGCACACAAAAGGCTAACTGCTGTCAACTAGAGATATAAAATTACTTCTGCAGACTCTCACACTCATCTGTTTTCACAGTTAAAGTTGAGACAACCCTTTTTGGCCATAATACAACTCTGAGAATTTACTGGTTTAGAACATCAGTGTTTAACTCTGTTAGACCTTCTTGAACCCCAACATCAGCACACAAAGCAGATTTTGACCCCAAATGTAAGCACAACCTTTACAGCTTTTCTAGTCAGTGGTGTTGGGCTCCAGGGAAGGCACAGAGGCACTGGAATGAGTTAAGAGAGGGGAATGGAGCTGGGGAATGACTTGGAGCATGAGTGTGATGAGGAGCGGCTGAGAGACATGGGGGTGTTTGGCCTGGACAAAAGGAGGCTCAGGGGAGACCTTACAGATTTCCACAGCTCCCTGAAATCAGGTTGTGGAACCGGGGTGGGGGTCAGTCTCTTCTCCCAGGTAACAACAGGATGAGAGGAATTGGCCTCAAGCTGCAGCGGGGGCGGTTTAGGTGGGATGTGAGGGGTAACTTCTTCCCTGAAAGGGCTGTCAGTACTGGAACAGGTTGTGCAGGGATGTGGTTGAGTCACCATCCCTGGAGGTGTTTAAAAGATCTGTAGATGTGCTTGGGAATATGATTTAGATTTAGTGGTGGAGTTTGCAGTGCTGGGTTACAAGTTGGACTCATTGGTCTTGGAGGTCTTTTCCAACCTAAACAATTCTATGATTTTAATTACTGATCATTCAAGCAATTACAAAACTCTGAAAAAAACCCACTACTTTTTCTTTAAGGAGAAAAAGAAAGAGCAGCTATCTAGAAGCAATTTGACTGATTAAACATCATCTCTATCAGGACAACAAAATTGTACTGACTGTATTTAACAGATATGTGATATACTGTGACACATACTTTATTAGAGCTCAAACAAAACCTGTTTATTGCAGAGCTGCAATTAGGGGCACAGGGAATCAGGAGTGCAGTATTGTAAACACGTGTCTGATAAGATAGGGTGCTCAAAACTAACAGGACATAAGAAGAGACAAGAGCCCTCACTGTACCCTTGGGATAGGAATTGCTGCAACCATGTGTGCGTGTATCCTTCCAGAGCAAACTGAAAGCTACCACAGTATATGGAAAATATGGATAACAGAGGCACAAAAAGAGTTCCTGACATACATTAAATAATAGCCTGTTTCCTTTCAGCAGAAGGGCTATCTGAATAAGATGTTCAAAGTTGTTAATATAATACCTTATTAAAATCACTTCCAATAACACAAAAGAGCTTGTCAGCAAGGGAGTAATAAAACAATTAAACTAATAAACTGAAAAGAAAATAAAACTACAATTATTCTGATCATATGCTAGCATATTTCCCCATTTTATTATCTTGACTTGCTTCTATAGTAATGCACTCAAAACAGTTTCCTCATGGACAGCAAGAGATAATCATGTCTGCACTCGTTCTCAAGACATTTGAGAAAGTAATGGTAATGAGAACAGAAATAGTCATTTAATTACCATGCTAAACAACAATTTCTGAGCTTGTTTTTGGTCTCACAATATGCAGCAGCATGGTTTTGTATCAGGTGACTGTTAGTGACCGGGGATGTTTGGTTTGGCACAGCTTGCACTTGTTGAGACTCCTATGAAGGCAAAGTCCTCCTCCATTAGTTATATTTGCTTTTGCTCCATTTCACATCTTGATTTGCTCTTAGATGGCATTTTTTAACTAGCATAAATGAATTTATTTCCTTTAGCACAAAACCAGTCCTTCCCTAGGAGGTCTGATGCAGTAGCATAAGATCATCAAAACACAGAAAGGATACACCACTGCTCAATGTGGTATTGACCTGTTAATATATTGTGAATTGTTTAATGAAGCTTTTATTTTATTAAAACAAGGGATTAGAATTGCTCAAGACTAATTAGTTGAAACTCAAAATATCAAACAGCCTCCTATTTGTATGTTTATATGTATATAAAGTGATCAGTTCTATACTCTGATTTCTAGGAATTACATGCAACTAAATCCACAACAATGTGGAATACAGTTTAATGCTACTTAATCAAAATGCTTAACGATCTTATCAAGGTTAAACAAATCCAAGGAATTGACTGTAATTTTACTTGCCATCATGTTATAGATTTCCTTCTATTTGAAGATGGTTTGTAATGCAGCTCTGCAGCAAAAAGCTAAAGCCACAAGGGAACACCTTATTTCTCCACTGCTTTTAATCAGTGCTTGGTTATATACAATGAATGCCCGGACTCTGTCATAATCATTAGCAATTCTGCAATTAATTTAACAGCATAGAATTTCATTAATTGCACACACTCCTCCCAAGTATCAATACTTGTACTTTCTTGGCAAACCTCAAAGTGGAGAAATCGAGAAAATAAACCTATCACCTCCTTCTGACAATAAGAACTACTAATATTAATACTAATACTAAAGTCAGTTGACTTACACATGAATTCAAAAACATTGGTTTTCATGTGGAAAAGAGGTTGATAAAAATCTGTTTTGGTTAAGAAAAATAAATGTCTAAATCAATAGTATTTTTCCCCAGGAGTATTTGATTTAGTTGGTTAGAGTCAGGTTCAATAATTCACCCTTCTGAAAGCAAATGTTGAAAACCTTTTTCTGCTCTGACAAGTCATCCTATGGGAATGCATGGCAGTACATAGTCTCACCAAGTAGGAAAAGTTTGGATCTAAGGCCTGATATAACTGAAGACTTTGGAAAAAGCCTCTGGCCTGTCTTTCCACACTGAAACAGCTCCAGTCAGTACCTCAAAAGTGTCAAAATCATTTAGCACAGATACACCAGTGTTAGAAGTCAATCTAACCAGATATGCTACAGCCAGTGGTATTGGAATAGAGTGTGAGAGAGAAGCAATCCTCTGTGTAATGCCATGTACTGATTCTATCATTCAGACTTGTAAAAGCACTTCTAAATTACCTTTGACAGAAAATATATTCTTCCAAAGCTCTGTTTACTCACATGGCTCTACATAAACAATCAGCAAGGAAAACAAGAGCAGGAGATTTAAATGCTTTTGAAGTTATTAAATAGACACACTATATTGGATACTGGTGTTCAGTGTCCAATCTACTGAGATAAGAAAAATGTGCACCTTTCACATGATGTGTGACAATAGATCACTCACAGCTGGAAAACACTTGTCATTTGGCATAGCATGGGTATCTGGCTGTTTAACTGGAAGGGAATCCCAGAAATAGTTGTTATAAGTATTACCATAGCTCCACTAACCTCAGTGGCTCCAAATTAATTAAGTTGGACTGAGATTATGACACAGGATATTTTATTATATTTATGAAGTTCAGAGAAGTAAAACAGAAGCTCAAAATCTTGCCTGAAAAGCGAGAAAAAGTATTCTTTAAGTGCTTTGGAAAATAACTTTCCTGATCTCTCTAATCTCAGGTCTAAATCTTTCCTTTTCTACACTCAAATGCTTTAAACCCACTGACACATCACATGCCCTAAACTCCCCCTCTCAGAAATGTACAAGAGATACTTGGTTGTCACTTGTCTGCTTCACATGATCTTTGGACAGCCATGGCACACCTGGCTTAATTATCATCACCTTTTCACAGCAGAAGATTAATTTAGTCTCTTACAAATATAATATTCACTGTAAATTCCTTGCCCTTGCAAATCTAAAATACATTTATAAAATGTTTATAGATGTCTGCTTCTGCTGCTTTAATGATGCAAGTGTACATATTCACATGAAAATATTTTCATATTAAAAGCATTATATTTTTGTTGACCAGATCATGCTGAGTTCAGAATCCTCTAACTTTTCAATTCATCACAGTGATCCCCATGAGATATTCCCATTAACAGTTTTTTAGTAGCTAAATTAACTTACTTTATTCTTATGTTTCCACAAATATCTAAGTTTTCAGTCATCAAAACTTTCTTGAAAGCTTTGTGTTGTTTTATTTTTTCTCTGCAACTATTTAACCACTTCCTTGCAATGGTGGACAATCCTTTAGATTAACTGACAGTTTAGTTGCCACTGGAAGACTCACGTGAAAGTCCTCTGATAAATTCTTGAGACTCATAGTAGCTCTATTCTAGCTTCCAATCCATTTTTATTTTAAACTAGGAGCATTCATCTCAGCAGATCCTGGAACAGTTCATACAAATCCATGTTTAATTATGCATGACCTCCTTGATGTTAAAGTCCTGATAAAAATAATTGTTTGTATTGATGTATTTCAAGATGTACCCACAAGTTAAGAATGAGAGCACCTTAGCAGTGGTTTCTAAACATTTAGGAAGTTTGTTATTGCTCCTCCTGAGAAGTTAGTTTTTTCTCCGTGTGAACCACCCAGAGTGAATCAAAAAACCTTCCCCTAAGCCTGCTGAGTGAACTACGGCATAAAAACATGGGAGATTAATAATAACCTTATGCAAAGCCCAGATCACAAAGGTATATAATTCACTCAATTTTTTTTAAAAGAAGTTTTAGTTTAGGAGCTTAGCAAATAATTCTTTTTATTCACCAAATTAAAAGCAAACAAATAAACAAAATCCCAACAAAAAAAATAGTTTCAAATCAAGATTACTCATACATAGACAAGTTCTATTTCAAGTGAAAATCAGCCCTGAAAAATACACATAATAAAAACAACAGATTCAAGAAACGCTATATAGACAACTCTTGAAACACAGGCCAAGGTTAAGTGACCTGGATCACTAACTACAAGTAACTTTTTCCTTTGAGCTGCAAAAATTCTTTAGGCACTATGGTCCTAATTTAGTGCTTGATTTAGGTATTTTAAGATAGATGACAATGGTCATAGAAAAAAAAATGCACATATAGTGTACTCACTTATATTAATTTTCACAGCACTATCTTCTGCTGTGCTTATCACTACCATGAAAGTACCTAATCATTACCAGAGGGAGTTGCAGTGAAGTAAAAAATGGATCTTGCCACAGAAATTATTATTAGAGATTTTAAGGAGCTGGAGGAAATATACATGCCTGCACAAAGTCAGTGAAAAGTCACTATTTCTTTCTGTAAAACGGAGATATTACAAATGCTTCCTAAAGAAGAAATATCCCATTTCTGTAGAATGATGCTTTCCTTCTGAGACAGAAATTCTTCCAGCCCTAAAATGTTCTTTTCCTTATCTACTTCTGACTAATTAACACTGAGAGCTTTGGCTGTGTAGTGTATTTGCCTTGCACATTGTTAAACTGGTCAAGTAACAAGATATGACAATGCAAGTCAGGTAGTTATGAGGTAATCATTCTGCCTCTCCAAGAAAATGATGAGGAGATAAAGCCAAGTGTCCTTCATGCTAATGGGTGTAATTACTCGCTGGTACCTATTCCCTGGGGAATTTCACATTCTTTTAGGGAAGCCTGTGTTCATGGAGACCCACTGAAGTGCACAGTGACTGCTGAGGTGCACACACACACGGGCTCTGTGCATGCACTGCACCAACACAAGTTTTTCACTGTCCATTTGCACCTGATCACATTGCTGATCCTCACAAGGGACTGCTGAGCAGCGTGGGTGCTGTTGGGTAAAGCACAGGAACAAAAGCCTCCATATAAAGGTAATATTCTAGAAAACCAAACATCTCAAAAAAATTGTTGTACAGAATCAATCAAAAAACCCTCGGACTTGTTTTCCTCATTTCCTAATTCATGTTGAAAGCACAAACTGATATACAGATGTGCAGAAAGTGTGAGAACTGCTGACTTCTGTAAGTAACTAAATGCAAAAGAAAAAAAATGTGAAAACATCGTGAAACTTAAGTGTCTTTAACTCTAGGAGTCAATTATTAAAATATTAAGGTTTCAGATTTAAATGAGAAAATTCTCATTGATGAAAAACCAAACATTGTTAATGAT
This sequence comes from Passer domesticus, assembly GCF_036417665.1. NCBI lineage: Eukaryota > Metazoa > Chordata > Aves > Passeriformes > Passeridae > Passer > Passer domesticus. Next base: position 39,928,620 of record NC_087480.1, on the reverse strand, counting down.
TTATTTACAGATGGATCTCAGAAACCACAGGGTTTAAAAATAAATTTTAAGAGTATTTTATGCAGGTTTTGTTCAGAGTATTCCTTGAAGCCTTCTGAGTAGCCCTTTGAAAAATGTTTTTACATAAAATTGGTGGAAAGATCAACTTAAAAGAAGAGGGGTTTAGGGCTAGGCACTAAAATTATCTCTGCAAACAGTTAAGAGCTCCGAGTTCTTAACTGTGGAACAAAAACGACCCCCGTCTAAGTTTCACCCAGGGAGCTGTCCTAATAGCTCGAGTTTTCTATTTTGAAATGATCAGGCTGACTGGTTTTTTTAGACATCAGTAGTTTGACCAAAAATATATTCTCAGACCATATTGTGATTTACTGACTCCTGGGACTAAATAACTTGTCTTTCTATCCTTCTACTGAAATTCTCTTCTCTATAAGGTTCAACTCAAGCCATTCTCATTGTTACTTATTATGGAATACCTTTTTTTTTTAACAGAAATTAACATCAATTAACTTCTTATTTTCTGAGCAATGGCCTCTCCTTGAATCATCTCTTGCAAAACTGAACCCAAACTCTGCTCAGGATTTAGGTGAGGATTAGAAGAAGGAATTTATGACCAAATACTTACCATAAATATTGACTCAACACTTGAACTGAAGTAACAATCTCCTGCTTCATACTCAGCATAAGAATCTATTCCTTTGATCTTTTTCAAGTGCTGCTTAAAATTAACCATCCATTAGGATCATCTACTCCTTCATGAACCCATTTTTTGTGAACTGAGAGGAAGAAGTTTCTAAAGCAGCTCCAAATTTTTATTTGCTTTCCATTTGCAGAAAAGAATCATGGCTGGTGCTGAACTCCTATTCTAAATTACAGTTCTGTGGGGCTTTAAAAGCCTTCGAGAGCTCTTTGCTCTCTCTTGGTCCACATGTCTAAAACAAAACAGTATAAACAGAATGGAGCTATGATTTCAATAGTTCCATTTTCTCCAGACTTGAAGCAGTTTGTTTTGCAGTTGTTTGCTTTTTTCTGTCAACTGGTTTGTATCTGGAGCAAGATAAATACTGAGACCAAGAGAAATGAGGAAGACGATTCAAGTGTAAAAAATAAGTTGTTTCAAAATGATGTAGAGTGAGATTTGATTATAAAACATGCATATAATTTTTCATATCTATTTCTAATGGTTTTAGGGTTTGGTTTACTTTTTATATTAAAAACATATAGTTTAGTAATAAATGAGTGCTTCTTTTTATTAATGTAGGTTTTTAGACACATGTATCACCAGTATGTTTAAATATTAATCTGCAACAGATAAATCTGTTTCTATTTCCTTACTTATAATACTGTGCCAAAATAGTGTATGTAACTTGACTTATGAAAATGAGGAAATTTTGCAGAATCTATGTATTTTACATAAAATATTTCTTAGCACTTACCTACATTTTTTCACTGCAGGTTTCTTTTAAAAGGATAATTCAATGTAACTAAAACAGCAGTGATCATAACACATTATGGCTCTGACAGTCTAACCTATCAATTAACAAAAGGCAATATAAGACTCCAGAAGCAGACTTCCAACACCAGGAAGTTCCAAACTTTATCTCCCTCATCCTTTTTCTAAACAAATTTTATTTTGTGGCAAGACAATTGTCTTGGGCAGTCAAGTAAAGAAAAGCAGCAGATTTACTACTGGCTCTGCACTGGAACATTTCAACCCCACACATTTTCCCCTAAGGCTGGTAACACCACGCGCAACCCTAAAGTACTAATTGCTTTACTGCTCTGTTCTGGGAGCCCCATCTTTATGAATGGTACATCTACTGCAGATTTTACAAAGCACCCCTCTCTGACTCACATATTCACAGTTTTCAGAGTGTTAATTTATTCCTTTAAGTGAACTTATAAAGGGATTTTATATTTAGATTTTTTCAAGGGTAAGGGTTTTTGTGTTATTGTTTTGTTCTTTTTTTTTAATACAGTAAAGATTTCTATGCTTTGAACTTTACAACCACTTGCAGTTAATACTCTAACTCTTATAATTAATGAACTTTAAATATCCAACATACTGCTAGATACACACATCTCTGTTGTGCACAATAAGTCTACATCAGTGATTTACATCAAACCAGTATTTACATTCTGGAACTGGGTACCACAAGCCCTTTTTCCTTGTACCATATCCACTGTCAGGAAAAAAGCTGCACAGTTTCTCCTGTATAGCTCAAAAAAAATTTCACTGCAGAACAGTTCCCTGAGTTTTGGCATAAGTTTATGTCTCACACACATAATCACAGAGTAGCAATAGGGTGAGAAAACAGCCTACATATTCCTTATCAGCTGCAGTTTTACCTAATCAGATATTCAGGGGGAAAAAATAGCAGTAATAAAACTGCAGTAAGAGAGAGTTTAGCACTAAGTTGCAAGCCCAGATTACTGGATTTAGACCAAAAAAAAATGCAGTCGTGTAGGACAGAGGACGAGTGAAAGCAGGAAAGGACTTATTATCCCTACCACTTCCCATAGCCCACTCAGGATGCACTGTGCCATCACATTCATTTTTTCCCCTCTCAGTCCAGGCATCTGAACCATCTCTGCTTTCCTTGCCTTTAGATTATTATGCACAACCCATTAGAATGAGCAAAGTCTCACTGTACCACCAGTACAAGTCCTCCACAGACAGTGTCTCCCCACTTTGGGCCTCTTGGGAGGTTAAATTATTTCAGTGACATACAATTAACTGCAAATAATTGAGTCTCTTTGCCTTGCATAAGAGTTATATGGAAAAAGCACAAGTTCAATAAGTTAGCAGGAGCCTCAATTTACTTTTGATTTATTTTCAGTGTTTACGCCGTGCTTAATAGATTGTTGTTGGGGAGAGAGACAGTAAAAATTCCTCCTGGTAAACAATTTAGTTTAAGAATTAAAATTAGAGATAAATAATGATCCAATTTTATTGAGACTGAATGCAACTGAGAAGAATGCAAATTGAAGCATCTTGATGGCAAATTAAGTTGTTTCATTATCTTTCATAAATTGCTTTGGGAGGATTCACTCTTGGCTAATGAGTATAAAACTGAAGACCAAATTACTCTTTTTTTCTTCCCTGGGAGTTTCTGTCTTTGAGGTCAAAGGGAGTCTCTCAAAGTAACTCTAACAGAGCCTGGGCTCTTGATAGTTACTAGAGGCAGCCATTGTTCTCATGCTAGCAGCACGAAAAATATGTCAAAACCCAGCAAAAATCAATCCACTTCTAATCCATTTCATGGTCATTTCAATTAGTGTCCTTTCTCTCAGAGGTCTTCACAAAGCATGAGGTCTATTGCTTGCAAAACAATATACACTCACCATGCTATTGAAAGTTCAAATGAACATACACACAAAGAAAAACTGTACCCCAAAAACAACTTTTGAAGGTCATCTGGCCCATTATCCTGCTCTTCTCATCACTTTGCACAGGAAAAATGCAAACAGCATATGATTATATTGAAAATGTATCTTAAGAAATATATGCAACAAGCAACTCCAGAGTCAAATCAAGTATTTGTGCAACAGTAAGTGCTGTATTGATGCCATTACTGCATTATCATTATTAACCATGGTCACGTGGGAGCAGCCAGTGATTTCTGTTCCATCAAAAGCACACAAACTATAGTCCTACCAATGAAGGTTCCTTCCCTCCAGCCCAGTTTAACCCAGCATACCCCTGACCCACAGTAATGGGCACCAGCCACTCCTGACCCAGCTGAATCCCTGGTCTTGGCTGGTGGCCCAGGGCTGCCCCTGGCATTTCTGCTACTGGCTCAGATGTGTCAGGAGCGTGGGCTTGGATGGTGTGGCTTAGGTGGGGGGCACATGCCCATGGCCTTGTCAGTCACCTCAGCTCCTGGACAGTTTCATATTTTATGCCTTTCTTACACCATCAGCAGCCTGTCAACCAGTGCAGTTTCAATTCCTGCCCCAGGTGGGTCACAAAGGATGAGTTGTTACAAGTTCACCTGTGCCTTTTTGCCTCAATAACCTGCAATATTTCATCAGGATTTCTGTGGGCCACAGCTTTCACACAGGCCTCCACTGTAACCATGACCTGTGCTTTGCCTGTCTTCCCAGCTCAGTAAAGAGCTGGAGAGAGAGGTGCAGACTCTCCTTTCTCAGAACAGGGCAGGCACCACCCCATGACTGTGCTCTAAAAGATGGTCTCCCCTCCTCCTGCCTTTGTAAATATGGTTTTGTCAAACTAAGGTCTACCTGTGGGTTTCTTCTGAATGTTATGGACCTGAAGATCCCCTTTGGTGAATGGATTTGGGGGAAGCCGCAGTATTTTCTGTGAGTGCCTGCCACAGCTGTACACAATTGTGTGGCCAATGAAGGCGACAGGAGCTGCAGCTATTGAGAAGAATAGGGCTGCCCACAGGCAGCCTGTAAGCAGCACCCAGCTGAACAAGGTGGGATGGACAGACAGCCACCATTTAATGCTCAGCTGAAAGAGCCACAACTGGCACTTCCAGCACTACTGACAAAACTAGTTTTGGCCCACACAAAATCCTACATGAACTCCAGAATGCACCATGGAGATGAGATCCTCATTTCACTGCTTGCTTCCCTTGTCATGGAGCCCCTCTCCCCCTCAGATGCTAACCTGACAGTCACACTGTCAGAGCCTGATTTCAGCAGCCACAGTGTACCAGCACCATCAGACTCCTCACACCTTACTTCTCTGGGACTGCTCAGAAGCTCATGAGAACATTCCAACTTCATGTGAAGTAGCAGAACAAAAACTTCAGGTGTAGCATCTCCACATGCTTTGGTCCAGTGCTTCCATACGTAAAATATTTTTTTCAGATTCAAAGAGACTGTTTTTAAATAAGACACAGAATATTGCAGTATTTCCAGGGTATGTTTTTCTAAACCATTCCACGGATACTGGGGAGTCACAGTAGCTTATTTCTGATCTCACAGTTTGCCAATTTCACTAATTGCAATCTCACAGGCTTTGGTTTTCATCTTAGCAGTTCCACTCAAGTGGCCCTCATTACAATTTGTATCCTAACTCCACGATGCTGCCAAGTGTGTTTGGAGCAGTGACTTAACCTGTTCTGGAATCCACACTACTTTCATTTTACAGTGCCAAATTCCATGCTGGATTCCATTTTGCAGCTTTCTGTAGAGGTATACTTTGGGAAGAGTGTAACACTGGGCTTACAAGGCTGTATAAGATAACATCTCATATAAAGTACTAATCGCAGATCTGCGAATAGAAAAATCTCTCAGATTTTCTATTTTTCTACTTTGGTTAAAGAAGCAGTATTTCCTAAAAATCAACAAATTGATGCACTTTCAACAGCCACAAGTGGATAATAACCTGACTCACAATGTATAAATTTGATGTGGAAAAAACAATTTGAGCAACTTCTCTGTTTGCTTTGAAATACATTTGTTCATTTATTATTTGATTTAGCCCTCAAAAAAAAACAAACCAAAAGAAAAAAAAAAAAACCACAAAAAAAAAAAACCCACACAGAAGTTGCTGCTGGAAGTTGTCATGCAAAGGAAACAAAACAAGACAACTATCCATACTGCTTAGAAGAAGTTCTAATGACACAAGATTTCTCATTCTTGAAATCCCCACATGGTAGAAAAGATAAATGGAACCTGCCCTAGCCTTAATAACAGAAGAGTTAAAAAAATCCAAATAAACACCCTTAACATATCTGATATATTCTGTGATCTATCAAAACATGGAACACAAAGTGTACTTGGGCATTTCATACAGAAGCCTGGCTAAGCATACTGCTCTGCACAATGAGGACAACAGATTAAGAAAGGTAAAAAAAACATTTTATAAGCACATATATGCGGTGCTCTAAGTTTTATGCCTTATCTTCAAGTGCAGCCAGCACTGCCTTAGATCTCCTGATGATAAATGCATGGTTTACACGACTGGCCTGCACAATCCCCTCTGTGAATGCCAGGAACAGCTCCTTGTGCAATTCATACAGGACCCACGCTGAAACTGCCACTCACTGCACAGCAAGCACCTCAGCCTGGCTTGCTCACATCCACACTCTCACCTGCAGCAGCAGATCCTTCCAGCCACCCCACACTGGGCCAGGGGTAGTTCTTACTTTAGTTCTTACTTGTACTAAAGCAGATTAAATGACAAAAAAAAGCTAGCTCAATACTGAGCATTTCCTTGACTAATGCTGCTTTCCTGTGACCTTATTGGCTCAATAGGAAAAGCACATTTGCACCCAAAAGATATCATAGTGCTAGAGCCCAGGTGCATTTAAATCTTTAGGAGCAGGAAATTCACTATCTTTAGAGCCAAGTTGAATTGCTACACCTTAAACCCCTAATGTTTTGATTTGAATCAAGCCTTGCCAAATAATATGTTCCTATAATTTCTGACTCCTGAGTCCTCACAGTAGATTTCTTTAAAATAGTCAAAGGAAATGTGAGTTACCAGCAAATAATTTATCTACCAGAGATAGATCATTCTGCATGGATTTTTGATGATCATATTATTTAATAATTAAATATCATTCAATACTATTTGACTGGCATTTTTCAAATCTGAAGAGCTTAAGGAACAAGACAGTCTATTTATACAAAGTACATAGCACAAATACACAGCAATTAATCAGAAGCTCTTTCAAATTATTCTCACTCATCCTTCACATCCAGAATAGAAATCAACAACAGGAAATACTTAAAGTAGTTTTGAAATCAAGATAATTAAAAAAAATTCTGACATCTTCAGAAAATAAGCAAGAACAGAGTTTACAAGATTAAACCTCTGTAATGTGAGGTTCATTATCAATGAACTGAACACTTTTGTCCTCCTAAACATTCAACAAAAATCCTAAATAATCACTGAGACGTAAAGTTAATAGCAGTCATAGGGCTTTATAAAATGCACAGATTTCTTACACTATGCTGCATATAAAAACACCTTCCTTAATTTTTTTCCTGCATTCTTCATTTGTAACTTTGAATGGAACATCAGAAGTTTAAAATTGTTCCACTATAACTTGAAAGAGGATGTAGTTCTGCATTGCAATATTAAAATTCAGATCTGCATTACTTCTCATTCTCCTCAGTTAAGATTTTTCCCAAAATTCTGCCTCTCTGGAAATGCCAGAGGAAAATAATCAATCTTTAATACAGAAAGATACAAACTTCCTATTGATTCTTTTGGAGTCTAATCTGATATCTAAATGTAAATTATTCACTTCGGTAGCTTTGTTTTTAAGCCATTAATTAAAAGTGTGACATATAATAAGCTATTAGCTTTGTTTCTTACTGTTTTCCACTGCTCCTATATCTGATGTGCTACAAAGAACTACTCAAACCCTATAGTTTTAGGAGCCCATAGCTGCTAACTTTCTGTATTGATCAAAAAACCCCAAAATCTTCTGATAGATGATGAAAAGATAAGGATATGGTTCTAAAAAGATGAACAAGAGCCCGCATTAACAAGATTCTACCGCCAAGTAGTTGCGGGGGAGGGAGGTGAGGGAATGGGACTTTCAGTGGGAGAAGTTCAGTCCAGTGAAAGGAAAACCAGCCAAGTGTCTGCTGGTGTCCTTCACCTTCCAGGATCCACTGCCTGCTTGTGCTACTGGCCCCAAGGGACACAAGGAGCTGGGCAACACCGCTGGCAACACTTCACGTGTGCAGGGGGAGGGGGTAATGCAAAATAAGCTCTTATAAAGACACATCAATATAATAAAGACAAATACTATCCATAGGAGCACTGTTTAAAAAGTCATTTATGTTAAATAGCTTAACTGTGATTATTGCACACATGTATCACCCTTATAACGAGCACCTGAAGATGATTTTTTTGTTAATACCTGTCCACAAAACAAATCAAAGATGAAAGTTTTCAATGTTGTTCATAGCACCATTTGGACTCATTTAGGGAAAATGTCAAAAAAACCCCCCAAAGTTTGATTTATTTCTCTAAATCCCATTTGAAAAAATAACCCTTCAGGTTAAACAAAAAAAAAAAATTACAAAAGGGTAAACACTTTAAGTACCAACCACATTACAGTAATTTTAAAGTTGAGCTAAAAGAAAATAGGGCACATAGCAACACCACTACAAACTCAGCATCAAGTCTCTTGTAGGAAGGATGATAGCTATAGCATAGATACATTTATAAAACATTAAATAAGAATTCTTGTTAAAAAACCCATTTATTGCAATTTATATGTACATAACTTTGTAATCCCCTGCTCTCCTATGGCATTTCCATGCATCAAAGAAGAAATAATTAAGACAATCCTTTAATAATAGTTTTCTACTACTGGGTTGCAGTCCCAGCTGCTGGGAATCATTGCATGGCAAGATCCATATTAGTTTATTATTCCATCCTCTGGGAGAAAATTTAGCTTTCTGCAGAGAAGCTGCACAAGGTTGGGGTGTGATTTCCATTTGTCCAAATGTTTTGCTTGAACTGTAACTCTGCAAGCACCACATTTACTCTGCCAGTGGTGTGACATTGACAGTTTTAAAGACTGCACAGAAGAATTGCATGCAAGAACAAAGGCAAGCCAGGAAAACGTCAAAGGATCTGAAAAGGAACAAGTTGGGCAGCTTGGAAAGCTCTCATTATGAATTTGAGCTGTGCTTGGCTCAAACACATTTGGCACCAGCATCAGCACTCTGTTAGTCTTTATGCTTCTGAAATATTCACAAGTGCTACAAGGACCAAAGTAGTTTATTTCCAATTTGCCAGTTTTCCTAAGCTAATTAAATATCTATGAAAGCAATTTGTGCTTACTGGAATCCAGCTTTTCATTTTTATAAGGATAAAATGACTAGGATTCAAATGATAATTCATATTGCTTTGTTCCTTTATATACATCAAATAAGCACCTTTTTTTTTTCTCCACCTAAATAATCTCTAAAAACAATTCAATTAACTTGATTATGAAATCTGTGCAGTGACAACCCAAGAGCTGAAATGCAAGGTCACTGATGCACAGTAGTCTCATGACAATTTTTTAAAAAGATAAATATTTACATCTGTAGTGTCTCACCACAGAACAGGATGTAACCCAGCTATCATGTTTTAGATAGGAATAGAGATGCAAACCAGAGGATTTCCATGAGACACACAGACCATGTTCTGTCTAAGCAGAGCACATTGTTTTAAACAGCAGCTGGCTTTCAGGTGGCTGCTCGAGGACTAGACTAAAGTGAGTATTAGTGAGACCAAAACTCAGGCTGATCTTCACATTTTTGTTGTTTAGCTGGAACGTTCAGGTTTCACCTTCATTATAGCGAGCAATATCTTATTTCCCATGCAGAACCACTGAACTGGAAGCCAAGCCTTTGAAGTAAAGAAAGCATTCAAGTGCTGCTGAGGTGACAAATGTGTGATTCCAGAGCACGGCTGCACACAGCATCAGCTGTCTCCCTCCTCAGCACTGATGACATTATGGAAGGTACAAACCTTGGTCTCATGAATATGCAGGAAGGCAGGTGCAGCACTCAGATCAGCTGCTTGGTCAAAGAACAGCTTCAGCCTTTTTTCCACCTCAAAAGTCACTGAAAACTATAGTTTTCATCATATTTTTTTTACCCTCCAAACACAGTAATAGGACTTCCAAAAAAATAAATAAACAAAAGAAATGCAAACCAACCTGCAGTTCAGAAGGTGTAGTTTCAATGGCTAATGCAAAAGCTATTAACTCTTTCAAACTCCTTAAACTTAACCCTTCTCAGTAAAATCATAATCAGCTCTTCTAACTTACATACTCTTCCTCTGTTATTAAATAGAATCCAGGGTGGTAAATCTTAGGACTTTGGAAGGAAAGTTTTCTAAATTTAATAAGAATTGAGTCAAAGTGATGAATATATAAATTTTTTTATCTGTTCTTAATATCTGCCACAGCCACCTCTGATCCCTGAACAGCCACATTTAACATTTTTTCTCAAGTTTCCACAAAACAAATACAGATGTCCACAAATGTTAAATAAGGAAACCAACTGCTAAAGAAGCTGATCAGAGCCAAGAATTCTACAGTCCAGAGAGTCAGACAGATTATATGGTTTTCAGCTTCCTCATGGAGCCTTACTCCAGCTGACACCAGAAAGATGTGACATGGGCTTGCTAGAAAACCAGAGAAGATCTAAGCAGAAGACACAGTCCCAGAGAAGCAGGATCCCGAGTGAGATGTTTTTTGACACGAGTCAATTTGCAGCTCAATATTCCAATGATACAAGGGACAGAAGGAATTATACAGAGCCTTTGCCAAGGCATGGGAGCTGGTAAGCTGAGCAAAGCTCATCATGATGGTCTATCTATGGTCCAATAAAATGACTTATTACTGGGACCTATGAACTCAAAGGCTTTTTATAGGAGTGCTCACTTGCCCTCCATAGACAGCACAAGAAACTGCAGCCAAATGGGCCACACATATAAATCAATAGCACACAAATTGATTCTCAGGTGGGGACATGTCCAGATTTTTACTTTGCCCATGTCATTGGCATTTTAAATGGGCTTTTCCTGTAGGAATGCTGGAAAGTTAAAGCCAAGGCATCACTCCTTCCTTACATGATGGCACTAAGGAGCAAGCACTGAGGAGGTTCCCTGGTCCTACATGCTTCTCCTTGAAACCCTTGATAAGGGTATTCTGTCCCCCCATTGCAATCCAAACAAAAAATAGCATTAACTTGGGTATTGAGAGCATCTCAGCAGCCTCTGAGCTCAGAAAAGCTTTCAGAACAGAGTGCTGCCTGTGGGACACGAAGATCCTTTTGTATTGTCAAAGTAAAAGGTTATCTGCAATGAGCCAGAGATAACTCCTTGGAAAAGAATGCTTTCCTTCCAATAACCCCTCCCCACGAGAGCTATTTCTCTTCACTTCCTTTAACACTTTGTACAGTCTGATCCATTTGTTTCCCCTTATTACAATATTACAGTCATTGCAGAAACTGTGCTGGCCCCATATTGCAGCAGTGACGCAAAAGAGAATTTACAGTAGAGCTTATGAATTTTTTTCTTTAAATTACATTTTTTCTGGAACAAAAAGTGTATTATAAATAAAGAAAAAAATAATCCATGCTAAAGGTCTCAGCTCAAATAAAACTTTACTGAAGTTATGCATCATGAAAGCTTGGACATCACCACTATATGACTTCCAGGAAACCTGACTGAATTTTGTCATTTCCATCCCATTCCACATCCTAACTACCAAGTTTTGCAATAAAAATCCTAGAGAAACCTCACTTTTCTCTCTGCCATTCCTTGTCAGATACAGGTTATAACCAATACACTTGAGGCTTTGAAAAAAATTAAATCTGTCTCACCTTTAGTAGACTTCAGTCTTGGACTACTCTGGCAGGCTCCTGTTCTGCTGTTTGTGTCCAGTGTCTTCATAAGGCCCTCACTGTTGAAATTTGTGCCCAGCATACACCTCACGTGGGTTGCTGTTTCCTGGAGAGAGCATCCACCTGAGCCGTACTTCTCCACACCTGTTAAAATTAATGGTGCTCTTATAAAAGCAGAAAACCAAGCAAACAGAAACACCACACCACAAAAACCCACACACACAGCAGAACAACTGGTAATTTCATTCCCAAAAAATCCCAAACCAATAAAAGTGTTTGGGGTTTTTTTGTTGATCAAGGAGAAATCTGCATGTACCACCTGTGTCCCTTAAGCTGGGTAAGTGAATATTGCCTAAATGGGTGGCTTGACTGGGTAAAACTTTGATCTTTAGCTGACACACATTGTTGTTTTTCCCAGGTTATAGTTAAAATGTATAAGCAACATAACAAAACACAAGAGCATTATATTGTACTCCCCCAGTTCTCAAAATATTTTGATCCTTCAATGTTCTCAATCTCCTTTTGTGTCAGTTTCCTGTTACAAGCAGCAAGACCAGTATTAAATAATAAATTGGTATATTTTAACTGTGTTCAAGTATTTCTACAGCCTGCATGCAGATTTGCAATCAGACATTTGAGAAAGATTTTGCAGCATATGGCATATGAAAATTATTAACAATATTCTCAGTATAACTGTACTAGAAATCTACCTGCTGTGTAGGATTGTTACAATGTCTCTGAATGTCCTGATCTTTATAAGAACAAGTCACAAATGCATACACACTCAGTTTTTACCCCCAAGAAAGCAGTACCATCACTTAAACAGTTAAACAGAAAAATATGAAGAAAAAGCTTTGCAAAGTTTCTGTTACAAATGTAATTATTTTGTGTACAACACTTAAGCACAAATATAGCAGCAAAATGAAACTCTAATCCTGCCTGGATTGTGTATGTTCATTACTCAAAGCTTATAGCCTGCTAACAAAGATGTCTTTATATCAGATCATAAATTACAGGGTTTTTTATGTCTCTAAATACTTTGAACTGGACATTTTTTACAATGCTGAGGTTAGAAAGACCAAAAATATATCTGGAAATTTTTCTTTTTTATTAAAGGAATGAGGATTTTCAAAGTCAATACTAATATTCCACAATTTGATAATTAATGAATATTAAGGATTAAAAACATTTATTGCTGCAGCACACGTCACAACTGAGATGGCCATGATGCACAGAGTATCATCATACAACCTCAGAAAGCTTCAACCCACACAGAGTGACACCCCACCTCATCAGAAGGTTGCAAGCATCTGCCCTTGTTCTCCAGCCCAGCCTTTTATCCCCTCATGCTGATGCCCTGCCCCTGTGTGCCTCTGCTCCCTTCGGTGTTGCTCAGTGCTCCTGGGCACTCCATGGCTCATTGCTGTCAGTGCTGCTCACCTGCTGCTCACAGCTGCACCCACTGGGGATGGGGCTGGGCCAGCCCCACTCACAATCACCACCATGTGCCTAGAGTTTATGACTTTGCAATCTTATAAAAAAGGAAAAACTTTGAATGCCAAATCCTAATGGTATTGAGGACAGAGATGTTTGGTCTATGTGAGAGTAGCACCACTATAAATGAATGAATTTTGTCCCAAGTCATTTAATTCTCCTCTGAAGAGCTCCTGCCTCCTTAGTGACTGCTGAGATTTCCATTTACTTCATGTTTACTCTAGGCTCCAGAAAATTGCCAAGCCACCTCTGAGCCATCCCATTTCAACCTTGGGCTTTTCACCTCATGCCCTTATCTTTTCCTTCAGTAATTCTGGCTTGACAAGAAATGTGGAGCACAAAAGAGAAATAAAAACTGCTCTTACCTCTTCTTATTATTAACTAGATATAGGAAAGCATGCAAGACTCTAAATATAAGGTTTTAGTAGAAGGACAAAGCCCTCAAAATAGGCCTGCTCTTCTGTCCCTTTTTAAATTAATCCACCAATAACATAAACCCCTATATTTAATAAAGAAAAAAACTTTAGAATATTCCCAGCATTCACATTAAAACTATTGTGTCAAAATTCACAATACTTTGTGACCATAGTACAAACATAAGTAATAATTTCAAAATATCCTGTATTAGGTATCTACTAAAATATCAAATCCATAGTTTGGATTTTAAGTTTTCCTAAAAGGCTCAAATCTCCCTTTGAAAATGCTCTCTATTTCAAATGTAAAAGTAGGCATTTAGAGACAGATGCAAAGAAAATGTACTAAAAACACATAAATACACACTTTTCTGATCAGCCAGAAATCACTCAGAGCACAGCAAGGACTAAGATGACATAGGAATACACCAATAACTGGGGAAAAACAGAACATGGGCAGAACTGTTTCGTGAGCAGATAAAACCACCAATACTTGAAAATAAAGCAAGGAAATTGTTTTCTTTTAAACCAGTGACTATTTACTTTCATAAGATTAAACTATCATTTAATGGCAAATGTTCCCTATTCTTACCAATAGAAATTAGCCAGGTTTCTCTGAATTGCTGGAAAAAAAGTTTCTAAGTTATTTTCCACTCAGATATACATATAGTTCCTCATTATAGATTTTATTTTGCAATTGGTGGACTTCAACTCTGACTTATGTAAAATTCACCCATCACTTTAAGGCTTATTTTAGTTTATTGGGTTTTTTAATTGCCAAGCCTCAAAATTTCTTAAAAAGCCAGCACACATAAATGCAGGGAGGCTGAGTGTATTCCCTCTCACCTTTTCAGCAGTTTCTCTCTGGATATTTACAAATATGTATGAAAACACTCAGGCTGCACTTATATCACAGAAAACATCAAATTCAGACGGTTGTGGATTTTGTGGGTGACAAAAAAATGTGCTTAGCTCAAGAAGGCATTTATGTTGCTCAGCTCTTTTCTCAGCTGGTGGAAAAGAGGAATAAGAGGCAATAGGAGATGGAGAGATGGATAAAGCAGAGATAAGGCGTGTGGCTGCTGAGCTGCAGTTGCTGTCTGAGCACTTCTGCAGAGTTTAGGAAGTTTTCCACATTAGCTATGCTGTAGCAATAGGTAGTTTCAGCACACCCAGCTCCATTAGAAAGTCAAATAAGAAAGGATGAATGGCAGGAGATGAAAGACCCAGTTTAATTCAGAACACTTCTTTCCTCATTCTGAAGTATTTGTATAAGTTTAATACATGCAGTTATAGAATCCAACAAATACTGACAATCAGCATAAGAAGTAGATGATTAATAGCTTAAATGCAGGAAAATGTAGTTTTCAGTGGCACAAACATGCCCACCACGCAGTGAATAGCAGCAATGATTCCCAGTCCACTATCAGCTACCTCTGTAGCAGACACCCACCCCCTGCTTCCCCAGCAATTCATGCATTTTGAAAGGCTTAACAAATTTCTTAAGAGCTACAAGGGTAGCTTTCATAACAGAAAGCTACACCTAAATAGGAAGGACGATTATATTCACATCAGACCAAGAAAATTATTCTATTTTTCCTCTATCCTAGCTTAGTTTGATGTCAGTGCTCTCAAGCCTTTTCTTCCCAGAAGAAAACAGGCCAACACTGAGGACAAGCAAGTCCAGGCTTCTACAAGCTCTTCCTGCAAACACTGCTCCTGATAATGAGGCTGTTTCATGTGCCAACACCTGGAATGACACCACCACAATTTCAGTGAACACAGGCAACAGATATTTTCTTAGGTGTATAGTAACTCAAGCACAGAAGTACTTCATTTTTTTTTTTGGATCTGATTTTATTTTATGAGCTTCAGGACATCTGCTAAGTGGTTTTCTCCTAATGTTTATTTTTCTGATTCATTTATAAACCAAGCAACATGTGTTGCTCACCATCCTGCAGCAAACAGGCACCTTGGATCAATTCTAAATGAGGTGATTTGTTTCACAATCGCTGGGCAAATTTCCCTCTTTCACATGCTTCAAATAAGTTAAGAACCAAATAAATATTAGATTTTATGGCTTGCATTTGCACCCTATCTAAAAGGTATGCAGATGAGTGATGGGTTGCCGAGAATGATATTCACCAAATTACTCCTTATTTTGCCAAATCACATTCATTCTCTTCATTGTAAAACCATGTTCCCCTGCAAATTAATGCACCAAAGGAGCAGACTGAGAGAAGCCCAAGCATGAGTCAAAGCAATTACTAGAAATTTAGTATATCACACAATGATCTCTCAGAGTTTTCTGGGCCAGGAACAAATGTTTGCTCTACTGTTAACTCCCGTGAACAACACTAGATCATGACCTGTCACTGACACACTCGTGCTTGTCTGCATCTGGAATGGGGTTCTTGAACAGTAACTTCAGAGCACTGAGACTTTACAGAACAGTCATTTAAAATACAGTATTTGTTGCCTAGGTTATCACTTAAAGTGCATTGACCCTGGTGTACACAGCAAACTTGTTTTCTGGCTTAGTTCCCTGAGAATATTCACAACATCGTTTGGTAATAAACTGTACCGAAAAGAGGATCTAAAAACAAAACTAATTCAGAGCTGTGCATCTGCTGGTTTTCAAATGTGCTTCCACACTTTATTTCTCATGTGAAACAACTCTGAAGAGACTGAGCTGACAGCACTGACCACAACACCACATGCAACCATAGGATCAGCCTGTGAAATTGTGCTGAATTTTTAGCTAGTAATTCCTCAATACCCAAACAAGAGGTGACTCTGTTCCTCTAAAACACAGAGCAATATTTTCACTTCTGGCTTCTCTTGCTCTGCAGCTCCTACTTTGCTTGGAATGTATTAT
Source organism: Passer domesticus (assembly GCF_036417665.1). NCBI lineage: Eukaryota > Metazoa > Chordata > Aves > Passeriformes > Passeridae > Passer > Passer domesticus. The sequence continues at coordinate 39,912,495 of NC_087480.1, read as the reverse complement.
TAGTACCATGGGTGCAGAGAAGTTGCAACTTTCATAAGTACTTTTCTGCAGAACAAATTCTGCTACACTTTTCCTTTTGCACGGAGGAGAAAACACATGCCAGGTCTGACACTCACTATTAGGCTAATTTGGAAGAATGCATGTAGAGAATTCCCTGGATCCAGTCTGCAGCTGAGAGCCCAAGCCCATCTTGTTACTGAGGTTCCTGAACTCATTGACTTCAATAGGTGTGTCAAGAAGATGCCACTAAACAGTTCCGTTTGAAAAAGCTGAGATCAGTATCTTTGATACAAATCAACTTTTTCTGTATGTACCAACTCGTGCACTTCAGTCTGATGTCAGCTTGACAGGGGAGCCCAGTGGGGCAGTTGTGTTGCCCTCCTCTGCACAGGCTCCAGCACCTCGGTGTCCTTGCAAGTGGAGAGCATGGAGCAATTCTGCACTACAGGCACATTTAACATTCTCTGATTGTTAACTTCCTGCTAAGAAACACAGCTCTATTAATCTGATTCTATTCTTGAGTGAAAGAATTTCCTTGAAAGAATAAGTATGGGAGAGCAGCAAGTTTTGTCTTTTGGCTCTGGGAATTTGCAGTTTTGTAGCCTGACCTTGTTTACAATTCAACTCTGTTCACATCAATTCATGCTTTGCATTTAAATCTCTTACTGCACCAACTGTAATTCACATTATGTATCTATATGTTGTGTTTCTTTTCTCCCATTGGAAATATAAACTCCTTTGAGCAGGGATTAAATCCTCAGAACGTGTTTTTATGCTGTCTGGTACACAGGAATTCCAGTACCATACCTTAGCAGAACAAATGAACACCTCCCCTCAGTGAAAATGCAGGTCCTAACCTCTCACAGCTATTTATAGCTGGCCTCTTGTACCTGCTGCCTCTGCTCATGATAGCTCCCTTCTCTTGTTCTCTCCAAAATTTCCTACTCATCCAAAAGGCCTCATGGATGCAGGCTGCTGAGAGCTGCACATTCCTGGGGCAAGCTTTGGAGAGGAGCTGGAGCTGCTGTGTCACTCGACAGCCGACGACCTCGCCTGTGAGCTGCAGGTCCCCCAGAGCTAGCCAGCTCTGTCTGCCATGGAATCCTTCCACAACATTTATAGGAACTGAGCTCTTAGACCTCGAGCTCTCTGAAGTTAATTGGTTTTTTTAGATCAATACAGATGGACAGAATTCATGTATCAAAAAAAAGCTCACAGGATTGTCCTACTTACACTAATGATAAGAATAAAGTTACACTTTATGCAAAACGTGTGAATATTGTCCAAAACACATAGCTGCAAATAAAAATACTGGTTATTGGCTATACTCAAATATTCAGTAAATATATTAATATTCATTTCTGACTATGCTCAATGCTATTTAAAAAGTATCTCCAAGCTTTCAATTTAGTGAAAGTACTTAAGTAACCAATTATATACTGCAAAATAATTAATAAAATGTGAGAAAATCAAAGAGCTCATGATCAAATGAATAGATTAAAGATGATTTATTCAAAACATTACCAAATATATAGGAGTACAAAAATATTCTCAAAAGCTGAAGTCATGTCACAGGTTCATGAGCAGAAAATTTCATGTGAATAATAATAATAATTATAAATTCTGGCTTAAGTTTTTAAATCTATGGAAATTCATTTCCATAGCCATAATATTCCAAACACAACATTCTGTGCGGGTGTCATATAACAGTGTTGTTCTTTTAGCAAAGACTCCCACTTTTAATTTTCAATGAGAGGCACAACACAATTTACACTTCATTGATGTTTCAAACCCTAAGCCACCCTTGCTCTGACATTTCCCATTCCCCCATCCTCCCTGTGGTATATTCCCTCTTAACCTCAAAGGAACAGAACTTTACACTCCATCTTTTTGAATTCACTTTGCTTGATCTTGAGCAACCAGAGACAGACACAGTATCCCAAGACAAATTCTCACCAACTCTTTATGCAACTGTGCTTCTCTCCCAGAGAAATCCCCTGCTGAATAGGTAATAAATTTGTTTTTCTCAGTCACTCTATGATCCACTAATACACTTTCTTGTTCCCCTCTCATTTTCTATGAAAACATTGCCAGCACTGGTAGGAACCCTGTTGTTAATTTCAGGAACACAAACTTTTATCTGGAGATTAAATTTATTCAGTATTCACAGTATTTCGACTGTGATACAGCTCAAGGACATCCAATTTAAAGCAAGCAAACAGAACACTGAGCCTCCTCCTCTCTGACAGTGCCACTCAATTCACAGCAATGAAGAGAAAAGGCACTAAGCACCCAGCACATCAGACTGTTTTCTTATTATTCCAGTTAAACTGAAATATGGAATGGGAAAACAAAGCAAAAGGAAGAGTTGAAGCCCACTTAAACCAGGGAAAGGTCATGTGTGTCCCAGTATCAATATCAATTACAAAAAACTATCACTTGCAAAATATAAATGTTTTCAATACAATTACTAACAACACAAATCCCATACACCATCATAAATAATGTTTCTCAGCAGCTTCCTACATCTATTTCTGGGGAAGTCATTATTGCAGTATTGCTGTGCCAGGGTGTTAGAGGCAATGTGGGCTGACACATCTGTGACAAGAGGCTGCAGCACCCGGGCCGTGAGTGACAAGGCACAGGCTCACCAGGACTGAAATAGAACCGTGCTGGGCACAAACTGCTTCAGATCACACCCCTCGTCTCCTTCCAAGAGTCTGCAGCTCTTCCCAGGGCACCTAAACCACTTCCTTATTCATTTTCCTGCCAAAATTATTCAGACACAACTGTACTCTCCCAATAAAGGTCACACATTTAAAGAAGTTAAAAACTTAGACCATTTCTTTGTGTGTCTTGAACCATCTTTCAGCAAATCTTGAACCACAAAGGCACAGTACAGATACCACCATGAATGTGGAATAGCAAAGATAAAATTAAGTAGTCATTTGAATAAGCAAAAATACTGTGGCAGATAAAAGCAAGCCCTAGCTTTTCATCTCTCAACAGAAAATCGGGATTTTGGTTCTGTGGCCAAATTTAAAATACAGAATATACAAATTTGAATTGAAATAGCAACATCTTTTTACTGTCCAAGTAACTGATGTGGTCCCTCCCTCAACTCTAAATAGTTACTCTGGTAAAAAGTCTTTTTACGCCTCTCATTCATTTGGATTAGACTTTTCCTATTTATTCAATAATAAATTATTGAAGCATTAAACCATCTTGCTGGTTTTTCATGGCAGTTGTTGGGCTGTATTTAACTTCACCTGTCCTAAAGTCACTATGGCACCAAATTCACCATTTTTTAAAATAACTGTTGCTGAAATGAGTTAAATAAGGAAATATATAAAAGACACATCATTTACATTACTAAAACCAGTCATGCTTTCATCCTTTCTAGTTTAATATTACACTACAGGGGATGAACTCAATGCAAGACAAGTATACATATTAAAGTTTTGTGACTTTTGCTGACTTTCCCTTGAGATAATGTTCTATGGAGGCAATTGTGTATTGCTTTTTTACGTTCAGATCAGATGCACCTAGAATACACTTATGAATTCTAAATATTAGTAGTTAAATATTAACATTAGGTAATAAAATGCTGTGTCGTGAGAGCAGACTATAGAAAATTATGGTAATCAGGTTTCAGAGAAGTATACTCCTTTTACAAATTCCAGAACACTGGAAGTAAAGAAGCCATTTTTTCATAACAGAATATTTCAGCCCCAAATTATTTACTTAAAGTGAATACAGTTACAAGTTCCAACTCAGCAATCGCTCTGCCTTTTAAACACCAACAGCTCATTCCAGCTGAGGTGTACATATTTATTTTTTGCTCTCAAATACATCTTTATTAATAAATACCCATACAGACTTTCTCCCTCAAACTCCTTTTCTGGAAGGACAGAGGAAGAATGTCCACATAAACATTGTTTTTATAAAGTAATTTTATTGGAGTTAAGAGTTCTTTGGTGGACCTGCATTCCATCAGTATGATTTCAAAGAACCTTTCAGGTACAGCCCTGGTAAATGCATTTTTGGCAAAAAATGAGTGCATTCTATCTGTTCAGAAAACTTGCCAAAAAATTCTACCAATCCACTATGATTTTGTTTCCATATATTCATTCTTTTTCTTGGACTGGCTTTTTCCCAGGCCCATTTAATGAAACAATTTGAAGTATTATTCATACTGGTCAAAAGAAATCAGACTCCTTTTTTGGTTTTTTTGGGTGGAATGTCCTTGGCATTATCAAAAAATGTTTTTAAAAAGCCACTGGGGGACAGTTTGTCCTTGGATAGAGTGTGCAGAGTGTGCAGCTGCAGAGCAAGAGAAAGAAAATAATCAGTGCTAGCTGCTACCAATAGAAATCCCCACTAACAGCAGTTTCATGGCAAGATGGAGGTGACACTGTCATCATTCACTTCCTTGGAGAACAGACTTCAGGATGATGAAGCTGGACAGGAATCCATCTGTCAGGGGGTCAGGAATCAAAGAGAACCACAACTCCACACAAACTTCCTTCCCAGCTCAAGCAATTATAATGCAATCTGGTGAGGCAGAGCCCTGGCCAGAGTGTGGCAGCTGAAACCAGATAAAAACACTTCACTGTCTTTAAAAGACGTCTTTAACATATTCACCTAGAACTATTTCTGTTTAAGACGTTGTTTCACATCCCCACAATTCTCAGATGCCATTTCCTATTGACTGCAAGCCTGTTTGTATTTCTGGACCCACAATGTTCAGTGCTGCTGTTGAAAAATTTTTCATACCCCTATTAAAATTAGCAATTTAAAAATTACTTTCTACCTTTTCTATAACAGCATTCCCATAGAATTCTGAAAGCCAAATGTTAACTCCCCCACAAGATTTTAAATTTCTGCCTTTGGTTAGCAGTGATTTCCCTTCATCCCTGCTTTTTCCTAGGAACACATGAGATAATTTTCCCATTTCAGTGCAGGCCAGTGCTGCTGCACCAGCACAATAAGTGCTGTGCCTGGGCACCTCTGGGGAAAGGGTTTGCAATTAACTGCAACTGCCACAGCTGAGAGGGCACAAAAAAAGCCTTTGTGGGCATTGAAGGAACTCTCCAGCTATCTCATAGTAAAATACCACTTTTGCTTTCATTTTATGCTAAGTATGTACATTCAGAAAAGCATCCCACTCCATTTTCTGCACTAGAAAATTGTATTAGTGCAAATAATGGGACAGAATGTGAACTCAGGAGGCCATCACAGCTTCCACCATGGTTACAAAACAGTGTTAAGGTGGCTGTTATTGCTGAGATATCCAGGCTCGTATTGAACTGTCTAACATTCAATGTCTATTCAAAAAACAACACAAATCTGTCTGTAAACATTTTGTCTGTGGAAGACATTGTCTCTCTGTGGCCAAACTACTCATTTGATACTGAATTCTAGTGCATCCACAGCTGGTAGCAGAATTTATTCTCATCCTCTGCAGATGATTTTTTCCTCAATATACATGATTACATTTTTTTTTTCATGAAAGGGAGGACAGTGAGTAAATAGAACTGAATAAGGAATTCAAATCTTTGTTCCAGCTGTGTCTTCGTATAAATATCACACATGTACACACTATGTATATTTTCTGCTGATTAGTCAAATATAACGCCCAACAGGAAACACAGTATGACCTTCACAAAAAAAAAGTTTTCAGGGCTTTTGCTGTTACCTCATGTCAGTCCTGTACTAGCAAGTTACAACTGTTTGAGCTGTGACCAGCTTTCTAAAAGTTAAGTAAAGCAAGAAGGGAAATTGCATTGGAATGTTCAGGATTAGTCCCATCATTAATTTGACCCAAACATTCTATAAACCAAACATCTGTCTGGATCAGAATCTGTATGGATTCATTCTTTTTGCTGCTGGGAGGTTCCAGGTCGCTCAGGCATGTTTGCAAATGTAAATAGGCCCAATTCTAAAGGTTTCTCAAGGTTGCTTTACAGAAACTGAAGTTTCCCTGCACCTCAGAGAACAATTAAAGCATAAATATTCATGCTTCTCATTATATTGTTAAGTGCAGAAGTTTACACTCAGCTTTCCTTTATGGGAATCTACAGAACACCTCAACCAAAGAGCTTTCTATTGCCTCTAAAATTAATAATGAGAGGCAAATTGAAGCACAGATCAAATGAATACTCATCTTTATGAGCAAATGACAGTGGTGAATTTTGAAAAATATAATTTTAAAGCTAGAATTTAGTGTTGTATGTTTTATTTAAAAAGTGAACTGACACAGGAAAAAATCCAAAATCTAGGGGTTAGAAGACTTTCATCATTTTTATGTCCACTATTAAATTCAGGAAAACTCAAGAAATTATTTTTTCTGCAGATAACATTTTAAAGTATTAAAGGATTTTGTACAGTTTACCCAAAGCATTTGGTAACGCACTTTTCAGTACCTGTAGGTACCCATATAAATCTTATGTACCCATGCTCTCTATTTTAATCCCAGCACTCAAGTTAAAGGTCAAGATTACTTAAGCACACAAGTAATCTCCTTGACAATGTGGGTATGGAGCTACTAATCTCAAATTTGTAATCAAACATATTCCTAAATCTTCTTAGAAATCAGGTTTAAATACCTCAACTCAAATCTTGAGCAAAGGCTGAAAACCAGAGTATGGGCTCACAACTGTTCATAGGCTCCACGTCAACCAGAACCTGTGTGGCCGTAAGAGCCCAGCATTAAATGTGAACTAACATCCCTGGTTTATTCTGTGGCCAACTCCTATTATTCAGCTTCTCACATGAAGTTTAAAATAATGAAGGCTTCTGCAGCTGTTGCTGCATCCACAGTACAGAAACACATTCTGAAGAGGCCTGGGTGTTACTTTGGTCACTGTAAGCCTCTGGAGCTCCTGTTTGGCTCCATGGAAAGACTCTCTTTGTCTAGGTCAAATATCTCTAAAAAATTGCCCTGAAAGGCAGAATGTATCTCCTTGTCATTTTACATGGAACAAACCCACAAACTTGCTATTAAATCCATTGTTACTAACTAGATCACTGCAAGCTGCAAAACATCCTCTCAAAGAAGAGTCACTAAGGTTACAGCAAGGTTAGAGTGAAATCAATTCCAAGTAATAAGAAAAAGTGCTCTGATTCCTATGAAACATAAAAACTGGAGCAATACTCAAAAATAAAATATTCAAAATAAACATTAAAAAAAGACAGAGCATGTTTTAAGTGTTTAAACAGGTAAATGCCTTCAAAGGTAAAAGTACTTCTGTTTATTTTCATAAAACTATAAAAAGGGGTCATTGAAAAAATTATAAATAAATTATTGCAGCAGAAGTCAAAGTCCTTGGTCACGTTTGGAGGGGAAACATGCTTAATGCAATTCAAATTAGAAACATAACTTCTCAAAAATAGTACTGGAAAGATCCTCCTTGCATTACCAAATAAATCACAAGGGTTTTCACAGCTAACAAAAACAGTATTAGGATTTATTTCACTATATTGCAAAATAAAAATGAAGACCTAAACTCTTTTGCCATTTACTAACAATTTTCAGACTAAGTTAACTAAAACCTGAATTCTGGAATAAACAAGAGCAATGTCCCCAGGCCAAGGCAAGCCCCCTGAGCAGGTTTTCAAACAGCAGCATTTCAGTCTCACATGAAGGCACTGCTCTGCACTGGCAACAGAACTGCAGTTAATGCAATTAACTTCTTGTGTCACAGGACTGTTCTCCACATCTTTTTCCACAGACAAGCTCCTCTCTTGATGTTTGTCCAACAACCTGTCACCCTTCAGATCTGACACAAAAAACATTGTTCTTTAGCAGGCTGCAAGTTTATCTAAAGAGGGGGTTTTCAGGTTGTTTTTTTCAAGTCAGTTCGTAAGTAATTTAATTATACATCTTACACCCCAACTACCAAAGCAATGTGCAATCCTGACAGCTCTCCATAAACAACTCTAACTGCACTACAAGCAGAGCCCCTGCATTTACTACCAAATCTTTACATGGGGCTCGTGTCTATCCTTCATCAGCAAGACTTTCACTGTGCTGCCCAGAGCTTCTCTTTCAGCTGCCCTTGGTGAACCCTTTCTTGCCCAGTCTCCCCTCCCAGCTCCACCTCTCTTGGCCAAGGTTGCTGCTGTGCTCTCTCCTCTGGGACTGATCTCTGCAGCTCCCTCTTCTCTCTCCTGCAGCGCTCAGCCAAAAGGCAAAAATTAGTGTCTTGTGTCTTTTGAGGTTACCACAGTACATCTGATATCATATTTTGTGTAAAACATTATATTTTCTTATAATTGCACAACAAACTCCTAAATTCCAACTGCAAATAATGCCATTGGACATAAAATTCTGGCAATCTTATTTACTTTCTGCAGTGCAATAGGCATAAGTTTCTTGACTTCCATTGGAGGGAGAACACACACATGACAGCAAGTGAACACAGTTGTTTTTCCTGACCTTCAATTCCAATAATAGTTCCTAACACCGAGGACTTCCTGAGAACAGCTGTTGTTGTTCCACTGCTTTGTCTCTTCAGGTTTAATGGGTTTTTCATAGAATCCTTGGAAGTAAGGCTTTACTCAAAAAACCCCCCACAACTTTCTCATTAAAAAAGGGGACATCTCATCAAAGTCATAGCCTATGTTTCAAGCAACAGGACTTCCTCCCTCATGTGAAGAAAGGCTTTAACTACTAAAGCCTCTTTTGTAGTTGAACTCCAACAAAAGCCGGAATGGTTAAAATATAAAACCTTGTAGTAAGCAGCAGTATCACAGATCTTTGATAAGCAAATGTCTTGACTACAGACAGCAAATACAGTTTTCCTGCATGACTTATTGCTTTAAACAAAAGGAGAATGTGACCCAAATGAATTCCAAAACACCAGGAGTCCAAAACACCTTAGTGTGCAACAAAGGCCTGAAAGTCTGTTTCTCTAGTGAGTGCTCTTTTTTAGGGTTTGAAGGCTGGGAGTATTCTGTGTTCTTGAAAGCTTTTATCTTAAGCTGTGAGGAAAATCTTTCCTGTTTGCTTCACCAACTGCAGCTCAGGTGGTTATATTATCAATGTATTTTCCTTCTTTACAAGCTTTTAATAAGAAGTATCTGTTGACTTCAGTGAAAATAATGTTTTATAAGCATGCATAATAATGTGTGATAAAAATTTAAACAGAAGATACGATAGACTGAATCATGCATGCAGTATGGAATCGAAGATAAAAGCATATTTCTGATTAGCACAAATATTTCTTGCTTTTGGTCAAGTCTAAAAATTCCAGTTAAATGCCTTGAGTTACACCAAAAATTTGCAGAAAACTATTTTCTATATAGTTGAAATAAAAACAGTTGCAGATTTCTGGCCTAAAACATCTCTGAATAGCTAGAACAAAATAGAGAAGTCCTAAAATGCTTTGTATCCAAGGTGAAAAGTCAAATCTAAATCAGTTGATTTCCCAACTTTATTCAATACCTGGACTGCATTAAAATCCTTCCAGGAAATGCACAATAAAATCCTGCAGTTTTCTATTCACAAATTTAGTTCCAACTACACTTTGAAGGTAGATTATGCATATGAAAGTGTTATTTAGATTGCTGTTATCTACCACAGCTAAACCTAAGATGTAACAAATTTATAAGCACTATCCTTTAAAATCCCCATAGTTTTCCTATTCATATAGTTTTCCTATCCACTGCTCAGGCTTCACAGGACATTCTCTCTAGTTCTTGCAAATTAATATTGCACATGAATGTGTCTCAGTACCAGCAATTTCTACAAAATTGCACTGGAATTTAGCAATTTTTTTATTTGTTTCACAAAGGCAGACAGCATTCCCTCAACCCCCAGCATCTCAATCAAGCAGAGAGCTGCTCAAGCTTGTCTCCTCACTGCTTTGTCTTTAGTGCTCCCTTCACATTTAAATTTTGTGCAAAACAAGCACTGCATTTGTTTCGGTGATGAAGGTAAGAGACCATCCTCTATTAAAAGCTCTGAGTAGCTCCAGGAGCCACCACTGAACAGGCAGAGCAGCCCTGAGAGATGTACCTACCCATGATATGAAATAAAATTTGTAACTCATTAACAGAAATCATTAAGATTAATGTGCATAATTTGGCATATTTGTGAATATAATTAGAGAAAGCAGCTACAAAAATCAAGCTAGAAATTAGAATGGATCGTTGAACTAAAATGCAGGGTTTTAACAAGTTGCCTGGAATTGGTATTTTGTTAGAATGAACTCATACATAGTAAAAGCTAATCTGTGATTAACATAAAGCTTCCATGGTTACAATACCACCCAACAGTACTCACAGCACAAGGAATACCTTTACATCACTCACATTTTTTGAGACGCAAAATACATCAAGAACAGTTCCTAAGGCTTTCCAGATTTTTACTCCGGAACTACTGAGGATTTACAAAAATCAAACATAATGAAACAAAGCTAGAAAGTGATTGTAGCTTGCAAAACATAGGTTGCAGTGTAATTTATCATTTCTGGGAGAGGTTTTTCATGACAGGCTAGAGAAAGAGTGACATGGTTTCTTATTGTTTACATGCTGAAGGAAACATAATATACATAATATGCACGAGGGCAGAGTCTTAAGAAAAAACAGGTTTGGTAACAGGACTGCAAAATAAAGTCTGAGGAATTGCTGTAAGTTGCTGCTGCTGGAGGATCAGTATATAAAGAAAAGAGGACTGTTGTCATACTCAAACTTAAGATTAATCTTACATCACTGGAGCATTAAAAAATATTTATACTAAACACTTGCAATGGTTGCTATTAGAATGACAGGCCACCGTTCCAGAGCCAGCTCCTTTTCAGAGCAAAGGTTTCCCTGCCAGCAGAGTGCTTTACAGAAATGGCTCCTTCTGTAGATGGGTGCTTTGTCTACATCAGCCATTTCCAGATGCACAGGGTTCACATCTGCATAGCCTCAGAAGGTGCTACTCATTTACTGCTTACAGGCATTTTGTGAAAAGCTACTCTGGTTTTCTTCTGAAAGAGACAGCATAAGAATAAAGGGAAGCAACTGGCTTCTAAGCTGGGTAAGCAAGAGCCAACACTTCATGCAAAGAACGTGGCTACTGCATTATGTGAAAGGAAATTACCCCGAGACAGGGCTGCTCCCCTTTCTGCAGGTTCCAAGGTATATCAAGAGAATTAAATCAGTGCATCAGGAGAGGACAAGAAATGCAGGATGGACAGAGCCAGAGTAGTTAGGCACTATCTGCCAAAAGCAGCGATTGCAAAGGGAGAAGTGGCAATTAGGGACAGCCATAACCTCTCTCCTGGCTGGAGAAGCCATCAGGCACCGCGGCTACAGTGCAGGCACTGATTGCAGTAATGAGGCTGCAGCACATCTCCATCACCGCTCAGCGGCAGGATGTGCCTGCGCTGCTGCCCTCGGCCCCCCGGCTCAGCCTCGCTCAGCCCCGCCGTGCTCCGAGCCAGCACAGCCCAGACTGCACCTCCCGAGGCTTTTGGAGAAACTCTGCTCGTGGCAGAGTGCTCTGTAACAGAACGGACACGTTTCACTCGCTTAACTGGTGGGTCACCCCTCATGTGAAACTGGAAGTGATCAGACCTGTCAAATATTCAAGCTGATCCACCCAGCTTATAATGACCAGCAAGTTGTGCTCATTCATTTTGTGAGTCCAGATGGAAGCATAAGTGTCAAACTGATGTGTTGAGACATTAGGATAAGGGAATGACAGGATCTACTCTTAATCAGTGAACCTTGCTGGTTTCCCTGAAGCAGAATCCCCTTTTAAGAAACTAATAGCTGGTTCAGCCCTCAACAACCACTACGCCACTCATCTCCAAACATCCTTCATCTTCAAGAGTGGACAGCTTTATTAAGCTGTTCTAGCAGAACAGATGCTACTCATTAACTTTACCCAATTATTATACACATAACACTAGAATTATTTTCAGATACTCATATATCCCTCCTCAAAAGACCAAGTAATGACAGCTTTATTATTGACCAGCGCAAGATTCAAAATCTTTTCTCCAAAGTTTTCAAGAAAAAAACAATTGTTTTCACATGAGATGAAGATCATTATACACGTCACCACCTGACATTTTAGGGACTGTTTGTCACTTCAGGAGCTGCAGTGTAGACCTCCATTTCCTTCAGAACACACTGGGAAAACTCCAGCTGATACAGAATGCCTGCAGCAAAATTAATCACCAACAGAGAAAATCTGCTGCCATGCTGCTCCTTCTTTAGAATCCATGCTGTCTTCTTAAATTTTCCTTTAAATTACAGTTTCATAAAGATGTTTATTCTTATACAGAACATTCTCCAGGGCTATGACCTTATTTACCTGAGCAAACATGGGTCCCTTATACTCTCCAATCACAAGATCTTGATAGCTTAGCCTATTAATTATGCAAAATAGAAATAGAAGCCAGCAGATATCACAATCTTGGTAAATTCTACCTTATGGGGGATGCTGACTCAGATGTTCTGCACCCTGTTCAGTACCTAAGAGAAAATAAAATGGTTTGGGAGATTTTTTTCAAGTCTTCAAGTGCATCCAAAAACATTCATCTGCACTGTCTCTGTTGCTCTTCCTTGCACTGACCTTGTTACAGATCAGTATATAGAAATAGAATGAAGAATATTGAATTTGATATAGAGAAAAGACTGAAGAATAATTTTAACTAGACAATATCACTGCCCTTCACACTTTGAGTGACGGGACTCAAAAGAAGGCTACCATCAGAAGGAAGAAAAGGTAAGAACAAATGCTCACAAGCTCACTGTAATAATGACAGGATATAGAACAATAAATTGTTTGCAGCAATGGTGTAGTTGAAAATTATAGACTTCCTGAGTCATCACTGGGTCTTTGGATTTTAACACAATAACAATTATCTTGAAATCAAAGCAAGAAGGGAGTCTCCATTAGTTGCATCTTCTCACCTGAAAATGTTGTTGTTCAAAGGTAACATAGTACACACACCAGCACATCTAATTGCACTGTAACACTGACTAATTTCCCACTCAATGCTTTAAAAAAACTAATTTCTCTGTTACTTTTCCTCTTGTTCTTTGTTCTATGGTATATCCTTGCTTTGATTGCTCCTACCCTGCTTCCCCCTTTTCCCTGCTCTGTCTCCTCATAGCTTTTCCAAGACCCAGCCATCACATCTCCAGGGAAGACTGTTTTTAAACGTGCTGAAGTGAATCAACATACAGCAGTATGGTTCTTTTTTCTTCCACTGGTTAATTGAACTGTTCTTCTAAATACAAGGCTCTTTTATAGCTATAATGACTAAGTACTGACCAAATCCAAGAGTCACCTCAAAGGAACACTTTTACTAAGTTACCTCAGAACAGTCAACATTAATCTCCCAGAAATTCACATTACAGCTCCTGCCACATATCTGCAGTTCCAAGTAAGTAGAGCTGCAAATATTTGGAACAACTACTATTTAATCAATGTGGGAAATTTGGGATTTAAATGACCTCTATGAAATTGATACTATGCATATAAAAGGACTGCAAAAGTTTAATGTGTAAAATTAATAGAGAGATGTTACATAGAGTTTAAAGCTTGCAGAATATATCAAACACAGAAGGTCAGGTAAGGCACAAAATGAAAAAGGCTAAACTGCCCTAGCTAAAAACCAGAGTCTCTCAACCAGAGTGAAAACATGGATTCAGTGCTACTTTGAGATCCCAGTACCTTTTCCTCCAAGTCTCAAACAGGGAAAACTCTAACTCCATTCTCAAACCTGGGGCTGGCTACTCTGATCATGTATTCACAGTCCTCTGGCCTAAATACCTTTACTGAATCAAGTTGATCTGAAGGCATCATCCAGTCAGCTCTGGATCATTAACTTTCAACCACACAATACCAGAATTTGATTTTTTACCATAACTAATCAGCAAGCACCTGTAATAGAACATCACACATTTGATGCCGGATTACATGCCAGTTATGGCTTTTAGCATCTCTGACTTGTAGCTCTCCTAAACTTTTAAAACATAGGCAATAATTAACATGCCACCAAGAATCTCTTCAATTTGCAGAAGGTCTTTAAACAGTTACAGAATTTCATTCAAATAGAAAGGAAAATAAACTGCCTTACAAGTCAAGGTTGTTTCCAGAAAGTTCAGGTAAATTTTAAAAAATCAGGTAAAATATGAAAAATACCCCACAGGATACCAGCTTTTCTGCAGTTTCTGAATACCAAATATTACTCATGATCATATCTATGAAAGTGAAAAGAATAGTTGTCTATCCATTTCCATACCCTTAATTTCATTTCTAAATAGTCTGTCTGAGAAACATGAAAACTTGCAGGTTTTCCAATACCTTGATTTAGTGCACTTCAGATAAGAGATGTGACTACCAGCAGGGAAGAAGTCCCACATGAGGAAGCTCCATATGGTGCAGTACTGTCCCTCTTCCAAGGATCCAAACTCCAGTCTGAGATTTTCTCTGAGACATCCACAGAAACCCTTGTGCTGTCAGAAAGCTGTGGGGGAGCTTGAGGGGCAGAGCCACTCAAAAAAAAGGGTAAAATCCACTTCACAGGCAGTACTGCTGGAATGGACATTAGTACCTGCTCTGGGCTTCAACAGGGAAAAAAACACAGCAACATGGGTGAGGTATACAAACGTAATAAATTAAGAGACAAGGGTAGAAGGTGGTAAGTCAACAACATCACAAATCTATTTCAGAAAGCAGGAGAGCCAACTCTTCCTCTCCTAAGTGATTCCTGCCAGCAAAGCCTCTTTGGGCATCTTATCCAAAGCAGGGAGCATACTAATGCTCAGCTTAGGAGATCATTAAATCCCAGCTATTTCTTGGCTAGCACATCCAAAAGGCAAGTGTTTTATATCCAAATTATGCATTTTCTGCTCACAGATTCTCTTTTTCCAGATGCATTCAGCTCTGCCAAAAATTACCCAAAAAGGGAGGGTAACAAGGCCAAATTTTCTAAAGAACCAAGGAGATTAAAGCATGCAAATTTTTTTAATGCATTTAAATCCTCATTGAACTAGTGATTATTAGGAAATTACTTTTTTAGTATCCATGAGGTCCCCAGTATAATTCTTACACATCTAACATGGAAAATTTGTCCATGAAGACACTCTTTCTCAGAAACCAACAATAAGGCCACCACAGGATTATAAAAGAAATACATGACCAGCTCTGGCCATGAATATTGCTGAATCCCACAGACACTGAGAATTTGCACTTTATTCCTGGTTTCAGAGGGAGTAAAAGAAACACACAAATTAAATACAGGGACATGAAGAGGTACAGGGTCTAAAATCACTATGAATTTGTATTAGAGTATTGCTCTGATAACTAAATATACAGTACAATAAAGGAAGAAATTTCTTACTTTTCTTTCTCCTTCCTGAGGGAAGAGCTGAGTTTGAGGGATCTGGCCCTACCTGGACAAGAACAATATCACAAGAAGTAGAAAATTTTCTAGAAAGTTTTTACATTTCACAATTAAATTACAACCAACTCTTGCCATCTGGCAAAACTATGCACAGCACTCATACAAAAGTTTTAGATGAGGGATGACAACAATTTGGAAAATATTGAAGTGATTTTTTTTTCTGCTTTAGTCTAAAATAGTGCATTATGCATTTATTTAGGACTGGACATTTATCAGTTTGCTAAGGGTTTTAGATCTGCAAGAGGTTGTAGATAGAATCATCCATTATAGCCAAACATTTAGAAAAGACCCTGCCTTGAAACCAAAATGGATTAAACATAATGGAACTTTGGCAGAAATTCCAACCCTTAAGTTCTCCTTAGGAGCTGACTTATATTCACATTTCTATTCACTGGGAGAGCCAGTGTTTTCTCAAGTCATAAATATGTAAGGCCAGTTTTCCCCAGGTTCTTTTACACCTAACCAGCTCACTACAGGTCAGTGTGTTACCATACTTTGGCAAAGTAAGAGTTTGCTCTGCACACTTTTTTACCCTGTACAATTATTTCTTCTTTATGCTTTTATTTTTTTTTAATCCCCAGTCAGTGATGTATAGGATTTCTTCACTGATAAACTGAAACAAATCAACTGCTGTAATACTGCTGCCATACAGCAAATCAATGTGCAGCAAGGCTCTCTGTGTATTATCTACTTTGTGGCTGACACAAGTGTGCAAGTGGCCACAAAGTGGTCTGAGGACCAGAACAGGGGTCAGGAGAGATATATGAGGCAGGTTATTTCCACACTTGGAGCAAGAAAGTAATAAAGATACAGAAATATGATGGTAAATAAAGGTACAGAAATATCACTGAAGTACCTTGCAGTGGTGTTACAACGAGAACTGTGAGGTCACCAATCTGTCACTAAAACCAAATCTCACAACGGCACCAACCTTTGTAATACACAGAATTACTTATCCTGCTGAAATACACAGAATTACTTATCCAGTTGTTTCCTTTGGCCAGAAGAAAGCAGCCCCTTACCAGGCATGGCAGAAACAGCAGGTCCCTGCAAGGGGAGTCCAGCACTGTAGGATGTACATGGAGAAACGAGACAAGGTTCTCTGCTTCACCTGCACTCTACACCTCATCTTACTGTTCTGTTCAGGCTGGATATCTTCTGGCTTTTACTGAAACAAGATTTAACATACAATCATTATTCTTGTGCTTTTCTTGAGTATCTTGAAGCACCAGTGTGAGTTTACTGGAAAATGTTTAAAAGTACAGGCATTTTTTATTTCAGTTCCTTAATATATTTAAAAGCACACCATGAGAGCTGCTGAGTAGCAGAGATCCTGCTTTTAAGAAAAAAAAATTGTGCTTGCCTTTTGGAAGTTATTTTCATATTAAACTCCTTTTCCACTTTTTAATTTTAGTTTAGTTTTAGCTTTCATTATATATTGTCATTTCTTAAGAACATGTAATTATACTCTCGGCCATTTTTTAAACCTCATCTTGATTAACACTAAAGAGCAAAATGCTGTGTAGCACCCTTGGCAGGAAGGAAGAGGGAAGGTTGAACTTCAGAGAGTTCTATTCCTTATATATGAAGTACTCAGTCCTGCTCAATATGCCAAGTCTGAAGCCTGAGTTATGCACATCCTATTCCACTTTAAAATTTATTTTCTCATTTACATTTTAAATATGAAAAGGTAAAAACCATTGTAATGGCAAAGGAAGAGGAGTTAGGAGCCATTTGACTGCCAAGCCAGCAGCAACAACCATTGACATGCAAAGCATCACAGGATATTGTGTGAAGGACAGAAATGTCTTCTAGAAGCCTAAAACAATATATTCTTTTCCATTTAAAAAGAGAAGAAGTACTTCAGTCCATATCCAAACCACTTTTCCTTCCCTGTAGCAGCAACCCAGTTACAGTAGTATCTTTTTATGTGCCAAGAACAGATATTTTACTTCATTTTTTCACTTTAGACATTACTCTAACAGAAAAGATAGTTACACAGCTTTGGGCCATGATGTGTGTTTGAGTAATTTTTCTTCTGATATTTTCACAGTTCAGAGTGGAGAATGTAAGCTTAGCCAACAGATAAGTAGAAGAAATACCTTCTACACTTGTATCAGTAAAAAACACTGGCAAAGTTTCCATAGGTAGATGGTCCTTCCTGAACAGTTTATCAAGAAAAAAGAGACTTCAAAACACAGTCTTGTTGTATTTGGACAAACTTTCTTACAGTGTGCAGTTTCAATTAGCATCTTAGCAGTGCTTCTAGTGAAGTGTTTCCCCAATATTTGCCTGTCTGTTTTATTTCTGCTAAGTGAGCTAAGATTCTCTAAATTATTTCCTCAGTTTAGCCTCTAAATTAGAGCTGTTGTTGCAGGCTGTCTTAATGTGACATGAATTTCAAATTCAATGTTTCATATTATTTCCCTATATCACACTGTTAGAAAGTATTATGCAGCTGTAGATAGCATCAGCTTTGACTAACCAGGAAGGGAGGCAGCAAACTGGATTATCAATATATTCATTCTTTCCTGCTTCACTGTGCACCAACAGTAAAAGCACATGGCCCTGAAGAGCCTGCAGGTACCTCAGCTTCCAAGCAAAAACTGCTTTATTTCCTCAATCCACTATTAATTCATTTTCAGGAATCTTTTCTCCTGTCAAATACTGTGGAGCAGACATTTTAACTGTGGAAAATGTTGCTCTTTCTTTGTAGTCCTCCCCTGTGAAACACAAATGGCTGTCCCAAAAAGGCACCTGGAGGCCATGTGCCTGGTGCTTACACTTGGTCAGTTGTCATTTCTGCTTCAAATAATAGACCGGATATCCACTAAGGATTAAATATTAACACTAATATCTTCATCCTTGACTGCATAAATCTGTTTCAGTCAGAGGAAAGTTCAAGTGAGAAGTGAGACAACACCAAGTCCATCAGAATCAGAGCACTAATTCTTCTTGTGCTTAGTGTAGCACCTCATGAGATCACAATAAGATATGGAGAAAAAGTCTAAATTTATCTTTAAGATAAAGATTAATATGTTTTTAACTCATACTACTATTATTGTACATACACTAGTTCTCATCTTTGATTTCTGAAGAAGAAAACTTAAACCAGTGCAAAATAATTGTTTTAAATTATCACTATAGAGCAACATTAAATTTTCTTAAATTTGCATTCCCCCTTCAACACCTAAAATACTGCCTGGAATAAAGCTTGCAGGTCTGTTGGTTAATGAGTTTAATAAACTGTGTCCCTAAAGACCACAAG
This sequence comes from Passer domesticus, assembly GCF_036417665.1. Taxonomy (NCBI): domain Eukaryota; kingdom Metazoa; phylum Chordata; class Aves; order Passeriformes; family Passeridae; genus Passer; species Passer domesticus. The sequence goes on along the minus strand of NC_087480.1, from coordinate 39,893,811 downwards.
CATTATGATGGTAACAAAAGTTATGCACTGGCTGGGAAGTTGGAATGAGACGATACTAAAAGGTCCCTTCCCACCCGTTCTGTGATTCTGTGAAGCTGCTTGGAAAATGAAAGACCATCAATCCATGAGAGTTTTGCTTGCAGTAATCAGAAATATGCAGAAATTGAAAAGCAATGTAAAAGTCCATCAAAAGGATACCATAAATGATGATAAACACAGGTTTTCATGATCTCTATAATAAAGCATAACACTGATGGAAAAGATGATGTAAGCAAAATAACACCTTAAATATTTTCCATCTCAGAAAGTGGCTGACAGGGCAAAAGAAGTTCATCTAAGAAGTCAAGTAATTAAGAATACAGTAACTGGTTTCAGAAATGAAAATACAGCACTGATTTAGTCCACAAGGGGTGGTTGGTATCTAGAATATCTGGTATTTGCCTAATACAAACAGAGGCTAAACAAGACAGCTGCATAAAACTGCAGCTACCCCATTAAGAATCAAAAAACTTACACAGATGCTTTTTAATAAGGAAGAATGGAAGAAAGCACAGTAGTATTGCTGGGGAATTTCTCCAACTGTGCCTTTAATTTATACATTTGACAAGTTATTAAAAGAGAGTAATCTATGATGCAAGATTACTGTGTTACTGGAAGTTTCACAAAAAAGTAATTTCTTGTCCTTCTCCGCTCAAATAAAAATTTTGCATCCTGTATGCATTATTTAGTATTTTAAACCTTCAAGCTACTGCTTGGTGCAGCAAGCTCATAAATCATCTCTTCCCCATCACCTAGAAAAGCATAAAAAATAGTCCTTTGTATGCAATATCTCAATGTGACCATAATTATTTTACCATATAAATATATTTCATCTGCAGACTAATATAAGTTGAATTTTATATAGTGGTAGACTAGATCATCAGCAAATAAATTTTTGTGTCTGAACTCAATAGAGCTATTTCCTGATGAAAATTTATTCATGAGACAAGGCAAACAAAATCAGACTGTCCCAAAGCATGTGGTACCACTTTGGCAAAGTCATGGCTTTTATTTTCTAGTTTCCTAAGAATAAACAGATTTTAAAGGGGTCAGGACCAGCCTCGGGTTCAGCCTGTCACAGACAATTACAACACACCCTGCATAATCTCAAGAAAATTCTTCCTATCCTTCTTTATTTCACCTGTTGTTATCATTGATAAAAGATGACAACATTTGTTATGGTTAACTTTCCAGTCTGAAGCAATTACATTTTCTTTTGTCTGCAATGTATTCTAGGAAATAGTAATCACTTTCATTCACATCAGGCTTTCTGGAGGAGGGCTGATCCTTCTGATGGCAGAGCACCACCAAACATAGCAGTTTGTGACTACAAGTGCCAATGGAAAAATAATTACACAGTGCTGAGGAGAAAAAGTTCAGTAAACAATCTACCTCCCAATAGCCCTCAGCCGTATGTTTAAAAAGAACACTGAAGATTGCACTTCATCACAGAAACATAGAGTGGTTTGGGCTGATGGGCATCATCTAATCATTATTATTTACAGAGGTGTCCAAATCCAGCTGTCAGAAGGGGTGGCACAAGTTGGATATTATTGATGAAAACGGCTTTCTTCACCTCAAAGGCCACACAGGCTTTACTCTCACTCAACCGTTCTTCAAAGGATATGAGACCTACTGCTATGTATATCACTAATTATAATGTACTGGGCATTTTCATTTAGAACTGCATGCAGTGGTATAAAATCCATATGAGCAGCAGCAAGAGTTAGTACTGAGGCATTAACTGCTCACTGTGACACCTATATGGACAAATGAAATGTGTGAGGGAAACCACACATGGGGACAGAGACCAAAGAACACCTTGACTCTGTTAGTGCCACTGATGTTGAAGAGAAGGGGCAACTGGTGCAATAAACCTCTGCTCATAAAAATGTCAGACACCAGAATGCACCTGCTGAACTCCAGGTCACAGTGAAAAAGAGCCTTGGGAAAGACAAAAGTTTGCTAAAGGAATGCAGAAATCAGCATACACTGATCTGAGGCTGGGCACAAGTGTTAAAAAAATTATTAAATCTACAGGATGCTTAGAGAAAGGTATTTGCCATTTTATGGTAGAAAAAGAAACAAGACTGCATTATTCAAAACTCTTACTGCAAACATCAGCTCCTAAACATTGTTGGTACAAATGTAAAATGAGAAGGGAAAAGTAGTAACATGAGGCTCACTTTTGCTTTTCAGTAAAAAATGGAATAACCAGGAAAGGGAATTATCATCAACTATTTAGAGAGTTTCACAGAATCAGAGGAGTGCTTCAATACTAAAGACTGTGGGAAAATAAACTTACTGCCTTTACCACTGCATTTACATTCATATTTTCTTTTAACATTTCAAAATAAGGATTTTGACATGGAGATCAAATATTGTTATCTACTGTGACATATGACAGAGCTTTTCATTTAGGCTGAGTTGTTTGAGTTTGATGTGTTTTTTAAAACTTCCCTTGCCTAATTTTATCTGAGTTGAATAAATATAGATGAACTTTAATACAAAGGCAAAGGACACATCTCATCTGGTGTGACAAGCTGAGCCCCCTCCAGGGTGTCCATCTACTGAGGAAGTCATATTCTATCTTTCCCAGTCCAATTCTGAGAAGTGACAACACTCCCCAGAAGACATTCATGCACTTGAGCAGACTGTTGGTCTTGCCATGGCAAAATCTGGTCAAATGACTTTTCCTCCTGGCTTACGTTAGCCAAGACAACATAAGCAGGTGCTGAAATTCCACTTTGCAGGGTGAGAGTCTGCCTGCTGTGCTAAGAGATTACTTGACTGTTTACTATTTTATATGTATCTCAATATTTCCAAGTAGAAGTAAACACACTCACGCAGGAGCGTGATCGTCCACCACAGTGAACCCAGCTACTGTAGTTTTACAATGAACATTTATATGATTACTCTCATCCTTCAAGATCAGTCATCAGATGTTAAAGTCAGATTTCTTTTTTCTGAGTAGCAGCAGCTTGCAAAATAACCAAGTTCCCTGTCTTCATGACCTCCAGAAAAAGAGATGCCAAAATCAGGGCCATTGTGAAGCCTTTTTGGCCCTACATAGAAGTAAAAAATCCCAACAAATAAAACCCAAAGAAACAAAGAAAGAACTAGAAATAATACCAACAATGAAAAGAACCCAGGCAACAAATGGTTAGAACCACTCCTGTGTTTCATTTTGTGCTGTGTGTTTGTGGACACCGAGCCGTGCGATGCCCGGTTCCATTCCCACGGACAGGAACAGGTTCACAGGCAGTGGTGGGACAAGCTCTCCTCCTGTGACTGCAGAGCCTGCAGGAAGGCACTGCCCACCAGGCTGCAAAGCAGACAAGGGGCTCCCCTGGGGATCAGGACAGGCCATGTTTTGGGTGAACTGCTTTCTTTCTTTCCATGACACCTGTAGAATCTCCTGGTTTTGATCCAATTCCATTTTATTCCCCTCTCAGAAAAGGTGGGCATCCTACAGGGCATCTTCCTGCACAAACCTCTTCTGCTCCCTACACTGCTGCATGCATCTAACTGCACATATATTAAATGTGGTGGTGCATTTTTTACAGTGATGGGTCTCTTAATGGAGCCTGAAACAATATACAATTTTTCCTGTATATTTTGGCTTCATCTTTAGTGTATTCTGTCACTCTCAGCTCCACGTTTCTTCAGCATGACTAGAACTGTCAGGTACTGCTGAAGAACTCGGCACAGATGCATTGCCTCATGTGAGTCTGTAAAAGCTTCCTTCCTTTCAGAAAGGGGCTTCCTGTAGATGGTATAGCACCAACTTATTTTAATGCCACTACAATGTTAAACACATGTTCACAATTTTTTACAGTTACAATATTACAAAAATACAAACTGATATTCAAGCACCACTTCTATTTAAAGATCAAGTATTTTCTCAGCAGGAAAAAAACAGAATTAGTTATATCCTCTATAGTCTTTTTTAATCTTCTTAGTTGATTAAATATTGTTTTATCTAGGCTTTAACTTTTGGAAACAAAAGCAACATATCCTCCTTTGCTAGACTGGAGACTGTCTTGTTAAATAGCATAACTATATTACCAGAATGCCTGCTGATACATGATTCAGTGCATACATTTCAAGATCACCAGCCTTGCTTTCATTTATTATCCTGACAGCTTTGCTGCTAACAAAAAAGACAAGTATGCAAGCTTAAAACCAGACTGCTCCCCTGCATTAACATGGCCAAATAACAGCCCTTACTGGTAGACTGCCCATACAAGCACTCACTGCACAGTCACACAGCACACAGAGTAATTCAAGCAGTGAGTTTTTCTCTTTTTGCAAAGGTAGGGGGACAATGAGGCAAGTAGAATGAGCTTTATTTTAAAAATGACCTCACATTGGTATTTCTCCTAACAGACCAGTATTTGCATTATTGATTTTTCCAAAAGTTACCAGCTGGTGGTCACCTTGACTAAATGTCAGAGTCTTTAAAATGTCATTTACAAAGGGGCCTGCCTTTCAATTATGTGCGCAGATGAACAAAAGGCTCATGGAATCATCTGAAGTAAATCATGACCCTAACTTATCTCTGACTGGTGTGATTATATCAGTCCAGGGGGTTTTAGCATTAGGACAATAGACAGGAGTTCATATTTGCCTTACATGTCTAATGTAAAGATTCCTCATGGGTGAAGCAGAGATTTAGAGCTCAGAGAGAACCAGAACTCAGCAGAGAAGCAGCAAGGCTCAGGTTTCTGTCCCACTTCTAGCACCAACAAGGGTCCCTCAGTACCCAGCAGGATTCAGTCCCTGTCCTTCCCACCTGAGCCAGCTGGACTCCCATTGTCCCTTCAGCCAAACATTTCTGTTTCCCACTGTTCCCTGAAACCTGTGCCTGAGAGCCCTTCTGCCCTTTGCAACTGCACAACACTGCTGGAGGATGGCCAGATTAGCACTTCTGCAATGTCTCCAAAACCTGAGAAACCCTAAAACACAGTATTTGTCTTGCTTCATTACTTGATTAGTATTAGTAAGGCCAATCTCTCTCACAAGTTTGCATAACTGCTTAGAAATTTCAGCTGTCAGCAACCTAATTTTCTGGGAGAGTGAGAATCCTATAAATACCTATTCTTCTCAGTAAAACAAAGAACAAATCATTATTTATTCTAAAGCACTGAACAGTGACAATTTTCTCAGCTACTTTTGGCTTAGCACATCTCAGACAACTTGCAAGAATAAAGTATAAAAGATCTGGGGCCAGAGTATGATCACTTCAGAGGTGTAAAGGGGTCTGAAATTATCCTGCATGGCAGGTGGGAGTCCTCCAGTCAGACACTGTGGGAGCAGAGAGCCAGCTCTGAGAAAGCCTTGAGCTGAGGGCAGCACAGCCACCTCCACCCTGCACAACAGGGAATAGTCTTAGGACTGCTCAAAATAATGACAGAACACCAATATTTTGGGTGAAGGAAATTAGAGCTTAGAGCCTAGAACAGGCCTACAGTCTAAAATACTCACTTCCATTGTGCTTTTTGGTGACTGGACTCTTATCACATTACTGCTATCTGACACATTTCCATTCCTACATGTTGTGTCCAAATATTTGACTGTTATGAACTCTTTCCAAAGATAGCAATTTACAAAAATTCATCTGAAAACCAAAAATTTACCTGCTATCCTTCTGCTACACACTCAGCTGCTGCTGCACAATCACCTTCTGATCTAAACCCTTGCTGGCATGCCCTTCCTGGTGCAGGAAGAAGTGTATTCCTGATTTACCCTTGGAAGGGGGACCTTGGTATCTTCTGGAATTTACAATGTCATATTAAAAACAGCTTGGCTAATTCTCTATCTGGTCCTCATTAAATTTTTGCAGTATTCTTAGTTACCATGGAGCCTACAGTTCAGCTACACCTTTTTTATTATCTAATTTATTACCATTTAAATTTAAAATAATTCAATGACCAAAAACTGAAGTTTCCAAAGTTTGAGACTTGGAGTCAGGATTTTGATTCACACCCACTACTAGTAAACAATGTCTCCCTTTAAATAAAAAGTTTGCTGTTTGCTTTTTGATGTAAGCCCTAGGTTTTTGAACAGGACAAAGCACTGTAGCAGAAATGTGTAAGGCAAGGTTCTGCCATAGTAATAGCATGGTTTTTGTGACATTGCTGCATTTTTTTATTCTAATTTGAGTGCAAAATCTACATAGTAGAATCTACATAGTAGAATCTACATAGTAGAATCTACATAGTAGAATCTACATAGTAGAATCTACATAGTAGAATCTACATAGTAGAATCTACATAGTAGAATCTACATAGTAGAATCTACATAGTAGAATCTACATAGTAGAATCTACATAGTAGAATCTACATAGTAGAATCTACATAGTAGAATCTACATAGTAGAATCTACATAGTAGAATCTACATAGTAGAATCTACATAGTAGAATCTACATAGTAGAATCTACATAGTAGAATCTACATAGTAGAATCTACATAGTAGAATCTACATAGTAGAATCTACATAGTAGATTTCTTTGCATTAACTATTATTTACATTAATTACAGCATCCAGAGTTTGTAACAGTAAAAACCTGAGATTCCATGTCACATAATCACGTTTTCCTTAGTAATAAAAATAAAACTCTGTGCATAAAGATTGACCCTAATTTGCAATTATGAACCTTGAATGTCTAAAAGCTGTGCCCTTTCAAATAGTCTGTTCCAAGAGGAGAAGAATCGTGAGGCACACTTATGGCTTATACATGGCACACAGTATAAAAGAAATAGGGAAGGTACTTTTGTAACACACCAGCTGAAATTGTTGCCGGCCAAACATGTTTCCTCAGCTTACTCTGAGAAATTCTCTACACTGAGTTACTAAAGATGAGCTTTCTGCACATCCTGACCGTAATTTGTTGTCACCTACTTTCACTAAGTGACATTCACAATAAACACCTCTCTCTAGTGTCTGCTCACCTACCCTACTCTAACAGTGAAGACTAACCAGAGTTCCAAATTCCAAACACAATTAAATTAATGCTTAGGACCAAGGCATGATGAGTGGAGTGGCACTCGGGACAACAATCACAAGATGCAATGAACACACACCCCTTACTTTTTTTCACCTTGAGCCCCTCTCTTCCCCAGGCATTTACAAGGGGAATAGTGCATTTCAAAAATATTTTTCCTCCAGAATTCCATATGTATCCAAGTGTTTGTACAAGCATTGCTGCTTGTTAGGTTCTAATAAAACTGTCTACTGCTGAAAAGAGTTGAGCAGAGGTCAACTGCACAAGGTCTGATCTTGCATTTCATCCCCCAGAACCTACTGCCATACTAATTTCTCTCCCTAAGAGTGCAAGACAGACTGTAAAATTAAACTTCACAGTTGCCTTAAACTAACCTTTTGACTGAAATCTCCAGCGCTTCTTAGGGCATGCATCCCAAGGCTCAGCTCTCATCCTTAAACCACTCTGCCTTCTCATCTTTCCCAGCCCATGAGTGTAGGAAAAGGAGCTATTTAAGCCAGATTTCCCATTCCTTACTGGTAAACCAGGTCAGTGACAGTCCAAGCTGTTCCTCTGCTCTCAGGCTGTCAGGGTTGACACAGTGGGGAGGTGCTGGCATGTGGCTTCATCATCCTCAGGGACAGCAGCACCCTCGCAAGGGTCACCTACACTCTTCTCTCCCATTGCAGGATTTTGGGCTCCCAGCATTAAAAGAGTTAATTCAGGGTGCATTACAATCACCTAAAACTATTTTAAAGCTTCGCTAACCTTCTCCAAGTGAAATTCAACCTCACAAGAAGAATAAAGTAATCAAATGCCTTCCATAACCCATAATTAAGTCAGTCATTCAAACTATGATGAAAGGTACACCTTCTAATGAACACTAATTATTCCATTTATTAACAATATGTCTATTAACTCCAAGTACCATAAATCCTGATCACAAATAGATCCTATTGTACATATTAATTTTTATTTTATGGAAAAGATTTTAAGAAAATGAATTAGAATCAGGAATTTAAGGAATTTAAATTTAAAAGGACACACATCCCCCATCACTATATCCATGTTCCAAAGCTGAAAACAGTAAAGCAAGGCTCTAAAGAACTCGTTTATTACTATCCCACTAGTTTTCTGATTTTTTTTTTTACAAATACAAGTTTCAATTCACATATACCAGTATAGAGTACAGACACGTGTCCAGTTTTTATAGGTTCCTTTCACCTGGTCACGCTGCAAGGAGAAGAGCAAAGGATGTTTTCTCACTACATAGTTTTAGATTAACCTCCAATTTTCTAGGAAAATTCCAGTGAAAATACAGTAGAAGCATAGGCAATGCTTTGTACTGGAACTTTTTTCATCCACTGGCCTATTATTACTTTATTTCATTGCTTGACCCTTGAGGAAACACTTCCCCTTTAGCTTTCTTTATTATCACTATTCTTTATGTAAATAAAACCTTATTTCCCTTTGAGGGTGCCTCAGATAACCATCCAATGTTACAAATGTAGCATTACAGGGCTTTTTGTCTGGGGCTTTTTTGTGGTCTGAGAGTTTCTGCAGCTGTGTCACATTCAAACTCAGTTGTTTGTTCTGCCCCAATAAAAGACAATTTAAAATAGATGACTCTCAAATTTGGATTAATTTAAATTCTATACAGAATGTAGTTCAACAAGATTGCAGTTCTTTTTTGGCATACTTTTCAAAGCTATTCTAGTAACAGAGTTTACTCAATAAGAAGCAATAACTTTACACAATTATTTAGGGAAAGCAAATATCAGATAAAACTTGCTTTTGAAAATTGTCTCCATATAATCAGGAAATAAATTTCAAATTCTTTCTATGTACACAAATAATTTTGAATTGAGAAGAACCACTGTCAAACAGGAAAAATACTCTAGTAGGAGACATTCCTGACAGAAAAAAAAGTTTTCAAAAATATGTATTTCAGAAAAGACTGACATAAAGATCCAAGCACAGAAAGGTCAACTCTCAATAAGTGCATTATTTTACCAGTTTTAAGGCTTTATTAGTCCAATGCAATCCTAAGAGTGAAGTTTATTAGTTGATTACAGACATTCTCTGAAAATAGCTCAGGTCCAAACAGTTTTTATCCACCATCCAAACCTAAATCTAATTCAAGTAACCTCAAGGCAAGAGTATATTACTTAATTTGTGCAGATATATTGGAAATTATTAGAAGCCACAGCTTCTGATATACAGAGATAGGCTGAAACTGTTCGCTTTACTCAGGCCCTTGCCCTTAAAGCACTCCTCTCATCAAAAAAAACCCCAAAAAACAAAACAAAACAAAAAAACCACAAACAACATTATAATCTGAGAAAAGAATCAAAATCACATACTTTTTGTTTTAAACAGACATTTTTCAGCTTGCTCTCGCTCTACAGGGCTCTTTGACAAAGACCTTCTGCCGAAGGATCAGAGCTCAAGACCTATGGTGTCACTCTGGAGAGCCTGTGTTTAACAACATTACACCTATCGAGGCTATGAGGATTTCATTTTCCATGCAATTGTGTTGTCACAATGTTTTGGGGTTTGTGTTTTAGAAAGGATTTTGGACTTCTAAGAGAACACAGCAGGGACACAACTGACCTGCTTGGTATCTGGAGACTGCAGAGGGGTTGGCTGGCCAGGAAACCCTGGTGAGAAACATTTCCAGGAAGCTGCCCTGCTCTGTCTCTCTAGTTAGAGGCTTACAGTGGAGCGAACCATATAAAGCTTATTTTCTTCCCTAGCTCCTTATAAATACTTTTATGTTCAATCAGACTCGGAATTACACAATTCATGTTCCAGCACCAGTTTGTCAATTGGAAAATTACCTCAAGCTACAAGGTGTTATGGCATGGCTGAAAAAGTTCTGGAAACTGATGGTACATGGGTTCATGAGCTGTAAACATCCCAGGGGCTCCAAGACACCCTGAACCTGAAACTTTCTAAACAGAATAAAAAACGTAAAGGCTTCCGCTCTCTTTTCCCCATCCACCACCCTTCACACAGACTTGAAAACCAAATCATGTACTTGCCATTAGTGTTAAAAAAATACCACAGAATATTTGATCAGATCCCAACTCAAAGCTCACTGCAGTCATTGGAAATTTTCCTGCTGCCTTCTGTAGGTACAAAATTAAGAGACAATGCCAAACGCTGAGTTTCAGCATGACAGGAACTTCCAGCCAGCAATACATACAGAAAAAACACACTCTGAAAGGCTAAACCCATCCAGGAAATTACTTCTTGGGTAATTATCTTTACTTTTATGCAGAAGGGGGCTGTCAGCATCTGATCACTATAGTCAGTTCAAGCTCATTTACAGGTGCTAATCAGAGCAGATTCAATCTCACCTTTTATAGCTTATTAAATCTTTGAAGACTTCTTTATAAAAAGTGCTTCCTTGCAAAGAGCTCGGTACATTCAATTCCAGTTCATTCAGTAGAAACTGAATGGGTTTAGCAACCTTCAGGAGTCAGTAGTTTCTTAGATTTTAAAGCCAGAATAGACCCTTGTGACCACTTAGTCAGGCCTTCTGCATGCAATTTCACTGCAGTCCTGAGAGAAGCACCTAGAATGCAGGCAATTACTGGCAGAATGAGAAGCAGCTGCCCAAGGCAAGCAGCTGGGCGGGTTTTTGGTTATATTTTTCCCCAAAGTTCGCTATCTAGAAAATATTTTCAGTAATGCTGCAGGGGAGGAGGGTGTGTGTGTGGGGGGGGGGGGGGGGGGGGTCTTTGTTTGTTTTTTTTTTTTTTTTTACACTAATTTCTCATGACAGAAGTACAAATAAAATGGAATAACACTTAGCTGATTTATGGAGAACGACTGCTTGACCAAAGGCTTATGATGAAGATCTGAAATTTACCTTGCATTCCTTGGGGGTTACTAATGAATTTGAGGTTAGGGTGTTTTTTAGCTGCTCCCGTTAGGAGCAGCCACATGGAATAATGGTAGAGAAGGACCAGCAAACTCGTTTAACTGCATTTAAACGGCTGCTGGATTACTCCTAAAATTTTTGAATGTGCTAATCAATATTAAGTACCTTGTCTGGAGGAAAGCTACTCAATTCAAAACCTACCAATCAATTCACTATTAAAGCAGTTTGATTTATTAGCAGCACAATCAGCAGCACGGGCAGGAAATGTCCAGAATCAATATCAGCAATCACACACATAAACCTCAACTTTACAAGGTATTAACACACACCTACTAATTTTCTAAGCACGCTTCAACAACTAATCCCCAAAAGCTGCAATCCCCTCAAGTTACTGGTAGTTATGGGGCATTTCCCCACTCTTGCAGAGGGGCAGGTTCCTTATTCCCACACATTCCTGGGAGCTGTGGTTGCTGAAGCTTTCCCTAATCCCCAGGCCGGTGAGAAAGCCAAAAAAGCAAAGATTAAAGACTCCCACTAAGAATCTCTTAGCAAGTCTTTACACACACACCAAGGGCAGCAATCTCCCACTGATTTTGCATTCCAGCAAATACACCAAGGTAAGACACTCATAGGAATAGTTTGAGATTATTATTATTACTGGAACATCACTGTAAATATAAAACATTCAGATAATATAACAAGACAATATTTCATTCACCAGTGGCATTTTCAAATTAAAACAGGTATTTTTGAAAATAGAAGAGTTGCTGTAAGGTATCAGGCTAAGTCAGATTCTGCCAGTGTAGAGAGCACTGAAAAAAAAGACACTAAATAATAAATACTATAATAACATGATCTCTGTATTTGTTGAAATGGCAGTGAATCAAATTAATCAGATTTTTCCAATTATCTTTCCTAACAGACATGTAAAAATTCTGGGGCACAAAAGCTGGTATTGTTCATCACGTCATCTTACAATATTATATATGGCAGTACTATAAGCTGGTGGGCACCAATAATAACTAAGTTTTTGGGTCTTTTATCCTGTTCATATTCTCAATGGAATGACCACCTGTTATCTGATATAACACACTGTCTTAAATGCCAGTACAAACAGAGGAAGAATTTTCTCAATTAGAGAATTTTCTCAATTAGTCTACAAATTTGGCAGAATTCCTTCATCATAATCCTCCTAAACTACTGAAGCTCTCTTTGTTACTGTGAGATAAATAATACTAGTGAAAACTATTATCATTTTTAGGTAGCAGAGAACAGCTTTAATATTTAAACTTAAAAGAGCTGTGTAATTACCAATGCCAGTGAGTCATGCTCTATAAGAGCAAGACATTTTCATTCTTTTTATAGAAGAAAATTTGCAGAGGCACCACAACTGAATTTTATGCAATTTCTGACAATAAAATGTGTTTGGGTTATTGCTGTATGAATAAACCATTTCCCAGAGAAAGCAATATAGTTTCTAAAACATATTGCACAAACTCACCAGCTAACACCCCAGAGGAAAACCATCATTAAAAAAGCAATTTGGCAAGTCTGATTCCAAGAATTCTACCAGAAATGCATCATCTAAACAGAATTACTGAAGTCAGTTCTATGATGCAAAGATTGAAATAAAAGCAAAAATCAATACCAAAATAAACACAGGAAAAAAGAAAAGAGGTACTGAAGAAATAAATCTGGAAAGACCAATACTTCACAGAGAGCATGCTGTATTTCTATGTATTTCTGTTTTACATTGCATACATTAAAACACAGATGTTTCATAAGTCTGAGAAGGCAGCTGAGTGTTTCATTGCCACAATGCTTTCAGATCAGCGTGCGTGAGTACAGAGAGCAGATCTGAAGGGCAGAGCTCTTGGCCCCAGGGGGCACAGGCAGCCCACCCATTTCTGAAACAGGCAATCTCTGCTTCCTTTCATATACAGACAGCTAGCACAAAGTTTCACTGCTTTTCCACACCATGGGGAACCTATTTTTCCCAAAACAGTCAAGCAACCAGGAGAACCTTCCTTTGTGGTCCCAAATTTTATACCTTGCAGTAAACCACAACCATTTCATTTCAAGATCTGTGGAATTTTCTGGATATTCTGTGGAGGTCTGGTTCATATTCAGATGAAATTAGCTTTCTTACAAGATAAAATACGTAAAAAGTCAGATTTTAAATCCTTTCTACCTTCTAATCGTGTGTGCATATAATGTTAGTAATATAATTTAAAATAATTACTTTGAGAATGATAGAAAACTCATGATTAAGATCACTATTAGAGACTAGCATATCCAATAATTATCTTTTTATTAAGTACATAATAAATACAGTCTTTTAAGGCTTCACAGGAGGAGCTCTGGTTTAGCAATGCTTTCGGCTCCAGAATTTAATTAAAGATTTAAAACTCATTCTATTTTGTAAGAAAGACTGATGTGAAGACTGTAGAAATACATCTGGAGGTGTTCTGAGTGTCTTTAAGGAGTTTTATGCTCAAGAATCCAAATGAAAATAAATCACAGGTTTAAAAAACTGTTACTTTCAGATTCTTATGGCACCATAAAAGAAATTTGAGTGAACCAAATATCCAGACAAATGCCATAGTGGCTGAAAGAACAGTTTAAGCAATTCCTGCACTCTATCCTCAGATTTTCACAAATATATGATGCCTGAAATTCACATTTTCCAACTAACTTTTATACTACTGCAAGGTTAAAAACCTGTTTAAAGTTACTGCTAGTGTTTGTATCCTCCCTTGGTAGGCAATCCCCTGGCTCTGGAGTGCAAAGGCACAATTATCTTTTCATATTCCCCATCTTCAAAGCTATGCAGCCAGACACCTGAGCACCATGTCTGAAATCTTTATTTGCTGATAATACTTGAAAGGAGAATTTCTGATTAATTCTGTAAGTATCACTCTTTCACTTCCTTGATATAATCACTTACAAATTAATTATAGGAATAGAACTGAATTAGAAATTAAACCTAGACTGGCTATTATTTCTCTAGACTGGCTCAACTACATCTTTATTTCTCAACAGCCTATGTTGGGTATAAGACAAATAAGTGCTTCCTTTACCCTTCATTTTCCAGAACAGCAAGTTAGGTATCAAGGCATAAACCAAATATCTAACATACATAGATAACTTTTGGAGATTACAAGTCTACAGATTCCACAGAAATTTGAATTGATTACAGATTTTCATGCAGAAAAAGAAGAATTAGCCATCTGAGAGCTGGAGATCCTTTTGATCATTTTATTTCTGCTCCCCATGCCTGTGCTCAAGAGGCATTTTGTACTCATTTATACAGGAAATGAAAGGAACTTCAAAAGCACAGATACAATCTCCTTCAATTGAAGATACTTTACTTGCATTTTGTTTGAAAGTCCAAAAAATATCAATAGCTTTATCTGTACAGTCTAATAAGTTCAGGTTTCAGGGGTGCCTTATTCCTTAAGAACTGCGGAAAGCCTCAATTCCTCATAAAACAGTGTTTAAAAAAGACTGGAAACCTATTGTGCATTTCAGGTCTTTTTGCCACGAAAAGGAATCAACTCAGAAGTCCAAATGCGTAACAAGAATTCAGAAACAGACACTTTCAAAGAGAACTCTACATTTAAATTTGAAATCTACTCCCAACAGCAATGGTGAACTTCATGAAGGGAGGACGGGGGGAAAAAAAAGAATAATTCCTGAGACAAACCTAACACAGGAGTTATTGCTGAGCCATGGCATACCCCAGGTTCCACCCCAAGGTTTCCTATGCTGCTCTGCCTTTAAAACAGCAAAATACTCCATGCAAATCAAGACTGATTAGTCCTTAGGTAAGATCTTAAACATGGGACAAGTCTGTGGGTGACATCTTTTTTTTCTCCTCATAAGTGAGGTTTGAACTCTGAAGTGTAATTAGCTTCAATCATTAATTCCAAAGCTTGGATAACTCAGAAATGAGAAGTGGTGAAATTATGATTTTCAGAGAACTGGTGACTGAACCACGAGCATTGCATCACAGCAGCCTTACAGACAATGTATTATGTAACTGTGTGAGCTCAGCAGGGATGTTGAACTGCTGCTTCTTCCCTTCAGAAATATTAAACCCACTTCATCCTCTGTATTAGTTAACATATATGTGATTGAAGAGACATTATTATTTTTCTAACAAAAAAGTTTATTACTGGTTGTGAACCTTGTCAACTAAAGGAAAATACAGGGGGGAAGCAGAATATTTATATACCTGATACCTCCCAAAACACAGAAAAACAAACCAAAAGAATCAATGAGATAATATGGATTTTCTGTACATTTTTAAACACTCAAGTGGGCCATCTCGTTATGTTGTGTCTCAGGCTGTTTCCAGATAACACATATCAAATCAGCCTCTCAGAAGCTGTTGGTTGAAGTTGCAGGTTATTCATTAAATAGAGGGTACACTAGCACAAACATATCTACTTTGATAGGCTTAGACACTAGATTTAAATAAAAGCACATTACAGTCAGAAGATAACTTAGAATCTAGTGGAACTTCCCAGGTTTTTTTTTTACTCTTTCTTGAAATTACAGGGATACAACAAAGGCAAGCCCAGTCCTTTACAAGAAGCAAGGTCACCATTTTATCTCACAGAATGCTGATGGGATCACAGCCTGTATCAGTCTAAAAGTAGTACTGAAGCTTGGGATTTTTGCTGGCGCCTTAGAAGCTGAATATATCACATCAGAGGCATTTAACTCCCTGATTTCAGGTTCTGCCCAGCTTTCCATCTTCCTCTATTCCATTTCTCTAAACAGAAATTATGCCTTAGAAATAGTTTAATGGTTCCATTCTCTCAAGTAAACTTAATAACAGGGAAGAGAAAAGATGAGGCAATGTACACTCCATTTACAGACTCTAAATGAGTGTGCTTGCTAAAGCAAATACAAGAGGATGTAAAACCACCAAGTCATATAAGAATAGAAAAAGCAGTCAGCGGAAAATTACTTGAAAACCAAAGTTCATGAAACAAGTCAAAACCACATAAAACCTATAACACTTTGAATAAAGTTGGGTAATGAATGCTTAATTACTTTTGTAGTTAACTGAAGTGTCTTAACACTATTATCAACTTTCAGACCAGGTGTGGATGAAATCTTGGCATTACAGTTATGCTGCTTGAATTAAACAAAGTTCAGAATTGATCAGTTTAGCTGGTTTTACTTAAGCAAGCTTTTCTTGCATGCAGTAAGGGCATCCAGCTTCTCTATTCATCATTCTCACTTCTTTCAGTGAATGTTTTTATGCAGATTTTGGGAATCTCACATCAATAGCAGTTTGTTTCTATTGTAATAATAAAAATTATGTATGTACACGTATGCCAAAAATCTCTGTTATCACAGATCATAAAAAGATCTTACAAACATTGAATCTGAGAAGAAAATCCATTTTCTTCCTGAAAGGATGTCAAAATTGCCCACATTTTTCCTAGCAGTTGCAAAACTCACCAAATTAGGGTTATCTTGTCCAAAAAAAAAAAGTAATTTCTGTTCTGCTTATTGTGCCCTGATTGCTGTGGATGAGCTACATACAGGATACTTTCAAAGTGGTATTGGGTATTTTCTGCTGGGTAGATTTTCACCAAATACTGAAATAAATATTTCTAAAAACCAAGTAAGCTTAAATTAGGTCTGCAAGTTCACTTACAGCAGAAGCAAAGAAAACTCGGTCCCTTAAGTTGCAGATAACAAGACTCTTGTGAGGAATTTTTCTGAATGTCTAAGCAGATGAGCATTCCCAACAAGACAGGCAAGTCCCATATAAGGGCACATATTTCAAAACTTGAATTTAGGAAACCTTTTCCTTAGAATGCTTCTTTTGTGGCAAGCAAATACACACAGGAAGAGGAGAACGCTCTATCGCTTGTAAAGGTGCCTATACAGGACCTTCTCTGAGCCAAAGACAGTTTTGGCAGTAATAATTGAATAAAGAAAATTTTAAAGGCAGTAATCAGCTCTAAATTGTTAAAATCTGCCAATTAGAAGTATAATGAATATTGTATGAAACCAACATGAAAGGCATTTCTTGGAATTTTAGCTGAAGGACCAATCAAGGTTAGTGGTGGCAATATGGAAGTGCTCATTACCTTTTTCTCTCCTGCAAAGGACAATAATTAGTGCTTCCCAAAGAGCTCTAATTGGAACAGTGAACCTTTTTTCTTTTCTTTGAAAAAAGGATTCTGAAATTGTCCATGTTTCACCAAAAGCAAGCGATCAGAATAAAGACAATTTTCATTTACTTGACAAATTGGGCTTTTAACTCAACTCCCTCCTTTCTCACAATAATTAATGACTTTCCTGCTCAGTTCATCTGGAATACATCACATTAGGATAGACAGATTATAGTGAAATACAGTGAAAAGGAAGTGAACTGGGAAATTCATGCCAGTATCTCCTTCCTGTGTGTGCTGCCATTAGCAAGAGTAGCCAGGCAATAGCCACCTTTACTGTCCCAATAAATAAGAAGGTTGAAGATCAGTCAGGGCTTTTTTTTTCTCGTCTGTTAAGTTGGGGGATATTTTTCTTGCTGCTTGTGTAACCTTTACCATATGAAAGCATGCCAATCCCAGTTTACACTGGTTGTGTTCACACTGGAGCTGGGTGGTTGCAACCAGGGACTGCACATCTGCAGCCTCCTCAGCTTGTGGAAAAGGAGGATTCCCTCAGCTCCAGAGGCACAAAAAAATCTGTTAGTGACAGCATCTGTATGAATGCCAAGTTCAGTCAGTCGTGCACACTCCTTGCCCCAGTGCCTGGAGGGGGAAACAGGCAAGAGGAGTTCACGCCCTACCCTTTTCTTCATCACAAGGAGTTTATCCATCTCTTAGTCCTGAGAGCTTCTTGCCAAGTAGTCTCACTTCCATACAGCTTTAACAGAGGTTTAAAGGAGATTTTTACTTGTTTGCTGTAGATTACTTTCAGTTCAGCTTTACTGAACATCAAGTACCTCCCAGTCACTACATGGTGCAAATGTTAGATTCTCTTTCTAGAAAACAAGATTTTTTTTCCCCCCCATGTTTCCTTCCTTGAAATAAGCATTTTTTTCCCTGAAAGGGATGAAAAAAACATCCATTTCATCTCAAACAGTTATTCACTTATGGGTAACTGAAGACCACATCAGTGTTATGTATCATTATGTACACCATATGGCTCTCCTACAGAAATGAGCTTTAGGATCGTAATTATCAACAATGCTTAGTGGCAATATGTTCCACATAGTTAACAAAAGAATATCATCAGTGATGTGAGAGAAGGAATAAGACTATTTTAGAATATTATGCAGTATAAGCAAGGCCAGAAAATCACACATATATACATATATAAATATATATATACACACACACACTCATATACACGCACACAAACACACTTGGGTGAAGCACTGAAAGCACTTCAAGCACAGTATTTCCTGTTAAATAAAACATAACTTCCAATGCAGGATACTAGCTGGAAGCTAGGAAGATACTATACCAGCTAAAGAAACCAAAGATTTGATAAATGAGTAACACACACACCCCAGGCAGACACTTGGTAAAATCAGCCTCTCTCCTACCCCAGGACAAGCATTTAAGAGCATCTAGGGAAATTCAGGGTATTGTTGGAGGATTTTTTAGCAGCAAATGTGAAGATTAATCAAAGCCACCGCATCCAGTATGTTTTGTTCGAGGACCTGAAGACCACACATCCATGGCCATGTGTGCACAGCCAGTTGCAGCCCAGCATCTTGCCCCATGGTGTAATACATGGAAGACAGAGCTCAGCCAGGAAATAAACACTCTCAGAGTTCTGGGGTAAAGAACAGTAAAGTGCATTAAATACAAACACACAGAAGTAAAGAAATACTACACAGTACAGTTACTCCAGAAAAGCTCTCCAGAGGAAAGCAGGTCACACACACACGCCACAGGGGAGTTCATATGTTACCTTCACCTCAAGGTACCTGCATTCTCAGTGTTCCAGACCATTTTCTAAAAGTACGTTTCAGATTCAGGTATTGAAGCTTACTTAGTGAAAAAGGCTTCCCAAGTGAACTAACTGAGCAAAATACCGTACTTATCCTAACTTTCTTATAATGAAGGATTACAGATTTAAATCGAGTACCCTTAATACAAAATAAAAGTTAAGTGAGCTTTGTTTCACTCTAATTCAGAACACTAACAGGACAACTATCACAAAGCACAAATTCAACCCTCTCACTATCTGAATGTAAATATTCACTTCCATTCTCAAATTACTTTTTACAAAAAATACTAATAAAAAAAATTCACAGCATATATAGACATTAAGTGTTTTTGAGATACTGTTCTCTAATTTCACTTGCCAGATTGCAGCACAAAATACTCAGCTACTAAAAAAGGACAGCAAAGTTTTTGGCTTATTATTAACAGTAAACAGCAAGCAGCATTTTGCATAATAGAGCCTGAATTGCTCAGAACTGTTCTTCTGCATAAAAAATTATACAGAGTCACTGAAAATGCAAATGGTTCCACCAATCAAATAGCAAATGAAAAAATTAAACAGAGGGGTGAACTTTTAAAAGCTGTGTTTTAAACAAAGCTTGTCCTGTCATTTAAAAACATTGAATGCAGTCCACAGAGCTACATCAAAAGCGGCTTCACAGCAATTTCATTCAAGTTTCCACAAATGTCCATGTTGTGCTTCCCTCACCCTCTATCACCCCCCTAAAAGGCAGAGTACAAAGAAGTATTTCAGGAAGCTGGAAATTGCAGTGTGACAAGGATCCCTTATCACAGCTCAGCCCAGTGGTATAGTGTGCTAAAGTGATGGATGAGAATTCACTCTCTGCATTTCCTCCATTCGCATTCAGAGCGTTTCCTATCAGAGCAGGAACAGGCACAGCTGTGCTCACTTTGATGGAAACAGGGCTGCATTAAAGACAATCCCACGGTAATGGCCCTCTTTGCTTTAAATACATACATATGCATTATTGCACTCACACTCCTTAAGCTTCTTCAGAGTATTTAAGATAATAGACGAGTTAACTATGCAATACTCTGATATTTTTCCCTTACTGCACCTACTTTTAATCTGTTTTTAAAATGCAATCTACTTTTCCTTGCTGAAGGAAACCTGAGGAAACAGTAGGCTAACTACCACAGTGACCAGGTTTCCTCCCTCTTTGACTGAAGACTATATATACACCATCAGTGATGAAAAAGAACTGTGTATATCCTGAAAGAGGAGAGCATCTCTACATGTTTTCCATTAAAATATTAAGAGCTTCTCCTTACAGTTTTCTGAACAGTTCTGTACCATTTCATATTACTTCATTTACATGATTTTTTTGTAACATATATTAAGGCCAGGCTTCTCCATCGTTTATAGCAAGATGACCTTGTGTGCACTCCCTGCAAAGACTGGCACTCACAAGCCATACCTGGTACCCACACTTGTCATCACAGAATTGCACATAATTTTGGAACTAACAGTGAGCTGCTGTTAAAGAGACCACAGAACCCCCAGGAGCTCTCACCAGGTTCAGCTGTCCAAGTCTGCTCAGTGTCTGCTGCAGAGCACCAGAAGCAGTTTGAGGCAAGGGGTCCAGTGTGGTAACAAGAACCCCTCTTTACCTGCGGGTTGCTTTTCAGCCACTCAATACAAACCTTCAACTTTACCAACCGACTTCACGCGGTTCCTACTTTTCCCTTCATAATGGGAAATGCATTTTTACATCTGATATAATTAATTGGAGAGACTGCAATTTTCTTTAGTGCCTCTGAGAAGCCTCTCAGAGGATTTTACTGACCAATTCTAGGAGTTTAAGAGAGTCTGTCATACTGAAATCTATTGTTTTTATTTTGCTATTTTTCCTCTTTCCTATCTCAGAGATCACCACTTGCACTGCTGACAGCTGCTGTCAGTATTCCCTCACCTTGACATTTTTAATACTTTTTTTCCTTGCCAGTCACAATTAAATCCTAAAAAGTCTATGCCTAAAATGCTTTTTTCTTTGTAGGAAATACCTGCTGAATTGTGTTTTGTTTCAACTGCTAATCAACAAGTTTCTGGGCGGTTAAAAATCTCCCACAGCCATCAAGTCCTGCAAATGGTGGCTCAAAAAAAACCCAAAAAAATCAGTCTCTTATGCAGATAAGTGTTATTTTAATAATTGCCAAGCTTACTTTGAATTGATGGTGCTTTCCAGTGCATAAGAAAATTCATAAATACAAAAAAATTTCTTGCCACTCTACTGCCATCCCTCAAACCCAAAACATATAGATTTATTCACCTTGAATCAGACTTGTGGTGAACATGGTGGCCTCTAAACCTAATGTACCTTCACAGATTGTGGCAACTGCTATGGAAAACTTGAAAGAAGGCAGCAATGCAAATCACCTGAATGAAAGTCTTCAAATGAAATACTAGGAAAATAAAGTAGGCAACTGCTTAACATTGAAACCATGGATATTTACAAATTCTGTCATCACTTGGAAACCTGTAGCATACAACTCCTAAAACATAACACATCCCCCCCAACCACCAACAACTTCTATTGTTATGTTATACTTCGATACCTTCCTTATAATGTGAAGGAAATCATATAATAGCATCACTTCTGATGGAACTCCAGAAAAATTTAGGCATTAAAGAGTTGAATATTTCATTAGACTTCATTAGAGAAGGGCAGAAATCAGACCATTATCCTAATGGACATTTACACAGGGATGAATTAACATTTATATGTATGTATTCACTTTGTCCAAATTGATTGGACAAACACACTTTCTTATGCAAGGTTTTGCTTCATACAGTGCCAAAGACCTATGGGTAAACTTGTAAAAGGACTAAACTGGAACTGCATAAAAATTAACGATCAGTATTTCTTAATTTTCCAAGTGCTTAACAGCCCAACATTATCCCTTTTCTTGCAGAGACAGTGTCTTAGACAGAACAGTTGTCCCATTGTGGGCCAGCTTGGGTTGTGTTCCAGTCTTCCTGGCTGGTATATCAGAATATTGAGGTGCATTCACACTTCCAACAAGGAAGAGTTACTTATTATGAATATTCTGACAAGATGGTGAGGCTCTTCAAGAAGAAACTGCATCTGCTCCAAGGATCTTTTTATAGAAGAGTAAAGAGCCACAGAAATGCAGTCAAGGAATGGTAATGACAAACAGGGCTGGTTGTTTTCTCTGTTGGATTTCCTTGTATGCCTTATCCACAAGCAAATGGGTAGAGGATAACAGAGTCACATCTTGCCTCTTGAATAGTACAAAGAGGCAGGAAAAACAACTCACTAGTAGTTGGGTGGAATAAAAAACTATTTAGAAAATGAACCTCATGCTTCAAGAAATGGGGTATGACTCTGCTCATATAAAAATATACGATACAGCCCTCTGTGCAGTAAATAAACAGGATATTCCAGATTGTTTTTTTAAAATCTCATTTATAATTGCAAAATAAATTTTACATTTCAGTACTTAATTTTTTTAAGACACTTCATGTCATGACTTAAAATTTAAAGGTGCTTGCAGCAGAAATTCTACGTAACCACAGGTTTACTCAAGACAACTTTCCCTCTTGTTCTTTTTTGCAATCCTAAAGGATTTTTTCATACCTTACTTAGTAATGTTCAGTGTGAATTTGTATTTAAGCTGTGTAAGCTGCATTTTAAGATGCTGGGCTTCCACAATAATCATAGCCCTTTATGGTTCTTAAGTTGAAGCATCACTGCAGCATCCTAAGGTTTATTAGTGTGACAGAAAATACACTCTCTGGTGTTTGGAGTGATATGAGTATGTGACTCATATGGATATGAGCACAGACTAATGTACTAATGTAAATATTGCTCATTTTCTTATAGCCGGAGACTTAATTTCTGTAGGAGCAGAAAGCACAAAGGAAAAGCTGAGGGAGTAACAGCAAATAATGATTCATTCAGGTTTACAGGTGTCAGCACAGTTTTCAAATAGTTCCATAATGGGACTTTCCAGTTTGAGAAGTATAATCTGTCTGACTTGAAAGTGTGGCACCAAATGAAAATTTGTTAGTGCCAGGAGGGAAAGTGTGGGAATTGAAAGTCATTCATCATTGTAACATTTCACCACAAACAAAACACAGATAAAAGGTTCTGTATAGGCCACAGTTTCCAGTACACCAGCCTTTTTGTTAACTTGTCATACTGGAATGTACAAGGTGCTTACACAGAAGTGACAACTTCCAGAGAATAATCTACAACTTTTCCCAAGTTATTTTTACTGTTAAGAGGTTCTCTACTCATGCCCCCAAGAATGTCAGTACCTACAATCCTTCACCAGGCATAAAATGCTTTTAATATAAAACTTGGTGGTTTTTTAAAAAGCTTTAGCATAATCACTGAAAAAAATGCTATTGAATTATTTGCATAGAGAAAACACTTTACCAAAAAAATATGTCAAAAGGTCTGAACTTGCTGACCATTGCTAACAAAGTGCCCATCTTTCCATTGGTTCTACACTCAAGATGGTGGCACTGAAATAGAATTTGAAGGGAAAGAACTTGAGAAAGAGCTGATTCTGTGTTTAAAGTGTCACTTCAGACAGCCATGGTGCCTTTTACTGCTACACGTGGAAACATTTGTCACTGCTGGATAACCATCAGGAATGGAGAATGGAGCAGCATCAATCATGTGTCTCTGGGTACTGTTATGAATATGTAATGTGCCATGCAGAGAAATCTCCTGGGAGGTCCAGCACTACACTACATGAATTAACATCCACTTACTGATTAGGCTTTATATCAGCTAACAACAGAGATGAATTTAAGATACAAGAATCATTTAATGAGCCTCATCAAAATATATTTTAAAAATTGAACAAGTATTACTCCTGATATTAGGATTCCTTACAAAAAGTTCTTATTCCAGTTTTTGGGCCAAGCAAATGTTTAAAGATAACATGGCTATATTTTTTAGGTTACAACACTAGGAATTTAATACAGAAGCTTTCTGAATTTCATCACATTTGAAGACAGAGCATTTAAGAAACAACTTTGCTGGACAAGTCAAGATATGACTGCTTATTCATTCTAGGCAAAGTCAGAAAACAGGATTAAATTATAGAGAAATATAATTATTTAGAATGAGTATCACATATGTAGCCTGTTTATGTTCTTGGAAAGATTATATACCTACAGGTACTTCATACAATTCATATAGATGGGACAACTTGATGACATTCATTAACAGTCTTCCTTTTACAAATTAATCATATAATGATGCTCTGTAATATTATCATTATTCCTTATTATCCAAATTTGACCCCATGTCAGGCTAGGGGTAAAGATCAATGATTAATCGTAATACTTTAAAAACAGAGACTCCATACCCTAAAATGTCTACCTGCAAGCTTTATTTTGCACACTGACATGTCAGGAGCTTTAAGCATTTTGTTTCACCATATAACATGAGAAATGTTGAGTTTTGAACCTGTATTTGTCTGCTCATGTTAAATGCTGTGCACAATCATCTACAGCAAAACAGTTTTGCAATGAAGACTCAGGTGACTCAACTCTTTCCATAGAATGAGGCATTCTTTGAAACAAAAAGAAAGCATAAGTTTCAGAACACAATTCAGCCTAATTTTTGTGCTGTCATTCACTAAATGCTTGTGTAAATTATAACACCAGCGGGAGCAAATTCAATGTTCAAATCCATTGAAGACTTGTATTTTTTGACATTTCACATCAACAATTCAAATACTCCTATCCCACACGTAGCATAATAATTATAGCCCTTTAGGGAAATTTAGGAATCTACAACTTGCTCTACTTGAAGCAAAGGTCATAATGTGGGGGACAACAGGTAATTAAAAGTTTCAGTAATTAAATAAAAAAGGAAAGGAGGTTCCTGTATTGATCCAAGTTTTAGGTGGGAAAAAGTCAATGTTTTCAAAGATAATGAAATCTGATCTATTTGATTTTCTTATTTATTGTTATAAAAATTACAGATGCCTTAGGAGCACTAAGTTTTGTCAGAGCTGCTTATATTTCATTTGAAAACAGGATTTAAGGTTCTAATTCACATAAAAAATTAATTTGTTTACTGCCATGACTCAAGTTGGCTGCCACCAAATAACAACAGAAGCTGTAGCATCTCTATTGTATTGATTTCCCCCAAAACAAATAGCCACAAACTTTGGAGTCCGATTCACCAAAGTCTGCATTTAGCACAAACTTAAAATATGCAACTGAATGGAAATTGAGCAGGAATTCTGCTGCAGCTCCTCTTCTCCTCTGTAACTTTTCACCACGTTCCTCACGCACATTTTGCTCCCAAAAAAAGGTGCCATCCACAGGTTGCAACACTGATTCATCATACCTGAAGTAATTAGCAACTACCTTAGGGCCTTAGCCTTTCTTTGCCTGTTTCCAGTGATTGCAAATCATCATGTAGCAACACCTAATTTAAAAATTCCTTTTCTATTTAAAAAATTTTTAGAAAGAACTGTGCACTACATATTATTATTTATATATAATCAAAATTATCATCTATCACACAATTAGAAATGTGTTTCCTGCCAAACAGATCTCAACTACTCAATTTAGAATAACGTTGACTATATAGAGATTATTTTTAGCCCTCTTATTAAAGTATTAGGTTAAATTCCTTTACAACTACTAGCTGTGCTATACTTTTGGCTGCATACTAAATTATACAGCTCTAAAACCTGAGGATCTTGCTTTTGCCCCAGTCAACTGCTAACACAGAAATGGATAACTCATCAGTGAATTTCTCACTTTGTACTGATGGATAAAGAATGACTGAAATAAAGAACAGCATCGTGTCCCTACCAAGTTCTCAGTTTGTTAATGGATTCAGCTGGTGTGCAAATAACTTGAGTTTTGGATGTATTCTGAACTATAGAGTATTCAGATTGTGTTTTAAACTCTACAAACTAGGAGACCTTCTTTCACAGAAAGAAAAGAGCCAATATTTTGATCTAGAATTAAAATTTTAAAAAACCAAACACTGGCTACACGTAGAAATATAGCAATAAACATATATATTAGAAAATAACAGTTACACAAAGAGCTACAAAAATGGCATACGTTTGATAGCTGATATTTACCTAGCACCTTTCATTCCAGACAATCATAATGGCTTTCTGAGCTGTACACAGGGGTCAATTTATCCTGCACTGAATGAAAGCAGTCCTGCTAACAACACAGGGTGGAAAACCTGGATATCGCCAGGAACAGGGCAACACAGTCTTACCCTGACATGAGGCAGGCATGGATACCATAAACCAGACAATTGTACCATGGACTAGAAATGCCTTTCAAGGAGAAATGACAGTAATTATGTTCTGAGGCATTTTACAGAGTTCTGAAAGAAAGTCTGAATTTCTAAAGCCACTCAAAAGCAGTCATCGCAGAGCAGTGTTCACACCATTTCTGCAATATAAGCAACTGAATCACCCTCATCAGGTCCCTTTTGTACCTGGTCATCTCCTGGAGATCTTTCACCAGTCAATAAGAAATTCCAACATTGTTCAGCAGATGAAAATTCTGCGCCTTCTCAAGCTCTTTCCCCCTTCTCCCAACAACAACCCAAAACTTGTCACAAATATGGAATTTTTGTCCCAGAATTAGAGGTATTTTTAAACCTCAGTGAGAAGTAGATGAAAGAGAGAGACAATATGAGTGAACAGGTACAAAAGTGAAAGCAACTGCAACTTTCACAGCTTTTCCTGACAGCCAGGAAATATTCTCTCCCAGGAATGCCATTTCCAGTAAGCAGGAAAAACTTTTCTTCTGATCAAAGTGGAAGTGTTTTATCCACGGGTGGATACCAAACTGCATAGCTGGTTTCTAGAAAAAAAAACTTTACCCACATCCAAAGGCAAAGTGCAGTATTTGGGTTCAAGTGCCAACGTGCTGCAATGGCAAGGCTCCTGTTCCATTTTCCTACTTGGCAGCTGTTCTCCAGTTTTATATTCCCCTTCAGCTCTCCCAACATTTACATCCCAGTTTGGAATACGCAAGCAGCAAGGTTCAGCCTAGAGCACTTAGACCCTTAGGAAGGCAAAGTGCACACAGTGGTTTACAAATGCAAAGTAAATTATATCACATCTCAAAATACATCAAATAGCACATTGGGGAGCATCATGAGAATGTTTTTCTTGGTCACAGTCCACACATACAGCTTGGGGAGTTAGTCTGGCACCAACACCTCTCCATACAGTGGATAAAAAAGAAATGTCCCATAGCCAAAATAGCAAGTGAAACAGATATCACTGCATTAAAAATCATTCAACATTTATGGTCACTGGTACTGTGCACACTAAGTACAGCTGGACTACTCCGTAGCTTCAAAGATGCTTTTGTCATGATATTGTTTTGAAGCAAGCAAACCCCCAAATTTTGCTATCTATAACTACACATCCTTTAATCAGAGGAGCTCTCGTCCCTTTCTGCAGAGATACACCAAACCTCTGAAAAAAGGCAACTAAGAATCACCTATATCACCTACTCATATTTGTACTCCTAATTAATGATTGGTTTTGGCTTTTTTAATAAGGACCTCAGTGAGTAAAATAAATGTACCATGCATGAGCTGGTTGGTTTTGTGCAAAAGAGCAGCCTGAAAGTTGTAGGCAACAGAAAGTGTAAGCTACAAACAGGGGAGATGAGCAATGCTTGCAGAGCTAGAAACAAAGCAGAGCACAGCTAATAGGCAGTCAGAGCTTTCCCCCAGCCTAAAAACAAACTGGTTCAATGTCTCATTTACCAGGAGTCATGAGGAATGCCGAGGTCTGAAGGGGTACAGCGGGCCAGCCAAGACCTAAGGCACACCAGGCATCACTGCACCTTGAAGTTCAGGTCATTGCTGCTGTACCTCAAACATAACATCTTTTAGAAGAGATGAAAACACCCACTTTTATTCCCCAGTAGTCTTTAGAACGCATAAGTCTGCTCCAAGACCAGAGAACAAATTACACTCACCAATGTTTGCACAGCGCAGGATTGAAGGAGCAGGGGAGAACTGCTACCACCTTTAGCTCCTCTCAGGACTATTTCACTCTCCCTACCAGAAACTGGGTGGAGGTCCCAGGCAGAATTGCACAACAAACCAAAAAGTCAATTGAAGAGAACAGAGCTGCTCAAGGGAAATCTAAAAACCATCCAGCTTTGTCAGGGAGAACAAAGATGGGCACTGAATCATCAGACACTGCTAATAACTGTAATGATAGCCCCAGTTTTGAATAATTCATTATCTTTCCCTCTAACATGCTAATTTTGTTGATTTCCTGGCTATCTACCTGGACCTACACACTGAAGTAGCAGCAAATCTGTACCATTTATAAATATAAACACATAAATATGTCTATTTTAACTTCCTCTGAAGTAATTTTTCATTGTAACTACCTTTACAACAGCAATTCAATTTAATAGTGCCTGAGTTAATCAAAAGCTCAGTGATGACATAATTAGTAATTAAAACCACCTTGAAATAATTTTTTGACAATAAGAAGTTAGAACAGGTCCATGAATTTATACTTCAGCTGTAAAATAGAGAGAAATTCACACTTTTTTTTTTCCTGTGGTAGGTTATAGCCATGCTGCAGAAATATTGAGATGATGATCAGTTGTGGTACATGGTAACACAATATATTCTGTGCCATGGCTCATATTAGAACTTCTTGCTTCATCTCACTCACCACTGTCCCAGCAGTTAAGCCAGAAACTTTTAGAAGACTGTTTTAAATGTCTTTAAAGGTAACACAGCATAACTAAGACAATTTGAGACATTTACAACTACGTACAGGAAGAGGTGTCTCTACTGACTGGGGAACTGTGTCTAGAACCTCACCTTTAATCTTGTTTCCTCAGCACTTGAGCTGAGACACAGACCACAGAACTAAGCAAAGCTGCTTCTTTCATGCATTTCATTTTAAAAAGATTATTGGTTGAAGATTTCCTGCATGCATTAAGGAATTAAATACATTCTGTCCCAGCAAATGTAATGTTACTGGAACACCTTCAAAGTACTTGTTGGATAGCTTGCTCAAAATTTAAAATTCTGCATATAACTAATGAAATTACAGAGAGATTTTTAAGTGATCTGTCATTTCAATATGAAAAAGGTATCAATATCTTTAAGTAATTCTTAAACCAAGAAGAAATTTCCACTAACATTACTGTATTTTTTCTCAACTACCACCTAGAATCACATTAAAAGGAAAAATCATCTCAAGAAATAAATGACCAAAGTGGTAAACAAAATGTTTCCATAGTATTTCCTTTTATTCAAACAATTATAACTCCATAATGAGATTGTCTTGATTAAAAGTTTCAACTGGACAGTACATTTTTTTCAGGAGCAACTAATTCAATATCCAGGTAATTTGATTAATATTTAAACCTAAGTTAGGCATTTTTGCAGGAGTCCTCACCAGTGTTCTAAGTCTGTTGTACTCTAGATGGTTGTGCTGCAGCTGATAAATACCAACAGCTGGCAACAGTATCAACAACAGTGATTAACTCATGGCAGGAAGGTAGTATTCAATTTCTATAACCCAGGAATTAGTGAACTGAATAAAGTTTGGAAACTGCTTGGGTTTTCCAATCCTAGACTTCTGTTTTTAACTCTACACCACTTTAGAAAGATACTAAAAAATAAACACACACATATTTTTTAAATCCCTCCAAGGCAAGAATCACTTAGAAACCTAAACTTGTGCCCTCAAGCTCATAGTTATTATTTTGCTTTGTGAAAGAATGAAAATGCTGACAGACTCACTTCTTTATCATCAGGGATTAGTAGCCTACCAGCCAAATAAAGCTGGCTCTGAAAGCATGTTGAGTGATTCCAATAGGATGGTCTGGGCTTAATCAGACTACACATGAGACCTTCACAAAGTTGTGGAGTTTGATGTTTGATTGTTTTTTGTCTTTAAGGCCTACAATCCAATTTCCTCAGTTGCCTGATGAAAAGATAACTAGAGGGACAAGTTTCACAAAACAAGGGTTTTGGCAGCTTTGCCAGGGTAAGAAATTGTCTTTTCTTATCTGCAGTTACAGATTCTGCAGCACTCTGCCACCTCATCTTGTGCCAATAAAATTGTTTGTAAGGCTGAATTGAGAAACACATCAGGGTCTGGGAAAAATAAAAAGAAAAGAGCCTATTCTTTATCCACATAGGTACCCTGATTCAGTCCCTGCCAGATCTGCAGAAAACATTTGTTTCAGTACACCTGTAAAACATTGTACAGCAGAGGCAGCAACAAACAGGCAAGAACAGCAACTCTGTGAGCCAGAACTGCTCTGTGACAAAACTGCTTCCCTTGACAGGGCCAACCAGCGAGGAGCTGTTCAAGAAACAATGAAAAAGGGTTTTGCTAAATTCTTCTTCTTTAATTAGAATAGAATCAAAGTAAACAAATGATCAGTGTTTGGAGGCTTCATGAGCCTGTAAAGAATTCCTGTTAATGGTTGGTCCCCACCAGGGTTAAAATTCATCTTTAAAACACAATACTTTCACAATCAGTTCTCACAGAACAGTTTCCTTACCCAACAGAGAACCATAAACTTCCTAAACAGGGACTCACATTAAGCACAGACAGACAGCAATTACTGCACCACAGCAAAGGTTTTGGGCTGACCTAGGACTGGAAATGGCAAGCACCAGTACAACACATTATCAATTAAAGGATGATCAAAGGACATCCAGCTGCTAATTTCAAGCTGCTGGGCAGCCAGGGACAATTTTTTTATCACCCGTGGAAAAGAAAAAATAATTTGTTACAGCCAAATATATATGTCCAGATTTTTTCCCTGAGGTCTTCACAATTCCTCATCATCAGTAACCAGACTTTTTTTTAACTGTGTCAGAAGACAATAGTAGAAGTAGTGAAGCAAGAGAGGGCACAGAAAGAAACAGTGGCTGATCCAGCCAAAAAAACAAGCTGCATTTTTAAAGAGAACTTTCTGCTGCCAATTCCTTGCCTCTGCATCAAAACATATTTCTGAGAGAGCTTTAAAGTTTTGTCAGCTAGAGCATGTTGTTATTCAAAAGCAGAATTTTTCATTTTTACAAGTGGAGGGAGTTGAGCACAGATAATGAATCTACTGCATTGAACAACTCTGAGGAAGTCTAGTGCCTCTTAACGAGTCCCTGCCTCTGCCTTAATACATGCAAGGCTGAGGGCAGCCGAGCTGCATTAGCTGTGCTCTGTGAAGGGATATCTCAGCCCAAAGCAAATCCCTGCTATGCTGGGCTGGTTTTTGGTTGTGCACAACAAGAAAAGTGGTAATAGCCTCCATCTGTTCATGCAAAGCATGAAGGCAGATAAACCAAGTGAGCAATGCGGAGGAGAGTCAGAGAAGGTTAACTGGGCTTGGGAGGAGCAGGAGTGCTCAGCCGCAGTGGAGGAAAGGCAGCACATCAAATCACAGGACACAGCAAAACGAGGGAGATAACAGATCATTCACCTTGTTTTCTCACTGAAGTGGTCATGACAGTAGGGGGAATGGAGGAAGTGTGCTCATCTCCTCACAAGCATCTCAGACAAAGAAACATAATCAACCACCTCGAAAAGCAGACAGGCAGATTAGGGGCAGAATGGGAAAGACCAAAGGATTAGCTAAGAGCTGTCCCAAGACATACTACATGGAAAGGGGTCCAGCTTCTCTCATCTCTCACTTTAGCTCCCAGACTTGCAAAACTCAGTGAGTTTCATCTCTTTTTTCTGGGGGATAAAAAGCTGCAGACCAAGTTAAATATGAATTCATTTTCTCGCTCCCTTTTTTTCATAGGTCTCCACATATCCTCTTGATAGCAGCCCACAGCAGCTATTCCATGACACTGAAATTATGTCCATATTGGAAGAATGAATAAAGGTGGAGGGAAATTCACAGAAGCAGATTGAAAAGAGAGCCTTCAAGCACAAGCTGCTACTAAAAAAAAAAAAGTTATACTAATGGCTGCATAGAGTATTTTTTGCAATGGAACTGCACACATCTGTCTGGAAGCAATCATACAGAGCTCAGCTAGTAGGAGAAAATGAAATGCTGCTCCCTCATGCATTGATTATAGCATTCATATCTGCAGAGACAAAAATCTGACATGAAAGAGAATCCCCAGCCCTATCATGGCTCTACAGATAGAATAACAACAGCCTTTCAGAAGGCTCAGTTTTCTTTGCAGATTTTGAAATAAACTCCCTCTGCCTTGGAACAAGCCTCTGTTGAATACATGTTCCGAATCTGTAGTTTACTGTCAGAGTTTTTAGGCCTCCTGTAAGACAATACTGAATCTCATAGCTATAGGACCACTCCTGGCATTAACACACTCAGTAAAAAACAAAATCCCCAAACAGACAAAACAAAACTTTCCCTAAAACTTGAAAAGATTTAGCAGGGCAAAGAAAACTGAGGTTGGCATAAATGCATTACTTACACTAAAAAGAAACTATAATGTTATTTATGTGCCATCCATTATTCCTAATATATACGTTGCCATCTTACTGCAAAAGTTTTGTACCTTCTTGGTGATTTCTCATGGGCAGCTCCTCACAGCACTGACTCTTTCTCAGCACAGCCAACAAACTCCATCTTCCCTTCTCAACCAGCCAACCTGCTCTTTTACAATGCCCACCCTAATTGGATCCAGCTGTGGCCTATTAAGGGCAGGCCTGTTCCTAATTCTTGGTAATTAGCACAGCTGTAACTCCTTAGGGGTGAGATTACCTTCATCACTCTCTCTATTTTCCAACATTCCACCCATCCACACATATATGTCTATTTTTCTGCACTTTTTTCCTGGATAACATTGGCACAATACTACACGTCATGAAATTAGGATATTCTCCATAAGAGCAGCACAAACACAGCTAGTGCAGCTCACAAATCAACCAGGAAATAAGCTGTGAAACCTACTAACATCTTGGAAGTCAAACCATCAATATTTACCTTGTAAATAACAAGCCTAAATTCAACCCAAAACTGGACGAGAAATATTGGAGCCCTCAGCACTGTTCCACAATTTACTTCAGTATTTTCCCCTCCTCTCTTTCTTAAAACCAAAAGGTGGTCTCATTATGCCTCAGTCACCAGACATGGTCAGTGTCCTCCTGCAGGAACAGTTTTTTATATTATCTACATTGGAAGGCTGCTTGGAAGGAAAGGAGATGACAGCAACTGGACTATCAGCCTGGAATCTCAAAATTATTTCCAATAATCTCAAATTATGTGTGCCTAGCTCCTAATAATTTTTGTACTTGGGCGTAGCCTATAGCAAATTTTTCTGACAGGAAATCTTTTGGTTGCTACATATTACTCAAACTAGATGATCTAATGATAACCTCTGGCCTTAAAAACGAGTCTTTGAAACATATTTGACTATTTTTATTGATATTTTGGTAGAGTGTTAAAACAGGAAACTTTAACTTAAAAATTAATTTTCCAGTTGTAAGACTGGTAAAGAAAGGATTATCTTCCATTTTTCAGAGTCCCTGAATTAAAGCAGAGGCAGAATATTAAAAGGGAAACTTTTAATAAGAAAAGAGAAAAGCAGCTGCAGATTTCATGGAAAAGCAGCTTTTTCAAGTAATATCTTAGACAAATGAAAATATTTTTCCTTCATAATTAAAGACACACAAAAGTACAAATGCAGGAGTGTAAAGGACAGATTGAAACTACTAGCAGTCAAATACCTAGTTACAATTGCTCAAATAATCCCTCAAGGAGGTGATAAAAGAAGCTTTTTAATTAAAGTTAAACAGACAATATAGCTGCAAATATTCACAAATTTTGTTTTATTATGTAGGTTAAGGCATATTAACTGTTGAGAAAACATATTTTGGTTTTAATTGCCAGAAGAGGATGTGTGTTATTATTACATAATGCAAGGGTCACTAAAATCAAGATGCATCACCTTTTCCTGAATTTTTCACTGTTCCCCTCCTTCAAATTTCAACTTATCAAGCATTTAGCAATTGAAGGGAAGTACTTTGCAGATTTTAGCTAACAGTCAAATAAAAGTGGGCTTTTTTCCTCTGGACACGAGGTAGAAAGTGATTTCTCAAAACAGCTTTTCAGTTTTCCCTTCAAAATTTACAAACATTAGCATTTTTGTGAATGCTTTCTGTTACTTAGAGCAGCATAAATTTACACGGTTCTACTCACATGCTGTGTTGTTTGCTAAAATTTATATTAGATCTCAAAATTAAATTCTCTGTGCGTCCATTCCCGTGCATTCACAAAACACCCGAACAGCACTTAGCAGCTTGGCCATGGCAGTGATTAAACACCAGAGATGGCACTGGAACTATAAATAGCCAACTGTGCTTGTTGTGGAACCGGCCTCCTCCATCACCTTGGTTAATTACAGTTAATTACATTTGGGGGCATAGTCCTGGGTACCTTGGCAGCTCCGATCTCCTACCCAAGCGTGGACATCAGGAATAGTTATAAACTACAGCACTACATTAATCGTTTTTGATTCATAAGCTCTGTGTGTTCCCTCACAGATTCACATTAAAAAGACATATATACAAAATTACCCTCAAAAAAGAGCTATTATTTGGTAGCACAACACCACCCTTTTACATTATTTGGCTGCAATCTGTGGCTACAACACCCAAGCATCAAGCTCTCTGTACGACTCTAATTAAGTACCTACTGAAAAAATCATCTCTGCTACACATCAGATGAGTGAGTAAGTGAAAAACATTTGTCCTCATAAGGTTTTGCCTGTATCACTACAAGCTTTCATTGTCACAGCCTCCCAAAGGTCTCTTTTACAGAGACTAAATCCATCTGGTCCAGTGTTTGGAGACTGCTATGAAACAGAGGGAGCAGCTGTCCAAACAGCCCATCCCAGAGTCTAAATGTCATGATGGTTCTTGCAGCAAAAATAAGACAGAGACCTTCCCCCCCAGCCTACACTTGAGAGGAGCTGTGAGAGGCTTATGCCAGTTTCTATCATAAGCTAAATTCCTAAACCTGACAATTTCTTGTTTAAATGTTCATTAGGGAAAAACCTGAACAATGATGTGTGCACAAAATAATCACCGAGTTACAACTGACACTTCAGGACACTGCCCTGTGCTGGGACTGCAGTCTCTGGGCTGTACAAGAGATAAATATGCATTCCATCTCTGCAGTCAGCATTTAACATAGCCAGGCTCTGCTGCCTTGGCACTGGCCTTAGCAGGAGCAGATCAAGACCTTCCAGGAGCCCTCTAAAGTTTCTTAGAGATGACATTCCCTGGAGAGCATCCCTCAACCCTCTCTAACATGAGCCACATTGCAGCTGCAAGCACCAGTGCAAACCTGAGATGCCTTCACAGCAGTGATTGCTCATCCCAGCTGAGTACACTATGCTGTAGCTCAGCAGGCACTGCGGTTTCTCAGCTCCTTAGAAATTTAAATTCTGACTCATTTAAGAAATGGTTATCTCCCCTACTCTAATAATTGTAGAAATATTAACAATCTGTTTAAAAGAGATAGGTAAGTTTCACTTTCTCAAAGTTTTATAGCTAAGATCATCAATGTTCAGCAGCAGGACTGCACTGTGTGTTAATTCTTCAACTGCACAGAAGTGACACCCACCTTTGACTTTTCTAGCATTGCTACATACTTTTAAAATTATGTTTCTGTAGTAAGGAAAAAAATAAAATTACAAAATTGCTTTGAAAGACTATGAACTTGAATCATAAGAGAATCAGAATCATTAATAACTCTTAAATAAAACAAGAGAAATGCAGACAACAGGAATAGAAATACTGTCTTCCTACTCACCTTATTCCAATTCTGCAGGAAGAATCAATGTTTTCTTGTATAAACTAAGATTAACAGCAGGTTTAGCTAAGAGCTCACTAGATCTGTTCAGGTGCCAGATTAAACAGAGCTTTCAGGCAAAGCTTTAGCTCCTTCTTTACTACAACATCAAAATAAAACTTTTAACCTAACTATAAAAATGCTTTTGCTTATTAGTTTTCCTGTGTCAGTATAACATTACATTCATGGGCCCAATTCTCATGGACCAAAAGGAGAAGCATGACTGGAAATGATCAAGTGCTAATAGGTAACATGAAATATTACTACAGAAACCTTTAATCTTTTTAAGTGTACTTTGCCTCAATGCTCCAACCCACATAAGCAAGTAGACTCCAATTCATTTTCATCCAACAATGATACTTTTGACTCCCTAAATTCTACCAAAATGCCCCCGTACTAAAAAACAACTCCTGATACTAAAATGGGTTTTCAACGTTTATAAGTGCTTCTATAAACTTGTTTATTTCTTGCTTCTATCTGGATGGTAGATTATGGAAAGCACACTGACACCAGCTGTGTACATCTGTCTCCAAACCCAGTTTATGTGCATTTAAGAAGTTTAAATCCTGAAACCTGAACACCTGAAAGTTCCCTATTTACATACTGATGGCAAAACCACAGTAGCCAGATGAGGGTGGTCATGGCTTCTTTTTTTTCTTTTTTTTGGAAGGGATTTTTGGTTGGTTGGTGTGTTTCCAAGGAGTTGTTTTTATGCATCCTTTACAATGCACATCTTTGTCCTGGACATTTTTTCCACAAATGCAGAGCAGACATATTTTTAGTAGCACATAAAGTTATTATTGCTTTATTTCAATTAAAGTGTGCATATGTTTGCTTTGGCAAACTGAAGTTGATAAAAATCCCATCTTTTGAAATTAAGCAGCAGAACATCAATGAAAAATCCATCAACTCTTAACTAGTGAGTACTCCCAGTTCTGCCAGAAACAGATACTAAGCACAATAAAAGTGCTGCAACTCATTATATCCATACTAGATTTACTTTACAAACATTATTTCGAACATGCAGAGCTATGACCCAATTAATTGCACATAATTAAACAGAATCACAAATATGGTGCAGCTGCTGACTACAAATACTAAGAGCCCTCAGGGGGTGAAAAAGTTTTAAAAAACCCTAAATTGGTTCAGACAACACGAACTTTATGCCAATGAAAATATCATTAGAAGTAGCTGTTCTAATCTATGGGTTGGACAGTGCTAATGCACACTGAAGGATTTCCCCTAGAACTCCCATCTGTAGGATGGGATTGCACACAGAGCCAAGGCTTTCCCTGCTCAGCACACCGGGAGGGGACACAGCTGGGACAGGTGCCCCAGGGGATGTTCCACACTGCACAGCCTCACGCCAGCGTGGAAAGCTGGGAAAGAGGCCCAGGGATGGTCAGAGTGATGGGTGTTTGTCTTCCCAAGGCACTGTTGGGAGTGATGGAGCCCTTCTTCCCTGGGGATGTAAGATGGATTCCTGATTTGGCTTTGCTTGTGGGCACAGCTTTTGTTTTACCCACTAAACTGTTTTTATCTACACCTGCAGCTTGTCTCACCTTCCCAGTTGTGTCCCCACCCCACAGGGGTTTAGGGTGGGTGGGGATGGGGCAGGAGTGAGGGGCTGTGTGGGGCAGAGTTGCCAGCTGGGGTGGGGCCACAGCAGCCCTGAAACGTCTTGCTGTAACCCACCGGGCAGACAGTGACAGGCAGAAAGCAGTTCAACTCTTCTCTGGCAGACAGGAATCTGAATTCCTACAAACTGCTCTTACACTCAGCACTCACAGATGTCTCAGCTGGCAACACAACAGACAAGATACCTTGGAAAGGATCACCTACAGGATTATCCTGGAATTTTGACCAGGCCTGCATGCAGAAGCCATTTTTACAATCAGTTCAATGAGCATCAGGGAAAAAAATATAAAGCTTGAAAAAAGGCAATAAAGACAAATATCATTTAATGTCTGCCAGCATGAACCTAACACAAATATTAACACTTCAGCTGAGCTAACTAGAAAAATTCCTGCGTATTTAAGAATTTTTAACTCTCCTACAGATCAGGAAAGAAAGCCCACATAGTGTATTTCTCAGTAGTGCACTTGTGCCATAAAAAGGAAATCACACATGGTAGTAACTTTAATCAGGCATTCAATTTCCTGAAGTCTTCAGAAAATAAACAACCATTTTTGCTTAGAAATTAAGCACTAGAAAATAGAACAAAACCAATGAAACCTGACACTACAGTTACTATTTATGCAGACATAAGCAGGAGCAGTCCAGAAAATGAATACTTTAATATAGACACAATACTGAAAATCATAATTTATTCCCACCTGCCCAACAGGAAAAAAAAAAAAAAAGAAGTAGTGACAAGTACTGGCAAAGCTGAATTATGATTTAGACTAATGTTGCAGCTAGGCATAAAAGTTAACAGATTCATTAATATCATTTTGTACACTAATGATGGGAATAAAATAATAATAATGCAAGTGAGAATAAAGCCCCTATTTTTCCTGAGACAGGAA
The DNA here is from genome assembly GCF_036417665.1 of Passer domesticus. Taxonomy (NCBI): domain Eukaryota; kingdom Metazoa; phylum Chordata; class Aves; order Passeriformes; family Passeridae; genus Passer; species Passer domesticus. Next base: position 39,855,556 of record NC_087480.1, on the reverse strand, counting down.
AGCAAAATCACTTCTGCCTCTGGCTGGTTTTGCTTCTTGGGGAAAAAAACAATAAATCAGAAGTTCTTGTATTAATCAGTGTTATTTGTTTTAGTTAAGAAAGTTTAAGGAACTGATTAGAGTTCTTTAAGAAAATACTGTACTGCCCCCAAATGAACACACTGGAGCAGATGGACAAAACAATTATTTGTTGCAAGCAACAAAAAAGGCCTAAAGGAAAATTTGAGGTGAAAGAGAGATACATGTAGGCAGCCATCCTATTTCCTCATGTGTCTTGTAATTCTCTGAATGAAATGAGATTAAAAAAATGTGCCTACCAATTTCAAGCACAAATATTTTCCCTAGTTTTTCAGCTACAGAAACACAAAGCTTAGTAGAAGGCAAGTACAGATAGTGAAAACACTACTTGGGTTTAAAAAAATAATCAGTGTAATTTGACACAAATCGTTATTAATCTCTCAGGTGAGGATTAATCATTGATATCATTTACAGATTTGGCTAGCATATACTCTAGATACAATCAGTCTCAAATGCCTTAATTTCCACATGTGCATGCATCTTTTATGTACTGGAAAAGCTCAGATAATTCCTGCTAAATTAGTACATTTCACAGTCTCACAGTGTAAAGTACTTTAAATACTATATACAAAAAAAGAATTAAAATACAGAACAAAATCATCCAAGACATTTACTTTCTGATTTACTTGCATTTAGTGGTCAAGTGGAATCTTCACAGGAGCCAAATTCACTTCACAGTGTCAATGATTCTTTTGCAATTGACTCTTCAGAATCACTGTATTTATGAAACAGGAAGCAGATATCAAATGCTTCTGATCAGAGGCACCCTTTAAGCTTCATTGTGAATCATTAGAAAAATGCTTTCTCATGACCTTGAATTTCCCCACTTTCCACAAGTTAAAGTAACATTTTAATGAAGTAGAAAATACCTTTTCCCCCACCATATTTAAAATGCAACTATACTTATATTTCCATATATCAATACTGCATGTACCTGGGTGGGGTGGAGGATTCCCCCAAAAAGGAAACCAATGACCTCTAGAAAATTGTTGGAATCATTATTATACCAAATATGACATATCAATGGTACCAAATGTTAAAGCTCCAAGTCTGGGACACTCAGCTGAGCTGATGACCCTTCTTCTGTCTCAATGCACTTTACATATTAATGCAAATAACACATCTGAAAACTCGAGGCACATTTGAAATTTTGGAAGTTAGCAAGGTGCAGAACACAAGGTAAGACATATGAACGCACCACTTAGATAAACAGAAATTTGATACCCACTTTTAAAAAGTTATAAACCTGAAATAAAAAATAGGAAAAGTTTTTTGTTTTTTTTTTAAATGTCCACTAGCAACCAGATTGATTTACACAGCCACGTTATTTCTCTCAGCTTGGACAGCATTCAGGTGAAAGCAGTAAGGACTGTCTAGCAGACAATGGCTTTACTGCTTTAATTCTGACTGAAATTCCAGCCTTATGGTCCCAACACCTCATGAGCCATTTTGGGGAAGCAAAGAAGTGTTTTGGCGATACACTATTTTAATTTGTCTTTCAAAACAAGTAGCAACAGAAATCCAATTCTCAACATCAACTAGATACAGAGAAGGTTAAAAAACCCCAAACAAACAAAAACCCCACATGTGATTTTAAAAGATACTAAGTTACAACCCCTCATACAAACAAAGTCTGCTTTGCAGGACAGAAAGGAACAAATATACTCAAACGCTTGCAATATGAAAGTAAGTTCAAAAGGAGTCACCAGATAAAACAAAGAAAATAAGAAAATTCAGACAGGAGTATATTGACAAAAAGCATCTGTTTTTCCAGGAATACACGCAAGCAAGTTCCAAGAAGGATGCCCCTCGCCCCTCATAGGGACCTCTACACCCTCAATTTCACACGCCAAGGAAATACCCATGAGACACCATCCATGCCTTTTGCCTTCCTTGCAAAAGGAAGAATTGCAAAAATTTCCACTTGCCTATTCTTATTTTGAAAGGGAGAAAACCGAAGTCACCCTATTTCAAGTATCACGCACGAAACGTGGGGATCCGGCTTTCTTTTTGTAAGTGCGTCACAGGTGAGGGCAGGGCCCCGATGCCCTCGCCTGCTGCTCGAGCCCCTCCGGGCGCACCGCACTCCGAAACTTGCAAAACTTACAAAACTTGCAAAACTTTCAAAAAATCTCCAACACACCCAGAAACACGATGGAATTTGTACCTTACTTAGCCCCAGGAGGGACGCTGGCGGCCACCTGAGGCTCCGCGGGTGCGCAGGTGAGCCCGCCGGGCCGGCGGACGGAGCAGGAGAAGGAAGATGAGGATGAGGATCCTGCGGGGCTGCAGGGTCCCGACACGGGCAGAGCGCCTGGAGGGTGCCTGTGAGCACCTTCACAGCTCGCAGCTGCCAAAGGTCCAGCCCTAAAGCCCCTCTGGATGCTCCGCGGGCCGGGTGAAGCCCTGGCAGGTGGTGCGGGGCTGCAGCGGGCGCTGGGGAGCGGAGCCGCCCCAGCTGTGCCCGCCTTCCCCAGACCCGCCCGACCTCGGAACGCAAACAAAACCACGCACCCGGCCACAACAGAGGTCTGCATCTTCCAAATATCATAGATAAAGCTCTCACGATGACACTGCACACATGGAAAGCCTTATCCAACTTCAACAGCTCTGGAACCGGACCATAGAAACAAACTTTAGTTCTTAGGAGGTACAAGAGAGCTGTAAAGATCATTTGAGATACTGCCATACCAGGAAGCCTCATAATGACTTCAATCATCCCTGACAGATACTAGGAATTTTAATTATTATTTATTAAAATTATAACATAGTTATTACTGTGCTGTGGCAACAGTTTGGGAAAGTGTAACTGATATTCTCTAAGCAGTTGGGAGTTTTGCTTTTTTTTTTTTCAAAGTCTTCATTACATTTAAGTGGATCTCCTCAGCGTGATTTTTTGGCACAAAGACAGCATGGATAATTATGAATTGCTGTCATAACATACCTGAAATCTACAAAAAGCATCTGTTGTGCAAGTGCTCCTAATTTAACAGGACACATATTTAATCAGGAAAGATTGGTTGTAGTTAGTTTCCAATATTCCTAATTATGCAATAAAACCTTTTTTGAACCCACTGGAGTTTTGTCTTTGCCTTCTGTGGAAAATGGATTTCACTGGTAGTACTAAAAATAACTGTGGACTCTGAGCCGTGACACTGTGGGTGGGCACTTGGAAAAGCACCTACAACCTGTGTCTCTTCTTCAGAGCTGTTGTTTCGTTGGGCACTAGGAAGGCAATTAAAAAAATCCATTTGGTAACAAGAAGTAACAAAATAACACATGCCTTTTAAATAAACTGATGTACAGTCTTGAGGAGTTTTCTTCAATTAGAGGTCTAATTTTGCCCAACCAGGGCAAAAATGTTACCTGAACTTTCAGCCCCAGGGCTTGAGCTGTTTCTGTGTGGCTTTGCTGTCATGAGGCCAGAGGGGACTGTCACCCTGGTCCCCAGAATGCTTGTCAGCTTTTCACTGCCATCAAAGGAACTGTTTTCCAGAAGTTTACAGAGCCAGCAGCAGGTGAGCTGGAGGCACTCGAATTATCCAATTTCCCATAAAGAACAGGGAGCTTCACAGGTAAGGCTAACTGTTGAAACACCCAATATTTGCCCAGCACTAAGTACTGTTAAACACAGGCCTCGTGTGCTGTGTCAATTCCACCTGCACTTCAGTCTTTTAAAATTTACCAGTGTCCCCATCCTCACCTCATATCTTCCTCTTTTATGTGAATAACATAAATGTTTCCTTTTCCAGTGTGTTTTAATAGCTTGCTAAAAACTTTCTATAAAAAGAAATAATTGATGTAGCATTCTTAAAATAAATTGTGATGGATGGAAATGAGATGAGCAATTATATCTGACATTAACAAATAAATCTGCATGATACTCACTTGGAGCTTATATAATTTTTACAATGTTACATCAAATTATTCAGCAAAATTTCAGACTTAAATGAGTGTTAATGGAAATATAGCTATAAAACTCTTAAACCTAGCACTTAGGGAATGTATTACACTCCAACTTAAATTATTATTCCTATATAAAACTGTAATACATCAAAGAAATAGAAGTATTGGTAGTTTGGGGTTTTTTTTTCCTTTTACCCTCCCTTAAATAACATAATGCAGTATTTGTGAAAATCCTGGTTTAATAGTCCCCACAGCGTGATGCTCCCAAGAAATGGCAAAACTATCACAAGAAGAAAGCAACAAGGTCACACCTCCAAAACAATATGCTTTAGTAGAGGCTTCAGATGAATCTGCCATTTCCTGAGTCAAGCAGATAAAAGGAAGAGTTAACAAAACTGGGAGAAACTTGGAATTTTTATTCTGTGGACAATTCCAAGTTAGGACAAAGAAATTATTCCAACGACATAATTATTCCAACGACAGAAAAATAATAGATGGTAACTAACAGAAGTAGGGATTTCTTTTCCCCAAAGGGCAAAAACTTTTAATACTGATAAACCCAACTTTTTCTCTTACAGGGGTTGATATCTTTGAAATTATTTGTAAAGAAAACAATATCACGTAAGCACATTCAAAGCACTCTGAGTATCAAAAGAAGGAACCTCCAGATTAATTATTAAATTCAGTCCTGGAGCCCAAAACCACACACTGTGAGATAACTCTGAAACACCACATCTTGTTTATCCTACCAGCTGAGGAAATCTGTTTTATTTCACAAAATGTAGATGACAATTTTAAAGACTTTATTTAAGAATAAAACTGTGTATAAGATCTGATTTATCAGGAGGTCTTATAAACAAAAGGACAAACAATAGCAGATGGTATACAATACTTCAGAGGAAAAACAAAGAGGCTGCTAAGCCTCTAAAACTGGGGCAGAAATTTATTTCAGATACTTCTACGGAAGCATTTTAATGCTTTTATAACTTCTGTGGGCTTTGTTCCATATATTCCTTGTGCAACTCTCCTCTTCAAAATGTACTTCAAAGTCAGCTGGTGTCAGTACACTGAGAGGCTTTTTTTTAATAAGTCTTTTTTTCCCCTTGTGCTTTAGCTCATTTCCTGCCTTCCTTGTCATCTTCTGTCACACTACTTGCTCTCCTAAACACTTCAGCTGACAGTTTATCATTATCTTTGTTTATCTGTTCTAACTACCTGGCATTCCAGCAGCTGTGAATAAAGGGATCTCTGTTATCAATATCTGCACAGCTAATTGCTGTGTTCTTTGTGCACATCAGGTTGCACACACAAACATAATCTCCACCGTTCCATTTTTTAGCATGGACATCTTTCCTTATTGAGATGAGCACAGAGGTGAGTGTTACATATGGTTCATATATGCTGTTAAACACTGTGGGAGGCTCTCAGCCCATTGCTGCTTTAATCACTTGTCACTCTGAAGTTATAATAAATTATAATAGTAGCAAGCGAGTAAAAAGCTCTTTCATCTTTCTGGAATGCTAAAATAGCTTTTCAATGCTACTTTTGGATCGCTCAGATGGAACTTTCCAGGTCTCTCCAGCCTTGCTGAGAGACAGATTTCTTGTACAACATAAGAACACACTACATTCCATTGCTCAAAATGCATGCTCAGAAATTAACAATTAACATTCTCCTAAAATTCCGTCAGGAACTCCATGACCCTTTAATCATTAACGGATGAAAAGCTAGATGGAAAGAAAGACATCTAATATACCTTTTTTTACCATGTAAAGGTATGACATTATATATAAAATTGTGACTCTGTAAAAGGTCTTTTTGATATGGTTTCAAAGTCAAGAATTTTTCATGATCTTTTTACAACATTTGAATAGAATTCATACAAATCAGAAGACTAAAAGAGGTATCACTTATACCACAGTAGCAAAACCAAAGTATTTTTGTTAATCTATATTTACATTACACAAAATGTTCTTGAGACCAAGCCCAGAAGTAAACTAAAAATAGTACACTGAGCAAGTAGCAAAAAACCTTAGAGAGAAAATTAATAAGCAATTGCAAAGTTTCATTTCCCAAAAACTGCTTTGTAAGTGGTTCAGGTACTCAAAAATTCCAGGTTCAATTTTATGTTTTATGTTTGAATGATGGGATTTTGCTGAAATGGAGAAGTGAATCTCTCCAAAGTGAATGGAGAGAGCTGTTTGACATGACACATTTTCTGGTGCTTGATCGTGAGGAACATTTCTTCAGTTAAAAGTGGTAAGACCTTATTGAACTTTTCCTGCAAAAGCTCTCCTAATCCACTGCTCACCACTGAAAGAAGCTAGGTAACAATTCATCTCAACAGAAACAGGGAAAAATATAATTGACCAGAATTACATTTTCTTAGATTTCCAGATCTGGAAGCAACAGACACAAGATGAAGGCTCCACAAAATAGAGAGGAAATAAAGACACCAGAAGAAAAAGAAATTAAAAAAGAGAAAAAAAAGGATTAGGAAAACATGAATTTCTCAGTCATGCACACCTCAATTTACTCTACAAATCTATGGAACTGTATTCAGAGGGCAGAACATAATGATTATGACACTCAGAAAAATTCAGAAATTCTAAGAAAGGCGAGGAGGGACAGGCACAGACAAGTGCTCAGATGACACAGAGCCCAGAATAGCTCTGTTGAGCTGCAGTCAAAACAGATGTTATCTCTAGATAACTGAGTGAAATCTAGCAGGGAACAAAGGCAGAGGTATTCAAGTTTCAAGCACTCCTTTTCCACTTCCCTCAGAAATATCACAAGACGATATTTTAGACTGAACCTCTTGTGTTTTACCATTGTATGTATTCCTACCTCACTGAAACAACCTTCTTCCTACATTAATATTTTTTCTGCTTATCATTCTCCCCAGTGACAACCTAAGTAAGTCACAATCATCCTGTAAATAATGTTTAATAATTGATGTCATTTAAAAATTCAAGTATAAATCACCTGCATAAATTAACTTCTGAAGATATCTTTGGAGCAGTCTGGATTTGGCTGCAGATTTCTAGTCCTCTCTGTTGTTTCCTTATCCAGTGTGCCATGATTATTAGTCAGTGTGACATTGTTACTAAATTCTTGCCTTTTTCCTATAATGCACATTCTCCCACCTCAGTCATATTTATTTCCTTTCAAGACCTCTCATTGACAACATCTCATTGTGCTCATTTATTTACTTAATTGGCATTCACATAACTTTCAGCACCATGATCTATTCATGTTATTAATTTTTGCTAGGCTGCATTGCTGTATCTGTTGTAATCATTGATGTGAATACTTGAACATAACCTTGAAAGTTTTCAGTTTATAGACTATCAACTCCTTCCTGCATTTTCTTCCCACTAATTGAAAAATTTGCATTTTACTTTAATAAAAGGACAACTGTCACAAACCAGAGGCTTTTACTGTTTCAATCACAATTCTAGTATTCCAATATCCATAAATAGGCGTCTTCTAATGCACATTCTGTAAAACTTCAATTTTTCATTTGACTTTGCAAGACTTTGTTTTGTTTTTCTACTCCAATTCACACCAAGTAACACCCACTCCTTGAAAAAAGCCATTGAATGTACCAACTGTCTTTCATGAGTCCACCATCATCAAAATAACAGAAAACCTAGAGCGTATGAGGAGTTTAGTGACTTTTTTTTTTTCCCTCTCCAGACCTGACTGAATGGATATCAATATTTTTCCATCAATTCCATCTCCACACAAAAGTAATGTATAGCTACTACAGGTTTCTGACAGATCAGGACACCCACAGAAGGTTATCAGCTAATATCTAGGGGTAATTCTAACTTGGAAAACTGATACAAGCAATAAGTTCACATTCATGCAACAGTACTATTTGTCTGCATCTGTTGAATTGCATAAGTATGGCATTTTCCTTTTTATTTATTCATTAATTAATTTAATTCAGGTTAGAATAACGAAATAAGATAGGATCATTGTTAAATGTGCAAACTGGGGAATTAGTGCTGCCAACAGTGATGTCATTTGACCAAGTTCACCAGATTAGAAGAACCTTTTTTATCCCCAAGCCCACAATAAGGAAAAGTTTCATATGACACTAAACTCTCTGTAAAACAGTAAGCACAAAATCTCCCAGTGCCATTTTAGAGGTGCCTTAGAAAAGAGAATGGCACTTGAAATGAAATGGCAAGGCTATAGGAAAAAGAAATTCCCTGTCTCTTACAAGCATTGAAAAGCACTATTGCTTCCCACACTGTGTCTGCTAAAACAACACAGCTTGTACTAAAGTGCACAGCACAACCTGCTGTAACACCAGGGCATTCTTTTCCCCTCTCTGACAGAACACAAACAGAGCAAGTAACACTTAGAAAGAGAAGCCCTGCAAGCTCACATAAATCTTTATTAGTGTATCCTTTGTATTCTGCCTGTTGTGACCCTGCAACATAACTGTTCACAGTCTCCCATTCCTTCAGTCAGGAAATCCTTTAGGAACTGTTTTGGTTTTCTGCTTTTTCTTTTTTTCAAGAGGGACACAAGCCCAGCAGGAATGTGCGTGCACTTTGTAAGGCTAAGAAAAAGACCGGCTTCCCTATGGCACATGGAAACCTGCTAAAATGAAATAACAAAACTAAACAAAAAGAACAGGTGAGAATCTTGGGCTCTGTAAAGCAAACAGGAAGTTCAGCTTTGTCTCTGAATATAAGTGTGTGTTTTCAGCAGCTTAACAAATCCACAGAAAAGGCTTGGATGGGCTATAATATCACTGTCTCATCAATCCTTGCAAACCTGAAAGGGCAATAGCACAGAGATGGATGAAAGAGCCTGTGCTGTTTGCAGGTCCTGTGTCTGCTCCACACAGCACAGAGTAATAAGTATGGTTTTGAAACAAAACATTTTAAGAAAGCTATTTCATTTCTTTCTGCAGTCTGCTCTCAGTATTGCCTCCGGGACATGTTATCAGAAGATTATTTTCTAGTTGTCTTTGTTGTTGTTGCCAAAAGACCTCAAAGAATGAAAAGATGCTTTTCAATGATAGGAAAGATATTCTGTGAGGGCATCACAGGCTCACTGGCCATTCATTGTTATTCTTTCTTTGCTTTAGGTTTTACAGCCCTTCTCAGGAAGTTGCATTTGAAAGCATTTTTAGAGATACTAAATGTGCTTATGAGAGTTTTACTTTATACAAGTGAAGCCAAGAAGAAAGCAGAGTTTTGGGGATTGCATACAACAGTATGATTGTGACCTTACCTAAATCTGGAAATTCTTACATCAATTGAATTGGATTTTGAATTAAGCCCTAAGAAAACACTGATTTCATTAGTGAGCTAAAAATAAACATACACTTCAAAAGATTTACTGGTTCCTTTTACACAGTTCACATACCCAGATTCTGTTACCTGTTTCTGTTGCTCTGTGATACCTTGACTTTGGCATGGATTCCAAGGAGAGTCTCATAAGGTTATTAACTCATTCTCACTCTCTAACTCAACTAATGTAGAAAGCAATTAATTATTAAAACAATCCATTAGCTCCCAATATATGAAGTGAAATAGTGGAAGTTTTGCAATGATTGAGGGAGGGTTAAACTTTGTCTGACAAAATTTCTCTATGAGAAGCCTCAAGTGCTAGTGAATACCAGTGAAGTCTCTGGTAAAAATCACGGCAGTCACACACACACAAAAAACCCCATTATATTTTAAGGCCATGCTATAAAATACATTAGCAGAAGTCATGTTGTGACTGAGAGACCTACAACACAAAATGGCAGAGGAAAACTCACCAATGCCTGCCCACAAGTGGCTGAGTTACCTGTGACCCAACCTGGTTAAACCCAGCTCTGTTTGCTGTGTCACTGCTCACTGATGGCCCCTCCTGCCCTGGCACAGTTTCTAGTGCAGCAATTCCTATCACACTGCTGGAGGAGTGGAATATAAAAATGAAAGTGTGTATCACCAACTCCAACTCTGTATTAACTAGGCTGGCCTCATTAATTCCCACTTTATTAAATAAAAATAGAATCAGATCACTGATCTTCTATAGAACAAAGAAAATTTTCTATACATTTGTTTCACTGGGATTAATTTAGATCTTTAAAACAGGATATTTTTCAGTAGAGTGATTCATGGAAGACTTGGAAATAAAGTTGGGGGAGGGTGAATGAAACCTTGAGATGCCAATTAAGTTCTCTGAACTCCACTGAGGTCACTGGGAATGCAGTGGAGGCTTAATCTTAACTCGGCCTGGCTCAATCATTATTTTTTATAGTTACCAATTCTCATCTTTTACATCTCTAGAAGAGGGTTGCCAGCTGCTACATATACAGCATTGTACTACATAAGCTGGTATAGGACAGAGGACAATTATTCATTTAAATAGGTCCATTAATCCTTATAGTTTGTCATTTGGCACATAAAATGGGCTTGTATTCATTTTTTTCTGGGTGAAGTAGGCATTTTAAAATCTTTCACTGTCAAACAAGCCTGTTACACAGCCAGTGCAATCTTTAATGCTGTTTATTTATCAAACTTAATGTAATAGGATTCCTTGACACAGTACACTGATGAAGAAGTGAGGTTCATTTTCAGAACGCTGAAATAAAGCAAAGATTTGGTAGCTGATATTCTTCACACTTTCTGTAATGCACAAATACATGTGCTGCCTCCACCTGAAACAATTTCTACAGCAACCCACGGACTTTGTAAAATGCAATGGAAAAGCTTGCTGTAAAACCTGTTAATCACTGAAAACTGATCTTGCAAGCTACAGCTGTGGTCCAGTGATTCACAGATGTGGCTATAAACCACATGACAGATGAGCTACATAAGAAGTATCAGCAACTCCTGGATTTAGGTAAAATGGTGTATTATATATCATAGCTAAGAGACTGGTATGTGAAAACAATTCCCTCATGCAATGATATGCAACCGCTCTCAGTTTCCAGAGAAAACAAGTTCTTTTTCAGCTCATACTGCAATAAAAAACAAACCAACTATAATTCGCAAGTTGGTGGTTTGGGGTATTTTTGGGAGAGAATAAAAAGTATTACAAATCACTGTTACCAGTACAGCAAAACTTTAAATGTTCAGTGTGATAAATATTTACTGTAGTTGTATGTCTATGAGACCTGAAACTGCACTTTTTCTATTTGCCAGACACAATTACTTGCTATGTATTAAAGCACAAACAAACAAAGGCACAAAACCCATTTACCCAGTGTTAAGTACATTACTTTTGACAAACAAAAATAAGATACCTCTCCAACCTCTTTCTTTCTATAGCCCAGCATCCTCTCTCTTATAACCTGAGAGTGTTATTAAAGAGATGCAATCCTTCAGGTGAAATTCCAGAGCATAGTTCAATCAACAGATATATTAAAAAAAAGAACATAATATTACCTCAGTGTATACACTCACACAAGGATTCAGGATATTTCTCAAGAGCTGTTGTTAAAAAAGCAGAATTGCAGTGTTTTTCATGGATATAGTGACTTTTGCAAGAGCAGACACACTGTTTTATAGTGTTCCCATCAATAGAGCTTTCCACTTGTGATACAACTCATTAGGACATGTGGAGGTTCATAAACCAGAATTTTGCAGAAGGCAAGTGAAAAGCCACAAAGTACAGAAGGGGCTCTTACATTCATGCAGCATTTATAGTGAATCCCAGTAATGCAAAGTAAAAAAGGTCATGACAGGAGCAAGTTCTTCAAATATTGGACAAAGTATGAGCAGATCCATCCACCCTCCCCCTTTTTGCAAGGTATAAGCATGGATCAATGGTTATAACCAACAGCAAACAAAAAAAAGCTCAAATTTTTTTTTTCAAGAAACATTTTCATGGGAGAAAATGCAACTTTATCTTGTCTACCTGAAAAAGAGAGAAATCAGTTTTTCCCCAGAGCAGCCTGATGATGCAGCATTAGGCTGGGTCTAAAACAGATTCCACATTCAGGTGGAATCTGAATGTGCCCATCTCACCTGCCAGGCAGAAACCAAACACTAACAACCAGGACAGACAGGCAAGCACTGGCTCTCTGAAATAACTCCCCCCACACCACTCTTCTAGACGTGGCTGTTGAAACACAGAAGGGATTATTGGAAGAACTACTTTTCCTCCAAACCCCAGACTTTTTCCAGAAAGGGAGTGTTTTTCCCCAGTTGGCCCTTTTTAAGAATATATGGACCATGTTAGATGTAAAGGAGAGTGCAATATGTTTTGAGAAAATTCACAGTTTTCTAACCTAGATAATGTCAGCAGGAACTTCTTTATTTGCATTCGTATTTTCAAAACCAAGAGAAAATTTTTTTAAAAAAACAACAAAAAATGTATTTTTGTAGAATATACAAGACTAAAAATTTGGGAAGACAACTAAAAATTTGGAGAAGAATGAAATGCCATTTCTAGATGTTTAAATTTTAATTGAGTCCAAGATGTTAATGTAAGCCTTTTCTTAAGATACATGCCCCTAATGAATATCAATTAAAAAGAAGTCAGGGAAGAGGTTTGTTTTTTGTCAGTCCTAGCTCTAATACATACACACAGAAAAGCACATGCATGCAGGACCATTAATAGAAAATTAGGATAAATAAATAAAAGAAGACGGTTCAGCATGCCTACAGTATATTTAATCCATCAAATTTATCTTAATTGTGTTTCTGTGAGCCTGAAGGAGAAAAATATAAACAGAATCTCCTGTGGGTGTGAGCTGTAACATGTGGTTCTTCTCTTACCTCCATCTTTTCTTCATTTCTCTTTCTGTAGCTGGGAAGAATGCACCACAGCATTGTCCTGCTCATTCTGAAATCAACAGAAAATTTGATGTTAGACCTGCCAAAACATCATGGCTGGAATATATCACATGTCAGTGAATGGGGTTTCTTTTTTGGCATGCATGAGGAAAGAATCCACATGAAAAAAGAATTTTATATGTGTGGCATTCCTCCCTTGAAAATGTCTTTTGGTGGCAGTGGTGACCACATAGCAACAGCGTGTCATTTACCATCTCTTCTGCAAAAAATACAGCCAAAAAGTCTAGCAAAGAAATGGGGCTTCAAAGTCTTAAGAAAAACATAAACAAAGAGATAATGAGAATATAATGTCCTTCAGGATTCTGAGAAAACAGAAATAGAAGCTTTTAAATTATCTGGTTTAAAATCATTGCATTGTCCCTGTATTTATCTCTGTATTTTCACACAAAATGAAACAACTTGATGCTGGGAGATAGGTACATGGAGTCCTGTTTTCATAGCCCAGGTGTTCTGCTAAAAAAAGGCCCACCAAAACAAAGAAACAAAATGAACAAACAAAATAAAAAACCAAAAGTTTTTCCCATAAACTGATATTTCATTTTGTTTATTATTACAACAAAATAAAAAAAAAAAAAAAACCTTTTAAAGTTCTGGACTCTTAAAAAAACTACCGTCTTCATACATATTACTAGTACTAATAGGCATGTAACATTTGTCCTTAACTATGGAGTAAAATGGAACTGTTCATTCACTGCCCTTTATTTGATAGCAAAAATTATTTAGAATTATTTCTGTCATAAGAGATTCTTGGTCTGACACAATCCTAACCAAATACAGAATTAAATAATATTTTAAGGTATTTTTCAATTTGTCTCCCAATTTTGGACAAAACTATGGGGAAAAGAAGGACTTTTTTATTTTTTAATAACCAGGACTTTTTAAATTAAATAAAATGAGTATGATGTGAACCCTGTGAAAGTTCATATAGGTCCAAATTAAAAATATTAGTTAGTCTATACAAACAGAAGAATAAATCAGAACTTCACAGCAGATACAGAAACAAGGTGTTATCTTCTAGTTTCAATATCCATGAAACTAAACCATCAATACCTCAGGTCCCAGAAGTACCTCATAATTACATTTTCTGAATTTGTTGTTTTGTCCTGCAGGAGTGCCATAGCAACCCAACTGAACAAAAAGCAGAATTTATAAGGCAAGGCTGGTGAAGGAAGGCTGGTAGTGCACAGGCTGACAGTACTCATTTATTTGGCACACACACTCTGTAAAGACAATCAGATTTCCCTCGTTCAAATTGCCCAGAAGACATTTGGTGCCTTGGGTTAGAAATATGTTCTTCACCTGAAGCTGGTTTTAGCACAGCAGGTTTCTTTCCTGGAATTAGCAGAGCAGAGCTGGACTCCTGTGCTTGCTTTGAGCACTGATTGCTGCTGCTCTGAAACCATTTCAGAAAAAGTGCACCTGCTTTACCAAAACGGAGCTGCTTTGATTTTGGGGCATACTTGGGTTTCCTTATTTCATCTGTTTTTGAAGTGTTTACTCACTTAAATCTGAGGCATCTAGTATGTTTCCCCTCTAAGCTGGTTATTTATCTTGTAATTTATTTTCTTACCTAAATTAATAACAGCCTTTCTATTATTTCCCTCAAAAATGGCCTACAACTGTGTCTCAGTTTTGGAGACAAGTTTCAGGAGAAAACACCCTGGAATGAGCAGGGGGGGTAGGGGTGCCCACAAGCCAGAGAAAAGGGTTGAATAAATGAGCTCCCAGAAACTTACCCTCCACTTACATACACACACCCACACTGCAGCACAAAAACAAACTCAAAAATGACAAACAAATATCAACAGCCATTAACAGTACAGAGAATCTCCTCTGAAGTCTGGGTTTGGAATCATAGAACATTCCAAACAATAAGTGAACTGCATGTTACTGTCTGCAACAGTCAGATATCACATCCTATTTAAACACAAAATAAAATTATATATAGTATCATGAGCTCAGGAAAAAAAATATATATAAAAATTAATTAAAAGAAGCAGTCACTATATAAGAGCACTAGCAAACCATTCCATAACAATATTATGTTATTAGATTGTAGTCAAGTTACAAAATAAAATGTATTTAATCCTAAAGCCCAATCAAATTATCATACATAAGTCCAAGAACATTAAGGATACCTCAATATTCTCTCATCGACACTTTCTTAATTAGACTCCTTTTTCACTACAATTCTGGAAAAGCACTCAAAGAAAATAAGCGTGATATTATGAGATGCCACACAGGGGACAGGGAAATTCTGCAAATAATTCCTTGAGATGAAAAGCAAAATGTGTTTCTGTCAAAATTATGTGTGTTCTCCTGCAGTGTGGGCTTCCAAAGATGAGCTATAGCCAGGGAGCATTAATGTGGAATCTGAAATTAAGAAACTCCAGTAACTGTGGACAACTCCCAGGTGGCCTCTTGCCAAAATTTCTTGATGAGTTTACGGAGTGCATCCAATTTGGATTTGTACTTTAGCCCTTGGAAAAGTCGTTATGTATATAAGGGAAAAACAATTCTCAAGCTTAACAAGCGGGAACACACTTGCAAAAAAACCCTGCTAAATTTGACCATGTGTTTGTGTTCTAAGTGACTAATAGAGGGAAATGAGCTCATACAGGCAGAGAGATTGTGTCTGCCAGCCTTATCTCCAGCATCAAGTGGGAACAATGTCTGCAGCTCCTCTCTTCTCCTTTCTTTTTCTTCAGAGAACTCTGATTCAGACCTTGATAAAGTCTGCTAAAACCAGTCCTTATGGATTACTTGTTTTCCTGAACATCCCTGATTACATGTGTTTGCCTGCTCCTGAACATCTCTCTCTCAGCAGTGCCATCCCAAATCCACTCCTGACACACTCTGTTCTGTTCTCTGGACCAGTTACTTTGCACCAGCACCTTTCTGCCCCCAGTTTTGGCAAAACACCTCCTCAATCTTATGATGTCTGTCATCACCCAAGTGAAGAAAGACACCTCAGCCTTAACTTGTGCACTCACAAGTATGTGTTTTGCAGAAAAGTGTTTATGGATAATTTTAGTCCCCAATCCATTAGGAGCTGTGTCTAATGTCATTGCACATATGCCCTTCCTGCCTGTCTATGCTGTTTCTTTATTATTTTACTGCAAAATCTTTAACTCAGAGAATGTATCATGAAAAACTGAAAAGCATTTTTCTCTGTGAAAACATTGCTGTAGTTTCAACCTTAGCTGCCCTCCTAGGTCAATGGTTAATTTCCCTCTTCAAGCAAGGTACTTTTAATAGTGCATCTCTGGTAATTTTCTATTCCACCCTATTACGTGATCTATCCACATTCTGAGTCTTTCTCCATAATTTTTTTTGGCTGCTAATGGAATTATTCATTAGAAGAAAGAACATTTTCCAAATAACTATCTAATAATGTGTGCCCAAATTCATATTTAAACATACACATTGTTGACCTGATTTTTTTCCCAAAACCTACACAATGAGGGAAAATGTTTTATCTAAAAAAAGATTATCCAGCTCATTTTAAAACTTAGCAATTATTTTCAATGCATTCTCTTCAGTGTTCGAGGAAATTGATAAAAGCATAGTAGCCTCAATAAAAAGTAGGATTTTGATATATGATAAAAAGTATTATTTTGATAGATGACACATCTTTTTCTACAATTTAATCAGTAAAATCATAACAGCACGTGAAATAAGTTAGCTTTTCTGAAATACAGGAGCAGATAATAAGATACATGGAATATCTATGGGCAAAATCTCAGTTGTTTCTAACTTTTCTTCTTCACTAGCAATTTATGTGGAAACCTATGCTGAATGAATAAAACTGCCTACAACCTCCTTTTTTGGTGGGGATAAATGAAGTAAAATTATATGTCAGAAGTGTTTATATTCTTGTTTGCAGCAGAGGCTTGCTCCTGTTGTAATGGGATTCTAAAGCCAAGCAGAGATGAGTGGAATGGATGGACCTGCTCCAGGTACACGCCTGCTGGAAACTGTTGGGAAAGACTGACAAAAATGCACACATTAAAAAAAAAACCCAAAAAACCAAAAACCAAAAAAACCTGAAGGAACAAATAACTGGAAAATCAATTTGACACTGTATTTTCCCTCTTCTTTTCACCCAAGAAAATATTTGCATAATTTTAGCCTACAGATACTTGGCTTGCTGTGGGCATTCAGGTGGAACGGTGGAAGAATGGCAAGTAGCAGATATTAAAACTTCCAGAAACAGCATTAAAGAATTTAGGGGAAATTCTAAGGTACTAAACCCCTTGATTTTCTGTTCTGTAGACTATCTCCTTTATTCCAGAAGAAAGAAAGCATGTTGCTGAAGCACAAAGCCAAATGAAGTCCCACCTTATTCACGAATTTTACAAAGCGACCAGGGAAATCTGAGTGGATCATAAATATGCAAAATTTGCAATAATTTGTTTGCTTTTGGGACATGCCCTCTGTGAGAAGCACATTTGATTGAACTGAGGACTTTGGGTATAGGGTTCAGTGGAAGTGTGTGCTGGTAAAGGAAGCATTTGTCATTCCAGAGTGACAGACTGTAAGTCAAGATGCCAATCATTAGAGGATAACAGATGTCTTCAGTTTTCTGCTGGCTCTTTATTTGGAATTTACTGTATTCCAGAGATGGCCAGGAATACCAAAAGATAACACTTCTTTATCATGGTGAACAGTGAAGGTTTGCCCTAGTGAGCAGTTAAAGAGCAAGAATGGCCCAAGAAATGAGATTAGCAGAAGGGAAAAGGACACATCATATTTTCAACTGTACAAACCTAACAGGAACCACTCTGCTTACAAACCTGTTATCTGCCTTGCCAGGGGCAGCAGCAGCCTGGGTTAACAAAATGCTCGAGTAAAGTTAAAAGCAAAAGTTAAAAGACTAAAACAAACCATAAAACAAAAACCAGGAACTTAACTGTACCTCTCTTAAACCATCTAATGAATATGGTCTAAAAATCAGAATACTGAAAATTAGGCTTAGATGGAGAAAGCAATGATAGAATGTAGTGTTCTCCTTACCATACCACTTCTTCTCCTTAAATCCAGTAACTTGTACAAGGAATTATAACATGTAATACATGAAAATACACTGAAACAAGAGCATTGGAGCACAACTTCCACTCTCTCTTTAGCTTCCAGATCACTGAAGGCATTTTGGATATGTCAGTAGCCTAATCCTGGCCGGTGTCTGTCAGGATTTTATATGAAAATGGTTTGTGTGTTAATTTTGTATTGCAAAAGCTAACTTTTCATTATATACAGAATTATCCAGCAGACTAGGAAAATTACCTGTAAAAGTCTTCCAACGATATGTGGATGTGGGCGAGAAGAAAATCCTTATTAGGCAATTAGCACAAAATTCTGTCCAACACCTAGGATGTCACAGGAAAATTAATGCTTCAAAAAGCATTTATCATTATGTTTGTAATTCATGGAGTAATGAACAAAAACCTGTTCTGTGCCTGGTTCCCAGCTGCCAGCATGCAAATGCCAGTCAATACCAGAGACACAGATTTCCTCTGAGATACATCATTTCCATGATAAACTTGTGCTGACTTAATTGCAAAGTTGTCAATTAGTAATATTGATAGCAGCAGTAGCCTTTCTCAACTAATTTCTGAAGCATAACAATACATTTTACATTTAAACACAACTTTAAAATCATTCCCAAAATGCTGTACAGGCCAACAAAAAGGGTTGGAAGGAACAAAGTAAAATTAAACTTTCAAAAAATGTTCCACACTTCAGATACTATTATAAGAAAGATTATCCAACTAAGAACAGATTTTTAAATTTAAAAAAAACCCAACTTTAAAAAACAATCAAAAGTACATCTTGATACTAATTTCATATAACACATAGGCAGCCAAGATTTGGCTTGTGAGTCAAAATCTTTTGAATCTGAAAAAAATCTTCTGAGTCAAACATTTCAGCTGAAGACTTACTAAGTGGGAGATCAAAATTAACAAACTTGATCCTATGGGCCCATTGATTCCACCAAATTTGTTAAAATAGCCAAGAAATCTGGTTTAGCTACTCATCAGTCTTGCACCTTATCTGTGGGTATAGCTCAGTCTAGCTTCTCAATACAAACCCTACAAAAACACTGAGATGGTTCTGGAAGTTTCTAATGCTCAAACACTCAAAAACTAAAGTGGCTTTGGCCACCTGACCTGAAACTTTTGGTCCTTGGTCAACGATCTGAAACTTACATGGCAAATATTAAATCCCCAGCTATCACATTGGTTTTTAACTCAAAGTATCTTCCTTCTAGCTGGATTTAAATTAATAATGCCTTTTGTTTAATCCAGGAAAGAACCCCACGTGGATCCAAAATCTACTTAGCTGATGAAAATGGGAATAAAAACCCAGCGTCATTGACAAACCAAATACATCTGAGTTGATGTTTTATGCCAATAAAATTTTACAACACAAATTTCAGTACTTTTGAGGCTGGAGTACTCACTGATATTAACTCTAAGTCATTACAATGCTTGTGGGTGAAGGACAGGAAACAGCATTCTCTGCCATGCTGAGCTTGCTCCATCAGCTGCATGGTATTTGAATAATTTCTTACATGTGATAAATCACACTAAATAACCTCCAGTGAGCTAGTCTGTCTTCTGTGGAGAGCAGCTATCCTGGTCCTTGTGTATTTATCATTTCTCATGGCAGATTTTGCACCTTTGATAGCGACAGCTGTTAGAAAATTGTATTGACGAGATTTTGTTTACTGTTGTGATTATCCCTCAAGGGAAACAGTCACATTTTCAGCAGACTGAGCACTGTAGACAATAAAAGACTCATATTTGTGTAAATGTTTACATCATCTGCTAGATTACTAGAGCAGCTGATGATGAAAATTTTTAAATTTTCAGGTCATTAGAAAACATTTCTTTTTCTATCCATATTCTCGGGAAACACTATCATTCACTGTTCCCAACAACTGTTTTATACAGATGTCAGGAAAAAATTACATCCAAGTAAAAGCAGCAATACATGACAATTAAAAACAATTCTTCAATCACAAACTCAAAAATCTACTCCAGTCAAAGTACAGGAGTAGGAATTCTATTTCTCTGACTCTTTATTTCCATCCCTACAGTTACTTACAACAATTGCTACATGATCCAGATCAAAAGTCCTGCCATGCTGAAATCTTTGCGTCTTAAGTATATGTAATTATATTAGAATATATGAAATATTTATTTGCTGTCAAGCTGCTGAAAAAATCATAATATTAAAGAACTTCTGTAGAGCACTGGAAAAACAGTACTTAATTCACTGAAGGTTAATTTTTTTTTTTTGTAAATTATTTTAAATGGTTTAACTGAATCAGAGATGACTAAAATTCCACAAGAATTGCTAAATACTCTCTGTATCTTCACTATAGGCAGAGGCTGCAATATTAAAGCCCACAACTATTTTCAACTGGATTTTCCTGCTGCTGTTCACTGTTTTATACCACTTAATGGAACTCCTGGGTTTCATGAAATCACTAAGAAATGCTGTTAGATCCTAAGTTTGTTTCTGCTCAGGTATTGACTCAGGATCTGCAGAATAATTTAGAATTTAGATCTGAATATAGATTAGAATAGACACAGCTGTGAGCCAGGGACATTTCTGGCAGGTTTACATTATTTCTGTAAAGAGGAACATTTACTGGAAATAACTAGAAAAATGGTCAGTAAAGTTGACAAAATAAAAAAAAAAGGGTGACTGAATGGTGAACAGGACCACAATTTATAAAATATCCATAGCGGATAAATTCAGGAAGCAAATGAGTTTAAGAGAGAGATGTTCTGCTATGAAGCCTAGGGCAACAAGCTTCCAATAACAGAATTAATAACAGGACAAATTTTGCTAGCAAGTGTGTTAGACCATATAAATACTTTTTTTTTCTTGCCCCCAAACTTTCAAAAACAATCTCCTGCAAAGAAAAGGATATCTATGCTTAAAATAGAGTTATAATGCAAAACAAAAATGTGCTCCATAAAAGATTGCAAACTCTAAATTTCCTGACTCATAATATCTCTGATAACATATATCACCAGATTCTAATACTGTGGTTCATACCAACACAGTTGATTTAAGCAAGCAGAAAAACTCACCATGGCATTAATTACAGAAAATCTCTCCACTGAAGAGTATGCAAACCAATATATCTACTTAATTAAACAGATGGGTGTTTAAAGCACAAGTGTAATATTTTCAATAAATTTACAGAAAAATGTATCAGAATATTTTCCATCACATCACAACTAGAAGTGATAAAAGGGTGAGATTAATTTTTCTTTTCCTGAAGCCAAATTTGGCTGCTGGTTCCACCCACTCTTTGTATTCCCTGGAGTTTCAGAAAATACAAACTCCTGCATTCTCCACAGAAAAACCCAAACCAAATAGCCATAATAACTGTTCCTGCTTATGTCATCCAAGAGCAAATTCTGCCCCAATGTTCTTATAGTTAATTATTAAAACTTTAATTCCTTTTTTATCTACTATTAGGATATTATTTTAATTCTATTTTTAAATACCCAGTTTTACAGCAGCAAATGATGTTTGTCCTTGAATTCAAATCATGTTTTTTCAAACAAAAGAGAATAAATGGAAAACCTTTATTTCACAAGAAAATCTGGGCTTTTTGTTAAATTTATTTAATTTGCTGTGATTAAAAGGGAAGAGGAATTTTGGTTATATCCCAGGACCTATTGAGCAAATGAGATGACATTATGCACGGAAGTTTTCTTAGCCTTTCCTTGCACCACTATTGGCTTTTGCTGGTTGCAGATCTGCTCTATCAAGACTTGTCAGTGAAATGCAGCCTGTGGACCCCTGTGCTGCAGCTGAGACAACCACTCTTAGCCAGAGCTGTGCAGGATTTTCTCAGCAACATCATTAATATGCAAATGCAGAGAGTCCCGTTCACCACCATAATCTTTTTGCTTTGATTGGCTCTTACGTTCAAAATTTTCAAGATCTGTCCAGCAACAAAGACATATCTCAGCTCCTCGTTCCTTGTTAAATGAGCAATAAACTTCAAGGTCAAACCCAGAGTGGTGTAATTACCTCATTAACTGCAAGTACTCTCAAGTTATCATTTCAATAGTATTAAGGAGAAGAAAGGCTGTGACCCATAAGAGTGAGTGGCTCTGGTTCACATTTTGGCTTTAGCTAAATAAATAACACAGACTGAAAGCTCTAAATGCTTAATCTCAATCACAAACCAGCAGTTTATTTCTAACAATAAATCTATTCTGTGGCTTGATCAGACTGCATTCAAGTTATCCATAAAAGCTGATTGACTTGAATGATTTGGGAAAAATTTCCTCAAATAATATTCACTGTAGAGACTTGGCACTCTCTTATATGGTATTTAATCCTCATGATGCAGCATCACAGCTCACCATTGATATATACTAATGACTGTTTCATCCAGTGCAATTTTTTTTTGAAGTTATGTTTTTTAAAGAAATTAATAACACATTGATTTTTCAGCCCTGTATTATGATTCTGGTCCTGCAGGCAGCACAGCCATTCGTGATCCCTTCAGAGCACCTTGTCTCTCTGAGGGCCCAAAGCCAGCCTCACATGGCAAGCCTGAGGCTGTCCCAGCTGTCTGGTGCCCTGACACTCAGGAGAAGGTTGCAAACACTTCAGTTATTGTAATAATGATAAAAATAATACAAATCAGCCACTTCAGCATTCACAGAAGAAATCACAGCCCCCTGTGCCCCCTCCCCACAGTTCTCTAAGGGCCCTGCACTGCAGCATCCGTCCTCTTTTTGGGCTGTGCTGGGCACTCCTGGCACAGGGCTTGAGCTGCCCAGAGCCCCCGGCCCTTCACAGGGTGCTGCAGTGTTTGTGCTCGGGGTGGAGCTTGGGGTGAAGGGCTCACTACCCCAGCACCAGAAACAGGGCCTGTGATAAACATCCTTAGATGCTCAGGTACTGCTGCATGCTAATTTAGCCAGACAAATACACTCGGATTCAACAGTGTTTAGTGCAGCAAAGGCCTCCTGTTAGTGCCTGAATGCAATATTTCAGATGAGATGACAGAGCATGTACCTTCCCCATTTAGTGTAGTTATTCCCTCCTTGTTTCACTGATCTCCAGGCATTATTTTATTTCTGTATTCGTGATAATCTCCGTTATCAAACCATCTGAAATAATCACACCATTTGAAAAACAGAAAAGTTGAAATCTCTTCTTTTCTAACTATTTGCATGTTATAAAACATGAGGCATTTATTACTGTGCTTATCTCTTTTGATGACATATGGGAAGACCCAATAACAACACTGTAACATCTGAAATCATTTGAGCCCGACACTTTAATTTGATTTTAACATCTACAAATCTTGAACAGTTAACATTAAAGACACATAAATCCCATAAAACCTCATTTAGATGTGAAGCTACTGAGTTCACAAAACCCATTATGAACCTTAATAGTGATGTACTGTTCAGTTACACCAGATTGACTAATCCAGGCTGGGGTGTGTTTTCATCACTGTGGCTTGCTGGGTTTAAATAAACCATGTTAGAGATGCTCTCATGTGCACAGCTCTGCTCATAAAACCCCAGGCTGCAATAGAAAATAGTTGATATAAAGATTGTAAGGAGCAATTTATCAGCTCAGAGTACTGAACTATTAGTCTCTATTGCTGTCTGGGATTTATTTCATAATTAAGAAGAGCTTATACATCGGCTTTATTATGATCAGAGAGTAAAATACCAGAAGGTCTTCCAACCAGAAATGGAATCAACAATTACATCTAAGAACCAGAGAAAACCTCTGGCTTCTACACTAGTAATGAAATATATACCTAAGCAATTACCCATGGAAAATCATGGAAGCAAACGGTTTTTTATGACAGCAGATGTGCAAAAGGAAGAAATGCCTCTAGTCCTCTGTATGCCCCATTTCAGACTGGGGTCAGGTTTTCCCCTACCACCTTTGTAGAGACAGTTCAGTGCCAAGAGAGAGGAACACAAGCTGACCACTGTCTTCCTCAGCCTTCTAACAGTTCATTTTATTCCACTGCATTAAATTAGTTAATGCCTTCTCCAAACACAAGCAAGAAAATATGAAGCAATCAAAGAGAAGGCTCACAGGCAATGTTTTGCATACTTCTGATGCTCCTCACGTAAAGTCCTTGTGAAAAAGGCACTGTGACACTGTCTGACCCTTTGCCTGTCCCAGGAAACCACGTTCTGCTCCCTGTACAGAGCAAAGGCATCACAGCTGCTGCAACAAGAGAGCCAGTCTAAGCCTTGTGACTGCAAATAAGCACGATTTGCTCCTTATTGACTGCTTCAGAAAATTCAGTGATTGCTCTGTATATGTCAATTACTGTAAATTAATGGCGTTCTGCAGTGAGTTGCCACTCTTCACTTCCCACGCCTTTCATCTGGGGATTCTTAACAATCCCAAATAATAATTAAACATTTATCCGTGGAGTAGCAGTTTCTATGGGAGTCAGTCACAGTCCAGCCTCTGAAGAGGGAGAGGCAATCACGAGACATTGCTCACTTGGCAATAGTCACGATGTGGCAAACTACAGCAAACTGATATTTAGAATAGGACCATTTCCCCTTCTTGAGACAGAACTATGGTGTCTGTAACTGACATACACAAACTCCTCAATGGAACCATGGCACATGACGAAATGAAGCCAATTCAGGCTTCTCAGACATATGGAATAAAGTAACCTGCAATTAATTTCACATTCCTACAGTTGTGCATCGCTCTTTCAATGATCTATTAAAAAGCTCTCTCTTCTCATTAACAGTCTGCCTTGTCAATACTTTTCAATACTTCAATGCCTTCTCCCTCTTAACTCACTATTTCTATTTCAACATATTATCTTCCTATCTTTCTAAAATTATATCCCAGGCTACATTATTTTTTTTTTGTCCAAACATTACAGATATTTCTTTTCATTCAAGCCTGAACAGTCAAATGTAAAAGAAAGTTTTAATAATCAAACATTAAGCCTCAGATGGTAATGTCACAAAATAGGATTTCCTACATTCATTCTGCAATAGAATTTTTTGCTTGCATTGGCCTTCTGGATATAAGATGTATAGAGATATCTGCATATGAGGAGAGTGGTGACAGCCCACCCCCAATAGTCAGGAATCTTTATGTTGGCTAGTATTAAAATTCCTAATTGTTCAAGTATGGAAGTTTGTAACCTTAGAGATGCTAGAACAAGTGTCCGTCATTATCATCCATTAATAACTCAGTTTGATTTTTGTTCATAAACTGAACAAAGACAATATTACAGTGCTGAGCATTCATTCATCCTGAAGCTCTGTGAAGTCCTCATCTCCTTCACTCACATTACAAACAGGTATTACTAATAAAGGCTCAGATGTTCCCTAATGGAGGCTTACCCTGAAGCCAAGAGTGACCTCAACACAGGCCATGTCCACCCCAGTGGCTTGGGCAGCACAAGCAGAAGCCAATGGATCCACCACCAGGTCTCCTTCCCACTCCTGAGCAGGCCCTGGGGGGAGGCAGCATCCCAGAGCAGTCCTGGGCTAATGGCAGTGTCAGAGATCAAGGGTTCTCAAGATGACCAAAGAACAAAGAGGGGAAGAATTCAGTACCAGCAAGATGATTTGGGCTAAGTGAGCAGGGTGATATTTTTATTCTCCTATAAAATTTCTGTGTTTCAAAATGTCACTCAGTAAAGTAGTGAAGCACCAACACTTTCCACATAATTTATATAAAGTTGTGTTTTACCCTAGCACAGCTCCCACTGATTCACTGCCAGATGAAAAATAAGCACTGACACCATAGCACAAAATAACAGAATGTTATTTTCAACACCAGAAGTAGCACAGTGATCTACAAATATGAATTGATTTACAAACATGAACTAATTTGGAAAAAAGAAAAAAAAAACAACAACAACAACCAAAAAAAAAAAAAAAACCAAAAAAAAAACCACACACCAAAACCCTAGAAGTACAGTCAGTACCAACTGGAAGTGAACTTCCTTTTTACAGAAGAACCAGAAGTTAATTTTTCCCTTCTCATGGTAGCCAATTATTCAAGAGAAAACTAAATTTATAACCATCACAGAACCTCTGAGATGACCTTCAGGACAATCTCCCATCCCAAAGTATATTAATGTGTAACATGGTAAAACTCCTTCCCTATACACCATTTGCTGAATCAAAGGACCTCAGAGGGTTTGTTCTGAAGATTATTTAATTTGCAAGAGGAAAAACTAAAAAACTACTGGCATTATTGTTGGATGTATATACCTTATGTTTTGAAAATGAAGCTGTTCAAATAATCATTTTTGTTTGCATTTATGTCTCTAATGCTTAACAAAACTTTTATTAGAAGCATGTCTTACACACTTAGGATTATGAAGCTAAAGTTTCTTCAACTTAGAAATTAAAATGATAATTTAAAATTGTGATGTAATTCAAGTTGGGTTTTTAATCAATTGCACTGGTGAAGAAAGGCATCAGTTACTGGTATACCTCTTTACTTACCTATATTAACTCTTCTCCTCTCCTTTGTATTTCATTTAATCTAAGACAGACAACATAAAACCTTGGTGAATTCTTTCAGCAAAAATCCTGCTCACTGTCTGTTAGAAAGTACATGTCTGCAGTGGAAATAACCTGGGCCTGCACTTTGCTGCACATCTGTCTCTTCCTTCTCCCTTTCCTCTCTTCTTCTGATTCCGCACTACCAAGCCACCTACTCCACTTCAACTCTGAAGTGTTCCCATTAATTCCATTGCATTAAATCTATATATGAAATTCATGCATCCAAATGTGTACACTTGGAAATATAATGAAGTGACTACCTGGGTACTGAGGATGTGTACAGATCTGGGCCCATTTTTCAGCAGTTATTACTCATTCCCCTTCAGGCAGCGATCCTTAACCCTTTCATAGCAAAAAACAATTCCCATTGTTCAGAAAATGACTCTCAGCTGCAGAGGGCGCAGCATTGATTTTGTGACTGCAATTCTGTTCAGATTGTTAATCCTGTTCACAATGGTGCCTCAGGAGTATGAGACATGCAGATAAGGAATTCCCAAATTGTGCCCATGGGGCCTCCTGCCTTTTCCCCTGAGGTCATGACAAAACCACCACCAGCTTCAGAGATTCAGGATGAAGCTTTTCATTTAGGGTTCAATTAACTTAAGCTCTCTAAAGGAAAGACATCAGAAAAACGTCAGCCTCTCAGTCACTGAAGGAAACCAGTGCAGCAATTACTCATTACTGGCTTAATGGATACATATTAAGCAATCAGATATGTTTAATCCCGGACTGCTGAGAACTGATGAGGAAAAGAGAGTCCCTGCAGAAACAGCCATAGCCCAGGCTCAGACAGTGATGAAAAGCTGGCTGCAAAGCAACAGGAAATGAACAGCTGAAGACACTTGCAACTCCTGTTTATAGCTATTTTGAAAACATTTTTCTTCCTGGTGCTGAAGAGTCTCAAGAGTCTTTTTTCCCTTGATTATGAAAAGAATTTGTTCACAGCTATGAATATTTGCTCACAGAGAAATAAATGGATGCCATGCTCACAAAATAAGAACTAAAGATGAGCTTTTAAAATGTCAATTTGTGCTGCTCAATGTAAAGCAGATATGACACAAACCCAGTCATATGAAAGAAACATTTCTGAGCCCACCCACCTGGTGACCTGTTCTTGGAACCGTGAACCCCAAGCTGAAGCCTGGTGTGCCTTTGAAAAGATTTCACTCCTGTCTCCCCTGCTGCAGCTCTTTGTGGTTAGTAAGCATTTTTTCTGAATCTCAGTACTGTCAAACTTTCAACAGTGACTGTAAATAACTCTTGATCAATCTCAGACCTTGTCTCTTCATTTTTTTTCCCCCACAAGAATGGTGTTTGTGGTTAATAGCTCACTCCAGTTTTCAAGGATGTAAATACAAAGTGCATGGAGTGAGGTGGAGCTCCTGAAATCTGAAACGAGAAGGAGATTTCACCAGAGATTTCTCAGTTCTGAAGAAGTGGCATTTTGACCTTAATAATCCAGCACAAGTCACCACCGTGCCTGTGGACTTCATTATTGAATAATCTGAGACTTGAATGGGGATACATTTCTGCATTTGAAAGAGAAAGCAATCTGATGTGATTAAGAGTGATTTGGCTTTGAGATATAATGGTGCAGCAGTTTTTAAAATTTATTCCAATTATATTAAGTAATGAGTTCCTTAATTCTAGCAAGAATGAGAAGTGTAAAAATACCCACTGAATGGGAAAAAGGTAGATTGTCAGAGCCTTCTTCAGGAAGCATATTTATTCACTGCTACAAAGGAAAATCTCTCTGTTGTGGAAGTTAGCAGCAATAAGCTATGACAAGATTAATGAAAATATTCAAGTCCCTATTCCCAAACATGCCTGGCAGAAACATGTTCTGTCTTTCCCAGTGATGCTGCATCTATCAACTCTCACAACAATTTGTCTTTGTGGATTTCATTTGCCATGCTCTTCAAGGACAGAACCAGCCTGTTCCAAAAAAAGTCCAACATTTATTCCAGAAAACTTATATTTATTTTTATTCTCTTTCCTCTGTGCTGGTATGACTGATGTTTCTTCCAAAGATTTTCCATGAGACCAAGCTGCACAAATTACTATTCAAATCATAACAAATGTCAGAAATGGGCCTGAATTTTAATCATCATTTGGTCTTACAGGCATCATTTCAAAACTGGAAATATTAAAGAAATGAACAGAAAATTTCTATATATTTTCTGAGGACTGCTTCATTACTTATTTTTGTATTTTACATGCTTATTTTGCCCTTTTCTGATTTATCAGTGCAGTTCTCCTAAGAGAGAAATGCTACATGGCCTGCTGCAGTTTTGCTTTAATGACCAAACTTTATAGGGCTCTATTCCAGTAACAAGAATCTCTGAAAGAATCACCAAGGGTAAAGTAAACTCCAAGAATTCCACATACGAAAAATCAAAACAGCAGAAAGATACAGCACCTGAGGAAAGAAATATGCTT
This sequence comes from Passer domesticus, assembly GCF_036417665.1. Classification (NCBI taxonomy): domain Eukaryota; kingdom Metazoa; phylum Chordata; class Aves; order Passeriformes; family Passeridae; genus Passer; species Passer domesticus. The sequence goes on along the minus strand of NC_087480.1, from coordinate 39,826,746 downwards.
ATTTTTGCCTACTTTCTTCGTTTTGTAGGGTCCTGGAGATCTTTAAATCAATTTTCCCATCTTTCTTCTCCTTTAGTCAATTTGTATTTGTCCTTCACACCATAGTTCCACTAGCCCAAAGTTTTCTAGCTGACACTGAAACATAGTAAATCTCTTTTACCACCACGGCTCTCTGAATTCAAATACATACATTGTGCAGATGACAAAAGGGGCATCAATGGCTCGATCCTACCACAGAATTATTGAACATTACAGGTTTCTCCTTGTTTAGCTATTATGTGCATAATGGGATTGACTGATGAAGATGGAAAGCAGAGACTTCATTTGCATACAATTTGTGTTTTTTTCCTGGCTGGTACAAATTTAATCACATCAATTCTTGGAAAGTATTTTTCATGCTCAAATGTGCTGAGAAATTATGGGCTAGGAAAATCATACAGCACAAACTTTACAAGGCAAGTGGTTATCCTCCCAAATTAAACCCAGGGTGTTTGCTTAAGGAGCAGAAATAGCATTTCAAGTAAAGGCTTTATTTGAAACACAAATTAAGCAAATAAATTCACAGAACCTTTCCAGGTTAAAATCCTCAGGCACTTATAAAGCCACTATTTGTTCTTAACTTACAGGCTGCTAAGGCTACAAACAAAGTATAGAAGTTTAGAAACAAATATGAGAGATTGTTTCTGCTTTTAAAAACAACAAAAATATTTTGGCTTCTAGTTTTAAATAAAATCCACATTTATAGAAATATGCTGAGTAATTCATGCTATTTTTTTCTAGCTGTCCATCTCAAACCATACCTTTTTTTTATTCCAAAGGAAGTCATGGTCACACCACATAGATGATCCTCCCAATGTGTAGATCAAGATTTTATACAACTAAACACTTCTCACCCATGCTATCACCACTAAATATAAAATTTATTGAGACTTTGTCTCTACTGCATAATATTCTTTAAAAAATCAAAAGCTTCTTCTTTCCAGCAAAGTGTTTCTCTTATATGGCATCAGTCTACTACCAAGATAATCATAAAAATCAAAATGGAAGGGGGAAAAGTAAAAGAGTTTGATTTGTAAGTATTTCTCATCCCCTGTTCAATTATTTCATATTGCAACATGGATTGTAATTTGAGTAATATAGCTCTTCCTGCAAAAATTACTGAACTTGCATTTTAATGTATCTAATGTTAAAACTATTTTGAAAACCTTCAGTGGTTTTAGTTATGTTTGTATTACACCATTTACAGGATAAGGCAATTTTATGAATTAGTTTGTAAGTAATGGAAAAACTGCTGTTCAAGCACCTGATAAAGGCTATTCTCATCAAAATTCTCCTTTCTGAAGTAAATAAAATTCAATGTCCCTGCCTTTTAATTCTCTAGCTCAATGAAGTATTTCTTTTTAGCCAGAGAAAAAATGGTTATTGAGATAACTAAGTGTAAAAATACACCAGCAGTGAGATTGTATTACTGACAAGAAATTCTTCCATGGTGGCCGAGTTAAAAGTGCCTCAGAATTGTGTCCTTGAGACAATGAAGGTCACCTGCACACTGGGTTGCATTAATAAGGCTGCTGAACAAAGCAGTAGGCTGAGCAAAAAAGTTCCTTTGGCTCTGCTGCACTCATAAAACCTCGTGTGTAGGAATAAGCCCACCCTAGGGCTCCCTGGAACAAGGCAGAACATTGAAATGCTGGAGGAAATCCACGGCAAGGCCACAAGGCAGGGGGCTGACAGGAGTGGGGGCAGGCAGAACCTGGATTTCTGTCAGGCTGTGAAATGGCTGTGTTTGGAGATGCTTAAAGACTCACTTAAAGGTGAGGGGCTGAGAAAGCTGCCAGGTTTGAAGTGTGCCCTGTGTTGAGCAGGGTTAGAAGAGATGATGAATAAATCATTGTGCAGTGATTCATCCTCTTTTAAAATAGTTACTTAGGAAGTTACCTAAATCACACCGACTTAGAAGCCAGGTAGAGCTCTAAGTTTCTACTGTTTAAAAGCCAGTTCCCTACCAGATAGAAAATTCATCACTTGACTGAAGGAGTGGCCTGGATTTTGCACCTTTGTAGGCAGACCTTTTATTACCAACAAACTGCTTGCCTGCCTTCCCCCAGCACAAAATCCTACATCAGGCAATGGCCGCTGGAATGTCAGGATAATCACTGTGGGGTGGAAGGATTTGAGCTAATCCTAATTCAGCACTCCCCATTTCTGATTAGAACATCACTCTTAAAAAATATTTTAGACCAAAATCCTAAATGGTAGTTGTCTGTCAGTACCAGTGTGCCCCTAAAACTGTAATTTTTATGGATCTCTCTAAAGCCTCTTATTTACTAACACTGAGCTTGTCAAAATGGTATGTGCCACTACAGGAGCCTTAGAGGAATTAGTTTATTTATTGTGAATGCAATCCAGTTGAAAACCCAGCTATATCTGTTTATCAAGACCTAATCCAACCCACTTGAAGAAATTCTCCTGGGGGTGCAGCATTATAACCAAACTGATCGCCTTGCTTTAATGAGCAAAGTTTAGCAGATTGCTGCACTCTCCAGTGAGGGATTGCCATAACAAGATCCCATCCTTCAGTACAAAAGACTGAAAAAAATTCTTCACTTCTTCCTTTGTTCACCCTGGGGAAAATTACTATGAAAGACAGCCAGCTCTCAGAGATGCTCTTGGAAAAAATTGTCTAAAAACTTTAACAGAACTTGGGCTAAAGAACCACTGTGACAACTGATACATTTATCATGCACTGCTGCTTCCAAATTCAACCTCCAAGCCCCAGGAGCACATGGTGTCATAGCAAGCAATCCATGTCATTTACATGAGCTAAAGGAACAGGCTCCTAAGTGAAGGCAGGAATCTGTTCATAGTCTAATTAACATCTTATTAGTTGAACTGATGATCGTTATTAGTCACACAACTTGTTTCCAACAAAGTTAAACTTGACATTTACAAACTTTCTAACATAGATTTCTTTTTCTCTGATATTTCTCTGATCACTCTAGGTTTCCACAATCCTCTTCTTTCTTTGCTTTCCTTTCTGTACTCTCCTAAGTTCACATCTTATGGGGTTGGCTTACTGCAAGGAGAGAGAGGGACAACCATTTATCAGCATCTCATATCCTCTGTCAGGAGAATGATGTTCATCATCTATTCCACCTTGCTCCTGGGTCTGCATGGGGTCAGTTTTAGCATTATTTTTAACACAGCACCTACTGCCTCCCTTGCCGTGGGTTCACAATTCCATATTATGTGTGAATGTATTGCATAGAGTTCTGCATTTTAATGTTGTCTCTGCTATCCCTAAAACTGATTTTAACATCTCACAAGGTCACACTAATTTAATGACCATTGATGAGTTATATAGTATATATACCTCTGATACCTGCAGTATCATGCTGTGTCTGTACTTTCAAGACCCATGCTTTCATTCTGTATTTGTGCATTTCACTAACCTCTGCTTCATCCTTCAAGCTGTTGGTTTGTGATAAGTAAGGCTTTATTAGCACAGGCTAATCATACATATATCTTTGCTCAAGGGCAGTAATAGTTCAGTCTTCAAAGTATGATATATTTGAATACAGACACACAGAAACACAGCACTCGGGTAGCAATGTCCTGCACCAGTAGCTGCCAGCTGCTGCAATATCTCCAGTATAATATTGAAATTGTCTGACAATAGCACGCCCACTGCTGACAAAGAGCACTAATGAAGTTCTCTGCAAGGTGAGGGTTTTCTAATTGTAATGCACATTTTTGTGCTCCATTAATATGAATGCATTGAATCAAGGGACTGTCTTCATGAAGAAATGCCAAAAACACCAACAAGCACTACTCCAGAGAGATGCTTTCTAAAACTCAATATATTGAGGGATTCAGATGTGAATAGTGTGCAGAAAAATGTTGAGATACAAGCCACTTGAAACAAATAAAACATTGATAGAATTATTTGAGTTTAGATAAAGTCTGTACCTCTTTCCAGATACATCATCACAGCCAAAAACACACTACTATATACATGAAATAGTGACAGATGCAGTTGAGGGTTGGCTATAAAATACCCCTTTGCGATTACTCATCTGGTTATGGCCAAGTGTCAGGATACATTGTTGGTTGGGGATTCTGCCAAAAAGGGACTTTTGGGTTCAAGACTCTGAGGAGGAAGGAAGGCAAATAGCAAGATCTCCACCCCAGGCTTGGAGATCTGCAGGTGCAGTTTCTTCTCAAAGCAGGGTTACCTTCAAAGCTGACAGGAGGCTAAGCTGCTGGTGGTGAAAATGCTCAGATTCATTACCACAGCCTTTTCCTGATGCTTTCAGAAAATTAAATTTATATTGTCTTGGCACTGAGTAGCTAGTATGTGTATGGGGTAGATTAACATGCCTCAGCTGACAACCTGTAACTTGTCTGAGAACATATGAGCATACCAGAAGTTTCATCTCTGCTCCAGAAAAGTTCCATCATTCTCTGGCAGAAGCAAAGCTGCAAATTGAACAAATATTTGCCAGAGCTCAATCACAATGGACAGAAGTGACATTTGGCAAATTGAAGTTTATCTGCTACGTAACTTCCAAAAAAAGGCTAGCAACAAATAATGTCAAGAAAATATTAAACATAAGGACAGGTTTACTTTACATTTTTCGCTTCAGATTCCAAACAAAATTCAGGTGGCCTTTTTGGACACCAAGCACTATGCTGAGATCAGGAGCAACAACTCTGTGATTGAGGTCAGCAAGTGCATTACACATAGGGGGAGGCACAGAGGAGGAGCTGCAGGACTGTGCTGAGGGGTAGCAGTGGATGAAACACCTGGCATGAAGGAACTAACCTCTAACAGTAACCTAGAGAGAGAGAGAAGATGACAAGGTAGGATGACAAACCAGGAGGATGAATTTTTATTTATTGTGTGCAGAATATAAAACCTGATTATCAGAGATGTGGTTACAGGTTGAAGAGAAAGTAAACCAGGACTTACACAGAAATATTTAGCAGTGCAGGTGAAAACAAATATTTCATTTTGAAAGGCTGTGTACAAAAGGGCAGGAGCTGAATGCAGAAGGTCTCTTTACAATGCAGATATGTGAATACAGGCAGATTGCAGGGAATAAAGTGAGAAGTGAAGGAGTAGCAAAGTAACATTGTGCATGATGGGAGATGGCAGGAGGATGCAACAAATAGTTCAAGTTTTATTGTATTCAAATTCACCTGCCTTAGAAAATATATCAGTAAACCACAAAAGGTTTACTGTTAGAGTCAAAAATGAGAAAAACAAGACTGGAAGAGGTATTAGGGTTTTTTAAAATAGATCTCATAAAAGCAATCCATAAAAGGATCAGAGGATAAGAATAAAAATAGTAACGTGAAAGGAAGAGCATGACCAAAGTTGACATAATTCTATTCAGTATTACTATAAACTTTCTTGAAGAATGGGAGCCTGGGAGAGAACTGAGGATTGCTGAGAAGCAGTACAAGATTCAGTCACAGCAGATAAGCAGCCAACCATAAGGGAACAGGGCAGAAAATATGTAGGAAATGATAATGCAAAGGGAAATGAACCACTTGGCAGTGAATTAAGAGGTGGCCTGACACAGAAATTACCTAAGAAATGCTCAACAATTCAGTCACAAAGAGCATATTTGTCAGAAGAAATGTGCAGGTGTGAACAATGAACTTCACTCTGAATTTCAAGGCACTGGTGTAGAGCAGCAATAAGGCTGTAAACATTGAGACACAGACATTGTTCTTGTTTGAGGAAATGTAGCACACAATGTAAGTTCTCTATGAGAGAATTCTCTAGGAGTTCGGGAGAATTAAGTAGGTTCTGCCATTCTTGACTGTTAATTTGTATATCTTTTGTAAAGTAGCAATTCCAGGCTAAACTTGAGGTTTGTTACAGGATTTTTTTGGTTTTTTTTGGTGTTTTTTTTTTTTTGGTGATAATTCTCCTTTTTTCAAAGGCAAGAAGCCAGAGAAAGCAAAATGGAGGAAAACGTTATTCCACGTGCTATCCCACAGCTCTATTGAGTGAAGTTTTCTACATGAAATTTGTAAGAGAAATTTGCCCCACGTAAAGTCCTTAAAGATTAACAACAAAAAGAGTTGTCAGAAAAACTTTAGGTTTTTCATATCACCCACCTAGTTTCTTCAAGGCTATTTCAAAATGAGCTATTTCCTTCAAATATGAATTCAGATACATAAACTAACCTTGTGCAGAATGCCATAATTAGGAAGGTTGTATTCCCAGAACAATGAGCCCCTTGCAGCAAAATATTTTGCTTTGGGGTTTTTCTAAGCAAATCTGTGTATTCCAAGCAGTCCCACACTCTTCCATTTGAGCTGTAGTTCAATCATGCATCACTGATTTTTGGAATAACTAATTTTTGACCTATAGAGAAGGCCAGTAGGGTGCATGTTCAGCACCTACATCCCTTCTGACCTTTAAAGAGAGGAAGGGGTATGGTTCAGCTGGAAGGGACATACAACAACCATCCAGCTCCAACTTCCTGACCCTTCATGGCTTCAGATTTAAGGAGCAAATAATGTTTTGTATTCTTTTTATTGGCATGAACTTACCCAAGTGAATTAACTAAGGAATCTTGAGCAAGAAGTGAGGATTGAGACCAGATAAAATCTAACTCCTTTCCAAGTGGACCAAATTGAAGAAATGGAGAAAATGTTATAATTCATCCTAAACTAGCCCAAATTTCTAACTTCCAGTTCTATTATATTCTCTTTTGAAGCCCATTAATATTTTGCTGAATTTAACCATTCTTGTGACCACAAGGAAGAAATACCAATATCAAAACTGATGCATTCCTCTGTCTTCCCAAGAATTCCCTCTTGTGTTAATTAAAGAGCTGTGGTGAGAACATAATATTATGGTGATAATATTTTGCAGTTCTGTGTGCACTGTTCCCTCTCTGACACAATTTTTCTTCAGCATTTCCCCTATGTAAGTACTACCTTTGCCATCCCATTCCTGCAAATTCTGTGTACAGGAAGCCAATATGCAAGGAAGATAAACTAGTTAGCTTTCAAATAGTTTTCTGTAGGCTCTAGGGACTCCTGTTAATTCTCCTGTTAATATGGTCATTTCTGCTCTTTCAGAGCACAGTAAAAATTCTCCAAAAGGGGGAAAAGTAAGATAAATCTCTTTCAAGTTCTTCTGCAGTGAGTGCATGGTCAGTAAGCTGAGTGTGTGTGCACTCTGATTCTGTTCTGCTGCTGTTCACAAACCCCACCTGTTAACCATGCAAAGATGTCAATGAGCTGCTTCTTGGGTAATCCACATGTGTTTTATTTAAGCTGGCTTGGAATGATGGAAGGTTGAAACAACCCAGTCTGGATGTGACCCTCGTGTTCTTTCTGGACTTTAATCTAAACAGCTGAATAGTAAATAAAAGCTTAGATTTTTCAGTTGATTTAAATGCATAATCCACTCATATTCACAGAACTCAGTCAACTAAATCCACAAAGGGCAGCTGAAAAATATTAGCATTAAACAAAGCTGAATATTATATATGCAGAAGAATATAAAACTGAATACATTTATTTTTCCCCTAATTTTTCATAAATCTACACAATCCTTCAGCTTCAGAGCTGCCATTAACATCTCCAGGCCAATAACCAGTAGGGTTTGTGCTTTCAAAGGCTTTGTTCCAATATTGTCCAACAATTACAGTATGCAAATATCTTTCTTAACTACACTTGCTTTATGCAGCCATAAGAGAGGTTTGCCATGTTTGACTTCATTAAGTGCCACAGGATGTCTCTTGGCATTTAGCAAGGTCAGTTAATGAAATAACTGGCTTATGCTAATAACAGCAAAGTGAACCCAGCTTTACACAGCAGGACTGAACTAAACAGCTCAAGGCAACATTCATCATTTTATCTGCCTGCCTGAGATTCTTCTTCTCATCCAAAACTCAACGTATACACCCTCAGTAGCCTTTAGACTTCTCTGCTACTTGTTTACTACTTTCTTTTACCAAATATCTCTTTCCAACTTATGCAGAACCTGTGATTTTAAGAAAGGTCTGTCACATTGAAAAGGTTTTGTGTTTAATTTCCTTTCTTGCTTATAAACTTTATCAGGAAACTGATTATTTCCATGGCATTCAGCACTGTACAAAAGGTGCCAGCTTTTCATCTCTAATATCTCTTGCTCTGCCAATGATACCTGCATTTATTTTGCATCTCCTTTCACAGCATTTTGAAGGATAATACAGTCAGCTCAATTTATGCCTTGGTTCTCAAGACAGAGGAGAAGAATATAATAAACATAACTTAAACAGACTCAAGTGAAAACAAAGCAGGATGGAACAGATGTATCTCCTACATTTCATCATTCCTTTTTCAATGTGGGTTCGTAAGCAGAAATTATCTTGCTGAAAAAAATGACATATCTTTGTAAATCATGAGTATTTTTCACAAAAGGATCTCTCTAACCCCTTGAAAGTGCCTGCTACCATTCCTGCCTTGTTTGGATAATCAGTGTTACAGAGGTATCCAACATCTGAAACTGATTACTGCAATTTTTTTTCCATAAAATCATTCCATATCTAAAGCACAGAAGCTGGGAAAGAATCTCTACAGTTTCTCCTCACCTGTGCCTTCAAACACTTCCATTCTGCTTCAGAGTACCCAACAATGGCTTCCTTTTTCGTCTGATTGTAATTCTGTTTACTTTCACATTCATGTTTGGAGCTGCCCCATCAGCTCCCTGCACTCATGCATTCCTTCATGGTCAGCCTTGTACAACCCAACAAATACTTCTAAAACATCTTTAGCGCAAACTTTAAGCCTATGTAGCACAGCACCAACACAATTGTCAGAAAAGGTGGAGATCAACCCATGGAATACATCTTACCTTGAACCGAGTAAAAAATAAGCGGTGGGCTGGAATCAGCAAATCCTGATTTTCTGTGTTGAACTAATTGAGAAAGTCATGATTTTACCAGGCATGTTTTTTCCATAGACCAAACAATAATTTGATTCTCATCTTCTGTTAGACACAAAGGATTATTCCAAGCTGTGAAAAGGAAAAGCCTGGAGACATTAAAGAAGTTCTAAACAAATATCTAAAAATACAAGGAAACCAAAGCCAAAGTTGATACATTATATTAAAAGATGAAGTTTTACAATTTTTATTTGTCAGCAAGTCTATCATAATTTTTAAATTGGTCAGACTGGTTAAATACAATAATGTATTCAACAAATCCAAGCCCTTTTTTCCATTAAACATAAAATATGATATAAATGACCTTATAACAAATACACACAAACTTGATTTTTACTCAGGCTTCAAGCAACCCTTGTTCTTGTGCAGTTTGTGCTGACAAATTGCTGCTTCTAGTGAGGAATAATTCACAGACAAAAATGGCAAACATGGAAGAAGCAAAGCAATACTGACACAACAGGAAAAGCCCCAATAACCTCACCTGTGAAGGGAGACAACGTGGCTTCAGTTTCTGATCAGCATTTTGGAGCAAAGAGCACAGAAACAGATGGTGAAGCAACTCCAGAGCTGCCTCGCTGCTCTCTTCCCTGCTGTAGCAACAAGCATGTGAAAAGTGAGACCACAAACTTGTGAGGGAAAAACAACCTGCAGAAAAACAGTTAAAGGGGAAAAAATTTTTCCACTGCACTGGATTTACCCTCCTGCAATGCTCCTCTGCTTCTGAATCATACTTCTCAGAGCAGATCCTGTATTATTTCTCTTCTGGCCACAAGCAAAGGTACTAAAAACATGCACATTTAGGACTTGCATACCAATTTGAAAAATACCTCTATTACAGACGGACAGACAAGGGCCCTGTGCATGTGCATTTTTGGATGTGCATTTTTTCACTCCTGAACTGCCAGTAAGTGCTGAGCCCAGAATTTTCCATGTTCTTCAGAGTTTGGGTTTTTTTTCTCTAGTTTTAATCACTGTCTATGAATATTTTGATTTAAAACCAAAATATTTTAAGATTTATTTAATAGCTTCTCTCACAGCTGACCATCACATGATTTTTCAGGGAAAGAATTTTCTGATGCAATACAGTCATAAACACAAACATGGAAGGAGTTGTGTTTTCACCCATTACACACAGGTAGAGATATTATAAAAGAAAGGCCTTGCTCTGTTGAATTACCAGCTAAGCCTGTAAGTTCTCATAAGAAAGAATCAAAGAAATGAGAAACAGTTAGTACAACTAGCTACTCTTGTAGAGAAAAAGTCTGCACCTGTAAAAAGCAGGAAATCTGTCCCATGAGGATCAGTGAACAAAATATGTAGACAATCCAAGAATAGAGAGATTTGATAGACAGGTAAAATGTCGTTTACTAATCAATGCATTGAGTGGCAAGAAAACTACCAGCCAATTGGAGTTAAACATGAGGTCTGTAAAAACTGGATAAAAATGAGTCCTGTGAATAAAGAATGGGCTTTTCCTTCAGAAGAAACTGAGTCCCGTCTGCTTTAATGCAGCATTCACCAACTCCACCTGCTAAAGCAGCAGGTCATAACTTTTTTTAAAAAATGAAGGAATGAGAGAATGAACCATACTGATTCCAGATAAGCAACACAATATTTTGGAAAGTGCTTTCTTTCTTTCTTTCCTTGCCTTTGGAGCTCCGCTAGCTGATACTACAGGAGTTTTTTACCTTTTTTTTACATCAGTTCTGCACAGGACACTGAACACAGAGCTCAGTTTTCCACACATGAGATATTTTTTCTCATATCTCAATACTGTCCCAGCAAAAGTCAGTGCTGTGACAATTTGACAGTATCAAGTTCCCTGGGAAGGTTTTGTGTTTATCTCCAACAAGCTAAATGCACCCAAATTCAGTTAAACTTCTTGCAGCTAATACCTGAAGCCTGAATAATGACCATAATTTTTACCTGGAGATCAGACCCTGTAAACTTTATTTATTGCATCACCAAGCAAATTAATCTCCTCCTTGAGGCTGAATACATTGCTGTAACACAGACTAAGAGTGCCCCTTCCCACTAAATTAAATCCAGTTTAATTGCAGACATTCCCTAATGGGCAGCTGTAACCTCCTCCAGATCCCAGCCAGATCAGGAGTGATTTAACAACCTGTGCCCACACCAGCTCCCAAGGGGAAGGGGGATCTGGGATTGGAGATCAGGCTGTCACTGGCACAGCCATTATAGGCAGGAACCATGACAAAGCATGACACATTTTTGGGTTTTCAGTTAATTCAAGGCACTAGTTTTTGTCTGTTGTGCATGCATTTAATGTTTATCTAAAGCACAAAGACATCTCACATCTTAATATTCTGACATGCAGAGACAAATTTACAGTGTTGTCTTTGGAAATAACCAGCGAGGTTACTGCACAAATTCAATTGAGAAATACTCTGGTGATATTGAGATTTTTTTTCTGAAGCAGTTTCCAGATCCACAAAATATACTTCTGTCCGCTGCTGAATGCCATTTTCACATGAACAGAAGGTTTTTACTTCATACTGAAGAGTACATCTAGATCATTCTACAGTCAAGTCATCTTTCTAAATCACATGGCTTTCTCTTTCAGACGATCAGTTATGCCCACACTGTACAAACTGGTGCTTCCCTCTGGCACTGGAATATCTGCCAACCTGCTCTCTGAGCCAGGTGCTCCGAGAGAGTCAGGAAGGCAGAGGAGCCGAGAGGGAACACTGAGGTACTTTGTCCCACTGCTGTGAAGAGCCTGTCACACCCTGCAGGGCAGGACGGCGGGCACGGGGCGCGCCTGGCCAGGCAGCTGAAGCCTGAGCGCCCACATCCATGAGCACAGGCTTGGAACCTCCGAGAGGAGCCTTCCTCAAAGCTCCTCTGGGCAGCAGGGGTGTGTGCAGGGCTGCTGCTGAAGAGCAGGAGCCACCCAGACCAAGCAGGGCTGCTGCAATGCCGGCAGGTCACACACAGCTTCAGCTTTCAGGAGCTCTCCTGCCCAGTAAAAGATGTGTTACAGCCTGGAGCTCCAAGGGCTTCTCTGGAAATTAATTTTTCCTGCAGAGCCAGCAAGCAGCCACTTGTTTAGCAGTCTCTCAAGATGAAGACAGAGAAGACTAGACACTGCTTTTGTATTTAGGAAAGCAGAGTTAGTTTTCCTATGTTATCTTTTTTTTTTCTTTTCTTTCCTTTAAACAAAACATTTATCAGTAACTTTCATTCACCGAACATGTACACATTATGAATTATTTTATCAAGCAGGATGCATATACCAGTGTTCATTAGTGACCTCTAGAAACTCAACCCACTCTTGGCTGAAGGGTTTCCAAATAAACCTGTACTTGATGTGCAAAGCAAGCCCAGGAAAATCTTTCTGAAGCAATTTAATTATTCTAACAAAACCAGTTTGCATGAATAACACTATTTCACCTCAATTTAATTAAATATTTGGTATGACAAATCCCCGTGAAAAAGGTTTGCCATACAAATGCTAATTATGCTGCACTCTAAACGTTTACATTCTCCCTATGAAAAAGCAATTTTTTTCCTCAGAATATCAAAAGTGAATGTATATTATAACACACCATCAGAAGTTAAACATTTACTGAAATATAATGGAAGTCACACCTGATTGAATCATATTTTCAGCAGGATCAAAGCATCAAATCTTTGCTCACTTAAACCCTGGGAGTTCACATGGCCTATAAAGATATTCTGATTTCAGTAGCCCCTGCTCATGAGAGAAATGTTCAACCTGGGTGCTAAAGTGGCCTGAAAATCCAGCTGTAACAGAGCAGTGTAACAGGCTCTGGACTTCACAGCAGTCAATACCCAGGAAATAATTCAGAGAAAGCCAAGCTACATCCTCTAGTTCAGGCATGAAACTAGCTCATGGTAAACTGCACTATTTTGTATTCTTTTCCTGCAATGAATCAGATGAGTGGTTTGAGTTTAGAAGAGATGGGGATTCCAGGATGATCTCTTGGTTCTGTGACCTCTTCTGATTCTGATGATTGACATTGCATGAAATGCTCTGCTGCAACCCTGAGTGATCCCAGTTTGACATAAGTCTTAGGATACAAAGGGAAAAAGGAAAGAAAATCAACAGCAAACCCCAATATCCCAGAAGCAAAAAGCCTATTTGCTCAGCAAAGTCAGAAAATAATCAACACCTTTTTTTCTTTGTTTATTATTCTTCCAAAATAGAGCAGAAGCTTCAGCTAGCAAAGAGGGTACAGTTGAAGTGTTTGTGTGCTTTGTTGAGAGCTGTTAAATCAGAATAGAGACAGAGATTGGCATTCTGATAACCCTGCAATGTCAGAGATAGCACCCTGATAACACACCCTCCCATGCAGCCCCACTAAATTACCACCACAACTTCTCCAAGCTCCCTGTGCTTGATGGAAGAGGCCAGCACACCTCCCTGAGGCAGGAATACAATTAAAGGCCCTGTTCTATGGATAAACGAGAGAGCATCATGCAGAAGTGAGCCCTAGATGTTTTCCACTTTTTTTAAAACCTCTCCTGCCTGTTGGACATGGCACAGGCAGCTTTTCAATGGATGTATCTCACTACCAGAAATGAGATACAAATACATCTCCTTGAAAGATCATAAATTAGAAGGGTATCTTAGGGTACATAGTTTGTTTATAAACAGTGCTAATCCTTTTCCCAAAAATAATTCCAATACTTGAGCATTTACTCTCAGAGCACCCAAACTGGGGCAAGGCTGACACAAAATTCGCCACTACTGAGGTCCCACAGAAGAGGTTTCAGGAACACCTGCAAGCTTATCCAATTAACAGAGATTGATGTGGCTGCTCCTTGAGTGACATCACAGCAGAGCACAAATTCCTACTGATTCTACATCTGTCCATGAATGATTTATCCTGAATTGTTATCCTTTCTGTATTATTCTATTTTGAATTTATTTTCCAAAGAAGCAAATACTTATTTCAGAGCTCATCAAGGAACAATACAAACCCTTAACAGCTTTGCAGCAAACAACTTATAGCTTTTCTTACAGAGAGCTGTGTTACTAATTCTGTTCCTAGACTCCATTCAAGTTTTATATAAAATTTCCTCTCTAAGCTATATGCTTCCTTTCGATAAAAACATTCTTTGTACTGTCTTATAAAACTCAAATTTCAATAAAAATCACATTTCAATAACCACTTTGCTCAGCAGAGATACAGGGAACAGACTCTTGTGCCACTGACTGGTGTAAGAGGTTAAATTTTAGCTCAATGTCAGTATTGGTTTAGAGACTGATGGTGAAGATAGGGCTTTTTCAAATCACAAATTCAATTAACTAGTAGTGATGAATTGTCAGGGTAAGGAACCCAAAAGCTCAGTTTGTAATACCCTGATACACATTAGAAATAGTTATTGCAACATTTTCTCATACTTCTCAGTCTGAGAAATACTAGGTTGTCCTTAATGTTGCTGTTCTGTTCATTTTAATGAGAGTATGCACCTGCTGATAAACAGAAAATGCCTTGTCATTACTCAGAACAAGTAAACTAAATGATGCTTTGTATGAGCCTTGGCTGTAGCACTGCTTCTTAAACTGTGAAGGGCCACTGATTGATATTTTCACTGCAATGGCAATTTTAATTTGAAATATTGCATTTGAAGTTGATAACATAAGTATCAGTTATGAAATTATTTGAAACATCTCTTATCTAAAAAGTATGAGCTAAATTTCAATACCAAAAATGCAGTTCCATAATTGTATGCATCTGAGGGCAAGAGATTTGTATCTGTAAAGACACTTTTATTTCTCAAACACAAATGATTAATTTGAATCCCAGGATTTGAATATTTTTGAATCACCTGAGTGGAGGATTGTGTATATATACATATTGTTACCTAGTAAACAGATAAGATGCTCCAAGGATTTAAGAATTTGCTTTGAAAAAGTAATTTCTCTCATTTTCCTCCAGAAAAGGGTTTTAATATGAACATTTTTAGGGTGATAGACAGCCATTTGAGATTTACTTCCTGATCAAAATAAGGGAGACTTGTCTGCCTGCAAAATTCAGTGTTACTCTTCAGGGCTGCTCTTTGAGTTTGGGATTACCCCAGCCAGGAGCAGCACTTGGGCCTGTGGAACCTCATTTAGGTTCACCTGGGCCCATTTCTCAAGCTTTTGACTCAAAATACCTCATTTAAGGCAATTATCTCACCACAAAGCCTGCAAAAGCAGCAGTAGCATGTATTTTAATCAATCTGATCAATCAAGATTTTGTGTGTGTCACTGTAAAGTCTAAGAGGAGGAAAGCAGGACCCAAATCCTTTTTATGCTTCATGCTCAATTCCCTGTTTTTATAGGGTGCCACATGTGTAGGAATGAAAGTCAATGATTTTTCCCTCATTTGGTAGAGGTACAGGCACTATCTTTTCATAGATAAAGTAGCAAGAGAAATATATGGTTGCCATAACAACCATATTAAATAATATTGAGGTAAAAAAGTCCTTCACAAATGTTTTCAAGTGATAAGCTAATTTAAAATTTTTCACAGAGAGCATTTGAAAAATAAGATATACTGGGATATGAGCATAGAACTACAGAAGGGTTACTATAGTAACCCATGGTGTAAAGTACTGTTCATGCAGTGATTATCCTGAGCAGATAAATCACCCTCATTAACAGTGAGGTGCATCTCTGCAATAAGTTGGGAGAGTAAATAATGTAACAGACTCTCTAGACATGCTTATGTCATTACTGTCTGGAACAACATTTAAAAAAAACAAAAAATAATGAGATCCTGAATATACCAAAAAAAAACCCCAGTACAAAGATTTGGATTAATTCTGTGATTAAGAGATAAAACCTCAGAAACTCAGAAAAGCTTCTCTCCATATTTCTAATAGGTTAAACTGAACATAGCTAGGATATCATGCTTTTTATGAAATTCATTTTCTTCCCAAAAATTATTTAATGCAATCATTAATTTCAATGATTTATCAGCCCAAGATTGATATTTTGCCTTTGATTTTTTAATTAAATGTATTTCAAGAGTTTCTTGTGTGGAATGACAACAGCAGAACCCAGCTGTTTTCACAGAGTGGGAGAATGCTGGGTTGGAAGGGAACTCAAAGCTGGTCTAGTTTCAAGCCCCCTGCCATGGGCAGAGCTGCCACTCACTGGGTCAGGCCCCATCCACCCTGACCTCCTTGGTTGTCTTCATTTTCCTTAGACATGAACAACTTCATTTCTAATTGAAATATTTCTCCTCAAGAAAAATCACAGAAAATGTCTTAACTCTATAGGATGATATAGATTTCTGAATTATCCTCATAAATTAAATATGAAACTGGTGGATGCTCTGGATATTCTTGGAATGTAGCAGCTGCTGGAGATCAGGCTCACACTCATTTTAGACAGACTCATGAGCAGCTTTTGAGAATGCTCCTCAGCAGTCCAATGTTAGCAATGGCTCCTGGGTGCACAGTACTTTTGTAATGTCACATATAATAAAAGGCTGCATGAATCACAACCTCCCTCTGTCTAATTAATGCTATAAATTTTAGATAAGTTAGACAAAGAGAAAAATAGGCTTGCTTTAAACCTGACTCTGTGTGCTGAGACATCATATGTATAAATAATACATGTATGATTAGAAGGCCACACATAAAACTGCCCTAAATTCCATCTGTTCCAAAGACATTTTGAGTTAATCCTTAGTAACCACAGACATAAGCAATATGTTAATAATATGTTAATATTATATTAATAATATGTTAGTAAGCGAAGACTTTGGACAATAAATGGAATTTACCTTGAGAAGGTGAGGGCAGAGCTGTAGCAGTTTAAAACACAAGATCTGGCTCCTGCTCGTCTCTCTGGGACCATGTATCACGGCTTAACCTGGTTATCCCAGGCTTCCCAAAGCACAGCCCCAGTGCAAGCCCTCAGGCTACAGCAAATTCAAGTCAGTTCAACTCAGATTATCGCCTTACTTTCCACGGTTAGATGTATTAACACCTAAGTGTGAGATATATCAAGGTGTTTTCCATTAAAATAATGTACAGAATTAACAAATTCAAAAAAGCATGAATACGCTGAGGGGGGGTGTGTCAAGTTTCTCCATTCCCCAAAAGTAAGACTGGGATGGATCTCAGAGACCTTAATACAAAATATGAAAGAGTGGTTGATTTACCTCATGCAGTACTTAGCAATGCTATATTTTATAAGCTAAATTTTTGTTCAAGGCCTATTTAAAAGAGCAACTAAATACATTTGAAAACAGAAATACATTTATAACATACATACTACTAAGGGAAAAACAACCATGCCACACAGCTCTGTGACTTTTGGATTAGCCCACAGCAGTAGCTGTGAATAACAGAATAACACTGAAACTGTAACTCAGGTAGACAGCAGGAAGAGTGTGATCCAGCAGTAGCAGAAATATAGGAATTCATATATGCAAATATAAAAAGTTTTTACACAGCCAACTGACAGTTTTAAGTCTCAACAGCTATTACAGGTGATTTCCTCTAATACCTCAAAGAATATTTTTTGACTTGCCTTTAAGAACTTCCTTATAGCCTAAAATATCAGTTACAAGAAGA
Organism: Passer domesticus; assembly: GCF_036417665.1. Classification (NCBI taxonomy): domain Eukaryota; kingdom Metazoa; phylum Chordata; class Aves; order Passeriformes; family Passeridae; genus Passer; species Passer domesticus. The sequence continues at coordinate 39,809,225 of NC_087480.1, read as the reverse complement.
AAACACAGTGAGGCATCATCAGTTTGGAACAACACTCTCACCGAGCCCAGCACTGCTCTCACTCCAATCAGTCTGTGCATTTGCTGGATTTCTATTTATTGAATGCATGTGGCACACTATATATAGGCATCTTGATCTGGAGTGGGAACACCTGGATGTGTTTCAGTGACTGCTGTGTCACTTTCCTTCAACAATGCCCAAGGATATCCTTGGAGCCAAAGGACTGAGTGAAAAATTGGAACTCAACGTTTATGATAAAAGAACTTAAAAAAATACAGCTTCTCACAAACACTGTTATTGTTCTACGTTAGAGAGCACTCCATAAATTATGTCCTTAGTAAAAATCTCTGTGTTGGCATAGGACAGGTAAGAAAATCAGACAAACAATTACAAGCAAGGTTCTTGCTCTCTCCTTGTGTTCCTTCTGCATTGCCAGCTGCAGGGGCATGTGGAGAGCTGCACAACTGAGATACAAACTGCAAAACCCAGAAAATGCCCCTTCAGTCAGTACCCAGCAACATTAAATGGTAAGATAAAAAGGCAATTTTGCTAAGGTGAAAACCAAACACTTCAAATAGACTATGGAAAAAAAAACACCAAGGGCAAAAGAAGTGTGTGTGTGTGGGGGGGGGGAATCTTCCTTGCCAACCAAATTTAAATACATCAAATTTGCCTTCTATTGAAATGAGGGGGTACAGCCCCATCCCCAAAGCATCAACCAGAAACTCAAAAAGTTTCTGATTGATAAAGCAACTGCTTTTTTGATGTGAAGAACACATGCCCAAATGATTCATTATGAGTGGAAATATTAAAAGCAAAAAGGTGGATAAAAATTGCAATGTATTAGCTGCATACTAAAACAATTATTTAACCTTTCTGTAACAGTACTTTCCTTCTCCACAAAATCACTCATAGCACTTTCAAAAATGGATAGAATTTTTCAGTTCCATTTTTAAATTCCTCTGTAGTGAAAAAAATCCCTGATTTATTTCCATTGAAGACAAAAAGAAACATAAGACATTGCAAGAGAGGGCCTATGAACTGTACATGATCCACTCACTCTTTTCGGATTTATTCTAACTTTTTTTAACACATGAAGCTTTTGAGAAGATATCTCTGTATTTTTAATATTCAGGAAAGCTATCACTTATTATAGCTTTCAACTTCTATTTTATCCACCCCAGGTGTATGCTCAGTACTTTCATTTTGTAAATACGCTGCTGAGATTTAACATGCAACAATACATAACTGGGAGTAGCTAGATAAGAAATCAATGAGGAAAAATGCAAAACTCGGTTTGGAGGCCCCCTTAAAGCTCACCTTGCCTTCCCAAACAGTAGTTTGCTGCTTTTACAACTCGGTGCTTGGAATTACTCCAAGAGAGGAAGCAGGGGTAGAACTTCTCCTGTGTGAGTGACATTCAGAGAGCAACAGCTTAAAGATAATCTTGCTATCATTACAAATAACTACTTAGGTGACTCAGAGAGAAATGGAAACTGAAGTAATTTGTTCTTTTCAACCAATCAGATTTTAAATGTTGCTAATCCTTTTGGAGAGCTGGGTACAAATTTCATATCCAGGCTATTTCCATTGAGTGCAGAGAGATTCATTCCACATTCAGACTTGCATTCAGCTTAGGTGGGGGAGGTTTATTACAATTTGAATTGCATTTCAGTCCCCCAGAGCCACAGGATATCACATTGCACCCACTACCATGCAAGCATAAAGGGGGAAAATTCCCTGCCTTAGGTTGTTTTCATAACAGATCAGGCTGTAAGAATTTGAAGATATAAATGATGGCTGAATAAGCGAAATTATTTGCCCAAGGTACAAAAGGCCTTCTTCAAATTTGCCCCACAGAAAAGCAGTATAATGCTAGCCTCTTGAATGGGAAAGTATTTTCAACTTAGTGCTTTGTTACATTAAAAAAAAATTATTGGGAAGTAACGCTTCTAGTTCAGTACTGCCCTTAGGTGAACCACATGATGCTTTGATAATAAAGACAGTAACTCTAAAGAGAGAAGAAAATGACATGCAGCCCAGGGCCCTGCTTGCTTTCCCTGAACTCGAATTAGCAGGTGCTGCCTGGTTCTATTTAATGGTATCCTCAATGTTCTTAAGTGTTACTGCTTGGTGCTGTAATATTATTTTGGGTTAAGTTTCCACTGTTAGCAGGAATGTTCCAAATCTACAGTTTTGTGTTACTTGCATTTAATAAATGTTTGTAAACAATCGAAAGAAGGAAAAGAGAATGAGAAATCTAGTCAGTGAAATTGCCTGAATGTGTAACAGAAAGATTTGATGGGTTTTGTTTCAAAAACAACTATATTTGGTAAAAGAAAGTGCTAATATAGCTGCTGCTTGGGTCCAAATTCAGGCTTTCACTGAAGTTTTCCCAATTATTTCTTCACAATTGATTCATACTTGTGGTCTGGATCCAAATAGTATAAAGTTAATTTGTAGAAATCTGAAGGAATTCCACAGAGATTTGCTGTACTTTTAATCACTAAGATTTCAGAAGTTTAGATGCTGCAACAGGGTGCTGTAAGCAGAACTGTCAAATAAGCAGCAGTGATTTTTTAGAATAATAAGAAAAATGTGGTCTTTGAAAGTATATTATTCCCACTAGCTGAAAGGTCATTCCACTCACCCAAGAGATTGCAAATCAAATTTACAACTGATAATTCCTTTATAACATTCCCTGATATTCCTTTATAATATGCTGCATCAGATATACCAAGGAAAGTGTGCTAAATTACTCTTTATCATCCTTAGAAATATTCAAGAAAGAGCAAGCAGTGAGTGAACAGTGATAAGTGTCTGTCACTGTAAATACCTTGTGATGTTTACAACTTGCTATTAAAATAAAGTAATTCCATGTGGACCACAGGTATTTTGTTGATATCTGTGTGATTGTATTCTCAATAACCATAAGTCAGTACAGCTATTTTTATAGTAATAAATGTTATACATGAGACTGAGTAGGATAAGCATAAATTTCTGTGAAATCTTACCCTTTGTTTTGGAACCATAGAAACAGCTCTATTCTTCCTAGCACTTTGCTGGTGATTTTGAGAACATCAATTATGTAATTGTCTTGCAGCTTACTGTCAGCAATAGAAGGTGTTACCACTGAATTCAGCTGCTGGGATACAACATCACACCCATCTTAACTCTAATGACTCTTAATGGCTGCTTGAAAACATTTTCACTTCCAAGTTACTCTAAGTGACTTAAAACAAAATTATATTTTCAACAGCATAATTATTTTTTTCTGAGAAACTATTTACTTTTTGAGAGGAACATCACCATTTCATCAGTATCAATAGTTTCCTAAAGTATAATTAGAAGCCCACTGCTGTAATACCACATGTAAATTCTCTTTTCCAGCCAGAGGCTCGGGTGAGGTGTGATTTGCATCCCAGGGCTTGTCTCAGCAGCTGGGGATTCCTGCCTTGCCCTGCACTAAAAGGAAAGTGTGTGCAGTGTGTTCTTCCAGAAGAGGAGCCCTGGCAGCCACAAAGCTGTGGGGACAGTGCTGTGTCTAAGAGATCACCATGCTTCTAGGTGCAGTGGCATTTTCTTATTTTAGTGCTGAATTTTGAGCAAAAGCACATCTTCACAGAAAATCAGTGTAATTGGAGGGGTGGAGAGGAAAATAATTCTCTGACAAACTAAAGACTGTAAGCGGATCACTTAGAGGCAATGTACAGATATTAGAGAGCTGGAGATGTGCATAATTAAAGCTATTGTTACCAGAAAATACACAAATGGTAGGAAAGAATTTATCCAGTACCCAGGACAAAGACTCTCCTTTGTAGCTTGCACAGTACAAGTCACCCTGTCAGTGAAATGGTAATTGATTATACACAACACATTTCAAGCTGATGTTGCATGTTCACTAAATTTCCACTTAAGGAGAAATAATTGTGATTCTTCAGCTACAACAAGTCCCACGTGCTGCTGTCTCTCTCACTACCTATGAGATTGCATGCTGAACTCTTCAAAAGATGAATACCTTAAATTGATCAGATCTCAAAACCCCTGATATTTATACAGCAAATCTCAGTTTACTGAGCCTTTCATGAGAGACAAGGCTAAGAAGTTTTCTTCAAAAACTCATATTGGGATTCATGGGTATTTTATGTCAGAAATATTTGGTGGGTTTGTCTGACTTCAATGCAGTTTATTCAAGACCAGGCACAAAATACTTTCATTTGCAGTCACTGTAGAATATTAATCTGCAAGAATCTGAATTTAACAGATCTGTAAATTAAAAATAAAAATCTCCTAAATAGAGTATTAGTGTCCAAAAACTGACCCTAACAAAAAAAACCTCAAAAACAATCCATGTAGACAAATCTTGCATAAAAAGAGATGTGATTCTGCCAAATCCCATGATATGCATAGCTGCTTCTCCTGGCCTATTATCATTCCAAATGTGAAGTTCCAGTATTATTTGATGATCCAAAATGATAGAGGAATAAAACAGAATTTCAACAGCATCCCCAAAAATGCATTTTTACATTTTTGTGAATGTGATCACTGATAAGTGAAGGTGATTTAAACCTTCACCCTGGACAACCATGACAGAATTACCTTTATTCTATACCCTGATGCTAAGAGAACATATTAATACACTACATCAATATTTTAATAATGAACTAAAATACAAAACTTTTTAGCAAAACAAACTGTTTCTCTTCTGTGGTTGTACACATAAATGAGCAGGATCAGTATTTTAACATTTGGTCCCCAAAATCCCTTTCCCCACACTGGGGAAATTTGCTTGTCTCAAAGGCCTCAGTCTCTGTCCCTGTTCCCTCCAAACAGGGTTAACTGCTTGTTCTCCACCAACTGGAGCAAAGGTTTTTACTTCTCAAGCCTTTCTGTTGAAAAAATAAAATAATCTTCTTTTCAGTTAAGGAGCTGAACCGTATGAATCACTTCCCCTGTTTTCCCCAGCAAACACAAATTGTAAAGCACAGAACCAAAATCTACTTATATTTTGCTTAAGTGTTTTGCCTGCAACCCACAAAAACTGGCTGCAAAGTCAAAGAGGATTTTGTAGGCTTGGAACTGGAGAAACAAATTATTTTTTGTCCAACACTTCATGTATGTGTGCATCCTTTTTTACTCTTCTTTTGCATTAGCCTTGCAAATGATTTCTGGTGGGTTATAAAATGATTTTTTTTTATGTGTAGAGATTAGCTTACTTACAGTGGAAGACATCTAGCTTATAAGTGAAGGATGAAATACACACATCAATACAATTATTAAAGGAAGGGATGTCAGAACAAGGACTAAAGCAATGTGAGAAGAGAGGCAAATAAAGGGCTGTGTCTGCACCACAATGTTTCAGGTCACGGCTCCCACCAAGCTCAGGCTCTCCCCCACTCACCACCAGTGTTCATCCTGCAGATGCTCAAACACCAATTAACATCTCACCTGTCACTCTTTACCCTTGACACTCTTCTGTACCCTTGGTTGGTACAGCTTTCTAGGTAGTTGTCCTTCAGCAGATCATTTACAAGGTGGTAGAACAGATGCTTCTCTTTCCCTATCTGTGACATAAGCAAATACTTTCCTATTAAAGACAGAATGCTGACCTGAATATTTTGCTGCATTTAAAAAGCAGAAGCAGTAAAGACGTAATAAATAAAATCCTCATTATAGCATAAACTTTCTTTGAGTGATTTCTCCTCATTTGAAAAACAGCTAATTGACTATATCACTGTAGCAGCTGTTTGAGCTGATGACTTGCAGAATGCAGATGGGTTATTCAGCAACTGGGAAAAAACTGAAATTGGAGAGGCAGCATTACCAACTCTGGTAGAGCAAGTACACGTGTACTTTTGACACATAGCTAGCACTAAGAGTAGATGTGTTTCACCCTAAATGTGAGCAAAGACACAAGGAAAAGTAATGGCTTAGAGTGAATAAAAAAATGAGGGCAAATGTGCAGTTCACAGGAAAATACCTTCACTGCAAGTAATGAAGTTGGTGCATGACACTGATTATTGCTTCTGACAACCACCTTCTATGCCATTTCCTTTGAGTACACAGGCAAGAATAAACAGTGTTAAGCAAAATATTTAACTACTTTGTGTTATTGAAATCCCATTCCTCTCCAGATATTTATTTTCTTTTAAATATATTACTGACAAAAAAGGAAGGAAAGCACTGATGTATGCTGAGTAAAAGTGTGTCTCAGCCATACTCATTGAAGCCTGCTAGGGTAAATAGGTGTAATTTTATTGAGATAAATGGAGCTGAACCAATTTTAAGCTTCACTGAAGCTTCTGGAGCTGAGGAAAGAATATATCCCTTGTTTTGTAAAAGGATAGAAAAATTTAGTAAAAGGAATAACGATAAATTTAACTGCATCAGGAATTCAAAGATGCAGTAGAATCATTTATTTCCCAAGTACTCTGTGAAGAGCTGGCAGTGTAAGACTAAGTACAGAGTTCTTTTTACTTACAAATGCTGCTTGATTGTTCCCTTCAGTTGATTTTGTTTTAGAAGAGCAAGGCTACAGATTTAAATTCTTTGCAGGAATTCTTTGGCATTTCTGCAAAAACTATCAATACTCCCATCTGAAAGATCATCCTTGTGAAACATCAAGAGGTTCCCAAAGTATCTGATTGACTTTCAAAAAAAATTAATTGCTTTGTTGCCTTGCACTGTTATAAGGGGGTATCATCAGCTGAACTCTTGTTTTTGTGGCTACTGTTAAACATCCTTCTTTCAGTCATGGGCAGAAGATATGCTTAGTGGTAAAGGCAAATTGAAAATTACACACAGAGTTAATTCAAATTATTCACCAAACAAATAATGGAACTTTCAGGTAACATCAGAGCTGTCATATCTCTGCTAGAGCAGTAGTTCAGTAAAAATCTTGTTTACATTGGAATGGTTATGAAAATAAAATTTATGTGAAATTGGCTTTTACTATAAATAATGAATATTGCTTTGTATCTATTCAGAAGCCTTTGATCAAGACATACTCCCCAGTAGTGTATTCTGGGTTGGCTTCTTCCCTCTCATTGTCTTTTACTGTCCTACTTACTACAATCAGAATTTTAAATTCACAAGGGAGAAAAAAAATCCATTTGAAAACATAAATCCAGTCATCAAGAGCAGAGTCTGGGTATCACAGTCACAGTGATGGTGCACATCAGCCCTCTACTGATGTTTGTGATTTGGAGGGGTGATGACAGAATACAAAGCTACTGCATTCTTGGAGCCACCAAGCCTGTGCAATAGGGGCTGAAGCAGAAACACAGAAGATATGGGAATAAGGAAAGTGGAATATTTGTGTTGTCCCATACAGCAATGCACTGTGGAAAGGTAGAAAAGGAAAAAGCTGAACCCTGACTGGAAAGTGCAGTGGATTTCTGTGACCTGGCCATGCAAGAGCTGTGTTACTGGTTTGGACTCAGCTGGACTCTTGGCCAGAACCTTGTTGAAACACTGCCAAATTTGTCCAGGAGAATCCTGGAAACATGGAATGGCACTTTTCACTCTTTGCTAATTTGAAACTTGGGAATTTTCACTGCTAAACACTGCATCCTCATCCAGATACAAAATATCAGGAGCTACTCATGGCAGAATTGAATCTGGCCCTGTGTCTCTAGAGTAGACTCATCTAAATTTTTGGATGTGACAGGATTGTCTATGTAAAATTCAAAATCTGGGTGTAAGAGCAAGAGCTGCAACTCATTTTGACCACATACCTGAACTGTGCTCCTACCATTAATCATACCTATGAAAGCAAAGTAGTATTTATTAATACACGAGCTGGTCTGGATTGCTTTGCCATTCTCTTATTTCCTCCACAAGCATACAAATTTTTAAAAGTCTTTAAGAATCAGTCCTTTTTGTCTACTTTGCAAATTCTGACGTATCTCAGCAGTCACACTGAAATCAGTATGATTGTGCATTCCCCTAAACATGCACATGCTGAAGTTGAACACTTTTATTGCAAAGTGTTCTATTTTCTGATGTCATCTTCAGATGGGAAGAGGAAGTTTCAGGCACTCATCCTTTCTCAGTTCCTTTTAGGACTAAAAGCATTAAAGAAGAGTTTAAGAACATTTCCAACAGCTCCCTAGACAGCAAATGCTAAAGACTAGTGGTGTCTTCTTTTCCACTCAATTATAGAATTCAGCTAGGAGAGATTTTGAAGGAACTGTTTAAGTACTTAATACAAAGTTTTAGGGGCAATTCTGGAAAATATAGATATAGCTGTAATTCTGTGCTGCTCCTACTTAATTTTAATTTAGAAACAGATAGTTAATAAAATAGTAAATTCCCTAACAAAGGAAGTAAAATATTTTTTTAATAGAATTTTCTCCACTTAAAATTCTTACACACATTACAAGAGCCCTATCAGAAAAAAGGTTGGTTTAGGATAATATTCTTATTTAACTCAATTGTAAAAAGGACAGATTATTTCCCTCTCCTTATAAACACAGAATTTAAAGGGCAATGTTGTAGTTATTCAAGCTGTTTCAGTGAGGCATGTTATGCAGATTACAAAGATTCTAATAATTTCTTTTAACAAATTTGTAATTCTAATCAGCATTGGCTTTCTCTCAAGCTGTCAATGTCCATCCCATTGTTCTCCTTGATAATGAAATTATTTAAACATCAATCAAGCATGAATGTTCTATTTTTGCTTGGAGAACAGCACATTAACATGGAGAGAGTAGTTAAACCCCTCATAGTGCTTAATAAATGGATCTCATCAACCACAATTATCTACCTAAATACCTGCACACAGATGTTCATGATTAACAGTTCGGAGAGATATGTAGATATGTATGGCCATCTTTAGGAAACCTGAAGGTTTCTGATTAGTCATTAAGGTACAGAAGACCTAGAAATGGCAGATAAATCCTTGAAGCAAATCCTCCAAGAACTCTGAGGCTGCAGATGGAGTCAAGTGAGACCAAACGCCTGCTAGAGGACGGTGAGTGAAGGACAAACCTCAGGAGTCTCTGGGGTCGGGCTGTGTTTCTCATCACCATCCTAAGGCTAACTGAAAGCAGGAGAAAGACACCAGCATATTCCATCGTTTGCCACATAGAAAGTATCCTGAAAAAACATATCTGGGGTGGCTTCTGCTCCATCTCTCAGGGTGGCACACAGCTGTTCCCCGCTCCACTGGAACAGCGAGGACTGCCCCGGTTCAGGAGGGGAAGGTACAAAACCTGCTGTTCTCTGGCATCTGATGCTGTGCTAAAGATGCCACTGAAATACTGCATAAAGCAGATTAAGGAGGTTTATCAGATTGTGTTACAAAGGCAGACTGTACACATGTGGGTACTTTAGCAGTGGGGTAAATAGGACTCCTAATGGAAAACACAGAAAACAAGAAGAGAGGAGGGAAAAATCTGTCATACTCTGCTTAGGAACTGAACTGTGGAACAGTGCTGTGGAAATGCAGCCTGGAAAAATGTCATGCGCATTCGGGGCTTGGAGCCTTTGCTAAGATCATTTTCAAGTACATTTGGCTCTGGATAAATGGGATACACAGAGCTCTAATTTAGTCTTTATGTATGTACTGAATACACTACTTGAGTTACCACCCACGTTATTTTCAGCTAATTCAATACCTTACAAACAATCTTTCCTCTTTTAATGTATTCTAAAGTACATTTAAGTATCTTAAAAATACAAATCAAATCTCTTCAGAGTGCAATAAAAGCACAATAAAGCAGGTCTAACACGTAATCAAACATAATAACCACATATTTAAAGGTGGAAAATGAACTCCTATAACACTTGCAAAACTCAGCCAGTGACCAACTTTTCAGAGCAAGAAAAAAAACTGCAATCTGAATTCATTCAAGCTATCCAGATTATACTTCCAACATTCCAGCACTCTTTTTGTAAAATATACAATAATTAAAAGGAATGAGAGAAACCTTACAATTGTGAGAAACTACTGATTCTTCTCAGCCCACCATAGCCGTGTATACTCCCAAGTTCATTCATCATCATTTAGAAATATAGACATTTATTGAGTAGACGGGATGTGCCTGTCCAAAAAACATCTCATTCTTAAAACAGATAGAAGGAAAAGACAGGTCTGTAAAGCACTGAAAAATTCATTAATAGATTTAACTTAGCTTTTTTTGTCACACACTTCTCATAAAAAAATTACTTCAGTAGAGAATCAAAACACAATTTTTCCAGAAATATAGACTAAAATTTATGTCCACTTGGTTTAGATGTTAGATTATCATATTGTACTTGTAGAACTTCCTAATAAATAGATTCAGGTACTTTCACTTGGGTAGCATGTTCTAATGGCAGAGGTAACCAATTCTGCTGTTGAGTGAATACACTGACATTTTGTGGTAGCTTTGCACAACATTAAAGCACATCCTACATGAGGCATCCTCCTCTGGATCTCTACAAATATTCACAGACAGCTAGCACACACAAATTGGGGCCTTTTAAAGGAAATCACTACCTTCAGTGTGGAAATTACAAGAAGGATGGGAAATGACAGAATTTAAAGAATAAAAAGATAACTCCAATTTCTAAATTTAACTGTAAGAGCTAAAACTCAGACACTATGCACCACTTAAATTCCTCATGCATTTGTATAAATAGCAACAGCATTCCAAAGGGGCAGCCTGCTGCAAGGACAGGTACTTAGAGGAGCCAGCTGGGGATTCCAGGGGAGGTGAATACTGAAAAGACTTTTTGGGGCCTAATCCAGACACCCCTGAGCCCAAATGTCCTTTTCTAAATGTTCTATTTGCCTAACCTGACCAGTAAAACAACATCACCAACATTTCCAATCACTTGAACAAAAAGGAACTGTTCTAAAATAAGAAAATACTTGCAGAGGTTTTAGAAAACTTTGCCAGGAATAGGTTCCCTCTAACAGACTTTTTTCCCCTGGTGTTTCCATACAGAGTTCTGATTTTCACTCCATCCATAAGAATTAAGAAAAATGGGTTTTAACTAGGTGTTACAGCTCTTACAGCAAAACTTATTGAGCAATTACTTAATTTTTGAAGGAGTTATGGAAATATTACATATAGAACAAAATGGACTTAACTTACCTACTGAAGCACTCCTTAGGAAGCACATCTAATTCTCTTTATCTGTTCCTCTTAGAGTAACGAGAATCATTCAAAGGCCACAACTTGACTCCAGAGCTGGTGGTTGCTTGGAAAAGCACTGCTCTGGAAAGCAGTAAGTTCATGGAAATACCCTTGAAGAAAATATAGAACACAATAAAAATAAATATTTATGCATAGAAAAAGATTGTTTTTTCTTTATGTGACTGTTTAACTGCGGCACACTGGCATTACTACATTTACCATGTATAGAGGCTGTGAACAAAAGGAGCCTCTTTGATAAGATTAAAATATTTTAGCTCACAACTGGTTCAGTTATTCCTCAGAATCTCATTCTTCTTCCATGTGACTGTAAGTTATAAACTTCCCTCTTGTCAATACACTATGGGAAATCTCAAAACAAACTGACAAATGCCATTTATTCTTTTTCCCCAGTTCTCTCAGGCTGATATTCAGGGTTAAATATGGTCCTGAAAGAGACTCCAAATTGTAGTCCGTTTGATAAGTAGGTAAATGACTTGGCATGTCTCTAAACTGGAAGAACTGTTGTGACTGGAAACTTCCCACCATTTTTCTGAGCAACACATGGTTCCACAATCCCCAGCCTCGTGCTGGGTAACAGGTCAGAATTTTCTTAATAAGTCATTGAGCAACACCAAGAAATGGCCACACGTACCAAGAGCCCACACTGAGGTGATTAAGGCAGAGATCCAAAGTTCACCAAATACCCCACACACTAATTAGGAATTCCAGTTTAGAAACACAGCAATGACTGCTCCATTTTTTATGTATATGATATTCTGAGAAACATCACAGTGTAGCAATTGCCATTTCTCCTGTACATATTCCTGATGATGATGGAACCCCAGAAATGGCATTTCTGGTGCCAGGAAAGGTCACTGACAGTATTGTAGCAGAGATAAAGGAAAATGTGGGGAAAGCTGCCCTCCTGGAGTGTGCCCACAGCTCTTCCTAGCTCCCCATGGGACAAAGGAAGGAAATGTGGAACACCCCCAGGACAGAGGACACCAAAAACATTGTCAGGAGCTGTTCACGGGGAAAAGCTGCTCTTGGAGGGAACTGGCTTTAGATCATCTTTCACCCAAACTGGCATCACCAAAACAAGCATTTCTGCTAAACCCAGAGTGCTGGGTGCAGATACACAGTTGACACTTTTGTTTTGAAGTTGTATTTTATGCTCATAATGTTCCACTACTTCAAAACACAGATAAAACAGAAAAAAAAGTTCAGTTCTCTAAAATAAATGAGTCAATAAACAAAAATCACTGTCCATCCACATGCAGCATATGGATTTTAGTTTCCTCAACTGAAACGGCAAGGCAATAAAATAAGGCTGTTCCATTGTATACTACTGAAGCCAATTGAATTATTATCAGAAAATCTTCCTTTCAAATCATGTTAATAAAGGATTGTTGTTACATTGGTTTTGCATAATATTTTATGTATGAGCTTATAAAGTACAACAATAAAATTCTTAATCAGATAAGACATTTCTGGTGTTTGAAGGAAAATACTGCCATAAAAGCATAGCCCAATGTTAAATCAGCAATCCACCCCTGAAACCATTGCCATCCTCACTGTGTCAACTCGTCAATAGTTATAATGCTGTTGGGAATAAAACATTTCCAGTACTGCTAATATCACCACTTCAGCAGCTCATTTAGAGGTAAAAAAAACCTTTATTGTTTTATCACTGCTTGAATAAGTTCTTCACATCTGAGAATTTATTACTTTAATTACAAAGAGTCTTCCATGTTATTCCAGGAGTATTGAAAAACTATTTCTCTACAAATGTGTAGAGATCCTTTAATATTTATAGGTATATCACAAAAAAAATTAAGAATTTTTGATGGTATAAGTTTGAAAAGCCCAGATTATCAGACCCATTTTTCAGTTTCTTGTAATTCAACTGCTGTCACTGGCTTGATTTCAGAAAGTCCCTCAAACAAGAAGTCCAATTTAAAAGGTTGCCTTCTGGAAAGTAAAAAGGTAATTATTCAAAAGAATGAGCGTACTTACAGGGCCTCCTTTTTAGATAGCAAAGAGGCATGCTGTTTTCATATTTTCAGGCAAAAATACATCAGTGAAAGCAATACTTCTGCAAAGATGTGTCTGACATAATGAAAAAGGTGTAGGAATAAACCCTGTACTTACCAAAACAAAACCTAAACTGCCACCCACGCTAAATATACTATTAAAAACAAAAGAGGCAGGGAAAGCAAGAGAACTAGAGATGTCAAGCAAAAATAAAAGGCAGCAAGAAAACACAACCACTACTCTGTTCCAAAGGTCTAAGCATTGTCACATCGCTGATTGTCCACATTCCCATTAATCCATAAATTAATAGGAAGACTGGCAGAGAGAATTGCAAGAGCAACGACAGATAGGATCCTCTGAAGTGTTTGTTAAAAGCCACTAAAAAGAAGGGCAATGTAAGTAAAATATCAACATACTTTTTAAAGGAGAGAAAATAGAAATAAATCTGGACCCTTGGAAAGTACCTGGGAAATAGAAGAAGCTTGTTCTTTATTGCTCTCTGGAAAGAGAAGCTCTTGAGCTGCAGATGCTGCAGCCATGCATCACAGCCGTGTGGGGTTTTTCCTTAAACCTTTAGGAAGGAGATGAAGAACTCCTTTAACTCCGTGCCTCCAAGTCCCAGCTGATTTCTAAACCATATCATATACAATTAAAAACTATCTAATGGACTGAGCTTAAAAGAGAAAAATAGCATATTGGAAATACTGAGAGTGACATATCCTAAGGAAGTAATTAAACCTCAACGTTATTTATCATATCTTGAATCATTTTCTCCATTGTTGGGCTCCTTATGGAATAACTCAATCAAATATCATTCCTCACAGTATTTCACAGACTGGCATCTTCCCACACAGAGAATACTGTTCCAAATTGTTTTACTAGCAAAAGTTAGCAAGAGATTTTGCATTCATTTGCATGTGTCTGGAACTTCTTGCATGACTGATGACACACTGAAGAGCTTTATTTTTGCAAAGTTACTCTCTGTAATATTGTGTAAATATCACTGCTAGTGATTTTTGCTAATTCCTGAGGATGACAGTGAACGCTGGTCCCGTGAGATAACCAAAGATGAGTGTGGGGTCAATGGAAAGCAGATGAAAACAACTCAATAACTGGACACTTCATTAAGTTCCTCACCACTTGAAGATAAAGTATTCTGTCACAACAGAGCCAAACAGCTGAACAACTAGTCACTTGTAAAATAATATATAACCAGATTTCTTTTTCAAACAAAAGCTGAATTTCAGAATAGGTTTTGAAGCATAACATTGTGTTAAATCAGCTCAACCAAGTGTTCCTGGGCTGCTCATTCAAATGATTATAATGAAGTTCAGCAGTTTACGTGGGTCTCTGTAGTAAACTCAAGAATCTGACATAAATAGATAAAAGCTGATATGCAGCTGATGAACCCTTTTTTCCCCAAGAGCCTTAAGTTTCCAAAATCCATTGAGACTTTTAAAACCCCAAGATCTGTCCCAGCCTAACTATCTAAGGGAGTGAGTCATTTGACAAAACATCTCTCTGATTCATAAGCCACTTGCATAATTTAAAAGCTGCTACTGCTTATCCAGCCCACACCACTGCTGGTGAAACTAATATGTGTAATGGTTGTGTTGGCACACTCTAGAGTAATACATCAGAGGATTATTTTCTCCTGTCTTTATATCATAACTGATGAAGATATGTGCATGTGTACAGAGAGAGATCAAAACTATCTCACCATATGGTGCTTTTAACACAAGGTACGTTATCAGAGCTTTATCAAGTTAAAAATTAAGAAAAAATCCAAAACACTTGATAATATTAGAATATTGGCATGCATATTACCAGTCTTTTCATTCTTAATTCCCAAAGAATTAATTACCAAGAGATGTTTATTTTGGTAAACTGTAGGAACTCAAGACTTCATTTCTCCTTTCAAGTTTAAAAATGCTTATACTAAACTGTTACCTTCTACTACTCATTCCTTACAAAAACTATCAGGAATAAGATTCTCAATGACTACTCATTATCTGCACTCATATTACAAGACAATCTTAGATAGTATTAACTGGTTTACAATCTTTTTAATGGTCAAAAATAATACATTAATTTTAAAAAGAGGAACTCCTAAAATAAGGAGATTAAAAATTAAGAAAACCAGTGACTAAACCCCCAGAATTCTAGCACAGGGCTATAATACTCTATTACTACATAAATCTCTTGGCTGTATAACTAGATTACCAACTAAATTGTAAATGTTTATTCTGCTATTGCCACAAACTATTTTTCCCTCCAGTTTGAGCTTAGTGGAAGAATCAGAGCCCAGAGCAGCACGTAGGTTCTCCAGTCTGTGGCAGCCTCAGTCTCCTGTGGCTCTCTCTATCCCCACAGTGGAACAGAGCTCCTGGAAGGCAGCTTCTCCTCGCCTCACATCCTCCAGCAGGTAACTCAGAGCAACCTCAGACCCTCCACTGCCTGGCTGAGGTGGGCTGGGAGAATGCAATCTCTTAGATACCAACTGCATGTTTAAATATAGATACAGGAACTGTTGTCTTGCATCCCCAAAATGCTCAAAAAACCTCCTAGGAAAGAGAGCATGGGCAAGAAGCAATGAGGATTTCATCTCTAGCACCTTCTTTAAATTACTGCTTCCAAGAACAAGATAAAATGGAACTGCAAGTGTCCAGTGAAAGGAAACAGTGAGAAATCATTTTGGGTTAGCACAGTTCAGAAAGGATCTTGGGCTTAAAATTATGATTTTCTTTCCATAGGTAAATTCTTTCCTGTATTCTTTGCACTTAAGCCCATTAAATCTTTTTAATTTTTTTACAGATAATAAACATTTAGCTATTTAAGACATTTAATATTCCACATCACTGGAAAATACTCTCTTTGGTAGTATATACTGTCACAAGATCTGAGTGTATTCTATCCATAATCTTCTCCTTTGTTACACACCTTTTCTGTTTGCTTTACTCCTTTCTTTTGTACATTGTCAGTATACTAAAAAGTTGAAGTCAGTCATGGGCTTGGAAAAGCCATCAATGACTCCTAAAATTTCCCAGGAACTGCCTTACTTTACAAGAGTCAGCACATTTTAATTTCAAGAGAATGAAACAGGCAAAAATACATCTTTCTAACCAAAGTGTAGCAGTCTTTATTCCAAATTAAACCCCAAATGATGCAACTCACACAGCAGTGATCTCTCATTTGTCTATCAGATGATTTTACTCTCATGACCAAACACTTCCAGTAGGTATCTGCACTTCAGACACCTCTTTGTTCTAATTGCCTTCCCCAGCTGTGTTCTGTCAACCAGCCCCACAGAGCAGGGAGCCCAGCAGCTGCTGAAGTGCTGTGTGCTGCTGAAACAACTGGGTAAAACTGGGTAAAACTGGGTAAAACTGGGTAAAACTGGGTAAAACTGGGTAAAACTGGGTAAAACTGGGTAAAACTGGGTAAAACTGGGTAAAACTGGGTAATTCCTGCTGCATCTTGTGATCATCCCTCAGTGCCTGTGGGAGACTTGGTTACACCAAACACAACTCCATTTGTATCTGTCTAGGGGGTTACTCCAAGTCAGGTGAGAGATTTGTGGAGAAAAAGACCTTTCCTCATCTTTTGTCACCTCTCAGCAGCTGACTCAGATGATGATCTGTTTGCATTCTGATGTGCCACCAGGTTATAGCACAGAGGGAGATCTGTGAATCTGTTGGGTAAACAGCTCTAGCTCAGGCAGAGCACACAGCCCACCTGAACAAACAGATCTAGAGACACAGGAAGGTGTTTCAGTTTGGTCTGCAAGTGTATTTGGCCTTCTCAAGGGATTGCAGAGAAACAGAATAGTCTTTTCAAACAGATCAGAGCCTTGTATCTCTCACTGGGTCTGAAGGTATTCCCCATTTTACAAGTCAGCAAGTTTTAGCTGAAAATTACTCGAGTCCTCAGGCAGGGATTAAACCAATGGCAGATGGAGAAATATTGTCTCACATTTACCACACATCAGAGACCATCACCATGGCCCCAAGAAGGACTTCTGCCTAAAGCTGTGCCCAGATTCACCATCCATACCTTCAACATAAAATTAATTTTGGAATGATGGTCCTTGAAAAAAATGGATAAATGAAGGGTAATAACTACAGCTCACCATTTCATACTTTTGTTTTGCATGAAAGAAGCTGTAATCACAGTCAAAGAATTAATAACATGGAAAGAAGAAGAATTATTTTCTATTCCTGAAATCCAGTTTAGGTAAGCTAAAATTGTACCTGTCAATAGCATGCAGTATCATACTTAATCAACTTTTAAAATAAAAGTATGTATCCAAATTTTGATAGTCTGAAAACTGAAAAAAAAAATTAAAAATAATAGTTCTTGTTTGTTAAAATGTAAAAACATGTGAGATATTA
Organism: Passer domesticus; assembly: GCF_036417665.1. Taxonomy (NCBI): domain Eukaryota; kingdom Metazoa; phylum Chordata; class Aves; order Passeriformes; family Passeridae; genus Passer; species Passer domesticus. The sequence goes on along the minus strand of NC_087480.1, from coordinate 39,791,674 downwards.
AGTCCTGCATATAAATAGCAAATTAGAGGAAACTTCAGGTTTATATATTTGATTGATATAAACTTCAGAATTTTAAGTACCATTACTCCTTTCTTTATTCAATACTACTGAGCTTCAAATTTTTCCCTCATGCAAAATCAATTCACATGGTACATATGAAATATTTCAAATCCCTTTATTCTTACTAACATACAAAACAATTCCATTAATGAAATCACCATGGGCAATGTAGCTATTAAAGTGTATAAATTAGCCTGGTAATGTTAATGAAACTTCAGGAAAGTCTCAGAAGACATCTCTCAAATACATTTCCCCATTAATAAATGGCAACTTCTAAAAACATTTTCCAGACAAAAATCTTTTTTATATATATGTGAATGTATATGTCATCAAGGGGAAAGCGTGGGGTTCCACATCTCATCTGCAGGGAATCAGAAAATGGTTTGTGTTGGAAGGGACCTTAAGGCTCGTCCAGCTCCAAAGCCCCTTCCATGGGCAGGGACAGCTCCCACCAGCCCAGGGTTCTCCAAGCCCTGTCCAGCCTGGCCTTGGGCACTGCCAGGGATCCAGGGGCAGCCACAGCTTCTCTGGGCACCCTGTGCCAGGGCCTGCCCACCCTCACAGGAAAAATTTATTTATATGAGCTCTAAACCTTCTTTTTGTCAGTGGAAAGCCCTTCCACTCCAAGCCCTTGTACAAAGTCCCTTTTCAGCTCTTGTGTAGCTCACTTCAGTACTGGAAGGTGTTTCAGTTCTCACCTTTTTTCCTCCAGGCTGAACAACCCCAGTTTATAAACTTTTTTTTGGGGGGGGGGGGAGTTTTCCATGTAGTCCAAATTGTTTTTTTAAGCTCTCTATACAAAGCCCTTTTAGCAGAAAGGAAGGACTTCCTTGCTCTTGCTGCAGGGGAGAAGTGCCATCAGGCTAAAATCAGAGTTAGGACAGGTGAGAGGCACAGAGTCACAAATACTCTCCTGTGTTTGCCACAGGGTAGGAGTTGTGACAGGGTGAAAAGCACAAATCTTTGAAGCTGATCACTGCGTGTGGATGTGGATTGTGTTGGATTTGTTTAACAAAACTTAAAGGCAAAGCTTTTGTGAAGTTATGCTTAGCATGTCAAGCATTGCCTAATCTGAAACATTCATACTATTTTCTTTAAAGGAATCCTTTACATTTCAATTTCTCCTTGAATGAGATTCATCCAATCTTGGAAAGGCAAATCAGCTTTTGCCAGGTGACAAGAACATCAACAAGTTTGAAAATCAAAGAGAAAACTTTTATTGCCTACCTCTCTCTCTTTGGAAGTTATGAATATGCTGAGGAGCAGCACATGAAAGAGAAGCAAATTAAAAATATGCTAATATATTGTATTTCTTTTATGATATGGCAGGAAGTGTGCAGCTTGGATAAATCAAAGTACACAACATAATTAAAACCAGAATGTAACATTCAAATGATGACTAATAGAAAATGATAAGGAGGTCATAAATAGTAAGTATTAAACACAGTAATTAGTACATCAGAAACAGCAAGGGAGCTGAGTATCTTAAAAGTAAATGCCTGTTCCCCCCCCTTCAGTGAGAAAACACTCAAACTAATCAACATAAGCTTATATATGTTGAGAAATAGCTTCTGTTCCTTTAATTGCTAATTATATAGTTAAACTCAAAAGCTTGAGAAAATTATTAATAATCTACCATAAGCAAGTTAACAATTCTTTTTTTGGTTGGTCAGCTGCTGTCAGGAGGTACGTAAATTTAAGGTATGTGTTTAAATTTCTTCTGTATCCAGCCCCTCATGCATCATGAGGTGTGTTCAGCCATGGTGATTTCAGGAGAATCTCCCCAAAGCCACAAAGCAGTTTGGCTTTATTTGGTTTATTCTCATGAAGGGTTTCCAAATGAGTGCATGGATGAGGTTCTGGTTATGGTTTTATCCGCAACAAAACACTTCAGGGTAAAGGGGAGTATTCTCAAAGAAAATAAGAACTTTGGCTAATGTTCTTAGAATACTGACATTCTTATTATATACATCTTGCTATTTTAAAGTGCAGAAACAAATTATTATCAAATTGAGTCATGTAAGTATTTATTCTGCAACTGTTTTGTAGAACTTGCAGAACATCAAAACAGAAGTGAAAGCAAGAATCTGTAAAGCATTGAAGCACTTTGATACCAAAGTGCTTAGTGATTAGAAGCCAAAACAAAAATTTTTCTGAAGGACAAAAAAGAACTTGAAATAATAATTAGAAACCCCAAAAACTGCACCTATATAAAACATCTCAGAAAGAAGCTGAACTAGAAACACAGAGTTTGTGAGTGCAAGTGAGCCCAGCTCACCTGTGCCCCAGCAGCATTTTCTTACCACAGTCAGGACATTCAAAAACCAAGCACTGAAAAATCACCATACAGAAATGTATGGTTCAGGGGACTGGAGGAATCAACAAAGAACACATGAGAACATTAGGAGAGATCCTAAATTAAACCTGATCAAGTCTACTTAAAATGGACAAATTTAGGCCTTTAATATGATCACGTTTCCGGTTTAAATATCGAATGCTCCTTTTTCTGGGATAATTCTTGCAATTATTTGAAGACCAGCACACAGATAGAGCCAAATGTCTTGTTGAACAATGATTTTGTAGTAAAGCACAAGTATTATCAGTATCCTCAGCACTCTTCCTGGTTTAAATCTTTCTGACAATCCTTTTGGAGGCAGGATATACACTTGCCTAAATCCATTTAACTCTGCTAAAAACATTCATCTTTATTCTCCTGGGGTAAAACCTGTGAAGTGATCATAAATACACAGGGGTTTTTAATACTGTTTATTTTCATGGATATATCAGCTTTATCCAAAAAGCAAGAGAGATAATGAAAATCCTGACAAAGTATACAGCTAAATTGGATTAATGTCATGGACTATTGCAGTAAGAAATTATGCAATCAAAAAAACAAATGTCTCCTTGATACTGCACTGACACTCTTTCAAGACAAAGGTTTCTTGCGCTTAAACTACAATTTTAAAAGCTGTCAAGGACACTGAGCTATAAAATTGTTACCAAAAAGGAACTGTACAGCCAACGTTCATCACTAACACCAAAATCTCAACCTTTCTCAAGACTATCAGAGAAGGTGTTCATTCTCCTGGTGACCAATGTGCTGACAGTTATCAACAGAAATTGCTTGTTCAAAAACATCCACACCCACCTGCCCCACAGAAATAAACACGAGGGTAAAACAGCTCTACAAAGGGAACACCTGACAGCTTTGGTCACAACAGCAGGACTTAACCTGCCTTTACATGTTTCCATTGAAACAGATTCCCTTTTTGTTTCTCTCAGCAGCTTGCTTGGGCAGATGTGCTTGCTGAAACCCTAGAAGACAAAGTTCTGTTTCCTAACCTCACCCTGTACAGAGCAGCTGGGCAGCCATAAGGCACAGGAGTCTCAACAGGTACCAATTAATTGCCACATGTGTTCAAGTTAATACAAAACATTCGGCTACTGGTTCATCAGAAATTAAATTCCCCTTGAAATATCACCTGCCAACAAAAGGAAAACCTTCACAACTCTCCAAGGCCTCATTATTGTACATCAAAATACTCTGGGTTTGGGAGAATTAATCACATAAATGAAAAGGCATTATTAAACAAAGTTCCTTTCAACACAAAAAAATGAACTAGTCATTTCTAATGTAGTAACATGAAAGTCGTGAAAACTTTTTTTGTTGGGATAAAACAGTAAAAATGTGAGAGCTGGCATTCATATTAGCTGCATGCCAGTTCTCTGGTTTGAACTGCTCTGTGTGTCTGACCACACAGAAATCCTTCAGCAGCCCAAGTCATCTTCTTTGGATGCCTGAAAACAAGAGCAAACACACTGGCATGTTAAAAATCCAGTGTCATCTTATCAACAGTAACGTCTGAGTCTGCATCCAGAACATGCATACAGTTATAATTTCCAGTCTGGGAAAAATATCAAGGGTCATCCTTGCTGAATCAGAGGGCATCTCATCTTTAGCAAAGTGAAGCAAGGTAAACCCCCATGAGTAACACAGGGCAGGCAGGAAATTAAACTGACTTTCACACAGGTTACACCTTAGGCATTGGACCAAATTCACTATGAAAAAAGTAATTATGAATGAAAATTAACAGCATTAAAACTCTTTGTAATTATCACTGAGGGTAGGAAAGATGAGGGAACAAATACCTCACCCTACAAAAGGTTTTAAAACACTAAGTCATTGAGGATCACTTTAAAATAACACTGAGTACCCTGGGTGTGTGCCCTTCATGGAGATCTCAGAGAATCCTGCACATCTGCCTGTTTCTGCTCCTTAAAGAAATATAATTAACTCAGGTATCGACTGCCTGCCCACCATGGTTGATTCATTTCTAATTAACACTTCTGCAACAATGAAGCACACAAAGAAAAAAAAAACATTAAAAAAAGAAAAAGGCAACAAGTTAGCTTAAAAGAGCAAGGTCAGGGCCTTAACATGGATAATGAGATTTGCTCCCACTTGTTAAGTTTAAAAAGTTACTTCTGTGAAAGTTTGTATTACTGAAGCAGTCCCTGTTAATCTGCAGTTTATGGACATTCACACAGCCAAGCAACTGCAAAAATCCGTTCAGTTTGAAACGGCGCTATTTCTATTAAAAATCCAAAGAAAACCTTGATTATTAATTTTGTCAGTTGAAACAACTTTCTTCTGCAGTTTGAGTGTGAAATTTCTTGTTTAGGTTCCTGAGAATCAGAAGCACAGACAATCTTGGCAAAACAGTGTTTCCAGTGTTGGTTTTGTAGAGCGTGGTGCTGGCAGCACCAAGGTCATGGATTCCATCTCTGTATGGGCCATTCACTTAAGAGCTGGACTTGATGGTCCTTGTGGGTCCCTTCCAGCTCAGAATATTGTGTGATTCTCTGAAAATGTCTATATTGGTGCAATCACACAAAAACCTGCCATTGGAATTTACCAGAAATAGAAAATTGCAATTCTGCTTGAATTAAAAATAACAAAAAATAATAAAAGTAATCCCATGAATTTTAGACACAGGATGCAAGCCCCCAATTTCTAAGCTGCAAAATATCTCAATTCTACCTGAGAGAATTAGAATATTTCATTTTCTTCAAAAGTACTATTTTATTTGTTCTCCCTGCTACTGAAAGATATATTCACCTGAAGGGTAATGCTAAGACAAAGATAAAATGCAGAATTAATATGGCAGGTTACCAATCACAAAACCTATGTGAGAAATTGTGAAATTTCAAGAGGAAATTAAGTCAGAAAGAAGTTTTCACTACCAACATGTTTAGTCCAAAATTTATCTCAAAATGGGGACATGTCCACAATGTCCGTTTAAGAGAAATAAATACTGAAGCATTAATTGGCTTTGAGATATTTTGCTGAGAAACAGAAAGTGTGGAATCTGCTCAAATCAAGTTCACAAGATCTTTGGGTTCTTACCAGACAAATCAGTGAAATTGGCCCAATTTGTAAAATGTGAACAAAGTTACTTTTGACTGATGGTAGAAGAAAAGACTTCTTTCAGAAAAGTACTTTCGGACCAAATCAAAGTATCTATTTAAAGAGTAATTCTCCTTTCAATTCTTGTGACCATTGGTATCTGCTATTCTAGCAAAAACCCCCCAAAATGATAACACCAGATCATCTCAATTTGCTCATAACACAGTCAGAATTCCAGTAAGACCAGCAAAAATGCCAAATGACAAGATAAAATTCTCCCCTTCAGATCACACTACACATTTTACAGATTGCTCTTTTTTTACAACTGGCTGTCATCTCAGATTGGTTTCCTTGTTTTTACACAAATAATCTGTTGCTGGAAAACAAATATCTGCATCACATTGTGTTTACATTTCAGATATGTATGCATTAAAGCCCACAGGAGAAATTTGATGTAAGCTTTCTGCCATGCTTCACTTTGCCTGCACAAACCTACATCCTAAAGTACTGCAATTCCTGCAGAAGTGGGAGGGGGTTCCAAGGCCTCTCTGTCACCTCCCTATTCTGAGCCTTCCTGCAGAATGCAGGCAATAGATTTTAATGGGCCTTTGGAGATAGCGTGGCACTGCTAAAATAATACAACTCAACAGGCAGGGGAGGCTGTGTGAGCTGCAGAACATGGCTTCACAGCAGATCAAGACCCTTCTTCAATGAAGGAGCTGTAAAGTTAACAGAGGCAAGAAAAATGTTATTAAGAGACAGATTTCTTCATACAGGTACTTGATTTCACAGCAGTTGGTCTCAGAGGTTCTGAGTAAAATTACACTTGAAATAATATAATCCCTAAAGATCCACACTGAACTGCAGGCAGTATGGCTCGAAAGAATGGAAATTGTAGCTCTGTTAAATTTGTTTCTCATACACAGAGCAAGCGTTCTTGGAGCTTAAATCTTTATTATCTCGACAGGATGTGTAACAAAGGGAGGTATTTGTTAAGCCAGTGACATTATAAAACTGCAGCTGAGATTTATACTTTTGACTAACCACCAGTTAGACAAAAGCAGGACTGAAGCTGCCCTTTCTTCACTTTGTTCTAAAAATTTCACACTATGTTTTCCAACTTAGAGGTCTCAGTCTTCCAAAATTTCAGTCAAAGCACAAAAAAATTCTGTTCAATAGTGTAATAACATTTCCAAAAAGTGGCTCTGAGGCCACTGGTTGACACAGGCTTCAGTAGGAAAACGAGATATTGTTTCAGTACAACCAAAGTTACTTCAAAACACATTTGTCAGTAGACTGGTAAGTCAATGCTATTTTACATAAATAATTTGGTTTCAATAAAAACGTGGTGGCTTCCTCTGTTGCACAACCTCTTTGGAGCTCAGTGAGGCTGAATGTTGCTGCAATGTAAGAACAGGTACAGGGGGGCTGGACAAAGCCCCATGAAGGAGTTACACAGACTTTTGACTGTAAAGCAGCACTGGCTCAGGCAGTGCAGAAAATGCAATCGTTTTTAGTTAATTGCATAGCAGGTCTGGAGAAAGTGTAAGACTGGAGATCAGAAGTTTCTTCTTCTCCTATCTCTGTCTGTCCAGTTAATTTGAGCTCTGAAGTTCTGATATCCCTCAGGGCAATAAAACACCCTCATTGTAGGTATTTGTGGAAAGCAATTTAAAATTAGCAGATTGGAAGCATTACTATGAAATCTAGACACTCTTCATTTTTTAAAGATACTTATGTGATGTTTGAAGACTCTTTGAAGAGAGAGAAGCCTTTCAGTTGTGCTGCTGCATTTTTTCTCTCCAGCATACACACTTATCAAAAATTTTGATGCAGTTATTGAACCAGTTATTTGCTGTGTCAGCTTCATACTCATTACAAATGCTCTGCAGTAATATAAAAAAATAGCCCAACTAATGTATTAGATCTGTGTCTATTAACACAAAGCAGAAGCCACAAGTTTTAAGTGGTTCTAATCTATTCTGTGACCATCACTTGATAACTGCATTAGTCTGTAAAAAATGGAAATAAAGATCTTCTTTGTTTTAGGTTTTAGAAAACTTTAGAAAACTTTTTTAGGTTTTTTTTTTTTTTTAGAAAACTTTAGTTTTCTCTACAAATCAATCAATTCTAGCTGTTTTTTCAGAAACTGCACCAGTAACTAACATGATTAAGGGCACACAGTAACACTGACAGGAACCACTCTGCAAATACATTCTGGTACCCCTGACAGGTTTTCACAGGGCAAGAACAGCTTTGCCAACTGAAGCCACTTCAGTGATGTCCTTTCCTGGCAGCTGATTTTATCCTTCAGGGGTATCATTCAAGCATCAGATTGGAATTCCTGTTCATCATATTCAGCCTCAAAAATTTCCTTCTTTTCTTTGATGAGAATGATTACAATCAATACATATTCTGCCTTGCAAGTACTCTGGCAGAATCTCCACTGCCACCTACACTGCCTTGCAGGATCTTTACTTAAAAGATCTCCTACTCTTAGCAAGGTGTATGTGACATTTCTAAATTACATACACTGAGACATTTTTTTAGATTATCATTTGTTAGTTCCTCCTCACTCACCCCCTTCCTCCACAGAGTGAGAAATCATCAAGGAGACATATGACGAAGCGCACAGGAAGTGACTGCCAAAATGTTTCAGAGTGGATCTAACTGACAGTTCAGAAAGTGGAAAATCCTTTATACATTTCTGATGTAGGAAAACTAGTGCATGCATATTAGAGTGCCCCAGTTTCTTTGCAGAGGAAGCTGTCTTCAGCCACCTTTTCTTTTTTCCATATTAGATGCTGCTTTTCTCACTAACACAGAATCCAAAATTCAGACAAGATTTTAAAAGGATTTTGTTTAGCAGCTGAATATAAGATTACTATGCTCATCTGATACTACAAAATCATGCACTCCTTTTTTACTCTAAACTCTGTTTCCATACTACTTCCATAACACAGGGAGCATAAACCACAGGCACGCAAATGACACCTAACCCACATCTGATCTGGTTTAATGATCTCTTGATCACCAATTCCATTCCTCAATGCTGTTAAATTAGCAGAACCAAAAAATTATCAAGGGATAAACCATTCATAGATCTTTAAAATCTCAGCCTGTTTTTTTCAGCCTGCTCAAAAGCTTTCCAGGCTAGCAGTGAAGAGACAGACACAGAGACAACATCTACGTCAAAGAAAAAGCAGGGGAAGCAAAACAATGCAAGAAGGCAAAACCAAAGATAACTGAAAATTAGAATCCTCTGCATCACAACAAAAGGCAATAAGTAAACAGAGAAAGAAAGATACACTTTGCTGTACATGCATTTGATGTGGTCTCCAACAGGGTTTTGGTTTGCTGCTTTTGCACCTTAGATACAGACACCTACAAAAAGGAAGACAATCTAAAGGAGCAGTAAAGGCAGGCTGGTTTGTTAGGGAAAGTGAGGCAGGAGCCAGTATGACAACAAAACAGGAGGGTTGTGTGCTCAGCAGCAAAGGGGTGATCCTGCAGGACCCCAGCAAGGCAGACAGGGCAGGGCCAGTGAAGGTACCAGGTTCTGCCCCTGCCCAGACTGCCAGGCACAGATAGTGGTCAGTCTCTTCTCTCACTGAAGCAGCAACAGGACAAGAGGACACAGGCTCGACCTGCACCAGGGAAAGTTTAGGCTGGACATCAGGAAAAAATTCTTTATAGAAAGAATGGGTGGACATTGGAAAGGACTGCCCAGGGAGACGGGGGAATCACCATGCCTCAAAGTGTTTAAAAAAAGACTGGATGTGGCACTCAGTGCCATGGTTTAGTTGATAAGGTGGCTGTTGTTTGTAGATTGGACTTTATGATATCCAGAGTCTTTTCCAACCTAGTTGATTCTGTAATTTTGTGGGTGATGAGTGAGCTGGAGGCATGAGGGATAAAACAAATTGCCATTTTTATTATCACCTTCAGTGCATCTCTCCACCAAGTCTCTTTACTCTTTTGTTTCTTCTCCCTCTCCTTTCCTGTGAAATTCTTCCCCTGCCTCATTCTGTCCCCTTCCCTGCCTGTCTGCTGACTCCACTGCAGTGGGGTGTGGTACCAGAGGCAATAAATCATTCCAGTCTCTGCTGTAAACCTGGGGCTAAGGGCTCCTATTCAAAGTACAACTCAAAAAGTAAAGCTGCAATTCCATCATATGTTCAGAATGAACATTCCTTATGAATTTAAATGCTCCAAAATGAACTTCATGCATCTGGAAGATTCTAAAAGTCAGAGAACAAAGTTCATGACCAGTTTTAAATAAAGTTTCCTGATTATCGGAGTACAAAGACAAGGTCAGGTCTGTTGTATCCAAAACTTTTCTCCTCAAGGACAGCACAGTAAATAAAAAGAAACATATAAAAGCAATTTCATTTCTGCCCTGAATATTTATAGAAAGAAATACTATTTGCACAGAAAATTTTCCAGAAAACACCAGGCACCAAACTGAAAAATTAAAGTAAAACTGGTCTGAAACTGCAACAGTGCTAACAAGATGCTCTAACACAGATGAATATTAAACATGGTAAAATTCCAAAGATTAAGTTCACACAAAAAGTAAATGAAAATTGTTTGCAAAAATACCACTAAAGTGTTTGGGGGAAGCAAAGAAAGGCACTAGGCACTGTTCAATCTCTCTCAGAGTATTTAGCTTTTAGTACTTTTCCATCTATTCTGAAAACCAGCAAGCACTTGGGAAAATGATGTATTGATGAAATAGACACAATCAGATACCTTCTGCATTTGGCTGCCTGATGGAAGAGGAAAATGATTAAGAAAAATCTCAAGAGGACAAGGTCACAGATGTGAAGGAGCAATCCTGATAGTTTCAGAGAAGTATCTTTGGCACTTAAAATATCTCTTCAGAACAAGGAGCACAGTTTTTTAAACTAATTATGACAAAGATAAAATATTTTGATGATCAAGTAAGAATGTCATATGGTTGAAACATTGTAATTCAGTTAATATATAATTAGAGAAAAGTGAATAAAACAGACTTTCATTTATTTTCTTCTAAAGTTGCTGTCTATCAACTATTTTGATATAGTTAACTAAAGACACCTATTCAACAAGAAACATATAAAGTATTCTTTCTGAATGTTTTTTTTTCCAAAGTGTTCTTCCATCATTTCAGTCTAACAAGACAAAAAGAGCTGGGCTGAGTTTGATTGTGTATTTCAAAGCCATCAGCGCTTACCAAATTTGAAACAAATGTTGCTCTAGCAATCTCAGTTCCACGCTGGTTGAGCCCTCTCTGCTCCACAAGCTTTAAGTTATCCTCAAGTTTTCTTTACATCATTTGTAAGTATATTACTTATGAACAAACAACAAACCACTGGAAAAACGGCTATCAAATTTTATCACAGATTGCCACACATCCAAACTGACACATTTCCTAAGGGAAGGCTCTCGTTCTTGCTCTGGTATATGACAAATTTACCTAAGTGACATCAAGACACCACAGAAGACTTGCATGTGTGTTAAGGTAGTGTTCAGGAAAGGGATGGATGACATCAGCTGGGCTCTCAATCATTTAGGTTAGAAAGGACCCTGAAGACAACCCAGCCCAAACATGAACCCAGCACCAAAGCTGAGTTCCCCCTGCAGTTGATGAAGGAAGGGAGAATATCAGCCTAAGGACCAGCACAGGAGCACTGCCAGTGAGCAGAGCTGGGCACTGCTACACTGGCTGGGATGTACAGAGCAGCCCCCAGCACAACTGTAAGAAAACCCTGGTTTCTGTTCATTGATTTACTTTCCATTCAGCAGTTGTTCACCTCTTAATTTTCAGAACAGGAGACAACTGTCATCAGAAACTGAGGGATAAAATTTGTGTTTAATAGAACTAAGCTTGGGGTGCATGTGTGAAAAATCATATAGTATTTCTAAAACGTCACTGAGGATGCATTGTCTTTTAATCTTACTGTCCCACCAAGCCATTGTGCAACCCTGAGTGTCTCATGTGGCACATATTCTATGTGCAAACACTGTGTCTTCTGTGCCTGTCTCATTCTCACCAAAACAATAGTTTCTCTAATTACAACTATGAAGATTAGGAATTCTGCATGTGAGAGTAGCAGCATTAGCCTAAAGGAGGATTTCAGATGGATTATTTTTCTTAAGACTAGCAATTGCCTAGCAATGCTTTGTTCTGCCTGCTCAGACAATATAATCAAATGCTGTTTGCTCAACATGCAACAAAGCATCACAGGAAAAACATTGCTATTTGGCCTGAAAAGGAAGCAAAATTTTTCCTCCAGAAAATTTCTTTCAATGTCTTTTTTTTTTAAGAATCTCTGTGAATGAATAAGCCTGCCACTATTTCAAGATGCGAGACACAATTTCAGTCCCACTAAAACGCGCAATAATTACCACCATAACTACAGTGATTTTTTAATTTTCTCTTGGGTTCAGTTTTGGGGTGGTGATGTGGAGGGTGAGGAGGATTTTCTGGGGTCTCATAGGTGGCAACCCCAATAACCATTTCCAGAGAGTCCTCAGCTACTCTGTAGCTCCCAGACTTCCAGCCATGAGTGGACAATCAGCCATGAAAAGCAGACGTGCACAAACCAGACAAATGACTTTGAGAGCTTGGTGACTGACCCCTATTGTTGCCAGAGTCAGACAATAAAAGCTAGGCACTACATAGCACAACCCAGGTTTTTCAGGTACTGAGCAGCTGCATTTTTATCAGCATCCATAACACTGGTTGTAAATGTTTCCAGCCTAATCCAAATTTTGACAGCTCAGGATAAAAATACCCATTTCCATTTTTTTCTGCTAGAAAATCAACGACTGAAATGGTATAGTTAATTTGAAACAATAATTTCCTGTGGAAAAAGGGAGGTTCCTGAAAGGGCCAAACCTGAATTTCTCAGGCATCTCTGGGGCTTACCCACCTGTAGTATTGCATTTTACCAGCTCCCACAGGGCTGAAGCAAAACTGGTCTGCTGTTACTTGAAGGAATCACATTTCTAATAGAGATAATGTGTTAGAATCACAGATCTTGCAACCAAGCAAGAGAATTCAAATCACATATTTCAAACTGTTAAAAATGCCCAAACTTCTCCATCTCCAGTCTTGTTGTAAGATGAACAGTAATGAAATACGCTGATTTTACGAACACTCTGACATCAGTATTGCTTTGATAATTTCTGACTTATTTTTTCCATATATACAACAAACCTTATTATTCCAAAAGCAAAAAAACCCTCAGGTTACTTGGGCTTACTACCTTACAGACTTTCACATTGACTGCACGACTAATAGTAACAGTTTCACTAAAAACAACTAAATAAAAAAGCCAAATCTCAAACAACAAAAATAATTTCCTTAAATATATTCTTTTCCATTTCTATATCCCTACTGTGCATTTTCTTTGTATTCTACTTTGACATTCACCTGTGCTCTGAAACATTCTGATATACTGCATATTTATGCATAATTTTTTTTAAGGTGTGACAGTGATATTTTCAAGTGGAAGGGACTACACTCATCTTTTATGAGAGAACACATTCAGTATCCAATGAAACAGACACAAATAACTCAAAACCATGACAAATACTCAGTAGGTGTACTTCAGGAGCACTTCCATCCACCTGTTTCCAATCACAACCATCTCACAATCTATCTGAATCTCCCTATTCAGACCTGGGTCTGGAAATTATTAACATCAAACTAATAGAGCCATCTGTGAACTGCTCCAAATTCCAGACCAGAACAGGTTCCAGTACCTCAGGGAAGTGTTAACACCCAGAGAGTCATCCAGACACCAGGCTTGTCTTCATTTCTGCTGGACAGCAGCAGAGAGTCACCCTGCCACCAAAAGCATGTTCTAGAATCTATGCAAAAGTCATGCTTATTATTATGCTTCCAGTTCTCTGGCCATATATGTATACATCATACTAATTACTCTCACAGGTGGTACATTTATTATCCCTTTGAACACAGGCTGCAGAGGTCCTGAATAAACAGGATTTCCTACTAGTCACAGTTAAAGGACATAATGAGTTATGCTGTAAATTCAGTTGTAGCAGAAAGTAACAGCCAAATGGCTGAAAACACAGTACATGGATGTAGAATTCTTCCTTTAATACCAATGTCCATCAAAATATTTTTTAATAACTTATTTTTTCCAGATCAACTTTTTAATCCATCAGCACAAAGAAAATTCTTTCCTCTTGTTGTAATGCCTTGTGCTGGTCATAGGAGCAGCTGTTAAAACACACACATCATGCTTCTCCCCTGGGCAAAATAAAGACTGCTCTTACAACAAGCAGAGGCAGCCTAGAGGGGTCACTCATGCTGAAGGGAGTTGCAATTGGGTTTTCAACTGCAAGACTTCATTCCTCCCATGATGACAAGCTTTTATAAACCTGAGCTCCATATCTTGCCCTCTCTACTTTCTATAGTTCATACAGTCATTTGTCATGAGCTAACCTAAAAAGCACGTGGAGTGTGGACTCAAACAGCAAAGAAACCAAATGGCATACTTAGTACAGGAGAAAGGGGTCCATACACGGTTAAAAGATGTAAAATTGGACTTTTTTTTTTGCCAAGAAGACTGAAGCCACTCTTCAGTTGTACAGCTACACATTCTGTTAGAAAGTGGCCTTAGACAACCCAGGTAACACCAGCACACAGCTGCAGAATGAGTAAATAAGTTATCTCTCGACACAAATCATTCACTCTCCTGGCTGTTGTGCAACTGAGGCACAATGCACAGCTCAGTGTTGGTCTCCATAAGACCTTGGCAGAAGTTACACTTCTCAGCTCCCATTTTCCCTCCTGGCAATTAGTAAAACTGATTTTAACATCTACCGAAGACCTGCTGAAATTAACGAAGAGACTTTGATGGGCTCGGGATCAGATGTGGCATATGAGAGAGAGAGATACATGAAAGCTCCCTCCCCTTTAAACACGAGAAAAGCTCAAAACAGCAGATGACATGAAAACCGCATTTCTCTTTGAAGTCAGTCTGATTCATCAACCCTGGTGGGAAGACACTCATAAAATTTTAATTTCTTATGCCTTTAAACTTATTCCCTTGTTCTATGCAAAAGTCCATTTGACCTATACAAAACAGAAGGTAATGAAATCCAGATTTCATATCTCAAAAGTTTGAAGGGCTCAGCTAATCATTCATGTTTACTGAGTACAGAATTCTGCCACTACATAGAAGATTACATACTTTTTAAAAATAGGGTACTGGAGAAATTGTATCAAAATCTTACCATCTTTTAAGAATACTCTGAAGTTAATTACTTCTTTAAGTGTCTTTCAAATACAAAAAAAAATCCTCTGTGAAGATGACTGATTAATGCAATAGTCAGATGACACAACTTATCCTTTTCTTGTCCATCTGTTGGCCTTGTGCTCCTCTGTCTCACAAGATCTTTGAGCAGCTAGTGCATGAAGCTAAAACCTGGGACACACATGGAGATTATTTACCATAAAAAATAGTCTTCAGGAGCATATGTTGACCTATGTATCAGAACCACCCTGAGTTACAGCACACAAGAAGCACAATTCTACCCTTCTATTCATAATAAACCCTTGTTTTTGGAATGCCACTTTTATCCAAGCTATTTTGTAAACAAATGAGACATCAGGGAATAAGTGGTGCTTAAACAGACCACACAAAAGGTTCTGTTTGAAACTTAGCGTTGATTACTTTCATTCTACTCTTCAACAGAACATTTGAACACCTTTTAAAAATAAGGCTCAAATAGAAGGTAATGCTTGGCTCTGCCAAAAACTTCTCTCAGCTGCTGCTTCAAAATAAAAGACAATTAGAGAGCACAAAATTTAACTCTTGAACCCTACTGAGATGTCTGAAAGTTTGTTTGATAGAGCAAACTAAACCCTGTTAGGCTGCATTGCTGGTAAACCTGCAGAAACTGAGGGGCAGCCCTTAGGGGAAGAGATCTCTTCCCCAGGTAAGACATGATGTTTCCTCAATTCCTCATCACAGATCCTGCCCTGGAAATTGCAGTGGCTCTCTGCTGAACTCCTCAACTCACTTCATCTCTCCTTGACTTTGCCGTGTTAGGGAACAAAAACTGTCACTGGACACCAAAACAAACAGCCTCAGTCCACCTTCTTTACACACCCTCGCCTCAAGTATCCATTTACATTGATAAGATCACACCCTCTTTTCTTACTGCAGAGTCAATTAGATTCTAATCAATCAGATTAGATTACCAGCACCATACAATATAATTTTCCTCAGATTAACCAAATGCAACAGATGCACACAGTGCTGAGCAACCAGGTGAAGTTTCATGCTTTTACACTGAAGCGTTCCTTTCTTTTTGCCAAATGTTTAAACATAAAAACTTAAGAGTTCAATCGATTTTTCTTTTGTACTGAACAGCTACTAAACAAAGCCAACTCTGTTTTATACATAGCAAAAGCACATGAAAATATCCAGTCAGGATGTTGCTAATATAACTGAAATAAACTGTTTAATGCTATAGCCAGTTGTTTACAATAAAAAAAGTCATGTAAAGCTCAACTGGTTGACGCAAAATTAAAACCATTATGACTACTTGTCACACAAAATGGAAAATTGCATTTATCAGCCAGAAAAATTAATAGAAATCCATATAATACAGAGAAATAAAGCTCGACCACACTTTATGGCACAAAACTTCCAAAATATTTGATCTGGTCATGAATCAAGCACTCAGATTTAACATTGAATCTGCAAGAACTAACATCATAAGATCACCCCAAAGGACAAAAAATCTCTTTGCAGAGCTTCAACGTTAAAACAGAGATTTTCCAAAGATACCTGAGGCCTGTTTAGCAAATGGCTCATTCTCAGAAATGTGTACATAATTGTTAGATGTTATTTCAACACCTACATGTTAAAGGCTTAACCTGAATAGGAAACAGTGTAAGAATTTAATTAAATATCTCTTTAGCTCCATTTGGGACAATAATTAGTGTTGCAGGGGCAGTGAATTTGGCTAGCTGGAGTTCTGCCTCTGGTCAGCAGTCCAGTGTCTCATTCTTGTGGCCACCAACACCAGCTTCCTGGTCAAGTACTTCACCCTCTTCACCAAAGAAGCGTCTTCTTCCCTGACCAGCTTCATCTTCATTTATGATGCTTTTGAGAAGATGATCAAGCTGGCAGATCATTATCCCATCAATTCCCAGTCAAGGTGGACTATATCATTAATTACTCTTGTGCCTGTACACCACTAGATCCAGGTAAGGGAGTGTTCATCCCTCTCCAGTTTATAGGTGGGAGGTGGCCTTTGCTCTCTTTCTCCCTCATGCTGCAGCCCAGATAATAGGTAGGTTACTCCCTCCTTATGGGTTGCCTTCAGATATCCTATCTTGGGCTCAGATGCTGCAGCAGACCTCTCATTAGGGGCAGGAATGAGCCAAGACACAGACTCATTTAACAACGTGAAAAGGGTCCTGGTTTATTCTCCTTTACAGTTTAGCCATCCTGACTCACTGCAGCAAGCTCCTGCTGTTGGCTGCTCTGGCAGACTGACTGCTGGCCACTCCTGATGGAACATGACTGCAAGTATTTCCCTGCTGCCTCTGACCACAGGCTTTCACCTGGCTCGACAGGACTGCAGGATACAGCAGCAGGCTCTAACTCCATCACACCCAGACCGACCTCACAGCAGAGCTTCCAACTCTCTTCCTTGTTTCATTCTTTTGTGGGTCTCTCTGGGTCATTCCTTCTTCCTCAGGGCTCCTCTACCTCCTCAGGGCTCTCCCTGAGCCAGCCCACCCCTTTTATCACACTTATCTTTATTAGTCACAGCTGTGACCCATTAAAGGCAAGGCTGTTCTTCTCTAGTAATTAGTACAACTGTGATTTACCAGGGGTGAGGTCACCTGTAATCCCTTCTACACCTACAAATTAGAGCTTTCTCTGCACCATTTGACACTGCCTTCTGCTTCTGGCTTAGGTAACACCCTCCCACCCATGATCTCAGATACAATAAGGGACATCTATACATTTTCCTCCAGCAGCCTTCCTGGACTTCTAAAGGAAGGACAGCAAATCTAGGTGAGAACATTACAAAACCACCTTTTGTTCATAACTTCAACCAGGTAATGTGAACTGGAGAAATTGCATTGTTTTAACGGGATATTGCTAAATATTCCATCTGTTGTTCCCCTCCAAACTATCCTCAATGTCAATGGCTCAACAAACCCCAAAACTGGACTAAGACTCCCTTTTGTAGAGCTCTGCATGTTGGATGGAATCATTGCCTACCACCATCCTCAATTTTTACAGTCAGTGATATAAAAACAGCAAGTCCTAAATCTGAATCCCTGTTGCAACAAGCAGGATGAAATTTCTCCAAAGATCACTAGGATGAATATTGAAGCAAGTCCCTTTTAAATGGCAGTAATAGCAGTAAGCACTTTGACCTAGTTTTCAAAAGTATAAAAGCTAGAAATGGAGTCCTGATCTCTTGGAATCCTTTGGAAATCTGAGTCTTTCCTCTATAAAGCAGCCAACACATGAAGCAGTTTCTATTCATCCCAAAGGCACAGCACTCAAACATTTAATTTCTCTTGAATAACATCCCCCTTGAAATCATTTATCTGAAAGCACTCTTCCATACAGCTTGTACTGAGTTTTTATCTTTTTGATAAGGGGAGAAGTTTTTAACAGAGTGATTTATCATGCACTGGGTCTTTCAACATGTTGTAAACTGGTGTGAATGTTTTTCCAAATCAAATTACTTCCTACATTTAATACAACACTGTTACCATAACTACAGGATCAAGTGGATGTTACTAATGAAGACAAAGGGATGGAGATTTTAGATTAAACATGCTCAGAGGAAGATCAGCTTCTACTGCTCATGCCACCAGGGGAGCTGCTATGAGCAGACAGACCCTGGATGCTGCAGGAACATCTGGTGCCACCTAAGTTAGAAAGAGCAGCAAGGGCCAACACCATCACAACAGAGAGAATGGGAATTTTCAGTGGCATTGGCATATTCATCCCCAATTGTAAGAGGTTTCCCAAGGCACTCTACTCACAAACACTCTGACTATGCACTTGGTACATGACAACCAGATTAAATCTGCCTGTTTCAGTTTAATTTAGCTGCTGATATCCAAAGTCACGAAGTATGGAAATCCATACAAGATAATTTTCCCCTCACTTTTCTGACAGCAATGAAATCTTCATCTTTAAGCCACAAAACCAGTAAGGATCAATTCACTTTCTTTACTTTCCAGAACTAGTCTCCTTTTCAGCTCATTAAAGCCCGTACCAGAGAAAGCCAGACCCACTTTCTGAAAAGGAAAAAAAAAAAAAAAAAAACAAACCAGGTGTGTTCATGAAACTTAAAGGAAACTAGGGTAAGTGCTAAGTTTTAATGCACCATAATTACTACAGTTCTTCACTGGGAAGACAAGTGGTAAAAAAAAAAAATGTATCTGGTTTGCAACAAGTTTACCAGATGAAATTTTATAAGCACTCATCCTTCACAAGCACCAAGTTCCTTCTCTATTTCACTCCTTCAGCTGTACTTCCAGGTATCTGATACAGTCTTAATCCTCATTAAGAAGCAATTGAGGGATGGTAAGATTTCTATATGGCACACTGCTGTAAACATCAGCCAGCTGGAGCTGCTCAAGTGTGGGATTGGGCCAATGCACTCCCATACAAATAGGCTCAGAAATAGCCCAGCACCGAGGGTCCCTGCAACTCAACATGCCCTGAAGACAAGTTCATACACGTGCCTGCAGGAATTCTGTTTCACTTCTCAAGAGAAATATTATAGCAGAAGTTTATGGCAAAAAATGATCAACTAAATCAAGCATGTTTGTAACAACTGACCAAAAGAGCCAATTACATTTTCCCCCTCATGCTGTATCATTGTATCTTCATAAACAGGATGGCCACTGCGTTATTCTCTTTAAGTAACACCACACACTAGAAAGTAATCTTTCACTGAGGTCTGTTTGGGATGGGATGAACTCTTTCCACCTCACTCATGCTGCCTGTATTGGTCAGCATCACCTTTTGTTTCAATTATTCTGTGTCTCCAGTACTTCATCAAACTGAGGTTTTGATCCAAGCTGCCCTGGTTGCAGGGATCTCATCTGCATCACTTAGGATAGTGATCCACAACTGTCTTACAGAACAACTGTAATTGGAAAATTAGATTCTTCTTTATAAGTACAGTAAAAGCTCTAACAGTATTCTCCCCATCAAATGTATTTTAATACTTGCACTCATTATATCAGTGGAAAAACAGAGCACTATTATGAAAAAAAATAAAGATCTTAACAGATCTTATTTTATTGTAGTGCTTCAGATTGAAGATTATAATCTCTGTTCTCACTAATTTTTCATTGATTATATAGATGAAGTGTTTTAATTCAATTTTGCTCTATTATTTGTATGCATTAGGAAAAGTAATTAAACCAGAAAATAGGTGGCAATAAATGACAGAAAAGGCCCATAATTTTCAGTGTGAACACAGATACTAACCAAAGATGTAATTTTATCTGAGCAACATCTCTGGAAATTACAACTTTAATGAAAGCAATAACTGAAGCATAAGCAAAACAACATGAAATCCCCACTATAATTTTTCATTATATTAAAGGCTTAAAACTGTTTTCCTTTCTTAATTCTGCAGTGCACTCAAAGGAAGTTATTAGTTTTTAATATTATTATTCATTTGTACATACTTGGAAAAAATCTACACATATGTCACTGGGGAATAATGCAAGCAACAAACTGTAAAAAGTAAAAAAATTATCAGTACAGAATGTGCAAGGTATTTTAATAACTGGAATGAGGCTTTTTGTTATTAATGAGATGCATCAAAAGCAATGTTGCTGATTCCCACAATTAGAGCTTTAAGATTAATTTCAGAACTGCTAGGAAGTCTCTTTGCAATTTTTCAAATCAAAAACTCTTCATTTTTGTAATGAATAGTAGGACTTAACAATGATCGCAGTTTTTCAAAGACTAATATCAAGACATTCAAGATTCAGTTCTGACATAGATGTAGCCCTGTAATAAATTGGTTTTAACAGAAGAAACAGATATGCATACTACAATTAACCTTTTTATTTCCCTTCAATAACATTCACCATTTCAATTTGTGAAAACATTAGGCTGCGTCCCAAAACATGAGTTAGAGAATCTTGCAAGGTAAATGGAGGTTTTCTTTAATTTCTAACAAAACTACTCTTTGAGATTCTTTGTCAAGACAGAATGGTTATTCAGAGATTTTCCAATCCCCTTAAAAGATATATCCAAACATGTTTTTAATTTGTATCAAATCAGCAGTAAATTAACAGGTTTCCTATGTCAATTTACTTCCATATAAAATTCTCATTTGATTTTTGTGCCTTGGAAAAACAAAATGTACTTGAGGAATCTTAATTTTCTACAGAACATTCTAAAAACCTTTTTTTTTTAATTTAAGCATTTGGGGAAATTAAAATGCATGTTTAAAACAGTAGAAAAAATCAGTTCCATCATTTTAACAAATTGCAGGTGATAAAGCAAATAAGGCTAAACCAAATATCATAAACTCGTGTGAATTACAAATTATCAAGGTGCACCTTCCATCCACAAATCCACAGCAGAATGGGGCACTCAGCAGAGAGCAGAGGATAAGCGAGTGGGAATTACAGGTGACTGATAGTGAGACAAAAACAGTATCAATAATGAAGTACAAAACTTTAAAAAGACCCATTATAAACCAAAAAATATTAAATGAGAGCTCAGCAAGAAGAACAATGAAAAACAAGCCCTTAAATTTCTCCCAGGGCTGAAATCTCTCTCTCTTTTCTCTAAGTCTCCCCACTGATTGATGCGGCTTAAGGGACTTGGCTCAGTTCATACGGATCAATGAGGGATGCATGGGTCTTACCAGTCAATTTATTTTGATTCCCTCACACAAACTGTGCATAGCACGTTGTACATGTGCACCCTGTGACACCCAGAGAGGACATTGTGCTTGGGAAAGTGATTTCTCCTCTTTGGCTCTCTGTAAATGCTGCTAAGCCAGGGCTGCTCCAACCTTGCTAAGGCTGTCATTGATCTAACAGGGTTTCTGTAATTCCTGTTACATTTGATTTCTGAGGAAGTTGTGCAAGGATTAATGGTATAGTTTAACAGCATGAGGTGGTTTTTATATGACCACTATAACAGACTTGATTACCTGGTGAGCTTTCCTCTACAGAGAATACTCTATCACATTAGTTACTACATACTCTCAAAATCAGAGTTAACTCTGTAATCTTTACATAAACACCTTGGATCTCAAGTATTTGCTTCCCTCAGCAACATTTTATTATTAAAAAAACTTACATGAAGAGCTGAGGATCTCCTATTGCTGAAAGTTTGTTAGCAATTAACACTTGGACACCTATTGTGTGGGTCACTCCACAAGCCTTTGTAAGTCTATAAAAACTAACAGGACATTTGTTCTGCCGTATGAATTTGATTTTTTGATTGTAAAAGGATATAAAGTGAAACCATTAGGGACTAGCTGAAAATTATGCAAAATACATTCTAATCATCGCTGCTCATTGCAAAGGAAAGACCGTAGGCCATTCAGAATATATCATACTATTAATGAAATTGTTAAATTCAATCCATCTAAGAGTTTTTGTTAATATGCTCTACCACACAAGATGTGCTGCTACATAGTGAATTTAATGCAAAAAGCCTCAAATTCCATTCCCAAAATCACTCATTATGTAATCTCACTTACTGAATATGTCCTAAAGGATTTCATTGTATTTTAAGGGCAACTACATTATCTTATCTTTCCTCATCAATAATCCAGTTCCCTAGCTGTGCTAAATGATAAAGGCAAAGGACAATTATTCATTTAAGAATCAGATTATCATGCAGGAAAATGAAAAATTATTTACATTCTCATGTAAATTCAGTGGATGTGGTTTTGCTTAATGAATTCTGCTATCCCTATTTTGGATCAAAGGAACAAAAGATATCTCAAAAGGAAATTCTGACTGCATTTTCAAAAGGTGGTGGTAATTTAGGGAGATGATAATTTAAACAATAGTATTAAATTAACCAAAGCAACCATTTCACCTTGTAGCAGGCCTAAGAGAGCAGTGGTTTATCATGTTTTCAAGCAGAATGCATTTTATTTTCTTCCAGGACATGTAATCAGATTTTCTGTCTACCAGAGGTGGCTAGAGCTCTGCTCTGATTTTGCTGGAGGTGCTAATTTAACTTGGAGGGTGTTATCTCAATGCCATGCACAGTTCCATCCCGGGACAATGGGATCTGTAAACCAAATGCACTCTTTTGGCAAAGGTCTGTGCAGGTCCACAACACAGATCTGCTTAGAGGAGGACATTGAGGTGCAGGAAATATTTCAAAAAAATGTGAAGAGTTTATATTAAAATGGTAATACTATTGTATTACCTTCCTAAAAGATGTTTTCCACTGTGAAAACTACTTTTTTTTTTTTTGAAGCAAACAGCCTCAATTTTTGCAATAAGATTCCAAATTTACTGTCTCCATCAGTTATAGGAAACTGTGTCTCATAACATTTCAAAACCCATTGGTCATTTCAAGTCTCTAGCCCCAAGTTACATGGAGGTTTGGGTGCTTTTTAAGCTCTTTCAGTAGATTTTCTGCCATAAGTTAATATTCTAGGCTGCATTAAGCTTTAATTGAAAGCAGTCATCTCTGCACATTATTTGATTTTAACTTTACTGGCTTTTCTATTTTTTTAATAGTATATTCCTCTTGGCTACAACCAAGGAAACCATCTCCATGCACAATTTCCTAATGCTTTTATATCTGCTTTGAGGGGTAAGTACCAGCTTAACTCTTGGTCTTGAGTCCAAATCAAATTTTCAGTGGTTGCAAGTAATTCAGGTATTCTCACATATCTCTACAGACCCTGAAAACATTTATCTGTACCACTGCTAGGAAATTCAGTGAGATGGAGAAATGGCAAATAAGTGCCAGAATTCTTCTGTTCTCACATGCACTGCACGTGCCCTAACTAGATGGGTAAGTAGACAAAAAACAACCCAAATTTTATGTTCCTTGAACAAAAATCTAAATACTAACAGTCATACTTAATTGTTGTTTCCAAACAATTATCCTTAATGTTTATGTTCTGGAGTTTTGCAGAACAAAATCAGAGATCATCAGAATAAAAGAGAGGGACACAGCTTGCTGGTCTGAAAATAGCTCCAGTAAAGCTGCATGCATTGTGCTGGTGTTGTGTTCTCTGGCCAAGTCTTTCACATTTGCTTGGTCAAGTCATATTTCTTCCTTCCCACCTGATTCTGAGATTATTGGGGGTTGTAAACCCTGAGTTGCAGGCATTTAAACTCTATCTAATAGGAACTTTAAAAGCTCTTGAGTGACTGTTAAGTTTTAATCAACATTAGCAAAAGAGAAAGGTGGGTTAAAAGGTTTGAATGGCCCTGAAGGAATCCTGGGAGCTTCAAAAATCCACCAGGAAATGTGTGGGGTACTCTGCAGCCTCATTGGATAATGCAAAGAGAGCAGTGATACCATTTCCTAGTTTAAATGGTCCTGCAAATGCAAATTGCAACTCCAGTTTCCCAACAGCACAGTCTCACTGCTCTTTCACTGCAAGGTGTTCATGCTGCTGATTTGTAGAGGACTACCTTTGCTGTACAGATCTGGTGAAAAATCTTTTAAGTTAAAACAAAACTCATGTAGGAAATGCATGTCCTTTTCCTTTAAATAAAAACCACAAAATTTGTATTCTAAAAAACGCAGATCAGAGGAAGCAGCGCTATTGGTTTTGTGAGAACTCACTTGGCTTTTGTTAGCTTCTGTAAAAGCTAGGCAATATTACATTGTAAAATACCTTGAAAATGTAGTGGGAGTAAATTTCATAACTCAAAATATAATAATATGGAAAATTTGAGTGAAAGTGACAGTTCTAAAACGCTCAGTGCCACTGGACAAAGCACTCACAAAACAGGTATTTTATACTAAATACCTACATTTTGCACTAAATTCTATAGTTCTGCTGCTGCCAAATATTTCATTGTGATTTAAAATTAATGCAAAATAAACCAAACTTTTCTACTGTATCACGGCATGAATAACTTCCCTGAAGCCAGAGGGACTACTCAGACTAAGAAAGGGCTTCTGG
Source organism: Passer domesticus (assembly GCF_036417665.1). Lineage (NCBI taxonomy): Eukaryota > Metazoa > Chordata > Aves > Passeriformes > Passeridae > Passer > Passer domesticus. The sequence continues at coordinate 39,767,049 of NC_087480.1, read as the reverse complement.
CTGAAGAAACAGTAATTGAATTGAGATTCAGCCCTCACCTACCTCGAGGGGATAATTGAAAAGAGCCTGTTTGCAGTTTCAGTTTCATCTTAAGGCATCAGCCTTTTAAAAAAGGTATCACAGCAATGAGTTCTCAGCAAGAGGACAAATCCACTCTTCACCCAGCACATTCATTTCACACACCCTTCCACACTCCCTGCATTTCCCTAGAAGGGAGCAGAACTGGGAGGACAAATCCCATCTCTGCACACCCACATTTTCCAGCCTTCAGCTATCTTCATGCAGAGAGGCTATTCTCCTCTTTCAGCTCCTGCCAGCTCTGTACACACTGACTGAGGAGTCACACACAGTTCATGGACACTTTCATCTCCAGTACCTTTGGAAACTATCTTTTAAGTGCATCTTTCAAGGTGGCAAGCAGATAAAATTCATGTGTTTATGGAACAGCCTCCTGGAGCAGGAAATGCCTCCCAGTGCTAGAAAAGCACCTGCCAGTGCTGATGTGGCTTAGCTCTAACCAGTAATGAACTTTATTTACCTTGTACACTCCCAAGGAAAAACACATTTCATGGAAAACATAGGGAATTAGGCAGATTGCACTTCATTAAGGTGCAAACCCAATAACTATGTTAGTTCCATGTCTCATAACTATTTTTGTTTGATATTACTGCTGATTCAACGCATTTGAGCTTGGTTTACTTGGTAGATGTTTCTGTAACAATTTTCCTCTTTATTTTCTGACACATTCTGCAATTGCTCTATGTGAAAATATAATTAGTTTAATGATTAGGAAAATAAATTACTGCAGCAGACAAATCTTGCAGGAAAAAATATGTCACAGAAAAATCAGAGTTTGTAAATAGATTGAAAACTCAGAGGTTGTAGTGTCTGACTATCCTAAGATACAATACACATAATTAAAATCATGACGGTATCTTTAAAAATAACCTGTCAGTCCTACTACTAAATGTTTACACAGGAAGAAAATTATGTTTTTTCAAGAGATTGCAATGATTTTGAAAGTGCTCAGAATGCTGTGGAAGGTGGAAAAGCTTGCTAGGAACAGGCTCTATAGCTGTTGTCCTTTATATAATTCTGTTTCTCCAGAGCTCTCTATAACCTTTCTGAGATCAGCTCCAAGGTACCAGGAATCCTAGGCTAGCCAGCTCTGGCTCACACTCCTGACAAAACTATTAAATTGTGGAACACACCTAGAACAACACCCAGCATTGCTGTAGCTCTGTCTTACACTGAGAGTTTTGTTTGATGTTTGGTTCGCAAACTGCATGCACACAACTTACTACAGCCAAGAAACTGATTCCTGACTTGTGGGAAGAGTGCAAACACCACCAGCAGGTGAGAGAATTATAGCCACCACCAAAACAAAAAAAAAAGAGAGAGAAAAAGAAAAAATATGGATTCACTTTTGTGTAAATAATAAAACCAGCACCAGCTAGGAGAGACCAAATCAGTGGGAAAGTGCATAGAAGTGATATGCTGAGGCTGAAGATTTGTAGTATAATTACATAAACATATCCATAGAAGGAAGAAAAATCATTAAAGAGTGAAATGCTGTAAAAATAATAGAACTTTCAGATTAAAATGTGTTGCCATCTTATTGCAAAAGTTTTGTACCTTCTCGGTGATTTCTCATGGGCAGCTCCTCACAGCACTAACTCCTTCTCAGCACAGCCAACAAACTCCATCTTCCCTTCTCCACCAGCCAACTACTCTTTTAAAATACCCGCCCTAATTGGATCCAGCTGTAGCCTATTAAGGGCAGGCCTGTTGCTAATTCTTGATAATTAGCACAGCTGTAACTCCTTAGGGGTGAGATTACCTTCACCACTATCTCTATTTTCCTACATTCTATCTACCCACAAAAACAGTGAGTTTTGTGTCCTAAACGAAAAGTGATTGCTCCAAAGGAACATTCCATCCTATAACCTGAAACAGCATTTACAGTTGAGGCTGTAGGAAAACCAGAATTATTTCTCAAACCAGTATCACAGCTTCTTTATTTCCATAAAAAAAACATGAATTTATTTATGTTTTGTGGAATTCTAACAATTAAGATTTTTGCATTAACCATCCTCATGCCTTCCTCAGCTGTGATTCAGTAACAGAACATTCTGTCTCATGGGTGCGTTTGACTCATCACATGAAGCCCAATATGTGTATTTAAGGATCTTTGTGCTTTAGAACAAGCTGTTTAACTCTGGATGATGGCACCTAACCAGAAAAGACACCAAGAGACCTTCAAGCAGGTTGTATCGAGAAATTTGAGGAATGTAAGAGTTTTAAATAATCATCTACATGAAACCTGACTTTTTAAAAAGCCTTTTACAACTTTAATATTCTATAAAGTATTCCCATCATTATTTCAACAGTTTAGCCTAGAAAGTGCATATTGGCTAATATTGATAAACAGAGAGCTGGAAGATTTAATTTCAATTTCAAATTTGACATTCCTTCCTCCAGACTAGTGGCTTGACTCACATGAAATTCCAGAGAATACTTTTATGTTTTTTCCAAAAACCTGGTTAAGATCATGTACTTTTTTCTATCATCATACATTTTATGTCAGGCAATGCAAAGAGGTTTCACCTTTTCTTAGATACATTACAGTCCTTTACCAATAAACAAGTCCAGTTACACACAACTGGGATATGCTGCTGGTTTGGGCAAAAGCATAATTTGGTTTTATTTCATTTACAGAAGAATTCTTTCACCACAAAACTTCATCAAGATGTCTCCAGAGATGCCATTGGAGAAAGTGTTTCTTAATAAGCAGAATTTACTGTTACTGCTTGGCTGGTTTTCATTTACCCCCACTCTACCTCCTGCTTTCCTTGATAGTAATAGATAATAATGGAATTATTAAGGCAAACAAATAGCAATTCTTATTACTCTGGAAAATGGATGGTAGAATTTTGTGGAATAAGAGGAATCACTTGGCATTTTCAACATAATGAAAATTTCAACAGTCAATCCTATCCCAGAAGTTTCTATCTCAAACTCCACCTGGCATTGAACAATGAGCTTAATCCCCCATTCACAGTGGCTTCACTGCAATCAATCACTCAAACCAGCAGGATCTACTCTGTATTTTATATTTTTCTGTAGTTTTCTTTGCATAAGTCCCTGGTGTGTACAATAGTCACCCATTTAGTGGTTCCCCAGCCTCAGCCTGCGAGCCTGACTACAGCCATCTCTAGTCCACCTCCATCTCTCATTCTTACCCCTGGGGAGTTAGAGTTTTTTATTTATTTATACTCTGATCCCAACTCAGACATTGCTGTAGAAGGCCCCTGTGTCTGCCTTCACCTGCCAAAATGTCTTAATTCCAAATTGTCAGACACCTCCAGTGACCAGTCCTCTCACACACAGCAGAGCAGTTGGCAAGGATCAGCACACTGTGCAGAAATGCAACTTCCTCAGCAGATGTATGCATTTATTCTTAGCCCTTATTTCAAAATAGCACTTTGAGAAGACACAGAGATATATCAAGTGTTCATTCTGTGATAGGTCATGCATACAATCCTGCTGAAAATTACAGGAGCTGTAAATTATGAAAAGCTGCAGTCTAGATCTCCTAACTGGGTGGCCTAGATATTAATAAGAATATACATACTAATGATGATGAAGCAGTTGTCTGTGGAAAAGCTGATTTAGAGAATATTCAGTTTTATCTTTCTGACAGCTCACATGGGAGCACATACAGTATTCATTTCTTTCCATTGCACTAGAGTCAAATTAGAATATTGTTTAAAGATAAGGGGCAGTATCATCTCACTTGTGTGACCTACTTATTTTATTTAATGCTTTTCAATCTTTAGCAAGAATTGTTCAGAGACAGGGTAAAATTCAACTCACAGCAATATAGAGTTTCAGTAATTCCATTTGTACAAACAAGATTTATTCCAGTTTTACACCAAAATAACGGAGATCAGATTGTGACCTTTAGCAGAAGTGTTTCTAGATTTCTCCCTTATCCAAACATGAGAAGAATATGAAGGACAAAGCACTGAATTAGCTGCCCAAGTAGCATTCTAGTTGAATAATATTTGTATACTGGGTTGCATTAAAGAATTGATACTAATTTATAGCCACATCACTTTTCTGCAATTTGATCATTTGACAGTTTTGTCAACAGAACCCAGAGTTCAACACACAATCCTCACAAAAGCATTACCATGACATACCATATTTTCACCTTGAAATGTTTCAGACCACAATATCTTGTGCCCCCCCCCACCAGCCACACAAATATTCCTCACTCTGTGTTATAACAGAGATTTATTCTTTACGATATATCAGAAATAACAGTTTTAATTAATTTTGCACAAGGGAGTTAAATTCTTGAGCAGAAGTTCAAGACATAAAAAATCAGAAACATTTAAGCCCTAACATTCTCTTCCTGAATTTTTTCACCACCACTGACATATTTGGGCTGATTTCTGGTAAGATCAGGTCAAAAAACATTACTGCACCATATGGCTCTGAAAACTCAGGAAGAATTTTTTTTAAAAGCAGATCTTAAGGCTCACTGGCCTATGAAGAGTTGAAATAAAGTTATTTGTCACTTGAAATATGGTTGTAACTTTTCTGCAACAGATATAGGGATTCAGATATCACAAAGTGCTGTTTGTGAGAGCACAAATAACTGCTTAGATTACTGTGCTGAATAATATTTGTATCCTCTGCTGGTGTGCATCCTACAGCCTGAGGCTCACTCCTGCTAAGGACACCCAGATAACAGAGCTAAGACAAAAGAACCTGTGCTCTTATTTAGATCCCAGTTCATCAGCAGAACCAGAACAGCTTCCAGGTTGAGATGTTAAAGATATCCATTTATTTTTAAAGTTTGTCACTTTCCCCATCATTATCACAAGCCATAAACACAATGCTTGGATGTAGAAAAAGAGATACTTGAAATCCAAAATGCTGAGACGTCTTTCAGCTCCTCAGAAACTGATTCACAGCTTGACCAACATGCCACAAATGAATGCTAAGAACACGTCTCAGGCCATTTGTCATCCCCTTGATACAGAGCTTGAACTTCTGTCAGCAACAAGAAATTGATTGCATTTTAAATACCAGAAGGAAGCTTTTTGTAAGCAAACACTGATATGTAAAAGCCTTTTATTTTAACTCGGATTTGCATAAATTCATTAAAACTGCTGAGAAATAAATTAAACCTTCTCCAAATTACTTTTTAAAGACCTTGGTTCAATCATGGACTAAAAATATTTCAGTGAAAATACAGCTAAAGAAATACAAGTTAAGAAAATATGTGTATCAGAAACAGGATACAGAATCAATTCACTTTTCTCATTAAAAGTATTTGCTTCTCAAAATTCTAACAAATCCAATTGCTTGAGAAACAGCTACTGCAGAGACTGACACCTTCCTCTGAGATCAGGATATTACATGAAAGTTATTTGCCAGAGTAATGAACGAAGGCAAAGCACAGCAGAATGAATAAATACAAAAGTATTGTGTGTGTTTATAATGAATGTCTTGCCAAATAAAAGCACCTGGTTGTGTATCCCACAGGCAAAAGTAATAGAGAGAGAATTTCCAATCACCCTCAAGATTATCATATATTATCCTGTACAGTGTATTTAAAACAGCATCATTTTATGAAGGGTTTGTAAAAATATTGCATCAAGAAAATTTTTAATATTCCCTTATTAACACCAAAACCTCAATAAGTGTATTTGTTGATGTGTTTCACTTTCAGCTCCTGAGGACTGAGTTACCTGAGATTTGGGGACGATTTATGAAAGTCAAGCCAGAGAACTGTTAAAAAGTTTGATTTCTGTCCCTCTGGGCCCACAAACAGTGCCATGACCGGGACTGGAATGGACCTGAAAAGGGTAAGTCACGCCTGACCAATCTGGTTTGCTTTTATGATGAAATGACTGAATTTTTGTAGCTGCAGAGAGCTACAGTGAACATCATTTATCCCAAATTCAGTGAGGTTTTCAGTGCTATTGCCCCAGTTCCCCTGTCTTTAAATGAGGCTGCCATGTCAGCCTGCCTGGGCAGCCAAAAGGGTACAAAGCTGGCAGGAGACTGGGTTTAGAGGGGAGGGACATTTAGTGGCTCCTGCTCCACCTGGGTGGTGGTAACAAGAGCAGGACCACAGGACTCATTTTACATCTTTATATCTTCCCCTGGAAAATGGAGAAAGGCATGGCTACAAGAAGGCACCCCCTGAAGCAGGTGACACCTATGGAGCAAAACAAGGGAGAGAAGCTGCTTAAATATATTCAGCCAATCTGGGAAGCTCTGTTTGCCTTCTCATCCCTCTGTATCCTGCCACAAATAAAACTGAGGCTGATGGAAGAATCAAAATTGGAATACGTGTCCTTTGATCATGTTACTTGGAAAGTGTTTTCCTAAAATCAATCTTTTTTGTTGTTCCTGCTCTTCCCTGGTATATGTTTCATTTTCTGAATTCCAGTTAGGAAGCTAGGCAGTATTTCAATTAAGATTCTTTGCAGAAAAGACTCCAACTGGTGAATAAATTACTGGAAACAACCAAACTAATTAAACTCCCTACAGAGTTTAAAATTCAGTTATTATGACTTCTTTTCATAGGTGAAAAAAAAAATTGAACTAAAAGCTTAATTGAGTCAAAACAATTATGACCAATTTATATCTTGGTCATAATCAACCCAAAATTACAAAGCAGAATTAAAATCACAGAATTCCCACACTAGTTGCCTGTATGTTTTTAAAAATTGAAGAAAATTGCACTGAAGAAGCCTATTGCTCTAGTCAGAAGAAGGAGCCAAAAAGCAAAACATGGGAATAAATCAACAACAGATTTTTATCCAGAGCTATTTTTCACATTAAAAATGTGAGTCTTTATAAAGACTTGGCATAAAACTTACTATAAGAGAAAATGCCATCTCCTCATACATATTAAAAAAACCCCATAGGGGTAAATGTATGAAAAAAATCTCATAACTGAGAACCCACAATGAAAATGGAAATTACATTCAACACATTCAGCTGAAGAAAAGCCTTTATTTGGACAGACTAAAGTGATTGATCCAAGGGATTAAAAAAATTATAGCCACAACATTAGGTTCCTCTGAACCCTATATATGCCATACATTATTTACTCACAGCTGTATGGCACCTACTCAACATATAGAAAACCAGATGAGGTTTTACATCCTCATACTTTGGTCACACACAAAGATAACAGCTCACAACTAACAGTGCAAAGCTCCACACAATGTTTTAACAGTGGCATTCTTTCCTGATGAGCCAGAAGCTCTCAGCCTCCCTGGCCATGTGATATATGATATATATGATATATATCTCTGGCCATATGATAACACACTCCCAGGGCTGCCTGCACCCTGCCAGCAATCACAGCCACTGAAGCAAACCAGCTGGTTGCACCAAAGTTCTACTTGTCACGCCTGGACCTCAGAATTCTGCCCGTTTCACAGGCAAAGTACAACACAGTGCTGCTTTGTCAGAGCTGGTAATTCTCCAAACCTCCAAAGTGGGCTTTCCCACATACAGCTGCTCGCTGAAATCATTTGCTGTCACCAAAAAATGGGATCCAAATTTATTCTTCAAAGAACATAGGTTCTGAGAGGACATGAAGAGATGAGAAAAATGCTAATAATAGAAGGGAATACCAATGTGATAATTTCCTTCCGGTGCCTTTTCCTTAAGGCTAGGTAAGTTTCTATGGAAATTGTCCTTTATGAAAAAAATTCAAAATACATGTGTATGCACATAGGGAAGTCTTGCTTATTCTCCCCTTTTATTGAGTGCTATTCAGAATCATCAGAAAAATACACCCCAGAAGGAGGTCCACCCTATTGGTGCTGCCAGAGAAGTGTATCCAAAATAAGAAATTTTCACCGGACTATAGGATAATCCAGTTATATTGTATAGTATATATTATTATGGTTATATTGGACACACACCTTTTAAAATATAAGATATAAGCAGAAAAACCAAATCCATACATATAGAATTTCATCTTCTCCCTTTGTATAATGTTGAAGATGACAGTGGCAACACAAACTTTGAATAACTGATGCCCATTTGGATTTTTCTTAACTCCCAATCAAATCAATTATGTTAGAGCTCTCCAGTGGATTGGGTCAAGCTCCCCATTTCAGTTTTCTAACAGGTTTGATTTAAACCATAAGCAGCAAGGTGGATTCTGCCTACAGGAACAGCTGATTTCTTAGGAGCTGCCCTGGATCTGTGGTCCCTGCTCCCTCAAGGTGCCCATCAGGTGTGTGAGCAGTGTTAAGGGCTGTGATGGATTCCTGGAGGGTACAGAGTGCTCGCACACCAGCACCAGCCCAAAGGCTGCCTGCTCTGCACAGAGGAGTGCAGGGTCTCTGCCTGGGACGGCTGCACGCGGCGCAGCCTGCGAGGGTCTGATTTCTCACTTTCTTGGAGGCAGAGCTGTGTGTCAAACCCATGGGCAGACCTGCCTTGTCATGCACTCACTTCACATGGCAGGATCTGCAGAGCTCAGGAGAGTGCAACAAGCAGCAAACCAACTGCAAGAGGCTGTGCACAGCCTCCACTTAAGGAACTGCCAATACAGTAACGGGGTTTAAGTCCTGCTCGATGTGCCACACAAAGGGAGTTCTCAAAGCAGTTCATGAGGAGGGAAAACAAACACACCAGTATTTACCTGGCTGTGAGTGACAGTGCAGACAGACATTGATTCAGTTCTTCTGCTGGAGCTGCTGTGGGTAGTTTGACCTAAGCAAAGCAAACAAGAAAACAATAATCTTTTTTTTTCTTTTTTTTTTTTCTTTTTTTTTCTTTCTTTTGATAAATACTTTTGAGGATATTTGGGCAACAATGGATAAAAGTTTCTATTACTGTTTCTGAGCAAACAATTCTGTGTTTTTTTCTACAGAAAGTGCCCAGAGTGGCTCCTCTTACTGCAGGTCCTTTGGAGGAGACTGTGTTGGGGAACAACGCTGCAGGTTGTGCCCGTTGCATCTCAAGTAACATTAGCTTTTTTAACATAAAAATGATGGTCAGTATTTAACAGTAAAATGTATCAAAAGCAAATCAGAATCATATCAAAAGGAAATGAATTCTGCTTACACACAGGCAGCAGCAATCCTTCTTAATGAGATATCACAGAAGAAAATCTGGTATGACAAAAGTTTAACACATTTATAGCAACTTGGATATAACTAACTAATAAATTCCAAATTTCAGTTTATTAAATGATTCAGTATTCTGCTAGTTCACATCAAGACAAGCATTATCCTTGTAATTGCTGCGTTGGATTAGATGGCTCGTGCTTTATTTTCCAATTTATCAACTTATTTATGGAAGCTGTTGTCATACAACAACTGTAAAATAATTTTACTGAATAAGATGTTGTGAGGCGCCAGAAGAATTTTTACTCTAAGATGTAGAAATTACAAAAGGCTGTTCATCCCAAAAAACTTAGAGGGGAAAAAAAAAAGCGAAAAAAGGAAAACACTGATTAAAAATAAGAAAAAACTTACTAAAGAGGAAGACAGATATGGAGCATTACCAAATCTTTGATCAGTTATATTTTTCCTAAACAAATTCCTGATAACTGTAGGTATACACTCAAGTGTACACACAGCATATGCTAAAGCATTTAGAGCTGCATGTTCTTTTGTAGATATAAACACCAGAGTTGATCATTCTGTAGCTCCCTACGGTACAGTAACATTTATCAGTGAGCATCACTTACATTTTCCCTTCAGCTAAAATTGGGTTTAAGTAATAAATACAAGAGTCATGAATGTTGGGGAGTTGGGATATTTGTCTGAGTGTCTATTTAGGCTGATGGATTAAAACTCTCAAGGTTAGGTCTAATTGCTTTACGATAAAACTTGGAAATTAACGTTAGGCTGGTATTGCACTGAAATATTGCTAAAGACATTGGATTATTATTACAGAAGCAGAAGGGCTGATGCTAAATCTCAGTGTCATGACTGCCTGCTTTTGGGGCTTTTTTCTTTTCTCCATTTTCTTACTTCTGTCCCAGGGTGGAAGGGACAGGAATGAGACAGAGAAATCACTTTTAAATACAGCCATGAATTTGTATCAAAACAGAAAATATAGTGTGGAATGGATTTTCCATATGTTTAAGAACACAGATTTTACACAACTTCACTGGACTGGAGGGATTCCACCAGTGCAGCTGTAATTCCAAAGAAAACATCCCAACAAAATTGGAACTCCACAGTAATTTGTAACCATACCGACAAAAACCAAGAGGTTTTGACATAAACTTTTAAAACACGTTCTAGTTAAAAAGACTGCTGATTCTTGCAAGCAATTTTCTTCATTCTACTGAAGATATATGATTAACTGTCCATTTAAGCAGCTGTAAGCAAAATGTGCTTCCTTAATTGAGAAGCAAACAAAAATTGCAGTTACATCCTTTCACATCACCTCAAAATATTATCAGTATCTCAGAAAAAGGCTCAAGAGGTGCTCATCCTCATTCTTTGAGTTCTCCACTTTTAGAACAGCATATTTTTCATGCTAAACATTTTCAGCTACAGAATGGGGTTTTTTAGTGACATATTCTTCTCCACCTTCCCAAAACAAATTCAGAGCTGCTTCCCTGACTGCCTCTATTCGTACTCCATCAGCTCTTGAGCTTGTCTGACCTGTTCATTCCCCACCACATAAATGTGTCACAGTCTCATTTCTCTGTATGTTTAAGGAGGAACAAATTTAACACCTCCATGAACAGACAGAAAATGAAGTCTTAGCAGCTGAGGGCAGAGGGAACTGTGTGTGGCATAAGGAGTGCCATGCTGCTGACACAACAGCATTTATATCCTTTAGTGTGCCACTGCTGGGGCTTTTCTGCTGTCAAATTATCAGCAACAATGAAGGAGGGAAGCTGATGGACAGCAGTGCATAAATAGATACAGGATCACATCTTACATCAAAACTAGAATGAGTACATCAAAAAAATCTGCTCAGATTTCGACCAGAAATAGAGTTTAAATTCATTCTACAGTAGGATTCTCCTGGTACTCAGATTTTATTACAGAATTCATTCTAGTGTTACAAAAAAGGCTTTGACAGAGGAAAAGAAGCATTTCCTAATTCATCATATTTTGGAGGTGTGTTAAGAGTGAGAATTAAAAAAACCCAAAGTGCTTCAGGGTAGATTTAGTATGAGCATTTTCAATAGACCTATCTAAAATATTCATTTACAAGAAATAAAGATTTCCACACAAAACAGGAAAGTTTTCTTCAGTGCAAGAATTAAATGTTATACAATTAGTGCAGTACCTCCATTTAAAATCTTTTGGTAGATCAAAATATTTCCTTGTTCAGAATTGTAGGCATGAATTGGCAACTACGAAGTTCTTATTTAATAACTTCTGAATTACTCTCATCATACCAGTCCAACTGTTGTTAACTGCACACAGCTTAATTCTGCTTTGCCCTGGAAGATGAAGGCAAGCCAGAAGTGTGACATAATTCTGTCCTTTACCCTTCACTAGCAAGAATAGGTTTGATATACTTCACTGAAGACTCCACTGCAAACAAAATTTGTCCATGGCTCAACATAATAGAGGGGTGGTGGTGGGAAGTGGGGGGATATGTGGATTCCATTTATTTATATTTTTAAAGTCTCCTAGGAGAGAAGATAACTGCTTCACAGGCAAATATTCACAAAGAACACAAAAAAAATAGAGAAGGAAAGTATCCAAAGATAGGCTTTGGAGTAAAAAACAAAAGGTATTCACCAGTGTTGTCTCAGAGATAAGGACAAGGTACATCAGGCTTGAAAAAATATCAACTTCATTTTGGAATGCTAATTATTTTAAGTGTTTAAAATCCAGAATTATGAAACCTGGGAGAATTTCTCCCCTGTGTTAGTTGTGATGTCTATCGTTTGAGCAAGGCTGAACAACTTCTGTTCTGTGGAAAATTAGTTTGGGAGCCAGAGGGGAAAGAAAAAAAATCCCAAAGAATTAAAAGAACAGGGTTTACTGCTGAAGCCTAAGGCTGTGACATGAAATATATCACAAAACTGTTTTCCTGTAAAATTCTGATTTAGATTTACATTTTTTTCTTACATTCGCTAGATTCATTCTTTGGATCACTAATTATTTTAGCCACACTCGTTTGTCTTTACCACACATCTGGGTTTTTTCAGAAGTGAACAAAAAAAGAAACAGCTGGAAAAGAATGTAATGATGTTAAACATGAAATAACATTAACATGACAATTTATGGCAGTACTCTGGAATAACTGCCTTATTCATAAATACAATTTCCCATGTTGTTTTTTCCCTTGAGGGACAACTGGAAAAATAAAACAGCTGCTCAAGAGCACCGTGGTCCACCAAAGCACAATGAGCTTGCAGGCAAGAAATCTCATTTCAGGTATTCCTGTAACACTGTCTTCTAATTCTGGCCATGACCTTTACCTGCAGCAGATCGATGCAGCTGTTTTCCCCAGTCCATCTTGCAGGATTTTATTTTAAAACTGTACTGGGGCAGCCTCGTGTTGTTTGTCCACGAAGGACCAAACTCAACAAGTCTTGATCTCATGTGGGACTGTCAAGGTGCTGCAGAACTGCAGAGCAGTACAGTAACTTATATTGGTGTGGGTTATTTTGTACTCATTTTATTTGGGTAACAGGCTGGGGAAGGAAGCAAAAAACTGCATCTCTGAGGGGGCAATTGTTTAGCTCAAGAGACATATGGATATCTGGAGAAAACCAAAACTCAACTACAATATTTAAAAATAACTTTGGTAAACTCCCTTATTTTGATAAAATCTCTGTAATGAACATACAGAGTCTTAATTTCCCTGTTCTCACAATAACTATGAGAAAATTTGTTCTTACATCTGATATGAAGGGAAAACTCCATTTCCAGAGAGGAAAAACTTCCAAACTCATTCATCACATGATAAAAATAAAAATAGCAGTCCATCACTGTGCAAAATCCAGAAACCCATAACTGTATACTCTTCACAATCTATTTACACAGCTTCATTTTCTGTTACCTCCCCTCTTTCAGATTAAAAAAAATAGTTTAGAATTTTAAATGAAAATAATAAAATCAGTTTATTCTTCTATTTTGAGGATATTACTAAGATTTGTCTTGAATTTATTGCTCTGTTTGAGTACACAGCATCATACAGTTATTTCAGCTGCCTAAAATTAATGACCCAACATCAGAATTGAATGAGACAGTAAAAAACTCTCATGTTCTGAATCAAGGTTTGGAGATTTATTTGTGGGAAGACATACAAACACGAGGTTTGAACTAAGTTGTCTATCTCTGGTGGCAAATTATTTATTAGTGCCAGCCTGTATCAAATTTAACCAGATACATCCCAGTTATTTTTAAGGGGCCATTTAGCTTAACAAGCAGCAGTTAATACGAGCCATCCTCTATCTGGAATTTCACATCTGAAGCTGGAAAATGCTCACTGGCAGTGCTCACCCAGCAGCATGAGGGACTCATCTTGCAGCCCCTGCACCCCAGGGCAGCATCCCAGCACCGGAATGATGGAATTGTCTCCCCAAGCTGGTGCCCCGGGTGCTGCTGGCACAACACTGAATTATTTGGCACCCCTTGTTCCTCAGCAAGGACAAGGAGGAGCAGGCAGCAGCCCTCTGGTCTCTGACTGAAGGCTAGGGTGTCTTTTGCATACCAGATTTTGTCCCATTTTCCTAAGGCAGTGCTGGGAAAATGGGACAAAATTTTGAAGAGCTCAAGGCAAACTCTTCCCTGTGTTGTTCCACAGTGGCACACCCTCAGTCTGAGCCCTCTCCTGCTGGATTTCACAATATTTTCTATAGGGCTGCTGCTCCCCCATACACTCAGAGCACTGAATATAAGTGAAAAAGAAGTTCAAGAGCCAAATAATGGAAGAATAACTGCAGCTGTAGGTCACTGCAAAACTACAAATTACAATATTGAAGTGGAAAGCCAAGTTATTGCAAAGAAAGTTGTAAAAGACTGAGAACAAAAACGAAATTAAATGTACCTTTGTAGAGGAGATATTTCATGTTCCTGAACCTCAAATAAGATTTTATCTTCCTATAGTTTTGTAATCCTTGAAATCACTCAAGAAGGCAAAACCACAACTTTTCTAAATCCAAAGGCATAAATTAACAGACTTAAGCAATTAAAAAAAAAAAAGTCTGGAATATAATTCCTAATATCACAATCTTTCATATGAAGAAATGCATTTTTACAATAACACACAAATTTATGACTATTTAAGCTGCCATAATTATTACCAGCTGACATCTGTCACTTTTCAATATACATTTGTCCCCCAGTGACAGCAGCATTCCTCCTGAGAGCCACAGCTCAGAATTTTGAGCAGTTATGTCACTTTACAGAGGAAAATATACTGCACATGAAAAAGCAGAGTCCTAGTACAAATTTTATCTCTATTAATACTGCATAAAAATTCTCCTAACTTTGTCTATGGTGGTTCAGCAACTGCCCACGTTACTTCCATACCTCTTTAATAGCTGCTTAAGTGAAAAGCTCAAATAAAAGTAGTTCAGAAAGGATTTTATGTTTCACGTTAAGAAGTGTAACTTTAATATTGCTTATGCAATATCACTATTAGATATTAGTCTTCAATTTCAATTTCAAAAACATTTCTTATATTATGTTATATATATATAGTTATATATATAACTATTTTTTAGCTATATAGTAACTAATAATCTACCTCCATTTTCAATCTGAGAATCTCAAGTTTGATGTCGATTTCTTTTCCTCTGTAAAACTTTCTCGTACAGACATAATTTTTTTTCTGCATTTTAGCTGCACTTACCTCAGGTTCTCTGACTAAAATAAAACATTGTTTATTTTGTGTCACAATTCTTTTACTAAAATGAAAATAGGACATGCCATTTATTGGGCACATATTCCATTAATACTTAGAAATGAAGACTATCCTGTAGAAGATTTAATTCAGAATGGAGCTAATCCAGAAAGTTATGTGTTTTTAATTCTCTCTGAAGGTCCCTGTTTTCTATAAAATTCACAGCAACCTGAAAAACTTTAGCACTACGTAGGACAGAACGTCATGTTTATTATCAAGACACCAAACAGAGCCTTACTGGCCAGGCTGCCAGCTTAAATCAACACAATTGGTGATAACTAGAATTTTTTCTGTACTCACATTGATGGTCAGTGGAATAAAGGGACCAAAGAAGTCCAAAAAATACAAAAACTTAAAAAAGCATGACTTGTGCAAGACAGCAACTGTGAACATGTGAATGCTTCTGTTCTGGGTATTAGTCCAGTAAAACATCCAGCAGCATTTTTTTACTGGGACAATTAAATCCTTACAACATTGTCAGCTCTAAGAGGAATCCCCAAGTTTTGGAGTCAGGAGAGTATTTTGTTTCCCCCTATTTTTCAGAGATAAGAAAAATAAAGCATGACAAAAGCAATCTAAGCAGTGCAGAAGTCAGGAATGGAAGGAGAGATGATGACTCAGCTTGGTGAATTAGTTATTTAACACACACATGGTTCATGACCTACATGCTAAAACCTGCCTGCAAGGCACCTTGCCCTCACTCTCGCAGAAGCTGCAAGTCCTCTTTTCACCTTAGCTGAGGAGTCTTGAGTCTCTTCTTCACGTGAGACCCAGAAATCTTTTTTCCCTAACAGGAAAGTGAGCCCTGCTGCCTTCTTCTCCCACCTCCAGCCCTTGTTCAGCACACAGCTTTTGTTCCACCCCCTGGCTCTGGCTACGGCTTGGATGCAGCTGGGACTAAACCTCAGTTTTCTTGTGAGAAAGCAGCAAAGGCAGAGGGCAACCCATGCTGCCTTCACCAGCCCTGGGCAAGCTGCATAGGGGGTGTCCTGATCCTGCTGGTGGAAACTGCAGCCAGGGCAGCACAAGGCTCTGCCCAAATGCCTTGAATTGTTAAAGAAGGCATCTCCTTCCCCCACCTGTCACACAGATAAAAGAATGGGTTCTATGTTAGTATAAAACAACTAAGAGATTAACCAATATTTTGCCTTTTGCAAAGTTAAATGGGGTTCTCAGAGGGGGGATAGCACAGTATGTATAAAAGTATAGCATTCCAAAGGGAAACTAATACATGGTTAGCCAATTTTTTTTTTCTCCAATCAGGAACCTGAAAAGCACATTTGACAATATGAAGCCCTCAAAACTCCCTTCTTTAACAATCTGTCTAAACCAGCAGCACACACAAATAATTTCAGTGAGAAATACCGAGAAAGCAGCATGTGAAACAGCCAGCTACATGCAACTTCGATGCCTTCCCTTTCTCCACTCTTGAATATTGTAGACTGCTGAAGTAAACATCATTTCTCTTCTGGCACAGCAGCAGGTTTTTCTGCTGGAGAACATTGAGTTGACAATCTTTCTTGGATTTCTCTCTATGAATTTCTTTATCTCTGGGCTTTAAACCTGATGAAGGAGGAAACTCTGCAGGCTTCCCCTTTGTGGCAGACAGAATCCTGTACTCATCTGATTAAGGTGACACCTATTCTGCTGTGGATGAGTAAGACTGCCAAACAAATCCAGCAGCTGTGGCACCGAGCACAATCCAGGAGCCCACCTAAGTATATTTTTCTGTTGACAACTTATTTAAAACCAAAACCAGATTGCTCCTTAGCTGCCTACCCACTGCCTGTCTCATTCATATCCCAATGCAGAATTTGGAAACTAGCTCTGAGGTCTTACCTGCAAAATGGGCTCTTTAGGAGCAGCAGTAAAAAAAAAATATTCACTGAAGCCATCAGAAGTCATAGTCAATGTCTGTTTGGAAACAAATACAGGGGTTATTCCTGGTTTGGATGCAATTTTCCTTAAGTCCTATCCTCAGAATTAGGAATGTACAAAACTGGAGAAAAGTTTTTGAGGGAAGAGGAAGAGTTCAAGGTGAAAATCTTTCCAATTTCTAGAAGCATTTGGGGCTTTACAGAATAGTAACATTCTTCAGATACACAAGTCTATCTAGTTTAACTCCCAGTATAAATCTGAAATAACTTGCAGTGGTTTTGCTTCCTTTAAGAAAGACTTTCAAACATGAATGCCTGAATTTGGTTTGGGTTTCAAGATCAATCATATTTTGGAGGCAGAGTTAAACTGACAGAACAACATCTTCTGGGGTTAGAAGGAGTAGAAGAAACAGCAGGATGCTGTGGATAGATATGTGAAGCCCACAGGTCAGAACCAGCTTAAATTAGGGTGTGATAGATAATTTATATAACCTCAGTGGGTTACTTCAGTTAACAACAAGCAGCTCAGGACAAAGTTTACAAAAATAATGTACTTATCAGAAGCAGTGCTTCTGATTTACTTCTTTATATGTGTAAAGATATCCTTTTACTAAAAAAAAAAAAAAAGAAAAAAACCTAATGTTAAAGACTTTTAAGTTATTTTTATTAACATTTATTACAAGACAAAAAAAAAACAACAAAAAACAAAAAACAAACAAACAAAAAAAACAACCAAAAAAAAACAAACAAAGCAAAACTAAAACAAGTCAAACCCAATCAGCACTTTAGGGCTAAGAACTACAATTACTGATGGAAAAGAGTATTGAAAAATTTGGCCCACAGTCAAACCAGCTGAACACTGTGAGCACCTTTAAATCCAACTCTGCTGTTTTAATGTTGGGAGAAAGCCTGTACCCTTATTTTTGAAAGAAAAAGAGGCCACCTATCAATTAAGCAATGGAAATTATTATTTACAATATAACTCTTGACAGAACCTCAGCCACAAAGAGAGGTTTCAAATCTGAAAAACAAACTGATTGCAGCTAGTGAGTAACTACTCACCACACAGCCTTGCCTTCACCAAGCAGCATTTCTGAGATGAGTAGCACAGACTTCCTCAATGTGCAGGAAGTACATTCATTGACCTCTATTTTTTAATAATGTTTACTTTTATTGCCAGATAGTTGTTTTAGCACCATCTACTTGACACTACCCCCAGGAGAGCAAGAAAAAGTGATTCCCTTCTCTTTTTCAGCCCCAAGCTCCCGTTGCTAAATTACTTGAGAAGCTTCAGGGGGCTTCTGAAAGATTGTACAGAAAATTTCAGCCACCTTATTAAGACAGAAGCCTATTTGTTTCCATATGGAGAATATACAACTGTCCAGGCAGCTCCAGCACCAATATCTATCAGGCTCATAAGTGACATGTCCTGTAATTCCAGTCAAGTGCATGGGACAGAATATTTTCCTTACATCAAAGAACATGTTTTTCGTGTACCTTGACTCGCAGAGCAATGTCATCCTGCAGCACTTCAGCATGAAAGACAAAAACAGCACAAAGCACACTGAGGCACTGAGAAGGGAAATGATCAAATTCAAAAACACCACTTAAAGGAGCAGTGAGCAGTAGTAAGTGCTCATGAAAACTAGTGAGGTAGCAGAACACAGCAGAAGGAAGAAAGAGGATGATCTTTAATTAGAGTACTTTTAAGCCAGCAGCTCTGAAGGTGTTCTGAAATAAGCAGGTTTGTTGGCATTGAGTAGACACGGGGGCAGAGCTGCACAACACAACTGGAGAGTCCCTGTGACTAGAGAAGTGAATATGAAGGGAAAGGAAATACACATCTTCTCTCTTTAAAAGATTTTTCTTCCCTTGAAAATCTTTGAAGAAGAAAGGATCTGGTGTGGGTAGTGAAAAACTAAAGGCAGAATGATATGTCAGTGCACTGTACACCATCACAGAGGAGAGCTGGACTGTGCACCTTTTTTTTCTTTTTTTTTCACTTGGGAAGTTGATTTGGAGTGCCTGTCTTGTACCAGCTGAGATGAAGCATGGTTGTGTATATTCAGTTTTCGCCTGGAAATACTTAGTGTCATGCCTGGAAAGACAGTGCTGTAAACACTTGAATATTTTAGGTTCAGAGGCTCATTGATGGAATATCTCATGTCAGGGCAGCACTCTGGGAATTCTTCCACTAGGCAGAAGCAAAGACAGCAGAAAATATTAGCCTGCTGTGAAAAAGAAGTGTTTGGGCAGAGAGGGAGAGAAATGGTAATAAAGAATGGTCAAAAGAAGTGGAACAATGTGTGTACAGGAAGGTAGGAGAGAAGAACAGAATCCAGTTGGTGAACAGAAAATAACAGACTTTGTAGATGGTAATTACTGGGTCCAGATGCTGCTAAAGTTTGGCAAAATTCTTCCCCAAATGTTTGCTGAAGGTTTCTTTAGCACAATCAAAAGTAAGTCTTCTATTAAAGCAGCTACTGGACTGGAAAGAACCAAAATACTATTGCATCTGACCCAATCATAACATGAATTCAGAACTCCGTAAGAATCATTGAATTCATTTTGGTCAGAAAATACCTTGTTGTACATTGAGTCCAAGGATAAGCCTAGTACTGCCAAACCCATCACTAAACCATGTCCTTAAACATCATACCTACATGTCTTTAAATACCTCCAGGGGTGGCAAACCACCTCCTTCACTGGAGAGCTTGTTTCAGTGCTCAGCATCCCCTTCAGTGAAGACATTTTTCCTAATATCCATGGTAAACCTCCCTGGCACAACCTGAGACTGTGATCTCCTCTCACCTTGACATTTTGTACTCAGGCTAAGATGCTGAGCCCCATGTGGCTACACTCTCCTTGGCCTTCTTGCCCACTGGCTCTTGTTCAGCTGCTGCTGACCAGCTCTGCCAGGACCTTTTCCACTGGGCTGGAACCCAGCCTGGAGCATTACATGGAGTGCTTGGTTGTGACCAAGTGCAGAATCAATACTGTTGCCTTCAGGAAAGGCTGTTCTGTCAAAGCCAAAACGTTTTGTGTAGGTCTAGCTAAAGCCCAAACAGGAGTTTTTGGAAACCTGCTTTGATTCCTCTAAGCAAAATTTGTGGGGTACTGTGCAATGTGGGCTTCCAAACCGTATGCCAAGGGATTGCCCCAGCAGCAGGATTCTGCTTCCAGAGCTCAGCACCAGCCCTGCATTCACTGCATTTCTCTCCTTCATGCTCAGCATGGAATGGAACATAGAAAAGGATTTTGACTGACAGCTGTACTCTTTCCAAACCACTGCCTTTTTCTATGATTTTCCAGATAACTGTTTGAGAGATTAAGAGGATGTAACAGGCTGTGCAATGAAGTTAGATTTAGTTGCACTCCTCAGCAAAGTATCACCTCCGTGAACAAGGACAAAACGTCAGAGGTTTCTCCTTTGACTCAGATCAGTTTCTTTAAGAAGGTGTTCTAGATGTGCTGGGGTTCACCTTCTCAACCCCCCTTCCTTCCCCTCTGAGTGCAAGGCTGAGGCTGCTGCTGCTGCAGCCCTGCAGTTTGAACACCTCCCAAAGGCACTTGTTCAGGGTGCAGCTGTGAGCAGTACTGAAACAAAAGGATGCAAATCACAAGAGTCATTGTCCACAGGCATGGTAAGAAAACCTGAAAATGTTAGCAATCCTTCAAAACTCTTGCTAAAATCTGAGCAGGTAGCAGACTCTTACTTCCAGAAAATGCTTTTAAATAGGTTTACTGAGGTTCTATCCCATGTCACCGGCAATTCTGACAGTCCCTTGGGCACCTTCCTTGGCTTACTTCAAGTTAAAAGAGCAGTGACCATTTTGTCAATCACTCTGTTGTCAAAGAGGACATTCATAGTTACTTATCCAAGCATATCAATTATACATCTGGGCTTTTGAAAGACGACTTTAGTTTCCCAGAGAGAAATCTCAAAAGTATCACAGCTCTTTTCACAGAAGAGAACAAGAAGTAGCAGGGCTGCTTTTCCTCTAGGGCTCATATAAACAAATATTCTAAATGTTTTCATTTGTTGGGGAACAAGTGTTTTCAAAATGTTGTACTTTTCAAAAGCCTTGACAGAATAAAATGCTGCAGGAGTTGTATACATATCAGAAAACAGCAACAACAACAATATTGTTGCTTGGCACAGGAAACGACTTAATCTTGCTGCTCTTTACATTTCAATGTTGTTTCATAGTCTAATAATCCCAAAAGACAGTTTTTGATCTAGCCAAATTTATGACAAAAAGTAACAAGTTTATGTTCTTGAAGTGCTGTCAACTGCATTTTAAGACATGTGATGATACGGAATTCATTTATTAAAAAAGAAAAGTCAAGGAGGACAAAACAACTGGCTGTCACTGAAATAAGTTCCTGAACTGGATAGCACGAAGTTTACGAAAAAATTCTCCCACATTCTCCTGCAAGAAAAGACACCAATTCTATCTATAACACCCTTAGAGTCAAAACACAGTGAACACTGAGCATGCAGAGATACACATTTGTAAAAGTTCAAATTATTTCCATGAAGGGAAAAACCAAGGTTTCTTTCTTTTGGTATTTTATAATTTAGTCCTGAAATTTCATCCCACTCTCTGGTAAGCTATGGATCCAATTAAAAAAAAAAAAAAACGAACTCATTTGTTGTGAGATATATTCACTACAATTTGACATTTTCTGAAAAATTAGTTACTTCCACCTGTGAGAGATGTTAATGGCTTTAATTACGCTGTTTGCACAAGAGCCCGGTTAAAGTCCCAGGTCTGTCCAACACCAGGAACCAATTTAAATAACAGCAAACAACGTCTTGTACTTGGCACCTTTTATCTTGTAGGCTGCTTCTGACCAAATACCATTAGTGTCAGTGGAAGTTTGCTTTAGCCTTAGGGCAAGCGTATCAGGAGGCTTTAACAAGCACTGCAAATCAGCATTCAGCTGCTCCTGTCCCTCCCAAGGCTTCAAACACTCAGCCTTCCCTGCTTGCTCCTAGTCAAGATTTTTTTCTTGTAGAGCTTGAGATAAGCACATATCAGGAGAGAGACTGAAATCATTTATCATCCTGCACCCACCAGAATTTTCCATCAAAAGACTTTTTTTCTTCAAAACCAGCTCACATTTGCTGGGTTTTTTTGTTCTCTCTCCAGCAACAGGACTGACTGCTTCCAAAGGCATATTAAGTTGTGTTATTACCACAGTAGTGTCATTTTCTAGACAAATCATGCAACATTTTCTGCTAAAGCTTTTCTTAATGCATTTTAAAGTCATCTGGGACATTTGAATTTTCGTATCTAAGTATTTTTAAATTAGTGCATTTTGCGAGTGAAATGTCAGAATGAAACAGTTTGACAAACACTATAATGAAGGTCTAATAAGTCAGGTGTGTCAGAAGTGGCTGCAAATGTGTTCATAAGACATCAAAACCTACATTTGAATCAGAGATGCAGAAATAAACACGATAGTCAAAATGTTTATGTTTAAAACTTACTTTTAGAGGGATTCTTCTCAAAAGCTACAATTTCCCACAATTTTTTGTAATTTTACTCCATCACGTATTACATGAAAAAAATGCACATAGTGATAGGAAAACCTTGCTTAAAACCCCAGTATTTCTGCCCTTAAGGAAATTCTAGCAAGTCAAACTTGATTTCAGGAAGGTAGGAACTTGGCATCCTAAAGCTTATTGCAATAGAAAAATTTCTAGAAGTGATATAGATAATGTACATATATAAAGTAAGAGCTCAGTTTAACACAAGATCTAATTTTAAAGGTGGATTTAAGTAATGTTATTTGGATGTGAATAGTTTTAAAATAATCACAACTTGGATAGATTTTATTAAAGACACTACGACAAAGTAATTTCTAAAGAAAACTCCTGAATTTTTTACCTTTTTACCTGACCAAGTTGTATAACTTATGGAATTTTTTTAAAGCCTGATGATTTTTTTTTTTTTTCTGGACAATTTTTAATTTTGCTAAACCATCTTGACCAGAAACTACTTGCTATTAGACGACACATGCAATCAAATTTATTTACGAAAAACTTAAATATTTATTGTATTGTACCTTCTGTACAAGGTTCCCTTCCTCCTATAAGTGCCGGTAAATTCTACTATCACTTCTGTCCATGCTTAGTACTACTAGTTCCAAAATAGCTAAATACCGAAACTCAAGAGTTTGCCTCCTGTTCTTCAGAGCTGTGGACAGAAAATATTGATACTCTTTGCCACAGCAGGCAGAGAGAACCAGACAAGGAAATTAGTAGTACAAGACATAAAAATGTGTTTAAAGTCAGCGGAACACTGCAAAATTACAGGTAAAGATTTTTTTTTTCCTCCTGCGCTCTCCTTACAATTTCAGGTTTATATTCTCTCACAGAGGGGTATGAATTTTACAAATTCAGCATTTTGAGCAGCATAAGAGTCTGTAATCTTATTTGCCATTATATTTCTTATTTCAGGAACAATAGTTCCTCATTCACAGTAACACAGAAATGAAAGTAAACTGTGAGAAATCAGAAGAGCTGGACTGCACGTCCTTGTTTAGCAGAGCAGGAGGTTGATGTACAGATCAAGGACATCAAGAGTTATTTTTTCTCATAAATCAGACATCAGTAGTACAGTTGTGAAATATAAGAATATCTCTGCAGGGAGTAATGTCCACAGTATCGCTTTAGGTCGGTGAGAGATGCAAAACCTCACAAGAGCTGGACATATTCTTACTGAAAACCAGTGAAAATTTTATTTGCTAATTATTCTTAAAGGTATAATCAGTTGCAATAGATAAATTACATCCCCTGCTGAAAGCATCTCCCTGATAAATGTGTGAAGACTTGACAGCAAGTGTATCATTGTCACAAAAATAGCTCTTGTGAGTCTTGCTGTCCTATAAAGCCACAGATCAGGGGACACTGTGGTGTCCTGACTTCAACTATTTTAACAGACATTGCCACCAATTAAAGCTTTTTAGAGGGTACCTGTGAAATGATTCAGTCTCTTTTTGACAAAGTAACATAAATGAAATCTACAGTGACGATCAGATGAGGACCAGTAACACTCTTCCATGCTTGATCTCATGTAAAAATAACAGCTGAGGTTGGAAGTGGGACAGTTACACACCAATTAAAATAAGTGGGCACTTAAATTAATGGAACAATGTAAAGAGAAGAACTGAAAGAAGCAGATTTCTGATTCAATAAAAAACAAAATCTACTACCCATCTAGATGTTAGAATTCCTGGCCTCACTAACAAGAAAGAACACCCATGAGAGATTGCAAAGCCGCTTTGAATCCATAAAGGGGATAGTACCCAGGCAGAAAAAACATGTAACTCTGTATCACCTGACGTTTTAAGGAATTGCCCAATTCCATTTTAAGGAATTGCTTCTATTTAGTTATTGTAGGGCACAACTTCACTTTTTATTCATGTTCTTGGCTAACAGAGTGCAATGCCTTGCACAGAATCTATTGCTAAGGATCTTCAATGCCACCAGACTGTTCATTTACCTTCCTGCCCAGATCTAGAAGGGAATAATCATCAATAATTTCTCTATAAATACAGGGAGAGGGGTTGTTGTATTAGCTTCGATAGTGCTAGTGAAAATATTTCTGGTTACAATTTGTGATGGTTGGCTCATGCAAGGAAGAGAGATAAAGACATCTCCAAACAAACAACATTAGAAGGAACTTTTAATGACCAGCAGAGAAGACAGGAGCAATTTCACTTCCTGACTTTAGACTATGCAACCTTTCTGATGTCTGCTGAAATGGGGTAAATATTGTAAGGTACAGGAGAAATTAAAAAGCCTGACCACAGGCTACATTCTGAAATACTCTCCTCTAGCATATTTATCTGGCTAAATTAAAAAAAGTTAGAGATTTACTCATAAAGAAAATAAAACAATGCAGCTGAACTTCAGGCATTATTCTTTATAGTGAGTTCTTGGCTGGTATAATTTTGTTTTAGCTTCTTGTTGTGTTATCACTTATTTCAGAATCAAAACCATTTTGTATCCTCAGCCAGATGTGCTGTAATGGCTTCAGTATGCAATATTTGTGGACAACAACCTCTGCGGACTCAATTCCTTCAATAATGTTTGTTCAAATCCCATAACCTTCAGCAGAATTGTTCCTAGTTCACACAATAAATTACTTATTAGACTACAGGATTAACTATCTTTAGAAACAAAACAAAAGAGAAACCACTGCCAAGTGAGGTTCTCATGAAAGCAAGATCTGATCATAATTTGGGAGCTCATTACACCCACACAGCATGCAGTCTTTGGGTTTCTGTAGTTGCAGAAGTATTTTTGGTGCCTGTAAATTAGATTGTCAGGACCTGAGCATGTAATTCCTTTCAAAATAAAAAAAATCCAAACAAAGAACATTTAAAAGAACTTCTGAACTTGACCTCATATGATGGTCATGAAACTCAATAAAATATTTTGGGGGAAGATCAAACTTCCGTGTTGGGTAATTCTGCCCCCACCAATGGAACAGTGAGGCTGAGGGGAAGGAAAGAAGAAAGTATGGAAGCACATGAAGTACTTCTTTGTGCCACTTTTCTGAGCAAAATGCCAAACTGACAAATTGGATACTTGTAATGAAATTGAAAACCAAAGAGAGAGCAGGGATATAGATGAAGTTTATGCTAAAAAGTCTCCAGTTTTTCCCAGAATGATGACCTTGACAGCAATAATGCATGAAGCAGCTATTTGTTCTTGATTGCAGAACCAACATTTCTGACTCAGAATTCCTGTTATGCCACATGGTTGATCTCAATCTCCAGTGCAGACACTTCGCTTCTGGCTTCTTCAGGAAATAATCCTCACATGGAAACATCCACAACTACAGCAGCTACTTAACTTTGCAAGAAAAGCCTTTTGGCCTGTGAAGAATGGCCTTTGTCATCTACTTGGGAAAAGCAGGCTACAGATTGGAACATTTCCAACAAAATAAGCAACAGTCTTCATGTTTGAATGCAAGTATACTTTTACTGCTCTTGACCAGGACAGCACTGGTGACACAGAGGAATTCTTCAAAAGCACTTCAAAGAAAAGGAAGTAAATCAATAGAATTTCATAGAAATCAATGTAGGAACCTAATTAATGTAGAAAATACGTTTTAAAATACTAAAAAAAAAATTATAAAACTTCTCCCAAAGTAACCATGTTTCCATCTGACACAGAAAGACTCTAATAGACCTTCTACAGTGGACATATAACTTCCATTAATTTTTGTGGCAACAAATGATGCTGGAGCTGCTTGCAGGAACCAAGTACCTCACAGAACTGAGACTTTTACATCAGGAATTAACTGAGAAAAGGATCTTTCTGGCAAAGGTTAGATTCTGACCTCTTTATAAATTAGTACCTTTTTCTGTGACTCAATATTTCTTGTCTCACTGGGACTGTCACTAAGAATTCTGCTTACCATCATGATAAAAAATGTCCTGATGTAGAGGTTTTACCAGGAATCTGATATCAGCCATATCCACTGTACTAAGCCTGCACCATAGACAATAAAACAAAATAATACTGGGAAGATCCATGGAAAAAATTATGTCTTAAGCTCTTTATTTTTTAGTGGGCTAATGTAAACCTTAATTCAAGGGTGTAAGAATATGGAAGGCAACATTTTAACCATTTTTCTGATATTTACATAGGAGCTACATAAACAAAAACATATGGCTTTCCTCTAAAAGAGAAAAATGTCTGGCATGGCAGTAAACAGAAATATGCAAGGCATGATGAATATTCCTTAAGAATCAAGGAAAGAAAATAGTTCTTTATAGCCATAGGGCATGCTTCTAAAAGAGAAAAACTTGAAGAAAATTACTAAGAAGGTTTAGACCCAGAGGCAACACAGATCTTAAGACTCTTGCTTTTCATAAATGCCTGTGCTTCTGATAAGCAAGTCATATTGTGTAAACATTTTATCTGTATTATAGAATCTGTCAGTTTTTTCAAGAAGCAAAGCTCCACAGTCTTGCTTTTTCATTTGGGAGAAAAGAAAAGCAGGCATGGATGAAAAAAATCAGGCTGCTTTGCCTTCTACCACTACAATAGCTATTAAAATAGGTTATATATTTCAACATTTTTTATCATAGAATCATAAAAATGTTTGGGATGGAAAGGACCTCTAAGACCATAGAGTCCAACAATATACTTGGCACAGCCAAGTCAATACAGCAACAGCCTTTATACTGAAATAAAGCACTCTAGAGTACTTCCAGGAGCAGCCTTTATATTGAAATAAAACACTCTAGAGCAAGGAAAACACTTGAACACCACTGCACACCTTCATGGTACAGGTGAAGGACAATGACACCAAATCTACTCAAACTTTAGAGGTGAAAAACACTTAGCCTCACTGGTACATAAAATTTCAGAATGGATTTAATACAATTTTACCTCAAGAAATGATTTTTTTAATTTTTTTTTTTTACTTAAAACTGATTGGTATGGATTTGCTGGGTATTTTTTTCAATGGTGTACTAGGGAAATTAACTGCCAAATTTGTACTGCACAGGATTAAGCTAATATTTCATTATTACTTCTGAATTTCTATCTGCACAGCAAACAATTACACGCACTTGAACCCTTTCCCAATTCATTTGTGGTTTTGAAGGGACTCAGGGCTTTTAGACTTACATGTAATTTCTTTCTAAAACACAAATCTTTAAAGTGGAACTATTAGTCTATGAAATGCAAGTACAAATGTAGGATTCAAACTCTACACAGATGAGCTGTGTCCTTTATAAAGAAACCACTTCTTAATTGTTTTGCAGGAACATGTTTCTACCTGGGAGTTTTGTTGAAAAAGCAGTAGAAAGATGACATGTATATGTCATCATATATGGATATAAATGTCATTGCCCTGCTAAAGACATTCCAGGGCAAGTTACCGCAGAAAAGGCAATAATAAGGAGCCTAAACCTCACTGAGTAAACAGGAAAATAGGTGTCAAATGTCTGCGTATTTTGAAGATAAAACCTCAGTCCTCCTTCAAAACACATAGATGATTCCACATTATTTGAAAATAATTACTATATAGACTAAACTGTGCAGATTAGGTAACAAAAGTAGAACATAAGAAAAGGAGTCTTAAATGTGTATATGGCAGTACCAAAAAAAACCCAAAAACTGATGCCAGCAAAAAATATCTGTCTGACATTATTTTACTGTAGAACCAAATTAGCTTTCAAAGCATGATGCCCATTCCAGCACATTATTGAGCTCCTGCACAGGAAATACAGTCAGTCTACTAATTCAACCACTAAAACCACTAACGGTGTACATTCTCTTTGGAGTAATGTGTATTGTGAGAAGTCTATCCCCAGGCACTATTTGAATTAGAGAGCTGGCTTTTTTTAGACTAAAACACCTATTCTCACATCCCAAACCACATTATTGACCTTCTTTGGCTTTAAATAGTCTTGCAAGAAGGAGGACAAGTAAGCTTACATTGACTGCAAATTAAAAAAACCCACAGGATTAGATTTAGAGACTAAAACCACTCCCTTAAAAAAAAAAAAAAAGGGCAGCAAATCTTGCTTGCAAATATTTCACTAGCAAAGAGGAAGTACACACTCCTGTCCCTGCCAATCTAATATGCCAGAAAGGGGTTCCCCAGGGATGCTTGTGACCTGACTGTACAGGAAATTCTTTCAGCTGCTCAGCCCCTCAGCCATAAAGGCCAGCACAGCCATAGCACAGTTCAAGATGGGGGGAGCACAAAAATGTATTGCAGCTGAGCTTCCATCAGAAAACAGCAGAAGCTCAAGACCACTGCATGACCACAAGAATAACACCAAAATAATTAAGGATCAGGACAGGTTTCTGCTTCCTGAAAGAAAAAATTAGCAAAGATTAAGCATGAGAATCGTCACTACAGCAAATATATCCAGTACAAAGGAAAAAGAAAACAGGACATGGAAAACAAACCCAAGCTTGATAGACACAAAAACCACAGGAATGGGAGAAGTGGAGGGGTGCACGTGCAAAGGAAACCTTCAAAATTATAGAGAAATCAAATGTACCCTTCCAAGGTCCTCATGGATAATAGACTTTCACATTTCCCCATCCCTGTTGGAGTGCCACAGACATTACCTCAGCTGAGAGGTAAAATAACATCAGAGTCCAGTCCAACCCTGCACAACATAGACAAGGTCTCAAATTAAAGCTCTGCAAATGGCACTGCCCTCTTTGCTCCTGGGAATAAAAACAGGCAAAGAACCCCAATGGACCATTCCCTCATTTAATTTAAACTGGACTAGAATACAGCATAACGCTTTCAAGAGAGAAAATGAGCAGTGGTGAGCGTAATGCAACTGTCAGTAAGCAAACCTGGTCCCTTTATACTCATAAAGCTTTAGTTTCTCTAAACCTGGTTCCTGGAGAGGGAGAAAGCCTTGGCTCCACAGGGCAGGGTGAGCACCATCCCAGTGCTGGAGCTGGCTCAGGTGTCTCCTCAAGAGAATTAACCCTGCGGGTGAGTTAAAGCTGCTTTTGAGTCTGTCATGGATGTTTCAATCCAAGCAGCCTCGGGAGTACAGAGCAAGCTGCAGAAACCAGCCCAGAGATTTTCCTAAGCATTCATTTTATTTATATAATCATAATGAACAACGTAAGAATTTGGACTTAATGAGTTAAAATATAAATTATGTGTCCAATACAACCAAGTAAATATTTTAACACTTCTTAACTTTTGTAAGGGCCAAATATTTATGACAAATTAAACCTACTTTAACCACTAAACTAAAGCTACTTTAAGCCCTTGTTAGTAGGCTATAACGATTTTTTTGATGATCACAAACTTCAGCATTTTCTGAGGAATGCAAGCATCCAGCATCCTTTGGAAGTTTGCTAAAGAGGATAAAAGGACAGATAGGAGCAGCAGTAACACAAGATGCTGAATTATCCTGACAACAACTCAGACACAAAAATGAAACTTGTTATGGGATGGAGAAGTATCTTGCACTTTTTGTTTTATTTTCCATGGGAAGTTCCCAAAACATGACTTGCATTAAAAACAGAGAGGGGGAAATGAAGAAGCAGGCACTTGGGGTTGCACTTCAGGAAAGATGCAGACCTGCAGGAGCCGCAGGGCCGGCCCATGCCCTCACTGAGGTGTTCTCCATCTTCCCTTTTCAGCCCACACCCTCACTTTCTGCTTCCCCTGCCTTTGACCAGAAATAACATTGCTCTCAACCTCCTTGATGTCTTTCAGCTGAGCTAGCCTTGTTTGACCACACTCAATAACAATAAAAAGGAAGTTCAGCACACCCTTTTGTCCCCCTCTTCCCCCGTGCCTCAGGTAATGAAGGCCAATGTCCCAGGGAGCCATCTAAAGAGACAGGCAGCTGCAGCCACCTCTGCCTGGGAAATGGAGCAATAAAGCCACAACAGCTTATTTAAACATCCCCAGGGCTCGTTTCTCACCCTCCCCGTGAAAAGGGCAAGCCAAAGAGCACACCACAAATGCCATCTCTTCTGCAGTACACACATCTTTAAAAGAAAGAAAATCTGAAGGACTTTTCTTCCTGCAATACTCATTGTGCCATTCGTGGTCTCTCGGTTTAAAATGCACATGACCTCGGGTGTAGGCACTGCTGGCAGTGAAAGAAGAATGGTTTAAGTTTTACAGCAATTTCGGAACCTTATTTTTAATTAGGAAGAATGTTCTTTTACATGGGAAAACAGAAGCATGATCAGCAGCTACACAGCACAGCAGTGCTCAAGCTGGATGTCTAAACAGCAGCAAGGAATGATAATTGAAGAACAGGTATAATGGCAAAGCAATAAAACTGTAATGAAAATTTATAATACACTACAATAGCTCTGAATATGAAAACAGATTAAAGTAATGTTGTTTTCATGGAGTTCTCTTCTTAATTAACAGTAATTTTTTGTTGGTCTATCATAAAAGTCATTGCTGTTGGCTCTGGAATTTATTTCTAGCAGTACTTCATCTCTAACCTTCTACTAAGTATATTGCTTAAGAAAATCCCTTCCCTCATTTTTCTAGTCCCAGATCCCACAGCCTTGATTAGTTTGAAAATTCATTTTGCTCTTACCAAAACCAAGAAATAAATTGTTCTCTGCATAGGCTTAATTTTAGTGTGTAATTTCTTCACTGTACTCACTGGATCACCTTAACAGCTCGTAATAAAAGAAAAAATATAAAAATCCCCCAAATCACTTAGAAATAGGTAGGTTTTAATATTGGCAATTAAAATATTTTAAATTAAGGGTTGTAAGCATGACTTTTATTGAGACGAGAGTGACAGCATCTGCATTTCAGCTTTAACAATGTGGCAGTCTTCACAAAGAATAATCAGTATAGATTTTTTTCTCAAGTCAAAAGCAGGTCATTAGGAAATTTAAGTGAAACAAGACCACTGAATTTGTGTTAACCAAAGGTAACATCTTCTATTCAATCTGTTGCAGAAAATATATTCATCTTTGCCTAGAATATGGCTTTGGAAAAGAAGCTGGGTTGGCTGATATAAGTCATGTAACTCTTGCAACTGTCTGCCTGAAATTAGAGTTCCTATGGTATGAACATTTTTCTAATTTTGAAATATGGGTAAACTTTAAGGCAGAAAATCTTTTCTAATCTCTGAATGGAAAGGCAATAAATTTAGATTGGTCTTATATGCAGAAAATCCACATTTATCTTGGTCATGGTTTGCAGTACATAGGGAAATCCTGTTTGCCTGTGGGAGGGACTTTTCCCTGAGGGAACGGAAGGAAATCTCGAGTGACGAACTGCCCAAAACTCTCACTGTACTGTCAGTGAGAAAGAAAGAAGGTCTGGGGAGAAAAAAGGTGTTCTAGAAGCTTATTTTATTTCTCATTATCCTCCTCTGGCTCTGCTAAGAATAAACTTACTTTATACCTTTCAATTTGAACCTGTTTCGCCCCTAGAATGTTTTCTCCCAATTCTTAGCTCATGAGCCCTTGATTTTTTCCCCTCTCCTCTGCTCAACTTCAGCAGAAGAAAAGTGAATTACTTTCACGGGCACCTGGCATTTGACCAGTGTCAAACCACAACAATTTCAAACAGTATGAAACAGTTTTCAAACTTTCCTTTTCTATTTAAAACCTTTAAAACTATGCTACAGTATTTTAATAAAGTGAGCTAAAGGCTACCCCCTGTGTGGTCAAACTCAAATATGAAAAACAAAAGTGGATTCAAAGTTAATAATATAATTAAACTATTATTGAAAAGCCTGACAATACAACCATTTCACGAGTAGGTTCTAGAACAGCAGGGCAGCTATTAAAATACTAAGCTGTAGTCAAGCTTGTGCACAAGTTTACTAACATCTTCTACTAGCACTAACAGAAGTCAAAGTGCTTAAGACCTCTTGACACAGAACTCTTAAATTGTAACTATGACAAACATGCAGACA
This sequence comes from Passer domesticus, assembly GCF_036417665.1. Classification (NCBI taxonomy): domain Eukaryota; kingdom Metazoa; phylum Chordata; class Aves; order Passeriformes; family Passeridae; genus Passer; species Passer domesticus. Next base: position 39,734,857 of record NC_087480.1, on the reverse strand, counting down.
CTTTCTGGAAGTTTTTCCCATGGTAGGGGGAATTGCAGGAGAGAAAGCATGACAGAACCAGAGGAACTGATGAAACATAACAAAAAGATTTTTTCATTAAGCTGTGAGACTGAAAAGTAGAATCATAGGAATCTCAAACAGCAGCAGTCATGATTCCCTCCCAAATTACCACATGGCAAGATTTAATATTTTCCAATACTGCTGCTGGCTTTGTATTATTCATTCACAGTTTGACCTCCAATAGAGACAAGTTTCTGAAAGAAATATGTATTAATAATCTGAAAGTAAGAAAAATTCAGTACTTCCTGCAGCAACCACCCAGCAAAGGCAGGGATGACTTAACTGAGGGCTGAGGTCACTATAAGAGTGAGTATCCTTTGCTTAGGATAGCTAAGAAAAAAGACACAGCAAGGGCAGAGTAAAGAAATAATTGAAAACTTCTCAGTAGGCTGTGCAGAATTGTATCAATTCAGAAATAAATCCAAATTTAGAGACATCAGGTGGTCTTCAGGTATCCTTATTTGCATGCATGGGGTTGAATTTGTTACAAGAATATAGTGCTGCCAGCAGACCTGACCCTCCATCCAGCTCCGTGAGCCACAAGAAAGCTGAGAAAGATCAGGTGCTTCTTTGCTGACCAATTGTGAAGCAGGAGTAAACTGAGATTAACAGGGAGTCCAAAAGCTTTTTTCTTTTCTTTACTATCATTATTTTATCTTACATTATATCTGTGTGAAGTTTTACCTATATCAGACTCTAAACCGCCTGTGGAAAGTTCATTCCCTGTTCTGATCACCCCTAGCACAGTGGGAAACTGTTCTTGGATGGACTTGAGGTGTCATCTTCTGTGTAACTGCTAATGACTGCTCCACACAGGCTGGGAAACAAGTCCTACTTCAATTCTGGGCCACATCCTGTAGATTTGCTTGTAAACAGGATCTTTATGAATATCATATATTAAATTTTGCCTCCAAATCCCTGACTGATTTGGGGATTTTAAACTAAGTTAGCAACATCGGTTTTGACTGTAATTAACAAATTAGCTATATGCAATTTAAAAAATAGTGTGCATCCCTGTCACACTTCATTTGTTATTCCTGGAACAGCATAATCCTTCCTACTTAGCTTTTAAGTTTCTTAGCTTAGAGCCTCTGTGCCAATGGAAGTGTTAAAATTTGCATACAAGAAAACATAAGAAAGACACAGGAACAACTCAGCCTTCAAATCATCCCTAATTGACAAAAGCATGGAAAATTCACATTGCTGCCTCTAATTCCTCAAAACTTCATTTTTCCACCTCAAAGGGTTCTGTTTGGCAGTCCTGAGAGGATGAACTCACTGCCATGTGCAAGCAGCACAGATGCATCAACACCTGAATAAAGATACAGTCTTGAACCAGGAGTAGCTTCAATTTTGGCTTCTGGCATTAAACCAACAGGCTGGTTTTAGGCCAACAGCAGAGAAAACACCCCAAAATCCAAGAGTGCTTAAAAAAAGTGCTTTATCTTCATTTGCCCAAAATGTGGAAACTATTATCCCATCCAACCTGAGAAGAATGAGGCATATTTTGAGATGGACTAAAAAATGAATTCCAAATCTTTTTTTAAAATTGTAATTGTTCTTTCATCAGAGCAGAATCAAGCTGACCTCAAAGTTTGGATAAGGACAGGAACCAACAGTTCCTATGAAATAAAGAGAATCACTAAACTTCATTTCTGGTGTCACTGTTGTTTTTCTTCATGACAGGAAAATTTTAGAGTAATTCTAGAAAATAGAATTATTGTATTCTAGAAAATAGAATTTCTATTGTAGAAATAGGTGCCGAAAAATTTCCCTTTTTATATTGCAAAAAGAATTTTCTAACTTTGAAATAAAATTTCTAAATTACTATGTCAAATAAATATGGGTTTTATTATTGTTGTTATAATGATTAGTAGTAAAACATATGGATACACATGGCCTTAGAGAAACAATATCAAAGCTGGGCACTGCAAAAAAGCAGCCAGATCATTCTTTCAAAGGTCAAAACCCTACCTGCTTCACTATGAATTTAGCTCCTTGAGTTAAAATTATTTATCTTTTTAGAATTTCAGACATAGCCTTGTAGGTACTTATTCCTGAACAGAAAACCATTTACATTAAAAGAAAATTAATTTCAGATTCTAGGCAGGAGTAGTTGGAAGGAATAGCTGTTATGTCTTCTAATCTGAAGATCTGAGAGCTTAAATCAAGGGTATCTGTAAAAACTCAGCTCCCATCTTCACTTAGCTTTGACCTCACAACATGAAATTACTGGAGTTTATGAATAGTTTGGAAAACTATTTTCCTGCACTGCATGAGATTTCCATCATGCCTTCCCTTGTTTTTTGTCCCCTGTAGATCTTCCCCAACAAAACACTCAGCAGTGATCCACATCAGACTTTGAAGAAACTCCATACAAACAGGATTATGAGAGCCAAGGCTGAATTTCTCTTGCAGCTGTTTTTAGTTTTACCATACCTTGCAGATGAGCTTTTTAGAATCGATGTCAATTCCTGAATTGCAAGAGCAGTTGTCACAGGAGAAAGTAAGAAACTCATGATGCCAGAATGTTTCAAGGGAGGCTACAGCCTCCATTTAGCAAACAAACAAAAGGTTACAAATTGATTGCTGCTGGATTAGGGAAAATTAGTCTGATGGTGGAATATTTGTAACCTTGATGTAAAACATCATGCTGCTTCCTTACTTTTTCTACTTTTCTCTTTACAGCTGCTTCCTGGCTGCAGCCAGATGTGGGATATTTGGCTATATGAAGCTGGCTAACTGTGGATGCCCTTTTGATCTTTACATTCCTAAGAACATCTCTTCCAATGAAGGCACTTCTCTTTTTTTGGTATTCCCCAGTGTTCAGCAGCTTTGCTTTATGCAAGCAAACCAGATCCAGGGGAAGTGTGACTCCAGGTCACACACACCTGCCTGGTGCACAAACACACTTCTGGCCTGAATTAGCCATGCATGACCTGCTATCTTCTTTTTCCCTCTTTACCATGCTGCGTACATAATTATAATAACTTGTATTAGCTATTTCTATTTACATGAAACACAACAAAACACAGTCAAACACTAATGGACACATTAATGAAAATGCTAATTGAGGTGAGTAAAACCTATCAAATTCAATGGACCTAAAGAAAAGATCAGCTTTAAAAAAAAAAACAATATTAAGCTTATGAGACTAACTGAATAATATTTCTATACATCACTTCCTTCTGCTTCAGCTAATGAAATAGATAACTGGTCTTGCAGATTAATCAATACACTGCACAATATCTGAAAAACAAACTTTTAGTAATGTTGGCAAAATATGAACTTTTAATAAACTGGCTGAAAAGCTCAGAAATGTACTTTCTGTAAATATGATCACAGAGAGTAGAATAGAATCATTTAGGTTAGAAGAAACCCCTAAGATCATCTAGTCCAATTGTTTACCTGACACTGTCAGGGCCACTATTTAAAACCATGTCACCATGTGCCACAACCACACATCTCTTAAATACCTCCAAGGATGACAATTCTACCACTTCCCTGGCCCATCTGTTCCAGTGCCTGACAACCTTTTAGGTGAAGGCATTTTTCCTCATATGCAATACAAACCTCCCCTGGTACAAACATTAGGCCATTTTTTTCCTATTCTATAATTTGTTACCTGAGAGAAGAGACTGACCTCACCTGTCTACAGCCTCCCATTCACCAGGCTAAATACCCCCAGGTCCCCCATCTGTTGAGGAATAGATCAGACTTGTACTTCAGACCCTTCCCCAGCTACATTGTCCTTCTCTGGACACGCTCTAATGCCTTGAAATCCTCCTTGTGGTGAGGAGGCCAGAAGTGAGCACAGCCTTTGAGATATGGCCTCAGCAACATCAAATGCAGGGTGATGATCCCTTCCCTGGTCCTGCTGCCACAGGCCAAGATGCCCTTGTCCTTCTTGGCCACCTGGACACGCTCTTGCCCCAGGATGCATCACTGCATGGGGTGGTTGTGACTCAGGTGCAGGACCCAGTACTCAGCCTTGCTAAACTCAAAACTGGCCTTGGCTCATCGATGCAGCCCGTCCAGATCCCCCTGCAGAGCCTTCCTGCCCTCCAGCACACCAACATTCCCACCTGCAAACTTCCTGAGGGTGCACTCAAGAGCCTCATGCAGATCACCAATGGAGACCCCAAACAGGGCTGGTACTGAGCCCTGGGGAGCTCCACTTGTCACTGGCCACCAGCTGGATCTAACTGGGCTGGCCATCTTTATAGCCAGCAAGCAGAGCACCCGTCCAAGCCACGGGCTCCCAGCTGCTCCAGGGGAATGCTGTGAGAAACAGGGTCCAAGGTTCTCCTAAAGTCTGGGCAGACCACATCCACAGCCCTTTCCTTACCCACCAGCAGGTCACCCTGCCATAGGTGTGCAGGTTCGCAGCTCTGGAAGAGCACCAGGTCAGAGTTTCAGCTGTTTGAGGACAACTCTCAGACTCCTGATCCCTGCCACCTGCAGTTCCATACTTTTGCTGTAATTCACCTCACCTTTTCTTATCCCACCAAAATATTAATATCTAATTCTTGAAACAAATTCACTTCCATTGATGCTACTGTTTTACACTGCAAACAGAGACTTAAAGTAGATATTCAGCTCTAGTAAAATTCTGAAGCGGTTTAGGTTTAATTTGACATCAGTCACCTAGTCCAATACATGAAGCTAAGCACATGCTCTGACTAACAAAATTGAGATTTCTGGTTAAAGGGACAAGGGAAAAGAGATTGCACTGAAAGGTCAACTGCTCATCCTGAAGAACTATTGTTGAACAGGTTATTCAGGGGTCACTGTGAATATAATTTTGTTAAAAATGGGCACTAATAATGCCCCAAAGAAAATGGTGGTCATAAAAATGGTTTTGATAATGTGATATCAATACAGAGGATCCGAAAAGCAAGAGGCATTGAATCCAATGTATAGAAAATGGACTAAAATAGTTTTAATACACACTATTATGCATTTCAAGACTGAGAAAGTTCCTGTAAAAAAAGCCAGTTCCCATCTGCAGCAAATCACTGATATTTCTTTGTCTATGTGACTATGAATCATCAGTCTAAGTCTGCTTTAGAAAAGGATATTGAGTTTATCAGACAGAATATTTCTAGACGAGGTAAAGAAGATCAATACTCTTGTATAAGTCAGAGGTGAGATATCATTCAAGCAGCACATCTGGATGTCAGAAATATTGTTTGGGTCTCCTGTGCTCAAAAACACGGCTTCAAGTTGGAATACATACCAGGGAAAGCAATTGCTATGGGCACAGGAGTGCATTATCTACTTCACAAACTATATCAAAGTAGTGTGGCTTGCAGAACCTGGCAAAACCAAGACTAATGTTGTGACAATATAAATTTTTTCATAAAAATAAGTGAGCAAGGAGGATAAATATAAGGAGGGAATAACTGCTAGAACAAGGAAATGCCAGTGTCCACCAAAGGATAAGAAACCAGCCATTGAAACACTGACATGGAAAATTAAAGAAGGTATAAAATTTTGGAACACTTTCTTAACAGTAATAGTAGTTTAAGTAAGAGCTGTTTAAATTTCTGGAAAGGTTTATATGAACAATTACCAGAAACACTATCAGCATCCTTCCTCAAAGACAATCTTTTCAACTTATTAGAAAAATTGAGAATGACCATTTTTTTAACTTTATTTTCTTTCTACGTCGGTGTTTTTCAACCAAACACACACAATATGTACCTGCCCTTGCCTTCACATCATACTAGAAGCACAAACATGAAGTGAGGTACAGCTCAACAGATTTCCCTCACATTTCCCTAGTCAGAATTAGCCAGTAATTTATCCATTATGCATTCCTCTTATTGAATTTCTAAAGACACAAGCTGTTAGCTTGAGGAAGCCCATGAAATCTCAAATAACAAAGTTGGTTTGAACATAAGAGCTACATGCTGTATTTCTGCTCACAGAGGCAAGCATGTAAGAGCTGTATTTCCAGTTGTATTTACTAAGGCAAACAGAGTCATAGCAAATCATTTTGGCTCTTCTTATCCTGTATTCAGGAGCCTTTCCTGCTCTGTGCAGTGTTTTCAGCCTCTCTCATGGATCCATTGTCCTTATCTAGACATGGATGGCTCCCATTGCCTCCCTTGACATCCCCCTACCTTTCATTGTTTCAGTTTCTGGTGGGGGTTTCTACCCCCTTCTCTGATATTTTCCCAAACACTCTTTCCAATAAACTCCCATACTGCATATCTAAAAAAGACAGCTACAAATGCAAATTAATTACATTGGTTTTAAAACAGGAACAAATCATCTCCAACAATAAAAGGTTTGTGATATTTGTTTTCACTATCACACCAGTCTAAGTTCAGTCATGTAAATCCTGGGGAAGGGGACTCTTGCCTAGGCCAGAATGCATGGTAAACAAAACACCTACTGAGAAATGAGAAACAGATGTTCTAGTACAGGAGAGATAAAATGTAACTGAAATGCTTATCTAGAAACTCTGCCTAGAATCTGATGGATTAAAAAAATAATAGTCTAAAGTTATTTGTTGGAAGTTTTACTGTGTTATACTGCATAAAAAAACCCCAATTTTTTCCTTACTCATTCCTCAACAGAAGTTTAAAAAAAGATGTAAAATTAATATCTGTGCCAGTTCATTAGTCTCTCCAAAGCAGTGATGAAATAACATTTTCTTTGCAACAGAAAAGGAAGAAGACTGACAGCTAACCTTGTGCTGACTCTGTTATGAATTTAAGTCTTCCTCAGGCAATGAGGGTTCCCAACAAAATCCCAATGATGAATTGAAAAACTGTTATGGCTTGAATTTTATTCAGGAAAAATAGAATATGCCACTAAATAATTGCAGTTCAGTGTTTGTTAATAATTTCTAAATTCTATCACAGAAGAGATTTTTTTACAAATGTATACACTGTCAAAAACAGTATTTACTATTAATGGTCATTACGACAGTAGCACAGAGCACCTATTTTGAAAAACACAGATCATGATTAATTATAAGATAAAAGTGTGAGAACTCCGTTACTCACTTCAGCTTCTGCTTTAGAACTCAAGGAATCAGAGTCTGGAGACAACTCAAGGAAACCCAGCAAAGCAAGGCTGATGGAGGCATGCAGCAAAACAGGGGCCAAAGTAATTGAGACTGGGCACACACAGAACATTATTGTGCTGCTCATACCTTCAACAAAAGAACCAATCTTTCTGCTTCTCTTTTAGAAGCATGGATGTGAGGAAAACACAAACTGGGGCCTACTTCATTGCACAAACCACACATCTCTCCTTCATTTTCAAGATACAAAAATCATAATAAATTACTCCCTGCTGTCAACCTGCATGCAATGTCTTAGAGCTTCTGGAGGACCTTGAAAATTCTACTTTTCCTTGCAATGGAAAAATTATAATGTGGGTTAATTACTAAAGAAAAAATTCAATAGGAATCTTGTCTAAATATTTTTGTCTGGTTTTGTATCCATTTATCTTTATTTTCTCCCTGCTGATAAACTGGGCTGAAGAAATTAAATAATCCAACCTATAAGGAAACACGGAATTTGAAATGAGAGTATGTTTTAAGTATGTTTATGCACTTTCAGAAAACCTATAATGTTCAGCATCAGAAAATGAAGCAGCTATTATGTTGATCTTTGCCGTTAGCATAATATGACTAAACTCATAGTGAATGTCTTAATCAGAGATCTTTATGAAACATAATCTTTGCTGTATTAGGAGTAAGGAGGCCTTTGGTTAGGAACACAATTATGCTGAGCTTATTTTTCCCTGGCCTATAAAGAAGGTAATCCCTCTTATTAATGGTTCAAATATCAAATGCAGGAGAGAAGTTTAATGGAATTATTTTTTAATCTTTCCACTGTCACCACAAGTGCCACCTGACATTAATCCCCTGGCACCAGTAATAAGATTCAATGAGAAATTTTACCTTTGGCATTGTATGATAGACTAAAGCACAGGAAGAAACCTCATCAGAGGTTTAGAAAAGATTTAGTGTCAGTTGTATGACAACCTAGAAGATGTTTCCCATGGGAAAACAGCAACAAATAGTAAGCAAAAAAATCATTGCTTTTTCTGTTTAGTGACATAAAAAAATATAGCAAAGTGTTCTTTCAACCATGGGATCTAGCAATGGATAATTTAAGGCCTGGAAACACTAAGCAAAGAGGAAAGTGGGACCTAAGTGAATGAACACTATAAACAAAAAATAAAAAAGCTTCAACAGAGTATTTACCAACAACAAGAAAAAAACTAATTCTTCATTCCAGAAATAGGGATAAATTGAAAGCTGCAAAAATCTAGATGAGTCACATCCTGTAAAAAAAATAAAGAAATTTAAAACGGAAAAGCTGCAGTTTGCTGCTAAGAAAAGAGGGTGTACTGGACATGAAAGATAATCTAGGTTTGATCTGGAAGCAAATCATATGGGTCTCTGTTTTTCTGTTTTCAGCAGAAGAGATTGATTAAGTGTAAGACAAAAAAAGCAGCCAAGGCTAACAAAGTAGAGGTAAAGTGGAAACTACAGTCAAATAATGTTGTGTACCTAGACACACTCTGAGTGAGAATGGTTTCAAGCTTTACCAAAATTGTAAAGTCAATACCAACATCATACTCATGAAAAACAGACACAACACTTGAAGAATGGGATCTTTAGGTCCAATAGACTCTCAATAAAATAAAATGTTGAAGAGTAATTAGTCATATTAGCTGAATGAATAATTGAATCAATGGGAAATCATTTACCAATGACAGTAAATTAGTTTGGCAGTGCAGATTTATGCCTAGCCCAGATGTAAAGACAAATGAAACCCAGTCTACTCTGGCTTTATAAACCAGCATAAACAGAGAAGACCTCATTAAGGAATTGTCTAAAGGGGCATAGCAATGTGATTAACTAGACGGACTTTCTCAGTTTTACTCACTTTAAGTTTTTATTCAGTCATTAACGCATTAAAAATTTGTGGAAGATTTCTTGATGACTCAGATATGGGAAGGATTAATGAAGAGAAGGATCACAAGATGATGGCAGACAATCCCAATCTTCAAGGAAAGAAGCATTAGAAATGGAACTAAATTAAAGTGCAAGTCTCTTGAGGACCAATAAAACCAGAAGGTTTGCAGTGAGCAATTTCAGAGGAATTGCTGAGGAAGAGTGAGAAAAAAACATATTAGCCACAATACACAAAAGAATCCCAAAATAATGGAGCATAGGGGAAAAAAAAAATGTAACCCTTACCCTTTTATAGCCTTTCCAGCAAACAGCACAGAGATGAATAAATAAAAATACTTTTCAAAACACAGGTGAGACCTCATCTGGGCTATCACACACCTCAAACACTATGAATTCAGACTGGACCCAGTCAGAGAAGTAGATATCTCATAAGAAGAGCCGGAGGGCTTTGTTTATTTAGGCCAGCAAGGTAAACACTGAGGAGGAAAAGCTGCTTATCAGGTGGGTAAATGTCAGGTGAAATCACTATATAAAACAAAGGACAACTCTAGATCACTAAAGACACCCACTTATGAGATTTGGATCCTAAGCTCACCCTTAAAAGCATTGTCTGACATTTTAATCAAAAGTCAGAGTAAGAAGATATGCAGTGTCTGCCCCTGAATGCCAGGCATTTACAGTTCAGCACTAAACAAGACTTCCAGTTCGAACATGAACTAGGTAATATGGGAAAACTGGTTTCAAATGTGGGTACAATTTGTTTAAAACAGTCCTTCATTAGACAAGGAAAATTAGTTAATTTCAGTTAATCCCAAATTATTTTCAAAATTTTACCCTAGCAGTACTTAAGATTCAACATATGAGAGGGAAACCGCTCATTTTAAATCTGACCTTTTATCCTTTGCAAGTCACTTGTGTTCTGCTCAGTTAACTGGTTATTTCAAAAGCAGTTTTCTCTAATTTTCAGACCAGAGCAGGTGCTCCAGTTGGTGCAATTTCTGTACTGAAGGCTGCCCAAAGGCTATGGAGTCATTTTAACAAATCACTGTACCAACACGGAGGAAGAACTTAGCACCATCCAGCAGGTAAAGGTCTAACCCAGAGCATCATTCTCCATCATTTATTTGAAGATACAATGTCTTTGCAGTACTACCAGTTCCTAAACAGACATTCTTATTTACTAGCAGCTTTTGACAGAAGAGTGTAGCTGAACAATTTCAAGAGTGGCCCTGCCAGTGATCTGCACTTGCTCAAAGTGGAAAACATGTATTCTAAAACTAATTTTCACAAACCCATTTCATTTTAATACAAGGAACCAACATCAAGGAGACTCTCCAGAAGCATAAGAACTCAGAGAAACATCAAGTTTCTGTAAGATAAACCAACATCAAGCAGGTATGATTCACATGCCAACTTCAGGAGCCTTAGTTTGTGTTCTGTGCAAGAATAACATGGAGGCCATGAGAGAGAACTGCTCACAGGGATTCCCAGCCACACAGGAGAGAAGGGCTGCTAGATAAGGGTGCAGACAGGGCTCCTCCTGCCTGGGTAGAGCACCCACTGCAGTATAAAGCGTGTGGAATCTGTGGCACAGTTGTAGGTGCAGAAGTCAAGAGCTGAAAAGCAAAGCAGTAGGAGCAATAAAGGAAAATTGCCAGTGTGGATGACAGCGTCAAAAGCTGGTGCTGGCTGCCTGGGAGACACGACAGATGCACTCACTTTTGCCCAAAGTTGGCAGGCCAGGGAAAAATACAATATTTGCCATAGATTTACACATAAAACCTCTAGAAGTGAATTAGGTAAACAAATGACATCTGCTGTCCAAAATGGCCTATGAAGTAGCTGCTCGAATTTAGAAAAAAAACAAGACCTGTGGGAGAGGGCAAGTATTCTTAGAGGCTTAGAAACAGATTTAATGGATTTCTTCTGGTTCAAAAAAGACCTTAGATATTGAGCCCAACAAAAATAGACACCCAAATGTTAGTTAATTAAAATACCAGAAAGTGTACATTAGGAAAATTAACAATTAAATGGATACACATTTTCTTATATGCTCTGCTTGTTGTATCCCATAGTTAATATGTAGGATGTATTAAAAACATCCACTCTTCCAAATTCAACAATACAGAGCAAAGCTGCTACAGATTTTTCTTTGTTTCTAATCTTCATTTTGCAAGTAGTAGCACTTGCAAATTTAGGCCATCAGCTAATTCCATCTTTATGGAAAACTAGAAATATTACAAGATTTTTGTTGTTGCACACTCACCATGCTGATTTTCCAGGAAAGAGGATCATGTCAGTGTGACTGTTAGGAAAATGTACAAATTCCTTGTACTATTACACCCCTCAGAAATATCAAAACACAGCTGATTTGCTTTGCAAAAGACTCAAATTTAGCTGAGAATTGCAAACATTTGTTCCAACAGCATAGCTCTTTGAAAGCAGTAACTGCTGCGTAAATAAACTCAGAAATCTATAGACTGCACAACTTGTATTAAATCAAGTGTCCAGCAAACATTCACAAATGTGCTTCTGAATGTCTGCTGAGAGGGTTTTGTCAAGGCAATATTTTCAAGCAAAAGGATTTAAACCAATGCCCCACTTCACATCATCAGCTTTGATTTAGAACAGTAATTTCTGCACTGTAATTTCAAGGTGATTTCCTATTTTATCTGTTAGAAACCCTTCAAAAGCCAAGATTTGTTCAGCATAGAAACGTAATATGTACATTCTCTTCTGGTAATCAAAAAACAACATTCAGTGCAACTTTATGACAAGATCCCAATTTGGGTGCATTTTCATATTAGGAAAGGACACACTGGCTTGATATTAAACGTTATTTCAGTTATCATCAACTGACCACACCAAATTTGGAGGGAGCTCAGTGCAAGATTGCCCTCATGATGGCTGAAACCTAAACACATTCATGGAGATCTGTGGGGTTTTTTTTTCCCTGCAGCAGCTAGGTCTCTGAATTTAACAGGTTTTAAGTGGTCTGAAATTGTCACTGCACCAACTACTTCAACAGCATTTATTCCCTAGATCTAAGTAAATCTTCCTACTTCACATCGTACCTAAGCTATATTCAACAATATTTCCTGCCTTTGTTTTACAACATTTCCCTACAAAATAACACATCAATTCTATTCCTCCCACAACTGTTGTCTGTTGTTCAGTTTATTCAATACTGTTATGAAATGTGGAAAGTACTTGAGAAAACACTAAACAATGAAATATACAAATATTTTTGTTCCTCTCAATAGTCTGTGTTTTTGTTGTTGTTGCTGTAAGACATCAACTAGCAGCATGAAGCTACTGTGTGCTTAGAATTCTCTTCCTGACATCTTTTTTGTTTTCTTGGTAAAAGTTGATCATTCAATGCAAGAGATGTTTCTTATTCTTGTCACTATTTCTGTATGACAGCTTTTCTTCAGTACTTTCTGCTTCATGTGAGTAACCAGCCAAACTCACTTAGAACAGCCGCCAGCACTGAAATGTTCCATTTTAAACAAGCCCTTTGTTTGAAGCCCTTCATTCAACATTTCAGTCCCTTTGGGAAATTTCAGATTCATGCCATTTTGGATTAGTTTCTTCCAATGATTACATGACAGGTCATAGCTGGATCTATCACAAAACTGTCCTGATAACTGCATTTGCACAACTTTCTGAATTTCTTTATAACTCTGGTTTAGTACTGCTAGTAGGAAATTCATACAGCAATTGTGCCTAAATCTTGCTTAAATTCAAGCAAGACTCAAGCTTGGGACTTTTTTTTTTTAATAAAAGCTCTGCTTCTAGAAACCTAGACTGGATTTTAATGAACAATATAGCTCGTTATTTTCTGTATGACAAGTGTGGCAAGCATATTATTTTCCCTTCAATAAATGCATGCACATGAAGCATAAATGAATGTCTTCCTAGTGACAGGTTCACGATATAAAATATTTCTGCATTTGCTTTTTTAGCAGTTCACCATTTTCTTAACTTTCAATATAGAAAATATTTCTTGCAGAACTTACTAAATATAAACACTTCTGCTATTAGTTATGATTAGAGATTGGTCTGTCAGGTTTTGAGGGCTGTGTGTTCCATTTCCTGCCCCAGATCACCGGGGGGGGATTTTTAGACACTGTGCTGTGGGGAACAGATCTCACTCCAGGCAGCCAGAACCCCCAGATTTGTGCCTCAAGAGGCCCTGACACAAAGGTTAAAAATATTATTTTTGGCCTTAATATGACCTTTGGACCTATAAGCTGTTTTGGGCTTAGGATGTTTTTCCTTTGGCCCCAACATCCTGGAGCTGGAGCTCAAGCTAACAGCAGCATTTGTCAATCCACATCAAAAGCTGGAAAATTAGTTCGCATGAGGTAAAAAGCAAAATTGGTGCTTCAAATCTACCATAGATAATAGCTGATCATGTTATTCAAGAGTAGAACCTCTCATGCTTAATTTTTATCGTTTATCATCTTTTAATAAGGCATTGTGAAATAAGATAAGTAGCATCACAGCTGTCCATGGTCAATATCCATGAAAAACACCACACCTTCAGGTTAAAAAGTATCCCTTTTAACCACAATTCACATACCTAAAACTCACCACCTCCAAAAAGCCAACGTCAGTAGTGAGCAATTACCTTCAGACTCCTAAAACTGAGAACCTTTGCATCTAACAACTCCCAGAAACACACAATTTTCTATGTTAAAAGTTGAATGTAAGTTTCACAAAAATTTTAAAAATACAACTTTTATACTGACCTTCAATTTTTTGGTTATTTATTTTTTAAACTATTTGGACACTTTGCTGTCCAAATTAAATGCTGCTCTTGGTCCTCATTTCTGAAAACACTCACAATTATTGCTAACAAGTTGCCACTTGTAACACAAAGTTACATCTGCCAGTTGGAATGTGACACCAAAAATCTGTGTGATTTGCAGTTAACAAAATAAACAAATATTTGTTCAATATGAAATATCAGAAGATAATATGAATTCCACCACTGATCTTCTGTGTGTCCTTATAACAATTTCTTGTGGGAAATACATGAAATGACCTTAATTTAGAAGTGGCTTTCTTCAACATGTCATTAATTCAAGCATGTCATTGCGACGGGTTTAACCTTTAGCTCTACAATCAATAACCTCATGCTTCAGTCCAAACGGATATTTTTGTTCTAAATGCAAAGTCTCCAGCAAACCTCCAGCCTGTGTTTTCACCCTTTCTCGCATGAAAATGAAAAATCAGATCTGTAAAAGCACATTACAGCTGCAGTTATTACATTTCCAGTGAGGCTGCTACGAAGCGCGTGCACTCCGTGCCAGGAGGCTGTGTACAGGGAATTAGTCAGTCTGGGGCTTGCTGTTAGCAAACTGCAGGCCTCTCACATCTGATATATTCCTGCATACATCACTATCTCATTCACTGAAGTCAAATTTATGAAGTACTCCCCAATTTTAAAAAATCTTAGTATCTGAATTTTAGAGAAACATATTGCAATTGGTAAAACTTGGGAGTTTTTTAAGAGATAAGCATAGCTGTAATTGTGCTTCTGCCAAAGTGTCTGAAAAGGAGGCAGTGATAACATGGTCCTGAACACATGCACCTATCTGTTGTCTCGTGTAAAACAATCACTCTGCTTTTTGTGGACAGGCATGGATGGAAAGATTTAGACTGCTATTACATCTCAGTGCATTACTGATCAGTACTGCATCTTACCCAATTTTACATGAGCCCATTACGTGCAAAAAACTCTCCTCTGGGGGATGGGTAGTTCCAAACATGGTCTCCACCCAAAGGTTAATTTGTTTGGAAAGCTGATGTGAAATATTGTTTAGTTATTCTTCAGAAACAAGGCTTTTGATAGGCTTCAGGAAAGAAAGAATAAAAATGGAAGTTTCCTTGCAATTTGAATATCATCCCTGCATGCTAATGAAGTATCTGCTAAGATTTTAGGAGTTTTTAATGAATCCTGCCCTTTGCTTCAGGGGTTTCAATGATGTGTTCCAGCTTGTTGTGGAAAACCCATAGGACAAAATGCAGGTGGTTAAAAAAAACCTCCAAACCACAATGCCTTATCAAAATAAATTAAAAAATTAAATCAGTCTTTGAAAAATGTTGATTAAATCCTAAGCAATGCACATGAACACTCATGACTAAGGTTTTGCCAGAATTGGAAGCGGGTGTCTGTGGTTGGAGACAGCCCAGAATCCAGTCTGTAGTGCTTACAGTTGGGAGCAGCCACATCGATTTCCATTGCTTCACAGCAATCAATTGGGCTACTCCCAGATCTAAGTGCTGCTCTTCACTGGAAGCACTTACAGGCTCAGTCCTAGGAGTCTCTTAACCCTGTCTCAGCTGAAACCAGCACAGTGTGTTCTGTAATATTTTTGTGTCACTTTCTCACAAAAGTTCATCCAGGTACACAGCAGAAGCAGCAGCAATGTATAAAAGCCACACTCATGCTGTACCATTGTCATTCCCCTGAAAGACTAATTATGTGATGTCAACTTCAAACCAATTCATAATCACAGAAATTATTTCGACTGAGCAACCATGACCACTGTTATTCCAGCATGGCAGACTACATTAGGAAAATGAGCGGTGCTTTAGAACTCATTTGTCTATGCTGATCATAGCCTGGAACAAGTTACATCACATCGTTTTTCATGCAAGTACTGACAAGAAGTTAAGACAGGATTTTCAAAACCTGAAAAGCTCTGCCTTATGGACATGAAAATGAAACTGTAGCACACAGAAGAAATACATTTTTAGCCCTAACTGAAGGCTTCATGAGGGACAGATACTTTGAAGACTGTCTTATTGCCAGGTGCTGTTAAAGCTAAAGGCACTACTATTTGTACCTGCAATATCTACCATAAAGTCACCATGGACATGCCAGCTTGAGCTTACACACACACATTGATACACTTTCATTTTCAACACATCCTGTCATCAAGAGGTCACAGGAAAGCTCAGGATAAAAGAAACCTCAGAAGGTTCCTGCGGCCAGCAGGTCAAGGGAAATTATTCTCTGTCTTCCTAGTCCTGGAGTGCACAAGACAATTCAACATGGCATGCTGGATAACAATATTTTGCAATAATACAATTCAGACTGCATAAGTACAGCCCACACACTGTGAGAAAGCAAACCAAGAAAGTCACCTCTGTACAGAGCTACTCATGTAAAACACACAGTCCATTAAGTCTGTTGTTCTGTGGGCTCAAGCTGCTTCCCTGTCTATAAATTCTGAAGATGAAAATTCTCCACTGAGGTTTTAATTGCTCTTAGGGAAATCCACCACCCTTCAGGAGGGAGCCATGACAAAGTCCATATAAGAGTCAACGCCTTGGAGAATAGGAACAGGCCTACCTGGCTTCATTGGTTCTGTATTTAAGGTGCTTGGCAGAGCTTCCCGTGTGACCTGAAACACCAGTGAGGCACAGGGCACATTCTGTGTGCTCCAGCTGTGGTCACTAGGTCAGGCCTTGGGAACAGACACCAGCTCTGGCTAGTTTGCAGCTCTCTGCACCATGTGTTATGGAGACCTACATTAAACTCTGAAGCTGTTATGTTAGCTCTGGAAATCAGGAGAAGACCGAATCCTAACAGATTCTTCATACAAAAAGGCAGACCAGTACTATTGATCTGGTTTAGGTAACACTGCACAAACTGGTGAAATAACTGACTGTGGCTATAGCAAACAAGACAAACTTCAGGTCAAAAACTATTTTCATTGATGTCCCTGCCAATGTATTAACAATTACTCCTCTGTAATTGTAATAAAAGGACAGAGGAAAAACTCCTCTGTGATTGGTTGAGCTGGTCCCACTTTAGGAAGAGTGCCTTAATTTCCCATCTTTTATCACTAGCTACAAGCAATTTCAATGCAGGTCATTTAATCTTATCCCAGCCTTTAACTACTTTGTTTCTGACTGTTCAGGCTCAAGACCTTCCCCTCAATTCAGGATCTTACAAATTGTTTTACATAATGCAATTACTCAAGGATTGCTAAAGCATAAAATTGTAATATGCATTTGAGAGTTCTATAATGTAGTACACAACTTATAGCTAGAAAATGGGAAAATGTATTCTTCTTTTCCCTTACTTAAACCTAAGCATCAGACACTTCATTTTGGGGAACTTAACATTCCCTGCTACACATAAATCAATGAATAGACACAGGGTCTAGCAGATGAATCAAAATAAGAACCTTCCTCATGACTCAGTCAGAAAGAGCTGTGATAAACTTGTCTAGTGTGGGTCATTTCTTGTAATTTTTACATCCACACACTGTCAGGATAGATTGAGAGCTCTGGTTTAGTCAAGGGAACAAGAAAAAGATAAATGAGAGAACCGTGCAGATGAAATGTAGTAGCACAGAACGCGGGCAGAGATGGCACACACACAGAACGATATAGTCAAAGAAACTACCAGAGTTATGCAGCTAAACAAGTTCCAATGGATATAAGCAAAATGTTTTATTGTGTGACTTTTATGTCGTGCTTCTTCCATTTATAGTCAAAATAAGCTTACTGCTATTCCTAGCCCGCAGACAAGAGTAAATCAAGCTGTCTCCCAGATTTAAATCAGCAACTTGCACACCACGGTAGCATTTGCATCATTTCCACCATTCCAAATTAAAGCAGCCTTTCTGTGCTTTTTTATGATTTCTCAAACCATATCTGGTTAAGCAAGAGCTATTTATAGTTTACATTTGCCCATAAATAATATTTTTAACAGGAAAAAACCCCCACATTTCATGGAAGCCCACCGAACGTCTATCTAAACTAGTGGTTTTAATGCAAAATAACTCTTCCTCATTAACAAAAGTGAAAGGAAAACGTGGAATAGCAGACTATCTTTGTATACATATATATGGAATAATATATAGATAAAAACGGAATAACATATATTTGCATTACATTTGCATATATGTATAGACACATATACTATTTAAGTATGTTTATACCAAAGACCAGAAAATGCTGACACAATAAAAAAACATGTATTGCAATAAATACAGCAAGGTTGAAGATAAAAGTACCTCCTGGTTTCTATATTGTCTAGTTTAAATATTCTCTTTTTTTGGAAGAAAGTTTCTCTCCATTCTTGCCATATGCAAAATTTAAAAATTCATTTTCCTTTAGCTAGCCACTGTGATGGCTGGAAGGCTGCTGCCTAGTTAGTTGCTACAAAAGGCACATTAGTTTCTGCAAGAATATTAAATATCATTGTCTTAAAATCTCAGCTATCAAATCTGTCAGGAAAAATAGAGCAGAAATAGCAAACAGGCTTCTGTGCAGAGAATGAGATCCAAGCAATGACTTCTCTGTATCCAGTTCCATGGTCATGACTGACAGACAGCACACTCTGCCTCTTTTCTATATCCCTATTACAAGGATTTTCCCATTTTTTAAAGCTATTCTAAGAACTGATATTACTCAATATCCAGGCTTTCTGACTAATTCTCTTTCAAATCTAGACCAGTCCATTCTAATTAAAAAATTATTTCTGATTGCGTCCAGCAGGGATAACCTTTATAAGTTTTCAAATTGTAATTACATTTTCCTGGAGTACAACTATATAGAGAGGTTGTGGAGATATTTGAAAGCTGCCTAAGCACAATCTTGATTACTCCACTCCAGGGGATCCTGCTTGGAGCAGGGAGTTGGACTGCACTGCCTCCACTGGTCCCCCCAACCTTATCCATTCTGTGATACTACAGACCAACAATATGATAAATATTTTCTTGTTGTGATGAAGTTTCATAATTTTCTTACTGTTTTCAGTGCAATTAACATTCACAAAACAGCCATAAAAGAATAAATTAATAGTACTACCAAAGTAAAGTTGGACAAAAAACCAAGAATGTTACCACCTGCTCTACAATAATTAAAGCTTTGTATTATTCCTAGTGATATATACAAAATCTTCACAGAAGATATAAAAACACTGGCAGGAAAATTAGGATCAACTGACTTCAAATGGACATCAAACAGACATAAATCTAAATTGGTTCCATAAGGCAGAGGTTTGAATAAATTATGGTTACATGCAACATGTAGCTTTTCAAAATGCAAAGAAATATTGCTGCATGTTCCATGTCACAGGCTAACCAGATGGTCACTTGATAGATGCCTTTACTAGAGGAGCCACACTGTCCCTTTCATGTGATGAAAAGAGAATGTGGGTTTCTTTTGGATTCCAATCAATTTCAATTCATTTTTACCAGACAATACATGCTACTAATGATTACTCAATTAACCTCAGAGCTCCACAGTAACCAGTGAATCTCTAGGAAACTTAATGACATAAATGCATTCTGAACCAAATAGCACAGATCAAACTTCATTCAAATAAAATGAAATTAATAGCAGCAAATTCCCAAAGCTTTGTATCTTCCCAGCTTATTTTAACAATAATTAGCAAAGAAACTGGAAGCACAAAGAGGATTTTATTTCATGTTGGTGTCTCCCTAGCAACAAAGAATGCAACATTTAAAGAACTGTAACTTTTCCCAGGGTGTAAGGATGCACGTAATGAAGATTTAAGATCTTTCTACCTGTATGTAAACAATGAACCTAAAGGAAGTAAAAACCAATTACATTAGCAAACTGTCTGCTGGGAAGATTGACAGTAGGTATAGAACACAACAGACCACATGAGAAAGTAACCTCAGGAGAAAGCTGGAGTGACAGATATCCAGTGTCAATAACAAATCAAATAAACAGCAGAGATAACCTGAGAGAACTGAAGCCTCTCCAACCAGGGCACATGGTCCTGTGAGCTGGTTGTTAGGATGGAAAGCAGTAACAGAAACTTTCTGGTTCTCCATTGCTTAGCAAAACGTGCTGAGGGACAGTGGAAAAAATCAGCAAGTAGCACGGAACACCATAAAGAAAATACATTTTAAGTCAATATATGGGTTTCTTCCCTCCACTAACATATGGCAGCTTCTGAAAAGCCTGCCCATCAGGCTGTCATGCACTATATGAATTCTATGGTAAACTTCTAAATGATAATTATATGTTAAAACAGTTGCTTAACCAACATTACTTCCCCCATCCTTACCCTTCAAAACTTCCTCTAGTGGTAGGAGTCACAAGGCAAAGGATGCTAAATTTCAAATTATCTGTAGAGAATTTCACACTAGAGCAGCAACTGCAAAGCAGCCAAAGGTACAGCCAACACATTTACCAACTGGAGTACAAACATGTTCTTGTCTGGAATTCCTGCATTATGTGAGGCAGTACAAAATTTACATGTCTGTCTTAACAGCACAATTCAAATCAATATGGCTAAACCAGTAAAAATCAGCCAGGGAAAATCCTGTTTGAGTGTTTTAAAGCAACTTACTGGGCATGGTATACAGGGTTTATTTCCATGTAGAACACAGCTGAGACCACGTGAAAGCAAGTGAAAACAGACACAGTCATAAGAAGTTAAAAAAGTATTCCAAGAAGCTCAACTCAGGTCAGAGAGCTGAGGAAGCAAAGAAATTTGCTTATGGAGTACAGGACTCAGAAAAAAGCTCCGTGGACTTGAAAGGAGGGCTGTGGTTTATTAATTATGTGGTCAAGGAACTAAGAGTCTGTTGGGATACAAGCCTGGAGATGTACAAGTTCACACTTTGGCTGAAATCAGAGAGGGGAACGTGCTCTCAAAAGATGATATTTCCCAAAACATCTTCAAATACAGTGCTTATGAAGAGATCATAAAAGGTCAGAAGACACACATGTACCTTACCAAGTTTATTCCGTTACATATTCCTATCACCATTAGGAGTTTGGAACTTAACCAGATTCACAGAAACAACTTAGCTATTTTCCCAGATGATGAGAGCTTAAATTTCACTCTTCATGAATTTCTAGATTCAGATATGAATCATGATCACCACTCCTTAAAGAGCATGCTCTTTTTCCTCATCCTCTTCCCCAGTTTTCATGTGACAACTTTCCAGAATGTATCTTTAATCAGCTGCACAACACCACTTCAGTAAGTGCATCTTTTAAATATATTTCATAAAAAGACAGCACACATTAAAATGTTCTTACGTCACAAGGAGCTTTCCCAATTACATTCTTCAGAGCAATATCATCTAGAGGCTTAGGAAAATTAAACAGTACACAGAAAATTATTTACCTTTTGAAGCCTCCCAGACAGAGCAAACTCCTCTGCAAATTCTTCCTTCTGTTTCAGAAGTTATCAGATATCCATTTGCCTTGAAAAAAAAAAAGGTATTCTTTTAAAAATCTGCTTTAAAAAAAGTTTGTCTGAGTTACAGAGCAGCATTCAATAAAAACAAATATATCTTCCCATATTTGCAAACATTGGTACAATTCTCTATTTAAGCTCCTCCAGTATTACCACAATAATTATATCTAGAGCTTAAAAAAACTATTAAATATTCACATTTTCTTCAGTACTGGCAATCAATACCCAGTCAACTGTTGGATGTCCCATGCTGTATCACTGATCTGAACCATCCATAAGGAGAAAGAATTGTACAATCACTGATAACTGTGGTTGTACAATTGGACAGATAATTGTCACAGCACATGTCACAGTTGAGAAAACCACAGTACACAGAGTATCATCATACAATTTCAGAAAGCTTCAACCCATACAAAGCAACACCACTTCAGAAGGCTTCAAGTACCCACCCTTGTCATTCTCCAGCCCAGCCTTTTATCCCCTCATGCTGATGCCCTGCCCCTGTGTGCCTCTGCTCCCTTTGGTGTTGCTCAGTGCCCCTGGGCACTCCATGGCTCATTGCTGTCAGTGCTGCTCACCTGCTGCTCACAGCTGCACCCACTGGGGATGGGGCTGGGCCAGCCCCACTCACAATCACCACACACTCTGTGCCTGCAGATAACCCATCTCCCGTTCAGGGAGGGGTGCAGCTCATCTTTCCCACTCTCCTCCCTCAATACTTTCCATCAGAGGACTGTAGCAGTGAAGTAGGAATATCATGGAATGACAGAATAATTTGGGCTGGAAGGGACCTTATAGCTCATCTCATTCCACCCCCTACCATGGGCAGGGAGCCCTTGGCTATCCCATCTTGTTCAGAGCCCCATCCAGACTGGCCTTGAACACTTCCAGGGATGGAACATCTGCAGCTTCTCTGGACAATCTCTCCCATTTCCTCACAACCCAGTAAATATCCCTCTCTAAGCAGCTTTTAAATATTTCAGACTGGCACTATCTCACTGGGACACAGAGTGGCAGACTCAGGGCTCTGAAAAAAATCTCTATTTTTCTGCAGTACTTCATGAATTTTCTAATTTGTTAGCAATCATGAAGACAAAGGATATTTTTAAAGTGTCACTTGACTATAGGAAATCACAGCAACAGCTGGGAGGAGTGATAAGTGGATGGAATTCAAGAGAACTTCTTTCCCCTTCCCATTTTCTCTATACTAAGCTCCTACCTACTACTCCGCAGTGCTTGCATTTGAAGATTACTTGTTAAAGATGAACCTTTTTTAAAACTATAGAGTTTAACCTTTTTACAGCAGAACAACCTACAGGTTTTGTGCTAACACATTTAAATTCTAATCTATCTTTAAAATTTTAGGTAAAAAGTGATAAAAACTGTTCTTATCCCTTCCATATGCAAAGCTATGAGACTCAGCATGTCTCCCATTCTACTTCAAAGATTATTTTGAAGTTGCCACCATGCAAAATTATCACTCTATTCCATAACCTTATGCCATAGAAATGCACATTTTAAACTAACTTTGAATTTCACACTAACTTGATTAAAAACCTTATTTCAGGATCAGAATCCCAGCCATGAGTATCCACACTACACCTGTCAAGCAAGTGAGAAAGAGAGCCTATGCCATAATGCAACCCCCTCCAGCCTAGGCAGCCAAACACCATAAAGGTACTTTCATAATTAAAAAACCTCCCTGAAGCCTGCTCTAAATTACAGAGGAATGCAGAGGAGCTGTTGTATGAAGTAAAGCTTGCTCCTTACACACTTTATCCAATTCTGCAGTGTTACACAGACAGACTAAGGTGTTAAACTGGACACAGAGGATCTGGCCACTCACACCAAGCTGTGCTCCAGCTCTGCAATAGCCATTCTTTGGGGACAATGAGCAGTGCCCTAAACCTTCAACCCTGGGGTGCAGCTAGAAAGTATTTGACTGAAACTATGCTGCACAGCACAGCCGATGCAGTCCTTTTGCATCACTCATATCAGGGAGAGAGATCAGCTGGAAAAAAAAACCTTCCTCTGAAGTCCATGAGCTGAGCACCAGCCCCACTGGAACACATCTGCACTGCTCAGGTGAAACCCCCTGCCTTTTGTAGCCCCCAGAGCCTGGCCCACCAAAGCAAAACAGCTGCCTTTTTGTAGGGCATGAATTAAACACAGCAGCTCACCCCTGTTACCAAATGGGAGCAGAGAAGATTAATTTACTTCTTTAGTCAGTGTTTGAAGCACTAACTGAAAACTACCATTTTTAGTCAGGTCATCCTACTGTACTATTTCCCAGTGTTGTCTTAAAAGGTTTGACACAGCAGTTCCTTGCATGACCCAAAGGAACACAATGAGACCTGACTTCACTAAAAATAGAAGGCAGGAGTCCTTGTTCTTCTGTGAGATTTCCTAAAGAGAACAGTGAAGAAATCTGCTCTGTACATTACTTGTTAATCTAGACCTCAAAATGGACATTTCCTCATTAGATGCAGATAAGCTGTTGGTTTGCAGTTCAACAATGGTACCAATGGGAGGTAACATCAGAAATTTATCAATGCAGCAACTTCTTGAAGAATAGCACTTTTCCAGAACTCTGTGGGTTTTGAAACACACAGGGAGATTTTAAAAATATATTGTGAAGGTAGGGAATTTATTTTTTGTAGGAACTGTTGCTGGCATTGGAATTCCATTGCTGATAATAGGAGTTGGATCTGTGCAAGTATATTCAGAGCTGCAACATATGCAGGCTTAAATATGTCATGAGAAAAAAAAAAAACAATCTTAGAATTTTAGTATGACAGCATTCCTTGTGATCTGCTGGTGCACACAGGTGGAAGTGGTTCTGCTAAAACACTGTCACCATTTCAGAAGAGCCAGAGAAGGGTTTGAATAAGGAGAGGAAACCAACCCAGAGAACAGTAGTGCCATTTTGAATGGACCTGAATGTTTTGAGTCAGCTAAAAAATTCTGGGCTAAGACAATCAGAAATTAAATACTCCTTTATCAGCTTGACAATGAACAAAATTAATCTTGAAAACAAAAAAAAAAAACAATGTTTTTAAAAATTTTTACCATATTTTATTCAATCTGCCACTCTGAGCATGTCTTTTGGCTCTAGGTCTGCAAAGATTCACTGAGGGACCCAGATTTTTTCTGTCAACAAATGTGAAACAAAGTTTTCTTGTGGGTCTTCATAACCCTTGATAGTTTTAGCTCAAGGTAAGCTTCAACTTCAGTGACTCCATCTCTGTCCACTCAGGGAACATGTCCAGGCTCTGCCAAGAAACCTGTCACTTCTTCCTCCTCCTGTGCCCCTTTTTTCCCATTTGAGCTGATTCAGGAATACCCTGTTTGTTCATCCTCTGCATTGTAATGGATCATTCCTGCCCTCCAAGGAAACTGTTCCTGATTAGTCAGCTCTCCTGGACTGCCTCAAATCCTGCAGTCCTGCTCACACTGCTAAGATCCCCAAATAAGACCAGAAGTTTCCCTCCTGAAAGCCAGCTTTATCATTCAGCCGCGTGTCTTGCACTGCCATTGCCTGACTAACATCCTGTCACAGATCAGTTTCTTAAAAGTGCATTTGTACTAAAGAGACCTGGCTAATGTGAGCTGTTAGACTGCGGAGAGAAAGAAATATGGAAGGAAAAAACCTATTCCTTTTCCATTTGCCTTTTCCACTCTAAGAAGCTCAGACGTAATTCAATCTAAAAGTGTCATATGTATGGCTTTTAAATCTCTCATATTTCTTCCCAGTACTACAAAACCTTGCAAAGCAATAGAAAAGGCTTAGGAAAAAAAATGTCTTCAAAATCAATTTAAGTCCTGGACACTACAGAAGAGTTAAATTTTCCCAATATGTCTGTTAGAGAGGTGTCTATCAGTGAGTAAACAGCAATTCTGCTTTGTACTACTAATGAGGTTCCTTGTTGAAGATCAGGTTTCTTATGGAAGTTGCTGGGTTTTGTTTAACATCTTAATGCAAGGGTTTAATAATAGCAGGGCTTGGTATTATAACTGTCACACGAATAATTAAAACACCTAAACTACTAGTGCAGGGAAGAAAAAGGAAATTTTTGAACAGATTTCATTATCCATAGCTGAAAAGAGGGTGATGTTCGCTTCAGAGTAATACTGGCTCTAGTTTTATGATAAGACTCCATAAAATATGAATTGACATGTGCAGGGAAGGGAGATCAGAGTGCATTACAAATGCTACCCAAGAGGAACTATATCTTAAAATTTCATTTCTACCTAAGTTTAAAAAAAAATCATCCTGGGATTAGAGAAGGCTACGAGGAAAACAAAATCTTATTATGCAGTTACTCAGAAATAGGATAGTTGTTGTAATTAAACCACCCATTGTTCCTAATTTTTTTCCCACACATAGAAACATATGTTTGTCTACTCCATGTGTCACTTTGAAAACTCCAACTCTAAACATGTGAAAACTTATTATTTATTTCTCTTAGTCCTTCCAAGGAAAGATTAATATTAAGATTAGATACCATTGAGATTTACACATTTATGGATAAAAAAAGTCAAATCTTTCAAATCCAAAACTGTTTAATTGATCTAGAAGTGAAAAATGCACAATAGCAGAAAAAAGAGTTATAAGGTAAACCAGGGCTCAGAGTCAGAGCAGCATGCTGGGTCACAGCTGGTTACTTTGCTTTTTGAAGCAGGAGAGCCACTGCTGCTCCTGTCCCCGCTTCACTCAAGAGCTGCTCCTCCCTCTGGAATGGAGGCACTGGAGGCTGATACTTCCCTGTCATCTCTGGGACCCCACAGGATCTACCCAGAGAGCCAGATTTTGAGTTTAGGAGAAGTCTAATGGCATAAATATTAATAACAGAGAGAGTACATCTCTAAATATGAAAGTGCACCTGCACAGGCAAAGAAAGTTGAACTTTGTGGAGATAGACAAGGGAAGGTTGGTCCCATTTTCACACTACAGAGGTTCAGATTTTGTGCTGAAATACAAGTCAGGAATAAACAGCTTGCACCACTTTCTGAATAGGATTCAACAAAGCACACATAGAATTTTTCTTCTGAAATACCTGAACTGCTGATTGCCACATTGTGGTCCAGAAAATGCTGGGGATTCCTAAGGCTATGCTAAGAGGCTTTGTGACTTACCTTTGAAACAGATTTCCTGTTACTCAAATGTGATTCATCCTGAAAAGTTTGTAAATATTGTCCCAAACATGAAGTGGTTACACACAGATGGAGTAAGAGATTAACTGTAGCAGTGTCAACTTAAACTTAGCTGTTAGAAAAATGCAACTGCTTAATATTAAAATAAATAAATAGCTTTTTTACTCCCTCTCCTTAAAGGGCATTAAGCATTTTCAGCTTTTAAATTTCCAGACTTCAACAAAGAAATATTTCCCCCCTTCAGCAACTAAATTTCATTAACGCTAATTCACAATGCTGCTTTTAGGTTAAGTTTATCAACCACACCTTAAGTAATTATTCAAAGTATATTTTAGCTCACATGCAGCTCCAGGAGGTAAATACAGAAGATTAATACTTGCTGGAGCAATTTTTTTTCTAGTAAAAAAACCCAAACCCCACATTGCTTTTAATTGAAAGCATCCCAACACTGATTTGCTTAAGGAGTTGAGAGAATGTCACAGACTTCCCCATTCAAAGAAACTCTGCTGTACATGAACGGAACTGCTGGGACCAGGAAGCATTTTTACTGGCCTTAGAGAAAATCAAGTTATATTTAAGAATCTGGCCTTAGAGAAAATCAAGTCCTGGGATGTTTTCCTTCTCATATCTATGCTTACACAATAAGCCTTGCTATATTTTTTTTCAGAATAGTTTTTTAAAAGAGTCATCCAAACTTAGCACAGGAAATAAGTAACCTCTTGCAGAGCTAGGCAGCCACAAGACTGAGTATATTTAACACTCAAGCATTTTACAGACTGCTTTCTCATCTTCTGATCTCCAGAAATTTCCTTTTCTCATCCAGTAAGAGACGTGTGACAAAATCTAAAAATAAGATACCTTAGACAAAACTACTTGGGGAACAAAGTAAGAGCAACCTCATTTTCATTATGTTCATTTACTCAGTTCATATTACCACAGTTTAATATTCACTTATTTTAACCTAAGTCATCTAATAGGCTACTAATATGCTCTAATACAAAGTAGTTTCTTTAATGATCTGAAGCCTAAATTAGCTTGGCATAAATCAAGAACTAGGTGATTTCCTACTACACATTACCAAGTCACATTTTTTCTGATGAGGACCTACTACCAAAGGGAGGATGGATGGAGAAAAACCTTCTACTTCTAGCAAATATGTAATTTTAAATTCCTCATAAAAACATATATATTTAAATGAGTCTATTTCTATTCAGTCTCTTTCAGGCTCCACACAGGCCATAATTCATCTTGTGGGTGGCTGAGTGAGAAGGAAACATTTACGCCTTCCTGTTGCAATTAATTAATAGCATAAATGTTTAAAAAGAGATTTTCCCATTTCATAGCACACAGTAATTGAATGCTGGAACCAAACAATACTTCCCCACATATCTGGGTGTGATGGGCAAGCAGAGGCTGACTTTGTGAGCTACCATTGCAGGTGGAGGTTTAGGTTGGCCCTCCTTCCCTGAGGACACACCTCCACTGCTCTTGAGGGCTCATCCCTTGCCCTTTTTGCCACAACACATATTTGTTCCATTCTTAACCAAACAATCCACCCTTAAAAAATAACAACCCTGTGGGGGCTCCAGCTATCAAACAGAAACAAGTTCCGTGTTGTTACCTGGACAACAAATCATATAAGGCTCTGCCTTTCTTCCTATACAGACACTTGAGAAATATATAGCCTTGAAGCATTTCATTTTATCTGACGAGAAGGAGGGAGGTTTCCTTAGGAGACAAATAAAAGCTGTGTATTACTCAGTGAAACTCTGGGCCACGTCCATCAGGGCAGTGTCCTGGGGCTGCCCCATGGCAGGGAGAGCTCCCCAGTGGGGGCAGGACATCCCCAGGAGCAGCAGCTCCGGCCCAGCTCAGAGCCAAGGCTGCCCAGCAGCAGGAGCAGGGGGAACAGGCAGCACTTGGGAAGAGGAGGAGCCCTCACACCTGAGTCTGACTGGAGCTGCCCTCCGGGGCAGCACCTGGGGCCAGGGGGCCATCAGTGCCCTCGGGGCTGAGCCCTTCCCATAGCCAAGAAAGAGCTCAAAGTGTCAGACAAGGGGGTTGCCTTTATCCTACTGCAGAATATCAATAAACTTATAAAAAACCTATTTGGAAATAAAATAAAGGAAAGAATTATTGCACGATGGAAGAACCACTGAATGACAGTTATCTGTTCTCCATCAAGAGAGGTGAAACTTGTTAATTTGTCTTATTTTAATCAGGATCAAGTACTTCTGACAAACTGTTTCAAATCATTGCTACTCAGGGGGTTGATGACAGTCTCGAAGATACATCTGTTCTGCAGTAAGCTTCCAAAAAAAAAAATTAAAATAGATCCTCCTTAATTTTCTTAAAAGAATGAGTTCCTCTATTGAGATAGAGATAAAAATACAGAAATATGTAAAAATGACCCTATCATTATTTTGCTTGATCCTGAATTTGTCCAAGGGTAATATTCTGCATGGACAACCACCCTGCAAAGAGCAGATTATGCCTGGCCCTGTCCATGTGTTAAGATGCAGTATGTAAAACCAAAGATGCATAAACAGCATTAGAAATATCATCATGATACCAAAATATAAAATTCCAGATCCTTTCCAAACTACACAGATATAAATCTTACAGCTTCCTGTGGACCAGCCTGAACAGCCTGACAGACATAACCTTCTGCTTTTATTGAAACATCTTCACTTTCTTATTACCACCTCCCTTGATCTTCATTCTTTCTGTCTGCTCCAAAGTCTCAGCTTAACTTGACTAAATTCACAATCATTTTCTCTTACCCTTTTGTCACTTCTCCTATTTTCTGGTATAATTCAACACATGCCCAACTTCAATGCATGAAGAGTTCTGCACATTTCCTCAGAGTCCTGGCTTCTGAAACAGGCTGAAATGAGAGGCAGGAGGCTTTGTGCCTCAGCTGATGTGTGTGAAGCTGAGAAGGACAGCTGCTATAAATCACATGGAATTAAGGAAACAAACTATGGAATATTTCCTGGAAAAGAATTTTAATTCTTTTCCAGGAAATAAAAAGAAATTGTGTTTAATATCTTTATGGTCAGGATTAGAACCCAGGAGATCTGGCCTTTCTTGGGTTATGAGACTTCCTGTCTCAAACCAGGATTTCTTCTAGTATTCCCTCCAGTCTCTCATTTTTCTGAGAGATTTTTTGCTCTGAATTTACAAAAGTGATTACTATGGGATGGATGACAGAGCAGTTTTAAAATAAAGAATAGGGTTTTTTTTAAAATTACTGCAGGTTGTAAATTGACTGATAAATTACCTCATAGTAATAAGAGTTTTCTGGTCAAAGCAAAGACTTGAATCCCAGAAAGTGGATCAATTTCTCTGTGCATTTAGGGGTTTTCCAGGGCATTTTAAAATAGTCTGTCGCTCTTCCTATTACAGAATTACTTTTCTGCTGTCTTTAGTTGCTTTTTAGTTTCTTTTTTGTTAGGTAAGCTCTTCAAGGCAAGGACAGTTCATGCAATGTCTAGTACAAAAGGCTGCTGATTTCCCTCCTGGCTTCTGAGGCACTTTGTAATACAAATAATGATGCTAATCATATTGGGTGAGTCTCTAGAAATGGGGCACTTTAGAAGTCTGATATAAATCAAATGAGGGGGAAAAAAACAGCCTTATAAATATGTTCATCTTAAATAAAAAGATACTCATTTTTATTCCTTTTTAGGTGCCCCCTTTAGTTGGCACTGACTGGCAAATGAATGGATTTCTTTTAAAGGAAGTCATCACATCACAGAGCTCTTTGTAACTCTCTAGACAGACTAGAGGATTTTTGCCTTCTTTTTTCCTTTTCCTTAAAATGTTATAAATACTTTATTTCCATTTTGCTCTCCCACTGCTTTAGACATGGAGATAGTTATATCACAACCATAGATAAATTAAAATGACTTGTGTGAGGTTATAGATACACACAAGAACAAAAGGACTGATGGTTGAAAAGAGAACTATTTTAAATTATTCAGAGGGATTCTTTTTCTTTGCTTGGGATTTTGGGAGCAATTGAAAAAAACAGTGAATGAATATGAACACTGCATGAGCAATCTGACACTGTCAGACCCAGCACTAGTGCGACGTGCATTTCCCTCTTTTGATCACTCAGTTCAAAACTTGTTCAGTGCTTTTTAAATAGTTTACCTCTTTTTGTTTAAATTCAGAACTTAAAAACTGTCCTCTAATTCCTCTTCAGAAATTCTTGCAGCTGTACTTTAGAGTACCTATGTGGTATGTACCCATGAGAATCCATTTTTTCAAAACTTTTCTTTAACCTTGATAGTATCATAAAGGAGAGTCTAGGATCTTCAAAGTGCTGAAAAACCCAGGAGTAAATCCAGAGGTTTTCAGTTCCTCCCTTCTACCTCTTGAATTAAAGACAGTCAAGCTATTTTTTCCTTAGATGTATTATCAAAGCAATACAGAAATCAAAAAGATACCCAAAAAAAGTTAATAATGCCCTTAAAGATGTCATGTCAGCCAGAACCCTTGATATGTTGAGCATGTAAAAAAAGTTTATGAATGAAGATTTGTGGAGTGTGTGCTTACTCAGGCAGAGTGAGATCACCCAGTGTAAATCAGCTAATTTGTGTAAGCAGCACAGCTAATGACCTCTAATTCTTGCTATGTGCTCACTTACACAAGAACACCATGCTTATTCCTCCTCCATTTTTTTGTTGGAGGCAGAAAAACTGCCATTTTGTTACCATATTTTTTCCCATAAATTGTAGGACCTGCACAAGTGGAAAATGCCTTTTTTGTACCTGACTGAAACTTTGCACAGCCCATGGATAACAAGGGCAACACATGAAGCCGGCAGAAATGAGCAAATTAGAAAACAAATGCACTTCAGAGGACGTTTTCCAGAGGTTAAATCTTGCTGAGGCACTTAATTCTCCCTGGTTTTTTGAATCATCTGTTCATAAATTGTTCTAAATTATTTTGAACAGAATGGCAGAAAGACATCTGTTTAAAGAGAGCAGGATAATCAGATATAGTTTGCCAGCCATACAAAAACGCCATTTTTATGTTAGAAAAAATCACCCCAAGCAAACCATTACCAGTTGGTCACAGAGTGAGTGATGAAGTAATGAAAAATGAAAGAAAAAAAGGTTATATATATGACTGTGTATAACTAAACATACATTAAAAAAAAAAAGAAAAAAAGAAAGCAATGAAATGCTACTTATTTTTACTGATATTGCCAAGGTCACACTGGTTTAGAGGGCATGACTTGATTTATATTCGAGGTGTTTCTCCTTGAAGGCTGAAGGTTTCAGCTTTATTCCCAACTTTGCTACAGCTTAATACTGGGGGCAGCAGGGAAGTTTTCTCTGTCTTTCCATGATTTTTATAATATTGAGAGTGGAAAGTGTTTTGTTTTCTTTTTAAATAAACACACAAGTTGACAAAGAATATGATGAAATTTCTTTTACTATCCAATTATTTAATAAGTTTAATTAATTAGGTGATTTTTCCCCCTTTTTTTTAGTGTTGTATTGATACTGCTGGTTTTGACTTTCCCTTTATGCTCTTTAATTGTTTGACATGAAAGTTGCTAAGTCAGACGGCTCCTAATACCAATTTTCTAGTTTGCACAAACACATTTATCCACTTAAGTTGCAACAGGTGCAAAGTCAGTCCTTCAGTGACCCTTGAGATTCCTCCAGAGTTATACATTGATCTGCATTCCTCAGCTCCTTAAGAATTTTGAACTCTTTTGTATTTCTCATCTGCCTTTCAGTTTTCTCTCTCCTGTAACTGTAATTGTGCTGTGAAGCAGAGCAGCGTAGTGACCCCAGCCTGGGAAGAGCTCTGTCAGCACTGGAGCCTGGGCTGGAATCCCCAGGGAACCTTCCCTCCATTGCCAGAGCTCCTCTGAAGTTGCAGAGATGGGAGCGCAATGCAAAGGATCTCATGCGTGTGCAACAAACAGCCTCAGGACTGCATGTTAGAAAGGATATTCTGTGGAGAGAAACAGCAGCCACAAATAAATTGTTGGCCTCTGTCTTTCCCTTGTCACACAAGAACCATACAGTTGTCTGGTTTTCCTATTATCAGTTCCCAGTAGTCATCACTAACAGGAACCTTCTATTCATCTTATTTAATGTGATTTTAGATCCAGTGCTCAGTGAAAACAAAGAAAAGAATTATCTATACTTCCATGGGTTTGGCAAAGACCCTCTCAGCTGGAAAATAAGATATATCTCATAACATTGGAAGTACCAGAAGCTTATCCTGCAGCAATACTCTGCCTGTATTTGTTGAACTGGTTTCTTTTGAGCTCTGGTTTAACTCTGATGCTATTATTCTGTTCCTTCTGGCAAAAAATGAGATCCAAATCCCACTACAATGAATGAATGAAAACACTGCTGGCTAAAATAACTATCATTTTATAGCATTTCTCATTGATAAATCAGTGTAATTACCTTTATTTTCCAGGGCAAAAAGAAAGACAGAGTGAAGATATGTGATTTATCCAAAAGGCTGACAGCAAAGGTAAAGAATTCCAGAGTCTAAATCCAGGGCTTGACAGCAAAGGTAAAGAATTCCAGAGTCTAAATCCAGGGCTTGACAGATAGTTTCCACCATTAGGGATAATCTGTCAAACATGTGAGCCAGTATTCTGTTTTATGTTTTACATGCTGTGTTTCCTAGCACAGATTTCATTCATGTTTATGCAGTAACCTATATACTATTGGAGTATAAATTAACAGAGAACTTGTGACTTTTTCCCTGGTGCAAATTCTCCTGAAAAATTCTGTCAGAAGATTGATTTTCCACAAAGAATATCAAATACTGCCTCCTGAGGAAGCTGTGAAGACAAAGCTACTCTGGAGCCCAGATTGGGAGCATTCAATCCCAAACTGGCAGAGGACAAATGTTTCTATTCACACTTTTTTCCTCTTGCTGTCTTGGATTGTCTTTACCTCCCAATGTGTACTTTTGATCAGTAAAGGAGTTAAAAAGGGAACATTTCTCATTTTCCTCCTGCATGTAGGATACACACATATGTTTTCCTGGGCATATCAATCACAGCTAATGCCTGACTCAGGGGTTTGGATAGGCTATATGTACATAGAAACACGTATAGCATAGGCTTTATGTGCATAGAAACATCTCACGCTGTACATTTCTCAAGATATAAAATATAATTAAAACAGGGGCTCTCCACACAACTATTTAATCATAAAATGATTGAACTGAGTAGTGGAAGTTTTCTCATCCCAGCAGCCAGGGATTCCCATCACTGTCACTCGCTTCACAAAAATGATTTGTCTATTTCACAGAGCATGATTTCAGTTCCACAGATATCCAAGTGTGATGACCCCAGTTTCTGTCCTTTCAGAGATTTGCTTTCTTAGGCATTGCATTAATCTTTTCTATTTAATTCTTATTTTTAGTATATATCATTATCCTTTTTTGCAACAGCACAAAATCATGCTTGATTTGCCTTTCTCCTGGCTTCTTAAATGATTGCCTGGTGCATCCCTATCAGGTTGAGGGTGTTGCAAAGGTCAAAGCAATGACAGCCTTCAGGGCTGTGTCAGTGAATGCTAAATTGCCTACTCAGCTCAGCACTAGCACAGGCTCATCCACAAAACACAGCCAGACTGTGATGGAAGCAGTGCTTGAGTAAGCCTCAAACCTTCTCCTGACTCAAAGCTTTCCAAATTTTACATTTAAGGCCTGATTTTCTCAGCAGTAAGCATCCTCTCCACACCTTGACTTTCAGGGAAATTGCCTTTTGAGAATACAGCTCCTGTAATTCCTATTTCTCCCCCATAGCAAGAAACAAAGTCTGCAGCTATTGTGAAGGGGTGTCATTCCTTTCAATAGTTTTGTTTCCTTTGTTATGAAAACAAGGAACAGCTTGTTCTCTAGCTGTGTTCATTACATGAAATCAACTGTTCCGTTAACAACTTTTACTTTGCTGTGTTGGGAGTGCCCAAAAAGAGGCATGTTATAGCAGCACATATAAATTACTTTAACAGGACCTTTATGTCATTTAGGTTTGTGCTTACACTCTAACTGTAGTCTGTTGGAAACAAATACACTTGAGATGACACATGCACTGCATATCTCTGGTTTCCATCACTTCCATCCACTTTGGACCACCTTCTAACACTATTTCATTGAGCAGAACCTCACCTCGCTCAGGTAAGACAAATACTGCCCAGATGGGGTGTACCTTTCAGAACCTGGCTATTTATAAACAATGCTTTCATTCAGCTTTGAGTACCACAAAAGTAACCAGACTCTGACAACTGAGAGGAATCCTTACCATCTAACGCATAATTACTAGCTTCAAAAATGTTGTCATGCAACTTTCTTTCTACAGTGCAGCAGACAAATCCAATTCACTTCAGCTGCTGCTCCTGGAGACAGTGACCTTGGCAATGAAAGGCTAATGGAATTGCACAGGTATCCCTACAGACATCACCTGTACTAAGTGAAGTTGTGCAGGTGTAGCTGAGACCATAATTTAGTACTTGTTTGGGGTGAGCTGCATGTGATGGACAGAAACCAGTATAACAGCAAGATTCTAAGCTGAGTTTGAAATCCTGATACCTGGGGAAAAAACAATTTTCAAGAGAATTTTCTGACATAAGGTGTGGAAATTCATGAGACACAGTGATCCCCATCTTTCTTATGTCAATATGTCATGCCCTTTTGTGCCTCTTTTCATGCTTAAACTGTTTTTTAAACAGCTGAAAAGGAGATTTAAAATATCAAACATGAAAATTCCACCAAACCCATAAAAACATTTCTTAAATTAGGAACCAATAAACAATATTCTTAATCTTTTCGTATTTCAAACACAGTACTACTTCCATAATGGCCTATTATCAATTTTCACCATGTTTTTGAATGCTTGTTGAAATCTGTCTCCCCTTGAACACGCATTTACTAAGACACAAGCATATATTCAACTTCATTTTTTAAGAAGTTCTTGTTCTGGTCACTAGTTCAGGTTCTGTTCTACTACCAGTTAATATCCTTAATTACCATATCATCATAGGTTGTTATAATTATCACTTATGAAGATTACGCTGGTTGGATAAAAGCATTAAAAGTTTTAAAGTGTGAAATATCAGTGTAAGAATATAAAGGATTTAATTTAATTCCATTAAAAGAACCAAATGGCTGAGGTTTGTTCTTTCACGTCAGTACTGTGAAATCAAGTTCGTGTTTAATGCTGTGAAAAACTGACACAGGACAAGGTCAGCTCCTAAGCTGCAAAAACTAGGAAAAGTTAGAAAGAAAGAATCACATCAGTCTTCTCTCACTGATACTGCTTTTAACAAACCCTAGCTCTGCTTTCATTTCCAGCTCCATTAGTAACCAAGACCTATAAATATGCAAACCTGAGAGAAACTGAACTACAAACCCAAACCTCCATGGCTTCCTCAGGCTCAGAATCATGGGCTGGATTCAGAGAGCAGCGCAAAGAGAGGCCACACTCCCTTCCATGCTGCAGCTCATCCTGCTGGAGTGCTGGGCTGATCCTGGCAGGCCTGCTGCTCTCTGCTCCTCCCCTCCACTCCAGCATTTGACTGTTGGCTCTGCACTGCAACACGTTGGTCACAAAACTAGTTCCTTCATGGGCAATTTTCCATTGCAGATAATAAGGGTTCTGCAGTAGCAACTCCAGTATAATATGTGACATATGAAAGAGAAGTCCCAGGAATTTTTATTTGAAAGGAAGAGGGCAACCTCTCCTCCCTTACAAACTAATAGAACAGTCATCAAAACAAGTGGGGTTTTAAGCTCTTAACCTCACTGTATCAATTAATTTGCACTAAATTTTCACAGTATTTGCCCCAGCACATGCTGCAGTTGAGACAGCCATAGTACACAGAATATCATAACACAGTTTGAGAAAGCTTCAGCCCATAGAGAGTAACACCCTACCTCGTGAGAAGGCTTCAGGTGTCTGCTCACACAGAGTAACATCCTATCACTTTAGAAAGCTGCAAGCCTCTGCCCTTCTTGTTCTGCAGCCCAGCCTTTTACCCCCCCATGTTGATGCCCTGCCCCTGTGTCCCTCTGCTCCCTTTGGTGTTGCTCAGTGCCCCTGGGCACTCCATGGCTCATTGCTGTCAGTGCTGCTCACCTGCTGCTCACAGCTGCACCCACTGGGGATGGGGCTGGGCCAGCCCCACTCACAATCACCACACACTCTGTGCCTACACTAAATCTCATTAATATTTCACTGAGTGTTCAAAAGTGTAATTTTTGGTTGAGGGGAGGGCTGTCACTTCAATAAAAGTTTTTTCAAAATGAAGGTTCAAAGCTGCTGCATACACTGAATGCTTTAATGCAGCCACTGCACGGTAGCAAATTGAAAGGAAATCTCATTAGGAGAGGATTCCAGGACGAAAAAAAAGCAGTCACTGTTAGTGCTAATTAGCAGCTTTTTCTGCTGTTTCAAATGAAGTTTCAAAAACTGAATGAGCAGACAGATTATTTCACCCCAGATGTATTCCTTCAGGTCAAGGGTGAGGCACCTTGTGAGGGTGGCATTACTCCGTGTTCTGATTCAGCAGCTAAAAAAACTGCCAATTTCTTAATCCAGCAAGAGTCAAAAATTCAGGTCTGTAATAACAATATCGCAAGGCAAAAAGAAATATAATTTTTCTCAGAAATAAGGGAGTTCTCTCTTTCAAAATTAACTGAACAATAATTCAAACATGTGTGAAGCAGGCAGTACTTTAAAAACAGTCCATGTGAAATCCTAGGGCATTAATCCATTTTAACCATGTTACTAACAATTACCATGGCAGATACACAGGGAGAATCTACATCCTGTAGTCATGGAACAACCAAAAAAAATTTCTGCACACTGGATTCAGAAGACACAAGGAATGAAGGAACCAGTGAGTCAGTGCAAAGGAAAATCTCATATGAGTTAGAAAAAAAATTAATAAGATTTCTGCAGCAGGCTATAACTTTAAAACATCATCAACTCTTCCTCTGATTTAATTCAGCTTGAGTTAGAGAAAGGCATAGACAAGCAATGAAACAGCACCTACAAAACCACCCACAAAAATCAGGAAGTACCTAATTCTTCCAACCTATGAGGGTGTGTAATCACCTGTAGCCTGACAGTACATTAAGGATTTATTCACCTCATCTGTTGACACCAATTTATGTTTTCTTTAGCCATGCACAAGAAAGCCTAAAGTAATCCACAGCTCCTGATTTCAAAATAATTCACTAACAGAATCTCAGGATCTCCCTAGACTCAGCACATTTAAGAGGCACACCCCAGTGCATCCAGATAACCATACTACACAGGATCTGCAGACTTCCAAGTAAAAAAGTCCTATTTTCTGCAAGAAAATACCTGTAGTACTTTGAGCGGTAAAACCAGTGTACCAGTGGATCATGGTATTTAATCATGGGCGTATGTTTAAAGGAAGTTATGTACTTAGAACTCTTGTGGTTCTCGAGTCAAAGAAAAAGAAAAAGGATGCAGGAAATTGAAAGTATTTTAACTTGTAGTTAAATTCCTTTAGATGTCCTTCCTGTGAAAACAAGTCCTTTTCTTGACCATAACTCTGCATTTCTTAGGTGGTATTGTTTTTGCTGTCAGGTTGTCCAGCTGGAAAGCCCCTGAAGGGAGCTCTTGCCTTAAACATGCCAAATGGAAGATGAGAAGATAAAGTGGTTTTTACAGTTGTTGTATTTTGTTGCCAACCCTTGAAAAGCATCTGTTGCTATATGGGAAAAAAAGGGAATGCCCATTCAAAAGAGACAGCCTATATTTTACTGAAAACCTTTACTAGTGGTATCTAAATGCTCCAGGAACTTCTTGGCTATTTTTCACCTAGATAGTAACGCACTCAAGCTGTCAGAGGATTTTGAAAGGCAGACACACTAAATTAATTTTACTGGAACTTAGTTAATGTCAATGTTTATTTAAAAGAAAACAAAATCTAGTGATTAGTAGCAAAGGAATATTGTAAGTTTCACTGAAGTTGATAGAAAACCTTCAACTGGGTTGAAGAAAGCAGAGTGGACAATGAGATCCCCATGATGGCTGAAGGGTAGAAACAGGTTTTCTTGTAAACAGTTCTCATTTTTTAAATGCTCTAAGCTATTTTTAATGGGATTCATCTCTACCAAAGACATGTCTTTGTCATGTGTTTCAAAAGAATGCAACACATTTGCTGGAATATGTGGTTCTGAATACTGAATTAATTTAATTCTGCAGTTCATTACTGCTTTTTGACTGTCCCTGTAACTGGCACAGTGACACTCACCTGAGTGCTGGAGAGAAGAAAGGGGAGGTGTAAACACTTCAAGACCTGAGTGCATTGGTTTCAACAGAGACAAAATCAGTGGGGGCAATAGAATGCCACTTTGGATTGGGACCTTGAAAGCCACAGAAAAGCCTGCTGAGGCAAGCTGGGTATTTCTACCACTCATGCTGCAGCACAGCGCTTGTGCCTGCTGGGAGCTGAGTAGGGAGGATTAGCATGACCTTTGCTTAATGATCAGGGCTATAAACCTTTAGAGACTGGATGGTAAACAAAGAGCTGGAAAAGGAGTCACACAACTTTTTAAAATAATGTTTTGTTTAGTTTCAGTTTTTAAATCTGTAAGATATTTTGTCACTGACTTTTGGTATCAGTTGTGTATTCCAAAGCAAATTTATCATGGGACCTCATTCAAACTGTTAAAACTGAACTGGTTTCATTTTTATCTACTGAAAAGCTAAAAGCAGAAAACTCAATGCACATTGTCACCACAGGACATGAAAATACCTTAGAAAATGACACCACTGCTTATGAAATCTGACACAAAAATTTTGGTGTTCCAGATACCTTAAGATCTGGAGAAGTTGATTCTGCCTGTGTCATTTGACTCCTTATGTTACCTTGATGGGCCTCGTGGTCTTTGTAACTACTAAACGTAGAGTGAGAAAATCCAAGTGATGTCTTGGATGATGTCTGTCAGATTTTGATGCTTCCATGTTTCCTCCTCTGTTGTTACAGGCAGCACAGCATCTGAGGTACTGCACTGGAGCATACAGCAAACAGAAATCTTTTGTTCTTCCAAGGGAAAATTGGTTTCAGGGGTATTTAATAACAATATCCTCCATGTCCCCAATTTTCTGCAGCCCTCCTTCTTCCTGAGCCACAGAAGAATTTGTTCCCTGTCTCTACTCCACATTTAACCCAGGCACTGATGACACTCAAGGGGAGTATTTGCTTTTCCCAGAATTGTGCTGTTGGGGCAGAGATGACCAATATTGCCAAAGTTACTGCAGCATGTGGTTGGAAAATTAGCTGGTGGAGAGATTTTTACTGCAGTGCCTTTTGGCATAGTAGCAGTTTATTTGTCATATTCATGACTAACTAAACACTTGTAAAAGATGCTTCATTTTGGCTTAATCATCCCATCTTTTATATATTTAATAAATATACAATGTAACAAGCAGTTCCACGAGCACTGGAACAAATGGAGAAAGGTTTTTCAGAGCATAAGACTAACTTTATGATTCATAAGGAGACTGTAACTAAGGAAAGCCTTGTGAAGAAACCTCTCATTAACCAACATGGGATTCTGACACAAGACAAAAATTAACAGATTTACTAAATGTTATGGGGAGTGGGTTTAATAGTGCAGAATCAATAGAAGGAATAAAATTTAAATTTTAAAATAGCAACATAAACTAAGGTCTATCCAAGATTTGGGCATTCTTCAATTTTTGTTTAAT
This sequence comes from Passer domesticus, assembly GCF_036417665.1. Lineage (NCBI taxonomy): Eukaryota > Metazoa > Chordata > Aves > Passeriformes > Passeridae > Passer > Passer domesticus. The sequence continues at coordinate 39,694,741 of NC_087480.1, read as the reverse complement.
GTGAATTCTGTGGCGCATAACATACATTGAATTTTAACATCATATGTTCCTTTAAAGAGATTGTTTGCCAGGGTATTTCACAAAATTTATGACAATTTATTATTACTAATCCATTGTGAAATACAGTTTAAAGTTAACAGTAAGTTCAAAATTAGTTTACAGAATGACGATTAAGATATTTCCTTAGGAAATATCCAAGTTAAATATTTTTCTTTTTTAAAAAATCCAATATTCATTGTTTATTTGGTTTCAAATACATTCATAATTTTAACTGCTATTTGTAATTACCTTAGAATAAAAAAATCAATGTTTTGGGCAGGAGACTATTCAGGTATTTTGGTATTATTTTTGAGGGATCTAGTTATTGATCATGCCCAGAGGATGGTGCATGCCCCTATTAGAGTGATGTTGCTGTACTGTGTCTAACAATGGATGGATGAAAAGCCAATGCTCCTGAATAACTGCAGAGGACCCTGGGCAGGAAAGTTCCTTAGTTACAAAGTCACAGATAAAGTTCAATGCAAGTGAGTGAAGATCATACAGCCAGGAGAAAAACTATCCCAACATTATTATGGAATTACAGTCTTTCAAATGATAGTCACATAGGAATGGGATTCTCATATTACAACAAATATCTCTGTGAAAACATCAGCTCAGTGCCCAGTAATGGTTAGAAAGGAAACTTAAAGTTAGAAATTACTGAAAAGTAATGGAGACCAGAACAGGCAGTGCTGTTATGGCAGTGCATAAATCAGAGCCTGCTTTCTCTCAAAAAGCACACTGGAAATGGAAAAGGTACAGGGAAAGTTGCATGAATCAGATGCATGGGACTGCTTCTGTAAAAGGAGCAGCAGAGCAGATTGGTATTCCTCTGTTTGAAAAAGAGACAACTGAAGGCTGAATGGAGTCCTGTAGTCTTATGACTGGAAAGGAGACAGTGAATAGACTAACTGGGCACTGCTGCTTCCAATAAAAAGGAGGAAGGAAGAGAGAGGGGCAGAAATCAAATAAATTTCCAGAGATAGGATCAGATCAAACATTTTTGCACAGTGTAAAATGGTGAGATGTTTCTTCATATAGCATGTATTTAAGCTATGTAGTAATTAAGTTACAAATTTCTTTCCAAAGAAGTCAGCAGAAGCTAAAATACAACATGGGTTGAAAAACAATGGACAAAATGACAAAATAAATTCCATGAGTCCCACTAAGACCAAGATCTCTGCTTTAGCACATATCTAACACAGTTTAATTTTAGCTTTCAGAAATCACTCAAAAGTAGAAGAATATTCAGACACACTGCAGTGTGCTTGCTCAGGCCTCCAGTCTGCCCTGTGCTCCTGAAGAGGTTGGTCACCAGCACCACAACCACAAGGTGCTGGAGCAGACTGACCTTGCTGTGACTCTCTTCTTGTTTCTAGACAGAAACTCTTCCAAGAGCCAGAGATGACTCAGCTAAGAGCTAGCTGGCTCTGTTTTTCTCACACCCCAGATTTCTGACAATTCTCTTAATATTTTAGAGTAAATTAGCTGAATATAAAAGTGTTCAGTAGAACAGCTTGTTTTATCATTGTTGTGTACATATAAGGGAGAGCAAAATGGACAGAAAGAGAGACACAAGCTGTGGACATTTTTGATAGAATAAAGGGGTCTGTGATCCCTTCACCAAGAAAAACTGCAGGTCAGATCATCAGAGGGTGAATTGGAACAGTCCCATTGCAATCAATGGAACTGCACTATTTAGCCTAGCAGAGGATTTAACCTAAGTTTTTTTAGAAATGAATGGCCCTTAGATTTGCAAAGAGAGGTTGCTGACACACAGAGCTCTGCAAATTTTTACAATTTGTTCAGCTGGTTATACATTTCACTGTAAGTCAGATCTCAGATCCACCTCCTCTCTCACCCATTAATTCTGCTCTAAACCTGACCTTCTTTGTTCTTTGACCCTGTTTTGCCACAGTTCATAGTAATCCTTTTATTTCTGCAGCTCCATCTATCTTACCATTCTGCTTCCTTTCTTACCTGGGTCCTGTGTACTATAAAATATCCACTGAATTTTCATGTGCTGCATAGTGTGCCAAATTGCCTCATGAAGGACACTCCATAAAATGCTGTTCTGAAAACACTGTCAAATATACTACACAGTTTCTATAAAACTAATTTTGTGCTTCAATATGTGAACATCAATTCTTACAAACAAGATTATTCTAATTAAAATTCCAGGTCAAGTAAAAAAAAAAATCAAACACAAAAGAAAACACCAACAACAAGAACAACAAAACAAGGGATGGTGCTGTAACAGTGGGAATAATACAACACTGGTGTTGGTACTGTACAGCTGGGAATAATCAAGTGAACATTGCATTCATGGCTTTGGAAACACGTAGTTCACAGCAGAAGGCACTAAAGCAGTTTTCAGACAGTGTCAGTTTACAGCTTAAGCTCTCCTTATTTCAAATTTTCTTTATGTGTCAGCATGTTTTCTACATCTATTTATCACATTTTGTTTTGAGGAAAGGTGGCAGTTGGAAAGTTCTGTTGATTTGAAATATTTACTTTGCATCTTTCCTAACACAGAAAATACCACTACAGACAAACTAAGATTTTCCACCTGCTACATGAAGTTCTATAAGGTGAATAAAGCAAACCTAATTGGTGTCAAATCCACCTTAATGATCCTTGTTCAAATTACACCTTTTATAAAGTACTTAAAATTAGCTTTAAAAGTTAATTTATATTTGGTATGTAGGTATGTAAAAAAAATGCTTGAGTAGCGGTCTTAATGGGATTAACAAATATGTAAAAAGTTCTGTAACTGTGTTTTATAAGCTCCTTTTCATTCAAATGCACGCTCCAGCACAGGTTGTGCTACATGTCAGCTGACAATTTGTTGCATTTCCAGATACCATCCAGGCACTCAATATCGTGGACAAATTGGCAGTTGTCACTTCTTCCAAAGTCTGGTTGGAAAGGGCAATCATGTTCACAAAAAATCCAGTCATATGGCAGCCACCTGGCACTATTATCCTTTTTGTACCTACTAGAAATGCTTCCATTAGCAAAAACCCCCCAACACTGGTCTCTCAGAGGCAGGCTGTAACTGGCTGGTGAGGAAGAGCAGCAAACCAGGGAAGAAAATCAAGCAGTTCTCACTCAGTGGCTAACCGTGTAGCCCTTGCATGTCAGAATCATTCTAAAGAATAGCAAAGGTGCAGATGTAAACTCAGACTTCTGTGGCTGCCTGCCCTTGTGAGTCTTTAGAAGATCACATTAGTGAACACTTTGTGTGGTTTAGCAGACTGCAAAACTACTTGTGCAAACTGCAGCAATGTGGCAGCTGGGCCAACTCCCAGGTAGCTGTGTTAATGACCCCTGGTGTGATTACCGTATGTTATCATTCCCCCTGAAATTAAATCATAGTTTTACAAGAGTTGCTGCAGATTGACAGTCTTCAGCAGTTGCTAAATGCAATAGATGCTTGGAACAAGGAATAACAGAATTAAATTTACATCTCAGAAAGAGCTGTATTTTATAAACCCTTGATTACTACAGCTGAACAAAGTTCAACAAAGAATAATAGCAGATTTCAGTTAACTGTAAACACAACTATGTTGATTCCATAGGATTTTGTTTACCTTTTACTATGTTATCCTGGGTTCACAGAGGGAAAAAAAAAATATACAGTAGCATAGGGATTTTAGTGTTGCTATCTTGTTACAAAGGTTTCATACCTTCTCGGTGATTTCACACGAGCAGCTCCTCACAGCACTGACTCCTTCTTCACAGCACTGACTCCTTCTTCACAGCATAGCCAACAAACTCCATCTCCCCTCAACCAGCCAACCTGCTCTTTTATAATACCCCTCTTAATTGAATACAGCTGTGGCCTATTAAGGGCAGGCTTGTTCTTAATGCTTGATAATTGGCACAGCTGTAACTCCTTAGGGGCCAGATTACCTTCACCACTGTCTCTATTCTCCTACCTTTTATCTAACCACAATTCCCCCTTTTCTTTTAATTACAAGTTTTCCATTCTTTTAAAGTCTTATAGAATGATTTCCAAGTGGCAGCCAAATCTGCAGCTGCCTTGCCCCTTTTTGACACTATATTTTAGTTAGATTTTCCTGTGTTAACCTGGCAGAGATTTGTTTCTGTATCAGGCCTCCCTGACAGAGGAGGGGCTGGAAGGGCAGGAAAACCTCCCAAAATCTATCCCACTTGGGCTGGATTGCAAATTTAGCTCAAGACATGTGTTGTGATTTTAGCAAATCCTGTGTGAAGCATCAATTTTATTACAAAATTGGATCATGAGATAAAATGGGATTTAGCTTTGAGTTTTCTTAATCAACTGATGAAAATACCTGGAGCCAGGTAAATTTTAAATCCATTTCCACCAGCAATAAGAAGCTTCATGCTTATTCAGACAGTGCCCCAGAGATCTGTCTCACACCTGTATTGTTTCATGCAAGTTGTCAAGAAGAAAAAGGAAAAACAAATCTTTTACTTGAGAGTTTAACCCCTGGGTCAGATTATAGGAGAGAAGGAGAAAAAAAATTGACTTCAAGAGGTTTAAACAGTACAATAAATCTGTTCTGACAGATATTTGACAGCCATGTTTTTACTGCCCTCTTTCTGTTTGAGTAGATGGAAAGGAAAACAATGCTTATTGAAGGTCATTTTGGAACAAATAAGCAATCAAAACAATCAGGAAATTGATATGATTTTGTTGGAGCAGCTGAGAGCCTGTGTGAGTTTAATAGAATAGGAATGTAGACCACTCTTTACCTTTAAAACCTGGCAGACTGGTTACCTACACTTATTACAAACCAAGACACTAAAATACATATTTTCAAGAAATTCTTTCTCTACTAATTAATATTAATACACTCCTGGAAATACAGTGCCTGGAAGCACTTCTGGGATGCCTTGTCTATGTCAGGCAATTACCAACAGAAGTACATTTTAAGACAAAGTCTTTCTTATTGAGTATCATTCATGAACATTCCAAGAGGATGGAAACAGCAATGGCATTCAGAGCAGAAGTTGTGCATCCCATTAAACAAACATAAACAGGATGTCCCTGTCTGTTGGTCCCTATCTGTTGAAGACTATGGAGCTGTAAGGATTTACATCAGCTGATGTGAATCCAGATCCTGATCCAGACCCCTAACAGTTTATTGTTATTTTAGGTTTTGCTAGCTGCCTAATTTTAGGTGGGGGAAAAACAAAACTCTGCCCCAAAAAAATTAAATATTAAATCGTTACAGGAGAGAGAAAATTTGAAAGTCATGGTGAATTCCTTCTTTGAGTACTTCAGGTAACACTCTGGTCCTACAGTGTCTGTTATAACGATTAAACAGCCAGGAAGAAATTTCATTTTGAAAATTACTTGTATTAATAGATGCAAGAAGAACTAAAAGGAGGAAGAATAATCCTGCTGGGCCAAAGCAACAGTTCAGAAAACATCAAAAACCATCTCTTTACAGTTACAAGAAAAATGCCCAGAAGACAAAGCAATGGAAGAACTATATTTGATACATAGGTTCTTTCCAACTTCCAACAATTTTCATCTCAAGAACTTCCTGATTTGAATATTGTAGAAGACCTGGGCTGTCCAGCTCCTCTACAAGCTGTACAAGTTTCCCAATGTATCCATAGAAAGAAGAAAAGATGGTAAATGGTCTAGGACTTTACAGCTAGCCAGCTTTAAAGAACAGACAGATTTTTTTTAAAAAGGTGATCCTAACAGTGCTGCAACACTCACTTTTTCTTTGTAACAGCAGGAAATAAGAAAAAGGTATCTAAGATACTGTACATGAAGTGATTTAAAAGTTTTACAAGAGTCCAGGAAAATTAGATGTCCAGATTTCTCTGGATTTCAGAGAGATTTAGGACACTGACCTGCTGTGAATGTTTTTAGTGGTATTTCTGACACTTGTGATAGCTCTTCAGGACTAGAACATGCACATCAGACTCTGCTGATGATTTCCCAGTCATTTTGCTGTGCAGTGGAAGTTTCTGCAGACATGCCTAAGCTAAGTGGGTGTGGAGAAGGGGACAACCTATTTTTCTCAGTAGGTTCTTCCTGCTTCAGGTTGGAGCTCGTCAGTGGGATAGCGTAGCCAAACTTTCACTACAGTGACCATTTGAGAATTTTTAAGTAAAAATGCAGTTTCTGATGTTACCAAGCCATCACCTATACACTTATTTAGGTTCCCAGGAGACCACAGATTCTACAGAACAGCACACAGAGAGCAATACAGGCAGAAGTATTCTCTAAAGTGAGAGTCTGTGGTCAGTATTGCTCCTAAACTGTGATCACAGAATTGTTTAAGTTGGAAAAATAGAGTTCCAAGGTCATCGAGTCCAATGACCAATCCAGCCTGCCACATTCTTGACTAAACCACAGTTACATGTCTGCACAATAAGAGCTGGTTTTGTCTCCTTTGAACTAATTTTACCATTTGAACTAATTTTACCAAATTTGAACTAATATTACCATTTCTTTTAATCTTAACACTGCTCCTTTCATATTTATAGCTGAAAATCCACTACAGCGTATCACTTTTGAGTCAGGAAAACTGGAAGAATTAAGAATAGCAAATTATGTTGTAATTTGTATTGCTTGTTTGGAGGAGAAAAAAGAATTCGTTTACATAGAGTTAGAAAATTAATATCTAAAACTTATTCATCAGACTTGGATAAAGAGAAGACATTAATTCACATTTGAAGAATTCTATATTTTGAATCATTTTGTCAATATCACAATGACATGTAGGACACCAATCAGTCATTTAACAACAGAAATAATTCTTGATTTTTCAAAATGATGTTTTCAAACTCACTGCGTATGTTTCCTCAAAGACTCATTAGGGGATTTGTGATGAAGACAATTTCATTTAGCTGTACTCCAAAGGCTGAAAAATTGATGCAAGTGTTCCTTATGCAGTATTTCAAAGAAAGGTGGAACACCTCAAGGGGCTACTCTGGATCAGACTGCAGTTTGTTGTATAACTGTAGCTTGTCAACTTTGTCATCATGTCCAGTACTTAATTTTAAGCTTACACATTTCATTATGAACAGCTTCCTAACCTTGATAACTCTATTCACTTTCTGTTGATGGCTCTCAAGCAGCTTACAGCATAACTAAATCCAGAGTGAATGATTAATATTTTATAACGATATCTACTATCACCTATTTAACATTCATAAAGTTCTGTGAATGCATCTTAAAATGCATATTAACATTTTACAAATGTTGTGCTACTTGTAGCATATATTTATATACATTTTTAATCCTTCTTAAGTCATAGAGCACTGTACCAGTATTACAAAAACTCATGCAGAAAGCTGGTGCATGTTCAAAAGATCACATCACAAAGCCATTTGTCATTTGAACCTCCCATGCATATCACATTTTGGTTGATAACTAAGTCACAGCATAAGGGAATGTAAATTTATACAATGAGACTGACTGGAAGGTCTGATTCTATTTTCTAATATCCTGGCTAACAGATTCCATGGAACTCTGTCAGGCTGGGAAACTGCTGTGAGCCTGTGAAAAACAAGACCTAAATCAAATGATCAGCCATGGATGATTTTCATTGTTCTTTTTCTCCTGTTAAAGAAAGTTTTTGTAAGGTTTGATTTAGTTCAGATTCAAAACTTTGTTTTAAGTCAACCATACAGTTAAATTTGAAATGTCCATACCCTGCATAACTGGGAAAAAAACCTCCCAATTATTACATGATATCCAGAAATTTGGGAAATGAGCAGTCAGCATAGAAAGGCTTAATATTGTTAAGAATAAAAGAGAGTAAAAAACACATTTAAGGGAAGAGTGGAGAAAGTGACAATACCAAAGTATATTTTTACTATATGATCTTGCCTTTTTTTGTCCAAATAATGAGATAGTTTTCACATCTAATATATGCAATTAGGACAAAGATATGAAAAAGTTAATCCTTGAGAAGATTTTTATCAAAAAACTTTTGACCACTATTCACCTCTCAACTCAAAGTCATGGGATCTAAAGTTGCATGAATAATTGATGCTTCAGTTCAGAGCTCTTACTTTCTCTATTTTTCTTGTCCAATGAATAATTCATTATTTTTTGCAAAGTGGAGCACTTTAAATAGGAAAGATTAAGATAAAGCCATTTTCAAATACTCCATATCACTTGATTTGGAAAAACAATATATCTAAGTTCATGTCCCCCATCTGAGTGTGGCAGGCAGCAGAGCTGAAGCCTTGTCAGATGCTCAGAAGGTGTGTGAGTGGGAGGAACATCAGCACCTCTGCTGTACTCCTCCTCACTGTGCCCGAGCCTCTTGGACTAACACCTGTCAAACATTTCATTTTCATTGTTTTCTAGCTCTATTATCTTCTTTCACCATTTTTTTTTTCCTTACAGCTGGGTCAAGATAGCAAAGAGTTTGTACTGCATTCAACTTTTTAATTTTGTAATCTTAAGCAGTAGTTCATAAATAGTGATCTTACACATGTTAATATATCATCTATCCAATTTTTAATATTTCTTATGAGACACTGTCGTCAGAATGACTAAATATTTGCAGTCCTTAGACTTCAAGCATTCATTATTATTTGAAATGTCAATAAATTCATAAGATGCATGAATTTATAGAGCATCTAGAAAGATAAGGCAGAAGATATTGCCTCTTAGATCAGACCCTACATTGACTGAATTATTCTCAAGCTCTTCAAAAATAGTTTGTTTTAATTTTGAGTCTATTTTTAAAATACTTACTTGGATCTTCCATGCCTCAGACCTATATCATCTTTATGTATTTTCCTTTTGATAGTAAAGCTGAAATCCCCAGATAACTTAAACTTGAGCCACTTAGCATAAGTTATAATTATGTGCTCTATTTATACTCAGAGAAATGGTTTGAACGGGGAAAAATTGAAAGATCCATCCCAGATTACTTGGAGGGCACAGTCTGTACATTATTTTTAATGAACAAGCAACACGAGCTTCAATTAAGTATCTATATCAATTTAATGGTGGTTTAAAATACTCATTGCATTCATTAGCTGATAGGCAATCAGCCTCAATTCTATAAAATTGTCAGCATATTCCTTCTTTATGGTGACAGAGAGCATCCTTATTATCAGCAGCTTTTCATTCCAGTCATACTGAGGTTTAAGTGACTGTATTGTCACAATACAACAGCTGATGATGGTTTTTATCACTGCTTTAAACCTTCCTCGATCTTATCTAAATGGGTAGCAAGGGAATCTTTTTCCTTTTCTTTTTTTCCTATTTACGACACAGCAAAGATTTGGAAATCTTCAATTTTTTTATTTTTTTTTTACCAAATGCACAACTAAAATATTCCATCTACTGAAGCAAACTTTTAATTTGGCTCAAAGTTTCAGTCCACAATGAGCACCAATGGCAGGCAGCTCTATCCAGAGAGTCCAGGAAGAGAATTTGAAAAGGAGCGGGCTGTGTGACACCAGGCTTTACTGCTCAGGCGTCCAAAATAATGAACATTGCCCTTGAATTTGCTTATCCAGTTAACACATGCTTTTAATTATTCACCTACGGCAGGTCACCCCAACAGCTCCACTCCTGTCTGCCCTGAGACAAATCACTGCAATGTTGCTGAGGGGTTGAAGCTTGGCATTAATATTCATCTCCTGGATGGCTCTTTAGGAAGATTCCCAGCAGCCAACCTGCACAAGGAACTCCCCTGAGCTCTCGAGTACCATTTTACTGAAAAAAGTTTATACACTTCATTCATACTGTGAAACTCTGAGGGGAGGGAAAATTAGCAGGAAATGTTACAGGTTTCTGAAATGTGACTGCTTGTTAATTGAGGGCTAAATGAAAATCCACTTGATGAAACCCTTTTTATTAAGTTCAACAGACTGATTATAAAATTATAAAATGCCCTTAAAGTCTACACATTCATGCCTTTCCTGATGTGACTCTCTTTCATCCTCCTTTACAGCAGATTCCTGTTAAACACAAGACATCTGTAACTTGAAAGAATGGAGAGCATATGAAGAAAATAAAAAGCATTATTTTTCTCCTTTCCTCTCTCTTCCTTCTTTGAAGGACTCACTGAATAGGAAAGTGAATTTAATTTTCTTTCCTTTATTCCATAGCATTACACAGTGCTTTACCATGATGGTATGTACAGGTATGTTTCTATTAACAGGAAACTCTTCCAAGGCATGAAAAAATGGAGCTACCTTGTTTTAGAGTATCCTTAAGCCCACCTAAATTGCCCGAAACATTGAAGTGCCTCAGAATCTATAATACGTTCATTTTTTTATTATCCTGTGTTCTGGGGTTTCTATTTTCTCCCCTTCACACAGAGGAACTGTTGTAAATTCAAGTTCTTGTAGGATAAAGGAAATCTGGGACAGAACAGACTGCTGTTCTCAAACCTGCTTTATAAGGTTATAGCAGACTCAGTAACTAACAACCATTTATTGTAAAGATTTTGTTATGAAATCAGAGCTTCAGGCTTCTAACTTCATTATGCAGTTTACATATAACTGTCTGTTATTAACTAGCACTTATCAAATACAGATGCTAAACAGGACACCTGACAACCCATAAAAATCCTACACTTCTATTCTCTTTATGTCCCCAAGAAGAAATGTGAGCAATATAAACAATGCTACTCTTTAAAAAAATAAATAAAACAGAAAAAAAAAAATTCCAATTCACCTTACCCAGGCTACAAAAGGTTCAGAGGAGGAAGACACATTCTATGTTTCAAAATTAAGCTAGTGGTGATAAATGTGCATCCAGAGTACACCTATGCACAAGTTGTGTTCTCCGTGTCTCCCTAGTTTTCTTGCTGGGTATTAAAAGGGTATCTGAGTCCTTTTTCTCTACAGAATCTTCTAAGGATCCTACCTATGAGTCTGTCGATTCCATCAATTAACCTGGGAGTCCTCTGTGGGGAAATGCACTCTCTGCACCAATGCCCATTTTCTGCACACACAGTTAATCCCTGCAGGGTCCTTTCTGCCCCCTCTGCGTACTCCATTGCAGGTGGGGCTTTTTCCTTCCACTGGAACATAAATTTTTGGGAAGAGTGATGAACGTGATGAGTCTCACAGTGCTGCTCTGTCAGATTGTACATCTCCAAATTCTCCACATTCATTTATAAAGGATGAAAATCCTGTTACTATAGAAACTGCAGTTTTACATGCCCTGACTGCTCTGTCTTTAAGAGCTTTACCACAATGCTGTTACAAGAGTCTTTTCTATTTCTTTAATATTATAAACCATTAGATCTTCTTCAAGCAGTCACACATACAAACATTTTCAAATATTCCTCTCATAAAAAACCCTGCCTTTTATTCCTGTCTGTTCTGAAAGACCCAAAACAGTAGGGGAGTGAATTGAATCAGTGATTTTAAACTGCTTGATTCAAAATTGTTAGGTCTGAACTTCATAAAAAGTAAGTGGGGAAAACAATGCTACCACAACTTGAAATTTTAATTTATAATGTAAAAAATTATAATTTTTAACATAATACAATGATACCTCATTTAAAATTTTTTAAACTGCCATAAGCAAGACCCACTGAATGAAAAAATAAGACCCAAATCCTTCACAACCTTAAGCTAGAATAATTGCATGTTGTCTTATATGAAGCAAAAACTCCCCATACATCTTAGGAAAAAACTTTACTAGTAAGTTCTTGAAGTCTAAAATGGGTGCCACTTAAAAAATAATTCCCTGAGTGTTAAGATTGTTTAAACTGTTGTATTTTTTCCCCTTTGGTTTATGTATATTATGCAACAGGTACAGTGCAGACTCTGCTCTGTGCCAGGAACTCCATAACCATCATTAGATTTGCAAGGCATGAGCACAGGTGACATTGGCCTGGGAATGCTCCAGGAATCCTCTGGCTCCCTGACCCCACTCTGCAGGAGTATTGACAGATACTGTGCCATGATCTCTGCTGCTCAGCAGTGAGCGAGCAGAGACAGTGCTTCACATGCACAAAGTGATAAAATTACTAAAATCAAAAGAACCACCTCAGAAAAGAACTCCAGGTTCTCAGCCATCTGATTCTCATCTCCTTGCTCTTCCTCAACAATTTCTCTTTTTTTTGCCTTTTCCATCACTAGATTCTCAGTGCCAGCAAGGCCCTATTGCATTTCCTTTTCCAGCATTTTGCAGAAGCCAGGCAGCAGCACAGCACTTCATAATCTGAACACAGAAACTCAATACATGGCAACCTAAAATGAAAAGTGAGACCCTCACTTCCATATCACATTTCTGATTCATTATTAACTTCAGCAGGACTTAAAAGTTCCTGACATTTAAAGGGGACATGCACAGGAAAACATTTTTTCCCATTACTAACCACTGTACTCAAATTCCTCTGACTAATGCCTGCTCTCAGGCACTTGTATCTAACTTGTAAATACAGTCCTCATTTCACTTCAGAACACTTTACCCCCCAATGTGAGGCATGCATTTACTTACATTATTTCTGCTGAGGTTACTGCCTGGCCTGCATTAAAGAAATCCTCATTTCTCACAAATCAATTTAGTGCTAACTTCACCACACTGTTAGTAGGGGGTTTGCCTGTTTGCCTGGAGCACAGAGTGGGGCACCTGGAGTGGTTCCTAAGGTATCCAGAAGTTACTAATTCATAAATCCTACTTTCTCTCTGGAAGGTGGAAGTTGGACATTTTTACCTTTGGCACATGGTTTTCTGTTGCAGCATATGGCACAGCACATGTCACAGTTGAGAAGGCCACAGTACACAGAGTATCATCATACAATTTCAGAAAGCTTCAACACATAGACAGCAACACCACATCAGAAGGCTTCAAGTACCCACCCTTGTCATTCTCCAGCCCAGCCTTTTATCCCCTCATGCTGATGCCCTGCCCCTGTGTGCCTCTGCTCCCTTTGGTGTTGCTCAGTGCCCCTGGGCACTCCATGGCTCATTGCTGTCAGTGCTGCTCACCTGCTGCTCACAGCTGCACCCACTGGGGATGGGGCTGGGCCAGCCCCACTCACAATCACCACACACTCTGTGCCTACAATTTTCCTCTCGTCACAACACAGTGACCCCCAAAACCACAATGTGGCCAGTTGGGTTTACTCAGCAGAGGAATCCTCAGCATGCATCCTGCTAACTTGGGATGAGGCTGCCCAGCCACTGTGTCCCCAGAACAGCTCGACTTGTCCCACTCCAAAGAGCACGACCAGGCACAATTTCTCCTCTCAGCACAGCTGTGTTTGGTATCCCTCAGGGCCTCACTTGAAAAACGCCAAGTTTGTGTCAGGGCTGCTTCCAGGCTGTCTCCTTAGGCTTTGCTCTACTGTCAGTCAAAATCTCTGTGAGTTTGAAATACTCTGTGACTGATAATTTGTATACTATTTCTTCACTCCTGCAATGTTGATCTTTAGGTCCATATATTTGGATACTGTTTCTGGGATTTCTCACATATGAATGCAGAATTCAGACAAAGAGTTTACCACCATTTAAAGTTTCTTATCTTCTTTCATAATTGTAGCTTAGAATAATTATTATTTTGAGGCTCTTGACATATGTCTGAAGTCCCTCCAAAAACATCAAATAAAGGATACCTGTTTAATATTCTAGATGCTGTTCTTATCACCAGGATCTAATCACTGACCAACTGTGACAGATTTTTGATACTGCCAGGTGGTTTTGGATCAGAGACTACTTCTGTGCTGCCTGAAAATTCTTTTCCTACCACAAAGCAATTGATCTAGTTTGCAGGTGTTACCGAAGGTAAAATGAAGACATTTATTTGAAGAAATAGTCTTTATTTGCTCTGGCATATAGTTTAATCCTGTGGTTTTAGGATAATTTAGGACCCCTGTCTTATTTTGTTATGGCCTATAGATATTTATCTCCTTTTCAAACAACCTTATACCTTGCTAAAACTTCAGAAAAGCCCAACAGGGATTCCTCATCTTCTCTCTTGCTGAGATTATTCTGGAGCCATAGTGTGATCAAGTGCATTGTTTGGCACTGTCCAATTGCACAGGAATGGTTTATGCTTGTGTCTATATCAACCCCTGCAAAATCTCAGTGCAAATGCCTTGTAGTTTTTTGGGCCGTCTCCTCAGTTTCACAAAATAAACGAATTTACTGTGAAACAGATCTAGGCCAGATGGCACTGGATTTGCAAACACGGGGTCTAATTTTGAAGTTCTGCTCTAAAGCTGAACAGATGCTATGGCTAACGGGAGTTTTGCCTGCTCGCTTGCACTGCTTAGCAATGACAAGAGATAAATACACAATAGTCCGTAAATTCTACCCATGATATCATCATTGCTGTGGCAACTTTCCTTGGCTAGAAGGCTACCATACCTTATTCCTGAGCCAGCTCTCCCTGCCTCCCAGGCAGGCAGCACAGACACCTCCATTTAGTGCTTCTGGTCTCTCAGAGCAGCTTCTGGGGACAGAAGTGGAACAAAGGTGAGTAGATGAAAGCCCTGGTGCTGTCCCAAGTTCTTCTGCTTAATAATTTCAACAAATGAAAGATGTGGGGAGAAAAAGCACTCCTGAAGGCTCAAAGTCTTGATTGCTAAGTTGTGAGAGATACTGCACTCTAACTTCATTAATTCTACCATGATTTTCCACTGCAATTTTTTAACATAACTAAGAGTTGTTAGAGTTTAGGAGAAGAAAAGAGGCCTTCAGTCAAAAGAAAAAAAAGATCAGATAGTAGCATAGTGGCAGAGATAGGAGCAGAACAATTAACCCAACACACAGTTTGCAGACACTGTACCTCTGTGCAGGATCCAGTGGCACAGAGTGTACATAATTTCCACATATCACCAACCTCCTATAAAGCTCATATACCAATGTTTACTGCAAATAAAATGTTCGCAAAGTCTCAAGTGAAGAAAGAATTTTCTTCCACCAAATTTAGAAACAGGAACATGAAACTTGAGTGAAGAAAGAACAAGGTGAATGAGTCATAAACACCTCCCTTTCTCCTCTGATTTCCTCAGAAAAGTCTTAAATGTTGAAGCTTGTTTTAGGAATAAAATCCTTATTTTCCTTCTCATAATCCTTCCCACACGTCAGTTAAGGACAATTGAGTGCACACAGGACTATCAGCTTGGTAACTTTTCCTTTCAATGTAAGACAAAACTAAATAAGGGGGGAAAAAAAGTTTGTTTAGGTTAATGATCATCTCGAAGATCCTTTCATCCAAGTTCCTACTCAGAGTGTCCAATTAACTGGGGATGAGAAAACCATGTGAGATAAAAGACCCTGCAGCAGTCTTCACTAATTCTTCACAATGAATCCAGACCATATCATTTAAGAAGGTCAGAAATCAAGTTTCTTTTTTTTAGTATCTATGTTGTATTTTTACTTTTTGTTTTCAGACAATCACTTACAAAGTTACTTTTCTAGCAGTAATCATGGAAACCAGGTAGGAATAAAAATATGTGCATGAGTTGTCCGGGTATGGCATCTCCACAACAATTTAGACCTTTAGGTAATTAATGTGTAGAAAAATGTATATGTCAAATTTCTACATGTAAATTTCTTATCATTTTATAAATGAAAGTATAATTAAATGCAAGGTACCATTTGTTTTATAACTGTCTCCCAAAAGAAGTTATAATTTATATTTAGAAAGACAAATCAAGGCCTGGAACTGAAGACAAACCAGGTAGGTTTGATTTGATTATAGGAAAGTTTGGGGAAAATATACTTTTATGTTTTCTTTAATGAAATGTCTTCCAACTAGCATGTGGAAAATAAAGGTGTGTGAAAATTTATCTGATACTCTTGCACGCTTCCCCAAATGCAATACTAGTAATTCATAAGGTTTTAGTGGATGAAAATTTTAAACTTGTCAAGTTTTACCTAATCAGTGCATATGTCTGGCTGTCTCTCAGTTCAGAGTAGTGATTCCACAATATCAGCTCTCCCTAGAGCAGTTTAGGGCTTTCAGGATGTGCATTCTACAACTCGCAATATAATTTTCACCTCAGTTTGTCTGCTTTGCAGACTATTCTTCCAGTACTTCATAAAAGGGCACAAAGATCACTCTCCAGTGCAAAGATTCTTTATATCCACTTTAATCATTCTCTGAAAGCTCTGGAGACTTGCTCTTGAATCGAGCTAAACAGAAAACCTCCTCTTCAACAGTTCATTCAGAGATATGACATGCTGCCTGCGACATCATGGAACACATTCCCCGTGAAAAAGTAGCAATCACTGAATACATCAGTGAACAATGACATTGGGGAGGGCACTGGTCTTCATTCTGTCCAACAGACCATGGCAAAACACCTCTTTTATGTCAGAGATTGCCACTGAATGAGTCAGCCTCAGAAAAGCAGCTGGTCTTGTACTCTTTTTCCTACATTTAAAAAAAATCATTGAAAAAAACAAACCAGCAAGGTTCTGCCTTAAAAGTAGGAAACTGACTTACAATCCCATTACATTTTACATGGCATTAATGTTCTTTAAATGGTGACAATTATTTTTCTGTACCCATACCATTAGAGTTCTCTTCAAGTGTATCCACAGGGGAAGTTTGGCATGACACCCTAAAGCAGCTTCTCTCAGTTATATTTAGAGTCACAGAATTTGTAAATAGATAAATAAATAATTTTAAGTTTGTGTTGACCTTTTACAGACATCCTCAGGACTGTTCTCTGATAAAAAACATTGCCACAAGTCATGTGTTTACAGATCCAGGGGGTTGAAAAAGCCAAACTGTGACATTTGGCTTTTGCAGATGAAAGGGAATGATTGGATAAAAGCAACACGAAATTCTTACCTTGATATGGTCCTAGCTTTGAGATAAGTCAAATGCTGAGGTGGTCAGGAGCTGGAATATGAAAGGTTGAGAGAACTGGGTTTGCACAGCCTTAAAGACAGAAAACCTTAGGGGGACCCCTAAGGGTACAGAGAAGATGGTGCCAAACTCTTCTGAGATGCTCCACAGAGTGAAAAGACAAGAGAAAACAAACAAAAGTTGATAGACATGGGAAATTTTAACTCAACACAAGAATAGTTTTCAATTTATATTTGAAACATATGGGTGTTCAAAATTGGAACAGGTCACCCAGAGAAGTTAACTACAACCTTGGAGATGCTCAAAATTTGACCAGACAAGGTCCTGAACAGCCCTGCTCTTTTTAGCCCTGGTCTAGGTGGGAGGCTGGAAGAGGTGACCTTTGGAGTCTCTTCCCAGCTGCTGATTCTGTGCCCAGCTTTCAGATTTGCTGCATTTCACTCACATTGGATATCCTCTCAGTTTTATCACTGAGCACTGATCATGTCACAAATAAAGACTGATGCTATTAAAGTTACTGACAGACAATAATTTATACAAAAATAATGAAAACCTTGCATTTGTCTGGATTTTCCACCTTTCAGGTAAATGACAGGAACTGCACCTCACTTTGGAATCCTGGCAAGGATGTGGGCAAGTACTGGAAACTCAAACCTTTTCTGACCAGCTGTATTCATAACTTTCTGCTGCAGTGTACCCCACTGTGCAGAAGGCCAGAATAATAGTGTGTCTTTTCAATCCCTCACATATCATTTCCTGCCACTAAAGGAACCTTAACAGAGTTCCACCACTGTGTGTCTCTTAGCTCTCAAGACAGACAATAAGCCTTAAATTGCAAAAGTCAGCTTGAATATCTCAGCTTTCTGCAACCACAAGTTAGCAACTCAAAGGCATAGGAAAACATGATGTATCAATGTTACAGTATTAGAAGCACTCCTATTTAGCAATGGCTCAAAACATAGTGAAAAGGTTAAACTGGCTACTAAAATCTATTACTTTTATTGTCATTTTCCAGTCTGCTAAATTGGAAATGGAGATAGTTTAGCTCCAATGCAATAATATCAACTTACATAATAAAAATTTTAAAATAATTTTTTTCACCTTCTCTTCTGCAACCCTCATTTTCTGGATCTGAATAACTTGATACACAGGAGTTATGCAGCTCTCATTGGTATATGGAAAGAGGCAACAGCCACCAAATTATTTAATGCTTCTTTTGTTATGAACAAAGTATAATTGTAAAGGTTTTTGCTTCTGTCTTAAAGAGTGGAAGAAGAAGAGACATCTCATACCATCTCATTTTTGTCTAAAGCATGATAATTTAATTTCCTTAGAAACTTAACAAAACAAAACAACAACACCAGAAAAAAATGTTTCTTTCCTCCAGAGGGGAAGAAAAAGCAGTGTAGATGAGAAATGAAAATTGCACGGAAAAAAAAAGTTTTGCAGCAGATTCCAGATCACATCTTCACCTACAGAAATAATTGTCAGTGCAGCAAAGGAAGCTACTCCAGTTGACTTTACCAAAGGATACAGTTCTGTCTTTTCACTATACTTGTTACCCTCAGCTCAACTCAAGTCAACGAAGTGACAAGTGACATGGCTAGAGAAACCTCAGCTCTAGCAAAAGGGCAGTGTCTGACCCACTGGCAAATTAGCTTGTGTTTATTGCTCTGCCTGACATTTTAAAGCTGATTTTAGTGAAAACATTAACTGAGTTATTAAATTAATATACACACTGCTAATGCATATATCCCAGGTTGTATATGACATCTGTTAAATATATTTGTCCAGATATTACCCCAATGTTTTCTTAGGAGAGGCTGTAATTGATCAAGTGGGAATTCACTTAGTCATTTTCATGGCCTTACTGGACATCTTAATCCTCATAGGTATAAATTAGACTGGCAGATATACTGATGAGGAGTAAACCTTACAAGGCTCATCTTTTGAATTTCATTGAAATGCATCTATGCTACATACAGCCAGCTTCTGCACTGGGCACTGACAGGCAAAAAGGTACTAGTCAGAAATAATTATGAGGTAACTAACTTGGAATTCTCTATCCAGGTATAGAAAACCTGGATTTAACATCAGTTACTCATGTATGCTTGTGCTGAAAGTATAATCCACAAAGAGTTTACAAAACTTCTAGAAGGACATGGGATACAAACCAACATTTTTAAAGGATATCAAAAAGAAGTACCACTGCTTAGAAGCAGATGGAGGTAGTCCTTTCTTATTAGAAGAGAAAGGACATGGTAAAAAGCTTTTAAAATGCCAGTTAATCTTGCCTATCACATGGATGAGAAACTGCTGATGAAACAACTTGCAAAATGTTTTCTTTATGGTTGCAACTGGCTTTAACTGACAGATTTTAAACTGATATTTAGGGAAGAGATGCTTAGAAAAGCTGAAACATAGAACTCTGTGGAAACTGCAGAGCCAAAGTGAAGCACAGTTAGTACTCATTCATGTGGCTAAATTTCAACTGCTCAGGTTCAGGAAGAGCTGCCAGCCACATGAGGAAATATTGGCATAAGAAATGTTTAAAATACAGTGCTTCTTCTCCTTTATGCCCATCTTTACAACTGCAGAAAAGCTTTCCAGTGTAAACACTCCATGTTCCACACATCCACTCACAAGGCACTATGGGCACTGTTGGTATTTAGTCTGGCTTGAGCTCCCAAGGATTACTCCCACCTAAAGGGAAGCTCTAACAGCATTGTAATGCAGCATGAGGGAGGCATGTTTGTGTGTATAAATCTCAAATTCCCTTCCAGCTCCACACTCTGCTCCACAGAACTGGATTAGTCACAGAGTGCAGATGAAGTTCAGATCAGTGTCCTTTCACAGGGACAGGGCAGCTCTGCCCACAGGCCTGTGCACCTCAGAGCAACAATTCTAACACTCCAACACTCCTCCTATTTGTAGGTTAAATCAAGTCAAGACAGCAGTCAGGCTAGTTTGACTTGTAAAAAAATCGTTATTTGTCCCGAATTTCCTGATGTTTCAGTACATATCTGAGTGGTAATAAGTGTGCTTCGTTAGTTGGGTTTGATTGTTAAAAATCCTTGCATAAGTGAGGGAAAATCATCCTTCAGAATAAAGAGCGTGCAGTTTGGATGTTGAGCACATAACTGTGTTTCCTCTGGGCCCCAGCCCACAGCAGACCCAGCACAGGGAGCTGCCCTGGGGCTGAGAACTGCTGACAAAACAGCTGCCCATGGTGCTGCTGCTCCTGCAGCCGATCCGCAGGAGCTGAAACCTCCTCCCTGGGGCCAACACTGCCAGTCAGGAACCATGACAAGAATCCATTGATCGTCTTTGTTTAGGTCCAATTCCTACACACAAATTTCTCAATTAATTTAGCATTAAAGGAGAGCATTTGCAAACGAAAAATGCTGCAAAGGTCTCTAAAATAACAGTAGGCAGATCTACATTTTAGCATGTGCTAGAAATGTTTTTCTGGTGAGAACTAACTTAAGAGTAATTAATTTATATTTTGAGGCAATGTGGAGAGTAGCTACTGATTTTGCAGCTCCTGTGTGTAACCCAGTTTTGAAGAAATATCTAAAGCAGAGATGTCACCTGAATTACTGAGAGTGTTTGGCTTAGTTACTGCTAGTGTTACCATCACAGCCAGACAAGGTTGCTGGTTTTCCTTTTTCTAGTGAAGCTTTTCAAATCATCATATTAAATAGAGATTATAATGTCTCCAACTGTGTTAATTTAATGCTAAATTTAATCCTAAATATGCAGAGCAGTGCAGATCCACCAGAAAAAAAAAAATCCCTAGGGCCTTACCTCAGGTGTTTCTTTGAAAAATATTATTATTTATCATTTTAAAGTTGCTAGAAAATTAACCTAAATGGACCCCGAGATAAACAAATAAAGACACAAATGCAAGCCTGTATCAATAGAGTGCCCCAAACCCATACATATTACATGTTTTGGTGAATACAAATAGATGATTGTATTGAACAGTGTCAGTTTGCACAATATTATACACTTCAGGAGCTGGCTTTTTGACACACCGCTGTTTTATATGCTGCTCCTACCATCATATGAGAATCACTCTGAATACAAATAAAGAATAAAACATGCAATCTCATTAAACATCTCACCCATGAAATTGTAATGATAATTAGTCTTGTAAAGCTAAGTGAATAAAATTTTTGTTAATTTTGCATCCATTTTTGTATACTCAGGTACTTTTTAACCAAAACAGGCCCATGAGCACAGGAGCAAGATGTAAAATACCAATATCTGTTTCTTCATCAGCTTGTGCTCCTGGGGGCCAAAAATTCCCCCCAGCTGGTTTGGTCAAGGCTTATCAGAAGTTCCTGAGATTGTAAAGAAGGCCCAGGGTGGGAGAGGCTGGGGGGATGTACCACCAAAACCTGGAAAAATCTGGAAACATCAGGGTAGAAGTGGGAGAGCTTTCCACACACATATTTAGTACTGCTATTTTTGAGAACATAAACATCCTAAAACTACAAACCATGAAATGTTTATTTATTTATTTGTTCCAGGAAATAATATGTTGATGTGGGAGGCAAGAATTCCTGTTCACTCTAGCTCGACAGAAAGCACTCAGGGAAAGGTTCAGCTAACAGCAAGATAAAAAGCAGGTCCTGTAAGCAGAGGTTGGGCTGTATGGCTGGTGTGTGCTTGGATTATTTGTTTGTTAGAACATGCTGTGTACAAATCGCACAGCTACAAATGCTTCTAAAAGACAGAAAAAAATTTGGTTGAAAATTCCTTTTTTCAGAAAAACACTACATTATAACAGTATTTTTTAAGTAAGAAAAGTATTTTAAATAGTTAAATTCAATACAAAATTCAAAATCACAGAATTTCATAGCCCCAGCAATTTCTTCAAGGTTGAGCACTGGGTTTAAGAACCCAGTCTACCCCAGAACTATGTATGCACCACCAGTATCAGAGGTATTTATTACAGAGCATAGATTTCCAGGAAAGCAAACATTGCCATGAAAACTGCATCATGCATTCCCAAAATAATTCTATCAGCTGGTGGGATGAAAGGTGCAGAGTAGTTTAGAATGATATATAGTCCAGAAGACTTTGCTAAATCAAAGAACGTGTCAAATAGCCTCCCTTAAAAGAAATCATTCAAACCAATTTTTTTCTGGAGCACAGACTGAAAACTGACTAAGGAACTATAAACAAAGAGAGAATGACAAACAACAGAGTATCAGTATTTAGGTACCCAGGCACTTTTGGACTGGCTTTATTGCTGGACTTCTTTTATCTCCTTAAGCCAAGAGAGAAAACTGGATGAAAAAATATTATTATATAGAGAGCAGTCAGGGGGTTTTATCCTGCTTACCTGGAGAGCCAGGTGACACAAAGCATGGCAAAGAGTTCCTTTACAAAGCACAGAAAGCCATGGGATGCATTTGTGAACGGAGTTAAAAATAAGAGGCAGCATTTCTGTAATGACATGTGACAACCTCCTCTGCCTTCACACCACCTCAGCTCTGCAGGACAGACTGACAGGAGACCCACATTGATTTGGAGGGGTTAAAGGCTGGGCTAAATCCACCACACGCAATCAATCCAACACCTGTGCTTGTTTGGACTTCAAAGCATACAGCAGATCTGCTGTAGCACAGTCCCACATGCAAGATACACATTACCTGTGGCAATAAAGACCAGCACCTTCCTTTAAATTAAAATGCCAAATGTTTATATTCAGATAATTCACTGGATCTACATCACTATTCCAATATCATCACCCTGAAAATTTCACTAAGACCTTCACAGTTTTTTGGGTAAGTCTAATTCCCATATTGACATCTGTAATTGCAATGCAGAGACCCAGATTTTAGGGTGTTTGTAATAGTGTACTGGGGTCCCCATCAGTAACTCTAACTTCAGTGAGAGTAAACAACTTTGCACTGACTCAGCCTGTGATTCTCTATGTTAGGGTGTTGTGCAACAACAGAAAAGTAATTTTTCTGAGGGTTTTTTTTTTCCCCAAATGAGCTATTAATAATTTTGGTTTCATTGTTTCCATTCATATTCTTTAAATATTAATGTATTTGGTACTAAAATGTTGCATTTTAAATGTGAGGTCAAACACCACTAACCATTTTTGTTGTACTTTAGTTTAATCTTGTTATTTCAGTTTGCAATAACAAAGGGAACAGCAGTTTAAAAATGCAAAATAAACATGATAGTTCATAAATTATGGGATGCAAACATAGTTCATTTTATTCCCAGTTGAAACTAATGAAGCGGCGTTAAACTTTTTCTTGAAAAATTTAGCTTTTAAGATGCATCAGAAAGTCTTGTGTCCCCAATCCCTGCAATGTTACAGTAAACTTCTTCAAAAAGGCACCATTTTGCCTCAGCTGTGTATAATCAGTAAAATGCAAGCTGATGTGTAAAAATTGCCTACACTGTTTGAAGTAAATTAAAATTACTCCTATAAAATCAATGTTCAGATTATCTGACAACTGTTGTATTAATATTTCTGCTGAATACTTTGACTGCAAAGTAATTTTTTTAAATGCTTGGTGACAAAACCTTCTGTAAAGTTAACAAATTTTGTTCCTTTTCTTGAAAACACCAACTCCCACCAGAAGAAATTTTAGCTCTTCTTTACAAGAAAGCCAGAACCTTTCCAAAGAGCAAGTTGGGGTAGTCTCATTGAGATATACCTGTACATGTATATTAAAATTGATGCATGAACACATCGCAGAGAGGCACAAAATGAGCTCTAGATTGCAGCAGAGGCCAGGAACAGAATGGAAATTCAAGTTTCACAACTTTTGTATGAGTACCCAGGCCTCTAGACCCAGCAATTTTTCAAGATTGATGCAAGGACTCCTGCAAATACAATTTTAATCTCTTCACCCTTTCTCTCCTCTTTTACGCTGAAATTTTGAGGAGGTACCAAGGATACACAGAATGTGTCTCATGCTTCTGATTTTGAGTGTTTACCCTGATTTAGCACTGGTTCAGTCATGCTGCTGAAAAGTGACAACCTTGAAACATTAATTACTTTATATATCTGTGGAATCTCATTTGCAAAGGTGTTTCTGCAGCTTAAGTCTTTCTCTGTCTCCAAGCATATATGCAAAGTCAGAAATGGGGTATGATACAGAAAGAAAGAGGAAAGTTCTACAGTTGGCTTAAAAAAACCTAATCCAGCCTAAAGGCTGGAAATGGCAAAGCAATTATGGTTGTTGTTATGCCTATTTATATGCAAGTAAACACTCAGGAATAGTGAATGATCTTCTGAAAATATTTTGTCCTGATGTTTCCAAGAAAATTAACAAAATGTTAAGATATGGAAAATTAGGAAAATTAAATTTATATGAAAAAGGTCTGTAAAATATTTCCTTATTGACAGAAATGTTTTATTTATACAGTTTTGATGAAAAGTTAATACCTTCCTACTGCCAATTCTTTCTCAAATGCCTGTGGCTAAAAGAGAAAGAATGCTATCTGGCCTCCAGCTTTTCTGTGAGTGCATGATAGATTTGCTAGAATCCTAACATTAAGGCTAATTTAACAGCCAGGAGGTGGGATGGTGATGGGATGCAGGGCCAGAGACAGACAAAGGCTGTAGCTGCAGAAACACCTTTGCAACTGAGACTCCATAGAATGTTGAATAATTTCTCAGAAACATTCAGTTTGCCAGTTTCCCTTGTGTTCAACAGGTATTAAACTGCACATGACATTTTATGTTTAATATGTCAGAGTAACTTTAAGATACAGGCCAGGCCTTCACTGCACTGATTTCTCCCAACAGTAGCACCTTCCCTTATGCATCCATCTTCAGCTAGATAAGAGAGAAAGTAGTTACTGGAGGAATTTCACATCTAAAGTCTTGCATGTCTTTCATAGCTTGGCTGAAAAAGCCTTGCTTGTAATTACAAAATTCATCCAGCTCTCAAAAGATTTCAACATGAATTCTTCGGTCTTGACGGATTTCATAAGTTTTTTGAAGTTGCAAGAAAATTGCCAAGTTAAGACACATACTCATTTCACATTTTCCACCTTACTTCATTATAATGCCCCAACTTGTTTACAGCAACACAATCCTGTTTAAAATGGGAAAATATTTCTATAGTCACTGTAGGGAGTCAGTAATAAGAAGAAAAATAGGCATTAAATTCTCTTTTGCCCAGCTTTTAGCACTGAATATCGCCTTTTCTTTTGAAAAGTACATACCTTTCCAAACCACAAGTCCTTTCCTCAGTTTGATAAATGTTTATAGGGGGGATTGATTACATTTTCCTCTACTCTCGTACAAATTTCTTATGTTACCTGTCAAATGCCAGGGGATAAAAGAAAAAAAAAATCTCTTTCTGCACTTGTTAACACTTTTATCCCTTGTTATTTCTCAATAACCAACTTCAAGGTACTTGAAGTTATAACAATAAGGTATTTGTTATAACTTCCAGTATTGAGTTTTCCTTATTTGTCACTGTTATCTCATACACCTCAAATAATTTAGAAGGTAAGAAGGGCACAGGACAACTTGTTCCCTAATGGTTTGGAGGAAGAAACAACTTTTGTTATTCAACTGGCAGAACCGTTCTCAGTCCTTGAACTCCTGCTAAAGTTTCTGAGCCCTCTGCAGCTTGTGGCTGCAAGCTTCCCCCTTGCCACAGGCCAGGCTCTTTGCTGGCACAATTCCCTTGATTTCTCTGGATCTGGCTGAGCAGCAAATTTGTCCTCTCTATGACTTTGCCCATCACTAAAACTATTTTAAAAGGCTAAAGTCAGGGTTTCATAGCTGGACATAATCCAGGGAAATTTGATGTTATATGATGAAAGAATCTGCACCCGAGGCAGCAGAAGCACTGCTGGCCTGGCAAAAGCTGATGGTGTCAAATATTCCAAGTTTAACAATTCAAGGTTGTTTCCTTACTTGGCATGATGGAAATGACACTGTGACAGTTCAAACAAATATGGAGTTATTTTCCACAAAGAAGAGCTTACACTCCTGTCACATTTAAACTTAAGTAGGAATTTCTGTCATTTCAGTTGTATGCCTTGTGCCTTAAAAAAAAAAATTATTACTCTTTTCTATTTGCAGGATTTAACTTTTCAGACTACTTTAACAATGTAAGCAAAACAAAACAAGCAATTAGTTAGTTATTAGTTACTGTAAATCAATATGGACAATCTGAAGACAGTGGAGTCACATCATGGTGACTTCTCTCAATTTTTATTATTTTTAAACTTGAACTTTTTGCATATTCTATCATGATAATGGAAAAAAAAGTTATATATTTTATTTTCTGTGCTTGACACCAGCCTTCCCTTCCAACAGTGAAATTTGGAAAAAGATAATATACATTTTAATTGTTTGTTAGATTTTGGGGTTTGGGTGTCTTATTGTCAGTAATATTTATCTTCCAAATATCAAGGTATGTTTTAAACATGTTTTAATCTAAACTTAATTTTTTAGATATTAATAAATTGGTAATTATCTTTCCTAGTGAATTATGCTGTAATTTCAGTTAGTTTTTCAATGGGCCATAATTCATATCAAAAAGGACCATTGCAGAAATGCCTATTAGCTGTAGTTTAAAGAAGTGATGCTGAACTCATCTTCCCTGACTATTTCTACATGACTCTGCCAAACTTTCACAGCACAAGGAGCAACTCCCTTCCTTTAGGTTAGGATGAACCTCTACAAAATTAAATTAGTGAGCATTTTAAACAGCAGTGCATCATGCCTTACTAGTTCCTGCCTGTAACTGAACAGCAAATAAAAAGAAGAAACACATGAAAGTGGTAGAATCTCATAGAGTTTACCAGCTGATGGCCACAAATAATGACATTGTTGTCGTGGCAGTGGTAAAGTACCAGTGTTCACTGCTGATAACTCTCCCAGGGCCCCTCTCTTTGCAAGGACCATTGCTTTGAGTCATTACCATATAAAGGATTTGCAATGGTGAGTAACCAGGATCAATCCCATTCTGCCTCTCACCTCACCCTCTCCACTAAAGAGGCAAAACTGTCCATATTTAATGACTTCCCTCTTCCAGCAGCTCAGGAAGAACTTGGTATCTCACTTAATTACTGTGGGCCTTGATGTACTTGGTTTGCAAAGCATAAGGTCTGAAGAAAATGAGGATTTGAGTTTATATACAGAGTATTCTGCTAATCAGAGCTGGACTCCAGTATATGTGTGTTTGCTTGTATTATATCTCTAGCACTGCATCCCTGTAAGGCATTCACTCCACAATGTAATTTCCACAAGTTCACATCCTGATTTGCACCCCGGTGAATCCCAAACACATCTTACCTCACATACTGCACCGGGAGGATGTCACCCATGTTCATACATGCAGATATGCAGATATGATTTATCACTGAACGTGGAGTCCTCTCCAGGAAAGCAAATTCTCTACCAGCTGAGAGAGTTTCTTAGGAGGTGAGAGATAAATTGGATCCCTGGTGTAGATAAGGTATTTCCATTACAGCGCAGAATCACAGAATGTTTCTGAGACTTGATACATGTTCTTTCTGAACTTCTAAATTTATTGCCTTTATTGTTTCTTATTCTTCACTGAATTTTAAAATGTAACATGAGGAAATTGAAAAGTTCATGATAGAAAAATCAAGCCTTAAGTGTATTCATCACACAAACAACTTCATTGCTTGGTATTTTATGCTCCAATTCAAACAACACATCTGTTCATAATTGCATGCATGACTTGGTAAGATTACTACAGGCTACAAATTTATGTCTAAGAGTAGTGGAGAGAAAGACAAGGATAAAGCATTTGAAATGTGAAGACCTTTTACATAATATATAAAAAATACTAATTCAGACTCCAAGGTATATTTTAACATGCTTTTTTCTAATTCAAAGCCAATGTATTTCTGTACCTGAGTCTGATCATATTGATGGTCTACTATAAAATTACTTTAGAGAAAATAAATATTTTTTTAAAAAAAACTTGGTATTTCAATCTCCAAGTAATCAGTACATAGATAATCACCATAAATCCCAGTTCCCAGAACAATACATGCCCAACTTCCTCTGGAATAATTATGGTCCTGTATTGTTCCCTACTAATAAAAAAACTCTTTAACACATACATCTTAGGTCTAGCAACGTTTATTTTATCTCACCTTAAAGCTGAAAAATATGGGGTTTTTTTATTCCATGATACTGAAATAGTGTTGAATTTATAGCTCTTCCATCAGTGCTGTCTAAAACCCTTTTTCCCTATAAAACTACCTGCTCCTCCCAACATCTGGTGGTACAAATATGTGAAGGGCAGCTGTCCTACACGGTGCACTTCTAGAAGAGGTTGAGTAGAATGGAATAAAAGCAGTAGAAAGCAGCTTGTACTCTGAGCACTATGAATATCCCGGAGAAAGAGCGAGATGGGAACTCTCTCCAGGCAATTGAGCTTGAAGATTGTGCCTCTGACTAGAAAGGATAAATACCAATGGCTTTCAGCAAGGACTCTGCCTTGACCCAGGAACTTGATATTTTAAAGCTTCATTGCATTTATCATCCTCTTCTTTATTTCAAATCTACTGTTTATATTAATGCATGAGGTGGAATTTACAGAGCTCAGACCCTCCCAAGTGAAACACAGCAATTCATGTTTCACTTAGGCAGTGCTTTGAGTTCATAGCATTGAGCACAGCCGCCACTGATTTACCATGATGGGAATTGTTTCCCTTTTTATAAACACCTCACAGTGCATGTTGTTCCACATCATACCTTTAACACCTCTTTATCACAAAAAACTTTCTGGCTGTATTTCTAAGCAGGACACTGCACAGTATAAAGTTCTTTGAGTGGAACAAGTAATGAGACTTTCTGCCCTGGGCTTTCCATCTCTGTGTTGCTTTCCAGCCATTTACAGGAGCGTTTAGCTAGAGTGAGATCCTCTCTCCCTGCGTGACTCTCATGCCCACAGCTTCACTCACTGCAATGACATTCTTGTAAGACTGACATTCTTGTAATGACCTGAAAATATGCATCCATTACTTTTCCTGGTGACTATTCCAGTTCTAATCAATTTCACTTGTTGTTATAATGAATCTGTGGGTATCCAGACACCTCTTTCATTTTATAATGAACCTGTGGGTATCCAGACACCTCTTTCATTTTATAATGAACCTGTGGGTATCCAGACACCTCTTTCCAGCTTTACAGGACCAATTGAATTTGCTGAACCAGAGAGATTCCCACCATGACCTAGCATTACAGTGCCTGCCAGTACACATCCACATGAAGTAGCACATAAGATTGTCCTGACCCTCCTGAGACAAGGATTATTTCTCTGATTACTTTTCCCAGCAGGTGAGTAGGAAATCAAACTAACTGAAAATGGTCCTGCCAAATCTAAGCAAAAAAAGAAGAATTATCTTGGAAAAAAGGTGAGAAATGTTTCAGAAAAAGGAAAACCCTTATTAATTTTCCAGAGCATCTGTTAGTGAATCAGAGTAATGACACTTGTAAAAGGATTTTTCACTGCTCTCTGAACAATTCTGTTCAGCCCTGTAAGGGCAGCTCAAGGTATAAGGCTGAATCACTCAAAGAGGTATTAAAACCTCTTTGCATGTAGTCTGTCCATACCTTATTCTGTTTCCTTAGAAAAGAATGGGACCCACTGAAAATTAAAGCTAAATATTAGCTAAAGAATCCTGCAGGGATGAGAGGGTTAAAATTCAAAAATCTGCAGGCAACTTGAGAAGTTTTGTGGCCTAATAAAAAGCTTCCATGCAGGACCAAAGTTTTTATGTCCTTGAAAATGCTTTTGTAATGAGATAGATGGCTTTTCCATTTGAGTCACAGTACCTGCCTTTTCACTTAGCCTTGTCAAGGATTTTTTTTATTCCCAAACAGTGGCTAAATCAATAGTTATTCAATCATAGACATGATTAGTGTAGTATGGACAGCGGTGTTTTGTGCCTTTTAATGTATTAGAGAGCAAACATAAGGAGAGATTTGTTAACCCCTGTAGGCACTATTACCTGAAGAGAGTTTTTAAGCCTTCTGATCTACTCTGTCGGCTTTCATTTTTTAAGCTCAAATATATAAACATGCAAATGACATTATTCTGATTTCTTAAATATCAACAGAAGTATATTGTTGAGTTGCTGAAGATATCAAGCAGCCATTAATAAATTTTAAAAATATTATCTTTGTATGACATAAGAAATCATTGCTTTTACGTAGATTAAAAGCATTCAGAACTATATGAGAATGATTTCCATCACTAATAACAATAATAATAATACTGCTTCTCAGGAATTCCACTGCCTGATTCTGCAACTTGAAGAGAGCAGAGCTCTTCCTGAAATCTTGTCTTAGCTTTATAACTCTCTGACATCAGCAATACCATACCTTTTACAACAAAATGTTTAAATATTGGGATTCCCAGGCTTGAAGTCATCCATTTTCTGGATCTGATTTTGATCCATCACTTTTAGCAACGCCAGAACACACAAAAGCTAAACGGGGTTTATAAAGCCAATCTGTGGGAAAGAAAAAAGCAGAATTCAAGATGTTTCATTTTAGGACTCCTTCTGTAAGCCCTTCACTTCTAGTTATTAAAAAGGAAATAAAATTATTTAAGATTTCTCCTCCTCTTAAACATTTTATGCATTGCTGTTCCTGGGTACAGAGCCTATAAAAGACTGAAATACAAGGTATCCAAAGGATTTCTTTCAAATACATGCTAAATTAATGCTAAAGTCCTCCCATAATCTTGTACACCTTCGGTCTAAAGGTTTAGGCTTCAATAACATCCAAGATGCCTGGAAATACAAATGGATACTATCTAGAAGTCAATGAAGCTGCTGAACTGGAAGGGCAACCTTCAGAGTGGGATCAGTGTTTCATGCTGTGTTATAAACACCACTGCTGTTGCCTTTCTGTCAATTTCTCTATTAATCAGAAACAGGAAAACAAACAAGCAAGTATTTAGCAACATAAGAAAAAAATCAGTTTTGTTTAAATGCCTGTTTTCATGCAGCAGTAACGGGCTTACAAAACAACTCTTTCGAAGGGTTTATCTGTTCTTTAAGAGATCAATAATATAGGACATCCAGAGAGGTAGAGGCTGAGTTATGAAAATAAAGCACTGCTTGACAATACATTCTGCTCTTAATGTGGTGTAAAACATCTCTAGGGTGTTGTGCATCCAAGGCCACATACCATGAAGCTAAATTAATCCCTGTCAGAGTCAATGAGCCCATTTCTTCCACCATGGATGAACTTTGGGTTAGGCCATGTTTTCAGTGCAGAGTGTGAGAATGGATAGAACTACAAGAGCTGATTCAGACATCCAGTGTCTGTTCCCACTTTTGTCAGGACTGCATTGTGTGGCCTTAGGCACCTCCTACCCTCACTATTCTTTAGTTTCCCAAACATGTAAACATTGCTTTGACTGGGGAATGTAAGGCACAGCAAAATCAGAAATAAGCACAGATGCTTGTAATAATTTCCCTTTGAACCGAGTTATTTACAAAAAAATGTATAATAGATAGTAGTCAAAGGATGAGTATCTCCAATTTCCGATGCTGAATACGATCAAGCTTACAAATAAAATTCCATTATTTGCTTGAATTTGTTATCCATTAAGAATCTCTTGCAGATTCAAGTTATGGGTTTCTGTGACTAACTTCCACTCCATTATCTCCTTCTGAGACTCAAAATAAATTTGGCTCTTAACTGAATAGAACAGAACCAGTGGTAAGGATGTAAGTAATGAAACAGGACTCTTCACATCAGAACTGACTTGCTGTCTGTATGTAAATATCTTCATCTTGTTACACAGAATGTGAGCAGGTGAGAAAGTGACATTGTACATGTCCACGTTTCAGTGGTGTTCTTAGTAACACTTACAAAAACCTCAGCAACAAAAACACTGTTTTCATCATTACTGAATGATGAGCACTGTGAAAAATACCCAACTTTTGCTAATGGAGATGGGCAAATTTACCCTATGCAGGGGAGCTGGGGCACTGGCTATTCCAGCTACAGTCAGCTGAACTAGGGAAACACCTCCTGCTTCCTGCTGGGACTTGCTCCCTTTCTCATTGTCCTTGCAAAATGCACAGAAATTATACATTGACATGTGCAGATTGACAACTTTTAAAATGTGATTGATCTTTCTTACGTGTCCATGTGCCCTCCCAGGACCAACACTAATGCACTGTTAACAAATGTTCCATCATCTGATTTTAAGTTCTCTGAGAAGGTTTGGGCAAAAGTCCTGAATCTGTACATCTTTCTATGCAAAAATTGAACAAAATTATTCAGGATTTAAACACTATAGATGGTTAATTTCCTTAAATTATTTGTTTCATAATAAACTTCCAAGCTCTTCTTATTGCTGCAGGGTGATTTTCTGACCTCCTCTTACTAGCCTTTAAAAGTAGAAAGGCCTCTCCATCTTAGGGGAGGTTCTGCTTGCATCCACAAAATGAATCAATGACTACGAATCAATGAGAACTTTTGTATTACTATTATTATTATTATTATTCTACTATAAATAACAATTAAAAGCCCAGTGAATGACAGGAGCTGAAAATAGCAGTAAGGATTGAAACAAAACAGCAGGTGGTCGCTAAGAGCTCTGTTCTGTTCAGCTGCTGTTCATAAGTGCACATAGGCAGCACCACTCGCAGGCTTTGACATTAAAGAGCTGAGGAGACAAAACACACAACAGATGCCAGCAGAAATTTCACTGTCAAAGCAACACTTCACAAACAGTATTAGGGTCTATTCGGAAGATGTTCAAATTTATAATTGCCAGTATCAAATGAACTCACAATTACCATCCAGTTAATCAATTACAGAAATCAGTTTCGTCACTTCTAGTGTCAATCCAGTCAGTGGAGTGAAGCACATCTCCTGCCACAGAACCATGTTTAACACATCCAGGTTTCAGTGTGGAAAAATGTACTAAGCAAAGCACAGCACAGAACATGAACTGCAAACCTGGGGGTCATATGTTGACACAAACAGCAGAACAATTCTCAAAGCTTTAGCTTTGCAGCTGCTAAAAGGAAATGGATCATTTCTTGAGGTTATGACGCACAGTCCTTCTGACTAAGGAGCTTTTGGCAGGTTTCATTTGGAAGAACATCACTGCTGTGTTTCTAATCTCGCTGTACATGTAAGCCCAATTATGCACAGCCCTTTGTGAGCAAGCCTCTTCTGCTGCAAGAAAAGCTCCGTTGTGGCTGCCAATTTCCTCTTACCTTCCCTACCCACTCAGCACAGCACAAGATGGTAGCTCCAAGCAGCCAGATCCCTCTCTTTTGTTGTCTCCAAAAGAAAGCAGATCCTCTCCTGCAGACACTTTACTGGCCTACAGCATTTTTCAGAGCCATCTGAGCAAATGGCTTCAGCCAGAGAAACAAAGCTCTTACACAGAGCAACAAACATTTCACAGTGAGAGGAAACTGGCTGAGAACGGTGGGAGCATTTGAGAGGGTGCCATCGTATGCAGCAGAGGAAAAAAGACAAAGAATCACCCAAGGAAAAGATGTGAGAATAAAGGACATAGTGCAGGAAAGGTGCCCTGAACAGGAGGAAAGCGAGAGGAATAACTGGAATGTGAGAAAGCAACATGGTATGGGGTTGGTTATTCATGCCAACGTAAAGAGCACAGGAAACAAAGGAAACTGAACCCAGAGGGTTCTCCTCAAAACAAAATTTAGTGGACTAGTGCTGCTTCGAGCTGGCAGCTAGCCTTGCAGTAGTGGTTCATTCTGAGTAGAGCAACTCTTTTCCTAAATAAGAGTACTGGCCTCTCACAAGGCTCTGCTCACAGATATTCTCTACTTTTAAACCCCTTTTGATGTATATGTTTCCTGATGACAAATTTAATCTACATGCAAGGTCTAGAATGTCTATACTGTTCTAGAATCAGAAATACTATTTAGAAATTAATCCTTACAAGGTCATGGTAGAAATAAGAATACACCTCCATGAATTTCACAGAGTCAATACCACAGGCAAAAAAATGTACTCAGAGTACAGACTACAGCACCTGCTCTTTCTTGTCTCAGAATATATTTGTTCCATACAGAGAAAAGCTCAGAAATTCTTGATTCTCCTGTGGCACTTGATATATTCTTGCACTAATTAAATCTGCCTATGTATCAATGACTTAATCACAAAGCCACATGGCCCCTGTGTGCTGATGATGCTTCCTTATTCATGCCTCCTTAATCTCACTTAATCTCTTCTAATCATAGACTCTTTGATCATATAATTAACAGACTACTAGTGTTGATGCTGCTTTCAAGAAGACTTGAACTGGCCAAAGTAGCATAATTTTGGTTCTTGGACAGTCAAGTTGCTCACTTTCATCACTGTTGATATCACAAAAAGTCATAATGGGTGAAGGGCTTGGAGACAGAACCAATTCAGTGAAAGTCTCTTTACTGCCCTGATGATGTAAGCATTAGGACATGTTGTTCTTGCAGCATCTAAATACATATATATATATATATATATATATATATATATATATATATATATATATATTCAATCAAAGTTGGATGGCTTTAGGTATGCTTTAAAAATCAAAACTGACAGTTTGTGATAAGGGATAACTTACATTTCACACACACACCCACTCCTGATAGCCAAACCAGACAATCAGTACTCAAATCTTACTTATACATGCAAAAGAGCATTACACAGTCCAGAAAGCTTTTTGGTAGAATGAGTCCAAACTACTGTACAGTTTCAAAGTATCTTGGCTTGGTTTACAATCACCTATTCTGTGCTATATGCACCCTGAATAACTATAATAATGTAGATTTTTGTGTGTGTTAAAATATATCAAAACACAAGTTATAATGGTCTCGCTTTTTCTTTACCATATGTTTCTTACATACACACACAAAAGTAAAATCACAAAAAATACATCACCATTTTTAAGTGTATAATTTTCTGTATTTTTCTATGCTTATCTTTATCCCCCATTAGCAATGTTTTGTGCAGCATTACTCCTGCACTGACACTGTGGTGTGTCAGATCACACCAAGATCATGGGTCTGCACAGTTGTCTTCTCCCTTGATCTAGGGCACAGATTTATTTGGTCCAGGTAGTAGAAGCCAGGGAGTTATGTTTGAGAAGTTCTACTTCATTATATTTTCTGCTAGGTAATGTCTTCCTCTCCGGTTTAGGAATTTCTACTGAGACATATTTCTAGATCCAATATAACTAACAGACATCTCTGCAACATACTTGAGTTTATTTATTATATGAAGTGTTAACAAAATCTATGCTGCTTTCAGAAAGGTGGACTGTGTTGATTTGATACAGCCTGGCTTTTTGTGATGGGGGCATCACCACAGGGGTAGCTCCTGTGAGAAGCTGCTAGAAGCTTCCACCATGTCCAACAGAGAGCCAATCTCTGATGGCTCTGGAGATAGACATGCTGCCAGCCCAGTTAGAGAGATTGGTAATGCCTCTGTGATGACATATTGAAGAAAAAAATAATCAGAATCTCACCCACACAATTTTTTCCAGGCCTGGCGAGGCAGTGCCACCAGGTGCCATTCCCAGTGTGGTACGCAGTGATGCACCGCAGCCAACACCATCTCGGGGCAGCCACACCAGCCCTGCCTGCCTGGCCACCCCCAGCCAGCCCTGCTGCAGGGACAAGGGCAGGGGTGGCAGCTTCTCCTCCCAGCACACCGCATGAAGAGAGGAGTTAAACAGAGCCACAGCAGCCCCCACTGCCTGTGCAACGGTTGGCAGCGAAAACATGGTGAGCAACTCCCCATAGTGAAACCTACACAAGATCAACTTCTCAGCCTGTAGGATCTTGCATGAATCTTTGAATTAGTGCAACTTGTTGGCAATGATACATACAAGTAGCAGTTTTTCTTCTAGTCAAAGCAGAAGAGGAGGTGAGGACATGTGAGGGAAAACAACATGGAGGCATCAAGAGTGAAAAAGAAATAAGGGGAGAAGGTGCTTCAAGCATCAGAGCCAAGATTGCTCTGCAGGCCATGGTGAGGACCATGGTGAAACAAACTGTGCCCTTGGAATGCCTGAAGTCCACAGGGGATGCAGAGATCCACACACAGCCATGGGAGAATCGGAGCAGGTGGGTGTTAGAGAAAGCTGTAGTCCAGTGGGAGACCCAGCTAGAGAAAGAGAAGGCCCCTGCTTCCAGAGGTAGAGATAAAAAGCCCTTGCTCCCAAACTGGAGCAGCCTATCCTTAAAAGACTGCACCCCATGAATGAGTGACCCACGCCACAATAGTTTTGGGATAACTGTTTGCCCATTGGGGAGACCCCACAGCATAACAAAGAAAAGACTCCTCTTCCTGAGAGAACAGAAGGAAATCTCAAATGAAGAACTGACCAAAACCCCATGCCCTGTCTGCTTGAGCTGTCAGTGGGAAGGAGGGAGGGGCTGGGGGGAAAAAGTTTTTTTAAAGGCTTAATTTACTTCTCATTATCCTCCTCTAACTCTATTGAAGATGAGGTTACTTTATACCTTTAAATTTGGACCTGCTTTGCCCTTAGAATGTTCTCTCAATCCTTATCTCAACTTACAAGCCCTACATTATTTTTCTTTCCCCTCTCCTCTGCTTAGCTGAGAGCAAATTACTTTCATGAGTGCCTGGTGTTTGGTCAGTGCCAAACTATGACATTGACCTATAGAAATCTAAGTTGTACTCTTTAGTAAATGTAAGTTCCCTGAACAGTCTATTTCTGTTGCATGACAAAATATGTCTGCCTTTCATTGTGAAGCCAGGGCAACTAAACTAAAAGCTGTGTAACAATGTTTTTAATCATTGCTAGGAACAAATGGGAGGACTAGAAAATGTGTATTTCTTTACATTGTATGCCCTTCCTTCATACTTATTTTCTTCTCTCTGGCTCTAATACAGGGAAGCAAGGTGGCTGGCAAACTCTGAACATCTACAAATATAGCACAGTTAAACACCTCTTGCAAATTTCCTGAGCCAGAAGCACTACATTGAAAGCTGCAGGACTTTCTTACATCAGTTTAGCCCTGTGCACAATCATACAGAGAGAAGAAAGATGAAAATGCATTTTTTAGAAGGTAGTACAGAGGATGAAGTTAGCAAATCAAAGGAGGGTCACCCAGGCATCACAAAAAACCTGGAGTTCTCCCATTCCCAAGGACATCCACACCTGCTGCTCTTAGACACAAATTAACATGGACACTGATATCAAAACTAAATGGATTAAAAGAAAAGAAAAAGAACCTTGTCAAAATTGCACAGCCAATATTAATGAAAAGGATTAGAGATAGAAACTTAGCTGTCATCTCAGTCTGTGCTTGGGAAAATCATTATAAATTATAATGCATGTCTCCCTCAGTTTAGGAAAACATTGAGATGCCCAAACACATCCAGAGGAGGGCAAAAAGGCTGGTGAGGGGCTTGGAACGTAAGCCCTGTGTGGAACAATTGAGGGAACTGGGGGTGTTCAGCCTAGAAAAAAAGAGGCTCAGGGGTGACCTTATCACTCCCTACAGCTCCCTGAAAGGTGCCTGTAGTCAGGTGGGGTTGGTCTCTTTTCCCAGGTAACCTCTGACAGAACGAGGAGACATTCTTAAGCTATGGCAGGGGAAGTTTAGGCTAGATGTTAGAAAGAAATCCTTCACTGAAAGAGTGATTGGGCAGTGGAATCGTCTGCACAGGGAGGTGGTGGAGTCAGTGTCCCTGGTGGTGTTTAAAAAACACTGGACATGGCACTCAGTGCCACGGTTTAGTTGATGAGGACGTGTTAGGTCATAGGTTGGACTAGATGGTCTTAAAGGTCTTTTCCAACCTAGTTCATTCTCTGTGGTCCTGTGTGTGACATGCCTGACCAATACAGCCTTATTGCAGCACGTCTGTACACTGGATGAATTCCTAAGGGAACAGAAGCACTTTGGGCCATGTTTATCTTCTTCTCTTCCTTTAACAAAATACCCCAACTCACATCGAGTAATGTCTTACTCAGAGTATAAAATCACCACTTCCAATGGGTCTGCTTCCCACTCCATGGGAGAAACTAACAAGGCAGGAAGAGACACACAACAGTTAAATCTCACAGGAGAGATTCCCACCTGGTGTGCAATGTCACAGCTTCATTGACTTCAAATACAGCTATGCCGCTGTATCCTGGCTGAGGGTGTGGTCTGCAGGCCTTGAGCTCTGCAGCTGGATAACTTATCATTCAGACAAAACTTTAATGACATCCCTTAGGTTTGCACTGGAGAGGATATGAACATTTCAGCCTGTAAGCCAGCAGAAAATCCATGCTTTTACAAGCATGAATTCATAGCAGAATGGCTGAAATGAAGCACTGAGTTCTGAACAGATCCCTCCATCAGAAATGACACCACTTGGATATGCTGCACAACCAGCTCCTCCAGGGCTCCTCCCAGGCGAGACTGAAGGGTGAGAAACACAGGAGTGAAAGAAGAGCTTTTCAGAGACCTTATTTCTCAAGATGAATAAGACATAAAAAGGAAAATGGATTATATGTCAAAACAGCACTGCAAACATAAAAGGGTAAGAGATACAGCCCTATGGATAGGTAAGATATTCGGAAATTTAGGAAAGTATATGCTGGTGACAGCCATTTCCCTGGGGAGCCTGTTCTGTTAGAAAACAGACTGGTGTCCAATGGATGTTTGGCAATACAATTCAGTCAGGACTACAGAAAAGAGAATAATATTGCAATTTCAATTAAAAAGAATTTTTTTGAACACCGGTCATTCTTGAGTATCTGTATCTTAGTTCAGCTGAACACTAAATTCCTCTAACAGTTTTGAATTCCACAATAAATGTGACACAAATACTAAGCACAAAAAGGCATTTAGAGGATTACAAAAAAGGTGTCTGGGATAGAGACTAAAACATGTAGCCTCAGCTCTCACCCCACTGACACTTCACCCACAATCATAGAATCCCTGGTTGGATATCTGTGTCTTGTAACCCATAGAGGTTTGTTGTGCACTCTTAAGTAAAACTATTACTAATTAAGGTAATTGAATTTAATGTGAAAGTTGGTACTTCCCTTTAAGTATATTTGGGTTTACTTGGAATAAATTAATCAAATAGTTAAAATAAATAAATTCAAATAATGTATATATAGGTCTAATTTATTATAAATACAATTACTGCTTCAATTAAAGTACAGGAATTTAGTTCAATAAAATATTTAAAACTGCTGATCTTTAACCTCTTCTGATTCTTCTGTACAAAACATCATAACCTGCTTTTATTAGAGGTGTTTGGTTTTTGTCAATGACCAGTATAATATATTGTCTATAACATATATGTCTCTAATGTAATATATGTCTCTAGTGTAACATGGCAAAAGCAAATATTTCTGTGAAGATGCAAAGACTTAAAACAACTCTGGCATCTTAGTACAATTTAAGGCCCAAACTCTGAAAGAATGCTTAAAGGGAATTCTTCAGCGATTTGGTAAATGAGATTGGAAAAGATACTCAGAAGCCTCTTTTGGATAAAAGGCTTATGGCACAGAGTTATGCTCACACAGAGACACTTTCTGGCATCTGGTCCATTCAGGACCAAAGAGTTCTTCCTAACAGTGCCAGCTGTTGCTTGCCAGTCATCTCAGATTTTCAACTGATGTTCCTTAAATCCATAAAAATGCTTATTTTCAGAAGAACATCACCAAATCATTTCTCTCAGTCTTGAATGTAATGGAATATGATAGGATATTAATATAAGCTGTTCTATGGTAAAATTAATTATTTAGACAATTAACTGCTGAAGTAGAATAGTTCCTTCATTTTCAAAACACCAGAGAAGTGCTGAATCAAGTCAGGCACATCCCTGCCAGCATTTTTCTAAGGTTCTGACTGGTGGGAAAATGTTTGATATCTGATACCTCAGAGGAGAGAATGAATACAAGATGAGGGACATGGGATGGACATGTAAGGAGCCACAAAGGGGACCCTGACACATGCAGAACGAGATGGGGATACTAGGAAGTCACTGCCAGCTCAGGACTCTGCAGTCAAGTCACTCACAGCAACTGTGCATTGGATTCAAGTCAAAACCGACACACCGCTCACTTTTCATGGGCTCTTGAAGGCATCTGACCAAACGTGCACAACTGAGGCTTAAGCCTCACTCCAGACATGCACTGAAGGTTGCCTCCAGACAGCCAGAGGAGCACAACATTAAACAAGGAAAAGATACAAAGTCAGAAAGTCTCAACCAAAATCAAAATTCCAGAAGACAAGAGAATTCCAAGCAAAAGTTAGTGGATATTATACAGCAAAAATGGGCAGCCTTGGTTGTTGGAGTTCTCCATAGATTAATCTATTCCCAGTCTCCATACTTGCTCCCACCAGATACCTTTTAAAAATAAAACAGAAATTTGCCCTGGAAGAAAATTCAATATTCAACTTTTACAGCAGAGGGTTTTCCTCAATCACACTCCTGAGGTATTTTGATTGTAGAGGAGCCAGATCAATAACATCAACCTCAACAGTTTCATTCACTACAAAGCAGCAGGATAACACTCAGGGGAAGAGGTAGAATTTGCGTTACAGTATTAGCCGAGCAGGGAGGTTCTCTACAAACATTTTACCCAAGAGCAAAAATCAAGATTTGGACTTGTAGCTTTCCTTTTTCTAACACTTGAAAACAGTGAGAGAATACTTTCATGTCTGCAAAGTGTTAGCAATGTTTGTCAATAGCAATTCCAAAGTTTGTGTAAAGGTCTTTAGTAATGTGCTGTTTCCTAATATTGTTATCCCTCAATTCTGGTCAGAGACAGTGCAGCCTATGAGTGGATACAGGGTAGAAAATGTCCTCATTTAT
This sequence comes from Passer domesticus, assembly GCF_036417665.1. NCBI lineage: Eukaryota > Metazoa > Chordata > Aves > Passeriformes > Passeridae > Passer > Passer domesticus. Next base: position 39,654,110 of record NC_087480.1, on the reverse strand, counting down.
TAAGTTGTATGGAAAATCACCCATTAGGTAAATAACTACCACCTTAGCCACAATTTTTAAGGGAAGTTAGGTTACCATGCCCAGCAAATGTGCTGGGCAGAATGGAAGCCATACTGGTGATTTTACTGGTCTCTCAGCATTTGCTGTTACTCCACAGACAGTATTAACTGTCTTTTTCAGAGGTGAGCTCTTGGGAATAAATAAGATCATTTGGGATTCTGTAGTATAATTATTCTTTAAACCCCAGAGATAACAAGACCAGTATTCTCATTCATGGTAACTTAAAAGAAATGCCTAGAAGATTAATTTTTTTCTTGTGTTGACATGTCAAATAGTAAAGGTATTTGAACACAAGCCCTGTGAGGAAGAACTGAGGGAGCTGGGGGTGTTCAGCCTGGGGAAACGGAGGCTCAGGGGAGACCTTATCACTCTCTACAACTGCCTGAAAGGTGCCTGTAGTCAGGTGGGGGTTGGTCTCGTTTCCCAGGTAACCTCTGACAGAACCAGAGGACATAGACTTAAGCTCTGCCAAAGGAAGTTTAGGTTAAATGTCAGAAAGAAATCCTTCACCGAAAGAGTGACTGGACAATGGAATTGTCTGCCCAGGGAAGTGGAGGAGTCACGGTCATTTTAGAAAAAGACTGGACATGGCACTCAGTGCCATGGTTTAGTTGATGAGGAGGTGTTAGGTTAGGTCATAGGTTGGACTTGATGATCTCAAAGGTCTTTTCCAATCTAGTTCATTCTGTGATTCAATCCAAAGCAAGAACAGGGAACTGAACAGGCCATAAATAATTTTACCTGTTCCATATTCCATGAAGGTAAATCTGAGCAGCTCAGAATGAGCTGGCTGCAGCTGACTTCTATGAAACTTCAATATATTCGCTAACTTAGGTCAAAATATCTTCAGGCACAGATTAAATCCAAACACAGGGATATATACCATTTAAGTTTGTCTTTAATATTCCATATTGCTTTCATGCTTCCATATTATTGCCCTGAAAGAATTTGGAGCCTGTCTGTATAATACCTGTGAAATACCTTGAGAAAGCCACAATAATAGGAAATTTTATGCCTCAATATTAACTATAAATCTGCACAGAAGAGACATTTTCTAGTATTAAGAAGTGGGCACAGAAGCATGACTTAAGCAGGAACCAAATGAAGAGGATGAAAGTTATAATGGTGCTCCATAATCAACACAGCTGTGCAATAATTAGATTTTCATTACAATGACGCTATTTAGACATGCCCTGCATATTGAAGATTCAGCACAGTACATAATTATTGATTAGTTATAACCCATTTGTATTTTATGTTTATTTCATCTGACAATAATTATCATACATTTGCACTAATTAATTCATCATCTTTTATTCCTGGAGCTGAAAGGTAACTAGCAGAAAAACCAGGAAGGGAACTAAGACAAGTAGAAGGTTTTCTGAAGCAATAATATTATTTGCGATATAGTACTAGACTGATGTGGTTTGCTTTTTTATTTTTGTACAAGTAGGGGCAAATTATTTACTAGCTAAAATTTACTTGGAATTACTAGTAAATTGCTCTCTAAAGCATGTTGAAGTGAAATTCAGCAAATATACTGGTGAGATTAATACTGCCCTATCATTAAATGTTAATGTTAACACTCTGCAAAATCACTGGCCATTTTGGAACACAATTTAGAAACTGTGCAGAAGATTGCCTGTCCTTGGAAGTACAAGTCCTTACAACAAGGATCTCATACAGCAGTGTATTGAAAACTTTATGAAATGCAGCTGCATGACATCTTGTGCACAGCAGTTTGTTCCCTGCACAGAAACCAGAAAGCTTGTGTATTTCCTGATGGATGGCTTCATCACCCAAGAACACAATTAGTGTGCAGGATGGATAGGGAGGGGCTGGACATGGTGCAGGCAGCCCTAAGCCAGAGCCAGATGAGGCAGGGGCCAGGGAAGCAGGCACATGGAACTGCTGCTGAGCCTCAGCAAGAGGTGCAATGCACTGACCAGAAATACTCATGGCTGCAAAATCTGAGCTCATAACTATCAGGGAGTGGGCATGTCATGTATATGTTCTAAGAGGAAAGGCTCAAATACTTATACTCACCTTCCAATGTTTTCATCACTGCCTTACTTAATCCCTTTGAGGCGCATTCCCAAGGTGCAAAGGAGCATCCCAAGTGTGTCTGGCACACCTGTACATTACACTGACATTCCCGGCTGATAAGTGAAATAAACTGCAAAATTGTGCTTATTTTGCAAATACGTATTTTGTATAATTTACTAACTAACGTAGTATATTTTGAGAGACTACAGTAAATTGTTCCTGTCTTGTTGTATAAGAGCGATTCACACTCAACTGGAAGATTCTGGTATATTGAAGTGAAAGGGAATTTCAAAACACTGAGTCTGGTGGCTTATGAGTGATCAATAAGAACTTAGGGCAGCAAGAAAAGTGGACAATAAGTTTCATTTTATCAGTCTCTCATACTGCTAGCAAATATTTTCCTACTTTTTTATCTGTTTCATTCTAAGCACATCTGTTAGGCAGATTGTGGTATATTTAAGGATAGGAAAGCAAACAAATTACAAGAATTTTGTATAAAACCTTAACCCTCCAGAAACAGCAAGCAATTCTTCTCATGCTTAAATTTGATCTTTAGGGAGCAATAGGATAAACTCTAACAGAACAGCCTGATAACAACAAACAGAACCCTTGAATAAATGGAATTTTGAAGATAAGACTCATAGAAAAGCTGGAAATCATACAAGTGCTACTGAATAAATATCAAAACTTTTGATATTGCCTCAGAGCAATATAAATCACAAAAATATGCAATTTTTTGCCATGTTTATTTTGGCAGCTTCAGCTGATATAAACATGTCCCTAAGATTAAGTCCCTAAGTTTGGTTCACTAATTTTGTATTAGGCTATTCAAAAGCATAGTTATGGTACCTCATTTATTGTGGCTGATGATATACTGGTATTTTCTTAAGCATGCACAAACAAGGCAGTGATAAATAGATCGCTTAGGTAAAACAAGAAAGTGACTTCATCATTTGTTTCAGCCCTTGAGTTGTGAATGATGCTGCATATCTTTTACATATATTCACTTCCCTTTTTGCCATTTTTCTCCCTATCAAATTATGCCTGACAAAAAGCTCCATCTAATACCTGACACTCATTCCTGTTGCACTGATTTCTCCCTTGGCAGCTCCCTCTTCACTCTCAGTCCCCCACTAATGATGCCTCCTGTAGATCTGCTGCTGTCCTTGGATTCTATCTGGGTACCAGGCCATGCACCACCTCTGACCAATTTCCCAGGTAAGCAAGGAAGGGACACCCAGTCCAGGATGCATTAAATGCCTTTTATCCAGAGGGATTTAGGAGTTTACTGCTATCAAAGACAGTAGCTGGCTTATCACCTGGGCCTTATTTGGCACAGTCTTTATCTTCACGTGCAGTACAAGATTTAGACAATGTGTTAATAACCCTGTAACTGAGGAATAGTCCCAAAATGGAAGGCATCTTCTTAATTAGAAACTCTAGTTTGGGAAAAAGTTGCTTTTGAAGACTGCTTAGGACGCTGAAGAAATAAAGGTGTTGTTTCCAGTGACTTTTTCTTTTCAACAGCATATGGCTACATTCATTCATTTTTGATTTTCACACAGGGGACTACCATGAAAACATGAGCAATGTCATTCACCAAAAGAGAAACCCTGGGTATCTAATCTCTTTAAGTATTTAGATTTCTTTCTTAATGGTCTTTGAATCCATGGCCAATGCCTGCTCCACCCCATTACAACAACATAAACAGTACTTTTAATGCCAAATAACCATGTTATCATCATAATAGTTCCTATATTTGCTGATACTCTAAGTTTTGTAACAAGACTAGATAAGCAGGATAATATTAAATGCTTTCTTATAATGTATCTTTGTCCTAGAAAATACCAACAAAATTCAGCTACATGTCTCATAAAAAGAGTTTGCATATTCTTCAGAACTGTTGTCAGTCCCCTTGGAGCTGATATTTTCTGCCTTTCTTTCCACCATGCTAGAAAGGGCCAGTAGGCCTCACATCCCCCACTATGCAAGTACAGTCACCCTGTTGTAGAGGGTTAATGACAATTAAAGCACATTTTAGCATGACTGATGAACACCTTCTTCCTTCATGGGATTATATTCAGGAACAGAGGTCTATCTGCAGCAGATAGACCTCTGGAGAACATTCCAGAACCCTAGGAGCCCTGGGCTTTGCCACTAACTTTTCTGAGTTTCCACACAAAACAAAACATGCACAGTAAGGTGCGCTGCAAGAGAATAAAGGCATGTGCCAAAAATTGCAAAATCAGTAATAAAAAAAAGCTAAATCTAAGGTTATTCAGTTTACTGAAACAAATGACCAGATGATAGAAAATACTGACAACAATTATTGATATTTATCAAACCTTGCCAGGTTTCAGAGCCAGTGCCTGATTCCAGTTCCAGCTTCTTTGCACATATCCATCTGACAGGAAATGTGGCAATGCAGCACACACTGCATAAGGATGAGGCCAGCTCTAGTGCTGCTTTTCATCTGCTTTCCTCACAGCAGTCAACTTCCTTTGTTCCTCTTTTCCCAGGGTAACTACCTGCAAGGAGCCTTTGTGTCTGTGATCTCAGAACTTGCCTAAACATGGAAATAATTCAGAGAGATTTGGGGAAAACCATGTGTTCACCCTCTCCTCACCAGGGCCACACAATAATTACTCTCTCTGGGGATTAAACATAGAAGTGCTTCAGAGCAAACTGGTCCCACCTCTGTCCTGAGACACAGGGAAGTGCTGTCCAGCAACATCTCAGGCTGCCTTTCACCTTCACTGAGATAACTGTGGGTTTATTTTAATGTAGCTACAATCAGTCAGGCCCCCAGGTCTATTAGCAGTTGAGAAACAATCATGTACCCAGCACAAAATCTTTAAAATTTATAATTATTTTAAAACTTTTTTTTTACTAGAGTTGCAAAGTCAATCCTACTCTAAATACCTCTATCAAATAAAATTTTATTGGAAAAATACTATAATCCAAGAGGAACTGGATACCAGTTATCCTGCTTGTAAACCTGAATTTTTTAAATGTAATTAAATGAAACCTCAAAACATCTTACAAAGATCCACAGATACATATATTTTAGGGGAAAATATAGCTTCACATTAAGGTGTGTGTGTATATTATACCTAATCAATAAATACAAGAATGTGGGTTAATTTGGTTAAAATTATTTAATTTTTTAAATTAATTTAAAAGTAGTTGTTCAGTTCAGTGCTCTGGAAAATATTAAAAAAACGCCCATATTAGCACACTCTGGGAATTAGAAACAGGAGCTTTAACTTCCTTACAGATATCTGGGGTAAACCATTTAAAATATATTGTAACAAAAAATTGAAATTTTTTTGTCTCATAGAAAACTTCTTTTGTTCTTTGACAATATCATTTTACAAAAATATAAATGGTATTTTAATATCATCTGATCATGTCTTTCAACTTAATACTAGAATGAATTTGCTTTATCTAGACATAAATAAAACTGAGTCTTAAATATTTCTATTGTTGCACAATGAAAGGAGGTTGTTATCCTTTTAGAAAAGTATTATTCCAACAGCAATTAAATATTCTTTAGGTAAAGACTTAACCAAATTGAAGGTAAAAAAATTTCTTATTTAATACTGCTTTTGTAGCCACTAGCAGGTTTTGCTCTGAGATTTAGCCAGTCATTTACAACAGATGGGTAAAAGATCACTCTTTGCAATTCTTACTAACTGAAAAACATCCTCAATTTACATAATGCATTACATACTCTGTGGAAGTGCACTTATTGACTGTGCCATTGCAAGTTTGTTGTCCTGTTATGTTGTAATAGCTCCTGGGTCATTGCTTTTCTAAAACTATTAAAATTTGTAATTAACTGTAGGCAATTCAAAGAACACACTTGGATCTCCAGGATTATGGGAATATGTTTATCAACAAAGTGGACTTGAAAGTATAGAACTATGTAATCTGATAGTCTGGGAGCAAAAACATTTACATGCAATAAGGCAGCAGAGAAAGTGGATGGATGTTTCTCATAGCTACCTCTTAGGTTAGATAAAATCAAGACATCTTGAGGGTGAGGTGTCTTGTAAAATGACATCTTGAGGGTGAGATTATTTTAAAGATGTTACCACAGAAAAAGAAAAACTAAAAATAACTAAAACTTCATTTTACCATCAGTCTCCAGCTGCCTTTGCCACAGCCTTATTTGGACCCAGTACTGAGAGCTGACACTGGAGGACGAAAGGTTCTCATTCAGCAGTAATAGAACCCCAGCCGGATCACACAAAGAATAAGAATTTGATCTATTCTTTTGTCAGAATAGACAAAAAGGCAGCACTATTCCCAAGAATGTTGGAGAAGTTTAGTGGGGGCAGGCAGGTAAATGCTTTTTCTAGAAAAAATCAGTTACAGTCAAATGTCCTTTACAGTTCAGAGAACTAATGTAAGTGACAATAAAGCACTCTCAGGATGTTCCCTTACTGTCACTAATTTAGGTTCCCATCTTTTTCCACCCACAGCTCAAACCCAGCAGAACATTTTATTCCACAGACAAGCAGTGCAGACTTCCTTCCCTCTTCCCCTAGCTCCTCAAGTGTCCAGACTCAAGCATTTAGGAAGCTGAAGACTTTCCATCAACTACCATTTAAGATAATTTCAGTAATTCCATTGTCTTAAATATGTACTGCATCCTAAAATGAGGTTAATTCATAGTAAGCAGTCTGAATCAGTTATTCCGAATCTGGATTAAATTTTAGGAGATTCACTTTAAAAAAAGTTCCCTTCAAAATTGACACATTTGTGATGTTTATTGTTGCCTTAAATATATATATATATTTTTTTTACTTATGGGTTCTGTGGATGTTTTTACAACAATGCAATAATTTGATATCTTCTTTCACCTCTCTAGATCCAGGCTAAATGAGAATTGTAAAACAGTAACACAGCTCCCTTTTGCACATTGCTAGCACCAAGAATTAAATTAGCTGTAGCATTGCTGACATTGGTTAAGTCTGTTGCAGGAAGAACAGTTTAAATAAGATTGCACAAAAGAGATTTTCATTCAGAGCCCTTAACTGCTCCACTTGTAGAGAGAGGAGCTGGCCCCAATAAATCCAACAAGCACGTACAGAGCTGCTATGAGTGCAAGTGTAGCATAAGGCCCCAGCACACTGCAGGACATCCTTGGAGTTTGTCCTTACCTTGTAGAAGCATATTCCTGACAGATTGCTTCTTGGAGACTCTGACAAAGGGGTCAGCCAAACCTGCTTTCTATTCCAAACCAAGTCCTTACAGATACACTTACACCGGCAGGTTCAGCCTGGTTGATTCCCGTGTTTGAATCAAATGAAATTGTTTCCAACATGAGAAGCCATTATCAGGAGTGTGTCTCCTTTCTGCCCAGCCTAGCCCCATTTTACAGCAGACACTGAGTATTTAATCGAGGAATGATTATCGAACTACAGGTTTGTGCTGTTCCAAGAGAAAATATAAAAATAGAAATATCCTCTAGCTGTCAATCAAGGCAATTATTTGAATGCTGCCACTCTTAAAGAAGGTAGGAGCAGCTGAGATGAAATATATACACTCTGTGAACATTCACTGTACTTATGAACTGCAACTTATGAACTCTTTGCATTACACCAAGTTCATTCCAAGCTTTACACTGTGCAATTCAGCTACATTTTACATTGGCAAACACCTGCAGTGAATTCAGTCATCTTGTCCATGTGATACTTCACCCTTCTGCTTATTCAAGGTTGGGGTGGTTTGTTTTTCCCTTTTTTATGGGCATTTCTTAGCAGTAAATGAAGCAGAACAGGAATGCCATAGCTCTTACATAGTAGATCAAGAACTAGGAGTTCTACACTTTGCTTTTTCACTTTTCCTTACTACAATTAACAAGCATGAGTTAATAGATTGGACTGAGGGAAAAAGTAGGAGAAACTGGCACAGACAGCCAGGAGACAAGAGGAGACAAGCTAATTGATATGGAATAGCTTCCTTCCTTTTTTCTGCTTCCCCATAATAAGGAAGAGGAAAACCTTCCTGCCTGCGCCATAACTTGCTCTGTGGTTTGCACCTGAGCACATGTAATCACCTGCTGTCACACCTCCCCACCAGGCAGATTGCAAGGCTGCAGCTTAAACCCCAGGGTGAGATGATCTGCACTTCAGTGCATACAGACTCATTGTACCCAAATATTCCTTATGGCCAGTGGTGTGGAACAACCACCAAATCACAGAATTTTAAAGAGAAAGGAAAAAGAGATACAAATTTTTTTTTTTTTTTTTGATAATTAGGCAGGGGGGATTACACTGTTGGCTTAATACAAATTATTTCCTCATGCGCCAAAATTAATCTCCAAGGACAATAGTGAAGGTCAGCTGTTTTTATTTAAAAATAATTAATAGATTAATTCACTTTTGATGACATTTTTACTAAAAATTGTTCCTTGGATCCAGAATGGAATTTCTGGTCAAATAAGGGGAAATGCTAAATGCAAAACAGGAAGTAGGTGGATTTTAAAGGGCACCTTCACAGATGAAGAAGGTGTAACATCAAGGCCATGTTCAGCCCTGTTCCACCTCAAGACTTGAGCTCCAGTTCCTTGTAGCAAAGGAGTTGAGATGATTAGAGAGAGAAATGCTATGTGCCATAATATCAGCCAGCTATGAAAAGGCTCTGGCAGGGTCAATGCTACCAACCTCCCAGAACAAGAAACCTCCTGTCCCCATCTTGGAGTGGGCAGGAGTTTATTGAAAATTTGAAACATAACCAGATTCACCCTCATACAGATCAACAAAATACTTTAAATTTCAAAAATGTACAAAGTACAGGAATATTATTCATCCCTCTCCCTAGTAAAAATATGTATTTTATCACAAATTATTATAAAAAGCAAATACAAATATAAATTCCAGTTTAATACAGGCAAAACATGTAACTGGGGTGTAAAATTTGATTTACAGTTCTTTTTGTCTGCAATAAAAATATTTTCAATTATAATCTGGAATAAGGATTAGAGGTCAATCAAACATTCTGATGAAAAAAATATTTGAATTTATCAAAACTAGCTTAAATAAGCTGTAAAATATTCTAGGGAAAACTATGTTGAGCTTCACTGAAAAAAAAGGCATAATATAATTCATGTTTGGTAAATTTCTTGTTTAGTCTGATTGACATATCTCAAAGTCGCTCAAGACATGCTTGGAAAACATCCATATATTCATCATATATCAGTGCCAAGAAGAAAACACAAGTACTGTTCAGTACTTCAGGAGCATCAAGGAGCAGCATCATAAACTTCTCTTTGAATACTTTGTTTATCTGCACTTCAATACATCAAACATAAATGGTGAAGAGCCTATAAAAAATAGAGAAGTCACAACACCAGACAGCATGAAGAGGCTGCAGACCAGGTTCATTCCAGAAGACTAAGATGAAACAACAGAAGGATATAACATCTTAATAGTCATACATGCTCATAAGTCTATGTACTTGAATTAAATCCTCAAGTGCTGAATTACTGCACAGTTCAAAACAAGGGATAAAATGGTTTGAAATTATTTGTTGCTCTATTAAAGATAATAAAGTAGTCTATCATTCAACATTAACTCCACCATGAAAAACAAAACACACAAGCTAAAGCCGTCAAATAAAAGAACTACAAATTCATAAACCCCACCTCCTTTTAAAAATGGAATTGCTGGTGACCAAAGAACTGAGATTAGAGGCTAGTCCTAAAATAAATACTTTCTTCTTCATTAAAGTATATTGGGGTATATACAGATTAAAATGATCTGCAGTTCTTCACAAAACCAGAAGTTCACCAGTTACTTTCTCCTCTGTTGCTGGAAAATCTATTCCTCTTTTTTTTGCCATTCTGCTCCTTGCTTGTAGAGACATCACTACATCCCATATTCTCATAGCCACTAATTTCTAATCAGGTGTTCAGCATGTTCAGGCAGGGGCTGAAAAATGATCTGCCAGTTCACTGTATTCCAGCCAAGTTACTGAAAAAGAAAAGAACCAAACTTTGTTCAGCAGCAGAATTTCTGAATCCTGATTTCCCATGATTTTCCTCTTTGCATATTCTCTGTCTAATCATGTGCTTGAGCTCTTGCTTCTGCCTTTTCTTCCTGAGAAAAATTAGGGTAAAGCCCCAAAGTCCCTGATGACAGAAGTACAGATTTGCAAAGGACCTTGTGATCAGCCAGTGGGACACCTGCAGCTGGTCCCACCTCTCAAGTGAACATGGGAGACAGTGACTTTCCCTGGATCTTGCACTGAAGGAAATTTTCCAGACACAGACAACATATATAGCCCAACCATTTTATTTTAGATATAATACTGTAATCTCTCAGTCAGAGAAAAGAACTAAATTCTATTCCAGCCCTCAGCTGTCCCTCAGCACTGATGTGGAGGGTCCCAGCCATCACTACAGAGATACAGCCCAGAAGAAATTGAACAAGGCACAGGTGAGGAGAGGTATTAAGAAGGATCCAGCAATAAGAGAAAAAGGAAACAAACCCAAACCCTCAATATATCAGGGAATCTCAGTCTGTACAATTGCAGTGGAATTAAACAATCCATTCTCTCCTTCAAGAAGGATTTCTCTCCTATGTTCCTCTTTGTATATCACGGTCACTCCAGGTCTGCATTTAAAAACCATCAGCTATATGGAAGATAGAATTGGGGTTTTCCCTTAGAATAATAAACTCTTGTTTATTCAGACACCCAGAAAGCTTTTTTGTTTTCCTTTTCATTAAGAAGTCATTGTGTTCACCAAAAACCTTACAACAAAGAATGTCTAGTAGAGTACGAGGATCAATATATTTCTTAAACACTGTTTTCTCATAAAAGCATTTTCATTTGCTTCCCTTTCTTTCCCGTACAGATAAGTTGTTTCTAAGCCATAGCAGCTGAGTAGGGATTTACACTTTTTACTTTATAATTTGAACCATCCAGGCTTGACTTCATGCTGCTCAGAGTCAATATACACTAAAAGGGATTATTTAAAAATATATGTATACAGGATAATTGCTAGAGTTTACACAAGGCAATCTTTTGGTTATTGAAGTTGTAAGCAGGGTAAATAGTGCTCTGCTTTCCAGTGGCAGGATTTCAACCCATTTCCAGTTAACCACTACAAGAAGAATATGCTCTAAAGCCTTTTGCTAGAAATGTATCACTGTTACATTACATCTATCAGCGTGTCCATCACAGGGGGTCAATAACTAAGCCACTGGCTGTGGGATTTGATTGTAGGCCAAGCCAGCTTTTATCAAACACTAATGCAAAGTTTCTTACTGTTATGGTTGTGGGCTAAAAACCTGAATCTGTAGCTCAGATGACAACCAAATATGAGAGCAGATTAAAGGATAATACTTCTGGTTTCTTTTATTTCATGATGCTTGAGTGCTTGGATTGGCCATGATGCACCCAGGAGGTTTAAGGTTCAAGAAGGATGAAATATCAGTGCTGAAATAACAGAACGTAAATTCAAAATATGTCTGGATCAACAAGATGATATATACTGGCAAGGACATGTGCAGAATTACAAAATAAACAGAAAAATAAAGTACCAAAAATACAAGAGGCAATTTTATACTGTAAAAGTAGAGCACACAATAAGAAACATAAAAGTAGTATTTTTCTCTATATTTTCCCAGTGTGAACAAATGGACTCTGAACTTATTTATATTCTGCATCTCTCACTAGTGCAAAGGAACTGGTAAATCACAGAAGCCAGAGAACAGCAGCACAATTTATAGATATGCAAATCAGACTTAATTAAAAAGAATAATTAAAAGAAGCAATATACACACAGGTACAGCATGGCAGCACACTTATAAGAACTGGGAAGTGAGAGGGGAAGCAGATTGTTCACTCAGGTTTTAAAGCACTTGGAAAGAAGCGCAATGAGAAGTTATGAGAAATAAAGGAGAATATAGTTGTGCTTATGAGCAAGAATAGCAGCAATTAGGTATCTTACACCAAAATACTACAAAGAGATTAATGATCAGCTTATAAATAAAAAACCAAATATCTGTTCATTTCTGCAAAAGCCAAATCAGCTAAGAATTAGAATCCCATTCGGTGGTTTGGGGCCTTTCTCCTTTTTTCTTACTGTTATTATGAGGTGAATTTGTCATGATTTCTAGAGGAAAGTGAAAAAATTATAGGTTTTGGAAAAGAGGGGGGAAAAGGCACCTTAGCTAAAACTGTAAGTAGTTAATTAGTGGATGTACTTTATTTCAGGGTAAATCTGATATAACTTAGTACACAAACTGACTTCAAGCAGGCTTAAGAGTTAAAAGCAACCAGCTATGAATATACTGAGGACAGCTACCTCTCTCATCTCTGAGCAATCACCCACGTTCAAAAGATGCTAACATTTTTACTCTTAATTAGTTGCCATTTTGATGTCAGCCTCCAGATAGCATAAAAGAGAACAGGGCACTGATGACTGGATTTGACACAATCCAAGCCATCACCTTTCCTTCCAGATTTCTAATCATCTGTGTTACTTTCAGAAGAGTAGGTGAGATTCAAGAAAGTAACAAGCTCAAAATTCCCCAGCCTGCCTCTCTCAATCCAAGCTATTTTCCCTTTCCAGCTGCAGCGAGGTTGTTAACTAAACAGTGATTCTGGCTCTAGGGAATAAGCACCACACTAAGGCTGCTTGGAAGGGAACACAAACTCCCTAAGGCATGCCCGGAGGCTCAGAAAAGAAACACAAGACTGGAAGCTGCCAGTGTTAATATCTGAGATTCTGTTGGGGTTTTTTTCCCAGGAAATGAGGTAAGCCAAGGAGAAATAACATCTGTCTGAAGTAAGAACACACATACACACACACACACACACATTTAAGTGCTTTTTGAGGGTAGAGAATGAAAGAAAGGGGTTCTTCCTTCTGACTTGTTTAAGCTCTCTGTGGGTTTGTTTAGTGTTCAGGCTTTTAAAAGAGAGACTGAGAAAAATGGCAATCAATAGTGTCAGCTGAAGGTGACAAACAGGGCACAAGGTGGCTGCTGGAGGGACACACTGTGAAGACAGTGCCTGGGCAGTGATCAATTGCATTAGGAGATGAAGAAAGACAGAGGGAGCAAAAAGAGGAATCGATCCAGTCTACTACATCTGCAGATACAGGCACCTGGAGCAGGTAGCATGTGCCAGACAAGGTGTTAGCCTGTCAATAATTCATACAGCTTCACTGTGTAACTTTCAGCAAGAGTCTTCTTGAAAGCAGCACTATTGACATACGTTGTATGGCAGAGTTTTACTAAAAGCTGGCATCTCCAGTCAGGAACAATTCGAAGCACACTGCTCAGGATCCACTCACCTTAGTCCTTTCTGCTGAATGACTTCTAGGCCAAAGTAAAAAGGCAGGTGAAACACTGGTTTTGACAGAAAAAATAATAAAAAAGCACTTCCAAAACTAGACAGAAAGAGGAAATCAAAGATGATCCTTCTCTTTTACATGCCTCACACAATCCAGCCCTACACTCTTGGAAAAGCTATTATTGTATTTGGCCAGCAAGCCTGACAAGATATTCTAATGAATTCAGCCAATTAGAAAGGTCTGAAATCTGAGTGGGAATAATGATCCAAGACATCTGAAAGCAGAGGCTGCAATTGCAAGATGCTTCCAAGGCCAAGGGAAAAGAAGGGTGCTGTTCACAGTCTGAGTTGTAAGCAGCAGCTCAGAGAAGCATCTTCTATACTGCAATGTCAGCAGTGGGCTGCTACTTCATGGAGAGGGCTCAGACCAGCTTAAATTTTCCAAATTCTATACACTCAACTGCACCAAGTGTAAAAGTAAATACAAAAAATAGAATTTTAATACTCATCCTCAGAAGACAGAAATAAATCACTTCTCCAAAAGTCTCCCACAGGCGAGTAATAATCAACAGAAGAAAAAGTTGATTCTATTTGTAAAGAGGCAATTCAGCTAATTTTTTTAATAACTATATTCATGTACTTACTTCAATTCCTGGGTTTATTTACTAACTTGAGTAAACCAAAATTAGTATACTAATATACTATACTGATATACTGAATACTAATATCAATATACTAACTTCATTCTCAAGAGAAAGGATTGGTCCTTCAAGCAAAATGTTACCATTTTCAACTAATATTCCATTAACTTATTTAAAATCCTCTAAGTAATTTTTAATTTTATTTATTGTGATGGTTAACATTATGCAAGGTCAATTTTTTGATTAATTGCACCTTCACTTATTGAGATAAACTGGTGGTGGCTACTATAAAAAAATCCACATAGGTAGCTGTAGTGTCTTCAATATATTACAGGAAAAGTAAAAGTAGCACTTACCAAAATTCAGCACTTCTTAAACCACTTTAAAAGATTCCAAAAGATCCTTTTACATAAATACTGTCATATTTAAAGACCACAGGCTGGTTCAGGGAGGCACAAACATTTTAGCCCCAGTGACACACATTCCTGACTGTATTTTAAGCAATGTCAGTTATTCCTGCAAGAAGCTGTCATTGCTGTGTGAATTGTCTTTCAGACCATGGGACTGGTTTTTTCCTGGCTGATGACAAAAGCTCTGGTAAATTTTGTGACCCTGAGCTGAGAAAACTACATGAGATGTATCTAAATTTGGCTTCTCTATGAAACTACTTCAAACCGTTGTACCAAAGAGTGTCTGTATCACTCACCCTCTGTTTTTTCTCCTCCCTAAGTCTGGAACTGCTGCACAGTTGTTAATTTAGAACACAGTTATTAATTTAGAACATATTTTGTTTCCTGCATTTGCTTTGTCCGTGTTACACAGCTTCTCCCAGCTGAGCATGCTGTGCACGAGCCGTTAATTTGGTACAGAAGAGTTCATCCTTTGCTGGTGCACAGGTCCCTCCTGTTATAAACCACTTGGCTGCACTGGTGCAGGCTCCAGCAATCTTTCACAGGGAAAGCAGAAATGATTCAGCACTCAACAGAGCCCTAAATGTTTCAGAAATCTGTTTTCCAAGGCAATTGCTGGTACCCTGACAGCTATACTTAGCCTTTGTACGATGCCTACAGATAGCTACATTTCCAACCTCATTACAGTGCTATCAACAGAAGCCAAGCATTTAAAATGTTTTATGCATTGGCTGAACCATATTTTAGTTGAGAAAGAGCAGGTAAGATTTGTTTCATAACAAATAGGTTAGACATTAAAGTAAACAAATCAAAAACATTATTCTATGCTGTAAGATCAAAGCAAATATCGATTGCAACATTCCACTGCTGCCTACCAATACGTAGTGAAATTAACTTAGGTTGATTTTCTCACTTTCATTTTTACTGATTATCCAGCATTTCATTAGTTCCAAATGTAAAACACTTGTTTAATCCATGATGTCTGTCAAGGCAAGAGATGGGAATAAGAAGTCCCTACCCTCAGATGAGAACAGCAGGTTTTCAGCTCCTCAAAAATAAAGGCAGCTGCAATAAATACTTGTAGTTTTTCATGTAGTATGGCACATAAATCTTAAAATGTTCCATGTCATAGCCAATCCAGAATGAATTATGCTGCTTCATTAAATTCAGATGCAAGTTCCTCTGATAATTTTTGAGCATTCATCTGCAGTTTCCCTAAGGTCAACATAATTTGCTAATTATTTCCCTTCTCCAAGTCAGACCTAAATCATTACTTTGGGACCTGTATTGGTTTGGCCAAGCCTGGTTTTCAGTAGTGTGGGGCCCACAGGGGTAGCTCCTGTGAGAAGCTGCTAGAAGCTTCCACCACGTCCAACAGAGAGCCAATCTCTGATGGCTCTGGAGATGGACATGCTGCTGGCCCAGTTAGAGAGGTTGGTAACGTCTTTGTGATGACACATTGAAGAAGAAAATCAGAACAGTGCCAACACAGTTTTTTTTTCCAGGGCTGGCAAAGCTCTGTTGCTGGGGGCCAGCCCTGGCGTGGCCCATGGCAATGGCAATGCACCACAGCCGACGCCATCTCGGGGCAGCCACACCAGCCCTGCCTGCCTGGCCACCCCTGCCACAGGCAGAGGGGCAGGGGTGGCAGCTTCTCCTCCCAGTGACAGAGAGGTGTTAAACAGCAGCCACCACTGCCTGTGCAATGGCAATGGGGCTGCATGGTCAGCAGTGAAAACACGGTGAGCAACTCCCAGCAAGATCTAGACAAGATCAACCTAGACGAGATCAACTTCTTGGCACTGTGGGGTCTTACAACCATCTTTGAATCAGTGGCACTTGCTGGCAATGGTACCTACAAGCAGCAGTTTTTCTTCTACTCAGAGAAGAGGAGGAAGTGAGGACATGTGAGGGAAAACAACACGGTGACAACCAAGATCGGTGGAAAAGAAAGAGGGGAGAAGGTGCTTCAAGCATCAGAGCTGAGATTCCTCTGCAGGCCGTGGTGAAAATGATACTGAAACAAACTGTGCCCTTGGAATGCCTGAAGTCCACAGGGGATGCAGAGATCCACACACAGCCCATAGGAAAAGTGATGACAGGGAAAGTTGTGATCTAGTGGGAATTTTCCTGAATAGGGAAAAAAAAACCCCTTGTTTCCAAACTATAGCAGCCTACCCTTAAAAGACTGCACCCCATGGACAAGTGGGCCACACTGCAGCAGTTTTGGGACAAGTGTTTGCCCACTGTGGCATAACAGAGAAAAGACTCCCTCCCTAAGAGAACAGAAGGAAATCTCAAATGAGGAACTGACCAAAACCCCCATGCCCTGTCTCCCTGAGCTGTCAGTGGGAAGGAAGGAGGGGCTGGGGAAAAAAAATAGGTGTTTTAAAGGCTTCATTTACTTCTCATTATTCTCCTCTGATTCCGTTAATAATAAATTTACTTCATACCCTTAAATTTTGAACCTGCTTTGCCCTTAGAATGTTTTCTCCCGATCCTTATCTCAACTCATGAGCCCTTCATTAATTTTTCCCTCTCTTCTGCCCAACTACAACAAGAAAGGGTAAGCAAATACTTTAGCGAGTGCCTGGCATTTGGCCTGTGTCAAACCATGACATGACCATTGAGAAATTGAGTCTCTTCTCCAAAAGTTTTAGTCTTAGGAAGAAAAAGGAAAGCAAAGGAAGGAGAGACAACCAGTACAGAGCCTTTTTTCAGGACCAGAATGAGTGAGAACTCCATGACCTAACTCCATTTCTTTTAAACAAACCAAAACTGCATAAAGTTCTAAAGTGGTCATAAATGAAGAAGAATTAATTATTAAATTCTTATAAACTGTAGTATTGTCTCCACTAATACGTTTCTGCACACCCTTTTTGGTTTTGTTTTTTGGAAGAATATATTCTTTTGGACAGATTTTTTAAAAGAAAATATCTCTTGCAAAATATCTTCTCTGAACAAGGTTTCTTCTTAAGTAATTTAATGTCTGTGTGTGCAAAAATGGAAAAATTGGAGAGGAATCTCACAAGTTTAAATAATCACCCCTGAGCACAAAAATTGTCATGTACAGAATTAAATTGTTTAAAATGCTTTTTTGCAAGTTGCACTCTGATAAGGGAGACAGGCTTTTAAAGGATGGAATTTGTTCTAATGATCCACCTGGAAAGTATTTTTTAATTCAAAATTAGAACTTTTAGAGAGAAGCAATGAAGTATTTCTTTTTGATAAGCCACTTCACAGAACAGGGATCAGAATGCAAATTACAGTTATTTGCTGTAAGTGGTTTCCATTAGAATGGCATTAAAATGAAACATTTTCTTTTTCCATTTCATCAAGACATTTCACAGTATTTCTTCTACCTTTAAGACATAGTGTATTAATTTAACAAAATTATATGTAATTTTGGGTGCATTATGCATGCTTCATTTACCTTTTGCAACGTCATTATCTTATTTTTCATGTTTGAACCTGTCAATTGATAACACAGCTACATCTCCTTAGAGAAGATCATGTTTCAGATCAGAGAAGCAAAGTGTAATTACAAGAGTAATTTGTGAAAAATTGAAGGTTTTATTAAATAAAAGGATGACACAAGACCTTGTGTTTAATAGTCTAAAATCCTGTAGGTGAAAGCTTCCTTTCTCTCTGTTTGCTCTCAAGTATTTTTAGCAGTAACACAATGAACTGATAAATATTTGGGGTTTTTTACTCCAGTGTAAATGAAGGGGGCTGGCACAAAGGTGCTGTAGTATGAGGAACCTGTAGCACCAAGAACACAAAGACTATTCAATATGTAAAAGAAAGTAACTTTTATCTGTGGCTTTTTCACAACAGCTGTTCAAAACCACTCGACTCCTGGTTGTAGACAGTGGACCACCACTCCACCAAAGGAGCAGGTGCAATTACCAGAGTACATACTACACCACCATTTACTTGTGTCTAAAAATTGCAATTTCAAAATTGCAAGCTTTTGTTTCAGCTGCAGTACCTGTAGACACCATTCAACCCCCACCCCACAAAGTATGTTCTTCCCTACTTCTTGAACAAAAACGTGACTGGCTCTACAATGAATACAGATAGCAGATCTGGGATAACATTTTTTCCTCTGGTTTGTCAACCCCAAATTTTCTCAAGCCCAAGTTTTCCCCATATCTGTTTTTAAGTCCAGCTGCACAGACAATACTAGCACAGCTCAGAAGGCCAAACTACACAGATATAAATTCAGCTTAAGCTGGCACTCCTCTAAAAACATGCTCAGGAAATGACATGGCCTGGAGAAATGTTTGCCATTTAGGCAACCTTTGTCACAAAAGCACAGTCACTTGTTTCACACTGTGGCCTCAAGAAGGCATAAGTGTTCTCCTTACTCCTCCAACCTCTACAAGCTTCCAAGGATCTGAACCATGAGCGCCCTATTACAAAGAAAACCTCAAGAAACAAACTAAAACAATCAGGACAACCTCCAATGCTCTCTTGGTTCCACCACAGAGGAGGCACAAGCTTTGTCTTCTACATCAGCAAGCACACAGTTTCCTATACAGGTATCAAAAGCTAGTGGAAAGCCACAAACATAAAACACAGAATCAATTATCTGGTTTGCTATTTACGGAAATATAAGAAGTGGGGAAGTTTTGGTCCTCCTTCACCCTGCCAACTGCAATCACTTCCACAGTAATGTGCAGTAGTCTGCACTTGAAAACCCAGCACTGAACTCTTCTGGATTAAAATAGTAAAAAGAACCTTTCAGTTTTGTTATATTGTTATCTCTGGCTTCACAGGAAGGCCAAAAGAAGCCCAGTGGAAATTTCCATCACACAAGGTGTGAATTACAGTCCTGCAGGTCTGTCATAGGACTCAGTGAAGCCCACAAAGTATTTTATAATGCAGAACACTTTGAAGCACATAATGCTGAAAAAAGGAAGAGCTATCCATGACATCTGTGGCAATTATCTGCCAGAAAAAGTCGCAACAACTATCAGTGAATACAAAGAAAAGTCAGCAATAGAAATTGTTCTGCTGGCAGAGATGGACAAGAAAGCACCATTATATGGAGATAATGACAAATAAGAAGACTAAGAAAACTTGTGCTTTCTTTTAAAAATGCAGAAAAAGGAAAGTGGCAAGTGAGATGAAAGAAAAGCAAGAAGGAAAATATAGTCAGGATGATGAACAAAAAGCATGCTATTAATAATTAAAGTGGAAATCCCTCCATTAGTGGCCACTGTGGACAATTAACTACTGGTTTATTATTTATTTTAATTACCTGACCAGAAGACAGACCGCATTTTAAAAAACTATTACATACAGTAACATTAGGTTTTAAGAAGAGTAGCTCTTTTATAACCTGTGTTAACTAGTTTACAACAGCCATAATGTGTTTTTAACCGTGTTGGTTCTGTGGCTGCTGAAAAGTGGTTCTCTCTTCATCAGCTGACTATTGATTTCCTATCAATCCAAAGGCTGCACTATTTCACCATTTCTCTTCCACATTTTTTGTTATGTTTTAAGATAACCTGACACACACAGAATGCAAAAATGGTCTTTGTTTTCTCATGTGTTCTGTTTTGTTTTTTTTTCTTTTCCAAATGTAGTGATTAATATTTGAAAGGAAGTGGCCCAAATAATTCAGCACTTGTTCCAACAAATTTCTTGGGGTCCCCTTCTCCAACTGCCTCATGTTTCTCAGGTTTCGAATACCACTGTGATCTGTGTGTCAAAGCATCATCAAATCAGCAAATGAAACAGACATTACCTAGAAAAAGAACCCTGTCTGAGATTCCAGGTTCTGAGCTGAAACACTTTAGATCACACCTGTATGTGTTTTAGTGAATGAAGCAGTCATGCTGTTCATAGCCCAATAGGACTCATAAATATTAAAACAAACAAATCAGTAAAGTATAAATATTCTGTCTCTAGCTCAGACAGTGGAGCAGGGGTCAGTACAAACTGCTGTTGAGGGGACAAGGCTGAAAGAGCCCATCCCTCCAGGCTCCCTGTGCATTCCCTGCTGTCCTGACCTCACATTTCATCAAGGCTGCCATGTCTTGATAATCTACAGTAACGGGCCAGGGGGACAGAGGCATTCACACCACCACTTATTGTATATAGGAAAAATCTTATAAAAGAAAGGCCTTGTAAAAAAATCATGGTCCAGGCCTGTTACTCAGCTTAACAGCAGCAAAAGCCTCTGAGGAAAGGTATCTGTGCCCATGAGAAGAGAATGAAAGCATCTTTAGGGAGGAAAGATTTTGGTGAACACATACACTAGCAATTACTAACCAATGAACTGGGTAACAAGTCACTAACCAATTAAAATTGAACACGATGCTTTTAGAAAATCCTATAAATATGAGCTGTGAACAATAAAGATTGGCTTTTACTGCACAAAGAAAAGGTGTCTTGCCCATCTCAACTGCAACCATCACCATCTAAACGGATGAAAGGATCTAAACAGACTGAAAGGATCTCCAGTTAGACTCAGGAGAGCATTTTTATTTCAACAGCTTATTCCTTCTCCCATAATTTAGTTTAACATCCTCTGTTATTCTAAAATTTCAGTGGTGTCATTCTGCTTCTGTGGCCACCCTTGGACAACATTGAAAAGTATGGCAAAATGAAAAATCCATTTTCTTATTCAACAGCTAAGAAGAATTAGAAAAACCTAAGCCAGCAAGCAGTCTCATATAACCAAGTGATATTCTAGATGAGATCACAAATGATTCTCAAGGTATTTTGGAACAAAAGACAAAAATGCAGATGCAAGAATATATTTGGAAATTCTATGTTGAAAAGAAGGAATACGACAGAAAAGCATAGTTTTGCATTCATATAGAATGATGTGACACTCCCAAAGGTAAAATGTTGTGAATTTTGAGAGAAGGAATGAGAGAAATTGATGCCATTTTATGTACCAGTCTTAAAGTATTTCACAAGTATTCCAAACCTATTGATAGGCCAAAATCACTCAAGTAGCTCAGAAAACAGTATTTTCCTCCACTGAGCTGCTACTGGGAGGATAAGGAAGAATATACCTGAAACACACAGAGCTGTTTGTTTGTTTTTTTCTAATTGGAACAGAGCCCAGATAAATTAAAAATATAATAAAAATTAAGTCAACCACTCTGCTTCTCTTAGCAAAATTTTTTAGAGTATTAATTGTTTATTTATATGAAACAGGGTCATGCTGAGAGGAAATCAGCAGATTTTTTTATGGTATCTCACGTTTGGTCCAATGATTTGCTGATGCAAATCCACTGCCCCAATCCTTCCAGGCCTGAATTGCTTTCTTTTCCTTACCAGCATTTCTGGACTCATCCCTTTCAAGTAATATTTTTTTCATGTTTTTTTCCTCTAGCTTAGGAAGACGAGCAGACTCTCCAAGGAATCAGCTGAGCACCAGAGCTCACATAACAGATTAGGTTCACAGAAGCAGGAGAGAAAGGAAGTCCAGCTCTATCCTCAGTCATGGACCATCAACCATCTCTTCAAAATTCACCTTAACTCTAGTGCCCTGAGGAAAAGGAGTCAGAGACTGACATTGAAGTCTCTATTCTAAATGAGTTAGAACCAGATCCTACCACAGATCCCTTTCACATGGAATTCAATTGCCTGTGTGTTATCATGTCCTCCTTCCTAAATTTAAGAAATGGCTCCAGTAAAGTCTTTATTTCAATAGTGCATTTATGTAACAATATCTTACTATATCAGAAAGTTTCACCTCTCAAATATAGTTCAAGAAGTCACGGCTGGTTGTCTATAGGATTTTTTATTTCATATAGTGGAATAATTTATGGGGTACACAGGACAGCAATTAGCTAGAGAATGTCATGCATTACAACTGAAATAGTATTTCTCTAGAAATACACTAAATTTCACACTACTCTTCAACTCTGAAGGCCTACTTCTACCTGGCAATTGCCCTTTACAGAGAGCGTAACTGTCTGACCACAGAGGGTGAAATTTTCCCATCTTCTGCTTATAAACATCCCATCAATATTACACCCTTTTGCTGACTTTGAAATCATTATGGCACGTAGGAGTGTTGTTGCAATGCACCATCCTTTTTGTGGTTGTCAGCACTTCTCAGCAGGCTGCCTCTGGTAGCAACAACAGCATCATATACTCCTCTAACCCTGCACTGGTCCAAGGCAATTCTCTTACAATTCTAGATTAGCAAAGAGGCTCCAATTATCCCACTTGTAACAGCCATGGGAAGATGCCCCTGTAATCTGGGAGGCAGACTAAATCCAGGGCAGTGTCATTGTCTGGACTCATCTGCTTGAAAAAGAGGAACATGTCGACTTGAATGGAGCCAAAAAGGACAACAAAGTGCTTTGTTGAAGGTTTCTAGAGAGTGAACTACAGTCCCATACAGGCATTAAAAACACATCTTTTTCTACGTCTTGTGACAGCATTCTCCATGTTGAAAAGGGAACTAAGGCTTAAGCTGGCTGAGGGTTTTTTCTTCCCTTCTGTTTAAAAAAAAACCCAAACATTTCTCTCTGTGTTTGAAACATTTCTTTTTCAGTGTTTGAAATTAATTTATTTATAAACTTCCTGTAAGGTTCCCAGAAGAAATTACTCCATTTCAGAGTAAGACAATTATCAACACTAACATACAATATATAAAAATATACACAGAGTATTAGTTACCCACTGATGTGCTCGAAATACTGCTGTGAGCATCTTACTATTACGGCATTTGAACTGTTGGATGCAGATCTTAAGCTCAACAAAAGGAAAATTATGCATTTCAATTCCCTAGTTTGTGTGGGTAAACCAAGCTTTCATCCGGCAGGAAGGAATGATAGGACAAAGACAGATGAATTCACCCACAGATTATTCCACCGATCTCATAATCGGACCGTAACTGTAAACATGAGTCCAGTTCAAGTCAGAATTTAAAAACTATTGACAAAGAAGAAAAAGTGGACACAGGAATACAAGGTGTTGAAACAGCAGCTTCTTCACAAGGGAAAACAATCCTCAGGGAAATTTTGCATATTGTTGTCAGAAATATATGAAAGTGTATAATTAAAAAACTGGAGACCAGGTTAATTGCCTAGTTCTGTCTAAAAGAATTATAGAAAATAGTGACCACCTCAAAAAATAACCTACACTCAAGCTTTGCAACTGGTTTGATGGATCACATAACTTTATTTTTTGGGGAAGCATGGAGGGGATGAGCTACAGCCATACTGTACATATCTCATGGTGTCTGGAGGCCGAGAAACCGAGATGAAGATAAATCAGTACTTTGCATATCAGTCCATGCAGTTTTATTGCTTTTATAGCAGCATTGATTTTGTTATTATTGCCCTGACACAGCAGCCAGGTATTGGCATCAGCCAGGAACTTCATTCCTGCTCTGTGGTATCACTGGCCTCCTGCCACTGCAGCCCTTTGCGTGCACATTCCACATCTTTATGCAGTTCCACAGAGCACTTTTTAAGGTTGTACATCCACTCACATCCCTTCCAGTAGCAATGACAGAGACTGCTCCTCTTCCTCAAGAAAGATCAGGTGTGCCTGTTATATTTCCCCAGACTACTGTGTTCTTAAATACCTTCAGGGACAGAACAAACTGCCGTTTCAAATCCAAAAAATTCCTTTTGTACCACAGTTCCCTTTAAGCAATTTGGCTCTATTCCTCCTTGTCACAGACTTCAACTGGCATTTTACTTGAGATTCCTTGAAATTTATTGAGTAAGATTTTCCTCTTTAAACACTTCTAGATTGTCCTCCCAGATCTACTGGCAAAATCCCCATTCTCTTCAGAAATGCAGTATCTGGACCCATGATAACAAAAAAACCATTTTATTCCAATATTTCTTTTCTTCTGTGACAAGCTTTCCAACAGAAAACACAATTATTAAGTTGTTTGAACCATATGATATTCATCTAAGACACCTAAAGGAACTCTAAGATGAAATCTCTGAACTGACAATAACCTTTTCATTCAAACTGCTTCTCAGTCACAGCAAATGTAATGCCAGATTTTGAGAAGGGTCTCAGATGGTTCAGAGAATGGATCAGCCAGAAAGCCTGGCAGGCTTACTGGGAAAAGGGGTAGCAAATGAAAAACATAATATTTGACCCATGGATACTTGGACACAAGTGATACACTGAAAGGAATAAGTTATTGTCAAAATCGTGACATTGGAGCTACTTGAAAGAGTCTATTGTTCTAAAAAGGCAAATGAAGATGACAGAGGCAGCCTGGATTTCTGGAAAATGTTCAAAGAAAGATAGCTGTTGAGAGCTGATCTTGCCAGGTAAATAACTTGCTAAGAAATCATGAGAGCATACTGTGGAAAAGTTGTGCTACGTGCCCTCTTGTGACAGGAAGCCCTAGATCTGAATTGCCAAAGGCTTCCTAACAGATCCATTGGATTTTCATAGAATGTTAAATTAAGTGGGCATCTCCTCCTTTTTATTTCAGAAGGCAATGAATTTTCATTCTTTAAATAAACTTAATTCTATCAAAACCCAAATTTTAACAGATTGACAGAAAATAACAGCCCCTTTTTCTTAAGCATGCTTATTCTTTCAAGCTCAAACCACGAGTGGGAGAACTACCATCAAGCACACTGCTATGAATTACTGCACACAGCAAATACCAGCCATGCTAATTACTAAGAAGCACAAGTTCCCAGTTTAAGAGAAATGCTGCAAGGATTAAAGGGACTCTAACCTTCTGGACTGCTGATACAAACCCCCTTCATTTTCATTTTCCTCAGAGCATAGTCTTGCATTTCGTGCTGGGCACCAACAGTCTGCACATAACGCTCGTGTTCACTCAGTAGCCAGAATTTGGGCTTCCATAAATAAAAGACAATAATGAACTGCCAATCTCATTAACTGCCTCATCTCAATGTAAATACTTTTAGCCGCAATTATTTTTATAGATAATGAAAATTGAAGTCTCTTGGAATTTGGAAACAACTTAATTGAAGTGCAGTACAGACTTTGGAGCACCAGGATCTGTGTTATCCACTCCAAAGGGCACATGCCTTTGTACAGGCAGACAATCCACAATTCACTCGGAAAGGGCAAATTAATATATTAAAGCATAATGCAATTCTCTTTTAACATAGCATCATTATGATTTTTATTTTTCATCCTATTTTTATCCTATGTTTCTTCCAGCTGAAAGCCCTGTAGTAGCACTTCACCTATTAGCTATTTATATTAATAAAATTATATTTAATGTGTAACAGCACACTATAAATTCATATTGGAATAGGCAAACCTTATGATTACTGGGGAGGGAGGTTGTGTTTGGGTTTTTAACTTGCCATTGAGCAAATTTACGTATCTTTGTGAACAATATTTTGTACGTAGTCTTTCTGAAAAACAAGATATTTTAAAAGAGTAATTTACAGTAGCCAGAATTTTTTCCTCAGTGTCAGCTCATTTGAATCCTTTCCTGAGTGATCAGCAACCTTGGGAGGTAACATAACTGACTACACTGGAAAGAATGTAATCTCTGATTTTTTACTCATATTTTTAGGAAAGAAAATAATTTCTTTTTTAAAAAAACTTAATTTTCAAGCTCAGTTATTTCTTTTTTCATTTCAGTTGTCATAGAAATAGATTTTATATAAATTACTAACACAACAGTACTGATAATTCTGAAAAGGTTATATGGAAATTGTACTAACATCAAAAGTTGTATTTGGCAAACTTTATGACAGCTTTTGCTATGTTGTTGGCTGATTCAAATTTTCTTGCAGAATATCAATCATATTCCTACATTTGTAGACTAAAACATGAATAAAATATGAAAGTCTGACATTAATAAATATTAATTTACAAGTCTTTCCTGAGTTCTAGAACTCTGGCAAGTTCTAAGTAAAATGTTGGTAGGCTGACTTCACAAAGCTCCATTGACCCCTCCTGATCACGATGGAATTTGCTTTTCCAACACTCCTCCCTGGGCACTCCACAGCACTTCTGTTGAGTAGGGTTACACTTACCATGTGAACCACCTCTGTGAGAGCCACATAAAACTGTGATATAAATTAACTTGGGAAGAAAAGAAAACGTCAGTAGAGCTTAGTAATAAGGTTTTAAAACAACAGTAAATTTACTCAGTGATAATGAAATTATTTGAATATAACTTCCATATATTTTGTTTAAAAGTGTGAGCAAGATAAGATAATGAGCACTGTTCCTATTTTAAGTTATGATTATACTCTGAAAATGAAAATTAATAGGCTGAAAATTATTAATCACATAATAGAGGTGCAGGAACAACATGATCAGCAAGAATCAAACAGAATGGACCAAAAGCTATGTATGAGAAATGAATATTGATAGAATGACAGTGCAAGAAATGTGAAGAAAATATTAGGAAGATAGGATTACGATGTAACTGTGTCTAGTGATTTCCAAAATAAATCAATGAGCCAGTACACACTCCTTTCTACGTTATCATTCCTATGCAATAACCAGAAAAGGAGGATCTAAACTTATAAAAATGTAACATTACAAAAATATTCAAAATCTGCTAACATGTTTTAAATATAAATGTGTTAGAGGAAACCAATACATCTTGATTTTTTTCCACATGAAAGTCACTCATTTTAACAAAAAAAAAGTTTTTTCTAGAAACAGGTTTTAACATAATGTTTGGTGCTATTAAAAATGATATGGTTTTAATAGTTTTAGTTTCTTACTCTTGTTATTTGTGCTACCAAATTACAGAACTTTCAGATTTTGTTCTGAATTAGAAAAATAATCAGGCTTAGAAAGTCACAATGTCCCGTAAATGTGTATGCCCCTTTTTTTTCTGAACCTATTCCTAAAATCAGATAACATCTTGGATTCTACTGATTTTTCCACTTAGTTCCATAAGTTAGGATCTCAGCTGAGTGCCAGGAACCTCAAGGGAACCGCAGTCCAATGAGCAAACATTGAGTCACCTGTTTCAGAATAGTTTCCAATTCAAAACAAAAATTAAGATGCAAGTGAAAATTTGAGGTTTTTTTAATGTTAAACTCAAGTGAAGCACCAAATCAACATGACCAATGCAGAAATCAGTTCCTAATCTTTCACAGGAAAAAAGCTCTGGGAAAAAGACTGACCTTAAAAACTAATTTTACTACAATAAGCTGGCATTGGCTAGGGGCTAATTTCTTTTTTTGTCAGCCCTGCATGAAGGTCAGCCTTAGACTGACAAATTTCAAGATGCTGGTCTTATGAGGTCATCTCAGGATAGCATTAGTATGCTAAAAAATACATTTTACAATGTAAGGGAACAAAGGTATGGAGGTGTCAGAAAAGGATCTTTACTATCTTTAACTCTTTTTGACGAGAAACAGAAATTTCCACTGGAAAGTAAATATATATTCATGAAAGGTTCAAGCCACGAGATGAGTTTCTCTGATTATGACAAAATTTCCCAACCACATTATGATGAGACTGTCATCCTGAATATGAGAAGGGAGGGGAGGAAATATGGAGAGAGGTTTACTCTCTCTCCAAGCCAAGGGAGAATCTGTTGTAAGCACCTTTCACCCCTCTTGGTGTTTCTAAAGCAGCACTTTCTGCTTGACTACCAATAATGAAACAGAACTCATGAAAACAATGAAACTCCTCCTTCTCTTTGCTATCAAACTTGTTTTCAACAAAGAACAAGGGATATTATTTTTCCCATTAAGTATCCCTAAAAGGGATAAAATTGTGGTGTAGAATTACACAGACTCAGGAGAGTGTTATAAACTCAACAGAACTTTTGAATTTACTTGTACTCCAATAATACCAAAGTTTAAATACATCCAGTTTCTGAAATAAAATCCAATATGGGCATGCAATCTAAATCCCTCTCAGAGCTTGTATTTCCCCCCAGGGGAGAGTCTGAAATTTGCAGAACAGGACATGGAGTTTAGAGTAAACAAAGAGTAAAAATTAGCAGGAAAACAAGGTATGAACAAAGAGAAAGTTCCATTTCACCTTTCTTTCCAAGTGTCTTCACAGAACAGGCAACAACTCTCTCTACATCCTTTTCTCATTTGCATTCAGACACAACACCAATTAGAAATACGTTTAATTACATCAACAGATATCATCTGGGTTTTTTGTTCTTATACTTTAGACATACTTCAGTAATAAGGGCACCTCCAAATTTATCTTTTCAACATAAAACCCTCAGAATTTCCTGGAGACAAAAGAAAACCATTTTTTCCTCAAATCTCTAGACTTAAACAGCAAATCATTTTATCCTAAAGTGCCCATCTCCTTTTACAGCAGGGTTTGCCAGTTCACATCTCATTGACTGCGGTAACACAGTAAAACTGATGTAACCCAGCATGAATGATCACAAAACACACCAGGCAAGGAACACATGGGTAATAAATATATAAAATGTGCTATGGGACTCACAGGGATGCAGCCAGCAGTGAGATGATACAGAGCATTTCAGCAAAGAGCCACCTTCATCATTTCCTTTCAGACAAGTTTCACTGGAGGTTCCACAATGAAAGAAATTTTACTCCAGCATGCAGTATTTTCTTAGACCTACATAATATTTTCGAACTCTTAATATCAGTATTATTCCTACATCTAAGGCACAGTAAAAAGAAATTCAGTCACGTCCAGCTTAACAGCATCACACACAGCATCACTGTAAAAGGACAATCTGTACATCTGCTTTACAAAGAATTCAGACACACAATAGTTTTTCACCAACACTTACTTGTCTGTCAGGATCTCAGGTTGATTTACACTGTTCATATGAACAGATTGCTGGAAATTCTTGAGTTTGAGTCACCTGTGCACAGGATGGCATCAACCCAATATACACCACAGCACATGCTGCAGTCAAGAGGGCCACGGTACACAGAGTACCACTACACAATTTCAGAGAGCTTTAAGCAATTGCCCATTCAGAGTATCACCACACCACTTCAGAAGGCTTCAAACAGCTGCTGTTCTTGTTCTCCAGCCCAGCCTTTTATCCCCTCATGCTGATGCCCTGCCCCTGTGTGCCTCTGCTCCCTTTGGTGTTGCTCAGTGCCCCTGGGCACTCCATGGCTCATTGCTGTCAGTGCTGCTCACCTGCTGCTCACAGCTGCACCCACTGGGGATGGGGCTGGGCCAGCCCCACTCACAATCACCACACACTCTGTGCCTACATTGCATCGTTAGCTAAGAAGTTTTTCAAGACCTGATTGCAATGTCTAAAAAGCCCACTCTTAGGTGAATATTATGTGTAAAGAAATTCCCCCAAAAGAAAAACAATACAGCAAAGAGTACAGATCAACAAAAATGCCTCCACCAAAAAATCTTTGACCATGATTCAAGTTCAGACACTCATTTATTTTCCTTTAGTTTGTTACTCATGCATAAAAGCCTCACTTAACTAACTTGAAAATAGCAGGGGAAAGAAAACCTAAAACACAAAAAAACCAAATGAAACTAACAAAACCTAAACAAACAAACAAACAGAGTCACAACAAATCAACCCACACAAACAAAACCAGAAACAGCTCATGGAGGCCAATCCTAAAATTTGAAATCTCACTGTGTAGTTCTGTTATGACTAAAATCCTTAGATAATCAATTATAGAGATATGTGAATAGGAATTAGCCTCCTTCCTGTGCCTTAAATCCTGTCCTGGATTAATGTATGGAACAAGGCAGTATCACAAAATACAGCACCTATAAACAAGCTACAGTTGGAGCCGTGTAAATGCAGACTGTAGCAACGTTCCTCAGTAGCAACCAGCAGTCTGATTTAATGGGCCATAAAGCAATCTTAAATGAAAAAAAATGAAAGAGCAGTTTAATTTTTTGTTGTTGTTGTTGTTGCAAAGCCTTAATACATTGACAATATTTACAGCCCACACACAGAAACACAGATGGGCAAAAATTAATCTGCCAAAATAACTTTCCCCAAAAAAGTGGTGGACTTGCTTGAGTGAAGGTTTTATTATTATATGATTAATAATGGTATTGAGAAGTACAGGGTCAAACACTTTCACAGTGGTAAAGATGTGGCTAGAATTACCTCTTCAGAGATCACTCATTTTTACACAAATATGAAATCTATACATCATTGCATGTTGCTTTTCAGATCTATTCTTTTCACTGAAGCAGCGGACACTTAATGTATACTGAAAATTATCTTGAATAAAAGACTCTATATGGTACAAATGTCATTGAGTTTACCTAAACTGCAACAGATTCTGTGTTAATTTCCACAGCAGGATGAAGGGAAATTGATTATATTCTTTTGCTTTATTTAATAAACACTTTTTAATGCTTCAAAGGTCAGTCACTTCCAGCAACTAAAATTAATCGTCAAGTATAGTGATTTTTCCCTCCTCATCAACACATTTCCTTTGTCATGCCATAAGAGGTATTTCAAACTCTCAGTAGAAAGTACAAATTCCCTTTGTCATTTGTTCCTGCTATGTGACTGAGATTCAATCTTGCATCCACGTACAATAATGTTTATGAAAAGGTTGTCCTAGCAGGTTCCACTTGAAGAGGAGCTTACAAAAGCTTTGCTGCTCATGTGGGCTGTACCTGAACAGCTTCCTCTTTTCAGATATCATATTGCCTTTTCTTACTCTCCTCTACAACTGTCCAGCAACCTGTTTTATAAACTCTTTCTCAAATGAGGCTGCACTTAGGAAAACACAAGGCAAGGTCCTCACCACGTGGACTTCAGGCCATTCTCTTCAGCCCCCCAGAAATCTGTAATTAGCAGTGACAACTTTTCAGCTCTATGACATTCAAGGTCTGAATTCCTGGGGAAAAACAAAATGCAACAGCATTTTTATTTCCCATCTCAAGGGATGTAGCTATTAATTTTTTTCTCAGTTTACTAATGTACTTCATGGATGCTGTTATTGTTATGGTGATAAAGGATGACTTTAAAGTGAAAATGAAGACAGCATGACTAGAAACTTCAGAGGAAGATTTCTCTACCAGGGTCAGAGAGAGCAAGTAAAATACAGAATTAAGTAGAGTGTTGTTATAGCAAAGAGATATTCTTTTCTTTCCCTTCTCTTCTTTTTCTTAGAAAAATAATAATGCCTTGAAATAAACTGCCAGATTTCAAACAAAATTCTAGTGCCAACTTCAACTGTTCAGTGATTTAGGATGCCAAGGTAACCTTGAAATACTTGCTACTACCTTGTTTCCCTTTCCCTACTTGTTTTTTTACTCAAGAGAGTGATTTGAGGGAGAAAAAATAGGAGAGGAAGGAAGATTTAATGTCAAATTTTGATCAAGAGACTACCTCTGCAGTGCAAATGAAGCAACAATACAAGAAAAAGAGGAAGGAACAAATTCACTATGATCTTAAGTCTAAATTATGTGTCTAATGTCTTTACTAAATTTGAATTTCAGCAGGAAAATATTTACACATTTAAAGCATGCACTTCTGTCCTTTGCTGAGTCAGGGAATCTATTTGTAAATTAGACCTTGTCTGTAAGAAGATCTACTACAACAGTTTCTAACATTTCTTTTTCCACTGTGGGAAAATAACAAGTTTTGGATGCTCAGCTTGATCTGTTGCCTGTGCAGATACAATATCATGGGAGCTTATAAGCAACAAGTTGCTCACAGGTTTGGGAAGCACCATCAACAGAATATCACAGATCTATATCCACTTCTAGTCATATCCTCACCCTGGTAATTAAAAAATTGTGTCTTTTGCATAGTTTTTCTTATTTAACAGAACTACACTTCTTAGCCCAATCCACACGGGCTTATACTTTCAGGTCACTCAGAACTTGAGGTCAATAATCCAGTCAGACTCAAAGCTCAAACACATCCAACTCCCATTTTGATAATAACCTCTACATATCAGTAACTATGAGTGTGTAGGTATACACGTCAGTATATCAATAATTATCAGTACATGTATCTATACATGACAGTCAATTATCAGTATTATCAAAACAGGTTATCATAAATGTATCTAATTCTCTCTCATGCTCTTTTTCTTACTTTTCCTGCTATATTCACTTAGCAATAGCTGCATTTTCTAATTCAGATTTTTGATCTATACTTGGCAGTAAAAGTTTACACTGAGATCAAAATTGGTTTCTTCTTAACACACATCTCTACTATACAAAAAACGAAAGCTCTGAAAAACTATCTTCCAGGCTCAGATTGTATAATCATTCTGTCTCACATTCTTGTACAAAGATCCTAATGGACAATCAAGCATCAAATGAAGATGCCTTGTGTTGATTGTACTTAAAAATTACTTGATTTGGGCTCTGTCAGCAAAATTCTGAGACCTCTCTGGATGATTTCCTGAGTTTTGGAGCTATGAAGATTTACACACATTTTCACTGGGGGGAAGCCAGTTTCTTCTTTACCCTTAGAGACTCTGACTCTGGAGTGTCTGGGCAGAGATTCTGCACAGAGCTCCCTCGTGATGAATTTAGGTGAGACTGAGCTAATACAAATAAACAACAATTTCTAGTTTTCCTCCTACCCTCTTTAAGATAATAGACACTGAAAATAAAACAAATACAAAGCTACTCCAAAATGTGCCAGGCAATTTTGCAATGCTCTGAGTTGGTGTAACTACTCAGAGCACTGAAGAATACAGCAAAGAAACCTCATAATCTAAAGACAAAAAAGAGGTTGCAAACAGAATTCATTCCCCCAGGACACAAATAAGACATAAAAATACAAGTATAAATACATGTCTTAGTTTAGATAGCTGGCAAGAAACACAATTTTCATCTATTCTAAAATTTCCCCAAGCTGTCTTTCCCCTGCCATGTTTAAACCCCAGTTTTAAAGCCCTAGCCCAGTTCCAGGCATTCAGTGGTATGTCATGAAGTCAGGATTAGAGAGTACAGCACATTTCAGCAGTAGATTTTACACCACACAGGTACCTCTGTAAATAAAGGTAGTCAATTATTAAAACCCCACTTTTCATAATACTCAGAAAATTACTGTCAGAACAGTCCAACAACCTGAGCAAACAAGTTGCTGCCAGAGATGAGACCAGAATAATACAAGCAGCCTGGTCAGAGATGTTTGTGCCAAGCCACAAACAGTGGGAACAGGAGTTGATTCTGCCCCTGCAAAAAGCACAGTGCTTGAAAAACCTCAGCTGATAATTTAAAATGACCTGGCTGAAAGGCTCAGCTCTGTGGTCACGCTGACCTAACCCTTTTTTTTAAACAAATGAAGGGTTCTTGGAGGAGTGTTGCTTCTTCAAAACAGAAAGGAAAAATAATAAATTCTTCTTTAGAGCCCTAGTTTAGGAAGAACTAGATTAAAAGGATTGCACTGCCTCTAATTCCCCCCATGATCAAGGATGTTCAGTTCCTAAGGGCTGGAATAAATTGAGTATTGTATCACTTCTCTGCCTCACAGTGGGAGCAGAACATTACAGCACCTATCCCAGAGCCTGAATCCTGGCTGGGACCAGAGCAGCAGCAGATGCTTAAGGAACAGCTTTCACTGCTGTATTTCGCCAGTTTTCATCAGTCTCCTTCAATTGTTTCATCTTCCTTAGATCTTACACAGTGAGAAATAGCAAATAATTATTCTCTATTCACTCTCTCCAGGCAGCTCATAACATTGCATTATTTGCCCTCTGGTAAATTTTTTTTCCCCAAGCTAGAAATCCTGCAAATGTTTAATCTCTTTTAGCAGGGGAGCAATTCCACATGTTCTTCTGCTTTATTGTTCTCTCTGCACTTTACAGGCCTATGCTACATGTCAATTTTTTCAACATTTTGAGCTGGTGAAGTAAGCAGACAATCACAGACGTATACAATAACACGACAACTATTTTCTGTTTTCTTCTTTGTTATTTCCAAGTAATTTCTAACACCACATTAATTTTTTTGGCTGTTTTAGCAAGAAACATCAAAAAAATATTAATTTTTATTAAATACGTCCTCCAATTTTCTATCAAATGCCACTGCTGGCTGAATGCTCTCCTTGTATTGTACCCTGAGCATCCCAGCATGCTGAGAGACTCGACTGATTGCATTCAAAAAAAAAGCCTATTTGTCTCTGCAAATGAGTCACTCTGATATCCTGGGGGTAATTACAGTATTAAAAGTTAGAAATTAAATTAAATAAGTGAGAGACTGGTTGAGAGTTAGCAGCACCCTGCAATGCCAAGTGCCAGTTCAGGTCAGGAAATTGAAAACATCGTGGTCAGCTGAAACAGAGAAAGGGCTGTGAACAAATGAAGCAGGCTCATCAGTGACTCCTCTGAGGTGCAGTCAGGTGCTGTTGACTGATTTCATCGAGTCAAAACTTCATCATTTGAAAAGATACATGAAAATGGTATCTTTGGGAGCAGCATGTTCAGGGTAAAGAGCCATGCTCTGACCCACATTTCCTTCCAGCACCACATGCTACAAGTTCCATGAGGATGGGAACCATCTCCTGCCATGAACTTCATCCACAAGTCAATAAAATAGTGGCACGATTCCCAGAAATGCAAACCTAAGTGGTGCTTTCTGGAGGGAATACACGGGGCAGGGAGCTGCAGTTCCTAAATGGCTCTCTGGGGTAGCCTCTCACAGTGGGAGCAGAGATCCACAAGCAGCTGAGATCCTGCTGGGAAAGGGAAAAATGGAGGGGAAAATTGGCAGAAGCTACAAGTAAGCACATACACCAAATAGATATTTATTTTGGAGTTATATACTCTATCATATAAACTTCTGAGGAAAAGAAATTGAACAGCTCCAAGCAATTTCTGTAGAAACCTATTAAATGAAAATATTTCTACTCTTTTTTATAACAATTTCTTTATCTCTGTATTAGCTGAAAAGCACAACAGTCTGCACACAGCAATAGCCTCTCTGACCTAAACCAGAAGTTCATAAATGGGGGGGGAGCATCTTGAATATAATTGGGACATACAGACCACAATCTGAAGGGACCACAACCAGTGGGACACTCAAGTCCAGATCCAGATTATTCATTAAACTGCCTTTACAGAAGGAGAAGATAGCAACAGCACAAACATGCAATTCAGCAGTCCAGATTTTACTACTGGGGACATGATTGCTGGAAAACACCTCTGTGACCCTTCTGAACAAGGATGGCAATGAATACTTGATGGAAACTTTGGCACTGCTTTGAATGTTTGTGTATGAATATACATGTAACATAAATTAGTTCTTTCTGCTTCTTCTTTGTCTTGCAGTTTACTCAAAGAGGTACATTAGCACTCTTTTTAGAAAACAGTGAAAATTTTTAGTATTATGGACATATATCTTCTTTATATAATCAAAAAAGTAAATATTAAAAATATGGATTGCCGGGAATTATCTCTTTTCTGGAAGTTATTTACCACCTGCTACTCCATGCAGAGCTTCTTCTCTGAGACAACAGATGAAAACACACACTTGGTTTGTAAAAGTTATTAAATGGAGGTAATTAAACCAGCTACAGAGACATCTTGGAATATTAATGCCTTCCTACATAAACACAGAAAGAAAAAAAAAAAAAAGAGAGAGAATTTCAGCAGACCTTGGAGCAGTTCTCTTTTTTTAAGAACTTAGTAATGGTGTAAGACTTTTTTGCTGCACAGAAGTCTTGTGCACACATAAAAAAAAATCAACTTAGTCTAAAATAAGCACGCTTATAACCTAAATTTAGTTTGAAATACTTAACTAAATAATGTTTGAGCATATCCTTGAAGAAGAAAAGAAACTTATGCTTAGCAAGCTTTAGTTTTGAACAGTCATTTCCAATATTAAGTACAATATCAGTTTTAGAACTTAATTCAGGTCCTGCATATGATCTTACTTGACAATCTATTGTGCAATGTTCAGTTTTTAACAATCATTTCTCATACACAATAAAATGATTTTTGTTTTAGCTGAAGGACACTTCACAGTCACCCAGTGCTGCTCTGACACATTTAAAAGGCCTCATCATCAATTTCTTTGAATAAAATTGAGACACAATATTATCAAAGATCCATTTCCTTTGCAAGCTATTATTATACTTTTGAAATAAAAATATATAGCAATAAATGTTAGCATCTATGTCTGGCTATAAAGGGAGCAAATCCCCCAGGAGGGTGAGGGAAAGTTTGAAGTGGCAATTACAGGGTGAGGGAGAGGTATAAAAGCCTGTTTATAATTGTGTCTAAATAGAAAAAAAAAAGAAGTGACCTTTACATAAACTTTTTTTTCATTTCAATCAAATCTTTCTAGCTACTATCAATAACATTATATTTTAGAGCACAGTCATCATGCAGCCTACCATCACACACTGTGGAGAGGCCATTTTTGCCATTATAAATGCTTCATGTATGCCACAAAGTTAATTTTAGTGGGATAAACTAACTTTAATTTCTATAGACTGAGCTTATTATGGTTTCCTGTAATTTTAGTACTGAAATTTAAAGAAGCAAGAAAGTTTAAGAAGAAAGGAGATTACCAAATATGAACGTTTTAAAAAAATCTGTTCTCCCTTTATATTTTACATCAAAATAGGATTTTGCAATGAGAATAAAAAAAGAAAAGCTTACACAACATCAGCACCTTTTCACTATTTCACCTTTCACTGAAAGGTCCTTCTTTACCAAAAGCATAAGTCTTTGTCTAAAGACAATTTTTGAATGTTTTTACAAAGTCAAATAAAAACACTGATTCAAGTGAAATATACCTAATTTATTCTCATTTCTGACTTTACTAGGAGTGAATGAGAAAGAGCAGGAAAGCTTTGTAAGAGCTCATAAAAGCTTTTATAGATTGACAGTAGCAAAACACTGAGTTTTCCTACTGAAAAGGTTTATTTTATCTAGCAGACAATATTCAGCATCATTGCAACAATCAGCATGCTCACATATGGAGCATCAGCAAAATTAATGACCAGAAGGTCACACTTCACCCCAAGAAACAACGGCTGCTGAAACACCTGAGCAAGGTGTGCACTGGCAACTCCCTTATTCAGAATTTATAAATCAAGT
Organism: Passer domesticus; assembly: GCF_036417665.1. Lineage (NCBI taxonomy): Eukaryota > Metazoa > Chordata > Aves > Passeriformes > Passeridae > Passer > Passer domesticus. Next base: position 39,616,709 of record NC_087480.1, on the reverse strand, counting down.
CTGGGTTTCCTTCTGAAAAATATGTTCCAGTTTATCCCCCAGACTGGTTGAAGGTGAAATTTATGACCTGTGTTGCCTCATGGATTAGCCCAGATAACATTGACAGTCTGTATAGGCCTTTAACACCAAAATCAAAATATTTTATTGATACTAATGATAATAATGTGGTCAAAATTCAAGGAAAGAGAAGAAAATGTTGTAGATTTCAGCTGGGCTGCACCCACACTAGTATTTATGTAGTCAGTAAAACATAGGTGGACACACTCTACTGATAGGTTTTTAAATATTTTTATATCAACACCATGTGTACAAATCAATGAGGAAAAAAATACAGGTCCATGGGCAGCAGTTTTTTCTGCACAGCTGATCTTTAAGGCACAAGATGCAGTAAGACTGGAACGCTGATCTGCATTAGATCCTGATAGATTTTAAATGACACTTTTAGTTATTCAAAGCATGTTGTGATCCTGACGTGTTTGAGAATACTTAGAAACATGGGTGAGAATTAGAACTGACAAGCCATGCAAAGAATCTAAGTGGACTGTCATTTTTATTTATCGTGCCATTCTTATGTTACTGACATCATGATTAAGAAGACTGCATGTCACCACCTCTTTTGTGCATTACACAAGTTGCACTGTACCACTGAATGAGCTAAAGTGATTGATCCATTCCTTTTAGGAAGGATGGAGCAATCCTAGCAAAGGCAACAAGCCACTCTTCTAAGTACTAATACTATAAATTAACATATATTAAGTATCTCTGTTAATGACTTACAGAAATCTATTACTTTAGTAGTGAACTAATACTACTATAAAAAAGCATATCTTATTAGATATATAGTAATAATGCCTTTATGGTTCATAGTCACCCAAAACCCCAAATAAAACTAGCAAATATTAACCTTGTTCCATATCATCTTCCAGTTCACAGTCAAAAGGCTTCAGCCAGTAACACATCTATAGGTTTTGTTTCAAGTCTCAAAATAAGTCAGGAATAGGTCTCGAATCTGTTGAACCCCCACACTACACAAGAAAGTCCCTCATTCCTCCAATGAAGATGCTGGGGCACTTTTAGCAACCCCCCAGTTCTTCAGGATATTTCAGTAGCAAACATCTTCAGATGAATTAAAGGAAATAAGGAGAGGAAATGCAATTATTGCAGCAGACTTAGATCTGAGGTTTAGTGTACTTTGCATGTGCATTTTGAAAAAGTTTCAGATTTTTTAAGAAAAAACTTGGAAGAAGATTCTAACCATGCAGAACATAAATTGAGATTTTTGTTCCTTCAGGCACATAGACTTACAAGAGAAAATCTTTGACATTGCCAAGCTTTCACTGCTCTGATTCACCTGCCTTCCAAATCTACATACCCTGTTTCTGCTGGATTTGTGTGGCATCCTTTCCTAAAGTCCTGCACTTTTCCAGCCCCAGTATCTGTCTCCTGTTGAGGAGAGCTCCTCTGTCTGCCCATGAATCTCTCAGCACACCACACTTACCTGCCTCCCCAACTCACTTGTGGCAATGCTAATTCCTTCCTGAGCTCCTATCACCTCAGCACACCCAGATGGGTCTGTCAGAGCCTATCTGGGGACAGCACAGGCTCGTACCAATACCACAGTGCTGGGAGAGGAGCTCCAGAGGCAATCTGGCTTTAGCAGGAGCTCTTTCCAGCTCCTTCTGACTCGTGGTGCAGACAGCAAGAGCGAGAGATGACTCTGCCTGTGGCTCTGTGCCCTGAGGAGCTGAGCTGAGGCTGGTTTGTCACAACTGTGCACCCAGCTGCAAGAATTTGAGTTCCTGGAGGGGAGGGAGGGGAGCTATTTCTGTAACATGCCATGGCAATCACTACTGATGCATACAGCACACTGTCCAAGGAGACAGGAAATTTACTGGGGGATGGTTATTCACACTAAATCCTGCCTCTCTGCACACGTGTGACATCTTCCCTGGTGCGAAGTGAAGGTGAAGCTGGAGGGCGTGGGGATGCAGGGGAGGTGTCCCCCAGGCTCGCTGTGCTCCCACCCAGGGCTGCTCCCAGCCCAGACACACACAGGGGCTGCTGCACCCCTCGGTGGTCAGGCTTGTGGCAGGGCATGAGTGCCAGGGGCACAGCTCCACAGGCACAGGGCCAGCTGGGTGCCTGCGAGCACGCCAAGGCAGCCTGTCCACACAGAAACCAGTCAGGAACAGGGCTTAGACTGGGCAAGCAGTCGTGACAGCAGGCAGTGCTGACCAGCAGCCTGCTCTTGCTTGACCAACCTTTTTTATCTCCCTGCTCTCTCCTTTTTCCATGCTCGTTCTTCCCCCCATTTGCATCTGCCTTTCTTTTTCCCTGGAGGAAAAACCCACTCCTTGTGTACTTTTCCCATTGGTTCCAATTCTGCTACTCCTATTCCCACATTTGTTGTTCCTGATCCCGGTACCTAGGTCATCTAAGCTTTCTACTGACAAGATTACCCAAGTTCTGTCAGTATTGTAAGATTTCACTCCCACAAAGACTGCCTCCGATTATCAATGAATTTCACTGTCTCTCACCAAACCCCCCGTTAACCACCTGTGAAATCCAGCTAAGCTCAGGGCACTGTCTGTACCCAAAGCTGGTATTTCTGATCCCATCACCGAGGCCATCTCATATTGTATAGTATTATTATTATTATGGCTATCTAGGTGCTGTTACAGCTATCCAGGCTTTGAGAGATTTCCTCTGCTGAAAAGTCCCCCTTGCAATTATTGGCATTTCTCATGTAATTGCCCCTTAGCCATCTGACCACAGATCAGACCATTCCCCACTGCAGCACACACCCTCACTCATTTCTGCTCTCATGTCTTCTCACACCTCTCCACGCCTTTAGTTTTCCTTTCTGCTAAATCTGCCTATTCTTCCAAGTGCTTATCCCACTTACCCTTCCCTCCTGGCTTCAAATCTGAAGATGGATACTCAGAGAAAATGAGATGATTCATGGAATGTCAGCAGATATGACTTTCCCTTGGATAGGGTTGGAACTATGAGGTTTTTTACATATATTTATTGTCCAACAAAGGAAAAAGAAACCTTATAATTTGTATTGTTAATTTCCCCCCTTCAAGTCCAGTGAAAAGAAAGTCAGTATAGTCTCCTTTCTTTCTTTTGCCCATCAGATTTTTGCCTCTGTTAACAGGAAAACAGTCATCCATAAGAACTCTCTCCAGCAGATGTCAGTTCCTACTTCTGATAATGAGAATTTTGCAATGAAAACAAGCAGAGAAAAGGGGATGATGAAGCAGGACTCTTCAGTGTCAGGAAGATGAAAAGTTTCTCTTCCCATTTACTGGTGGTGCAACAGCTGAGCTCCCATTAGTTTTAACTCATGCACTCGGGATTCATGTCTCTGCTCTGTTAATCACTTCATCTCTCACTGGAAAAGCAGAAAGGCACACAGGAGCTGCTTTTTGTGATCGTGACAAGATTCCCTCGTGCAATAAATTACATAGAAAAGGGTGAATAATGCATCATTTTAAACTGAAATTGGCAAGATTCGTTCATATTCATACAAATAGCTATGCTTTGATGTTTTGGGGTACTTGGTTGTGGCTAATGCAGGTACTCAGGGCAGAGCCAATTCCAAGAGGTGTCAATAAACCCCTGTGGCCTCTACCACCTATTGCTCTGACCTCCTCACATCACACACCAATTGGGTCAATCCTGTCTCCCAGCTCTCCGATTTCCTGCAACACCAAAACACAATTGTGATCCATTTACACTGCAGAACCACCTGGCAGAGCCAGGATCCATTAGGAGCTGCCCTCACAGTAAGCAGAACTAAACAGCAGAGCTCCAGCAGGAGCACCAGAGTTCTGCCATAAAATGAGTGTTTTTGTAGGAATCTTTCAGCATGGTGCTGCTGTGCCCGGCCTGGTCCTGAGCAGGAAGCATCACTGTCTCCTCCTTCCCAAGTGCTTTGTTGTGGCCCAAGGCAGCCTAGAATCAAGAAGGGACCCCCCTGGTCACCAAGAATTGCTGGCATCCATGCAGTGAGTACCTGAACAGGCAAGGTACACAGAGCCAATGCCTTCAACTTGTTTGAAATACGTGCAGCTCTGCAAGTCAAGAAACAGCAACTCGATAGCAGTGGGATAAGTATAGAAGATAGAATTCCTAAAGAGGGAAATGGGGGAAATGGGCAAATAAATCACACTCTACTGTGATTGTTATTTGTAAGTCAGCAGGAGTTGAAGGTGATTCAATTTTGTAGGCCAGGACTTTGCAGAGAGATATAATTTTGGTCACATTTAATTTTGGGCACATTAAGATCCCAAAAGCTGCTTTCCAAAGAAATTTTTACTTCTGATAATCAAGGTTCCTACTTCCTAATTAGGCATCTAAAATTATTTTTTCAAAACCACAGCATTCATTATTAAGGCACAGTCTATTAGTGATCAATTCACTATGTCAACCCAAATTCTAAAGAATATTCATTTATTCAAATGATTTCTTCAGAGTCAAAACTGACAGTTAGGAACTCAGTATTTACATATACCCTTAAGCAATTGCTCTCTAATTATTTTTAAAATAACCATAGTAACCAAGCGTAATCATAAAACTCATATTTCAGATCTGCCCAGAGTGAGGACTCAGTTTTGTAAACACTGTAAGAGATTACAGTGCAAAGAGCATGGAGCCTGGGCCCACAAAACAGATAAAATATAGAGGAAAGAATATCAACACAAAGCAGACTGATCAAGGAGTTATTCTTGTTTCTTTGAAAGAAAAAATAGGTTAGTAAGCTAGGAATAAGCCAAAGAAGTAGCGGGAAGAAAAGAGGACATTGATGCTAAAAGCAAGTGAGAGAGAAAGTAAGGGAGGCAAGTGGGAGAACAACAGATAAGGAAAGGAATTATAGACTGGGAAAGTAGAAGAGAGAAGGGATTAGGTAAAATGATCAGTTGACACAGAGCAGAGGACATCCAGCCAGAGCACAGGGAGGTATTAATATTTTTCATATCTTAAATGGTAGCAGGCTCTCATAATTATTAATTTTGTGATATGGTACTTGAAAAAGAAAAATATGCAATCACTAAACAATGGTTGTGTAAAGTATGCCTAGATCACTAATTTGTTATTTTCAAAGTCACCTCAAGATTGGCTTTTTGTTGCTTTTCAAATTTTCCCACTGCTTTTCACAAGCAAGTCTCTGTATGTTTTACATACTATACACCTTGCTCTATGTTTGTTCTACATTCACTACAACTGAATTTAGTTCACGTTTGTGTGTCACACGTGTGAATGCTCTCTGCTCTCTTTATAACCCCTCTAACTGGTTTTGTACAGCTCATAAGGCTGCATTCCTTTGCTGACTGTGAGTTAGCTCGGGTTTAGCTCTGGTGTCCTTGTGTAGCTCTATTTTTGAGGCTTCTGCCAATAAATAGCTCAGTCCCCACAGAATAACTGCTTGTGATGACTCTGCATTAGTTTAAGGAAGATTCATAACGTTTGGTGTTCTGCTACACATCTTTACAAAGCTAAGCAAAAGGCAAAAGGAGGTAGGTCATGGTCCTTTTGTCACTACAGAATCATCTTCCTATCTGCAATTTCCTATTGTTTCCCAGTTTAATATTATGAGTTTAGGTAAAATTTCAGCTGTTATTTCTGCTCCATGGACGAGGCTTGCTCTAAAGAGCATCTGTATATCTGGCTTGATTGGATCTTTTTCCCCATTAATATCCACCTTTCCTTTATTTTCATTAATCGATTAGTAGACAAATTAAATTAGTATGGATTATGTTCCAAGCCCCTATGGCAGGGGGTTGGAACTATATGATCTTCAAGGTGTCTTCCAACCCACACCATTCTATGATTCTATGATTCTCAGAAATCCAGATTAATAAAATCTGAAGCATTCAAGGACTAAAATGCTTTTATACTTTTATTAACGAAAGATTAAACTCCAAAAGTAGAGTTGATATAGAAACCCTGAGTAAAGGAGTAAATATTCAAGCATATGCTCTTTCAGCAGTAAAAACATTTGTCATCTCCACATAGCTCAAATAGGAGTCAGACTAACAGAAAATAAGATTATCTGAAAACTGGGACTGAGTAAGCTTGTTTGGATTTTTCTGCCTGTGTAGTCCTACAAATTATGCCTCAGTCTTATCTGCAAGAGTATCCTTACAGATTAAAAATACTCATGAATGGGCCCTGGGAATTTGAGAGTTATTAAAACACAAAGAGGCTCATATCAAAATCCTCAGAAATAACTTTCTAGGAATCACAAGTCTGTAGGGCATGGAACAGGAAAGGGGAAAAAAACAGGAAGGGATTTCATGAATTTTTCTCTAGAACTCGGGCAATAACTTTGACCATTCAGTAGCCTGTGTCACACCAGGGCATTTCCTGCTGAAATTCTTTTAAAGATTTTGAGTTTCTCATGCCCCTTCCAATGCCCTCAGAGCAGTTTTGTCATTTCTTTAATTAATGTTTTAACTTAGAGATTTATCTGCAATTCTTTAACAGAACAGTACAACCATTGCATTTTTTTTTCCTTAAAAAAGCCTTATATGCAATATCTTAGAGTGTTTTCCTTTTAACAAAGGCTTATGAATAATTGTCAGTACCCCCTTTCTAAATCTTAGGGTGAAGAGTCTATAGCAACTAAGAGAAGTTTGGAAGAAATACCTTGGAACTGGTTTATTGAACATAAACAGCAAACTGTGCTGGAGCTTAGGGAATTTTACATTTTGAGAATTGATAAAGGGCAAATTCATTTTAGAAGACAGAGACAAGAGCTGTTCAAAGAGTGATTTTTATTTACCATCCAGGATGATAAGGATTCATCTTAAAAATTTTCCACTTTTGTTGGAGTAGGTGGGGGAAAACCAGCCCTAAATGAGCCAAAGCTAAACAAGGAAAAAGGAGTGAGAAGAACTCAAGGGAAAAAACCAAAACAACAACAACAAAAAAAAAACACTACCAAAAAACCTGTATCTGTTTGTTTCGACTCTATTACATTTCTTTCAAATCAAAGCTCTTCTGTCTAAGCCTCATAAAAGCTGGTTTCTCAAAGTTACTGAAATTCCCTGCCTGATTTCTGATGGAAGCTCAGACAAAACCAAAGCACTCCTAGGGAATGTCACAATTCCAAGGATGCAGTGTTTTCCAGCAGAAAGACAAATTTTCCAGAAGCTGTAAACATTTTAAATATCAATACCAGTGTTGATTCAATTACTTAAGGTTAACATTTCAGTCTACACTTTTAAATATTGTATAAATTAATTTTCCTGCTAAACCCATAGCTTTGAGGATTTCAACTTAAAAATTAAATTCTGCTTATATTAAAAATGTTTCAGAATTCTATTTAAAAAACTTGAAGGAGAAGGCAAAGAAAGAAACTTCCCTACTAAGTTTACTGTCTATTTAAAATCTTGTGGGTTGTTGTTTTTTATTCCTTTGTGCTGGAAAATGGAAATGGCAACTCATTGGAAGGTCCAGCAGAGAAGCATTGGCTGTATATACACTGGCTTATAGATGTATTGGTAAAGGTTTTATACAGAATCCCTAAAAATAAACAGAAAAATCTCTCCAACTTCAGTAATCTTTGTGCCTATGCCTGATTTTATTAAGATAACAGTTTTGCCTTCTTTCCTCTCAGGTGGTTTTTGTTTGGATTTTTTTTTTTTTTAAGTACTGCCTTTTCTTTATATTTATTTATGTTTTAGAGAATATTTGCATATTTGCTCTTGTCTGAATACTGGGAGTTTTATTATGCCTTAAAGGAGTATAAATAAAGCTATTAAAAGAACATGTCTATTTCTCTTCCTAAGTCTCAAGGTGAAATTTATTTTCAAACTAGGTTTGTCCTTCATTTCTACTACTGTTTGAATATGCTGATTTTATGCAGATCAGAAGTTCAGCACTTTCTAGCACTTTGAGTTCATAATACAAGAAAAAGTTGTATTTATGGGTGACTGAAAAGTGGTGAGCTCAGTTTTCACTCCATAGGAAAAGAGTATTGGAAAAGCCACAGCTCCAATATACTTGGCAAAAGGCAAGTGAATGGATTGCAGAACAGAAACTGGATGACAAAATAAGGCTCCTTTTTTTTTCTTTCCAGAGATTACCTGAGAATTTCAGCTTGTGAAAATAAACCATTCAAATAACCTATTTTCCATTGTTCTGAAACAGTCATGCATCTCTGACAAGCAAGAAAAAATTGCTTAACTTCCACAGAAGTTTAGTGGCATTAAATACAGGCAGAGCCAATAATATGTTGTGACAAGACACCATATAATGCTGAATAGAAACTGACCTCAGTTTGCACAGAGAGAGCAGCAAAAGGCACCTCTGGCTGGCAGAGCTGTTGTTAACCCTGCAGGCTGTGATGTCCCAGCTGGGCACGCCCCACTGCAGAGACTGCTGAGCAAGGAGAGACATTCACTCAGTGCTGGACCTTACCTCCCCTTCCTGGCTTTTGCCTGTCTCTGCAAAGGGATTAAAAGCACATCCCCTAAACATCAAATGGGTTTCTTCAACCTTAATGTCATCTGACATGTGGATCAGTCGTGTTTGAGTGTGCACAGCCGTGTGCTGCTGCTTGGTCACGACAGTCAGGATGAAAATGGTGTCCTGGGCTGCCCTTGGGAATTGCTTTGGCAGACTCCTGATGCTGTCCCAGAAGCCCCACATCTCCAAACCAACGTTTGATCAGTGCCACTTACTTCCATTTGTCTGATTAGACACCTTTTAACCTTTAGAATTATGTCATTAGATTGGTCAACAAATATGGAAAGCAGTGTTACTTACTTAGTATCAGTAATTTAGTACAAATTCCAGACCCCTTGCGAAATTATTTCGGTATTTTCTCTTGCTTCTCTCTTTTTCACTCCAAAGATTTCTTCTCTGTCCTTTTTCCTTAATTCCTGATGTTTTGTTTGTGCTTTATCATGTCACACCAAAATTGAATGCCCTTACAAGTCACCTGTTAGGAATATTCTTGCATATTTTTTCAGACATAGAAAAGCAGAAATACAAGAGCTGTTCCACAAGTGATTTTTATTTGCCATCTTATCTATGTGAAGTAGAAGCATTTGTTCTAATTGAAATAATCAAATTATAAGTGCCTTATAAAATGGGTCATTCTTCTGTCTCCTAAACAGAATTTTTCCATGAGCCTGCCTGAGAGCTGGATCTTTCAGAAGTCAGACACCACCTCAAACATGTATTCATTTATGTAAAAGAGTATGCATTAATGCAAGGCACACAATGTCTACATTGGGGAAAGACAGTGGTCAGATGAAGGTGAAGACTTGATATTTAAAGGCTGTTGTAGCTAGAAATGAGAGAAACTGTCCTTACAGTACAGAACCAGCTCACAGGTATAGACAGAAACTCTTCTGGGTATTTGTGAGTTCTGCAAAGACTTCTGAAGCAAAGATGTAAATTGGGACACAGACAACCTCAAAGTCCTGAGTTTGGTTTTGTGCATCTAGGTTGTTTGTTTGTTTTTTAATGCAGTCAGACTGCAGCGACAGCAAAGCTTTGCCAGCCTTTAAGTCCACAGAGAAATGCACATGAGATAAACAGCTGTCATTTTAAAAGGTGTTGCTGTATGTCCCTTCTTTGCCCCTCCCCTGAGAACACAGTGCCAGAGGAAAAGCACTGCAGTCCTGGACTGCCAGCCCAAGGCATCAGCAGTGACACTTTCCCAAGCAAGGAAAAACCCAAGCAGGACACAGCTCCCCCTCCATACCCCTTCTTCAATTTGAGACCAGCCTGAGATCTCAGTTGAGCTGTTTCCAGCTATCAGGATAGCAAAATATTGATGAAGTTAATTTTGGGCTCTCATGTTAGGATAGCATACAGAGTCTGACACCTCTTGAGAAAACTGAGTCACATCAAATCACTAGTCTCTGGCAGAAACTATATTTGAGACATATGCTGCTACCATAAAAAGCTGCCTTTATTTCAGGAAGAGACGTTTGAAGCGGTCTGCACTGCACGAAGAACTACCAATACTGCCATATGCCCCCTCAAAGAACTGGTCTGAAAGCTGCCTTAACTTGTGCAGGAAATACTCTCCCATCTCCTACAGGAGGTACAGCAGCACCAACTGCTGCTAGCTCAACCCGTGACTTCTGGATCTTGTTGCTCCAAAGCAGGAACGACTGCCCAGCGCAAAAGCTGCTTTACCTCACGGATCAGCTGCAGCCCATCTTTGGCCCTGGCTGCCAAGGAAGCTCTTTCATCTCTGCTCAGCTGAAACCTCCCCCGATCTGAGCAATGAGATAGAAACCATGCTGAGGAGGGGGAGACCCGGAGGAGAAAACATCTTCCTGATTACAAAACAATAACCAAACCTCTCCCCCTGAAAAGTCAGCAGAGAAGTATTTCCTCCTTGCAGTTAGACTGTGTTAGAGAACTCCCGTGTCATTCTCGTGCTTTGAAATGGCCTCTCCAGATGTTCTCTCTCTCCATCACACATTTCTGAGTCTGTCCCGCCCCCTTTGCCTTGCTCAGCAGTCACAGGCAGAGCAGAGATGCACGGAACAACCTAGAGCCGGCTCCAGGCTCCAACAAAAGGACGGTGGGAGCTGAGAGGTTTTAGAAGCCACATTTAGCAAATGTTTTGAAAAACTTGGCTTGAACTCCTTTCCTAAACTCTCTATCCTAACAGAGTATTTGGGAAAGGAGGAAACGTTTTAAAGAGAGAAAAAGATTACACTTCTGTGCTCTATTCTTATCCAAAGAATCCTTCTTTCACACATGATGTTACAGCATCAGTAAAATACAGCAGATTGCATGGGCAGATTCTTTAATAATTTGAAGGTAAAAATAATGGAGCAATTACAACATAACAGATACATAAAGAACCCTGGTGCTCAAATCTTGTGGCTAATAATATCAACATTGGTAAGAGTTTAAGTGTTATTCATAATTCCTGGTTGCCTCTGAAGTGTAGCAGATATGAGGACCTTATCACCTTATCACTTTACCTCTGGTCAGAGGGAATTGGCCATTTTCTAAGCATGATTGTCCTCTAATCTGTGCTAAAATGTGATAATTATTTTGATTATTAGCTTGGCTGTTTACCTGCACTCTGATAACTACAGAATTCCAGAGCCCCAAAACTCTCTTGACTGCTGCCTTTGAACAATTAGAAATAATTAACAAAAGACTTGTGCAGAGGTCAGGGAGGAAATTTTAAAATATTATATACAAAGACATCAGACTGTTAATAAATACAAATATATTGATAGCACCTGTAAAGGCTGCTTGGAAAGACAACACACCTGCTTTTCACCTCTAACATGTCTGCTGCAAGAACTAAGCAAATCATGGGAAGGTAGGAGCTCTAACCCAAAATCTAATGCCCAGAATCAAACCCCGTGTCCCAAGATAAAGTGTTCTTTAGTGTTCTGATAATGTGCTCTGGAAAGCCAGATAAGGGCCCTTCCACTTGCAATGTGCCACCACACAGGAATTTGTTTCATTTTAATCCACTGCATTCTCCTATAAAGACTGTCTTAATCAAGTGAGCAAACTCTGGCCCTGGTTCAAAATCTTTCAGGGGCAAGACATTTTCAGCAATTGCTATTTTTAACATGTGTGAACCTGCTGTACTAAATTTCCTTTTGGCATTGTCCAAATAAACCTGCCTGAGTATGTAAATGGTTCATATGTTCTGCTTTTTCCATTTTTGAGCTACTTTGGATATCAAATGACATTCTTGTGACAGTTACAGCAGATTGTATTTTCTGGTACAGTAAAGCAAACTCTCAATTTTTTTTTTTCTGTACAGTAAAGCAAACCATTTTAAATATCACTGCATTTTAAGGCTAGAAGAGACTGAGATCCTCACCCAGCTTCCCACAGAATAAATCAGAGAATTTCATCCTGCGATTCCTAAATCTAACTCATCTCTGAAACTCATTATTCTGTTCACATCTTGAAGAATCTCAGTATTTAACAAGCAACATTCTTTTGACTTAAAGAAATAAATTAGATCTCAATTTATACTGTGGATCATTGCAAGCAAGAATCCAACACCCTCATAATTATCAGACAGGGCATGTTACTGTAGTTCATTAAAACTAGAATCCTACCAGTATTGAAACAGTCCTTCGTGCTGTAACAGTAGCAATAAGCCTCATGAAAATGTTGAGTTTACTTTGAATGGTTCCTTTCATGTCAGGAATTGGGATGCTTCCCATTGCATTCCCTCCCTAGACAGCCCTGGAAGAGAGATCTTTGCTGTTAACCTCCTCAGGAACTGTGAAACAACAGGGTGAAAAAACAGATGCTTCCTGGAATTGGTAAAGTGATAGGTAACAGAGCTCGACTACATTTCACTTAGCATACAAGGGAGAAATTGGAGCTTGCTAAACTTGATTAATCCAACATTCAATACTCAGTTCCAGTAATGAGAAACGCTGAAAACCTGGTTTCACTTGGCGAGGTAAATGCATCTCAGAGGTCTTTTTGCTGTTAGTGAAAAGAACCTTTACTGATGAGGAGCAATAACACTGAGAAGAGGATTGATTCTGTGAGACAAACCACAGTGAGACCAGATCGGTGAAACTTCAAAAACCTCTGAGATTTGGCAGGAAAAAATAAGCTCTCTGAAGGCTCCTAAGAGACATAAAACTGTCTGGATAACGTAATTTTGCCTTGCATCTCACCGACCCCAACCATCAAAGCCACTTTTGGTCCTGTCTCAGTCAATATCTTCAGCTGGAGGGGAAGAAGGAACATACCCTAAATTAATCTATGAAGATAACAGGCAGTGGCTTCTGACTACCAGTCTTCATGTTTCATTAAAAAATCAGATTACCCTGTTAACCTGCCAGAGACAAACAGAAGTCGCTCAGAATAACTTGAAACTTAAAAAATACCTTCTTAAACTGACAATTAATTCACCAGTGGTCAGAGGATCAAGGAAGGAAACTGAGAAGCAAATTGGCTATCTTGATAACAGCAGGGAAAAAAACATAGCTAACACTTGAAGAAAGGAAGTGATAATTTTTTACACAAAAAACCAAAACTAAAACCAACCCAAAAACTCAAACAAAAAAACACCAAACAAAACAAACCAGTTATGGGTACAGGCTTGTTTTTAAGGACATTACAAAAAGTAACTTTCTCATCTGGATCTGGAAAAGATAGCAAGCAACTCTTGTTCTTTGCTGCAGAAGCTGAGATAGGTGTGAATAAAGCCATGCTGCTAATTGGCAGGGGAAACAATCAGCATATAAACCTGATTGTTAATATTTACACAGCAAAATCATCCTGGCCATTATTAGAAGATTACTCAGAACAACATTTAAATACCACCACCTTCTGCTGATTACAAACTGACTGATTAAACTGAGGAGACAAGTGAAACTCACTGCTTTCCTCTGCCAGGCACCTCATCCTCATGGCCACACAGGGAAAAGTTACCTGGTCCTTGTTCAACGATCAGGGGGGCAGCTGCAGGCCCAGCTCTGGGGAGAGGCGTCCTGAGGCTCCTGGGGATGGGGTGATTCCTGAGGCTCCTGAGGCAGGGGCGGTTCCTGAGGCACCTGAGGGTCTTGAGGCACCTGGGGAAGGGGCAGTTCCTGAGGGTCCTGAGGCACCTCAGAGGGGGAATGGTTCCTGAGGGTCCTGAGGCACCTCAGAGGGGGAATGGTTCCTGAGGGTCCTGAGTGTCTTGAGGCACCTCAGAGGGGGAATGGTTCCTGAGGGTCCTGAGGCACCTCAGAGGGGGAATGGTTCCTGAGGGTCCTGAGTGTCTTGAGGCACCTGAGACACCTGAGGCACCAGAGAGGGGGCAGTTCCTGAGGTACCTGGGGCAGGAGTGGTACCTGAGGGTCCTGAGGCACCTGAGGCACAGGTGTGTCCTGAGGCAGGGACAATTCCTAAGGCACCTGAGGCAGGGGCAGTTCCTGAGGGTCCTGAGGCACCTGAAGCACCTGAGAGGGGGGGCAATTCCTGAGGCACAGGCATTTCCTGAGGGCCCTGAAGCACCTAAGATGGGGGCAGTTCCTGAGGGTCCTGAGTGTCTTGAGGCAGCTGAGACACCTGAGGCAGGGGCGGTTCCTGAGGCACCTGAGAGGGGGGGCAATTCCTCAGGTACCTGGGGGTCCTGAGGCACCTGAGGCAGGGGCAATTCCTGAGGGTCCTGAGGCACCTGAAGCACCTGAGAGGGGGGGCAGTTCCTGAGGCACGGGCATTTCCTGAGGGCCCTGAGGCACCTAAGATGGGGACAGTTCCTGAGGGCCCTGAGTGTCTTGAGGCACCTGAGACACCTGAGGCAGGGGCGGTTCCTGAGGCACCTGGGGCAGGAGTGGTACCTGAGGGTCCTGAGGCAGGGGCAATTCCTGAGGGTCCTGAGACACCTGAGAGGGGGGCAGTTCCTCAGGTACCTGGGGGTCCTGAGGCACCTGAAGCACTTGAGAGGGGGGGGAAGTTCCTGAGGCACCTGGAGGTCCTGAGGCAGGGGCAGTTCCTGAGGCACAGAGGTCCCGAGGCACTCGAGGAGCCTTTCCTTGGGAAGTGCCAGTGTGTTGACACAGAAGCCATTGACACAAAGGAACATCAGCATGTGATGTTCCTAACTTTAGACGCTTCCTTTTAAAGGTAGATGTGAGATTAACTGGGTAATATTGGATGGCAGGTTGTACATCCCTACCACATAAAGGAATGGTCAGTGGCCTTGAAACAAAGTGAGATAGTAATGAGACAACGCAGTGGATTTGTGGGCTCATGGAAAAGTCCAGGTTTTCAGAAATCCCTGGGTTCAACGACCTGTTAAAAGTAGGGTCCCAGACCAGGTGAACCAGAGCCCATAAACCGAGTCTGGAGTACTTCCAGCAAGGAAAGAAGTTTCTACTGTTTTCTGGGCAATCAGTTCCTATGGTTAATTGCTCTAATGAAGATTTTTTTTTTCCCCTTTTCTTCATTCCAGACAGAGCTGCCCCTGAAGAAGCTGGTCCCTGTTTACTCTTGTTCTCTCACTGTGGAACCTTGTGAAGAAAGAATGCTTGTCTGCTCCTCAGCTACCTTTTAAGTAATGGAAAACAAGTAGACAGCCCCTTACCCTTCAAAAATCCCACGTTAATTTCTCTCCCAGTGATGAAATGTGTCAACACAGGAGAAACATCCTATATAAACAAACCAATCCAAACAAATGGCATTTCTCTTAGATAAAATGAACAAAAAATACATTGCTATCCCTTAAAGTGAAAACAGAATAATCTGTTTACATTGGACCATCTAAATACACTATCTCCTTTTTAAAAATAGTTTTATCCAACAGAGAAGTCCCCAAAAGGATCAGTTAGCAGGGCTTGTATTAGAGGCACCAAGTGGCCCTCCAAAACTCAAGATGAAAGCTACCAGTTAAATACAAGTTTTAGGCTAAGACTGCAAGACATTCACTTAGCTGAAGGCTTAGATCCTTCCACAGAAACTGAATTAGCAAGAGCCTGAATTTCATGGATTTATTTTCCAGAAATCTATGTTACTTGTTCTTGACCATTTTATACAGAATCCAGAGTGAGCCTCAAAGGATGCACCTACATTAGTGCTGCAGTTTGGGTGAAGCACATGTCCCCACAGAAAGCCTGGATGTTCTCTGCTTAATTTGCTTGCACTCTCTGTTGTTATTTGCTATGTAGACATTCCACATCTAATTTGAGAGAAACTTACTTTAATACTGGAAATACTTGATCTAGAATCAATAATTTTCTTTCTCCATGCTCTTTCACAAGCATAATAGTTAAAAAGACATCTGTGGAAAATTATAGGAAAATCATATTAGCTCTGCATGACACAGATAATTACATTAGACTTTGCACTTTACCCTGAAAGTTTGGTAAATCAGGTTCATCATTGTGTTAAAGACTCACATATCACTGCAAGTAATTAGAATTAAAAGGGGTGCACAGGAAGGTAGAAGTTAATAGAACAGAATGTCTTTCCAAAGGGCACAAGGCATGCCATTTACAAGTGTAAGTCAACAGCAATCATTCACACTCTCCAGCAGGCAGAAATTCTGCCTTCCAGGCACATATGATACAATGCTTGGACTTGCTACATTCACAGGGAAAGAAAGTTATCAAACACTAGTGTCATTGGGCAAAAGCACTGAATTTCTAGGAAATGTAAAGATTCCGAGCCATGCACCTCAAAAGGAGTGCTTTACAATGTCATTTCTATCAGTCAGGCCATGGCACTGCTGATGCAAAATGAATCAGGTCCCATGCAAGCAGCTGCTTTCTGACACTGCTGAGGACCTGCAGCTTTCTCCTAACTTTAAAATATTTAATGAATTTTTCTACATCGTGATCAATTTCCAATAATAGAAAAACTGCTGTCTTTAGCAGTTATTAGCTCCATACTCAGCTAATGAAAAAGCTGTGTCAATTACCCTCATGACCTAAATTATGTTATGCAGGGTCAGCTAGCTTACCAGGAATAGGATGCAATAGTTAGCTGAGTCAGACAACCATTTCATTAAGATTGTTTTAGTTCCACGTTCTAATAAAGGCAATGGCATGATGAAAAAAATTGTATCATTTTTTACTTGTAAATCTTAACCTAAAAGTTCACATATAGACTTTCTGACATATTACAGAGAATCTACTGATGGCTTCATCTAACCTCCAGAGCATAAAACCACAGCAAAATAAAGTTAAGCCATGATAAATCATGACTGCCTGTGGGCACTGCAGAAATACGACTCCTTTGATGGTCCTTTGATGGTCCTGAACCTCCTCACCTTATCATCATTTTATGACACAGCAGAACCCCCATTTCTGTCTGGATGCTAAAAGCTTCAAGGTTATTGCTGGTTTTAAGGAGTCTTTCAGTCTGCAGACAATGCCATCCACTGCATTGCTAAGTGTGGCATGGAACATTAAGAGCTGCATTAAAGAAAACCAGACATTTATCTCTGTATTTCAGATATAAACTTTATATCACCTTTTACGACTATAGAAAAATATTTGACACAGATATGAGATGGCCCATGACTGTTTATAAGGTTAGCAATACAGTTCTGGCCAGCTGAGTTATTTTTACAGAAAGTGGGCAGGTACTGCAATACAGTACAAAGATGGGAGAGCCTGAGAGAACTATGGGAAGCAACTGCTGTGAAATAGCACTGGACAGGAGGTGAGAAAAACTAGCTGTGGGTGGAGAAGGTGTGGGAATGAATTCCTAAACATCTGGGTTGCTGTGCCCCCTAAATCAAGCAGTGACCACAACCCACTTTTATTTTCCTGTTTTTCAATTAAGCAACTCTTCCCAGACACACTGCTACCTGCACTAGACTGAAACTCCTGTTTCAAGAGATACTGGTTATTTAAGGAGCTAAAAACTAGAAAGTATTATAAAATACCTGCCCCCTCCTCTGATGTGACTGGTAACACACCTGAAGGTATTAATCCCAGAAAAAACAGTACAAATCACAATTTCCAGGTATAAGAGGAGAAACATTAAAAATATGTTGCACAAAGAATTGTTGGGCCAGTGATGGTGAATTTATTACCATTCTGCAGACTTGACATGTGAGAGATGAGACTGTTTTGAAGACACCTGCTTGACATTTCACATCTCGTATCAAATGGGTAAATCCTTGACATGTTCCATGTATTTCAAAGACTTCTGGCAGATTTTATTATCCTGAAATTCTCAAAGGCTATTTATTGCACTTGGAAATAACCTTCAGTCTGTATCAGAGTAAAAACAAGCCCCTGAGAGGCAAATTACTAAATGCAGAGTTCTCCTTACCTATGATTTCTCATGTAGCTTAGTTAAGGAATTGATTATAGTTTCATGCTGTATGGCCAAGTGTCAGCTGTGTTCTGAAAGGAATTAACATGTGGAGAACACCACACTTTAATTTTGACACATTACAGCAGTCATGATATAAAAAATTACAATGTACATCATGATGGATGCACATTTCTCAATAGAACAGTAATGTACATGCAGATAAACACAAAATTAACTGTTACTTTTCATTTACCTAATCCTGTACTTACAAGATCATCCAGCTGCCTTGATATTTGGGTGAAAGAAAAGGCAAGATGAACAGACCATTCACTCACCAAAGCCAGAAAAATCCAATATGAAGTGAAAATAGAATTCAAGAGGAATTTTACTCCAGTGAGTGAATTTGTGGATCAGTCAACTTGACAAAGGCAAAACAAGATTATCTGGAACACAATTTAGGGCATTAATCCATACAGAATAAATTTGCTGTATACAGACTTCACAATGCATTGTTCCAAATCTATTTCAGTTTAGAAATTTCTATGTTGTTTGAGTTTGCTGGTGTTTTTGTTAATTTGATTTTGTTGTTGAGCAGTTTTCCAGGTTGTGGGATTGTTTTGGTTTTAGTCTTTAATGCCATTGTTACCTTTTTGGCAACTTTTCAGCAACCAGCCTAATTGCTTCCATTGTGCATAAAACACGGGCTCTTTCCTGCAAGTTTTATTACAGAATAAAAAGATGCCCTGTCTCCAGAGGAACTTGCAATGCAAGTGTGGACACTTCAGCTGAGGAGGGGCTCAGCCCAGATGTCCCTCTACAGACACAGCTGGTGAGCTGCTGTTCAGCTACACCCTCCTTTTCTGTGACCATCTCAACTTTTTAAGGGCATGCTGCAAAATTTACTGGTAACTCCTAGCCCTGGAAAACCATCAAATTCACAAGTATCAAACTTTTAGTTTTTCACTGCTCATATTTTTTTTTTTTTATCTGTGTCACAAAATCAGCAACAAACCTAGTGTGGTGCTCCTCAAACCCTGTGCCAGCTGTGAACAAAGGCTGTCAGGTAATTAAGTGTTTAGATTTCACTCAGTCTCAGGTTAAGAATGACTCAGTGGAGCTCAGGGTAATCATTCTTCACCTCAGACTAATCTGCAGTAACTGTAGTTAAAGGTCCTTGGAGAATAATTAGCGACATACCAGTAATTAAGGAAATACTAACAACTAGTATGCTTTTGGTATTTTTTACGTTCAAAACTTCAAAGCTTCATTGCTCCAGGTCAAAACTAAACTAGAAAGAAGCAGGATGAAATATTCAGTAGGTCATACATGCATTTTTATCAGTTTTGAGGTTTTGCTCGTTTGGGGTTTTTTAATTTGTAAACAAATTTAAGATACAATAGGGAGAAGTTCATGCTTCTTGTGCTTCCACTGCCCTGTCTGTGCCCTGATAGGGCAGAGGAATCACTCCTAGTGGTGTGCTTCCATAAAAAGACTGTGGGTTAGGGAACAGCTTGGCAGAAACAAGCAGGAAGAACAAGTCAGGGAGGCAGAAGAGTAGCTGGATAGGTCTCTGGAAGGGATTTCAAGAGGGAAGGAACAAGTGAAACATTAGAAGCTGTTTCTTTAAGATGTTTTTTTACATCCTATTTCACCAATAAAAATGCATTCAGTGTTATGAAACTACATGTTTGGTCTTAACTGACAGGAACATGAAAAACATGCTTTGTTTCTTCTTTCAGGGCTAAGATGACTGTTGCAATTAGAAAGACAACCTACCTTTCAAAGTCTGTAAGATATTTTTCCTAGGAATTTTCAGAAGTTGGACTTGAGCTAATGCTGAACTATAACTCTGTAAAAAACATCACTAATATAGTTCAAATCTTAAATAATGGTCATGTGACAAGATATTTCCAAAAAATTAAATTTAACAGTCTATTAAACACAAGTTTATGACAGTTATGTTATAGTTTAAAGGTTTAGTCCCATGGAAAGTTTCTTTTCTCTGCCATTCAACAGTAGCTGTTCCCATACGGTTCTTCTGAGATTTCATTTGAATTTCAACCTTCAAAACCTCTATTAAAACTTGGGCCCACTGACACAGGCCAGAACTTATAACCCACACACTCATAAAATCTACAAACTTTCAAGCAACTGCAGCTGAAGATTTACCTCTGACAGTTTCCACTGATACATGCAGGAACCTTGTGAAGCAAGTAAACAGTTTTTCTGCATTTGAAATACACCAAAAGAATTTACAGATGGAAATAAAAAACAGACACTAAGTTATTGTTCTTACAGATTTTCTGTACCACCTCATATCTTTCATTTTTACAAGAGAACTAGTATCCGCAATAAACTTTGAAACATTTGAGATTGTTCTTTGCATTTGCATTCTTATTTTTAAAATTATAAAATTCATGCTTAAAGAAAAATCAGCACAGTAAAAGTCTGGATGCATGGCCTGCCACTGTGTATTACCCACCAACAGGTGCTGGATTAAACCTCCTTCTCAAACCTGCCCTGTGTGATAGCATCACAACCCAAACCTAGGACAGAAACCACACAAGTGTGAGTGAAGTATGCAACTGCTAGCAAAGGAAGCAGAACTGCCACCACTCAAAAAAATCCATTCATTACAAATGAGCAACTCAGGGTATGACATTTGGAGATTCCAGTTTGTGGTAGATTTTTCCACACATTAGCTGAACTGTAACCTACTTGGCCAGCAGTTTCTTCAGGCAGGGATTTTAATTTTTCATGAACACATTGCTCTAATAAAGTACTTGGCATTAGTTATGGCTTTTGAATTAAAATGCATTCATGACATTAAATTTTAAAACCTCTAAGCCATTAATTTTGATCAGCTTTTTTTTTCTTTTCTGGTATAGTGTTTGCAAGAATTAGCAACTAAGTGCATATTTCACCAGCAAAAGAATAAAGGCTGTACTAACAAAACTTACTTTTGCACGTCCCTGTAGAGAATGGCAATATTTTATACACCTACTGCACAGCAAATGAAAGCCAAAAACAAATTTGCTGTTCCAAATTTGCTGTCAAATATAACATAATAGTTTAACTTATGATGAAGGGCAACTTAGCACACAATTTGCTATCTACATTTTCTTCTGAATTCAGAAATAAAAAGGTTTACAGCATTGCAGAACAGTTCCATAAATTGTCTAGTTCAAGCACTGACTTTAGTACCTATTTGTAAAACCATCTTCCTACAAAAACTTCCAGGTAATAGCTAAATAGCTGAGCCTACCCAGCTGAGGATGCTGATCTGCAATTTCTTCAGGTATGCAAGTCCCTGCAGTTGCCCTACTTGATCTTACAAAAAAACTCCCCTTTGGTTTGCTTTGTTCAGACTAACGTTCCAAAGCTCAAATATAAATCACAGGTATTTTAGTTTTTAATATAAAATCATTACTTCAGATACAACTACTGGCCCCACTAACCCTGTTACTAAAAGCAATAATCACCTGCTGACAGCATGTGAGCCCAATCACAGACTTCAAACATTTCCCAACTTATCATGCTCCATCTCACTCATCTCATCCTCATGAAACAGTGCAGAGTTATGACACTGAAGGTGTAGAACAGGAACAGCCAAATTCATTCTATTGTTCAATAAACTGCAGTCAGGGAAGGAGCTCAGCTATAGTTGGGCATTTTAATTGAATACAATTTACACACTTTATACACCTCTAAGCAGTGTGTTGAATTTGCTCAGCAAAAAGAAAGCAGCTCAGTAAAACAGATGTCTGCTCCTCCAGCTTCCCCACTTAGTATCAGTTTTCTTTATTACTCTACATTAACGTGCAGACAAATTAAGCATAACATAAGTGTCTAAAATTCCAGCTGTGTTGTAAAACGCTGCTGTAAGGCTAAATTTTTAAGTCCAAGTAGTTTCATAATCTCTGTGCAGTTATTTATGAAGGCAGCAGGAATGCTATTCTGACAACCTAATTAAACTTCCAATAATGTCAGCAGGAATCTGATTGCAAAATGGCTCATTTTATAAACATCACTACTTTTATGACTGACAAAAATATGCACAATCAGGTGCCAGCTCCTTCACAAATACATATTGTATAACTTGGGTCACAAACTGCTTGCCAGTACAAAATTTTACGATGTTAAAGGTCTGTCCTCAACCCATAAAAACAAACACAGGTCACACAGATTTTGTGGATATTGCCTTTCTGCCCATTCCATGTCCACATAACTTGAGTAGTTTCAGAGGAGTTAACTGCCAATAAATACATAAATCTCCATCTAAATCAAGCCATCTCCTGCACACAGTACTGGATCTGGAATTACACCTGCATTGAGAACACAAGCGAAGTACAGGATACAGAGAAGATAACTGTCCCTTGCCTATTGCAAACCCACTCTATGGTCTGCACATCACATTGCATGGGAAGCACACACTTGTTCAAATTTTACTTTTCAAGCTGATTGCCTAGAAGTCTCTTTAAAACAGCACAGGCCATGAAGTACTTATTAAGTCTGAAAAAATGACATTTCTATTTGGAAATGCTCAAGTTGAAAAGGCATACATGATATCTCACTGTTTAAAGAAGAAATGAACTATAAATTACTACCACATGGTAGCAGCTACAATTTTGGAAGAAGCCATTACAGCTTTGCTCTGGACAGTACAGGTAAAACCAAGCACTCAATGTTTCAGCCAGCTCTAGTATGACATGGACACATTTCTAATAAGCTTAAGTACAGGGAAAACATGGTAACAGGGTACTGCCCAACTGCCCACACAAACAGGAGACTTCCCAGAGGTTCTGTAGTGCCCAGTCTTCCCAGTCACCACACTGAATCCATTCCAAAATCCAGGGTCAGCTGCTTCTCATCTTGGGATTCACGGAGGGTTGCTTTGGTGGTTTGAGATTTTACAGTTCCATTAAGACCATTTGAAAATACAGTCTCAATATAGCAAGGATGGAAATACACAATTAAAAGTCAGTCCTCATAAACTTAAGACATAGCTTTAAAAACCTCTTATGGATATATGACTTTGGGTTCTATTAAAAATGAAGTTAACATCAAATAAAAACCAAAACAGAATAGGTAGAACATTTTATTTTTGTCAAACCTTAAATGTAAAGTATATTAAAAAAACATGGTTTGGAATTTCAAGAACAAGAATATAAACATGTATTTTCTATCCCAGAAAAAAAATCATGCAGGTGTTACAGTATTTGATCATTCTCTACATTCACTGGTATGCAACATCAACTTAACGTTATTCCATAGATACAGAGAAGCTGTAAATTGGTACAAATACCAGGATCCTCTGGCCTCACACTGTAGATTAAGCAAATCTGTTCTTTGGTAATTTGAGAAGGCTGATTTTCCATTCCAATGCAGGACTCTTGGGAGGCCATATTAGCCACTCAGCTCAGAAAATCACAACTCCTGTTGACAGTCTGAGCTACTTTTGTCACAAGAAAATAGTATTAGAGGTATAAATGCACAGAAGTTAAAATTATTCATTCCTTGTGGTGGCTGTTCCAAGAAAAAAAAGAATCCAACTCTCTCCTCCTCTATTCATCATTTAATCTAGGTAACATTTAGACTCATATGCAAAGGTATTTGCTAGATGGGAATGTACACATGCATACTTTCAGTTTAAAGAAAGAGACGCGTGTGGAGAATGGCAATTTAGAGATACCATGACTTGAAGGTATGCCTATAATAAATTTTCAAGATTTAGTAAACTGGGACATTACAAATCCAAAAAAAGACTTAATAGATTTTTGATCTTCCCTTTTTCAACAAAGACTGACAGAATATACATATACAGGTTGACATTTTGATTTATCGAAAACAACTTTCACTTTGCTCAGTTTGCAAGTCCTATTGACTAAAATGTAATATCATTCACAACAAAATATTTTCAGTAAGTGAAACAGTAAGCAAAGAAACCCCAAACTAAGCTCAGAAGCTAAGTGGTTTAGAAAGCCTGGGAACACCTACGTGTGCCTCAGTGTGTCTGTAACTTTTTTGTACACTCTATCTGCAGACACACGCACACATTTATTTACACACGCCCGTGCGCACACGCGCACGCACACACACGTGGGGAACCCGCCGTGGAGATCCAGCTATCACCTACTCGGGAACAAAACACATTCTTTAAAAATGTGGCTAATTTAACAAAACAGAGAAGAAACTGCTGCTATCAAAATATACAATTTGGATTGCAGACTAGAAGGCTAACAACATTAAAAAAATAGTTTTAAGCAAAACCCCCTTTGCTTCTGAATAACAGGTATCAACCTGCCATAGCATGAATCATCCAAATAAGATTTTATAAAAAGTTTAAACTGTGACCCTTCCTCATTTGTAAAGTTCTTGACATATACAGTGCGAGCTCTGGTCTCCAAACTGGAGCCCCTTCCATTTTTTTCAATCCATACTTCAGGAAATAAATGGCAGCTGAAGGATTTAGAATCTCAAGTGAGATTTGTGCTTTACCATATACCTGAAAAAAAATTAACAGAAGACAGCATTACTACCCTTGTGGCATTTATAGGAATTTTACTTGGAGGAATAAAACACCCAGGCATTGTTAAAAGAGAATTCTTAGGGAATTAGAAAGTTGCCAGAGAAACCCCAACATAACAATGTGTTGTGTGCAGGATTTGTCCCACTAAATAACAGCCTTGCCTCAAAGAAAACTCAGCTTTCCACGGCATTGCATGACCTCTAACACTGAAAGACTGTTGCAAAGACAACTAGTTCACCTGAGACTTTTAAATAGAAAGCCATGGAAAGTTTGATGATTGGAATTATTTTGACAATTCCCATAGGATTTTTTTTTCACTCAATCATTCAAGCATTTCACTGTGAATCAACATGAAAAAATTAAACATTCATGAAATGCATGGGCTTCTCCCTTGCCTCAATATTTCTTCAACTGCTTCATGATAATAAAGTTTCTTGCCTACAACATGAACCAGGTATTGCAGTGAACTTCCCCTTCAGGAGGGTTCTGACCCAGAGAATCAGAGTCAGAAGGTTGGGAATCATGGGACTAATCAATGATTAAGGGTGACTACCCCTCCTTTAAATCCACACTTTGGAGATTATTACTTACAGTGTGTTAACATATATACCACTATATTTTATTCACTGCATCGTCAGGGAAAATATCCAAGTCGTAAACAATTCCCTGGCTGCCAGAACTTTTAATTCCCACCAAAACCATGCAAGCATGAACATCAAGGACTTTTAGCAGGAGCCATACCTGTCCAAAGTTTCCCAGAAGCGTAGGAATACTGGCCTGTCCAAGTGTCTTTTGTGGTAGCTGAGCTCTAACACTGTCACATCCCATTTCTGTACGTTGGGATCCAGGCGCACTTCATCGTATTTGAGATGAAAAGCTTTAACTGCAGCAAACAGGAGAGCATTTGGTATAAACATGAAGATTTTAGTGTTTCCTTATTGGTCAAAGAAAATTCCCACCCCCTCTTCCTTTTTCAGAATGAAGCCTGAGAGTAAAATTAACAAACCCATAATCCAAAGAAGTCAACTACTCACTGAAGGGCACAGTTAAATACAGAGGTCAATGGCTCCCAGGCTACTCCAGGGTGAAGGGAAAGGGCAGCCCCTGCTTTTAGATGCACAGATTCCAAGGGAATAGCAGAAACACACTGCCAATTCAAGTACATTCTCTTTGAGAAACAAAGAGGTTCTTTCTGAAAATCTCTGAGCTGTCAAAGAATTAAAAATAATAATCAAAAAGGTATTTCTGAGACCTATGAGTAGGAAGCCTGGCTATCTCCTAAAATAATCTGTAGAAGATTGATAGTAGAATGCCAGTGTAACCCCCAAATGCTGCATAAAGCATTCTGAGAAATTTAGTAACTGCCAATTTCCCTGATCTAGTACTCAGTTAAAAATGGTAAAATATTAACTGTTATTTTTCTCTTGGGAAGTATTGTCACATGTGAATTAGGTAAAGCCTAAGCATCTACACAGTGAGCATTAAAACCAACACATTTAAGCCTTGCACAATTCCTATCTGGTAACCCAATCTAAGGATTTCAGTAGTATTGGAACAGTAAAACAAGCCATCAGTCTTGTGGAAACTAGTTATTTTTAATGTCATGCTTGTATCTTCTTCGGATACCACACTCTTAATTTTGCCTTCCACAAAATCAGTTCTCTTTTCCAGATCCATTTGGGAACTTCCTAGATGGCTGGTATGTGAAATTAGCTTTTTTTTTTGTTGACAAACTAAAGAAATTATCATCCGACAGACAAATTTCCAGGCTTTGTGATTAAGAATACATATACATTATCTCCACTATACATTGTTGCACATATTCATATAACTTCAGAAAAAACAAATTAAGATATACCAGGGCCACGCATTTACAGAAAACTCCATCAACACCTGACAGAGTCTCTGCATTCAAATTAAATGTTATTAAGCACAAGAGGATCCACTTCTGAACCTGAAACAAATCACTGTTAAAGCTACCTGATGTGCTCTGGGAGGAACACCTTTAAAATGGTCAAAAGGAAATATTTGTTCATGAAACTGACAGCATTCAAAACTTGATCAGAAACATTCATTTATAAATGTGAAATTAGGCTGGTTTGGTGCATGAACATGAAACAGTCAGGACACCATGCACAAGGAAAGCTAAGGAGCACAGTTTTAGAGACTCAGCTAATGAAATGTTCTGGGACAAAGCAACTGCTCCAATAAAACCAGTTTGGCAGGCTCTGGCCCAGTACACCTTTTATTGAGGAGTTCTTTCTGGTAAGCTACTTGCTTGTTTTCCAAGTGACAGCCTTCAAGACTTGATAACCACAACAGACCAGAGACAGAGGAGAAATGCAAACTGCAGATGAAACAATGGACAGCTGCAAATCCCAGAAACCACATTTGTGAAGACTACTGAACACTGTGAATATGGCAAAACAATAGCTTCAGATAAAAATAGATACAACAAACTGGACTGACACTCTCTGTGCTCCCTTCATTCACCTGTTTTCATTTTAAGGATGAGTAAAGTCATTGGGGAAAGCTCTGGAAATACACTTTATCAGGAAAATATTTTAAAAATACCATGCTTTGAGGGAACAGATTGCATTTCTAAACTGAAGATCCATTTCAATGTAATTAAGACCAGATATCCCTCTTTCACTTGAAAAATGTAAGAATTTGTGCACCTTCAGCCTGAACTGTGCAGGCTGTGATTGTGATCTTTTGGCATGTTGAGACCAGGAATGTCAAAGCAAGTCAGATAACTCCTACAGCCCTCCATACATACATATATAAAAATGATAAAATTCATAGGAAGCAGCATGTAACTGCTAGCAAGACCTTCAATATTTCACTGCATTTTTCTTGGCTTTGCTTTTTGCATTTTCTCAGTATCTTTATTTTGAAGTGCTATTTCCTTCTTTCATTAGTCTCTTTTGTTAAACTCTCTCCTGTGGCATAGTTTTACTTTCACAATGACTTTCAGGCTCTCTCTTTCCCTGCTCATCCTCAATTCCCCTTTAACTGACTCATTTTATTCTCTTGTTCACAGACCCATCCTTAGCTTTCTGTCCCACCCCTGAGTTTTTCCTTGCTGCTCACCAAAGTAGCATTTTCTTTCCAGATTCTACATCTGGAAAAGAGGGGCACACACAAAGAGGGGGCATACACAAAACCTGATCAAACCTCTTTCCTCATCACATTGACTGCAAGATGCCAGAACTGAACTAAGGTGGGTTTGGGTCTGTTGCCTGGTTTTTGGGGTTCTTTTTGTGGGTGCATGTGTGTTGGTTATGTCTATATCTGAAGCCACAGGACACATCAAAAGGTGTTTTCTAAGGCAACTCCAAACTGAGAAGAGAAGCTGACAGATTGCTCAGATACTATGGCCCAGCTCTCTGTCAGATGGGTGAACTGTGCCAGGGAAGTGCCTCAAAGCCCCACAGTTTTGGGGACCCAAAAAACCTGTTCAGATCTACACAATGCTAACATCTAGCTCACTGGAAACTTCAACTTTTTAAAACTGAAGTTTTTGTCACACACCAGATCATATCTTCAGTGCTTTCTTAGTGGTGCACTAGGTGATTAATGCTCTCTTCAAAATAGCACTAGAATGTGCAGCCAGCCTGTAAACCTGTTAGCTATGAATTGTAGGCATACACATTGTCTGTTCAGCCTTTTTTTAGAAGATTGGAAAGCAGATTTGTACACCAGCTATTTGTGACTCTTGCAGCTGACAGCTCTGAGAAGATTTCCATGAGCTTGCACAGATCAGAGCAGAACAACCACAACGGGCATGGGAATATCTGCCAGTGAGGAGCCCAAAGCCCAAAATCTGCTCAGCCACTCCATCCAACAGCACTTTGGCAGCACTCTGTCATGAGCATAAACACCCCAAACACAACAACAAACCCCAAACCAAGGAACAAAATAAATCCCTTACTTTTTGCAAAGATGTCCACAGGAGATCCATCCGGCAGGAGCCAAGGCCAGCCCTTGAACTGCCAGGCAGGCCCCTGGACAAACACGGCCACCACGCGGTCCCTGGAACACACAGAGGGAAGGGCACGGACGTGGGCATGGCCTGGGACATGCCAGTCACCTCTGTCCTAAACAGGCAGTGTGCCTTGGCACAGCTGCTCCTTTTATACAGCAGGAGAGCACCATTAACAACCACACCTCCAGCACAATTGCTTTTCCTCTTGTAAAGAAAAAAAATCATTGCTGTGATTCCTCTGGGCTTTCAGCCCTCCCTGCCCTTTTGCAGAAGGTAGCTCAGTTTCTCAGCTTACAATTTTTAGAAGGCAGTGTTTATTTGTGGTCATCATTAATTTGCTTTTGAAAAGTGCTCCAACATTTTCAGAGATAATCTTCTGCAAACAGCACTTGAAACTGAGATGTGCAGATTTAAAAGCCTTTATTCTCAACACTGCTGACTTCCAGGCTGAAAATTAGTGAGAACCAACAGATGCTAAATTTCTGCAAAGTAAAATTTCAGCTATTTTAAGAGCACACAACCATTACCTGTGGTCTAAGAAAATAAATTTGTGATTAAAATTAAGCTTTTGCATTAGTAAAATTTTAAAAATGCCACCTTTAAGAATAAATGACCTCCCCACATATGGTCTATCTTTCTCTTGAACATTTACATCATCCAACCATGGTTCTTACCTACCACAACAAGTAATTACCTCTTTAATCTAATCCCCAAATTTAATCTATCATTAAATCCACTAAATCCCAAATGAAAAAGAATAATCAAGGTGAAATCTTGTGGTCTGGGTTTGTTTGTTTGGGGTTTTTTTGCAGGTTTTAGAATGGCTTCCTTGGGTAAAACCAAGAGTAAAAAACCACACACCACTTCACATCTTTGGCCAGAAGTACTTTAGAAAGTAGTTTAGATGGTACTTAAAGATTTGATCATTAAACATTTTAAGTACTATTTAATATGCAGAATTTTAAATCCACTGATTTCTGATTAATTCAAGTCCTAAATACAGAGAATAATTGATTTAGGGACAGAATCTTTTAAAAGTATTCCTCTCCATTAAAATGTAATTTGGAAATGACAAAACCACCAAATATGTCATTGTCCACGTCCCAGATCTTCTCACTTGTCAGGGCAAAGTAAAAATGCTGCATCATGAATGTCATCAAATAACAAAAAGATGTCAAACAATAATAAAAGCTTCTCCAGAGTTTTTCTGTTCAAAGAGAGCTATTTTTATAGCTTTGTAAAATGGACTACAGAACAAATAATCCATTTCCAGCTTTTTCATAAAAGTAAAAACTATCTATGATTCCCTTTCTGTAACTAGGGCTCTTCCTTCAGAAGTAAAATTCCAATAGTTCCAGTACTGGAATCACAGTTCAGTCTTTACTCTGTGATGTATTTCCTTTCTATAACTATTAAAAAAGATGGCATTTCAGATGCTGATGGCCTGCAAAAGCATCTTCCCAACAGACTCTGCCTCAGAAAGCAGACAGGAGAGGAGGAGGTTTCTTGCATATCAAGGTTCGGTGACTTGCATGTTACACCACCACAAACCAGGACAACAATATGAACATATCTACTGGAATTTCTGGAACATTTCTGGCAAACCAAATAATATTAACTGTGCTGCTCACACTGTAAAAATATGAAGTGTTGCAAGTTTTAAAGATCTTTTAGATTAATTTAGTTTCATATTATTTTCAGCTGAAGACTCTTTTAGAGTTAATAAAATGAAGACTATTATGTCTGTACCTTCACTTTTCAGTAGATTTCAGAGCATTTTATTACTTCCAAATTCTGCATTGTCTGGGGTAAGAAATGTTTTAAAGGGAAAAGTTCTTACCAGTCCTGTGGCATGAGTTTCAGAGGTTGGTCTACGACCCGGTAAGGGACAGTGACGCTGACTGTGGTTCCCCCCGGCTGCATCTGGTCCTTCCTCCTCTGTATTAGAGTCTCGTTCTCTCGCTGACAGCCCTGCTTCTTCTTCTCATCTGATGGTACAAACCTTAGGGAATAACAAACCCCTCAGTAGACAAGGGCAATTTACTTGATGGAATCAGCAGGAAAAGTAACAGCTTTATCAGAGCTTGGCGTTAGTGACAGCAGCCACTGAAGCCACCTCGTGCTCACGATCCCAAGTCTCCACCACCACTCATTCAGAACACCAAAAAAATGTAAGGATAATATTTCAGAAGCCCTCATGATAAAAACAGTCATGCTAAAAGGTCCTCTGTGCCTCAAAAACACAGCTTGAGCCATTCTTAGACATTTGGGGCCTTACACAAGACATTTGCAGGTGAGGAGCCAGACCACAACCTGCAAATTGACCACAACTCTTAGTTTTAGTCACCAAGGGTAACCTGGGCATTAAAGCAGTTGCTTCCAGGAGCAAATTTTAAGAGCTCTTGGAGCCATTAGAATTATTGCCAATTGGAATTTTCTCAAGAAAGCTGAGATTTTTTCGTCAAAAATGGTTTGAGTGAGGTTTTATTTTTTTAGAGGATGTTGATTTTACATTATTATTATGCATCTGGTTACTATGATGCATGACACTACTGTTTTTTGGGGTTTCTTTCTTAATAGATTCTGTGATGGACTAAGTGCTTGTAAAATCCAGATAATGTGGCCCTCATGTCATATATTACCTCCACATGACAAAAATAAATGCTAAGATGTGACACAGCTTTCCTTCCTCCAAATAATTACAGATCCTTAATCTTTCAACCCCCTCACCTTAAAAAACAACAGCAATTGCATTTCAAGGCCCTCCTCTTTATGGGGACAATAAAATACCCAGAACAGGTCTCAAAACTGGCATCATAAATGTGAGAGCAGTGTAGACCTTTTTATTGATAAACCTCAGTGGATTTTGAGATAGAGAAAAGAAAGTTGCCAGAGTCATGCCTTTCACAGAACTGGAAGTGTGTCATAGAAAAAGGGAAGCTGATGTGACCAGCAGCACCTTCCAGGGCAGCACAGGAACAGAGTTCAGGCCTGTGTTCTAATATTCTATTCAGAGCCACCCAGCTGCACCACAACCCTGTCTGCTGCTGACATTTCATTGCCAAAGCTTCTGATGAAAATAAAACTCTGTTTCCCTTAACTGCAGTAGTTAGCAGGAGGATTTGTGGTACATTTTAAAAGCACAGTACATAGCTGGTAATATTTCTCTTCATTACAGTGCACATGGTGCTTTTGAGCAGTTTACTACATTTTTGGGTAAGTTGTTTGCAGCATTTCTCTTCAATTTATTTCTATTTCAATACTAAAGACTAAATTTGAATGTGCTTTAACAGGCAGACTGCACTTCCTATTGTTGGATAAACAGGAAAAAAGAATGAAAGACCAAATATGAAGAAAATTTCATTATTCAGTCAACTTGAAAACACTAGTTTTCACTACATATTCAGTGAGAAAATGGCATTTTTGGGGGGGGAAGAAACAAACATGTTTTAAGCCAGCAGGTGAAAATTGTCAACAAACCTCCAAGCAGAACTGTTTTACTTTCCCAATGTAAATTAACAGATGATATCCCCTCTTACTCCTCATGATTTAACAGTGTTTTAGAAACAAAGTCAAAAGCAATTTCTGAAATGTGTGTCCAAATGCATTCAATTGATACAACTGCACTAGGAAATTAAAAAAAAGCATCACCTGCTAATAACTATGAATGGTGCATTAAAGCTGACTAGAGCTGCACATACTGCAAACAGAAAAAGCATCACAGGTGTTAAATGAGCAGCTATAAATTAAATTATGCTTGTCTCTCTAGTACATGTGAAACACCATCATTCTAAAGGAAACACAGACAAAAAAGCTGTACAGGACACTGGGAGAAAAGTACATACTGGCCACCTAGAATATATTTCTTCAGAAGTTAAATAATAATTTCCCTAATGGCTGAAGTAATTAGCAAGCAGTTAATATTTACATACATTTTATCCATCACAACAGACTGACACATACAAATTGCACACTACACAGAGGCGTTCAACTGAGTTCTGCACTAGAAAAAGCTTCCCAGTGTGGCACCAGAATTTAAGCATTTCTCATCAATTTGCTAATTTAAAAACTTCAAAGTGAGGTGCCTTTATCATGAGCACTCCTAATGGCCTGTCCTGCTAGTGTGTCACAGGCTTTGCTTTACCAACAATAACTGATAGGAAACTCTGTAACCTAAAATGAGGATTTGCTTGGTGGTCCTTCAGCTTTTAAGAAAACTACTAATGAGTTTCTTAGTAGAAAAGTACTAATGAGTTTCTTCTTCTCCTCACCCACTACAATTAAAGGAATCTGGACTGAAAAGAATGAAGATAAATTAAAAAAAAAGCAAGCCCTTAAACACCTTTTATCCAAATGGCAATGTTTATAGGAAAAGCCAGGGTCACCTGAAATGCTGGGCAGCTTGAGGAGAATTTTGTTATTCTCCATCCCCTACATTAAACAAGAAGAAACTCTTAGACAATATGTAAATAAAAACCAAACAGCCCTACACACATTACAGCAATAATCAAGTATTCATCTGAACAGGGATCTAAAAGGTCACATTTTAAATTTAATTTGTAAATGTGAAGAAGCAAACACATTTTAAATGGAAACAGGAAAGCAAAGCAGCCCTGCCACATGAGAGTAGAGCAATATTGCTGTGCTACAGAGTAACAACCTCACCGCTCTTGAGTCTTCTCACATTCTCTGCTTTAAATGTTTCTGTGTTTAAGAATTCATTTCAACACCAGTTTTTGGCAGTTTCTGCCCATTTCAGCTAGAAACTGTGTCACAGCCATTGAGGCACCATTCACTTGTGCCTCAGTTATGTCCCTTCTAGACAATAACTTCAGTTTTATTTCCTAGAAAAAAAAACTGAATTTTTGAGAGCAATTCTCTAGGACACAACACAAAGATACCTTGTTAAGGACAAACTATCAATGAGCAGATTCAAATGGCACGGCAGAGAAGACAACTGTCACAAAGCAAGCATTGAAGCAAGCACTTACATCCAGATACAAACACAGAGTACAGGAATAAAGGACAGCTTACAGAAAGTTTATGGAATCTCTGCCTGCATTTCCGGGAGTCATCGACTCAGTAAGCACAGTAAAAGTCATGTGCTCAAGAACTGAGAATCAATAGAAATTACTGTAAGATTATAAGTATATTTATGGCCTATGTCATCACTACTCAGACATAAAACACAAGTGTAAGAAACCTGAGTATTAAACACCAAAAATCCCCTCTTCTCTTGGAGATTATTTATAGTATTACTATAAAATACTATAGCCAGTGGCTTAACTACACATTTGTACTTGACAGCTTTTTAAACATCAGAAATGGGTTCTGAAACCTGAGTGTGCAGGAGCTTACAGTTTCTTGCTGCTTCTCCAGATTACTATTCCCTATTAAAAAAAAATCCATATCTACTTACAATGCACTTTTATGCCCTTTGTAGGGGTAGGAAATTATTAGTCCTGGCTGTTAATTGCTAAAATCATTATCCACATGAAAAATGGTGCACTCTCACTTTGTAAAGGCAGCAGGTCCCTTCTCTAAGGCAACAGGCAAGCAAGTGCACACCATCAGGATGTGGGAGGTAACTGTAGGACACCACCCACTGAGCTGGCACTCCATCCCCTGGCAGCAGTGCCTGTCAAACACCTTCCCTGAGGTCAGATCAGCACCTTCTGACCCCCAGCTCGGCACACTGAAAAATGCATGAAAGGAGAATAAGGCGACTTACCAGCAACTGAGATCACAGCAATACACATTTGATTGTGTTCAGAACTGGAGACTTAATTCTACCACCCTCTCAGTATTTCTGTTAAATTACAGTATCAAAAGCTCTAGACACCTATTTTTGCAAGAGAACAAAGCTTTTTTACATCATGTCTGAATCTGTCCCAGATACTTCACTCGGTATCAAAGCTGGATAAATCTCCAGTGACTTGCCTGGCCACAGATGGTTAAATGTATCACAAGCAAAAGCACCATCATAATAAAAATACATCATCACCGTTTAGTCATTCTCATCTGCCTGATGGAATTCCTGCTTCATTTTGGCTCCATGTAAAGCAGAAGCCTTGTCTCTGAAAAGCCTCACTTCAGGTATTCTCAAACACTGAGTCACAATTTCACATAGTAATTGTGATATCCAGTGTTGCACTCAGATAGTGACTAAGAATAAAATGTATTATATAAAATATTTTAAAGAAGCATCACAACATACCAGAATGTATTGCAGCTCTGATTTTAAATTAAATTTTATCTTTTTACTATTTTAGAAGCTCTTCACTTCATGTTGTACTTGGCTCCTTAGAAAAGTAACCTTTCAAAAAAATATTAGCAAGAATATTTGCATATTATTTAACAGGTGAATTGTATATATTACAATCACATACAGAAATATCTCCCTTCAAAATCCAAGTTGCAACAAATATATTGAATAGAGAAACCAGGTATCTTAAAAATAAAATCTTAAACTAGTGCTATGCTTTGGGTTTTTCATATGTATTTCCTTCTACACATAATAGTTTTCCTGCTTTCCATATTCTCTACCTTAAAAGAGAGCCTAATGTAAGTGATAAAGTAAGATGCTAAGCATCATACAAATGTCAGCCAAATTTGGCATGAAAAACTAATATACTACAGGGCTATAAAAAGGCTTAGTAAAAATCTTGGTATGATTAAGTTTCTCTCAGTTCTTGGCAATTCAATCTAAGTCCTACCACAGAACTGGATGAAGAATCTCCAGTTTATTTTACAACCACTACCTAAAATATCAGGCAATTATACCACAAATAATTTTTCTCATATCAAAAGTGACAAGGCATTGTAGCCCAGTTCCATAAATTTTTTTTTTTTTAAATCCAGGACTGTAGACAAAAAGTATCCTAAAAGACAGATTCTCACCTATGATTGTAAGTTTTGATCTCTCTTTATCGTTAATTTCAGCTGATTTTTTTCCTTATTTTGTTTTAAGAAACATTTAAATGAACAGAATCACAGAAGCTGATTTATGAAACAGAAATTCATTCTTTATGATCACACACTTCACAGACTGTGTTGCCTCAGGGACATCCACATCCCAGGCACCATGGGGCATCATCCTCCCAGGCTTCTACTACATTTCTTCATTCTCCCCTACAATGGCTCTTACCCTTCCAGCTCCAAAAATCTCTCCTCCTTCTGCTGCATCACCAATCCTCTCTGATGGCAAATATAAGCAGGCTGACTATCTCTAGAAACACAAGAAATGCAAATCTACCTGCATCTTCCTCCATAAGGGTAAGAGAGGGAAGATTGATTTAGGTGTGTCTTTTCTACCTGGACAATAATTCTTTATCCCACAACTTGTGGCAATGAAAGAAGTCTCTGAAATCTCTGCTCTTCTGTCAAATTTAGCTGTAAGTGGGGAACGAGTTAAAGAAGATGCTGACTTGGAGGCAGAAATTAGCTAAGTCTTCTTCCCTTGGAAAACCATCACATATCTATCCATCACACTCCACATCAAGGCTAGCTCCACATTCTGCATACCTTAACAGTAAAAACAAACCCTGAAGCCATTCCTGAACAAAGTACTTCCATAAATCTGAATGCAAACACATACAGGCCAGGTGCCATATTTTCCAGAAGAGTGCTAGACCTGTCATGGCTAAATTAATATTTTACTCTTCTGAATTCTGCTATTGCACTTCTGATTCATTAACACACCTTTCTTCTCCCCTTTCCCTTTCACATAGGCTAACTATTCAGTGTCATCCTCTGAACCCCTCAACTTCCTTTCAGCTTGTTCTGGATCATGTTCCTTGCACTCTAAATACGAGCATCCTCTTGGGACAGGCCTTGGCAAGCTGACTGCTGAAAACTCTGACTCCTGGCGCAGATCACTCAGACATGACAGGCCGATTGTGCTGGGTTTGCCTTAATTGAATTTTTGGTGAGGAGGAAAAAGGGTCAGCCACAGAAGTGACTTTCCCCACGACAAACATCACAGCTGACAGAAACAATGGCTAGCCGGCTCTGAAAACTGATATGCTGCTAAGCCAATTGGAGAAGCCGGACACGCCTCTATAAATCATATTTAAGAACAAAAAAACCACAGAAAGCTCTTTCTTCCTTCCTGCTTTCTAGAGAAGAGAGAAGGAGCCGTGTCCCCCCTCCCCTTCCCCGCCCTGGCTGCGCTGACTCCCGCAGCCGGGAAATGCCCGCGGAGCCTGGGCTGGGCAGGGCAGCGGAGCCTGAAGCAGAAGCACAGCCAGCCCTGTCCCCAGGCACAGCCCGGCCCAGATTAACCTCTTCAGCGCTGAAAAATTCCATCTGAGAATAAATTAATCCGTGGATGCCTGTTTTCTCCCAAGTCAGAGCGAAGGAAAGGTGGAGGCACGTGAAGAAAACAACAGGGCAACACCAAGGTCAGGGAAGAAGGAGGGGCGAAGACCAGAGGAAAGGAGGAGAGGAAATGCTCCTGTTCAGCAGCTGCAAACCTTTTGCAAGTCAAGGTGAGAATATAATACACCAAACCATTTCCCTGTAAGTCATAAAGCGTATGGGGAGATGCAGTGTTCATCTGCAGCTCAGAAGAGAACTGGAGAATACAGATGTTGAAAGAAGCTGTGATCCGACTTGAACAGAGAGAGAGAACCTTTGCTTTAAGAAACAGAAGAAGAGAACCTTTGCTTCCAGAGACAGAAAAAGAGAACCTTTACTTCTATACTAGAACTGCTCATCCTTAAAAAATTGCACCCCCTAAGCCAGTGACCCACGGAGGCAGCTGTGAGAAGACTGACAAAACGTGGGAGGGAGTTCAGGATTGCAGAATTCCGGGCAGGCTGCTGCTCATGAAAATTAAAACCATGAGAAACTATTTCCTGTGGCATGGCAGCAGAGACTCCTCTCCCCAAGTGAATTGAAGAAAGATTTATTTTTAGAAGTGGTAAACTGACTCAAAATCCCATGTTTTGTCTCTTTATGTTGTAGGTAGGAAATAGAAAGAGGCTGGGGGGAGGAAAGGTGTTCTAAAGGTTTGCTTTAGTTCTTATCATTCTCCTTTTAATTTTGTTAATAAAGTTTTCTTTACATCCTTTGAAGTTTTGAGCCTGTTTGGCCCCTAAAGCATTTTCTCCTAATCCTTATCTCAGCCCCATGAGCTTTACTTTACCTGGTTATTTTCCCCTCCTCTGCTCCAATTACAGCAGAGGAAGATGAGTAGATCATTTTGTGAATGCACTGGCGTTTGGCCAGCAGTCCACCCACTACACAGGTGCTTCATCCCTTTCTGGGTACACCTGTGCCAGGAAGTCACAGATTATACACCTGTAAAAGCCAGGGCTATCTTTTTCCCTAAATACGAAAAACCCACATAAACAAACACCCTTTGTCAGTCCCATTGGATCAGTGCTGTGATGGCTTGCACACTGAACTGTAATGTTAAAGCCAGCCTTCCCTCAGAGTATTTCAGAGGAGACACGGGGAGCCCAGTACACTCACTGGGCCTTTGATGGCCTGTGGCACCAAGATAGAACTGGAGCTAGCTGTGGATCAGCAGGCACCTGGTATCCCAGAGCACAGCTTTAAACAGTTCTAGGGCAACTCCAGCAGAAGCTGTACCACCACCACAGCCTGGTTTGGATGAAAAGAAGTGTAACATATCATGAAAAATGAGTGCTGGAGGTAACAGAAAGATGATCCCTCCATTTTTTTTTGACAACCTACATTTTTGCAGACAACCTACAACAGTGCATTTCTCTGTCAAAATGACTGTTTCCAAAAAATTACCTGATATTTACTTGATTGGCAAGTCTAAAAACCATGATCTGTTGGACAAGCAGAAATATTCCTTCACCCATAATGAATCAAATCTCAGAATCAGATGTGTGATGTGATAAACAAGTTTTAGTAACTCACTGCAATTTTCCTGGATGCATTTGCATCAATGCTTAATGACAATATGTGAACTTCAGAAAAAAATTTTTGTTTGCACAACCAGCTGGGATGCTTGGCTGATACAGCCCAATACAGCCCATCTGGTCACCTTCTCCTTTACAATAACTGAGGTCCTTTCCCAATATCTTTGCTGAGTTCCAGGAGCTCCCTTGGTCAGCTTCTCTCAGCCTTCTTCCATGGAAAGGGTTCACTTGCACATGGCTGCACAGATGTTACATCAAAGAACAGGACTGCACACATTCCAACTGCAAAAGTTTCCTAAATTTGCCCACAGGTCACAACGGAGCCAAAAGTCTGAATTAGGTTTTTGCTTTTTTTCCTACTAGTCAAGAGGAATTAATTTCTTTTATACTCTGGTCTGGAAAACTAGCTTGTCACAAGAGAGTAAATGAACCCTCCTGCTTAATCACTAATTAGGTGCTAGTACAACTTGGTATCTGAAAACAAATTGTTATACAGTATGTTCTAATCAGCTACTTACTTCAGATCTTGCAGAAGGTCCTTTGCATTAAGCATTGTTATTAAAGAGGTCGTGGCTGCTGGAATAATGATTATGGGAGTTCTTGATCCTGTAGAGATAATAAAGTTAGACTTTGCCTGGACAGGGCTTTTTGTTGTGTTCTGGTTGTTGCTTCCTCCTCTCCTCCCTTTTTTCATTAAAGGAATTGTACATAAAAAAACTCTTGCTTAAAAGGTCCCAGTCATGAAAAAATAGTAAAGGAAAATAATAGTAAAGCTTTTCTTAAGTCAAGGTTTTCATTCACCAAAAAAGCAGATCCCTGTATCACGAGTCTCTCAACATGTGTGGGACCCATATATAGTACAATAGAATGCTATTATGTTATACAGAATACATGCTATATATTCCACTGCTTGCTTATACTGTTGCTTGTATTGTCAGGGAAAAAAAAAAATGAAAAGCGGGCACAATTCACACAGAAATTAAAAGGATCATATAACTAAAATTGACTCACCTTTTTTCTGGTTTGGAGGCGGTCTTGCTTGAGAAACTGAGAAAAAAAAAATAAAAATACAGCA
Source organism: Passer domesticus (assembly GCF_036417665.1). Classification (NCBI taxonomy): domain Eukaryota; kingdom Metazoa; phylum Chordata; class Aves; order Passeriformes; family Passeridae; genus Passer; species Passer domesticus. The sequence goes on along the minus strand of NC_087480.1, from coordinate 39,577,488 downwards.
GAATGACTAGGACATCAATCCAAAGGTCATTGCAAGGCATCTGTTTAATTGCAGGAGTGAGTAGGGAAGAGTCACACTACAGTCATTAGATCATTTTTAGATGCAAGACACTAAGATGAAGAAGGGATTTATCATTTGGGTTTGAGCATTCAGAAAACAAACAGCTTTTGACCATCTGAAGGAGATGTTAGGAGAACTGAGTCAATCTCTCCCAGTTGTACTGAAGCTACTCATCCCCCTCCAACCTCCACAAAAGGCCAGGACATGACACCATGGGCAAAAACTCCCAGCAATCCTGAAAAAAGCTGCTTGTAGATCTTTAGTTCAGTGGTGCTGAACCAGCAGGAAAACCTTCACAACAAACTGATCTCTACACCTCACCTTTTCATTAGCAGTTATTATTGCAATGACATCCGTGGAATTTAGCTATCCCAAACAGATACAGAGCTTTCAACAACCAAATCCTGAATTTCAGGCTTATTCAAGTTAATTTTGGATTGCAGCTTGAGTTACATGAGGTCTTCAGAAGCCAGACACAGACAAGTCTGACACTCAAGGGGAAAAGCACCCAAGCAACCAAAAAAAAAAAAGAAAAACAAAAAGAGAAAAAGAAAAAAAGCAACCCACCTGCAAACAAAATTACCCTCAACCACCAAAGAAACTCACAAAACCACTGTTACACTGGTAGAAACCAAAGGACTGCCCCCCATCTCTCCAGCAAAATGTTTTCCCTTCAGTTTTCCAAGTGGTGACCACCTCACTACAGGAGACACTGCATCCCAGGAGTGGAAAAGCCTCTTTGTTTCTTCTGTTGGTGCTATTACCTGGTTACCAGGTGACCTGCCTGGTTTCCCCAAATAAACATTTTATAGTTCAGTTTTCAGGAGCCCTAACTTCAGGAGAGAAGTGTAGCACTTGATAATCATCATCATCCATGTTTATCCTAATTCAGAAAATGGTGAGTAGTAGAGAGATTGATGCAGACTAACTCAAGCCTCAACTGCTACTATGCATGACAAATTTCATTAATTGACTTCCAATTGCTTAGCACCAACTTGCTCATGTTTATTTATGACCAACTGTTTCAGAAACTTCCCAGAACAGTATAAATATTCACAGCACATACTTGCCATTATTGAAATATTGAGACCATATCCTTAATTATCTTTTCCTGACACTGTCAAATGCACAGATATAATTGGCAACACTATATTGAACTACATGAACTTTACCTACCCAGTGATTTTTAATTTTTTTTCTTTAATTTAGGTATCTCCTTAAAGTAAAAATATTCTTGAAATTATGGGCAGAGCCAGCTGTCTTAAAGCAAAAACATCAAAATAAAAAGGATGGGGAGAGAGAATAAGCATCTGTAAGAAATTAAATAGCTGTACAAAGACAGGTTAGGAGAAAAGGTTGGTAATGCAAAACGGTGCCAAGAAATATCATTTAAAAATGCATCTCAAGTATTTTCTTCAAATCACTACTGTCCAACAGTTTAGCCTAATTTAACTAATGCTTCCTATGGGCAAAGCAGTATCCTCCTGGAAACAGCAGGTTTTAGTTGCTTTGACTGCTAAGAATAGAACAGCTGAATTCTTAAAATATCCAAATATCAAAATGCAAAAATATCCCAGGACAGGCAGAAAGAGAAACCTCTTCTGACTCCACCTGTCTTCTTTATTCTCGCTTCAATTTCCAATGTAGATGCAAGATAATGGATGGGGCTGGCCTCGGAGCAGGGCAGTGTCAGTGTCACCTCTACCATGCACAAAGCCCACGCTGCTGGCAGGAAATGCCCAGGAAGCCACAGCCAGCAGCAGGGACTGTGACAACTCAGTCACATTTCCTTTCTTGCCACTTCTACCCTTTTCATACTGCTGTCTGTCAACTCCATCTGCATTAGGATGCTTAACGGGGCTAGTGAGATAAGTATGACAGGCAGCATGACCTTTCCAGTTCCAAAATAACCAAACAGAAGAATCTGTGCACAACAGCATTTAGGCATGCTGAGAACATTCAATATTAGAATGGATTTTGGAGGAAGAAGCAGCTTTACAATATTAAGTCTTAGCATTAAATCCTGCAAACAAATCTCAAGGAATTAGCAAAGCACACATTGCAAGCATTTAGAGTCTCAACAAGGATATACAGTATTCCAGCAGTACTTCTAGAAAAAGTATTTTCATTTTAACTGGTAGCTTTGCTTCCAAGCCCCCCAGAATGTCTTCAGGACCTTCATAACCTCATCTTGTCCTGAAATAACACCTTTCACTTGAGACCTTCTCCCATCAAACCACTAAACTCTCAAAGTATGTAAACCAGGGGCAAATCTGCACATCAGTTTGCAAATATATATATTTCTCTTATATACTGTTCCTACACACTTCTGAAAACTCATCCTGAGGGTTTCTTATTTAAACAAAGTACATTTATCATCCCATCATTGCATCAAAACTCAAGATTCAATCTGACAGAAAAATGGACTTGGTAGCCAAAATTTACTGAATGGAAATTAAAAACCCAGTTGAGGATTTTGGCCCTGTTACAAATATCTTATGTGCTTAAGAAGTGTGAAGAAGTAATGATAACACATTCAGAGTACTACTTATTTCTGACATATTAATCCTAGAAATAATAATATATCTCTTTTTGAGATTAGGTATTCTGTTTGTTTATCCTTGCAGTATTAACCAGCTCTTGTTAGATATTTGAGTGGGGATTTTGTCAAGTTTTAACTGCTGACATACCAAGCCCACAACCAAGAGAGGTTCTGGACGTTTTAATTTCAGCAGTGCATGCTTTCAATGGGCTGATTGGGCAACACACTGAAGGGAACGACCCCAAGTCCCATGGTATAACATGAAACAAAAGGCTATGGGTTTTTCCCAACACATGCAGTTAAAGGCCAAAACTAAATGACCTGTACTTCACTCTTGAGCTAACTAAAGTTCTGAAGAGAACTCCTTAGAAGCTCATGCACATGTGGGACAGAAGCCCGTGTGACAGTGGCCACTTACCTGGTCGTGGCACAGGCTGTGCTGCCGGAGTTTGTGTTTTTCGAGCAGATGCACCTTCCTTTGAAAAGACAGAAGAGCAACATGATCAGCTGAGCTTTGTGTCAGGTACACGAGTTTTCAAATGAACACAGAGGTACTGACAGTATCGTTGTAATGACAGCAGTATGTTTCCACTAAAGAGATGGAAGAAAATAGAGAAAGTATTCCAAACTCTTTACAGATCCTGTTCTAGGTTTAGGGAAGACAGACAACCTCAAAACTTTTACAGTCTTAAATTTTAACCAATCATAAACTTTTTTTCATAAACTTCAAAGAAACCTTTCCTATTCATAGTATTGTTTCATTTTACCTACTACCACCTTCACCAAGGGTTAGTAATGTAAATATAAGCAACTGGCTGTAGAAATTTCCAATCAAGATCCCCTTATGCTTTGGATAGAAAACCAGGACCAAGAAATTGCAATGCATTCCTGACTTGCCCAGAAATAGCACTCTCATGATAATTAGTTCTGCTCATGCCTTATCCAATTACCTTAATGTAACACACAAAAGACCTGCACTACTGTTTATTCTTGTTAATTCTCCAGAGTCAACACAGCACCAAAGAAAACAGTGAGGTCACATGTCTGCTTCCAAAGCAACGCAATCCCTGCAAGAACAAATTTTGCTCTCCGTTTCTGCTGTGAAACCTCACAGAACATAACACATAGCACCAACATGCTAAAAAGCTGCAGCATATTCCAGCCACTTCCATCTATTTGCAGAGCTGACAGGAAAAAAAACCTTTTTAACATGAAACCATGGATTTCAGCTGAAAATTACTTAAACACTATGTGAGGTATCCTACAAGCATGAGACACTGAGAAAGGTCAGAGACCCCACTCAGAGGAAAACCCGTTGGAAAGGACTCCAATAGGCATTATCAGACTTCTATCTCCATGCATAAATAACAGCGTGTTTTGTAATGCAAAATAAAAGAAAGCTCATGAGAGGGCTCACTGCATGATTTAAATAATACTTAGAGGAGCTGCTTTTAAGTTTCCATCATGAAAGTTAAAACTCTTTATCTCATGATCTCTGAAGTACAAACAGAAGCTCCCACACAAGCCCATAGAAAACACAAATTTACTCAAAGCCTCTCTTCCCTGAGCCTTAGTGAAGCCAGCCATGATTAGTTACAATAAGCTGGAGCTGACATTTGGTGCAGTGAGCAGCTTTTGTAACTTTTACAGGCAGCAACCTCCCATTAATCTTTAGTAGAAGGATTTAACCCTACTCTGCAAGTAATGGGTCTATCCCAAATTTTACTGTACTCTCTTCTGATTATTGAAATACCAACATTTATGTAGGGCAGTTGAGTCAGTACCTGTTATTTTAAGATTTACTTTTATAGCAGCAGAGGAAAGGTATTTTTGCCAATGTCCTTTCACAATAATTACTCAGAAAATTATAAAAATGAAAATACTACCACACTCTAGAAGAAGAGCAGCACTAAATGCTGACTACCTCTGAGACAAGCCTTGCAACTGAGAAACAGCATCCTTCTTTTTACCTCCACTTTCCAAGAAAACAAAATTAAAACATTTTGCACCTCTTTCTGTAGAAAGCTACCATGTTCTGTGTCAAAGAATGATTCTGTGCTGCACTAGTTACTCATTTTGAAGAAACCAAGAATTCCCCCATAACACTTCCTTAAATTCACAGCACTTGATGAAATGTAAAGGAGATTATCAAGCTAAAGAAACATCAACTCCTGCAATGCCAAGTTCCAAGTTTCTAAATCCAGTTCAGATGCATAACCATTCCTGTGTGCTGTCCCACACCTTCATTCCTCCTTCCACCCCTATGGAATGAGCAGTGCAGCCTTGCTGCCTCCCCTGCCAGCGCTGCCCATGGCTCAAACACAGCCTGCAGTGAAGGAGGCAACCAGGAGCTGCTGCAGAGAAACTTGGGAGCAATTAGAACCAAATAAGAACCAAAGCCAAACCAGTGGCTTGAGCCTAATGAAGTAACTGGCAAATGATCTTTTTGGGGGTTCTTCACACTCTCCTCTGAACTGCCTGCTCTACAGTGATTTATGGGAAACTTAGTGCAGGAGCCTAAAATAAAACACGGCTTTGAGAACATGGCAACTGAAATAAACAAAATATACTGCCCCAAATGAAAAACAAAGTACAGGAATAAACCCACATAAAAGTACCTGATTAAGAGTAGGAAATCAATTAATTTAAATGAGTAAATACCACTTCCATGCCTATGACCATTCTGTTTGTAAGACCAAATTCTGCAAATCAATAAATTATGGAGGTCACAGCTTTTACTTGTACAAATTGGTACCTTAGACTATGATAATCTCAGGAATGAACCTCCCTCAGCTCACAACTCCCAATATTGAGGTATCCTCAAAGCTCAGCTGTCACCTGACTGAAGGTGTACCATCAATCCTGTGGAGGTGATTTACACCCCTTCTCTTTTTACAATTTTCAGTGATCTAACCACTACCTCTTGTTCTGTAAAAGCTGCAGCCAATGTAGCAAAAGAAACTCTGATCAATATTTCACCCCCACATTTCTCAGAAGATTTGTAAGGAGAAATGTATACTAGCAAGGTGAGGAAAAGAACAGAAGCACAGAGCTGTGGTGGTTGACAAGACCTGCCAGTGGAGAGGAAAACCTGGTGTCAGTAAAGAAGTCATTATCAGGATCATTTTGTTAGGATTTTCCTCTGTCCTGCTAAGTTTAGATTTAAAATTACTGCTTTTCAAAAGTATTCAGATAGAGATATAAGCTTTTCCTATGACAACACACTGATTTAAGACAAGCTCTGCTCTTAAGGCAGGTATAACCACAGAGAACTGCATTCCAGGATTTCTCCCAGAGGAAAAAGAGTATTCATCTGGCAGAGTAACCCTGTAGCTGCTTCATCCAGCTACACAAAGGGGGTGCTGCTGGTGACTTGTGGCCTCCCAGCTACTCAGAGGCAACTCCTGGTTTGCACACTCATTCCCTGGAAATGCCAGAGTTATTTCTCACTGAGCACACACAAAGGTATTTCAAATCTTCTCATGTGAAATTCTTAATCTAAAAGTTACTCTTAAGTAACCAGCATGCTGCAAATTAAAACTCCAGCTAAGGGAGCTTTTGTTCATGCAGCTGTACCCTAAGCATCACAAGCAGCAAAAATCACTGTTTAGCTATTTAAAGAACATTCATTTCCTCAAAATTTCTGAATACTTAGACAGTTTTGCTCGAAAATGACATACCTAATTCTCATGCATAAGCTGTTTGACACTGTTAAGGAGCATATTATGAATATTCATAAGTTGAAACTAATTTAGTAACAAAACCACGTAATTTGAAAAATACAAATCTTCTTTAAGCCAACCACTTAACGTTGTATTTTAATCAAAAACATATTACTTGGTTTACTTCTGCTAATTTACCATAGAAGGTTATATATATATAGTTTACTTATGATTTACATTTTAACTATTCAGAAGCAACACCCTGACACAGAATGTCATCAGCTCCACACTTTCCTGAGCCTCACTGCCTCGTTTTCCCATCGTGCTGGATCTGCTTCTCTGTGGGACTCATTTTAGTGCTTATGTTCCCTGTCATCTCAGACATTTAAAATATCTCTGCCTAACAATGGTTTTGTGTTTAGTGTATTCCTTTTGCTATTTAGCATTGCTGTACCTAGAAAATACTGGGTGCACAAAGCACTGGATGAGTGGAAAGCAGCTCAGTAGCTGTGGTTAGTACAGCCATGGTTGGGTTTAAGTTTCCCAAGAGTGCCTGGTGGGGGTTTGTTTGTTTCTTTTCTTTAAGACACCTTTCAAAACCTCTTGGTTTTAAACCACTTTCTTTAAACCTCTTTTTTTTAACCTTTGTAAAAATAACAACTTTTTTAAAACAGCTATTATGTGTATAATTTTTTTTTTAAATTACCCATTACCAATATTTACCAGACATCCATCAGGACCCAACTACTGTTTTCCTATATTTTAGAAAAAAGTCTGTATTTTAGATACTTTATGCTTTTCTTGGATTCAAAATGAGCATTAACATCCATAGTTAGGTTACCCTCATTTCCCAACTGGAATGAAAAATTGCCTGAACAGTAACTTCTGATACACCTTACAAAATAAACTCTCCTGTTCAAAACCAAATTATTAAAGATATCTTATGGCAGTTTAACAGGTCCAAATTGTGGAAGGAAAAACTATTTCATTGCATGTTCCCTTTCCCAACTGGTTTCTCTGCAGAGATCATAAGAGCCTGTAGTATTTTGACCTTTAAAAAAAAATACAGGAACAAAGGACAGAGTTGACAATTTGATGCCATCTTGTGGTTTTTATTTGGTAAATTTAATTACTATCTTGTTCATTAATAATATTTAAATTAGTTCCAGAATTTCACCCAAAAATCTGAAGATTATTGGGTAGCCTGCATGCTCCTGCCCAGGAGCAGTAGAAGCAAAAAGTAACATTTGATTCTGCAAGGAGGGTTAGCAAGTGCTTGCATGTAAAACACAGAGCAGCTTCCAGCCACGACAGAATTCACCCAAAGCCAGCTCTGTTTGTGAAGAGGAACACAGCAAAAATTGGATTCAAAAGAGAAAGAAAAGTACACGTGGATGGCCAGCCTGTAAAATTATTTTTAACAAGAGACTTCAATGTATCTATTCAATTTGAGGTACAAGAGACGGTAAAAACCCACTTTAATTACCAGCAACTGTATTATCATTTCCTGACTTAAAGTATTGAACCTTTGAAAATTTTAGTAAAGCCAGCCTAAAAAACTATGAAAAAACCTGAAACAGCTACATAGTTAAAAAGAATACAACTTTTCTGTAAATTAAATATTGCATATTTCAATGTATGAACAAACGGCCAAAACAAAGGGTTGACTTCAAAGCAGGTATCTAAAAATTGGTCCAGATGCCCTACTTGAAGCCTGATAGAAACATCTATTTCATATAAATTGGATTCTGAAAACACAGAGCTTTGTTCAAAAAATTTAAAGCCCATAGAAGCCTTGGAAAAAAATCCAAGCTTTTCAAAGAGTAATGCAAAATAATCCAACTCAGTGGCTCTGCCTCTGCAGCCTTCCCTGTAATTCTCTGACTTCTGTCTGCATCAAGAAAATTTTAATAATATTTTAACTAGTGTTTCACATCATTTTATTTATACATCAAACTGCTATCATTTATTTTCATATTTCTATGCACACACAAATCTGCATGCAGTCCCACAAGACACTTAAATAATAAATTGCAAGCTTTTAACTGCCTTTCTAATTCTAAACTTTACTGTAAAAAATAGAATTTATTGTGCAAATACTTCTAATATTATAGTTACTTTCACTTCCACTGTTTGCAATATTAATGAAAAGGTCATTTCTACTGTTTCTATTGTTTCAACTTTCTTATTTTCTGCAAGGGAGAGTGGGAGTTTAAGCAGAATTAAAGATATTTTTACAGAACAAATTTTAACAGAAGAACAGTTTTACCAGTATTTATCAAAGGACTCCTATACCAACTACCTTAAAAAAATAACAGCACAGATTCACTTTTTCATACCTGGACAACCAAAAAAACTGATCTGACAAGACAAGGAGGGCTGATAAAAATTATATAGAGCATGTTTATTTCAAAAGACAAAAATGGTCATAGAATCATTAAATTTGGAAAAGACCTTCAAGCTCATTAAGCCCAACCTTTAGTGTATTATATTAAAATGTATTTTACTGAAGGTCATGTCTTACCCAGCATAGAAGGCTTCCTATCGCGAAATTCATTTTCATGCCACAAAACTCAATGTCAATCTTAGAAAGGTAATAGAAGCCTCATTATAGTTTTGCAAATATTGAAGTACATACACCAAATTTCACAAAAGAGGGAAATCAGAATGAGCCCAGCACTACAGGGATGGAGGAGGGGGGAAAGGAGAACCAGGGAGGGTGGCACAAATAAAACTCTGCTGGTTCCACCAGGAACTACCCAAACTTTAACACCTGTTGTACCCCACCATGCAAATTCAACTTTCACTTACAAATCTGGTCCTTCATCAATTCAGAACAGAATTAAAACTGACAGGATTATTCAAATTCAGAAACCCTGACACTGTTAAACATGATAAACAGAACTGGTGGGTGTTTGCAAGTTAGACCTGGCAATGAGTGTCAATGAATGAAAAATATTCACTGCAATTTCTTGTTCATTACCAGGTCAAATTAGCTTTAAACATGACTGAATTAACTGGACTGCTTGTTGATATCTTAGGAAATACTCTGGTTCTGCAAAGAAAACAAACCAAATCACAACTGAATCTAAAAGAAAATTGTAGTGACTAGTGAGCAACTAGGGACAAAAGCACATAAAAAAGCTGCAACAACAAAGCAGAAATCACTGGAGAAGCTTTTGGAAATAATTAATCAAAGCCACAACTACTGAGATGCTTTAAAACCATTACCCCCAAAGTTAAGCTATCCAGCCCCTCTGAAGAGTCCTCAGAAGTGTGTTAGAGCTCCTCCCACCTTTATCCTTGCACAGAATATCTGCAAAATTAAGAACTTTGTCTTCAATTTACATCAGTCACATAAATTCAAACTGTTGCTATAGAAATAGCAATTTTTGAGCAGAAGAGGGATGTTGGTGACAAAGATTAAACATGTAAACATTTCCATTTTCCTGGGGATAAGCTGTTTTCATCAAAAACAACAACTCTTAATCCTGAGAACTCCAGAGGACTTGTTTGTTTGTTTGAAAAATAAGGACTTGTCTATACCTCCCCTATGTTCATTTTAATGATTCATTTCCATGAACTGAGTGAAAAGACAAAGGCAGTTATCACTAAAACATTATTTTTGCTTAGACTTTTCCTTTGGATTAGTTATCTAAGCCAGCCTCACACACATTACTTGGCAGCCAGGGAGGGTTTTGAGAAGCACAGTTTGAGCATTAAGGGATTCCTTTCATCCTTCTCTAAAGCCAGGTGTAAAGTTTCTACCCTACTGGTTTTCTGCATGCCACAATCAGCCCAGGATATTTGTATTTAATTGTGAATTTACTGCAATTGGCTCATGTTTGAGTCTCTAGCTTAGAAACTTGACATATTCATAACTATCTAGTTCCAGTCCTGCCTCTAAGGGCAGGCACTGGTCACTCACAGCAAGTGCTTTTTATCAGAAATATCACAGAATATGGGGCTCAAGCAATCCATTTGCCCAACAGCACAACTGGCATGCAAATCCCAAACATTCAGAGAAGCACTATTGGTTTTGTGATCAGATTCAGCTTTGGAAATGGGATTCAAGGGAACAGTCACATTTACATTACAGAAAATGCTGCTCAGTACAGAGCAGCAGCAAGAGCCCACTTACAGCTGCAGCCAGTGAGCAATACATAAACACAGGTCTAAGTGACCTCAGAGGTCTGAGTGACAACTTCTGGGAAGACTCATGAAATGCTTTGTGTGAGAAGAATATTTTTAAAAGCTCTGCAGGTGCATAAATGAATACAGATGGACCCTTGACTTCTGTATCAAAATTTATCAAAAAAAATCCCCAAAATTAATCAAGACCCAAGTAACTGAATAACTTTGTGGGATGCTGTCAAACATCTCAATGCAACAGAAACTGCTGAGGCTCTTTCCAGCCTTCCCCTGCTTATACTGACTCCCATTGCTGCAACACAGGGGATGCTGGATTAGAATTCTAATACACGGGCAGCTATTAAAAGACCTTGGGTTATTTCATGATTGCTTGTTCAACAAATTATCCAGCACCAGTTGTTCCCAGTTGTACTTCATCCTGATGTGATCTTCTCCTTTCTATTCACTAAAAAGTAGTTTTAATATTATTCTTCTGTACTTCACCAGCTTTAGCAATCCCAGCACTATGCTTATATGCTACATTATGTTGCAAGAAAATAGAATTATCATGGGTGGTCATGGGCAGAGAGATGAAAGCAATTTTCCAAGTAATCGCCCATCAAAACTTAAAATATCTGGGGAAAGATCCTGACACTGAATTCCTTGAGGAGCCAATGTGCAAGGCTGAACAGCAGAGCAATGAACTCCAAGTTGTTTGTGCTGCCTAGAAAAAACACTGCTGAGTTCAAAGATGTGCTCTCCAGGATCAAAAGCTTTAGCTGCAGCTATAACAAATTGTAACAAACAAGCCAAGAGACCAGGGCTTGAGTGATGACAGCAATGGATGTGAGCATTCAAGGGACTGTAAGCACTTGGATATGGAAAGGGCTATTTTGAACTGCCACAGGCCAGAAAAAGGGCTAAAAAATGTTCAGATTGCAGAGTGCCTTGGACTCCAGGCTCCCTTGATGAACAACAGCTCATCTGCTATGCAAATTCAGCTGAAAAAGCAAAGATACTTTTTTTAAATACCCGAAAGGTGATGATTGTGAGATCTGCTGTAACTGTAATAAGCTGCTGGTAATACTAAACCAAACTTTGGCGGTCACCAGTCATGAAACTTGTCCTCATGTTTCTTCTCAACTCTTGTATTTTTTACTTTGTGACTTTTACACAAGCACACCCCAAGAGATTCTTGTGGGGTGGCCACTGCTTCAATGGCTACAGTAAAGTCAAGTGACAGAACAGCAGGTTCTGTCACATGACTTTACTGAAAAAAGTTAAAAAATAAGTGTATTATAGTAATTATCTATGTCATTTGCAAATAGAGCAGTGAAACCCCAGCATGACATTGGTCAGAGCCCTCAGATCAACAGTCTTGCTCAGACAGAGCAGATTGACTGTCTTGGCTGCTGGTGATAAAACTATGGATAAGATACTGAGACACAAGAGAGATCTGTACAACATGAGACAACAAAGTTAGAAACAGAGTGGTAATTCTCTGCAAAAATTTCTGAGTTTTAGTCGAACACAAAAGTGTTAAGATTTCTGGACTTGCAAATGCTGCAATTATCCACTCCCTGTAATTCCTCCAGACAGGGAAAACTGGATATTTTAATCTGCTTACAAGATAACCAGAATTCTGTCTCTGAACATTTGTCCTGCCCCAGCTGTCTCAGTTCACAAGTTCAGTTTTAGTTGTCATATGGGGAAAAAAAAGTTAAAATTAACCAAAGGAACACCACATTCACATACCCCAGATCCTATTCTGCTCTCACTCTACAGATTTTATTGCTTTAACTCATTTTTAGAAAAACAGACTGAAAGGAAGAAAATATGTTGTCTACCATGAAGACAGAAAGTGAATCAAATCAGGATGCAAGCAGAGTTTTTTTGGACGACAGGGGCGAGAGGACAATGGGTGAGCAGACTTTTTTTGTTCTACAACACCGCAGCTAAGCATCCCTGATCACAGTGGCAGCAAAAGGTATCACTTCAATTTGGTCATTTCCCCTTTGCTCAGATGCTGAACTTGAGCTCTGCATTTACAGCTTGCACCATTGGAACAGCCCTGTGAAATGTCTGTCAGGCACTGCACAGACACACAGCGTGTGCAAGGTTAAAACGCAGGGGAACAGCGACAAAAGCTTCAAGCAAAGCTTTCTGCACCAAACCCACATCCACCCGGGGGTGGCACCTCTCCCATGCTGCCACCCAGGCTGTGCTCCCCATCTCCTTTCCCCATGGGCAGCCCCAAGCAGTCACAGAATCACAGAATGACCGGGTTGGAAGAGACCTTAAAGATCACCGAGTCCAACCCATGCCCCAACACCTCAACTAAACCCTGGCACCGAGTGCCACATCCAGGCTTTGTTAAACACATCCAGAGATGGTGACTCCACCACCTCCCCGGGCAGACCATTCCAGAACTTTATGACTCTTTCTGTGAAAAACTTTTTCCTAATATCCAGCCTATATATTGAGACTGTGCCTTCTGGTTCTGTCAGTGCTGCCTGGAGAAAGAGCCCAACCCCACCTGACTACAGGCACCTTTCAGGGAGCTGTAGGGAGTGATAAGGTCACCCCTGAGTCTTCTTTTCTCCAGCCTAAACACCCCCAGCTCCCTCACTTGCTCCTCACAGGGCTCGTGCTCCCAGCCCCTCACCAGCCTCGTTGCCCTCCTGAGCATCTCAATGTCCTTCCCAAGTGAGGGCCCAGAGCAGTCCTTGCTACCAGGCTGATAATGAATGTGTTCACAGGAACTGAGCAACGCTCAGATTTTATCACCAGTAGCTGGAAAATCTGCCCCCAAACAGGAAGTTGCTGGTCATGTTGTGAATGAACTTTTATTTCACTAAAAATACTAAATCACAGAAAGCAGCTGTTGTGAACACAATACATTTCCAATGGCCAGGTTTGCTGTAAGGTGCCCCATGGAAAAGCCTTATTTTGAGAACTGCTGTACTACACACTATATACACTACATATTCTGACCACAGCTGACATTTGATTGCAATGTTTCTTTCTGCCCCGTGACTTTACACATTTGCTTCAAGTAAAACAAAAGATGTCAACACAACATATCTATTGTTTAATTTAAATGTTTATATTCCTATTTCAGTAATATAAAGACATCCTTGGAATCATTTTCCCACATTTTAAGACAAGGCACGGAAGCAATCTGGGATTCAAACACAAATTTCAAACCTAGAAAGTTCCTAAGCAGTGTATGAGTAGTACCTTAATATTACACTTTAGGAGTTACTTACCTGCAGCTTCCCATAGGTAAGCTTAGATATTTAACACAATAAAACATCTTTGAAAAAAAACCTGGTGCTCTTCAGTGTCCTCAGATGGCTGCTCCCACCTAGAGTCAACATCATTAACCTATTTTTCTCAGTACAATATTCTGAAGTCAGCATTTCCAAAATTTGCAGTAATAGCATTCCTCTCACACCAGTCACAGCAGCTGTGACAAAAACTGCCTGCTAGACTACCTTCTCCTGGCTGCAGGATGGCCAAGTTTCATATGCAGCACCACAATCAAACACCCCCAGTAAAAATGCAGAGGGTTTGGTGCTGTTCTGTGCCATTTATCACCCTGTCCTGCAGCTCTCTCTGCCTCCAGCTTTCCCTGGGAGACCCACTCCAACACATACTTTTCATTGCAGAACTCTCATTCCAGAAGTCTGTTTTAATTAAAATATTCTTTTATTTACAATTAGGAGGCAGCACTCAAATTAGACCAATACATTTGTTATTCCCCCTTCTTGAAGAAATTTCCACTGAGTGCAAGTGGGTAACTACAAAAGGCCTGGAGTTTCCCTCCCTGGGTACAGATGTAAACAGATGAAAACATTATTTTGGAGGTATCACTACTACAGATCACTGTGCATGTCAGCAGAAGGCCAGGCAGCCACCTGAACCCAAAATTCTGTATTTCTTTAATTAAGGCTTTATACTTGTCCTACAGATTCCAAAATTAAAGAAAACAAAGCCCAACCTAATAATCCCCCAAACACAACAAGGACTTAAAGCTTTCTGGTTTATACCCAGAGAACAAACAGACAACATACATTAAATTTTCAGTTGTCTCCATTTCAGCATGTTCTAAAAGCCTGGCTCTTGGCCAAAAGCAATACAGCCTATGGACATGGCTGATTTCCTTCAAAAAATCACACAGGGGGACCAAACAACAGAATCACAATATTAATCATCACCTAACAAAGCCACCTGGGACAGAAAAGCATTCCAGTCACACATCACAGAATCATATATTGAGGACAAACAATACAATAACATATACTGTATTTGCATCACAGCAACAAAGCTTCCCACTTGTGTGCTTCTTGAGAAATGGAGATGTTTGAAGAAGTGTCTTCAAGGTTTTTAGTGCTAGCATGGCTTCAGCAGGATCTGTGTATTATTGCTGTAATACCATATACCAAAGAGATGGTGCAAATGGCTGCTGGTATTGGTATCCTGAAAAAACACATCATTCATACTACCCTGCTGGAGAATCTAAAAGCTGATGATGTTACATGCCCGTATCAAAAACTAACTGTAGTGGCAATAAATCATGCATGAAGTTAAAATACAGGAAGGCTTCTGGCTGGATCACAAAAGAGGAATTTTTCCATTTGGCCTTCTGCCTCTACTTTCAGCTTCCTTTGGCATTATACCTAAATTCCCCATTATTCTTCTTTCTTTAGTATAGAAGATTAAATTAAGCCCTTCTCAAAGCTAAGATGACAGCATTCAACTTTAATTTTTTCATTTTACACACAATCCATACACTAGATAGACTATCTCCAAGCTTCTAGCATTGCATTAGGAGAACGGGTTTATCACAGACTGTTCTCAGCTGTATTTTTGGTAGTGCATAAATGCATTCTCTTAAATAAAGGTCAACTGGCAAGATCTCACGTAGTGTGGGGCCGGCCTGTTCAAAGATGAGAATAAAAGCTCTACAAAACCAACATATTTTAGGATCTTCCTGTTACACTGTAACTTCTATACAGGCTTCATCCATGGCTGCAAAAAAATCAGCCCTGACAAATGAGCAAACTCCAAAGTGCATCACAAAACAGGTTCTGAAAGTTTTCAAAAGGCTGTGCCCTCTCGCTCTGTACACACACAGACACACAAATTCAGTTTAAGAACCTCCCACTATGAATAGCCCCTGGAGATGACAGCCTGCCAGTCAGCACATTCACAGGTGAGCTCAGTCCAGCCATCCCTTCTGCTCCTCACATGTCAGCAGCCATCAGTCATCCATGGTGATCCTGGGGATTCACAGTTCATCTGAAGGAAATCTGCCATTAGCAGCGAGACCTCCTCAGCTCTCCTTCAGCCCTCACATCTGTCCTGGTACTCCAAATAGCTGTTTCACACCTTTGAAAAGTCTAATGTCAGTCAGAAAAAAATAAATAAGTTTTTTTGGGTTGTTTTTTTTTTTTCCCCTACAGCAATGTGTTTCAAAGTAAAATCCCCTCAGTTCAGAAAACTGAACACTAAAGTGACAGGAAATAAAAATGAGTAAACCACTAAGAGCAGACAATGTTTTGGAATAGAGTTAGGCTTTCAATGCCAAGATTTCAATGAGAGAAAAAAAGCCCAACACAAAGTGTAACAAGATTCCTCTGTTATGACACCCTGGAACTTTCTGTACGTGCTTAGGATGGCTTTACCAGTCACAAACAGATTCAATTTCATAGAGACTCATCCAATAACTTCCTTGCCTTAGTCGGGTCGTGCTCTACTTTTACAAGAAAAACACCAAAACAAAATAGCAGCACCACCTTTTGAGCAAGGGCAGCAGAGTAATTTTACATGTAGCTCAATGGGCTGATAATAAGTACACAGACCAGAGACCTCACACTTTTCTATTTATTCCTGTGCTTCCAAAAAGACATTTTGAAAATGTAAGAAAAAACAACTAATCAAGAGTTAATGCCAGAATACATATTTCTTCCTTATTTTGTAGGTTCTGCATTGGCATATTCTTGGGGCAATGAATGTGTGCCTATTCTGGAGGAAAAGCAAAAACTTTTATCTCCTCCAACAGAGATTTCTGTCTCTGACTAGTGCTTAGTTGGAAGAAACATCTGAAGGCACCACCACTATGAAAGCTGTTCTGGGAAAAACCCCAAGTTACTATCACCCAGACCTCCAGCAGCTGGGATCAGGTATTTCCAGGTAGCACATTTTCCACCGGAGATGATGGAGGTGCCTCAGGTTTCACACTTTCCTTAGCTCAGGGCAGCTTCTCAGAAGCACTGCTCTCTTCCTTGCCAGCCCCAGCACTGCCACCCAGCCCAAGCTGCCTCAGCAGTGCTGTGAGAGCAGCAGGAAATGCTGCACACACTCATCAGCCACCCGGGACCCAGGGCTGCACCAGCCTGCTCCGAGCAGGCTGCTGCATCTATTCCCACACGGCTGACATTCCACGAGGCTCAGGAGATTCTGTGCATTATCCTGTGCATGCACACATCCAATTTTACTCTGGCACCGGTCCCAGCCAACCTGCCAGGGAGAGAACAGGGATTCCAGAGCTGCCCTAACCTTTCTGCTGCACCCAGCACTTCCCACTTTACTGACATATCTCCTTGCTCACTCCCTTCCTCCCATGCACCTCAGAGAAGTGACATTTAATTACATGGAATAAACAACCTCTTGTCATTAGGCAAACACAGCACACGAGTACAGATTGTGGCACATCGTAAAGAAAAAAAGGAAAAGACAAAACAAAGAAAAAGGCAAATGTAAATTTTTCACAGTAGGGAAACCTTTTCCTTATGTAGTGACCTAGATTCTCAAACAAAGGGATTCCCTTTCTGTACTGTATCCAGTAACCTTATTAAATAAAGAAGGAATTTTTATTCTATCTATTACTTTGCTTGTTACCTAGAAATACAATAGAAGGGCTTTTGATATTTGGCAAAATAAGGAATGCCAAGGCAAAGACTAACATGGAGATCCAAAGGTGTGAGGGAAAGAAAGAAAAAAAAAATCAGAAAAAAAGTGGGTCAGATTTGGTCTCATCAACAGTTCAATCTTTTGATCTGCAATGTAAACCATAATACTTGCACATAGATAAAACAAGCATGCATTAACCAAAATCTACAGAAAAGCATTTGTAGAAGTCTGAATGATTGATTACACAAATCCTCAAGAGGAGAAGACTTCAAAGAATCTACAATATGCATCATCCAAGGTCACGAGATCTTGGGGGGTTTTTAAGAGGATGACAGGTTTCTGTAAGTTTCTAAGAAGTGTGGTGGTTTTTTTCAGATTACAAATGCTCTCTATAATTCACTTTAGCAAGACAGATCAACAATAGAACTCTTTGCAGATGCTGATTAAGAATTGCAAGATTATAAACCTAACAGAAAAATATAATTGTGTATTTTAGGCCAAATTTTATGAATTCAGCATTATTATATTAAATATAACCAGTATTTTTTCTTTTACAGACACACTTTCCTACAGAATGCATTGATTATTCTTAATATTACATCTTGAGGTGGACAAGATGCAAGAGAGCTGTCTCTGATTTCTTCTTCTGTTAGAAGCCACTAAATTACAGAAAAAAAACCACCTGGAATTTCAGTTTGAAATATAGCTTAAGATAGTAGAAAATAACAAAAATTCTCCAGTTCTCAATCAATACTCTGTCAATTTACATTATACAAACCAGACCCTGAGGATTTCCTCTAAATCAAGTATTTGAGGACTAGGAGTCCTGGTTACTGACTCTACATGAGTAATTTATGTGAAAAAAAAATCCTCAGGCTCACGAAATTAATCTAGAGTCTTACACAGATTACAGAAGGAATTATGAACACAGTTATTCAGACAAAATCCATTATTTCCACAGCAGAGCTTCCTTTCCCTTGGAAGTCACTCAAGGAATGGTATCATTTAAGTTTAATGTGAATTTTAGAAGTGGAAAGCCTGCAGCTTAATCTCCACAGATTGGGAACTACAGCAAATTGAGGGAAACATGAAGGTGGAATAACATTCAGTAAAATGGGGAGTAGCTGGGACACGTCCCCAGCTGGCCAGGCTGAAGCAGTTCAGCCAGACTGGGTGATGTGCAAAGTGTTTGGAGAAATTTCAGTCTCTCCAACATGTCAAAAAAAGAGCAGTAGGGAATTGCTCTTAAAGGGGGATTTATTCTCCATTTTATGCTCCAGGTTTTCTGTTGGCTATGAACAAATATTGCTGAAATTTATTACATGAATAGGACCTGTTGAGTCACTGGAGAAAGGATTTTTTCCACAGATTTTGTTGGTTTTCCTAGTTTAAGCATCTGTGCTAGAAGGAAAGGATTCAGGCATTTAAGGCACTTGCTAAATCGCTGTTATTTCTGCTATAAACCTTTCATGTCCCCCAGAATTAGCTGTAAATGAAGAAACCTACAGGATGGAGCTGTAGGAATTAACATACTAAAGCTACTGAGGAAATGTGACAGATGGAAAGAGTCAGTACAGGTCTCAACCCCAAGACACAGGAAATTCTGACAGCTCTGAAAGTCCAGTTCTTCAATTTCACATTATTTAACGTTCACTAAACAAATGCCTCACCAATTTCACTACTAAAAATTTTGGAGGTAAACAAAATATATTCCTGTATAAACCATATACATGGGGAAAAAAACTAAGTGAGAGGATGAACAGCTGGAGTTGCTAATCTCTTATTTGGCCCCACACAAAAGAAAAAAAATAGCTAAGTAGCTCCTCCAGCATGGAAGAGTGCTGGGCAGGATAGGATGGCTGCATCCTTTGATCAGCCTAACAAGCCAAGTTGTTGGGAGAGAAGTGTGGGATGCCTCAAGAGCCTGAAGACAGCCTGAAGCAAAAGGGGCAGAAAAGGCCTGGACAGGTGGCAGCAACTGGAACAAGACATTTTCCTTCCTCAGCATAAAGGCTGGTGCCTATTACCTCCAACAGGATGCCATCTTCCTTCATTCCATCTTCCATGCTTTGAAATTGGATATTTACTACCAGTTCTTCCATAAGAGTCCCACTTTCTGTAAGAACTGGAGTTTTTATTTCTAATTCTCATGCTGGGGTGGGTGTTAGGGGTACCTGGATCATAAAGGATGAAACAACCCACGAGGTAAGGGGAAAAACACCAGCCCATTTCCCACTGTAGAGTGCCTGTGAATGTTGGTACTTCAGCTGCTTGGCCTCCTCTCCCCTGCGGTGCTGAATCAAAGCTTCATAAAGTCTCTGCTCTTCTCAGAATGCAAAAGCAACACTTGTGACAGGCAGAAAATATTACTGCTGGCACTGGCTGCTCAGTTCATCAGGGGAGAACCACACAACCAAAAATCCTGCACAATACAAATGAAATTATGTTGCCCATCCCCTGGAAGAATAAAATCTGCATCTAGCACTTGAGATCAGCAATAATTGCATGCAACACCTGGGGAAGATACGAAAAATCAGATTCTGAAAAATCAGAAGAAAGCAAAAATATGATAAAGCAAACAACACAACATTGAAGAAATAAACACATCTGGAAAGTAGTCCAATATACGTTTGAGTAATACACAAAACCAGAACTGAATCAGAGCAGAACAAAACTTTATATTTTGTACTTTGGCTTTTTGAGTGAATTTTCAATCGCTCCAAACCTGTGATCCTCTAAGGAAGCTGTAATAGGAGAACAGAATGAATTCTAGCTGGACACCTGGAAGATCAGTTTACTTTATAAAAAAATACAAGCTCTAAAATTATAGAACATCTCCCTGAAATGTTTCCCAAGAAACACCCTTCTGACTTGAAAACATCACTTGGACTTTCCCACCTGTCACAACTTTGTGAAGTTGGGGATATGCTTATATTCCTTATGGACTAAAACATAATAATCAACTGCATAAAACCTGATCCATGTTTTTTAACAACCAGGAACATTTTCTAGTTCTGTAGATTGATCTGTATTGCTGCATTCAAGTGCTAAAGTTATGACACCCAGTGGTTAATGAAATCATCAAGTTTATGGCTTGGGTGTTATTAGAACAGAGAGAAAAATTTTGACCATTTATTAAAAATGCACCTAGTGTAAAAGCTGGGTTTCACTACCAGCTAAGCAATGGTGAAAATCTACTAAGCAAAATAAGGCAGGCAATACTGACACTTGTGGTCATTTCTAGATTGCTATTTTTCCTTCACTTACAAACATGTCTGGCATAGCTAAGAAACATATTGGGATCTCAAAGTAGCCAAGCAAATTCCAAGTATTTGCCAAACCTGTCTCTACTTTAGATGAACTACTGGAGGAATATCATTTTTGAAGAAAAGAGCAGAATGGCCACTGGCCATATACATAATAATTCTCAACATGGAAAATTAAAACTAAGCATTTATGACACTCTGCATTAACACATTTCCAGAAGGCAAAAATAAAGCTTAAAAACAAGAATAACCAACCTTGAAAATGTTGCCATTAATCATTCTGAACTGTCCCTTGAAAGGTTTTCAACACATTACAGTTGATATAATACTCCATTTTACTGTGATAAAATGAACTTTGCAAAGTATTCATGGAGTATCCAGAATGCATGATTCCATATGGGAATAGTGATAAGTCACCCATGGCCTAAGTGTTTCAACTCTCAAGGGGCTTGTGCCACCAGGCAGAAGATGCCAAGCAGTACATGCCTCAATACTGCAATTAATCCAAATTAGTTTGAGGAATTTCTGCTGATGTTGTCAAGACAGAACTCTACTGAATGGCTCAACCTAAGAGTTTCTTATAAAACCAGTTAGACAAAGCTCTGTTAACACCCTCTAAAAACAACACATAAAGAGTTTAAAAGTTCTTTGAAGAGAATATTCCAAGCCACCACAAGTTTGCTTTGCATTGGTACATGTTGCTCATTCCGAGTGGTCAGGTGCACAGGGAATTGTGAGCAGCCCTCTCCTCTCCTCTCCTCTCTCCTGGACTGGCTGAGCACTCCAGTTCCTGGTCACAGTAACTCTGCCTGCTCCTCACAGGCTGTACATCTTCACTTGCTCCTTGGAGCCTTAATAGGTGGCAGCCTTTCAAACACTAACACTGCAGCTTCTAATTTGGGATGTAACCATAGTAACATTACAGAACACACTACTCCCTGCATGGAGAACAAGCAGTCAACTGACCCTTCGTGCTGAGACTGGGCTGAAATAAAGCTCATTCCAACCTCCAACCCAGCAAGATTACCAAAACCTGCAGCTCCTATTCCCAGCCCAAAGCAAGAGCTGCCCTCCTGAAATACCCACAAATGCACAGTGCCCTAGGAAAGTAGCAAAGAACAAAGTGCTATAAAAGGAAAGGAAATTCTTCCCAAAACTTTGACTCTAAAGCTGAATCAGTCACTCCCAGATGAAAAGCACTACAAAAACCAAAGTTTTTTCTTACTTTTCTATAAGATTAGCAAAGAACTGCTCATACTTTACTTGGGAAAAAAAAAAAAAGGGAATGAATGAAAGAAATTGGGCATTAATATTTGAGAATTCAATACTCAATTTGTTCACAAGGCAAGATGACAATTTTTACACATACCAACAGACAACAGCTCTGCCTGAACTTTAGAGGCTACACACAAGGGATATGGCTATTTAATTAAAAGCCAGAGCTGATGTCTGTTCCCTTCTAAATTTACTTTAAAAAGGATTCTCCTTAGAAAAACAGCCCTCGGGATTTTTGTACCTTTAATATTTACTAATGAGCATTTACAGAAAAAAAAAGCAGATCTCCCCCTTCCAATATAATATATAAGCATGCTGCCTATAGGTCCCAAGCTTTAGGAACCAGGTACAGTGAAGCAGGAGCAAATAAATTAAATCTCATTCTGTTGAGCTCTGAACTTATTTCCCAAATACAAGGTTCCATGTCTTGTCTGAAAATTCAAAACTCAGAGGCAGATTTACATGTTTGTGTTTGACAAAGGCATTCCTTCCTTCTGCCTGGATGCACTGACCACACAAATAACCCACCTGGTTTCCTACCCCAGCCCAGAGTGCAGCCAGCTGGGAGGACTCCTGGCCACGCTCTCACACGTTTGTGTGCTTCAGCCACAGGCTGCACCAAGTGCTGGATATCACACAGGGAGGCGTAAGACAGCTCTGTGTGTCTAGGTGGGGAATTGAGCCGTCTGGGCACATATGGGACATCTCAATGCACTGGTCCTCAATTGTTCACAAAGGTCCCAGATCAGTACGTGGTGCTGGACACAGGCACTCTTCTCATGCTCTACCCCCACACTGACCCCTCCCCACCATTTTTTAACCACTGATTTGTTTAGACTGGAGGAGATACAAAGTCTTTACTGATATGCACTTAATATTTATAATTACTGTTTAGGAAACATGCTCATGATCCTAAAATGTCCTCAGATAGGATCAAAGGATTTGTGGAATTCGTTATTAGGTTAGGAAACTCATGCATTATAAACAAGACTAAATTAATAGAGAAAGTTAGTGTACATAGATGATTTAGTTAGGAGGATCTAAATCTGATTATGTTTCTAGTAAATTATCATATTATGCATCTAGAATAACAAAACACACTGACTGCCTTATTTCCCAGTAAGGGACATGCCTACCCCCAACACTACACATCAGACACACCAGGTAAGTCACAGTTTCTTTACTCCTTATCAAAAAAAGGTCTAAAGAACCAGTCATTAGCTTTTCAAAACTGAGTGGGCAAACACAGTGACTAATAAATGCCTGGGTAAGTATGCTGCTAGGTCTCTTTTTTCTCAGGTATTATGGTATTTTATTTATACAGTAAATAGGGTAAGATGCTTCAGCACAGAAGGGTCAGTCATTGAAAGGAGAGAAATTCAAGGAACACAAGTTTCATTAGGACCAAAAAGACAAATTTCATGACATAAGTATGTCTGTAACAGACAAAAGACATTTTAGGCTCATCAATAATTGAAATGAAGTGCCCCTGACTTAGCAATGCCAGAGCATAGCAGAAAGCTATTAACAGCAGAGAGGCAGCTTAACAGCATGTTCTTATAAATCAGTGTTGATCAGCCCAATTGAATAACCTCAGATAACAAAAAGCAGCTTTTAAAGAGTAAGCATGTGTAAAGGAAACAGGAGGAAAGGAAGGCACAGACCATTTGTACTCCAAGAGAGTCAAATGGGTTAAATCAAGCTTCAGCATTTAAATGCTTATAATTCCCTTGCACTGCAGAACAGCTTTTGGAATACGGGACTAGAACGTCTAGCATTAAAAATCTGCTAGAGAATCTAAGTTGCAGTGTCAAGGAAAAGTGAAAACAATCTGTAAAACCCCTTAATTTTTCACTTAACGATCATACAATTTTTATACAATTCACCTATCACTGTGCTTGAACTGAGTACGTATCATGTATCAAGTAAGAGCTAGAGCCTGTAAAGCTTCCTGTCTGCCTTTGGATTTAGTCAAAATGAATGCAAACAATCACGTGGGATTCAGCCAAGCAGTGACGTTAAATTCTGCTCTGTCAGAAGACAGCATCTGTCAAAGCCCACATTTAAACTGCTGCCTGCCTGTGCAGCAGCCGAAGAACTACGGCATGGATTTTATACACCACAATTCTGGGTTAAAACAACTCCAAACCATTTCTATTACTGCCTAGCAACAATGAAGGAAGGAGCAGAGGGAGATCCTATTACTGAAGACAACTGAGGCAGCAGGCGCTTGCACTCCCGGCTAACATTTGCAGCAGGAACATGGATCCTGAGGAGAGCAGAGCACAGCCCTGGATTGTCCGAGCTGCGAGGCGCCAGATGTGAGAGCCGGAGCGCAGCGGCTGCGAGCGCAGCCAGCCCCGCAGCAGCCACAGCTCCTGTCCTTTTGTCTGCAGCATGAACAAAAAGCCCCGAGCCAAGGACGCCGCCGGCCAGCGAGGAAGGTAACACGGACAGACAGATGGACAGAGCGGATCCCGGGCACGGCGGTGGCAGGAAGCAGGGCTGCCGCGGGATGTGCGCATGGTCGAGAGCATCTTTTTTTGCTGAAGTGATGGCGTGCCCAAACTATTTTCTGTGGGTATAATCCTGCACCATAAATGGCCTGACCAAGGAAGGTATGTCAAACCCTTGTGTGTGATATTCGTTCCCTTGTCTGTTACCTTTCCGACCATTAGAGATAATGATCGCTCCTCATTTGCAGAGCCCTGTGATAACAGTGGCTCAGAGCAGGGAGAAAGAATTCTAGCAGGTTTTGCTCTCCCCCAGCACAATGTCACTCCCTTACACTGACTAAATGCGGTGCTCTCAGCCTGCCAAGGCTGGTGTGGCTGGAGAGGGAGGATTAAAGGGATAATGGAGCTCCTGTAATGATTGCTTTTAACTGAGAAATTAAAAACTCAAACCCCTCCAATACAGAAAAACCAGTTAGAAATCCTCTCAAACTAGGTCAGAATTAATCCTTATCTGAAGTAATCTTAAAGCACGGCAAAATGGCCATAATGTGACATACCGGGAGCACCGAACCATCAAAACAGACCACACAGTCAAAAGACATTATCTTAGAAGTCCCCTCAGCCCTTTTTACACTTGCTTTTCTGCCCCCCAAACACAAGCAAAATGTCACAAGGGCACTACCAGCCAAGCATAAACTGGGAGCATGCAAAAGACTGGGCACGATTTAAACCATCAGCAGTGCAATCAGGCACCACGATTCACAAGTAACGTCAGGCTCCCTGACATCCCAAAAGGAAACCTTCAAACACTACACACTCAAAATGGTAAGCACGTAACTTATCTCCTGCCATCACTGCAATTTCTGTTTAATATGAAAACACTGACTGTTTAACTTGGATTGTAAAATGACATTCCATCTAATTGCCATCCGTTCCTATTTTTTGTTGAAATTTAAATACTTTGTCACTAGTGACAAAAGAAAAGGTGAATATTTGCAATACAAATTCAAGACCTAAATCTATAGCAATTCAATACACTACATAAAGAAAGTGCTTATCTGCAGAATCTTCCAATAAGCTATAATAAATCATTACATGTCAATATAAATGTGCTTTCTTTGCCCAAGGCAATGCCAACATGAAATAAAACAACTGCAGCTGGAAGGAGTTCACAAAACAAGGGATGCAGCATACATCAGACACCGGTTTCAAATCAGTTTTAAGACATTTAGAATATAAAGTCACTTGAGAGAACTTTTAAAACAACAACAAAAAATGTACCTTCAGGCAACACTCCAGGAGAAGCACACCTGGCTAATGTAAGACGTTGGTATCAGGCATTAAAAACCTGCACATCAAACCTTATCCCAAATACTGTTTTGTGCAGAAGATTAATGGAGCTCGTAAGGGAAGTCAGGCACATTAAATGAGGCCCAATATTCAACTGCTGTTCATCAGAATACAGACTCAGGCTGCCTTTTGAACTCTTCCCTCTAATTTAAGAGTTTGCCCACATAGCTAATCAAAATATGAAAATCCAAGACGTGTGAATAGGAAGTCGAATGCTTCAATTTTCAAAGCTGTAATTACAGAGCAGAACTGCAAGTACCAGGAACCAAAACACCAGCAGAGCACAGACCACAAATAAAAATTCAAGAGGCATTCACAGTTTATGTATTTGGCATTTGATAATGCATCAGTGACTGCAATGCTAGGTGCCAAAAATGAAGCAGCATTATCACAAATAATATCTCCAAAATGCAGTTACATGAAACAACACACTCCCCGAGGACAAGGTGAGTGTTCTAGAGACCCTCTGCTGTACTTAGGTTTTCTTATTGACTGTCAATAGTTGGTGCCTGTTCATAACCATTCTCTGAAATGGAATTTTAAGTATTTGGGCAAAAAAAAGTAATGCTCTAGCCCTAATTAAGTGAAAGAAAATAGTATTTTTACTATACAGTTAGATGGTGGGTTTAATATCTATTGACAGTTTTATACATTTTTCTTAAACAATACACCCTAGCATGTAGTATTTTTTTCAAAGGTGCCATTGTTGTTGCTGTATTTTCCATGCTTAACACCCCACTGTATATTTCGAAATGTTCTACACACAACTGCAAAGAAAATGAGCCCACGTTATTTGGTGTTTTTCAGTCAACAGCTCTATGAAGCTGAAATACAGATGTATTTCAGCTTCACAGATATGGGTGCTTCCCCTATTCATAAAATGCTGTTTTAAAGGGCAAACAGAGACAGATTTTCTAAGACACTCCTACCTTGAAAAATCAAGCAACTACATAAAAAAAAAATCAAGGAAATATGACTCTCTTAAAATATCTTCTGATTCTAGTTCTGTCCCTCACTGTAAAACTTATTTTCTAATGCATTATGTAAGCAGGCAGCCTAATAAAGCAAGGCTTTGGCCATCGCAAGTGCCTTTGTTGGGACATCAGAGCATCAGGGAAACAGCACCTGCAAACCGCTGTCAGCTCACACAAATATTTATGGAGCTTAACATCCTCACTTTTGCCTGTTGCCTTATGGAAGGAGGCGCTCATCAAAACACTGCCTCAGATTAAACAAAGATTAGTAGGGCAGTGCACTTTTTGCTGAAGTGTTCCCATCTAATGACTGTAGTTTTGTAAGGGGAACAATTCAGTGTGACAAAATTAATGTGAGTTCTAGCTGCTGCTCCACATTCGTGAAATTCTAGCTTTGATTTTCTCCCTAAACTGTGAATGCATGCAATGGAACAATAATTAATCAAACATTGCCACTGCTGCCCTCCAAACGAACAATGAACTGCCCTGAGATCTGGGCTATGCTTTGAAGCGACATTTCTGTTTGCTTTTACAGAGATGTTCCCAAATAGCTGAGCGTTCATCTGCAACTCACTGCACACAAACTAACAATTACGAGTTTTGAGGGCAAGCTTCTGTTTTTCCAGCAGGTGCAAATGGTCACAGGAACACGAGTCTCACACGTTTGGGGCTTATCTTCTTTTACATTCAAGTTAAAGCAGTATCAGCATGGAGTGTCAGGTTAATTCCTGAACCAGTTTAGACACAAGGGTTTATGATTTTTACAGAGACACCTGAGTCTCCGGCAAGGGGCACCAGCCCCGAATAGCTAAATAAGAAAATCAGAGATACTTTAAACGCATGGAAGCAGCCTGAGGGCCGGGCTCGGCCGCTCCCGGCCCGGGCTCGGCCGCTCCCGGCCCGGGCTCGGCCGCTCCCGGCCCGGGCTCGGCCGCTCCCGGCCCGGGCTCGGCCGCTCCCGGCCCGGGCTCGGCCGCTCCCGGCCCGGGCTCGGCCGCTCCCGGCCCGGGCTCGGCCGCTCCCGGAGGATCGCGGCGCGCGCGCCCTTCCCGCGTCACGCCGGGCGCGCAGCGTCGCCCCCTGGCGGGGGTCACGGGGCGCGGCGGGCCGTGAGGCCGCTCCCGCTCGCTCCGCAGGGTGATGGTAAAGATACGGGCAGTAAGTAAAATAAACATCAGGTGTACCCCTCTCCCCACCCTTCCGAAACACAAATTTTCCCTTTCGTGAACAGGGCAGACTCAATGTTGCATCACACACATACGGCTTAATACCCTATTATTCGATTGACATCTCATCTTAAGTGAGTCCCTTACAGTGTTAAACACTGTAATTTCCCATGTAACATATCACTTGGTTTTTAAATGCACAAATTAATCCAAATATTGGTTTAAGAAGATAGCGAAGCAATTAATAAATCGCATATTTCTATTAGAAACAGCATTTTTCTATGGACTCTTGTTCAGCTGTCATCCTTTTTTCCTATACAAGACCCTAGGGCCCAGGAATAAATTAGAGCAAATTGAAAATCACAAACGAATTGCTATTGTACAGTGAAAGTTCATTTACGAGATGATGTGATCAGCTTTTAATATGCAGCATCATGAAGCTGCCATATTGACTCTGCTGCTGAATATGAACAAAAATTTAAGAGAAAATGAAGCACAGACTACTTTGGCACTTTTTCCTACAGCTACAGCTGCTGGTCAGAATACTTGAAATTTCCAACTGCTATGTGCAGTACTTACACATACTTTTATAGAGGGGAAAAAACCCAACCCAGTATCATGATCATCAGATAGCTGGCCAGAAACTTAGTCCTGAGCAGTTTTATTTCCAGTTAACATGATCACTACCCAAGATCTCTGAAAATCAAGAGCTTGATTTTAATTCAGCTGCCTCCCAGGCTGGCCCCACAGCCCAGTGTTCCACTCAATGTTTTCCTCCAGTGCAGAGTAGGAGGTGAAAGGTGCCTGAGAAGTGACCAGGAGCGTTGTCCTGCACTAGCATCTGAGGGCTGTGCAGTGAGCTTACTGGACCCTGAAAATGAATTTTGACAGGTGCATCTTCTCGCTGACCTTGCTGGCACAGTGGGGCCAGCGGAGACGCGCCAGGCAGTGTCCTGTGACTAACAGAGCTCTGCCATCGCCAGCCCCGCGCCGTCTGTCCCACCACCAGGCACGGCCGTCTGCAGAAAGGGCTCTGAGACTGTGAGCCATCCCAGCCTCTGCATGTCAAATCAATTTTAATTAATGCCATTAAACCTTCCATCTGCCAGCAAGGCTTTCTCATTCAGTCCTTCTCAAACACTCTACAAAGATTTCACAGCCATGGATGTGAAGCTATTTACATCTACTTCACACTTTTTGCTGCTAACATGATCCATTTTTTTTGCCTCTTTATCTTTGGTATCCAGGATGTTTGTCGAAACTTTACCAGGCAAAAAAGCATTTTTAAAAGCCAACAAATCAAGTTAAAACATAAAACAAGGTTGGCTTTTAGCCTAAGTCAAATCTTATTTCCATTGACATGGGCTGTTCTTTGAAAAAGTAAATTTAACTCAATTCTATGTTTATATCTAGTTTCTACTTGTAACTGTTTATATTACGAGTCTGTAAAATGAAAGATTTCTGATTTTTTTTTAATTCTTTGCAGAGTGAGCCATTTGCAGACGATTGCTCAACTCAAAGGAAAATGAATACCAAAGAATAGCAGTGGATTCTAAAGCAATTGGAAAAGCCTTTTCCTTGAGCACTGTCTCATACCCCATCACTGGATCCTTACAACATGCTTCAGTGGAGAAGACGACACTGCTGCTTGGCAAAGATGACCTGGAATACCAAAAGGTCTCTGTTTCGCACCCATCTCATCGGCCTGGTCTCTCTGGTGTTTCTTTTTGCCATGTTTCTGTTCTTTAACCATCACGACTGGCTGCCAGGCAAGGCTGGATTCAGAGAAAGCCCCATGTCTTACACCATACGAGGATTTAGATCTACAAAAAGCGAGACCAACCACAGCTCTCTGAGGAGCGTGTGGAGAGACGCTGTGCCTCAGACACTCAGGCCTCAGACAGTCACCAACCCCAACAACACGGATCTGTCCCCGCAGGGAGTAACCGGTCTGGAAAACACCCTCAGTGCCAACGGAAGTATTTACAACGAGAAAGGCACCGGGCACCCAACTTCCTATCATTTCAGATACGTCATCAACGAGCCTGCCAAGTGCCAGGAAAAAACCCCTTTTCTAATACTGCTCATAGCTGCAGAGCCAGGCCAGGTGGAGGCCAGACAAGCGATTCGACAGACCTGGGGCAACGAGAGCCTGACGCCTGGCATCCAAATTGTGCGGATCTTTTTGTTGGGCTTAAGCACCAAGGTAGATGGATACCTCCAGAGAACCATCCTTGAGGAAAGCAGACAGTACCACGACATCATTCAACAAGAATACTTCGACACCTACTATAATTTAACTATAAAAACTCTGATGGGAATGAACTGGGTTGCAACCTACTGTCCACATGTTCCGTATGTTATGAAAACTGATAGTGATATGTTTGTCAATACTGAATATTTAATACACAAGCTTCTGAAACCAGAACTTCCTCCGAGGCACAAGTATTTTACAGGTTATTTAATGAGAGGTTATGCACCTAACAGGAACAAGGATAGCAAGTGGTATATGCCACCCGATTTGTATCCAAGTGAACGTTACCCTGTATTCTGCTCTGGAACTGGTTATGTTTTTTCTGGAGACTTAGCAGAAAAAATCTTTAAGGTCTCCTTAAGCATCAGACGTTTACACTTAGAGGACGTGTACGTGGGGATCTGTCTCGCCAAGCTGCGGATTGACCCCATGCCCCCACCCAACGAGTTTGTCTTCAACCACTGGCGAGTTTCTTACTCCAGCTGTAAATACAGCCACCTAATTACCTCCCATCAGTTCCAACCCAGCGAACTGATCAAATACTGGAACCACTTACAGCAGAACAAGCACAACGCCTGCGCCAACGCGGCCAAAGACAAGGCCGGCAGGTACCGCCACCGCAGGCTGCACTGAGGGCCGCGAGCGCCCGGCCCCGCGGCACGTGTACATACACAGCATGGACAGGCAACACCCAGCAGCCCCAGCCCAGCACACAGTGCAGGAGGGAAATTATTTTTTTAAGTTAAAAAAAAAAATTATAGCTCTTGAGTACGGTGAAATTATAACCAAAAGGTTTTCCCGGCGAATTCGAGGTTAAGGAAAAGAAATGACAAGGTGGTATATAAGGATTTCTGTGTTAACATGCAATAATAAGCATGCACACTTTGGTGGTACAATTGCTGATTGATGTGCCAGTAAAATATAATTGAGCATATTTTCCACACTAAGATTTTTATTTTAAGGAGTGCATTCATAGCTCTAGTTCTCTTCCATGTAATTTCTTATTGTCCAGAACTGCTATAAAATGAAAAATTAAGAACTAAGGAATTGCACAAAGGGCAGATCAGTTTTACCTTCAAATGCCACATGAGAATTATTATACACTAATGTACCACACATTTAGCAATGTCACAATGTAGTAAAACACTACCAATAAATTCTGAAGCACTAAGAATGTACTCCCTTGAAGTAGGTCCAGTTTTCACAAGTTTGCTTATTTGGTCTGGAAGGAGAGATAAATGAAATCAAAGTTGCAAAGTTGCTTTGATGATTCTGAAGAATCATCTTCGGAAATTCAAGTGGTGTTCTAGATGCAACTTTCAGTTCACAAAGAGCTGACTGAGTTACTTCATTCTCTACAAGTCACAGGGCAAGCTCCTAAGATCTGGTGCCATTCCACTTGGAACCTTCATGCAAATTCATTGGATCTGATATTAATTTCCCTACATAACTTCAAGGTAACTCAAAGGCTGATGAGAAATGTAAAACACAAGTTCCAGTCTTGCACCGATCTTGACAAAATTTCATTTTTTGCAAAGAGGGAGAAAAAGTAATCAAATGTGTTGTTTTGCTCTTTCCTGTCTGACAGAAAGCAAGAGTCAGCCAAGTGAAAGCACATCTGCTGGAGAAAATTAAGCCCCACACCTGAGTTTATAGATGGGGAAAACTAGGTCACAATAAGATTGAGAGTTCCAGCCAGCAATATGGGCAGGAACAAAACCCAAGCAATTTAAAGTCACAACACGTACCACTGAAAATAAATTGTGAGAAGTGGGTTAAATCTATTTACAGGTTTGCAGTTTTCTAACAAACAGAACTTTTAAAACTTATTTTCCAACTGTTACAGCAGAGTTGTATCAAATTCAGGTTATTACTGCTTGTCACAGTGCCAGGGTAAGCAATACCCACCTCTGATCATCAGCAAATGATCAAACTGCAATTAGTTTTCTGTTTGACTGGGACTTATTAATTGGAGAAAATACAAATATTTGATGTACTTTTATTATTTAATAAAATTGATTATATTTATGGTCTTAAGATTTTACTTTTTCTGGGAAAGCTGCTCAGGAAGAAAGTAATGCTAAAGTGAGAAATTTCTAGGTTTTTCTAGTGTTCCCTAGTCCTTGAAGCCTGGTTTTCGTGCACAGTACAGAGATTAAAGCAGAGTTTTCTCCTTTTAATGAGAAGACAAATCATATTACTGACCATTCTCAGCAGCTCTTGGGCTGTCTGTCTGCAGCAACTCTCACATGTCAACAGACTGCAAGGCACTGGATGCACCTCTGAAGCAATTCCAGCAGGTGCTCTGGAAGGTGGAGATGGGAATTTGCTCGACACCATTTTTTTGCTGATCTTCCACTAAATCTTTTCCTCTGTTGTATTTGGGGTGTGCTAATTGTACATTTCTCCATTTCCAACACACCTCAGATCATATAAATATCTGGTTTTGGGCAAAGCAAATACCTGTAAAGTAGTAACTCTCTTCTGCAGAGATTTCTGCACTCCACTGAGTTTACATGATGCCTGTTGGCTATCACGTGAGAGAAGCTGCCCTGGACAGAAGTTTTGGGAGAGTGCTTTCAGCCCCCAGTGCAGTTCTCCCCACTCCAAGCACTGCTCGCTCCCAGCTGGCACAGGCCACAGCTGGCATGCAGCTGAAGGCACCTGGTGGAGGTCTCTGCAGGCAGGCTCTACCCTGCAGTGCCAGCTCTGGACCCCAGAGCCAGTGTGGGAAGCCAGCTGCTGCAGGGGACTGAGCTGTGGAAGATGGCCAATGCCATAAGTGGCCCCTCCCCAGGCAGTGCTGGCCAAGGACACAATCCAGCCTCCTGGAGAGGACTTCAGCCCTGCTCCCAGGCCTTGGCACTTCCCAGCTCCACTGTGATGTACTTGATTTTACCAATTCTGGCTAGTCCTAAATGCTCTTTGGCTCCTGGGTGCAGTCCAAGGGGTTAATACTAAACCTTAAACAGTTTGGCACTGGAATCACCAAGTTTGGCAGCCAAGGCACCTCTTGGGTGCGGGGCTTTGGAGCTCCCACACGGTGTTGATCTGCCCAGGCTTGGCAGAACCACAGCACAGTGCCCGTGAGTTCAGCATACCAAACCTCCTGCTACCTACAGCACTAGTGAGGAGCACCAGAATGCTAAATTAAAAGCCATTCTTAATGCCCTTTTAGGGCTCGACGTGTTTTTTTCAATTTGTATTAATGTTTGGGTGTAAGTTGAAACTCCTTTATAAACATACTTGAATCCTGATCAAGATGGTCAAAGGCTACTAAAAACATTTGCATCCAAGTACTGTTTTCATACAGAGTTTGTTGCAAAGCTTTCAGAAACAAAAGGGAATCATTTTGTATGATGAAATATGCAATTACGGAATGAACGCTCTACATTCTTTTCTCTGAATGTTTTACTGTTTTCTAGCTTGTGTTTAAGCTATTTGCTCACTCTACTAGAATATAAAAACAGTTCATGTAAAAAATAGTGCAATAATTAATTATATCATTAAAAGCTTGGACAAGTTCTCTCACTTCCTTTCCCCATACAGCAAGAAAAAAAAGCATTTTTCATTAGCAATAGCATACAAACTTGTAGCTAAAAACATGTCTGCAATGCAGTAAAGGATATAACTATTCATAGAATACAGAAGTACAAGAGTTTATATAATACTTGCTTTAAATGTTTTTACTTCTCTGTATGTCTGCTTCAGGTTGAAAACAAATATAAAAAGTCATAATGGCGCAAAAGTTATGATGGCAGAAAAAAAATCATGACATCATCAGCACCATTATTATGGCAAAGAAAAATCTTAGAAAAGCTGGCCTGGTAACAAGAACCAGAAATTGGAATTCCATCACTTCCCCATATTTGAAATTATAGGATTTTTATATGAAATTATATTATTTCAGCTTAATAAAGGTTTACACATTGATACTATAGGACCAAAATGAAGTTCCACCAAAAAAAAGTTGTTATTGAACAACAGAACTGTTCCTTTTACATCTCCAATTAAATCAGTGGTATGAGATATTTGCACATCCCACACCAGTAGAATTAGGAATGCAAAATGTGCAACTACAGGTTTTGATGTAGTAAAAGTGATCCCATCCCCAGTCACTGAGATATCTTTCATGGGTGAAGTTTGCAATCGTTCTAAATTTTCAAAATTACATGTCAAGGTACTTCCAAGCATCAGTGGTTGTTCTGAGAGAAAATTCACTGCCCACTAAGATCTTCACTTAAATTTATAAACTTAAATTATGGGATGGCAGTGATCTAGAAGAGATGAGACAGACTGCTTTTCAGGTTAACCTTACTAGAACAGCAATTTAGAATCTGCTTTTCTTTGCAGTGCAGTAATATTAAACGTGTCAGTCCTCATTTACAAAATATTTTCAGAATATATCAACATGTTAAGACATGCATTAACTGTCTCCAAGCCCAGGCTAAATCAGGCACTAGAGGGGAGGGAAGCACCTAAAGGCCATTACTGCAGACTGCCTCCCCCTTCCCACTTATTTTCCTGATATGTTAACACAGTCCCTAATCACACATCAATCTAAAATACCTACATAATCCCACAGGGCAAGAAAACCTTTTCCCTTGAATGAATTCTCATTGCAATGCATGGAAACTTCCAAGGAGGAAATGAAAGGGAGAGGGAAGATGCTAATATAGGAGCTACTACTCCTTCCATTTGTGCTTTTGGAAAGAACAGGCTTGTAACTAATTTGCAAAAACACCACTTGTTGTTGCCATATTTTCCCAGTTTTAGATGCTATTTCTCAATCCTTCTTTTGCTGTCAAATAGCACAAATAAGCAAATATTGGACAATCACTCAGTTACACTCTGTGAGAACTGCACCTCTCAATGAAAAGCGTGATTGTCCTTTTCATTTCAGATTGTCCCTCCAAAGCAGGATGTGACTCGGGGCACAGCATCACCCGCTTGCTGAGCACACGTTCTGGACATGGCACTGGCTGTTATTCCTACAGATCCCATCTCCAGCTCATCCAGCCCTGCCTCCCTTCCCCAGCCACTGCACGGGCAGCCCAAGGGAAGGAGGGAGGCAGGGAAGCTGCACGGCCAGCTCTGAAATGCTGCACTGTGCAAATGTAGGTCAGCAAGGACAGGACGTGGGCTCTGCTTCGTACCAAGAGTGAAGGCAAAGGCTTTCCAGGGCAGGAGGCTGGGGGAGGGCTCTGGAAAACAACTTCTTGTAGCAAGTCAGTGAAAAAAGGAGCTTGAATGTCAGAAAACGGAAGACTGAAACTAAAAATGCACAGCGGATAACACCACACAGGTTGGAAACACAGGGCAGGCTCAGTGGCAGGGAAGAGTGTTACAAAAGTGAGGCCAAATGAGAGAGCAGGATCTGGAATTCTAGTCATAAATGTTCACACTTCTGCACTTACAGAAGATTTACATAGGAGGTAGATCCATTCTTCTAACAAAATGTTTAGTTTGTGACTGCAGCACATGTGTTTTATTAAAGCCCAGACCAAATTCCAAGTCATGACACCATGGCATGAACAGCCGATCAGTAACTCCACAGAGGGTCTTTTACGCACACTATGCAAGCAAACCAAGAGTAAATCAAATTGGATCACTTGTGCTTAGGATTTGTATTTCATCTTCACACAAAGAGTTAAATTCAGCCTTCATTTGTTCCAGCTCAAAAGAAACAGAGCCTGGTACAATATGGTACCTTCCTTTCACAGTTAAAAGACTGCAAAGGAATTTAACTGAATATGGGATGTGGATGAACATTACCACGTTGCTTTTCTGATATTACCATGGCAACAGCTACAAGAGCTCTCCTAAGCATTTAAATCTGACAGTTTTCCTGATAACACTAACTGAATGATAGTAATGATGCATTTTGGTTCATGAGCTAACTGCTCTATAACCACAGGGTACAAACCATTCCCTTCACTTTTCTCAGGACTGTGCTTTTGGTCAAAATGTTCTGACCAAGACAGTAACCTTGAATTACCACTCAAAAAAAAAAAAAAAAAGTCCCTCTAGCTCAGGGAGTACTCATGGCTTAAAGCTTTATGTCCTCTCAAAGGTCTCCATTGAATGGACTTGTGCAGTGTCCAGGGTGGAGAAGTCAAGGCTGCTGAAATCTTTGATGGGATTTTTCTCAAAGGGCTTTCATTAGCCTGGGAAGGCTGGAGGAAAAAACCCACTCTCTGAAGGGTGCAGTGAATTGGTGCTGACCTTCAAGATGTCATTTGCTCAAGAAAAGAGGAGGAGGAAAAAAGTGGTGTTTTTATACAATCTTGATCAGTTTGTAACCACTACACACTTTTTTAAATAACAAAACCCTGCAAGCTGTTCTACCTCAGTGAAGGGCAAAGGGCACTGAGGAATACACAGTGTGCTCTGAGGACAAGGGCATCACAGCAACGCCTCCACCTCCTATTAGCCCATTTAGCTTCAGCTAATAATAAGTGGCATTTCAACTGTTTAATAGGAATATTCTGTGAACCACTCACTCTGATCCTCCAGATGCTCAGTGTGGGCATAATGGAGAAGTCTCTCTTTCTTTACCTCATTAAAAAGTGAAGTGTGTGAAACATGTTTGTCATCCTAACATTTCAAGGATACCAGCTTTGATAATGCCTTGCAATATATTCAACTAAAAGAGATTAAGATACTGAAAACAGTGTGAAATCTTTAAAAATTTCCCAAGATGACAAGGATTCATATTTCAGAAGAAAAAGTCATGCTTGCAAGGATCTAAGAGAGAAATCTTTTCAACACAAAAAAAGTCCTCAGAAGGTAAAGTATTCCCAGTTCTTTTGCTGTTAACACTTTTTAAAGTTTTATACTAAATTAAAATTTAAAAACATCCATGCCATCCTAAAACCACCAAATCCCTCCACAGTCTTGAAAAACCACAACCCCACCACATCTTTTCTTCTGGAAAGGCCAAGTGTTCCCACATCTCCATCAGGCTCAAAGTTTATAACGAGAAAAACCAACTGCCACAAGAAATCCTTTGTTAAATAAAATACCAGACAAGACACCGAAGGAAACCAAAACCTTCCTCGCTGCCTTTCCTAAATATTTAACATACCCTGCATTTAAACAAGCTGAGGTCTAAGAACTATTTTGAGAATAAGAATAACCTACAATCTTGCAGGTTTCATTCAGGATTTGTGTCACTGTCATCACTTTCAAAAGAAGCATCAATTTACGTCACATTTTAAACCCGTACAGGTTGATACAGGATGACAAAACAAAAAAAGAAACACTGGTACGTACCATCTGTGACTCAGTCAAAAATTTAGTGCTGCTACTTAATGCAAATGCCAGTCCTTTTATAGGCATTCTTCCAAAGTCCACCTAGACATTGATTTTTGCTGCCATAAAAATTCAACTTAATTATCCAGCCTTCTGAATGAAGAGTACCAATTTCCCATTGTATCATCTTTAACTAATCTAAAATATTGTATTTTATTGACTGGTTTTTAGTGCAGAAAAGGATAACATTTTTATGTCCCAAAAATGTAAAGAAATGAAACAATTCAGAGGTACTCTTAATGTTAGTCAAGACTCTAAAATAAAAGTAAATAACTCACACATACCTGAGGGAACAACCACCATCTCTATTGCTCAAAAAGCAGATTACAAAGCTTATGCTGTACCCACAGTGAGGTATATCAAAGGGAAAAAGCAAAAAACAACCAAAAAACAGCAAACCCCCAGAAATCACATTGCTCATATATAGATGTATCTTAAACAGTATTTTCAATAATACCTCTAATTGATGGCATGACAAAATTCTGTCTTCCAAATCTGAAATGATTTTTAAAACCTGATGCAGCAGTTTGCTTTTATTATTTGATCAAATTTTGCATGATTTAACTGTTTTGGAAGTTATCCACATTAACTGAAAAACTAATCTTTTCACTGAATTCTCAAAATGGTTGAAAAAATTAGGGCAAGGATGATAGATAATCACAATTCTTTTACTTTACAAAAAGTAAATTTTTTTCAGAGTTAAAAGCCATAGTCACTACTTCCTACTACCCAGCTGTGAATGATCCCCTTTTAAAAAAGCAGGCAAATCTGTTTGCTACATCCATCAAAGGTATGGGGTTTTTTCTAACCAAATTTCAGTTGAGAAATGGATGCTGCAAACAACTTCAGATATCCAACTTTCATTAATGTTAATAAAGGAATGACAGGCCTGAGACAATAATTTGGAGGCACTAAGCCTGAATGAAATATAATGCTGTCCTAGTCATTAAGAAGTGCACTGCCTGGATCCCTCAAACATTGTAGGGTTTTGTTTTTTTTCTCTTCCACCATATCCATATCTTCTACTAATAGAAGTTAAGCTGTTTGAATGATTTATTACCCAAATTTCATGCTAGCAGAGCAGAATGGAAAAACTAGAATAAACAGCACAATGACATTTCTTCGCTACCCATCCTCTTATTCATTAAAAAAAATTTACACCC
Source organism: Passer domesticus (assembly GCF_036417665.1). Classification (NCBI taxonomy): domain Eukaryota; kingdom Metazoa; phylum Chordata; class Aves; order Passeriformes; family Passeridae; genus Passer; species Passer domesticus. The sequence goes on along the minus strand of NC_087480.1, from coordinate 39,538,957 downwards.
ATGAGCACACATCACACATTCCATAAATGGAGAGTTTTATGAAACACTACTTTGGTTTTGCCTGCAAGTCCTCTTATGACAACCAGCCAAGTATTAATGTTTTACCTCTCCCAATTCTGTAAGAAAAAAAATAACTATGAATTTTGTAAATTTTTTCATTGTAAAATAGTTTACATGGAATAGAGTGATTTTTTTTCCCCCATTTCTTATCACAACATTCTCCTGGACTTATGACTATTAGCAGCTGAAGCACTATAATAGTCCTCTAATTCATCAGACCCTGATTTGCTCACAGAACAGATAAATCATAGCATGTTCATGACAAAACAGATGCTCAGGAGCATTAAGTGTTGTTTCTTTCTTCTCACAACAATGGCATTGCAGCAAGCAGTCCATGCTGACAGATCCTGGCCAGGACACAGCAAAGTCCTGCTCCAGTTCCAAGCGCAGCCATTTCAGCACACACAACCAGAATCCAGTTGAAATGTAACAAACTGCAGTTGGACAATGCCCACACTCTGAAAGGATGGACACTTCTCCCTCAGCTTGTCTGGGCAACCTGTTCCAGTGCCCCACCACCCTCACAGGGAAGAATTTCTTCCTGACATTCAATTGAAATCTAAATCTCCCCTTTTAGTTTATTTAAACTGTTCTTCCTTGCCCTATCACTGCGTGCCCTTGTCAAAAGGCATTCTCCCTCTTTTCTACAAACCCTCTTTGAGGAATTCTGCAGTGGGGTCTCCCCAGAGCCTTCTCTTCTCAGCCTGTCCTGGAGCAGAGGAGCTTCCCAGCATTCACATGGCTCTTCACACTCTTCATCATGCTCACTTGTGTAACCCAAGGTGCTGGACAACTTCCTTTTTTTTTTTTTTATGACACTTTAAGACTTGGGCAAAAATAGCTTTACATATTTGCTGAACATATTTCACACTGGCTTTGTCAGTTACTTGAAGTGAAAAATGATGACAATGAGATGTGTTGCCATAGAAAAAAAAAAAAAGGAAAAAAAAAAGGCTGCCTCCCACCACAGCCAACAAAAATATTTGGCATTTCATTTGTTTCAGTGGCCAATACAGATAAGAATGTGTTTGTCCCTGGATTTTGGGAAGTCAGAAAAAAAAGAGAATTATTTTTCCAATTGCCAATAAAGCTTTCTCTTCTTGCTGTCCTATTTCTCTTTTACAACTACCTCTTCACAGCTAGAGGTTTTCTCAAGTTATCAGATATGCTGTAACCCACTAGAAGTGAGTCTTTGCAAGATGCAGGATGAAAAACGAAGCATTTTCTGTACAAACCCCATAACAATCTCCCTCCTCACCCCAACACCTCAAAAACACATTAAACATTCACTCCCAGAGAAATTTCTAACTAGTCTTTCTAAACAAGTGAACACTAACTCCCTAAAAACCAATGACTCCCAGAGATGACACTAACCTGTCTCTTTCTAATAAATACCAAACTACAGTTTCTGAATTTTCTACAGAACATTTTCAAAGCTTACTAATAAGATTTAGTCCTTTAGAGAATTTTTCATATATTGCAGACCAACTCTACTTAACAGTGGCATCAGATGATATTAGACCAAATCAAAATTACTTGTAAATTACTAATAAAACCTAAATATAAATAAATGTTGATTAGGACCTGTTACTATTAATACTCCCTCCCTGAACAGTTGGTAAAATTTAGCCAACAAGTCACAGAAATATTACCCAAGTTTCCCTATCTACTGAAAAATATAAGGACAGAAGACAGAAATTCACCTAGAGAGATTCAGCTATAGGGATGTTGTAATCTAGGACTGTACCATCCTCCACACATGCAGAATGGGAGCAGAAATTATCAGTACATTTTTTTCTGCTGCTGCTAACTGCATTTAATGGAAAATATTTTTAAAAGCCGGTAGAAATCCTGCAGAATAATGGACAGTAATTACAAACTTTGTAAGTTGTGACACTTGAGTAAGTATTGCACAGTACATCTCTTTCTATTAAACAGGGAGATAAAAGATGCAAAACCCACAAACTCACACTTCAGGGGAAATACACAGGCAAGACAAGCACTTAAAAGAGAAAATATTCTGCCCTAAAGAGCTTATGTAAGTAAATAAGTGGACAAATTTTAAGTGGTAGGCTTCAATTCATCAGTTTAAGTACTGGAAATGAGTGTTTTTTCTTGTGTAATGACAATTGAAGTAAAGTGTGAAAGCACTGACTATGCCCAAAAATAAACAGCCTATTAAGCATCCACAGCAATTTAATTTCCTATTCCTTTCTCAACTTAAACACCCCAAACATAAAACTGAAAGCAAAACAAATTACCCTCGTGCTTGCCAACCAAAATAAAACCCAAAGTTAAAAATACCTTCACAATTTTTAACTCTATATACACACACAGATCAAGTGCATTATGAAAAGCTTAGAAGGTACTGGATGTACTGCTGGACGTCCAGGAGATCTAGAGGATCCTGAACTGTGCCTTGTGGAAAACATTCTGCAGGTTAGTTAATAAATGCTGGATAACCCAGCCATTAGTGCCTGCAGGGAAGAGCAGCAAGTGAATCTGATTTGTGGCCCTGGTGCAGATCAAATCTGTAATCCCATGGTGGCAGCACCAAGGACTGGCAGCCCAGCAAGCAGAGGAGCAGCAGTCATGTATGGCAGCCTGGGGAAGCTGCTCCCACGCTCAATGGCAGAACAAAGATCTGAAGGTTTATCAAGATTCAAGGAAAGGTGAGAAGTCAAAACGTATTAATTTAAATGCACTGAATTCCCATGGGAGTTTTCCAATGCAGAAGTAAATTGGCCTTCACTCACTGTAAACCAAGGAAATTAAACTACATACAGCTCAATAAATTAATTTTATTCCTAAAGACATCACCAGCCAATGGCAATTTAATGCATTATAACTTATGAATGTTGATGTTGAACACTTTGGTAATTTGCTTTAATTTGCTTGAGTGCCTTGATCTAGATATAGCCTTAAGGAATGCTTGTATATTGCCATTTTAGATTGCATCATCCATTGTATTAAGGAGAAAAGGTTATTTGTGAATGGCAGAACTATGAAGTACTTGCTTTAACAGGAAAACACAGACCATTATCGAAGGCTATTAGCTTCCTAATGACTCCCAGCCATGCTCAGGTGGCAACAGCTCCACCCTGCAAAATCCTGATGTGTTTCACTACAAATGAAATATTAATTAAGATTTTAACCCATTAAAACAAATTCGCTTTGGGGAGCTCAGGAGCTGCAACAGAGATCTGGGAGGAAGTTCCACAAGGTCTTCAAAGCCCTGAAGGGCACTGACTGACAGAGACACCAAGGCTACCAGGAAGAACCACGGTCATGTTTCAGACACAGGGAGGGCTTTTATCACCCCAAAGGTTTGCACAGATATTTTTTAATTGTATTTTGTGTGAGCACAAAGGCACCTCCAGAAACCTATTTATTTGTCACAAAATCCCTTCACAAGCCTGGAATCCAGGAGGATCCAGAGATGGGAAGGGAAGTAACTTGTCATTTAAAAATATTTAATAGCTCCCAGGTCAGCACCAGGCTGGAGCCACCACAGAGAGATGAGACTTCAGGGGTTGAGAATCAGTTCATTCCAAGGAGAGAATTCTGTGCATTCTGCTAGAAAGCACACAGGGTCCACCATGAGTTTCTCCTACCTGAGCTTGGTCATAAGGAGTAAGCCAGACTGCAGCCACAGCTTTATCAACAGGAAAGAAAAATACTAGAATATTAAGCAAAAGAACTGAAAACTAACTAAACTAAGTAAAATGAACTGAGATATAAATAATGTAGGAAAATTCTGAGTTTTAAATATTTAGAAGTGAAAAACAAAGACGTAAAAAGCAAATAAAATTCATAGTAACACCTAAATTTATCCTGAAGCATAACAGATTCACTACAAATCAGTGTTGGAGTAAATGAACTACTAATACATAAACCCAGAATACATCTTTCTTTTTCCATCAAGATAATGTCAAAGAGCACATGAAACGTATTACAGAGAGGTATAAATGCCTTTCTGCAATTTAACTAGAAGCAAAACATTGCCTCCCACCTCCATTATCTTCAGACTTGCCAAAGGAGCTCATGCTACTTCCTTCACCCCCGAGAAAATAAAACATCTGCCCACCCCATCAGCTTTTAATCTTCTTATGGACAGAATTAATTTAGCTTCCTTCTGAGGAATGTGATGGGAGAGAAAACTGGCCAAGCCTATTTGAGCCAAAGTCAGTCTTTTGTTTAAAGGAGAAAAAAGAAAAAGAGAGGGGAGGAAGGGGGAAAAATCATAAGCTGTGAGCACTCTTTAGTTATGCCACATTTATTAAGTACCAATAGATTTCTATGCATTTTACCATAGTTTAAATAGGACTTCACTAAAGAGACTCCACTTTACTGAACATATGGCAGAAACTCCCTGAAGCACACCAAAGATTAAATGTCAGGTTAATCAATCACTTCCATTTCACCTAGGAGATGCATCAGAAAAAGTTCCACTATTTCCTTAAAGGTATAATTGTTATTCATAACTGAAAACTTTCACAAATATTAGTATACTAATATAGGTAACATTATCCTAGTGCTTAATTTTAATCCATTCTGGATCTTAACCTGGAGGATATTGAGTATTTATTACCTTTTATATTCTATTTCTCTCAGCTCCACATAAAGGAGTAATAAAATAATAGTTGAAAATATTTTCTGTGTACTGCAAATTTCCACCTGTAAAATGTTCCCTGCATATGGATTACTGTTATGGTACTCATTCTTTAAAATTATCTAACAGCCACATTGGTGTTTGAAAGGATTACAATTCACAGTGTTTGGCATTACAAGCCACGTGCAGGCAGCTTTCCAGAGAAGAAAATAAAGGGACATTAAGAGTCTTGCTGAGCCCTGCCAGGGGAAGGAATATAAGAGACATATTGAATCTGTGGTTTTGTTGTGCAGTACAATACCACACATGCAAGCTACCCGTATTAAATATTTAGCTCACCTTAGGTGAGCAAGCTGCCTGATTAGGCACTTTCATTATTCTGAATGGGAACTGTAACAAACCAGCAAACGCAGTTTTCAAAAGATTTCAGCTATGAACAAGGAAGTTTATTTGCTTATTAAAACTTCACCTTTGAAATCTGAGCCAGCTATAAACCTACCCTTTAAAATCAGATGTAGCATTCAGGCAGCTCAGTCCCTTTAGATTTTAATTTCTAAGACAGCATTAAAATCCATTTAGGATTTTAATATGTATTTTACTACTTTAATCTGCATTTCACCTGCTGTTCATGTCCAGATATTTTTGGAAGCATTTTCTTGATATCATTTTCCAGACATCATTATATATGTGAAAGCTATTATAACAACAATTATTTGTTACAGCACACATCATCACCCTAAAACAGAATGGCTTTTATAGACCCAGATGAGGTAGCTGCATGTCTTCTGTATATTATAATATATTCTATGTATTATTAGCTACAAAATATTTGTCTTAAGTCATTATAAAGCCTTTCCATCCCCAGCTCTTTTGTTAGTTAGCAACATGATAAAACACAATTAATCAGGCAGGTTATCTGCTTTACTGATGACTGTATTCCATTTTTATTTCAGTTATATGTAAATCTGTTTGCCTGATTTACACCCAAGGTAAGTGGGAAATGGGGCTGATGGATATTGCTGCACAATAGCTGCACCCTCGAGTCTCCCATGCTAAAGCAAAAGCAGAGTTGTTTTTTTCCCCACCTCAGCAAACAGAGCTCTTCACAGTCTGCTTCAGTAACACTCCCTCCCTTCTCCCACAGTATGGTTCCCAACTACTTCCCAATTTCAATAAAACCTGGAGAAAAGTTATTGCCTTTGTCAACTTTTATGAAAATTGCTGGCCAGGGAAATTAAACCCTCGAATTACTGCTCCCAGGGAGTGAAAGGCAGGCAGTGCTTTCTCTGTGTCTCCTCAAACAGCAGCACAAGCCACCCAAAATCCCCCAGTGTAACTCAGCTGCTGCACCTCCCTCCAGGCCAAGGGAGGGCACGAGGAGACACCCCCCCTCACTTGAAGAAACCTAGAATTTTTTAACAATATTCTAAATTAAAAGTACTATGAATTTACAGCCAGTAGACTGACAGTTAACTGCAAGCAAACTTAACACATCACTACATCACTTTGCTTAGTCACACCAAGTTTTCCTTCGCACTTGAACTGAATTTTAAAAGCATATCTGTTGCTCATGCACAAAACTGACTCATATATCTTCATGGAGAGACAGAAAGGAAGAGATTTAAATTCCAAAAATACGTCCTGAGTTTCTTAAAGCAGCAAACCAGCGGAATAGTTGGACTTCCTCAACCTTAATGTGCCAAACGCAATGGAAATGTAAGATTAAATAAAAACATGCTTTGTTAATATTCATGTTGTATGAAGCCTAGCTAATAGTTTTATAGGTGTGAGAAACAAGTTAGTGGGAATTGGACTTTGCAAAGTATTATCTGAATTGCTATTATAATGTTGTTAATATTAAGATAATTTATGATATAAAGAGGTTAATGTTGTCACAATAGCCTAGTTGTGAAATTGGTTTTTGTGAGGACAGTACGGTTTGGTGTGCTGCAGTGTGGTTCATGAGTTTGCATTGGACAGACTGTTGCCAGCCAAACTTCTGAGCCACAGCCTCAAAAGGAGGAGACCTTCATCCAGTGGGGACCCTGACAGCACGAGTGCCATGGGGTGAGACTACGTAAAACCAAAACTAAATATGCATAAAGCTGAAGCAATATCCAGGGGATAAAAGGTGAAGGCACCATTTTGTGCAAGAGCCTCTGGTATTTTGCCACACGCCCAGCACTGTCCCTTTCAGTTTGCCAATTTTTTTTTTTGTTCTCAATAAAACTTCTATAACTCGTTCACACTTGGGGTCTGGGTCATTTATAACAATAGGCCATCTAATTAAATGATGTATTTGTAAAAAGCACAGTTGTTCTCAAAGTTATGTATAAATTTATTTCAATTTACCAACTGCCTTAGATAAATTTGAGATTTTACGTACATTAGACAAACCTTCATTATTCCAAATAGATAAGTACTACAGATGCGTAGATCCAAGGTTAGCCTTTTACATTTTAAAGGAAAAGAAAAATGTTTGTCTCTCCAAAAAATTTGCATTCAGGCTACACATTTATTGATTCACAAAGGTAAGGAACCAGATTTATTTTTACCAGATCACCTTCTTCAGTGTTAAGTCCCATTTGCATGAGGCTCATGTTACTTAGAAAGTCCCAAACCAAAAATCTCCAGAAAATCCCACAAGCCTTTTGGGAACAATGAGGTCCAACAGAGAAAGTGGTGAATGAGAATTAAACCAGCCAATGCATCATTCAGTGCCTGCCTACATCCACTTGCACACACACACATCTCCCCTTTACTCCTCAGCTCAGCTGAGTTTGAGATGAATAAAGAGCCAGGACCCACCCTTGCAGCAGCAGTGATGTGAGTGGTGTCAGCACTGGCAGATTGCTCAGTGCAAGCACAAACCCAGCTCCAGATGGCAGCCCAGCAGCTCACAGGTACATTCTGGCAGGAATGAGCACCGCTGCCCAAATGCCAGGTGAGTGAGCCATAATTTATGCAGAGTTCATTTACCTAACTAGGAAGCCTGCACTGATCAGAATGTTACCCAGAAACACCAGGAGGAAACCTGAGTAAATCAGGACTTTGCCTACAGACATCCTAAAAGTGAGGATGCTGATTCAACAGCAACAGTGTGGCTGCATGAAAGATTAAATCCAGATTAACACCTGGATTTAGATAGAACACTAAAATCTCAAATTTTGAGACCTAAATATAGTCACTCTTAATCAATTACCTTCATAAATAGTACAAGAAGGAGCTGCCAAAAAAGCTTAAAAATATGTTCTATTTTGCTATTTTAACTGGATCTTCTCATTAGCTATGTTGCACTACCTGGAAATCGTGCCCAATGACATCACTTATAATCCATCCCCAAAGGACTAAGAACCGGGGCTCTTGCCTCAGCATTCCATTAACATTTGCCTCTGAAGTTCTGTCTCAGTTCTGAGCTCTGCAGGTTTAATGCACTTAGAAAAGACTACCTTTGCCTTATGTATTCTGACTGAAGAACTGAAGGACACCTGCCCATGCCACACTGCTGTAATAACTCTGTACCTGTGAACAAAATCTGCCACACTGAGCTACAGATACCCTCTGGTATCACACTCCCAGCTACATACTGAAAGAATTCAATAGAAGGAAAAAAACCCTGAACTAAACCATAAAATAAACCCACAACTGCAAGCAAAAGGAAAAGAAGTGCGCCTTTAAAAGAACAACACGAGAACACAGTCCACAAATTGAAACAACAGTCCACAAATTGATACAACAGTCCTTAAGTGTGTTCAAAGAGGGCAACAATAAGGACTAAGCACAGAATGTACAAAAATAATTATAAACAAATCATAAAGGAGAGTGTGCTCTAGCTTAACTGAGTAGTAGTAAATGGCACGAGTGAGATGTACATGAGCCTGGGCTCTGAGGTAGTTCCTATGGATATTGCTAAGGTAACAAGCTACTTTCCAAGCTCAGAAGGAGGTATGGCTATGACACTAAGATATAAGCAAATACTCCATGTAGAAAAAGCAGAAAACTTGTTTCCACAAATAATGAATTCTACATTACTCTACTACGAGCAAACAACTAAGTAGTGAAGTGTCCCAGGGCCTAGTGACAATGGTATTATCTCAAAAAGTGACCAGAGAAGGAAATCTTGACTTGGTTCTCACATGAGTTACATTAATTACTCAGATGATTGTTCAATTCTTTAACTGTAATTTTGATTTAACTACTGCATCATGAACTGCAAAGTGTGCTAGAAACCTCCAAAACTTTGTTAAAACTCTAATTCCAAGACAAGAGGATGGCTACCCATAACCTGCAGGGAGAAGAAGGTACATTAAAGTGAATTATTTTTTGATCCCCCATCTGACACATGCTCATTTCTACTGAGTCTACAAGACCTTTACACCACCTTCAGTAGGTGTGAATAAATTACCACCCTACAAACAGCAGAGCTGTTCTTTCCCCAGAACTGTCAAGTGAAGATGCAGCTGTTAGACATTCATGAGATCTTTGGAGATAATTTGTAGAGGGAAAGGTGTTGACCCAGTTGTTTAAAACAAGCTTGTGCAGTGCATGATGTGTGATTGCTCAGAACTCTTAGGACACAGTATAAAAATCTGTAGTTAAGGTTCAGTTGGTAGCACTGAGCAGCACCCTATGAAACGTCGATTAGACACAAACCCAAAGACCTGAGAAACACAAATTAATCTAAGCAGAACCCTACACAGGACTCAAGTAAAGGTGGACATCTAATCCAAAGAACACAAATGAAGTGTCCTAGGCAGTTTTATTTGGGGCCGTGTTTCCAAATGAGGGTGACTCCTGAAATGTTTATAAGGATCCCAGTCCTAGTACACACGGTGCACATGGCAGATGAGTTTCTCAGGGGATAGATACCCCTAGGGCTGGCCCTGTCATGTAGCTTTGGATCAAGACAGGTCCAGGAGGTCATCTCAGAGCTCATACCAAGCGTGCCTGAGGCTCTCCAGCCTTCTTAAGCAAAGCTTCCTGGATATCTAAAGCTCTCATTCAATGCATACTCAGAAATGCTCTGGGTTCCCCTGTCTGGCACTCCTCCATTCAAAGGTGCCAGCCAGACCTGGCCATGTCCTATGTGCCACAAGCACAGAGCACTGCCACAGCTGAGCTGCACACACAGCAGTGCCCCAGGCACGCTCGCTCAGGGGCATGGCTGCACAGCTCCAGCTCTTGCTCCCTCTTGTTCAGCAGCACGCTGGTGCCACACAGCAATGCCCAACTTACTGATTATAAAACATCCCTGTCTTCACTTGAATTTGCAGTTCTTAGCCCCAGCCTAAAGGAAAAGCTATTAGAGGGAACAAACCAGGCAGTTCTATTGTGAAGTGCAGTACAACAGTCAGGTATCTTGGCACAGATTTACAGCCCCAAAGAAAACGAGTGCACTGTTGTTCAAGCTAACACATTTTCTTGAAAGCAGCATTTGTATGTGATTTTTCTTGGTCTGTATCAGCTTCACTATTTACACTAAAACTCTTTAAGGGAAAGCAATTTGATATTTGAAACACAACTGAGGCAATGAAATGCCATCCACTGAAACTGTTGTGTGGGCCTTAAATATAAAATACAGGAATAGTCCTTGGTGGCATTTTATCCACTCTCATTAGAGTAATACAGACACACAAAGCTTTCTTGTCTGCTATCCCAGAGCACTGTTAGGTTGCTGGCAGATTGTTCTGGAGAAACATCCATTTCTCCAGCTAAAGGATTTTATGAGTTCATGGTCATGTCCCAGCCCTTAACCCTAATGGACCAAGGACCTCATGGGTCTGAATTAGTTACAGAGCAGTATACTTATGGTGAAAAATTATTTACAAACCCAATAAAAACAAGTGTCTACTTCAAGTGTCACCTAGGAAAAACATCTGCCCTCCATGCAAATCTATGTAACTTGATGATTTTATATTATTACAGTTTTCCTCACCTCCTCTTGCTGGTTAAAAACTGAATAGGATGCACAGAGAATTCACAGAATGCTGCAGAGGGGAGTGGGGGCGTAGGCAGGCTGCTGTTGCACTCACATTGGGAATAATGACCACCTTATGCACAGGCTGCACAGAAATTATGCAGCACTTGAGAGCTCATTTCAAATATTTCAAAGAGTCCATTGTTTTGCTGACTCCTCCCTCAATCCCACTGTCTCCCAACATTTTAATGAGATTAGGACATGACACAGAAAACTGCTGATGTGGATAAGCTGGTATCTCTCTTCCATCAATAATATTAAAGATGTAATAAGTTTTTATTTCTTTTTCAAAATATTATTTATCTGAACACTGAAAGACAACGTCCAACTCCACTAACTCCAACTCCAGCCATTCTGAATTTTGGCATTGAATCACAAATTACTCATGATCAATTATAAGATCCTGTGGATTTACCTCCTCACACAGAAGCATATCACTTTTCTTAAGTCTTTTATATAAAACACATGCACACACCATGTTAATGGTTTCTGCCCCAACCACTTCCTCTCCAGTGGCTCAGCCTGTAAAGTGCCATAATTTAGTAATTCCATTTGTTTATACTACACACTATTCCTCTGAAGAGACACCAGAGGTGGTTAAACAACCCCTCAGTTAAAAACAAACAAACTACAGAGGTTATACCCAACTCAAGAGATTTTTGAGGGCAATAACAGTAAAATGCTTTGATTAATTAATTCCCCAAATCTGATACTGACTGAAAAATGCTGGTGCTGAACCACTCTCCAATTCTCCTGAAATTAGACCTGTTTGTACTGTGGTTTACATAGGGACTCCTTTTTAATTACTTGGTTTCTGCTAGGATTATGAAATGTATTTGTTGTAACTGAAATGTAGTGCATTTACTTTAATTATTGATATTCTCATATGTTTACTCAGGGCACTTTCACCCAGATATTGCTGTAAAGCCTGGCAGTGTACAATGGTAAGAGGGATGTTACTTTTGTCAGTTTGGAGGAAAATTCACTCAACTCAGAAGCACTGAAAATTTACATAGAATTTCTTACTTACAAAGTTTGAATACACCACAGAAATTTGCATTTGAGTTTGTTTTAAGTGAAGTCCTCACTAACCATACTGATCATCCAGGTGTAGCTCCAGACTCTCTGGGAAGGCCATCAGCTCAGTCCTACAGGAGCTCCTGCACCTGCCTGTTCACTGAACAGGAAGAGGAAGAAATGCCAACAGTAGCTCTGGCAAATGTGCAGATGCTCAATGACACATTCCATTGCTAGCAGCAAAAACCAAAGACAAAGGAAGCTCCCAAGCTTCAGCAGCCCTGGATGCTAAAAGAAACCCCAAGTTAAAACCAGATTTTTCCAGCAAAAAAATAATTTCTACAAGGGCCCATTGTAGTGCTATGCAGTTCTTGTTCACTTGAACACAAGTTTCCAGCTCCCTGAATCACAGCTCCTGACCAGCCAGGGCACTCAAACCCAGAGGAAATCACTCTACACAACTCCTTTCATGCTATTTCTTCCTTTCATATTAAAGCCATGAGAACTCAAGGATAAAAGCACAAAGATGAGTAAAACCAGCATTACCATGACTATTACTGTAATGGATAAACAAATATTATTTGCAAGTGCACACAGTCAATACAAAGCATGCCCTCAGCCTGGAAGAGTTCAGCTTTATCAGGTGCTCACAGAACAAGCAACTTCTTCCTATCCTGTCCTAGGTGCAGCTAACTGGTCTGTTCTGATCTTTACATCTTGAGCTACATTAATACTTAAATGCTTCTCATATCCTAGTTAGAGAAATTAATATCCCAAAATTCTATTTCATTGTATGTAAAAGCTGAGAGCCACCTTCTAGGCTTCCAGCAGATGACAGTGGCCTCCAAGTTAACATCACCCTTTAGAACAGCAGGAGGCTAAAGCCCCAAAGATGTCAAATTTACACAATGAACAAAGAATGTTCAGAATATCAGCTTAAGCATCACCTCACACCCTGTGTGGTACAGAAATACAAACATGCTTCTCTTCCAAAGACTGATCCACCTCAAACACCAAACTTTCCTGGATAAAAACCAAAGTTGTTCTGCTACACGGGATTCTGCTTGGAAGGGAAGCCTGCAGGGAGACCTGCAGGTTTTGAAAAGTCATGCTGAACAGTTTGCTGCCTGAGCTGCTGGGGAACCAGCAGCAAAGCTACCACCATCAACTGACTTACTAATTCTCCAAAATATCACCAATCCAGGCAAACAGAAGGTGCCACAGGTATTAAAATAAGGAAAAAAATATTTTTAAAAATCTTTCTGAGGAAAATGACTTGCTATAAACAATTCCAGGTCCAGAATAATGAGATCATGCCTTCACAATAAAAATTCAATAAATAAGTCAGTTCTTCCTAAGAGGTAGTGTGCCAATCAAGCAAAAACCCTGTTACAGGGAAGAACTGCCAGCAGCACAAGTTATTTTAGCTGACATTACTTCAGAAAAAGCCCACCATTCACCATCTGCTCTGGCACAAATTCTGAAAGCTAAGAAAGTTTCCAACATCACTGATGAAAAGAAAGCAGTCAAGATGAAGAAGTTTTTGTTTTGCTGTTAAAAAGAACAAGCATCTAGGACAGCTCACATTTCAGCAAGAACAAACACAAAACATAAGTTTTGCACATTTCATTAAAATCATTACAGAGAATTACAGCAAGGCAGACTGGAAGTGTAGGGAATATATTATAAACAAAAAAATTCTTCTACAAAGTTTGTATGAGAAACAGGTGGGCAACTCCAAACAGTGGATCACTTTACACTGCAGGTAAGAACTGTAAGTTTTAAGGGAATCTGACCACAGCCCAGAAACACATTAATGGAAGCAAACACCACAGGAAAAATGGAGGAGCCCTCATGTCAAGGAGAACAATGGCAAAAAAAGAAGCTTTCAATATGAGCATCCAGCTGGAAATCAGAGGTTTGAAGTTTGAAGAGAGCCTCTAACCAAGAGCTACCAGGAACTCTTAATTCCTTTGCAATGTTTGATGAGTTCCTACAGAATTATACCAATGCTATGAGGACAGCAGTGAGATCATGCAGGTGAATGAATTCCAATGCTATCCTCTATATTCCTATGATTTAGCCAATGAATATATTGTACTTTCCCATTAAACACCATGGGGAAGTAATTACTTTACCATTTCCTCCCTAATTTTGTCTAGCCTTAAAAAAATATAAACTAACCACAAAAAAAACCTTGAGTAAAAGCAAAATATTAAACTTGGCAAGTGGCAGGAGATTAACTATTCTCCACAAATATATGATCTGACATTAAGGGTTAGAACTGAGTGGTCCATCACTATGACAAAGTTTAGACAAAACAGATGAACATATTTAACAGATTTATTTCTCTCCCATCTGAAACACAAAGCCAGGATGTCACTGCAATTTATGAATGAGCTAAATATTGAGGGTACCTTTTTAATAGTCTGGAAAATAAGGCTCCAAAAATCCCTCACCAGTTATCTCTTAGACAAAAGCTGAGTAACAGATGGAGTTTTAATATTTCTTATGACACCAGATGATGCTTTATGTGCAGTAGTGCACTCTTAAACAGTTATTTTAAAAAAGTCTGGTTTATGTTAAAAAAGGTTTACTTGTAATTTAATATCTGTTATATTTTCTTCCTAAATGGAAGAAACCAACAAGGACAGTTTAATAACCTCAAAACCCTAGGCAGTATGCTCAATATATGAGGTAGGATTCCTAGAACAAAAAAACTTAGTTTTATAATCTTAAAAAAAATATAATTTTTAGATTTACTGTGCATCCCTTCACTTTTACAGACTTTACACTTATAAGCTTAAAACATTTCAATATTTCTGCTTTACTATAATCATGCTTTTTCTCTTTCCTCTTTCTTTTTCCTCCCCACAGAGCAATTTAAACAGAACCTATTTATTAACTCATTTCAAATCCCTACCCCTTGAAGCAGGTATGATATCACATAGAAATCTGGGTTTGGTATAACAACACTTTGGTTCCTCATAAAGCAGCCCAAAACTCATGCAAAGTTTGAGAACAAATCTTCAGACATAACAGATTCTCTTTTTTCTTCCTCCAACCAATTTCTGAATTCATCTAGAAATTGCATCCTTTACTGCTAAGTAGATTCTTTCCTTAAATATTCCCTTCCATTTTCTTGTACAGTATCCTTAGTCACAAGGAGTTGGGAATGAAAGACTTGGGAAAGGACTTTTGTCAAACAAAAAACCCTTGAATGTTTTTCAGAAATTTCTACTCAAGATCCTATTTTATGTTCAAATGAGAAGTGTAAACTAGAAGTAGTGCATGGGTTTAGGAGAGTGTTTAGTGCTGTCAATTCATCACATTTACATAGATATGCAGCTAGCAAAAACCTTAAGGAAGGCACTACAGCAGTTTACTAGCATCTGTCATAATTACCATCAGATCAAAACAGCATTTATTTGAGAGCCTTCAATCCACTTGCACAAAAGCAGACAAACATTGGCCAAGGAAGAAGAGAATCTGTTTGAGGGTCTCTCTCTCTCATCTGTGAATGCTTCAGTTCCCACTGACAGCACTGTACAGCCAGACAACAGAAGTCCATCTCACCAGGCCAGAAAGCTTTAACACTAATGCTGAGGTCTAACTCTTCCACCACCAAAAAACCTTATTTTATTAAACGCAGAGTAGGAAACAAAGCACTAGTCCAAAACCCAGGTTTATTACTCCAGGTTTTCTGAGTATAGTTCTATCACTTTTGATTAAGATCACTTATGTAATTTCCAGACACACCTAAGGTCAGCAAAAACCTGGGTATGTTAAGCACAACAGAAAAAGGCTGCACCTCAAGAAGCCTTCCCAGTACACCACACCTTTTTACTGGAGACAAACAAATCCCTGGGGCACAGATCTTTAGAACATGCAGATCAAACAAAACACATTATTGCTTTTCATAGACAAGAACTGTCACCAACTGTTACTCCCAGAGCCTAGGCCAGGAGGACAAGCTCTCTATCTCCAAACATACATTATATATACATTTACAATCATGTTTATAAAGCACATTTAAGCCAAGATGTCCCACTCACCGTCACAGACTTCAGAGTCATCCCGTGGTAGGTGCCCATGGTGTCAATCTTGAAGCCTTCCGTTTCTGCAGAGAGAAAGCAGCTTCTGTAAATCCTTGTGAGCACAGCAGGTCTTGTCTGAATGGACAATACCGAATCTCTCTGGAGTCCTTTTGTCAAAGGACACATCTTGCTGGGGTGGTGGTTTGGGTTCTGTTCCCAGTACAAAACCTGGGCAGTCACTAAGGAATCTGCTTTGTTTAGACCTTTCTCTAACCATTTAACATGTCTTATATTTGAATTAGTACAGAAAGCTACTGTGCCATTATTTGCTAATTATCAAAACTGTTTTATTTGCTACCTGAGTAGCTTCTAAATAGTACTTTTCCTCCTGCATGGAATAATTGGAAGCACTTCAGAGAAAGGCTATAAACCTTAATCTTTGTGAGAATATGTTACAACTTGCATGTGGTCTCAGACATTGTCCACACTGCAAGACTGAGAAGCCCCATTCATATTGCCAGAATACATTACAATGCAACGTATTCAACCTGTATTAACGGAAAAATATACCTAAGAAACCAATTTACATGCCAACTAGAAAAGTGTGGCCATTTTAGCTTGATAAATTCACTTCTGGAGTGCTGAAGAGTAACATTGTCATATGATACAGAGGACAGAGTCTGCATAAATACACATACCAGACTAAATGTTATAAAAATGGGGGGTTCTTAGGGTGGCTTTTTAAAATTAGTTTTAATTAGATTGAATTTAGGCTAAGTGCCAGAAGCCTGCAACTGCCCAATGACTAAACCTGCTGTCAGCAGTCTGTTTGCTTTTGAAGACTCCTTCCCTGTCCCCTTGTTCTCTACTTTTAGATCAAAGTAAGTTCCTGAATAGTGCCACCAGGCCTGGCAAGAAAACCCTTTTCCTTTTGTGAATTCCCTAGCCTCATGCACCTACCATCAACTGATGCCATCATACAACCATCCAAACAATTTCTACCTAAAATGGATGTAATCACCACTCAAACCATAACAAGCATTTGTCTACATCTAAGCAATTCTGGGCTATTACAACTAGACTTGGGTAAAGGTAACTGATCCTGTGCAGAAACAGCTACTTGGAACTGGTGTGCTTTTGTCATTTCTTACACTCCCTTCATTTTGTGCACCAGCCCAAAATCATGGTAGACAAAGAAATAAGACAGAACCAAAGCATGGCTCCTACCCGTTTCTAAAAAAAGTCCAAGATTAATATTGAATTTTCAAAACCATTAGAGCTTCTTGCTCTTATCATGAGTAAATTAACTTAAACTGAAACCCAGACAACCCTGAAAGCAATTCACATGATCTCAGAAACATCTGTGGTTGCTCATCCTTTCTTCCTTAGATGAGGAAGATCATCAGGCACTCAAATGAAACAAGGCCAAAAAGTTTCCCAGATTTAAGAACTCTCCAGTGCCTATAAAAAGATACTTCAGTTTGGGCTTTCACCTTTTCCCCCTCACTCCCTCAATTATGCCACCAGACCTGCCACCTGCTACCAAGCCAAGGTGCCCCATGGCACTGACCACGTTTTGTTTTACAGTCACCCCAGTTCCAGCTGTTCTTCAGCTTCACTTCTCAAGGCCACCCCTCCCCTTCTGCCAGATTAACATTTCTGAACTACAGACATAACTCTGAGAAAGTAAAATGCAGGTGCAGACACACATGAATCCTGTCCATCCTACAAAA